>NC_071353.1:171864175-173337669 GCF_943734655.1 Sabethes cyaneus
CTTCCTTTCTACACGATTTTTCCTGTACCAAATTCGATTTTGACAGCAGTTCAAATAATAAACATTGTGAGCTTTTTTGATAAGTTTCAAGCAAACAAACCGGCGAACAGCGCAAAATGTTACGAAAACAAATTTAATTTGATTGGCATATTACACTGTTTTACAAACCGCCAAATTTTATTGGAAAAGCTCGGCGACATTTTGAAAAATAAAATTTGTTCGAATATTTGGTTGGGTCAGTACACGGGTTTTCAAATTTATTTGATGAAATAGATCAAATATTGGATGATTCAGCAAACAGTGTACTGGTACCTTAAGAGAGTGTTCCGAGATGCGCACGAAACGCATCACTCGATCCAACGTAGCTCTGGCCAGTCGCGTCAGTTTATCCGAAAAATCATGTTCGTGCATTATCTGCCATAGCTAATCTCGATCGGCTGTATCGTATGCTGCTTTGAAATCAATAACGATGTGATGCGTGGGCATGTTGTACTCCCGATATTTCTGCAAGATCTGTCGAATGGTAAAAATTTAGTCCATAGTTTCGCGATGCCCCATGAAACCCGCCCGGTAATTCCCTTTGAAACCTATTGCGATCGGTGACAACCGATGTTACAGGATCTGCGAGAGTAACTTGCAAACGACTTTTTCTAGCGTTATGCCGCGATAATTGAACAGATAGGACAAACCACTCCTTCTATCCATTCCTCCGGTAACTTCTCCCCCCAAATCTTGGAAATAACACAGTGTAGAGCCATTGTCAGCATTTTGCGGCCATGTTTATAAAGCTCTGCCGGTAGGCCAGCAACTTTGTTGGTCTTCAGCAACCTGATTTCTCGTTTGACTTCTGGGAGATCAAATGCTGGGGCATTTCTTTCTTCCATGCGCACTCCAAGGTTAAATACCGCTTCGTCTCCTTTTGAAATTTCGCCATTGAAATGTTCATCGAAGCACTTAAAGATTTGAACGGTAATAAAACAATAACGACGTGGTGTTTGTTATGCGGTGAGCTAAGCAAGCCATTCAAGTGTGACACTATGTATAATCTATCGCGGCATTTGATTTCAAAACATAAAAAGCAAGCTGTTGAAATTGGGCTTAATGTCGGCGAGGGTCAACTTGAGGGCGATGTTCCGGGAAAGCTTAGTCGCGTTACCGTTTCCATTGACCGTAATACTTACATAACATCGATCGTTAGGTGGATCACCGAGTGCAATATACAGTTGAATTTTTTCTCCAAAAATGTGCGAGTGACGTGTTAATGCCCATTGAGCAAGCTTTGAAACTTATTAGCATAAGCCGTAAAAATGTAACAAAATATGTCAGTGCAGTGGAATCTCGTATGGTAACATTTATTGCAGACCTAATGAAAAATAAATTTGTCTGCATTAAAGCAGACTTAGCTTCTTGCAGGGATGGTTCGTTCACTTTGACTCAATTTTGATTCATTTTACAGTACCGTCTCAGCCGAGCGAAATATGACAATGTTATGTATGGAACATTTGTAGAAATAGTTCTAATCTACAATTTTTCTGAACAAAGTTTTGCTGTATCTTTTGCAGTTACGGTGCTACAACGCTAGTAACTCATCAGTGACTAAATGAACGTTCAATTTTATTCCGTAAAATTATAGATAATAACCTGTTCTACAAATGTTCCATAGATAACTTCGTCATATTTGGCCCCGTTAAGACGGTACTGTTAAATGAATCAAAATTGAGTCAAAGTGATCGAACCATCCCTGGCTTCTTGCAAGGGCAGAGCCAATTTGAGCATAAATAGTCAGTTTACCGTGAAGGGGAGGTTGGTAATTCGCACGTTAGCGATGATGGAGCGTACTAATCGAAATACTGCCGAAAATGTTTTCGGTGATATGAAAGAAGTGCTGAACAAATTTAATGTTGAGATCCAGCAAGTGTATGCGATAACTACAGACAATGGAAAAAATTTGCTCAAAGCGACGAAGTTGATGAAGAACGCGCAATTTATACAAATAAATGAAACAGAAGAGGCTGATATGTGCGAAACCGAAAATGAAAATAACGAAAATCATAGTGCGGGCGAAGAACAGGATTCAGACGATGATGAATCATTTTTATCTATTGCGTAAGTACTTCGTCAGATATAATTGCATGATTTATCTATTACAGTGATCATAATATTGCTGATTGCAAGGAAAATTGTACCATCCAAAGTGCGATATCGCTCATAAAAGTGCTATTTTGCATTAAATCGTTTCGGTATCTTCAGCGCACTTTTTCGTTATATTCCAAGCAATAAGTGCGCCGAAGACACCGAAACGATTTAATGCAAAATAGCACTTTTATAGGCGATATCGCACTTTGGATGGTACAATTTTCCTTGCAATTGACAATAATTACTCTAAGTAATTAACAGTAATACGTTCAGACCATTTCTGGACTGTGTTGGCTGTTCGATATCCAGCGCCTTATAAGAATTTTACTGTGTTAAGAGCGGGGCATTTTTCATAATTATCGTACAGTTTAGGCCGAAAGACCCGAGAATTTCACGAAACATAAAATACACGAGAATAATTCTAAGATTATGAACGAAAACAATATCAGACAGATTAGAGGCCTCTCATTTTTCCAACATTCCAAAAAAACATCACTTATTTTATAACATCATAACTTAAACCAACCATACAACAAAATTATTTGTTCTTGAGTTATGGTCCTAAGTCAATTTTCCTTATTTGTCAATTTAAAAATTCATGTCTCATGAATCATAGCATCATAGGGCCAACATTTACGACAATGTAAGTAAATTGCTAGGGTATATGACAATGTAAGGATTGCTTATAAGCGTAAACATAGGTTGTAAAAGCTTTTTCTCTGCATTTTCCACAATCAGCTGAAAATTCCAAAGAAAAGGCGTAGTAACAATGAATCTTTTAAAATACATTTTAGTGGTAAAAATGTGGTGCCATATTTTGATAACAAAGTCAAAATTAAAAAAGAAAACAGTAATTAACAATTGTTACAAATATTACATTTTATTATTAATATTTCACTAACATATAGTACTTATCGATTATTTTATAAGTAAATTTACTGCAGAGAAGCGGACCAGGTCGAGGATTTAGGCGAGGATGATTATCTGAATTTCATTGACGATATAAATTCTCCCGTTAGGACTCCCTTCCAACGAACGATCTGCCCGTAGTTCTACAGCCACATCTCAATGGTATACAATGTGCTGCTTATGATATTCAGTTATCCGTGTATGATGTTATAAAAAAGAGAGCTGTTTCAAACTTCTTGATTAAGGTGCGAAAACTTGTGAAGACGTTGAGAACACAAGCGTACTCAGCAACATTGAAAAATAGTAAAACTTTTAATATGCCCATACTAGATGGGGAAACTCGATGGGCCTCCGCCTACCTAATGGTAGCCCGTATCGAGGAACTGAAAAAGGTAATACAAGGACTCTTGCCTACAGAACTGTAGCGAGAATATAATGATAAATTTTGGATATACGCTAATCGATTTACTAAGGCAACAAAGCCGCTTTTTATATTAACAAAACGTATTCAAGAGGAAGCGTTGACATGTGGAACCATGTATTTATACTGGAAAGAATGTTGCCTCGAACTTGAAGAATTGGACGATGCCTTGGGAAATGAATTGCTTGGGGCACTTCTCAATAGAAAATACATTTGGTTCGACAATCCGGCTAATCTTGCAGCATTGTCCGTTGACCCGCAGTTAAACGAGTTTGAGCCGCCGATACTAACACGGGAACAAAAGGAAGAAGCGATTGTAAGTCCATGCTTTAAGTTGTAGTCAGAGACGGTTCGATCACTTTGACTCAATTTTGATTCATTTGACAGTACCGTCTCAGCTGAGCCAAATATGACAGTGTTATGTATGGGACATTTGTAGAACTAGTTCTAATCTACAACTTTTCCGGGCAAAGTTTGGTTGTATCTTTAGTAGTTACGGTGCTACAACGCTAGTAACTCATCAGTTACTAAATGAACGTTCATTTAGTCACTAATAAGATACTAGCACTGTAGCGCCGTAACTACAAAAGATACAGCAAAGCTTTTTAACTAAATTATAGATAATAACCTGTTCTACAAATGTCCCATATATAACTTTGCCATATTCGGCCTCGTTAAGACGGTACTGTCAAATAAATCACAATTGAGTCAAAGTGATCGAACCATCCCTGGTTGTCCTTAACACCATGTTGTGTGGTTTACTTATCACGGACACGGTTAACACTTCATGATCTTGTGAATAATTAGGTCATAGAAAAAATTGGTTAGCAACTTTTAGTTTTTCAGTATTTCAAATCAATGTGCAGCTTGCGCGGGTTTACATACATTTCATTTTATAGCATTATAGCACAGACAAACAGACGAGACACTCGCGTAAATTCCATCGTCCAATCAAAAACCACTCATTTTTCAAAAAAGCATGTTTCGCAACATGACCACACCGCGTCGCGCGAGTGTTGCTTCGAGATTTCAGTATAAAACCATACAAATGTAAAAACCCTACAGCATAAAACCGTGCAAATGCAAGCTACTCCGCGACATGCATAACAGAGGGTGCTAGTGGTGCAAGCAAAATGTGTAGGACGATGGTTTTTAAAGGATTTTCTTATATGTGTCATGTCAGTTCGTCAGTGGTTAAAGCAAAACATAAGCACGATGAACTACACACTTAACAAAAAGCACCGAATTCGGTAACATTTAACCGAAATCTAAACAGCTGAACGATCGGTAAAAATTTCGATGGCGCCAATCGACGTTTAAAGATAATTAATAATGTTTGGTGCAATAAAAAATTTTACCGAACGTTCTGCTGTTTAGATTTCGGTAAAATTTTACCGAACCGATTAAGTGTGTGTCGTGTCCGTCGGTTAACAACGTCCGTCAAAGTCTACGTTCGTCCAAAAACTGACTCTTGTTTAGAGTATGCTATATCTTGCCACAGTATGCGTAACGATATATTTCTCTCCTTGTCTCTTACCGTTCGTATGACGGTATTCTTCCTATGCAAGGGATTTCAGTTACACTCAAGTAAATAATTCAGTTTCATTAGATTTGCTTTACGCTGATTCATCTAACTCGGCTCGTTCCCTACATTCACCCCCTCTTCTACTCTTCTGATAAATTATCAAAAAAAACTCATGGCCATTATCATTTTTGACATCATCATCATTTTCGTCATTACCACTACCAATTTCGTCGTTACCATTGTCATTTTCATTATTACCAGTACCATCATCATTTTCGTCATTACCATCATTATTTGCATGTTTACTATTTTTTCTTCATTACCATCATCATTTTGGCTTCAATCGCCAAAATCATCATAATCCAAATCGTCAACATAATTACAATTATCAACATCATTAAAATGTTCAAAATCATCATCATCTACGCCATCAAAATAATCAAATAGTCAACATCATCCACGACACCAAAATCATCAGAAAGATCAAAATTATCATTATCCATGTCACTAAAACTAACATTAAAATGACCAAATCGTCAATGTCATCTACATAATTTTCGATATTACCGTCATCATTTTCGTCATTATCGTTATCATTTGCATCATAACTATAATTTTCATCATTGCCGTTGTCATTTCCATCATTACCATTGCTATTTTGACATTACCATAGTCATTTTCGTTATTAGCACCATCGCTTTATCATCACCTTCATCAGTTTCGACTTTACAATCATCACTTTCATCAGATTCGTCATTGCCATCGTCATTTTCGTCATTATTATTATTATTATTTTCATCATTGCAATCATCATATATGTCAGATTCGTCAACATAATCATTTTCTTCATTTTCATCATTACTATAATCATTTTCCTCATTGCAATCCTCAATTTCAACATCACCATAATCAGTTTCGTTATTACCATCAATATTTCCGTCATTACAATCATCAGTTTTACTACCTCTGCGGGGGACCATCGCACACAAGCGATCTTCTACAGCCTGCCCAGAGACGAACAAACTACGCATACCAGCGTGTTTCAGTAAACCATTCTGCCTTCCCAGAGGCACGCGAATCATACTCGCAAATCACACACGCAAGCATGGGCAAAACAGCCCTCACAAAGGCGGTTCAGAAGACAACCAGATACGCACAAGCATCTTTTCAATTTTCTCAAATAGACCTTTGCCAGACGCCACTAATCCGCGCACACCAGCGTATTCCAACAAAATAAGACGCATACAAGCGAGTTACTAAAAGTCCCTCTCAGGGGAGCTATCGTATGCAAACGATTTTGCACAGCCTTCCCAGAGGCGATTAAACTACGCATACCAGCGTGTTTCAGTGAACCATTCTGCCTTCCCGGAGGTACGCAATCACACACGCAAAAAACACATATGTTCAAAAAACAGCCTTCGCAGAGGCAGTTCAGAAAACAGCCAGATGCGCACAAGCATCTTTTTTAATTTTCTCGAACAGGCGTTTGCCAGACGCCACTATTATATTCAACTTAACATACTCACAATTTGGGAGCACTACGCCAATGTCGTGTCCGTCGGTTAACAACGTCCGTCAAAGTCTACGTTCGTCCAAAAACTGACTCTTGTTTAGAGTATGCTATATCTTGCCACAGTATGCGTAACGATATATTTCTCTCCTTGTCTCTTACCGTTCGTATGACGGTATTCTTCCTATGCAAGGGATTTCAGTTACACTCAAGTAAATAATTCAGTTTCATTAGATTTGCTTTACGCTGATTCATCTAACTCGGCTCGTTCCCTACAGTGTGTATGACCGTTTTTTTAAATACATAGATCCAATTATTTAGATTACATTAACCGGGGTACCCTAAGTGCCAAATATAAAATATGGAACAACAACTTTCAGAAAAGGAACAAGTACTCAAGGTTTAAAGAAATTGGCATCAACTATCGAAATCTTCCAAATTGGTAAGCGGACGCACTACGTCGCTGTTGCTACAACAGAGGCAAGTAGCAAGCAAGTAAAAACACGCACACCCGCACTTAGCGAAAATAAAATCATTTCAGTACTGCTTATTGCTACTACCAATTCAGTGTGGATCCCTGCAGTGTAATCCCTGCAGAGCACACTGAAATGCATCTTTGCCTATTCCCTTCAGAGCGATTCACCTTGTTTTTGTTGCTCTGAAGTTGTTTCAAGCCCAAAGTGAGTTGAATAGCCGTAACGTCCCTCCCTGTCGTTCTGCGCCGATCGTAAGAACGTGGTGGACATATGGTTACGCACCCACCAGTTGCTATAAGGCAAAGCTTGTGGTGATTTTTGCGCGCGCCCCTTGAATACACTGAGGGGAATGCCAAGACTGCCGGCCAATATCAAAGCAGATTTCTGACCCTGAGCTGAAGCGTTTTTGCCACTGTTCAAGGTTGTATCCTATTCGGCGAGCGTCTGGTCATTCCATCGATGTACCGTCGGCGTCTGCCTGGAGCCACTTCCCGAAGAATACTACCTCGTCATCGTGGATTCGTACTCAGAATGGAACAAAATCTTTGAAACTCGAGGCACAATCGAAATCCTGAAGAATGTATTTGCTCGGTTTGACATCCCTCCCACGCGGTCCGGAAGGAAGAGGCACAATACGTGAAGTACTCAACACCTTTCTGAGTACCTACCGAAGTATTTCTAATCTTTCTGCTGGTGAGTCACCGACGGAAATCACGCTCGGTCGTCGAATCCGAACGTATCTGGAATTACCTCGTCCGCCGCCTGACCGCTCAACCATCACAGGTTGGATCCTGACATTTATACTATATCGAAAGGTTTCCCTGAAGTGTGCAATAGGTAATATTTACCCAATATTTGGAAGGTCGTTGGGTAGCGTGCAACTGGTGAGTCAGACGAGACAGGTATGAGCTGGGCTGAGGAGCTCACGTTGCAGCGATCGTGATTAGGACACCTTGGTGGCTGTTGGTGCCGCTACCACAAAACCAACCGTTGAAGTTTATCAAACGTGGTTACCAACATGATGACCTGGTCTTTGCAAAGCTCTATGTCAACAACAACCGGCAAAGGTTGGTACAGTAAGATAAATGTCTGGGTTGACAACCGGGAACTAAGTAGTGCGGTCCCATATCAACCAGCTCAAGGATCGTGCCGCAGTTGATCATCACGCCAAGGCTGATTGCAAGAAACTTCCATCAATATCCTGCTTGACGCATGGGATTCGCTCGCAATATACGTCGCCAGCATCGTTACCGGTAGGGCCACTGGGCAATCCACCATCCTACGTTCCTGATACCCGCCCGGTTGTGTCACCGGTGAATTCGTCGTGCTCTTCGGAAGTCACAGTATCGTCGGTGGGCTCAGTAACTTCGGACTTCGAGCCTGCTAACGAGCTTGATCCAACAACCAAAGCAACTAGCCGCGCTTCGCGTAATCGAAGGGCATCTCAGCGAAACCAAATTTTGAGCCCAGGACATGCTGTCGCTGACGTTCACTGCAGCTCGTTATAGAGATGTCGATGGGTTGGTATTAGCGAAGAGATGTTTGGACTGTTCAGCTGTCATTTCGTCGCGGGACCGCGCATTATTGTGTCGTCATTTTATTACTTTAAAACACGTTTTAATTGTGATATTACGGTTCGCGTTTTCATTACCTTCTATTCCGAAACGGCCAGTCGCGCGACCGCACAAAAGAGTATTCAGAAGGCCTCAAGTGGCAAAGGCACGACTACTGTTAAGAAATTAGAAGCTTCCAGAATACATAAGCCGTTACGTCTCGATGTGCCACTCGGAGATGTATTACTGAGAGCTCATTGCAGATTAGTTGAGCTAAGGCCGTGGCTAAGGCTCTATTTGTTGTAAATGCGTTTCCGGTCACGTGCGCTGGGATTAGCTATATACTACTAAACGGCTTGAGGCCTCGAAATTTTTTTCCGATCGCTGCTTTGAATGAGATGAAATACATCGCATTCAAGTCGGCATACTATGGTTTAGGTTTAGCAATAAAAACCTTTTTTCAGCTCCTAAACATCTAAATCTGGCGATTTTATCAAGTTTCAGGCTTGTTAATAGCTGCTTTCGAAGCTGCAATGAAGCGTAATAGAGGCTTTGCGCACTTTGCTGTGTGCTGATTAAAAACTTGGTAGTAGTTCGTAAAGCCACTTTAACACCCTTAAGCAGCATTAAAGCAGTTTGAAAGCTGTGAGCCTAATGAAAGCTTCTACTCTACACTTTAACACCTTGAAGCAGCCGTAAAACGGCTAGCTGTTTAGAAGCGGATTGTTAAGCAGAAAAATCCTCTATTAAGCCTTTTTATGACCTTTATGACAGTTTTTCCTTGGGTTTTCTGTCAAATTTCCGCAACGTAGTAAAATCCGTATGCATTGTGTCTGGGCCTTTACATTTGCAATTCAGCTACCGTTGTTACTTGGGGATACACTCTGGGATCCTACACTGAGAAAACTTTTCGTATAGTTTCTATGTGTACCACACATAGATTTTTGCAATGTGCCCAGTCAATGAACTTTATATGCCAAACAGTTATAATTTATGGGTACGCGAAACTTTTGCACATACTATTCATATGCGTATATTTTTTATGTGTATAATTGCACATACTATTTATATCCGTATAATTTTTATGTGTATTTCTAGGCAAATTGTGCTTATATGCGGCACATGATAATCATCTGGGATTTCATATGGAAATTTACCATTAGTTATGTGCAGAATATTTTGAGTGTAACAATGCATCAGACTCAAGAGCAGACTGTCTTGAACTTTTTGACGAGTCACCCGTTGATTTTTCTGTTAACCGTCGACATTGCATTCCTCTGAGTTTCGACCAGTTCGACCAAGAGTTCGTTCGACCATGAGATCAAACGTCAAACCGCAAATCGCCGACTAACATCGCGCTAAAGTGTGTGTTCCCGGTTGCACTCACACTACCGCACCAGCCGCACCATCGTCTCGCAGTTTCGCAAATATTTTTCTCTTGGTCGGCTCGCGGTGGTAAGTTGCGTTCCTCTACGGCTCGCGGTGTGGTTCGCCGAAAAAGTTGATTTTTCCTCGGTAAATCCGACCGGAACCGGTCAAAAGTGACGTTAAAGTGCACCGGAAGTGGCCAGCAACAGTGTTCGGTTGTTAAATGTAGGTTTGCAGTGTGGATTTTGATGCAAGAGGTGTTTTGGTTTGTCGAAATTTGCAACACTATCAAATGCGTCGCCGTCGTCCGTCGTCACTTGATGGAGTTCGGCTCACAAGAATTTTTGCTCTCGATCGGTTGTGTTCGTGCTGCTGCTGCTGCTGGTGCTGAAAGCCAACCAAGAGCCAAAGCAGACAAGTGCGATGGCAAGCAAAAGTGTGACATAATCAGACGATAGTGTTAGTGCACTGTCGGTCGGGACAGCAATAAAAACAAAGCAATCGGGCATTGTTTGTTTTGCGTTTTGAGAGATTTAATAATTTTGGTAAAATTAATTGAAAAGGAAAAAGTAATTTTACTTTTGTAGTTTTTGATGGAGTGCTGCTAATATCCTGCTGGTTTATCAACGAGCAGCCTTGTAAATGTCGCAATTAGTGGTTGTGTGGGTTGACCTAAGAACAACTCGGTGATAAAATAATTATTGCATGTACGTAAAACAAAAATAAATAGCGGTAGCCAGGTGTAGAAACAGTTCATATAACACTAATAAAAAATTTATCTCTATTTTTATCTATTTTCATGATTTTCATAGTAGTTTGTGAAGTGATTTCAGCAACTGAATAACTTCAAAAAAGAATTTTTCTTGAATTGCACAATAATTGACAGTACCGGTCTAAGAGAGTTAGGTTTATTGATTGCAACCAACAACATTTCAGCACCGCGAGTTCTGTTCCGAAGTCAACGCACACTGAGTTCTTATACTCATTACACTCCAACAATAATAATAAAACAACACACTTGCTCGGTTCGAAGAATCCATTTTACCGGGCCAGGCCAGACGGCGACCACGACAACAACAACAACAACAACATCGTTCGCGATGAAAGGCAAACCTCTATACTCGTATAAATATAAAACAAAACACGACAACCTCTAGCTGAACCATGGCACACGGCTCGTTTCGGTTGATGCAGGCGGCTGCCTGCCTGCTGCTGAACAACAAAACCTAACGTAACGATAGGAGCAGAGCATCAGCATTCAGCATATAGTCTAGTTTTTCAATCAGTCAGTCGTCGATGTCGCGAAGTGCAACTAACAACGGTTTGCTTTTTGCGCTGTCCTCACCGAACGAACGTGACTTTCATTGAGTCGAGCTCTACAGCTAGCAAAGTGTTTGGTTCGATCGGAAAAATATAAGCATTAAATCTTCTCAACAGCGGCTGCACGGTTGCGTTCAAGTTTAGTTTAGCTTTATTTTATGTCGAGTGTTTGACCTATTCCAAAAGTGATTGTGTGTGTGTGGAGTTGCTGCGGACTCCGTCCGCGGACAAAGTGTTGAACTGCAATAAGCAATCGTGCCTGAGGCGCCATTAGTGGACGTGGGAGTCACTAACTAACACCCCACGACTTTGCCGTTGTTGTTGCTGCTGCTGCTGCTGTAGAAAGCAAATCAGTCGTCAGTGAATGTAGGTACTGTGGGAGGAAATCCCCACTGCTTTAGCTCGAACCAGATACATAAATTTTAGCGTTTGAGAGTGCAAAACCAGCCGAACCAGAAGACGAAGAAGAACCAAATCCGGATGTAGCCGCTTCGCGGTCCTCGGTCGTTAGGACAGCAAACAGCATGATGAGTGCAAATTAGTTTAACCGTGCCGAAAACCGATACCTCACCTTACTCGCAAGCGAGAGCTACCAGTTGTGTGCATTCTGCTTCGAGCAACGCTGGAGACCGAACCGGAAATAGCAATGCAGCCGGTGGTGGTGGTAGCGCCGGTGATGGAGGAAGACGAGGAGACGGCATCGACGGTTGCCGTCGAGGTGCTCGGCGAAGTCGCCGAGTCGCAGGCGGAGACGGTGGACGACGAGAACGCAGGTAAGCCGAAAGCTAGTAGCAAGCAAGAGAGCAAGCAAGCAGTTTGGTTGGTGTTTTTTTCTGTTTTTGTTTCGCTATGCCTTTTCGAGTTTTTCATTGTATTTGTCGCTGGTGGTGGCGTCTGGCGTCGTGCTGATTTATTTATAGAAAACCAAAGTTCGGTTTTAAATAGCCTGTAACAACGCGGCGGCTATGACTGCTGCTGCTAATGCTAAAAGGTAGGGCGAGTTCAAGTTGTTTGTGCACTTGACATCGGCGGCGGAAGCAATCGCAGCAACCGGCGATGATGGCCAGGTAAAGTGGGTAATAAAAGTCTGATGCTATGCTGTTGCGAAATGCTGCGTAAAACATATTTATTATCTGTCTTATTTTACGTTATAGGCGTGTTGTAAAATTGACTCTTAAAGATAAAATTTTAATGCAAAATTAACGTTTTTAAGACACCGTTAGTTCTGTTAGTTTGATAAGAATTTTAACCATTTCTGCAATATGATTGGTAACTATGGAAACAGTATTGCTACTTTATTTGACACTAACGGAACCCGGCTTTCGTTTGCAACTAAATGAATGACAATTGAATAGAACTGGGACGTTTCTGGTTGTTTTTTGGAATGTGTTTTGTTAAAATACTGTCGTTAGCTTATGCGTGACTTTGATTATATTACAGAGGGGGATTCGAGTCTCGAACATCCATAGAAACATTTCTTGCGTTCAAAATCCTCCACATGCCAAATTTGGTTCCAGTTGCTTGATTAGTTTTCGAGTTATGCAGAAATTTGTGTTTTATTTGTATGAAATTATCCCCTTTCTCGAGGGGACACGGTTCTCGAACCGCCGTAGAAAAATTCTACCCCCAAAAACCGTTTTCCTAAAAAGTCATGCCTCCAGAAACACCCACATGCCAAATATGGTTCCATTTGATTAATTAGTTTTCGAGTTATGAGGAAATTTGTATTTCATTTGTATGGAAGCCCCCCTCCTACAGCAGGGAGAGGTTTCAATTCACCATAGAAAAACTTCTTATCTCCAAAAACACCCACATGTCAAATTTGGTTCCATTTGCTTGATTAGTTCTCGAGTTATGCAGAAATTTGTGTTTCATTTGTATGGGAGCCCCCCTCCTAAAAATGCAAGGGGTCCTAATTCATCATAGAAAAAATTCAAGCCTCCAAAAACACCCACATGTCAAGTTTGGTTCCGGTTGCTTGATTAGTTCTCGAGTTATGAGAAAATTTGTAGTTAATTTGTATGGGAGCCCCCCCTCCTAAAAAGGTAAGGGGTCTCAGTTCGTCATAGAAGAAATTCAAGCCTCCAAAAACACCCACGTGCCAAATATGGTTCCATTTGATTAATTAATTCTCGAGTTATGAGGAAATTTGTATTTCATTTGTATAGGAGCCCCCCCCCTCCTAAAGTGGGGAGGGGTCTCAATTCACCATAGAAAAAATTCTTATCTCCAAAAACACCCACATGTCAAATTTGGTTCCATTTGCTTGATTAGTTCTCGAGTTATGAGGAAATTTGTAGTTAATTTGTATGGGAGCCCCTCCTCCTAAAAAGGTAAGGGGTCTCAGTTCATTATAGAAAAAATTCAAGCCTCCAAAAACACCCACATGCCAAATATGGTTCCATTTGATTAATTCTCGAGTTATGAGGAAATTTGTATTTCATTTGTATAGGAGACGCCCCCCCCCCTCCTAAAGTGGGGAGGGGTCTCAATTCACCATAGAAAAAATTCTTATCTCCAAAAACACCCACATGTCAAATTTGGTTCCATTTGCTTGATTAGTTCTCGAATTATGCAGAAATTTGTGTTTCATTTGTATGGGAACCCCCCCCCCATCCTAAAGTGGGGAGGGGTCTAAATTCACCATAGAAAAAATTCCTATCTCCAGAAACACCCACATGTCAAATTTGGTTCCATTTGCTTGATTAGTTCTCGAGTTATGAGGAAATTTGTAGTTATATTGTATGGGAGCCCCCCCTCCTAAAGTGGGGAGGGGTCTCAATTCACCATAGAAAAAATTCTTGTCTCCAAAAACACCCACATGTAACATTTTGTTCCATTTGCTTGTTTAGTTCTCGAGTTATGCAGAAATTTGTGTTTCATTTGTATGGGAACCCCCCCCCCCTCTTAGTTGGGGGAAAGGTCTCTAACCATCATAAGAACTTTCCCTGGCCCCAAAAACCCCTATATGCAAATTTTCACGCCGATCGGTACAGTAGTTTTTGGTTCTATAAGGAACATAGGGACAGACAGACAGACAGAAGTCCATTTTTATAGGTATAGATTTGACCCTTTTTCTTCCCCATTTTACTCTTTTGCTCTATCGGTTTTCTATTATATCTCACGCTCAACTTTTCCCTTTTCGTTGTTCCTTTTTCTGCCCGCTATTTCCTCTTTGTTCCTTTTGTCTTCTTGCCCGATCCCGATTTTCGTGTGGTTCTTCAGTCCTAATTTTCCTCTGTTCCGTTTTTCAGGCATGTTTTCCTTGTTTTCCTGTCTCATTTTTTGTCCTATTTCCATTTTAAGTTTTTTTTTCGGCGCAGTTTTTGTCTTCACCTCCTTTTCAATTACGCTTTTCGTTCCTTCACATTTAACCTTTTAGTCTTACCTTACCTTACCGTTTTTCTTTTCCTCTTTTTTAACCTATTTTGTGTCCCAACTTTTCTCGTTTTCCTCTATCGGTTTTCTTTTCTCTCTCTCGCTATTCTTTTTTTCCTTTTAGTTGCTTTTGTTTTCTGTTCCGCATTCTCTTTTTTGCTTTGTTTTCCTTTCTTTTTCTCTCATTTTGTTTTCTTTTTCCACCCAGTGTTTCCACTTTCCTTTTGTTTTCGCGCTTTTTTCGAGTCCTGATTTTCCTCTGTTCCGTTTTTAGTCGCTTCACTTTCATGTGATTTTCCCGTTTTCAGGCCCGTTTTTCTTCTTTTTCTGTCTCATTTTTTGTCCCGTTTCCATTTCTTTTATTTGGCTTTTTTCTTTTTGGCTTCCTTCTTTCTCACTTTTGTCTTCGTATGTTCTATTAATTTCTCTTTTTGATGCCACGTTTTTTTTTGTCTTTTCTGTCACGTTCACTCTATTTTTGGCTTCCGTTCTTACCTTTCCTCTCCAGTTTTCCTTTTTTACTTTTCATTTGTCGCCTTTTTCTCTTCCGTTTTACCATTTATCTCAGTCTTTCCTTACCTTTCAGTTTACTTTCACCTTTAATTTAATTTTCTTCTTATACTTTTTAGTTTTCTTTTTACCTTTTACCGTTTTTTTCTTTTTTCTGTCCCATTCTTCTGTTTCTTCTGTCTCATCTTTCTCCTTTTTGCCTTTATCGGTTTACTTTTATCTCGCACTATTCTTTTCCTTATTTTTCTTTTGTTTTCTGTTTCGTATTCCTTTTGTTGCTTCGTTTGCCCTCTTTTTCAAAATCAAAAAAAAACATCGGGCAGAAATAAGAAAATACGAGGTTTCCTCATTTCTGCCCGCTGTTTATTTTTTACTTATCGTGTCTCGTTTTTCGCGCTTCTTGGGTCCTGATGTTCGTCTTTTTAGTGTTTTTAATCTTTTCTTTCTCTATTATATTTTTCGTTTTTTTTTCTCCATTTCTGTCCAACTTACTTCATTTTCTTTCTCGTTCTCTTTATGATTCTTCGTTCTTTTTTTTCATTTCCCTTCTTTTTCGTGATCTTCATCTTTTTCGATAGCTTTCCTCGTTTTTGCGCCATTTTCTTATTTTCTTTTCTCGGCTTCTTATTTTTGTTTTGTTTTTCCTCCCATTCTGTCATGTGTTTTTAATTTTTTCATGCCATTTTTATTCTTTTTCTATCGCGTTCCTCTGTTTCCATCCCATTTTTGCCACGTTTTCCTTCATGCTCTATTCTGTTTTTCCTCTTTTCCTGTTTCATTTTTATCTCGTTTAGATTTTTTGATCCCAGTTTTCGCCTTTTTTCGCTTTTTAATTCGTTTGTTTTCAATTCCGCGTTTCATTTACGTCTGTTCCGTTCTTCCGCTTTATGTCTCATTTCGTCTCCTTTTCTATTAAGTTCTTGTTCTTCGTTTCGTTTTATTCCTTTTGTCTTCCGTTTTCATTGCTCTCGTTTTTTCTTCTTTCGTTTCTTTGTTTTCTCATTTTTTGTCCCGCTTTTTCCTTTTCTGTCCTGTTTACCTTCATTATTTTCGTTTTCTTTATGGTTTCCTTCTTTTCTTCCTCTTTAATTTCCTTCTTTTCTTTCATTTTACTTCTTTTGTTCATTCTTCATTTTTTCCTGCTCAACGTCGTAATTTTTCTGTCTCATTTTCCCTCTTTATCTCTCTCGTTTTCTTTTTTTACCAACTCTGCTATTTTTATATCCCGTTTTTTCCCGTTTTCCTCATTTCCTCTATCGGGTTTCTTTGTTCTCTGTTTCTCACTGTTTTTCCTTTTGGTTTCTACAACAGATAACATTGTTTTTCGTATTCCCTTTCTTGCATCATTTTCTATTCCGGTTTTCGTTTTCGTCTGCTCCGTTCTTCCTCTTTGCATCCTGCTTCTCCTCCTTTTCTATTAAGTTTTTGTTTTTCTTTTCCGTTTTATCCCTTTTGACTTCCATATTTTTACTCTTTTGCTGTCTTATATTTTCCTTTTCTGTTTTTCTTTTTTTCTCTCCAGCTTACTCGTTTTTTCCCTCATTTTTCCTGTTTTCCTTTCCCATTATCCTCTTTTTCAACTCTTTTCTACTGTTATGTCCCGTTCAAATTTGGTTCCATTTGGTTGGTTAGTCTTGGAGTTATGCAGAAACTTGTGTTTTATGTATTTCTATTTGAGCCTCACCCTCGACTGGGTGGGGAGGGGTCTCGAACCACTATAGAAAAAAATCCTGCTTCGAAAAACGCTCGCATGCCGAATTTGGTTCCATTTGCATGATTAGCTCGCGAGTTATGCCGAAATTCGTGTTGCATTTGTATGGGTGCCCCCCGTCCCAGAGGGGGAGAGGTCTTAAACCATCATAAAAACCTTCCCTTGGTTCGAACCCCCTGCACACAAAATTTCAAATTTGTCGGACATTCTGGTCATGTGCCCAGCCCACGGCAATGCGTCTGCTCCACGCTCCATTTTCCATTTTGCCACCAAATGAGATCGCAGAATTTTATGTATGTATGTATGTATGAGGGCAGCCTCAAGGGTTTCCCATTGTATGCAAGTAGAATTACTGCAGAATCGAATTTATCTACCTAGCAACTTTCATGTCAATGCTGTTCATGAAGGACCAAAAGGGGTTGGTTGGATCTATAAAATAACTTGGACCGACTAGGATTGGATTAAAAAATCGGAGCAAAAAGCTTCCGTTTTTTTCTTTCCTCCCCAGTTTTCCAGTTCTTGTGTCGCATCTTTCTCATCTTTTCCTCTAACGGTTTGCCCCTTTTTGTCTTTCTCGTGTTTCCTTATTTCTGCCAGTTGTTTCTTTTCCTGTTTCTTTTGACTTTTTTTCGTGTACCGCTTTTCGCGCTTTTCTTGAGTCCTGAATACCGTCTCTTTTTCTCCATTTCTGTTCAGTTTTTTCATTTTCTTTCTCGTTTTCTTAAAGGTTTTTCGTTTTTTTCTCTCATTTTCCTTCTCTTCTGATCTTTATCTTTTTCGACATCATTTTCTTTTTTCGTCGTTTCTTTTTTTCGTTTTCTTTTTTAGCTTTTTTTTATTTTTGTCTCATTTTTTCGTTTCGTCATTTTTTGTTTTTTCATTTTTTCATACCATTTTTATTTTTCTCTCGCGTTCCTCTTTTTTCGTCTCATTTTTTGTCACATTTTCTCTCATGCTTTTTCCTATTTTTCCTCCTTTCATGTCTGATTTTTATCTCGTTTCGATTTTTTTCCGTTTCTTCGATCCCAGTTTTCGTCTTTTTTTGCTTTTTACTTCGTTTTCAATTCCGCGTTTCATTTACGTCTGTTCCGTTCTTCCTCTCTATGTCTCACTTCACTTCCTTTTCAATTAAGTTTTCGATTTTCTTTTCCGTTTTATCCCTTTTGACTTCCGTTTTAATATTTTCTTTTTTTTTCTTTTTCTGTTTCATTTTTCTTTCTCTTTTGCTCTCTTATTTTTTTCTTTTTCTGTCCTTTTTTCTTTTGTTTTTCTCCTTTTCGGTCCAGCCTCTCCGTGTTTGCCTCATTTTCCCTCTTTTATTGTCTCATTTTCCTTTTTAAACTTTTTGTATTTTTATATCCCGTTCAAACTTGGTTCTATTTGAATGGTTATTTTTTGAGCTATGCAGAAGTTTGTGTTTTGTTTCTGTTCCCTCCTAGATGGGGGGAGTCTCGAACCACTATAGGAAAAAATACTACTTCCAAAAACGCCCACATGCCGAATTTGGTTCCGTTTGCTTGATTTGCTCTCGAGTTATGCAGAATTTTGGGTTTTATTTGTTTAGGTAAAGGTAAAGTTTTGTGGGAATTTGCAAACTACGGCACTTCAGCTGGCAAAGTGTTCCATAGAAAGCCCGATTCACGCCTGCAATTCGGCGTTTTATTTCGCGGCTCACATCGTCAAATATTACGAGCGTACCAAGCCATATAAATTCCTCCATTACTTCATGTGGTTCCGCATATACAGTTCCACCTCGGCACCAACACCAAATGGACTGCCACGTTCTCTGCCTAGCAACCGCGTACTTAGTTTTGGCGGTGTTAATGGTAAGTCCCAATCTCGTTGCGTCCAATTTAAAACGCCTAAAGGCCTCTTCCGCTGCTCTACGGTGGATTCCGATTATGTCGACATCATTGATGATGTTGATAGTTTCGTTCCTTTCCACGTTTGTTCTTCGTATTGCACTTTCTAAGACAATGCATCTAGCATTATCTGGCACAGCTCATTTTGTTTGACTGAATCGTACGCCGCCTTAACGTTCACAAACGGATGGTGAGTCTGCCAGTTGTACTTCCGGAACTCGTCAGTTACTAGACCCATGGTAAATATCTGATCCGTCGTGGAGCGACCATCACGAAAACCAGCTTTATAATCGACGACGAAGAACTGCACTAGCGGTCTCAGGCTATAGAAAACAGAGAATATTAATTAAAATTACATACGCAAAACGAAAGAGCATAATTCCAATTTTGGACGGTAATTGAATTCCCTACGATAAAACTGAACTTGACGTGGGTGGTGTAGGGTTTTTAACTAATCAGTAAATGAACAGCGGTCATGTTTACTTCTGAATGTGGATATATGTCAAAATACTTTTGTGGTTACTTCCGTTTGCTTTTATTCCGTTTAAGAATAATCTCTGGGGGTCTGATGATTAATAGATGAATGTTTCTCTGGCTTATCCCTATTTATAATAGTTATCGCAAATATCTCCGAAAAATGTCGGATTGATTGGGTCGGCGGGGTGCTTAGAATAAGTGAGGGGACTTTGGCGGGATACCAGACCGGGTTCGAATGCCGAAGGAGTATTCTACAAACAATAATTACGGGCAAGTCGATTGCGAGTCGCTAAGGTAGCAGATGCGAAAATTAGGTCAATTCTAATACTATATTAAATAATTTTCACACAACATTTCACCCGTTATAAATACTGCGCACTAGTTCTTTGGTCTCGAGGGTTGCGAGGCGGGTGCGACACTATGGTTTAAAGCTTTTGTCGACTACCGCGAATGCCCACGTCGTACTGCGCTCAAACTACTTTGTATATCTATCTTGGCACAGTGCATAACTGCCACAGAAGTAACTGAAGTAGTACAAAATGTCCAGGTCAAAGCACATTTACAAATACGATCTATTATTTTTTCCAGTTTAGTCTGGGCAAATTTTTGGCAACATGTGCTCGTAGGAAACATCGAGCAACAGTTAAGAACAAGTTACATTCCGCCTGTTACCAATCGAAATGCAGCTTTACGATTATGCGGCAAGGCGGATTACAAAAGTTTTGAAGATCATTTCAATGAGAAGGACATTCTGAAAAATCTCGCGGCGTGCATCAACCACGACCGTGGTGAGTTTTTCTTTATCTCGATAGTCGGGGTTATAAAACAAAAATTAAGATAAGATTTTTTTCTTTTCTCCTCGTTTCATGGCTCTTTCCAAATGCACCCGAAAAATATCGCTCAGCCTCAGCCAAGCACAGTTGGCGTACGATTTCGATTGAAATCCTATTTTCTGCTTGCCTGCTGCCAATGTTCAGTTTCAACTCTCAGGTTTTGACCATAATGGAACGAATTTTGGCAAAGATTGTGCTTTTTTATTCAATCTCATTTGAGGGTTGTTTTAAATTGACAATAATTGTGAGTTTTCAACAAAC
Source organism: Sabethes cyaneus (assembly GCF_943734655.1). Taxonomy (NCBI): domain Eukaryota; kingdom Metazoa; phylum Arthropoda; class Insecta; order Diptera; family Culicidae; genus Sabethes; species Sabethes cyaneus. Next base: position 171,884,426 of record NC_071353.1, read on the forward strand.
TCTCAAGATAATTTTCAGAAACTTGATCTACCAAACAATTCCTTTGTGGAATATGTGATCACTTAGATTGTTCAATAGTAAAAAAAGAACAATCAGAGTATCTTAATGAACATTATCTGTCTATTGAAACGAGAATAATAGTTATGAACTTAAAGTGAAAGGAATAAAGTCGTCGAACGGCGGAATCGAAGCGCAATTGTGTGTTGCTCCTCGCTGGGCAGGCAGAGCATACATCGGGCTAAACTTTGTCACGTGCCGGAATAATAATATCGTTCTAGTTGTGTAGGTCGCCCACACGACACCAATCAATCAGCGAACCAACCAACCAGCAAACCGCGGGCAATTATCACTAGAATGACAATCAATACCACCGGGGCGGAGCGGAGCGGCGGTAGGAAGCAACCAATTTTGTTCATTGCTTTGCTATTATGGCCTTTAGCTTCGTCGTCGTCGTCGCTGCGGCGGTGATACACGCAACATGCAAGGACTGACCATGTGTGGCATTGGCGTACGACTTCATGCCATGCCAGGGGCAAAGGCGACCTCACGCCATGAACATATTTGATTGAACAAATAGCTTTGATACGACAATTTGTTTGCAAGCGTAGCTTGCAAATGGTGGCAGGCAGGTAATTCCCACAGAACTTACTACATTCCGGACATTCCATTCCAAGCTATAAACAAACTCAAACATCTGCTAAATCAGTTGTTAATGATACTACTGGCCGCAGAAAAGATAAGAACATTGCGGCGGTCGGTCGGTTTCTGTCTTGTCATGTCTTGTTTACCAACGGTTGCGCCATCGGGCAATTACTTCACTCTGCGTCCACAGCTGGAGAAGTTTCTCGGTGGACACACGGCACACACACGACAACATGCCACTCGACAAATGCTGATCGACGATTGACGTATGTGTTGCAACCGTTTTTTTTTCCTGCATTATTCCAGGAACTTCAAGCGAGTTGGTTGTTTTTCAGCGATAATCAGCGATAAACACCTACAACTCAAGTGGTACACTTAAGTTACTTTTTGCGTGATTTCTTTTACGTCCACTTTTCTGCGTCTGAAATTTGAATTAACGTCCTCCTTTTTCACGACCGACTTTTTAAGTCCTCACGATAGTGAACGTAAAACTACACTTAAGCGTGCTATAAGCACGCAATATTCTAATGAATTTTAGACAACGTATAAATATTGGGAGGAAGAACAAATGGCAGAGGACTTGCTGAATTCTGCCTATAATGTGCTCTCCCGTATCTTGTTCTGTAGACTAAGACCGATAGCGGAGTCCTTCGTCGGTCAGATCAGTCGTTTACGCTGCATCAATTAACAAACAAACAAATTACAACTTGCAGACTCATAATCTGTTTCTGACTTTAAGGCAACGTACGATTCAGTCAAACGAAATGAGCTGTGGCAGATAATGCTTGCTGGAACATGGTTTTCGGACGAAACTCGTGCGCCGCTGGATGGGTCCAAATCATGCAGCCAAACTGGAGCAAAGAGATGCACTCTCTAACCTGTTATTCCTCATTTCCTTGGAAGGTGCAACACGAAGAGCAAACGTGGAAAGGTATGGGACTACGTATACATGTTTGCTGACGGAGAACGTGTGGAAATCCAAATGGTGTTGGTGCCGAGGTGGAACTGGATGGGAAATGATATGACATAGGGGAGGAAATTGAATACCTTGGTACGCTTGTAACAAGAGACAACTATGTAAACCGCGAAGTAAATTGACGAATTGCAGCTGCGAATCGGACTTTCTACGGATTTTGTAACCAGTTGAAGTCCCGTGGTTTGGAAACTCGCACAAAATTGACGCTCTACAGGGGAGTCCCTTTACGGACGTGAATCAGAGCGGCTGAAGGAAGCAGATCGACGAGTGTTTGGAGTATATGAGCGTAAAATTATGCTTGCTTGTCAGCTCAGCTAGTTGAAGTTGTTTCAATCATTGATGTGAAGCTAGTTGGTTATTCGGTAATTTCTAACGCAATCAAGGCTCCATAGCTAGCCGACCTAACGAACCTCGCTTTCATGCCCACCAAAACGTTAGCGTTCTGAACATTGTTAACGGTTCAATGATATGGATGTCAGCTACATTGATCCTGACCAACTTACCTGGTCTAGTGCATCGATCGCCGTTTCGTCGCTTGTCACCTAGAAGCCATTCACTTGCAGCTACTAAGCCTCTGAGCCTGTTAGAACAGTCGTGCTATACCCGGCAGCGTCCTGCAGTCTTGTACCCGAGCATGGGGAGGGAATCTTCTATGAATACATACGATCATCTCTTCTCGGTTTATTATCAGAACGTAAGGGGTTTGAGTATAGGGGGAACGTAAAAAATAGGTTGTAAAAAGAAAGGACGTTAATTCGAATTCTGAACGTAAAAACTACAAGGTATACAGCCCTAAGGGTTGTATGAAAGGGTGACGTAGGTCTATATCAGATCATCAGATCAAAGACTAATGTAAACTGCATTTCTGGCATAAGTATGTTTACAAGAATCTGTGAGTGCCATTGTTTAAGTGAATGTTTAAAAGAGAAGACCGAAATATTCATATTCAATTCTTCATTGAATACAATTGTGGCTTTGAAAATACGTGGACGGGGGTTCATAAGTACAAGTAGTTCTTTTGAAAACCACTTGTGTGCATCATGAAGGTTGAAATAGTAATGAATGACTAGCCCACAGATTATTGTATTAAATAGATTATGCGTAGCTTGACATGTTTCAATAATCTTACTTTAACGTTCGCTTGTGGCCTGTAAAAGGGCCATTGGTTACAAATATTAACAAAAAAGCCAAAGCACGTTCATCGCAAATATGACGTGCCATTCGAATATCCTTCTCCTTTGACATGAATGGCAACAGGCAACAACGTAAGTTAGTGGCGTCGATTCACTGTCTCTTGCTCTGAGAACGTTTTACTAGTTTACTTTCACAGCTCTTACCACAGCTTACAGTTTCGAAAAAATGCTGACATTAGACACATTCCAGCGTGTTCCATTACGGCGGGAACCCGACCTTCATTGTCAGTTTGCTCCCGCTAGCAAAAAATACGTTTGTGACTAAGTTATTCAGCAAGTTTTAATATTATGTCTGTTAATTGTACTTTGGGGCCATCCATATATCACTTGGACAGCTTAGAGGGGGGTGGGGGGTATGAACATGTCCATGCTTGTCCACCGAAGGCGGATAGAAGGTATGGAAATGTACGGAAAATGTTAGAAGGTATGGAAATGAATTCTCCTTCTGAAAATTTTACGAATCACATCGCGTCGGAATGGTCTTATGTTGTGTTGAAGTAGACGGCCAAGCTGAGGTGCTCTTGTTAGACCACGAAACTCTGGGCAGAGAAGAATCGTCAAGCGAAAGGGACTTTCTTGCAGTCGATAATAATTTGCAGTAGACAACTCGGAAAAAATAACCATAACATGAAGATAAAAATTATGGTAACAGCAGCATACAAAATACGGTAAAAACAATAAAATTTATCGTTAAAAATGATAACCAAACCATCAAACTAATTGTAGTCTACCATAACTTTCATGGTTTCGAGAGATTCTACCATAAAAATGACGGGCTGTTAAGTATCTTAACAATAAAAAAAATCTATTCTTTTGTGAACAAAAATTTTCATTTACCATAAATGTTATCGTCCTTTTATGGAAAACTAGCTGACCCGACAAACTTCGTATTGCCACAAATTAACCTGTGTTGTACATAAATCATGAATCTCGAATGATCTTTGTCACAATCTCGAGTTTTGCAAGCCCCCCAGTGGGCGGCGCTTCCGACGGCGGGTCACCGGCAACACTCGCGACCGTCTCGTCCCGAATGATCTAGTGTTACTATAGATAGTTTTTGTGGTCTTGTAATGACTAATGTTTTATGGAAGAGTCTCGAATTTCTCGAGTTCGATTAGTTTTTGAGTTTCGCAAAAATTTCTGTTTTATTTGTGTGAGAGTCCATATCCCCCTACCACAGGGGTGAGAGGTCTCTAACTATCGTAAAATAAATTCAAGACTCCAAAATCTCCCACATGCCAAATTTGGTTCCATCTGTTTGATTAGTTCTCAAGTTATAAGGAAATTTGAAATTCATTTGTATGGGAGCTCCCCTCTTAAAAGGGGAAGGGGTCGTAATTCACCATAGAAAAAATTTCTGCCATCTAAAACTCCCACATGCCAAATTTGGTTCCATTTGATTGATTAGTTCTCGAGATAAGAGGAAATTTGCATTTCATTTGTAAGGAATCCCACCCTCTTAAAGGGGAGATGGGCCATAACTCGCTTTCTAAAGAAGAGAGGGGTCTCAATTCACCATAGAAAAAAATCTTGCGTCCAAAACCACTTACATGTCAAATTTGGATCCATTTGCTTGATTAGTTCTCGAGTTATGAGGAAATTTGAATTTAATTTGAATAGGAGCCCCCCTCCTAAAGTGGGTAGGGGTCCCAATTCATCATAGAAAAAAATTTTGTCTCCAAAAACATCCACGTGCCAAATTTGGTTCCATTTGCTTGATTAGTTCTCGAGTTATGAGGAAATTTGTATTTCGTTTGTATAGGAGCCCCCCCTCCTAAAGTTGGGAGGGGTCCTAATTCACCATACAAAATATTCTTGCCCTCGAAAACTTTCACATGCCAAATTTGGTTTCATTTGCTTGATTAGCTCTCGAGTTATGAGCAAAATTTGTATTTCATTTGTATAGGAGCCCCCCCTCTTAAAGTGGGGAGGGGTCCTTATTCACCATAGAAAATATTCATGCCCTAGAAAACTTTCACATCCCAAATTTGGTTCCATTTGCTTGATTAATTCTCGAGTTATGAGGAAATTTGCGTTTCATTTGTATAGGAGCCCCCCTTCCTAAAGTGGGGAGGGGTCCCAATTCATCATAGAAAAAAAATTTGTCTCCAAAAACACCCACGTGCCAAATTTTGTTCCATTTGCTTGATTAGTTCTTGAAGTTATGAGGAAATTTGTATTTCGTTTGTATAGGAGCCCCCCCTCTTAAAGTGGGGAGGGGTCCTTATTCACCATAGAAAATATTCATGCCTAAGAAAACTTTCACATGCCAAATTTTGTTCCATTTGCTTGATTAGTTCTTCAGTTATGAGGAAATTTGTATTTCATGTGTATAGGAGCCCCCCTTCCTAAAGTGGGGAGGGGTCCCAATTCATCATAGAAAAAAATTTTGTCTCCAAAAACACCCACGTGCCAAATTTTGTTCCATTTGCTTGATTAGTTCTTGAAGTTATGAGGAAATTTGTATTTCGTTTGTATAGGAGCCCCCCCTCTTAAAGTGGGGAGGGGTCCTTATTCACCATAGAAAATATTCATGCCTAAGAAAACTTTCACATGCCAAATTTTGTTCCATTTGCTTGATTAGTTCTTCAGTTATGAGGAAATTTGTACTTCATGTGTATAGGATCCCCCCCCCCCCTTCTAAAACGGGGAGGGGTCCCAATTCATCATAGAAAAAATTTTTGTCTCCAAAAACACCCACATGCCAAATTTGGTTCCATTTGCTTAATTACTGCTCGAGTTATGAGGAAAATTGTGTTTCTTTGGTACAGGAGCCCCCCCCCCCCCTCTTAAAGTGGGGAGGGGTCCTAATTTACTATAGAAAATATTCTTGCCCTCGAAAACCTTCACATGCAAAATTTGGTTCCATTTGCTTGATTAGTTCTTGAGTTATGAGGAAATTTGTATGGAAGCCCCCCCTTTTAAAGAGGAGAGGAGTTATAATTCCCCTTATAAAGAGAGGAGGGGTCTCAATTTACCATAGAATAAATTCTTGTCACCGAAAACACCCACATGCCATATTTTGTTCTATTTGCTTGATTAGTTGTCGAGTTATGCAGAAATTTGTGTTTCATTTGTATGGGAGCCCCCCCTCTTAGTGGAGGGAGGGGTTTCTAACCATCACTAAAACCTTTCCTGGCCCCAAAAAACCTCTACATGCATATTTTCATGCCGATTGGTTCAGTAGTTTTCGATTCTATAAGGAACATACGGACAGACAGACAGACAGACAGAAATCCTTCTTTATAGGTATAGATTAAAATATAAATGAAAAAGGCAGTAAATTTGTGATAAAATATGGCCGATTTTATTTCAAAAAATGAGAAATAAAAATATAAATAGAACTAAAATATGGGGCACTTTTACGATAAACTTACCATAAGTTTCATTCTCCACAATAAAAATTGTTGTAGACGCATTGTTTTTACTACAAAATTTAATGTAAATTTTTTTACGGGAAGATCATAAGAATCAAGGTCCTAACACCTTGCATACGGATTTTAATACACTGCGGAAAATTGACGGAAAATTCGTGGAAAAACTCAAATTTCCGCAACGACTAAAATTCCGTATGCCATGTGTCAAGGCCTTTAGACTCGAGCTTCTTTACACGTAAGCTTTTTCAATCAATACTGCATAAATCAAGTTGAAACTTGAAAACAAAATCTAGCACAATGCATTTCTGTTTTGTTCAATTTCCATGTGCTAATTATTAAACGTTCTGTATGTTGATTGTGTTGAGAACTACGTTTTCTTTGTAGTTCAATAATCACTGGTTCATATCTACAGTGGACCTCCCGTCCATAACTCCGAACTGCCTGGACGGTTCTTCACCAAACTTGGCATACATGTTCCTTGACATAAGGGAATCCGCACTGAAGGGTTGACAAGAGGAGGTTGGTGGGGGTTCATAACAGGGGGGAAAGCCATAACTGCGAAACAGCAGGACGGTTCTCCATCAAACTTGGCATACATGTTCCTTGACATAAGGGAATCAGCACTGGGAAGTTGACAAAAGGGAGAAATGCCTAACAAGGGGGGAGAGATAAATAACTAAAAGCGGTTGCGTTTCTCTTGCATTCAAATCTATTGCAGTTGTGCAACTGACTTTGAGAAAAGAGGGGGTTCACCGAGGAGGACTATATGGTAAATAAAGCTTTGTTTCGTTTCCATTATAGTGATTTTTATTGAGCAAGCCGGTGCATAATTAGCTGCGTGACAGAAGGGTGAGTGTATCTTCCGCCATAGCTCCGGAGCTTCTGGACTGTTCTTCATCAAACGTCGTTTGTTAAACACATGTTTTTTGACATAAAAAAATCAGCACCGGGAGGTTGATAAAAGAGGAAGACGGTCTCTTTCAAGGGCAGAGAAAGGTTCAAATGAGTAAAGGGGTGCGTTTCTCTTGCATTTGGAACGATAACAAAACGTTAAAAAGGCTTTGTGTCGATTTATAGGGATTACCGAGAAGAAGACCGATTTAGAAGTGGTTGGGGGACAACGTGAGAGGAACTGACAAAGGGAGTAGACATATTCAAATGAAAAAAAAGGGTTTTGTTTCTTGCATTATAAGAGTTTTCGTTACAAAAACAGATGTACAAATGACTGAGTGACAAGGGGTCCCGAGTGAGATCGGGCAATCACCTAGTCCAGTATAATATGAGTTGAAATATACAGTTTTAAATACTGATTTCTTGGTGTACAAGGGGAGTTATGCCACCCCCCTATTAGGAACCCTCCCCCACCCTATCTGGCAACCTCCCTCCCTCGTTTTTTGTTACCCCCCAGTGCTGTTTCTTTTATGCCAAGTTTGATGAATAACCGTCCAGGCATTTCGGAGTTATGGCCTCCTCCCCTGTTACGAACCCCCCCTTTGTCAACCCCCCAGTGCTGATTCTGTTATATCAAGGAACATGTGTGCCAAGTTTGGTAGAGATCGGTCAAGGCGTTCTGGAGTTATAGTGGAACATACAAACATACTCACGCTCACTTCTCCGAAGACCCTACCCTTGAAAAACTAGGCATTTTTTACCCAATTGCTAATGTCCGCACTTTTTCAAAACCGGATCACTGTGCGCTTGTTTTATAGCAGAAAATATGGCACCCCCCTCTCCCCCCTCCCCCCCTCTCTTACGCCCTCCACAAAATTACTCTATTACCCCCTCCATAAAATTGTTGGTCGTTTTATTTATCCAACGATATATAAATTGTTCAATTTAGTTTAGCAGTTTAATAGTTATTACCGTTTTCACAAAGTGCTACCCTGTCCCAGTGTAGTAAATAAAGACGTAGTCCTACGTCAAAATAGAAGACCTTAATTCGGATTTTGGTAGTCCAAGAGCGATCTGAATTTCATTGGCGCTAGCTTCCAGCAGTTGACTGCGGCCAACCAAGCCGTAACTTCGTAATCGATGAGACAAGTTGGAGCTTCACTGACTGCCCATATGGGCGGTAGCTGGGAGCGGTAATTTCGAAGCGTGAAAAAAAAATTAATAGCCAACTGTCCTTTAGGTATACCATTTAAAGAAGTACTGAGTAGCATGCTCACGGGAGCGAAAGCTCCTCATCGATGACGATTTGTCAAAAGCACTTACACCAAATCATTTCTTATTGTCCGGGGTTGTCCGAAGGTTCGAAACCATTCACTTCACGTTTGAAAAAAGCCGTAAGAGAACAAAGACGGGCGACATATTCTGCACAGTTTTTGAATGTTTGCTTTGGGAGAAGTAGATGATTGAATTTTCTTACGATCATGCCACTTATGTACCTACGCATGATGCGAACGAAAGCTTTGTAGGAAGATTCACAGATAAACAGACGAGACACTCGCGTTAATTCCATTGTCCATTCAAAACCCACTCATTTTTTCTAAAGAGCATGTTTCGCAACATGGCTTTACCGCGGCGGCGCTCGAGTGTTGCCTCGAGTTTTCTGTATAAAACCATACAATTGTAAAAATCGTACAGTTTAAAGCCCTGCAAATGCAAGGCTGCTCCGCAACACGCATAACAGAGGGTGCTAGTGTGCAAGCAAAATATGTATAGCACGATGGTTTTTAAAAGATTTTCTTCTGTGTGTCATGTCAGTTCGTCAGTGGAAGATCTTGGGGATTGGTAAAGTAATGATGGTAGCATAATAGATATTGCAATTAATGATACTGCAAAATGGAGGGTAAACCGGTAGCAGCTAGGAGTCACATCAATGGTCAGTTCTAACACAAGCGCCTGTATCGGTTGAATGCTGAAAGCATACGGAAATTGGCAACCGATTTAGCTAGATAATATGCAGATCAATGGAAATCTAGCATAAGATTACTGTATTTATCTACAATGCTAATGTTCGAAACAGTAAAATTTCAGGTGGATCAATGAGGAGGATTCCTTCGTCCTCTTAATCTTCATCGATGATAGAACCCAGCGCATGTTCGTGTTTTAGCCTCTGTTTCCCTGGTTAGGGGTGGTTCAAACAGCGTCTGTCTCGGAACGACCGGCAGAATATGACTTGCTGGATTATTGTCAGAATCTGGGCGCAAGAACAAATGTCCTTGGATGGTCTCATTCGCCCTATTTTTAAAAAATGCATTTATTCGAGTGAACAAACTGTCGCGGAGTAACATTGCTCAGTTCAGTATGAGGCGTTCTCGCGTATCCTGTTTGGTAAACTGAGACCGTTAGCAGCGCAGTCCTTCGTCGGCGAGTACCAAGCTGCTTTTCGCGAGTGTCGCTCCATGCTGGACCCTGCGTCAATTCAATTTCTAGGCAACTTCCGGGAATACAATCGTCTGTTGGTTGACTTTAAGGCGGTGTATGATCCAGTCAAACGAAATTAACTATGGCAGATAGTCATGCGTCAGAATGGCGAGCGGAACCTTAGCACTTTCGTGACGTTGCGTTGGATGGACTGAAGCAAGGGAATACAGTCTCTAAGCTGAAATTCAACATTACCTTGGAAGGTGGAGAGGAACGAGACTAATAAAATGAGATCTCACATGCTTCGCATTATCGGTATCAACCGTATAGTAACGGAAGAGGACTTGTAAATTGGAAGCAGCAGTATTGGATATCACTATTGACACTGCTAAAACGAAGTACACTCAAGTCGCTTTTTATGCGAAGGATACGTTCCGCGTGAAGATGTCTAATCTTTGTATTAGTTCTTTGAGTTCTTATATTGTATAATATAGCTCTCAGATGTTGCACATAAGAGTCAGCTGGAAACTGAAACAAATAGTTTTATGGTAATATTGGATTTTATCTAACTGAATAAAAGCATTATCTCCACTGTGCTGATTCTATAGGCGGGCAATATGGCTCTTTTGCGTGAGTGACTCTGGACCGTTTATTGTCTGCCGCAACCGACTTCGAGATAAACGCATTCAAAGTTTGCTGCGTACGAAATCAAATCAACTCTGGCTGTTTGCAACATTTATGTAATCTGATTAGAGTAAAATGTTGCCTAGAAAATTCTTGATCGTTTGCTATCATTAACTCATTTTTTAAAATTTTGCGACTTAGTCCGGTCTGATTTAACACCGACCATATGATATCGCGACAAAAAATTGAGTTGAGCAGGCGAGTCGAGCAGTCGAATTAAGCAATCGAGTCAAATAGTTGGGTCGAGCAGTCGAGTCCAGCAGTCAAGTTGAGCAGTTGAATCGATCAGTCTAGTCGAGCAGTTAAGTCGAGTAGTCTAGTCGAGCAATCGAATCAAGCAGTCGGGTCATACGCTTAAGCAGCAGTTCATTCGAGTAGTTGAGTCGAGTAGTCCAGTTGCTCGAGCTCCAGCTAAGTCCAGCCGAGCAGTTGAGTCGAGTAGTCCAGTCGAACAGTTTATTCGAGCAGTTGAGTCGAGTAGTCCAATTTAGCAGCTGAGTCGAGCAGTCGAGTCGAGTAGTCTAGTCGAGCAGTTGAGTCGAGCATTCGGATTAAGCGGTTCATTCTAACAGTTAAGTCGAACAGTTGAGTCGAGCAGTCCAGTCGGGTAGTCCAGTCGAGCAGTTGAATCGAGCAGTTAAGTCGAGCTGTCGGATCAAACAGTTGAGTCAAGCAGTTGAGTCGAGCAGTAGGGTTGAGTGGCTAAGTCGAGCAGTCTAGCCGAGCTGTTGAATCAAGCTGACAGTTGAATCGAGCAATCAAATCGAGTAGTTTAGTCGAGCAGCCGATTCGAATAGTCCAATCTAGTAGTTGAGTCAAGCAGTTTATTCGAGCAGTCGAGTCAAGCATTTGAGTTCAGTAGTCCAGTCGACCAGTGGAATGAGGCAGTTGAATCGAACTGTTGAGTCATGCAGTTTAGTCGAGCAGATCAATCACGCTGTTCAGTCAAGCAGGCCAGTCGAGCAGTAGAATCGAACAGTCCAGTCGAGCAGTTCAATCGTGCAGTTAAGTCGAGCAGTCGGGTCGAGTAGTAAGTCAAGCAAATGTGTCAAGCAGTCGAATCAAGTAGTTAAGTCGAGTAGTCCACTCGAGCTGTTCAGTCAAGCAGTCAAGTCGATCTGTCCAATCAAGCAGTTGAGTCAAGCAGTCGAATCGAATAGTTCAGTCGAGCAGTTCAGTTCAGCAGTACAGTCGAGCAATCAAATCGTGCAGTCTAATCGACCAGCCCAGTCGAGCAGTCTAGTCAACCAGTTGAGCAATCGAGCAGTCCAGCAGTCGACCAGAGAGGTGACTGAGAATACAACCTATTGCTACGAAAGCATGACGTCCTGTCAGGGAACTGTTTTTAGTTACCGATAAGCCTCTTATGACGTCCTTTCAGAAACTTGATTTTCGGTACAGACATAAGCCTCTTATATAAATAGACTAGCTGACCCAACAAACTTCGTATTGCCACAAATTAACCTGTGTTGTACATAAATCATGAATCTCGGATGATCTTTGTCACAATCTCGAGTTAAGCAAGCCCCCCAGTGGGCGGCGCTTCCGACGGCGGGTCACCGGCAACACTCGCGACCGTCTCGTCCTGAATGATCTAGTGTTACTATAGATAGTTTTTGTGGTCTTGTATTGACTAATGTTTTATGGAAGAGTCGAATTTCTCGAGTTCGATTAGTTTTTGAGTTTCACAACAATTTCTGTTTTATTTGTATGAGAGTCCATATCCCCCTACCACAGGGGTGAGAGGTCTCTAACTATCGTAAAATGAATTCAAGACTCCAAAATCTCCCACATGCCAATTTTGGTTCCATTTGCTTGATTAGTTCTCAAGTTATAAGGAAATTTGAATTTCATTTGTATGGGAGCTCCCCTCTTAAAAGGGGAAGGGGTCGTAATTCACCATAGAAAAAAATTCTGCCACCTAAAACTCCCACATGCAAAATTTGGTTCCATTTGATTGATTAGTTCTCGAGATAAGAGGAAATTTGCATTTCATTTGTATGGAAGCCCACCCTCTTAAAGTGGGGAAATCCATAGAAAATATACCATAGAAAATATTCTTGCCTACAAAAACACCCACATGATAAATTTGGTTCCATTTGCTTGATTAGTTCTAGAGTTATGAGGAAATTTGTATTTCGTTTGTATGAGAGCCCCCCTCTTAAAAAGGTAAGGGGTCCTAATTCATCATAGAAAAAATGGTTGCCTCCAAAAACACCCACATGCCAAATATGGTTCCATTTGCTTGATTAGTTCTCGAATTATGAGGAAATTTGTATTTTATTTCTGTAGAAGCACCCCCTCTTAAAGTTTGGAGGGGTCCTAATGCACCATAGAAAATATTTTTGCCTCCAGAAACCTCCACATGCCAAATTTGGTTCTATTTGCTTGATTAGTTCTCGAGTTATGAGGAAATTTGAATTTCATTTGTATAGGAGCCCCCCTCCTAAAGTGAGGAGGGGTCCCAGTTCATCATAGAAAAAATTTTTGTCTCCAGAAACACCCACGTGTCAAATTTGGTTCCATTTGCTTGATTAGTTCTCGAGTTATGAGGAAATTTGTATTTCGTTTGTATAGGAGCCCCCCTCTTAAAGTGGGGAGGGGTTCTAATTCACCATAGAAAATATTCATGCCCTAGAAAACTTTCACGTGCCAAATTTGGTTCCATTTGCTTGATTAATTCTCGAGTTATGAGGAAATTTGCATTTCATTTGTATAGGAGCCCCCCTTCCTAAAGTGGGGAGGGGTCCCAATTCATCACATAAAAAAATTTTGTCTCCAAAAACACCCACGTGCCAAATTTTGTTCCATTTGCTTGATTAGTTCTCGAGTTATGAGGAAATTTATAGTTCGTTTGTATGGGAGCCCCCCCTCTTAAAGTTGGGAGGGGTCCTAATTCACCATAGAAAATATTCTTGCCCTCGAAAACTTTCACATGCCAAATTTGGTTTCATTTGCTTGATTAGCTCTCGAGTTATGAGGAAATTTGTATTTCATTTGTACAGGAGCCCCCCCTCTTAAAGTGGGGAGGGGTCCTAATTTACTATAGAAAATATTCTTGCCCTCGAAAACCTTGACATGCCAAATTTGGTTCCATTTGCTTGATTAGTTCTCGAGTTATGAGGAAATTTGTATGGAAGCCCCCCCCCCCCCTTTTAAAGAGGAGAGGAGTTATAATTCCCCTTATAAAGAGGAGAGGGGTCTCAATTTACCATAGAATAAATTCTTGTCACCGGAAACACCCACATGCCAAATTTTGTTCTATTTGCTTGATTAGTTGTCGAGTTATGCAGAAATTTGTGTTTCATTTGTATGGGAGCCCCCCCCCCTCTTAGTGGTGGGAGGGGTTTCTAACCATCACTAAAACCTTTCCTGGCCCCAAAAAACCTCTACATGCATATTTTCATGCCGATTGGTTCAGTAGTTTTCGATTCTATAAGGAACATACGGACAGACAGACAGACAGAAAACCTTCTTTATAGGTATAGATATCGTTGGACAAAGCAGTCAAATCCCTCAACAACGAAAATCGTTATATCGAAGTAAAAACGAAACTTTTTTCGATTCGAATGAAATTAATTGCAATCGAAAGGCGAGCTTTCCAAACCGGTAAGTTTTAAATTTTCTGATTGGTCCTTTATATTGAAAGATACATTAAGAAATGCGAAGAAGGGCAGAATGTGTATAGATTCTGTTAATTGAAATTTTAAAATCTAAATAACAAAATCTTATCATAGCTTACAAAATTTTAAAAATAAAAATGATTGCGAGCTATGCGGTATCAATCAATTGCTGGACAGCTTTAAACACTCACAACTCGTCACCATGCATGGGAAAATAAGAGAGGGAGCCCAACAGGTATGCTCCTGGAAGAGTGTTCGTTAGAACGGGAAAATTAGACCACATGAGTGCAGGCTTGCAACACTGGTCGAAGCAAGTATATAGAAATGCTGATGTGGTGACAGTAGTATAATATGGCAAGCTACGGTGGACTGGGCACGTGACCAGAATACCCAACGAAAGAGTAACCAAAACTATCCCCGGAGGGTATGAAGGCCAATAAAGAACTCAAGTTTTAAGAATTCAACTTGTAGGCAAATGTTTATAGACTTTAAAGCAGCGTATGATTCAGTCAACAGATGTTTTTGATGTTTGCTTCCAAAAAATGCCTTGCAACATCCTCGGATTTAAACCCATTGAATTACTATGTATGCTACGTAATATTGGCTGTATCAATGAAATGAATTAATATCTATTCTAAGCGCGGCTGGGAGCGATATGAAAAAATATGCCATGGCTGTTCTTGTAATGTTACTGCTACCAAGCAAGTTATCAAACAGTTTTAAATCAAACTGTATTAAATTTTGCAGACTATATTGCTTTAAGTTCAAATTCCTCTCCGAGCTTTATTTATGCCCCAACATATTTCACGTAATCGTACACCATTCGCGTTCGTAAATCTAAACACTTTGTTTACATCCGTAGGTAGTTTCCCCTTTATTGAAATCGAAACGATGCCGCCCCCCAATCCGTGCAGCGTTAAACGGCGCGATTCGTCAAAATCTCCAATGAATCTTTCTTTCTCTCGCGCTTTCTCACCTCGCCTCGTATAACAACAAGCAAGCACGTGTACACTCGGGTTCTGGATCACCGACCAGCCCGACAAACCACCGATACAGACAACACTAACAAACTCAAACTCAGTACAGTACGCTCACTCAAGCTTACTCGCATCACTCGCTTGTTGGCCGCTCGCGCGCGGCCGCGCCATGCAGCGAACGAACGGTACCACCATACAGTCTTTCACCCACGGTACCTCGGGACGGTTGTGATTTTGGCTCGCGCGCGCTCATCAAAAAACTCCAGTGCGGCTCCCCGTTGGAGTTCAAGTTCAAGTCCAGACAGTTGGCCAGTTCAGTGCTACTTTGCCTTCGGTCAACCACGTCAAAAGGTTTTCGGTTTTTCGTTGAAGCTATCAAAAAGCTGTTAGTCATCATTTTCGTTTTTCGGTGACGAGTGCACAAACGGCGATGAAAATGTGAAATGCTCGAATTTGATCGAATCAATCATCACTGAAAAAGTGATGTAAATACATAAATCACAAAAAGTGTCCACTGGTTCACGTAAAATAACCAATTACCTACCTACCTGAGTGGAGGAAGCAGCAGCAGCAGCAGGAAAAAAAGATTCAATACGTCTTTTATTTGAGCGGAGCGTAGTTGAGCGATGTGATCATCGTCCGGAAATAGATCTGTTTTGGTCGTTATTCAACGCATCGCGTTTGGGACGTTGTTCGGAATAAGACAGATTAAAGATACTACTAGTGGTTACAGCGGCTCTTTTAGCGTTCCTGGTAGAACCGAACCGAACGTGGACTGTTCCGATTCCGGGCAGAGAGTACTGGATTTTGCAATAACTACGCTTTCGGGATGTATTCCAATCAGCTGTACAAAAGTAAGTTTGTCGGTTGGTCGATTAGTTGACTGATAAATGAGTTGACGTGAAGAGATAACACGATTTTTTTGATATTCAACTCGAATGAGGTGACTCGACTTAAGGAATTTTTGAACTATTGTTAGACAATTCGGTGCCGCACCTTCGATTTTTGAGCCGAAACATGTGTTCGGCTTACTAGTCAGTGATTAATAAGCGAGAAAAGATAACGACGGTTACCTCAACGTGGGTTGGTGGTTATAGGGTTTGGGAACGAAGCGAGTAAATGATGGAATTGGTTTGGAAATTTTGATAATCTAAACCCGATAGACATCAAATAAAAGTCATAATCCATCGATTTTCTTTATACTCATTTCACAAGCTACTAGTTTTTGTGCTTCGAAAAGCACTGTCTAAAATTAAACCTTAATCTAACAACCAACATTTGAATAGTTTTTTTTTGTCAAAAACTATTTTAGAACGCTAAGACTCCTTTGAGGAGCGTGCCGTCTTCGGGTTCCAGATTCCTCAATGTCTTTTTTGGAGTACAGATATACGATGAACGTGTTGAATTTAACCTGTTCGAAAAATTTGCATGAGCCGGACGATGTTAGACAGGGATTTTCCAGGGTTTCTGCGAAACGGTCCATAAGACGTCTAGAACATGTACTAAAACAATATGAAAGCCAAGCCTGACATGGTTGTTTATGGAGAAAAACCACGTTCTGTGATAATTTCTATGAACAAACATGAGGGATGCCCATGGGCAATTCTTTGCCATCGTCGCACGGTCGATATTTTTGTTAAATCAATATCAAGAGAAAATTAGAAGAAAAGTACTTATCAGATCGTTATTGACAGTACGTAAACGACCTTTTCAGCGTCATCAAAGGAATGAACCTCCAAACCTCGGTTGCTGCCATAAATATCTTATGGCGCAATCCTTTATCAACCTGACTCAGCATGAGCATGAGTTTTGATCGACAGCATTCGCATAATGTTTTCATAAACAAGCCAAAAATTGTTTTTTGTCTCTAAAGTGTTCATCTGGAAACACCCTAATGGAGAGGCCTGCTCTCAGATCGATCACGCTCTGATTGATGCACAGCACTTTTCGGATGTCACAGACACGCGATCCATAAGGGACCCGATTCACCGTCTCGTAGTAAGCAATATTCTCGCCCGGTTGTCCAACTTATTCGAATCAGAATCAAAAACCGAATCGTGCCAAACGTCTGACCGTCGGGAGCGAACGTGCTTTCTCAGTTTATATTGAAGGTATGGATTGCATAGGAACTATCTATTGATTGGTTGGAAGGTCATATATATCCTATTTATAAAAAGGCTCATCGACTCTAATTCAGCAATTATTGAGGCATTTCTACCCTTAACCTTAAACAAAATCCTCTCCCGCATGCTGCTTCGTAAAGTGATGCCGTTGCAGGAAACTTTTGTTTGCGAATACCACTGCAGCCTTCAAAAGGGACGCTTCGCGACGAACCAACATATAGCGACAAATCCTCGTTAAATTTCGGGAATTCAACTTGCAGACTCATCATTTCTATTAGACTGACTTTAAGGCGGCGTACGATTCAGTTAAACGAAACGAGCTGTTATGCAGATTATACTTAAATATAGGGTTGTTCACGCTCGAGCGCGAATCACCAAAAACAACAACAATAACAGCAAAAAGACATCGAACCAACGTTGCAAAATCAGCCACATCTTTTTTTTTCCTTTTCTGCCATTCCATCTCTGAAGACGCCGTGGGAAGTAGCTGATGTGTGTACGATCCACCCCACTGGCTTAGTGTTGCTTTTAGGGATAAGAATGAAGAGTTAAACTGCTATCCGTAAGTGCCTGAGCAGTACACCCGTTCTTTCGACGGCTTCTAGCTTGACCGTATGAAATTTAATACGTGATTTCAATGTACGCCGGGCCATAATGGGTTAGAGAGTTTATAGTGACCAACTGATAGAGAGCGTGGTAGTCCTTCGCGTGTTGGAATTGGAACTGCGGTGGTGTTAGATAAAGATATTTTTAAAGTGGTTGCGGAATTTGTCTATCTTTGTGCGTTTGTGTTATATGACAACGATGTGAGCCGTGAACTAAAAAGGCGGATAGATACTGCCAATAGGGCCTTCTGCGGATTACGCAGTCACCTAACGTCCCGTAGCCTGTAATTCTGCACAAATCTCGCGTTATATAAGATGCTAATTTTTCGGTGGTACTCGATCATGATCTGATCGTCGTTCGTGGATGCTAAAAGAGCGACCATTTTTGAGCGTAAGACCATGCGGTCAATTCTTGACGGCAATTGAAGAGTGTCGCACTGGTGCATGAAACACGAGTTGTATCAAATGGTGTATAAAGATGCGGATATTGTAAAACGATACAAACACCGTAGGCTTGTGCTGGCCACGATGAGCGATCAGCAAAAATAATTCAACAAAGAACCCGACAGAGATGGACGACTCTACAGCAGATACCGTACATGGAGACAGATCCTAAATTCGGTATATCCGATAATCGGCAAAATGGAAATTTGAAATATATAGAAGAACCATAAAAACCTGGAACTCCGGCAGAACTCTACAAAAATGGTAAGGAACCACCAGTAATGGCACTTCATTATTCAGGATTTAGAAAGAGGAGACTAGACAGGACCGCAGGGGGCCCGCTCTACTACATACGAAATTTTTACTCTGTCAAATCCTGCAGAAATTCCGATAAAACAACGAACAACGAACCCACCCACGCATTATTGTTTCGTGGATTTCAAGGCAGCATGCGGTACAGTCGAACGCGAACAACTGATTGACACCTCTATAGCTATAGATAGCTCTATAGCTCTATAGATTGATTTTCATGCTCTAACACAGTATTTACTTTGCATTGACTGGAGTACTTTACTTCAGTATGATGATGTGGATGAAATGGCTTCGCAGTTTTGTGCTACAATTTCGCAATGGTTGACTTCAAATCTGCCTTTTGTAAGACGTCCCGCCACACCAGGTTGGGGCACCCCGTACCTACGGCAATTAAAACGGGAGCGCAACCGAGTTCAACGCGCACATCGTCGATCGAGAACATTGCTGACTCAGCGAAAGTTTAAGCGCTGCAGTTTTGTTCAAATTTAGTACAAATCGTATGTGTTGCGTGTGCAAACCGGTCTCCGCAGAAAACCTAAAAACTTTTGGCAAACATCATTTGTTTAAGCTCATACTTGCGTGGAAGAGTGCTGCGTGTGAAGCTTGAATCCTGTATTTCTTCGCAGTTTTCGAACATGTCTGGAGTTCCGCAAGGTAGCAATATGGGCCCGCTGCTTTTCTCACTAGTTTTGGACGATGTTACGTTCCTATTGGGTGCTGGTTGCAGACTTGTATATGCAGATGATTTGAAATTGTTTTTGGCTGTTGAAAAAATGGAAGATTGTCGCCGCCTTCAAGCTTTGCTCGACGTATTTGTTATATGGTGTAAACAAAACTGGCTTACAATAAGTGTTGCGAAATGCGAGGTGATGAGCTTTTACCGCTTAAAAACTCCGATTCTTTTTAATTATCGGATGGATGGAACTGAATTGCGCAGAGTCAACCATGTTACTGACCTTGGAATTTTGCTGGACACTAAGCTCACATTTAACTTACACCGCGAATCAATTATCTCGAAAGCAATGCGTCAGCTTGGATTTATTGCAAAAATTGGTCGGGACTTCAAGGATCCCCACTGCTTCAAATCGCTATACCGCGCTCTAGTTCGACCGCTGCTTGAGAACTGTTGCTTAGTTTGGAATCCTCAGCAAGTATCGTGGAACTTATGTGTCGAGAGAGTGCAGAGAAAATTTATCCGGATGGCTTTGCGACATCTACCGTGGCGTAATCCAGAGGAGCTCCCGCCATACTTGGATCGTTGCCGTCTTCTTGAGCTAGGTTCACTTGAAGACCGACGTAGAATCCAGCAGGCAGTGTTTGTGGCAAAAGTCATAAATGGTGAAATCGACTCTCCCCAGCTTTTGTTACTCATGGATTTTCGCGCTTCACAGCGTAATCTAAGATCGACCGGATTACTGCAAGCACCCATTTCATCGCACTGCTTTCGGTTGTAACGAGCCTGTAACTGTTTGCATTAGAATATTTTCGACAGTGGAAGAGCTATTCGATTTCGGACAACCATCGCATAAGTTTATACAAAGACTACGTAACAGAAATTTTTAATTAGCAATTTGTATTCATGTAGACACTGTCAGATGAATTTAACAGAAAAATAAATGATTAAATAAATAAATAAATATGCTAGAATTTCGTTACCCATCAGCCTTCGTACATACCCACCATCTGTACCGGTAACCATTTTCTCTGCCTCCCCACTGTCCATTGATTCCTTACATCCACCGCTTACACCAAATTTCTTTCTTAATATCTTTTACAATCTCGAACCACTTAGGCTACCGAGAAATCATTAGGATACTCCTTTAGTCATCGTCATCTAAACTGAGCTGAGCTAATTTCCTGTACCTAGGACTCCAGGAGAACTTCAAACAAGTTATTTAAGGCACTGGGTAACCACTTCCAAGGAACTGTATGACAACGGCCTGCCATTAATTGTTGCTTTCGCCTCGATGCACTCGCTCTCATCGGCAGGTTTCGATGGTATCTCAAAAATCGTCATCATCGGCGTTTTAACAGCTCGCACCATCCGCTCCCATTCTCCGCCCATATGGGGGACCCCCGGGTGATTGAATGTACAGCAAGTATTAGCATTAGTGGACACTGATACAAATATTTTACATCAATACTCGATTTCACAGGCCTGCATTCCTTGCATCACAATCTGAGAGCTTTTGACCATGGCAGCGGTCGGCCCTGCATTCTACTGAGAAAAAAATTTGCAGAGTGTATGTGCACAAGTCGAAAAGGCACAGAATCACTTTGAATGGCAGAATACGGCGGAGACAGATGTTGACGAGACCTAGGTAAAAGCAGACTTCCGGCAGCTTTCAAGGATCCAGTTGTTCACTGCCCGTAATAAGTTCGACTTCTCTGAGGAGGTTAGAAAGCGGAAGAGGTCAATATTACATACATGCCAGAAAAAAAACATGATTTGGCAAGCAATGTACTCGAGTGGAACGCGGAGCACCTCATTCATGATAGTCTTGGCAACCCGATCAGTAGGGCATAACAAGATAACATCAAATTTATAACATATTCTGATATTTATAACACATTGTGTTACAAATCGGAAATAAACTGATCAGGAAGTGAAAACAAAAGTTCCAAGTTTGTAACAGATTCTGATAGTTATAACTCATTGAGTTATATAGGAGAATTAGGGCTTTGGCCACTACTAAAAATGTTACATATCATCACTGGTGTGCCCGGGACACACAATGGGGAACGTGCCATACCTTTTCTATAAAATTTAACGCAAATTTTATGTGTAATTTCAAATCTGATTTCAAGCCAAATTTTACATGCAATACCAGCCTAACTTCAAGTAAAATTTCAAGTACTATTTCAAGTCAAATTTCATGTTTATTTTGAATTCAATTTGAATTCTAAATTTAATTCGAATTTAATGTCCAATTTCAAGTTTAAATTTTGGTCCAATATCAAATCCAATACCATGTCCATTTGACATGCAATTTCAAATGAAATTTAAAGTGAAATTTCGTGTCTAATTTCAAATGCAATTGCAAATTGCAATCTAAGTCCTGTTCAGTTGTTCAGTTTTCAGTGTTCAGTTTCAGTGCATCAGAACGAAATAACGATTACATGTAGCGAATTCTTATATCTATCAATTTTGCATTAAGAAAATTTTGTCGTCAATTCTAGACTTTTTTTGTTTGTTTGGATAACAATTTTTTTAAGCATCCGACAACAGCAAGTGTATAAAATGAAAACATAATCTATTGCAGTTAGAAATATACTCGATGCAAAATGCCGCTCCTTTTAAGCCATCTTTTATGTATTTTCTGCACTTTATTAGGTTCTAACAACGAATTAAAACGAACAACGAATTAGGATTAAAAAGAAAATCTCTCAAACTTTTATTTTGTTGGTAGATGCTTGGAACAAAACGTAATCGAGCAAACACATTATGAAAAGAATAATTAACGATAAAATAAAATGTTTTCGTTTTTTTCTCGGTTTACGTCTTGTTTACAAAATTTAACCTCGTATAATTGAGAAATATTTTCTACCGCGCATCACTAAAATAATTAGGTTCATAATTGTTTTTAATCTTTACTGTGGTTGGTTACTACCAAAATCAGCAATAACATTTATAGAATCAAAACCTGAAATATAAAACTCATTTAAAAAAAAAGTATGAATGGCCAGGTTCACTTCAATTTATTTCCTGGTATATTTGAAAGCACTTCGAGCAACACTGTCAGAACACCGATAAAACGGATTCGATTTCTTTTTCTTGCTCACGGTCTCGTACCAAAAGAGATCTATTTATAGACAGCTCGAACAGCAAAAACTGACAACTGACAGAATAAGCTATCGGTCAAATCATATGAGCATTCAAACTACCCACATTCAAGAGTAGTTCTGGTACAGTGGTTAAGACGATAGCATCGTGTGCGGTTTGTCGTGAGTTCAATTCCGACTGAAAAGGTGCGATTTTTGAAATTGAAAATATGTGTTAAAATCTTTTTCTGTTGCTATTTGTAAATGTTCCGATAAATAGTTGTACACTATTTTTGACAATAGGTCGGGAAAATGTCGATATAGCAGACAGAGGTAAAGAAGTTTTTGATTTATCAAAATTATAACACAATTTGTTAGAAATATGGTAACAAAGTTTGATATAATTTTGTTCAAAACATAACAAACTTTGTTATATTTTTGCTATCATGGCTAAGCAGTTTTGTTAGAATTTGAGTTATTTTAACCACTTGCAGTAGCTAAATTATAACAGCCGTTGTTAGCAAAAAATCGGTCGAAAAATAACAGGATCAGTTATAAATTTGTTATGCCCTCCTGATCGGGAATTCATGGCAGGTAAACCTAAAGAAATGCCTCCGAAAGTGTATGTACACTTTCTCTGCTGAGATCAAACTATCGTCCCAAACTTACCCAGGGCCAGATTTAGACTCGTGCCATTACTCGCCATTCGGAATCATCCTAAAAAAGTGAAATCGGATATGAAGAAAAAAATTACCTTTTTGCAAGAAATCAAGATAATGTACTCCCGTACATAAAGTTGTTGCAATTTTTTTAACAGTTTGCACGGTTGCTTAGAGTGGGGTCCCACGATTAAACTGAACCTTGACGTGGTATAAGGCTTTTTACTTAATCAGCAAATGAACAGCGGTCAAGTTTACTTCCGAATGTGGGTATATATTAAAATACTCTTGTGATTTTAAGTGGGACTCGGGGTAAAAAATTACCAAATGTTGTTCAGAAACCGCTTTTATTTCGTTTAAGAATAAAGCTAGTACGGAGATCTCCGATAATTAATAAATGAATGTTTCTGGTTCACATTCCTATTTATCACAGCTATCGCAAATATCTCCGAAAAAATGTCGGATTGATTGGGTCGGCCGGTGGCTTAGGGTTAATAAGGAGATGTAAGTGGGATATCAGACCTGGTTTGGAAGCCGAAGGAGCATTCTGCAATTATTACGGGTGATAATAGAGGTGCTAAGGTAGCAGATGGGAAAATGAAGTCAATTCTTATACTATTTTACATTTAATTCACAATAATAATATTTCTAGTGGTCGGTTTTTGAGGTTTGGTGACGGAGATCCGTTATAGATACTCCGCGCTAGCTCTTTGGACTCGAGGGTTGGGAGGCGGGTGCGACTCTATATTTTAAAGCTTCTGTCGGCTACTGCGAACGTCCAGGTCGTGCTGCGCTCAATTTACTTTGTATACCTGTCTTGGGACAGTGTTCAAATGCTGGGAGATGCAAGATGAAAAAGGCCATGGTAAAGCACATTTACAAATTCGATCTATCATTTTTCTTCTCATCATCATCATCATCATCATTTTATTTAAAATATGACATTCCGGCCTTTGGCAAAGAGATCTCAGGGTCAGTTCGTGGAGTCCGCGCAGGGCCGGAACGCCTCCGCCTGTGGGCAAAGGCTTGTCGGCTATGCTTGGGGCTCTACCTGTGTTTTAGTGGGCGACATTGTCTGTCTCGTCAGGTAGAACTAATGTTCGAGGTCTCCCTGACACTTTGTTGACCTCACAAAAGGGCCCAGCGCAGGGTTTTATACGCTATTATAACCCGATAACCCGAAAAACAAGAAAAAAAGGAGATTGGTTCATAGAACTTGCGCGGCTTGTTAGCCCGGAATAGTTGTTCTAGCTTTTCATGATCTCTGTGCACAGCATCTCTGGAGAGATTTTCATAGAGCAAACCGATGCAAAATTAGTTATGTGACATAAAAAACATCGCAGGGGGGTTGATAACAGATAGAGGCAATCTCCTTCAAGTGGGAAGAAAAGTTCAAATGGGTTAAGTGGTGCATTTGGAATGATACTAGTTGTACAAGTGGATGGATTTCTAGAAGGGGTAATAGGGTGGCCATTAACAAGGGGGAGATTCAAAAACGTACAAAATGCTTTGTGTTGATTTATAGGGATTACCGAGACGAAGACAGGTTTACAAGTGGCTGGGTGGGGGACAACAGAAGAGGAACTGACAAAGGGAGTAGATACAATCAAATGAAGAAAAAGGGTTTTGTTTCTTCCATTAGTTCGCGGTATCTCGCGGATTATCTACCGAATTCCGCATCCCGTAGGAGACGTATATTTGGTCAATGTTTGGTCGGGTGATCTTCAGGTGGATTTGTGGATATCTTTGCGGGGAAACTTAGTGCTACTGATCATCTGGTCTCGGGAAGCTGAAAAGTTTATGCATCGCTGGCTGTTATCGTTCATGCCGGTGTACAAGCAAAAGTAAAGGTCTCTTCTACTGCTTTACGGTTGATTCCGATGATATTGATGTCATCCGTAAAACTAAGAAGCATGCGAGACGATAGTGCGTGATGATAGTACCGTTCCTTTCCACGTTTGCTCTTCGTATTGCATCCCTTTAGTTCAGTTCATCCAACGTCATGAAAGCGGCTGAGGTCTCAACCGCCATTCTACACACTTAAAAAACTCAGCAAAATTTGCCGAGATTAGGACAGCCGAGCGTTCGGTGAAAATTTCAGTTTTGCAAATCGACGTTTACGGAACTTTACTAACGTTTGGCATCACAAAAAAATTTACCGAACGCTCGGCTGTCCAAATCTCGGCAAAATGTTGCTGACTTCGGCTCTTTTTTTTAAGTGTGTAACGCATGATTTTGACCCATCCAGCGTCGCACGAATCAACGTAATTAATTTTGTCGGAACATCATGTGCCACAGCTTAAATTTCGTTTGACCAAATCGTACACCGTCTTAAAGTTGACAAACAGATGATGAGTCTACCAGTTGTACTTCCGGAACTTGTCCAGTAACTTACACTTTTTACACTCAAATCGATGTACATTTTGGGTGTGACTTTATAGTTTAAAGCTTCTGTCGACTACCGTAAACGCCCAGGTCTTGCTACGCTCAATTTACTTCGTAGACCATTTTTGGGACTATGCATGAATGCCAAAGGGATGAAAGATGAAATTTGTGTCATGGCTCGAGCCCTGATAAGTTGGTAATCACTGATGGTCCGAGATTTGACCTTCTATTCGTTCGTTTGTGATAGTTTATGTTGGAAAATTGATGACGGGTGCGCGGTTGAGGACAACCGGTGTTAGGCGGGGCCGAAGAGATCTCCACTTCTTCACTAAACTACATTTTACAACTCATGTAGTACAAATTCGATCTATCATTTTTGCTCTCATCATTAGCATATTCAAAGTATGACATTCCGGCCTTTGGCAGAGAGATCTCAGAGTCAGTTCGTGCAGTTCGCGCAGGGCCGAAACGCCTCCGCTGCTGCGGGCATAGGCATAGCATGTGTTTTAGTCTCGTTAGGCGTTTGAGGTTTCCCTGATGCTCCAATGGCGATCACACGAAAGGGCCCGGCAGTGAGTTTTATACGCTATCAAGCGACCAGCTGGATAACCCGAACAAAAACGCATCCAATAAACTGATTCTTTCAAATCAGATTTGTTGTTAAACCAGCGGAGTTCGAATTTTTAGCTCGAGTAGGAGGCTGTTGTTTTTGCCTACCGTTTCTAACGTAACATTTTTTGGTTGGTGGTGGCGGAAGCGTGTTTTTTCTCCGTCGTCATGGTAATTTTGCTCTTGCAGTGATTTGTTTTCCACAGTTCCTTAGTTTTTGCTTGTTTTTCCAGTTGATTTTCCTGTCCGTCGTTTCACAGAAAGTGAAACTGTAGATTTCAATTTCAGTTTCATTTACCAGATGCTCTACGCCATTTGTTTACATATGAAATATCAATTTGTTTACTCACTGATCAAATATCTGGTGTTGTGTGTGCGCTGACCTTTCGTCTGGCCACCATTAGATTGTGGTACTATTTTTGAGTAAAACACCGCCTCGCCGGTTAACCGGCTAGCGAAAACTGGATAAAGGCAGTTTTGAAAGATTTTCTTTTCTGATCGTGAGATGTTAGAATCTAATTCTCGTTTTTTTTCTCTTCCAGAACCCCTCCCGTCACCGGGACTCAACGCAACGTCCTTCGCGGACAGCATGTCCAACCTGAGTGACATCTCGTCGACGACGGCCATTCTCAGCAACGGTGGTGGTGGTGGTGGTGCTGGCCACGCCTTGTCGGGAAGTGCCAGCAGCAGTGCCATCGCTGCAGCCGCTGCTGCTGCTGCGGCTGCAGGCGGAGGCGGTGGATCTCAGGCCGGTTCCAGTAGGCCACGTATGGATATAGCTTGCGTAATTGACACCCACCAGGCGCAGCGGAAGGCTGCCTTTGAGGAGCTCAAGCTGGCGTGCATTCAGGTGTGTGCCAATATGCAGCTGCTCGAGTTTGAGAAGCTGGATTTCGGCGAGCTCAATTCGGTGGATGTTTTCTACAATGCGGACGTGGCTGTGGTGGATCTGAGTGTGCAAGCGCAGCAGAGTACGCTTAGCTACCATTTGGGAGTGCGGGAGAGTTTTGAAATGAAGGAAAATATTGTGATTTATAACGATGTTGAAAGTGAGGCCACGCTGAGGATGAAAATATCGTGCGGGAATTACACGTTTGTGCCCTATCGGGTTGTTGAAGGGACTGGTTGTGTAGTGACGAATCCGGGCAAGGGAGGTTACCTGGAGGATGTTGAATCGAAGGTTGGGTTGTTGGGTCGTTTGAGGAAAATATTCCAAGATGTGGAGATTCAGTCGAAAGCGCATCTGCGGGAGAAGTTTTTGGCGGATTTGCGCAGTTTGAGGGATCAGTATGCTGGGAACGTCGAGGAGCTGCAGAAGATGTTGAGGAATATGCGGAAGAGACTGGATGATCCTCATGTGCTGTCGAAGGAAATTGTACAAACCTATATGTTGTCGTTGAGGGACGTTCAGGACTACGATGCGATGGTTCAGATTGTAGATGATTTGCAGACGGTGCCGAACAAACAGAGTTATATTAACACCGGGAATATGAACTACCTGTATGCGTTTGCTTTGAACCGTAGAAACAAGGAAGGTGACCGAGATGCTGCCCTAAAGACTTGCATTAAATCGCTTGAAAAGAAAGAGAACCACTTTCCGGACATGCTCTGCTTGTGTGGTAGAATTTATAAGGATATTTTCGTGGAATCCAACCGAACCGATAAAGAATCACTGCAAAATGCCATCACTTGGTACCGGAAAAGTTTCGAAATTCAACCGAACGAATTTGCCGGTATAAATCTAGCCACTCTGCTCGTTATCGAAGGTAAAGATTTCACCGACTCAGAACTGCAGCACATCGGAATGGTGCTAAACAACCTCATCGGTAAGAAAGGATCTCTCTCCTCCATCAAAGACTACTGGAACGTGGCGACGTTCTTCGAAATCTCCGTACTAGCCGAAAACTACGCTAAAGCCATTCAAGCCGCGGAATGCATGTTCCGGCTGAAACCTCCCAAATGGTACCTCAAATCAACCATAGGAAACATCACACTAATCGACTGCTGCCGGCGCAAATCGGAGGAATCGTTGGCCTCAATCGAGCAGCAAATCTTTCAGTTCTGGATGGAATTTTTCCTCGAAGCCACCAACGCGGAACCATCCTCGACCGTTCGTTTCCCCATTCTGATCCAGGAAACGCAGAAAATCCTCATGCCATCGTTCGTGGTAATTCACATGAATGCGGAGCAAAAATCCATTGACATCACAAACATTTGCCAGCAGCACGAGAAGGAAAAATGCCGAAAAGTGCATCACTTCAACTTCCTCGCCAGCCAGATCAAATCGGTTAGTTTGTACAAACGGGACGAACGCTGTGCCTATCTGTACGTCCAGCAAAATTCGGACGATTTCCAGATGTACTTCCCGTCGGTCCAGTGTCGGCAGCAGTTTTACGATCTGATCCTGCAGATGACGGCCGATCAGGGCTGTGGATTTATCGATCTTTCAACGGAAACCACCAGCGATGACATTAGCTACGAGTACGAGCTGGATGATAAGAACCGAAGGATCGTACTGGGTCGCGGTACCTACGGTACCGTTTATGCTGCTCGCGATCTAAATACGCAGGTTAAGATTGCCGTTAAAGAGGTTCCGGAGAAGTTCAGCCATGAGGTGCAACCGCTGCACGAGGAAATCAAGCTGCATTCGCAGCTGCGCCATCGGAACATTGTCCAGTACTGGGGCTCCAAATCGGAGGATAACTTCTTTAAGATTTTTATGGAACAAGTGCCGGGGGGTTCGCTTTCGGCGCTGCTCCGTTCCAAGTGGGGCCCACTGAAGGACAACGAAGCCACAATCGCGTTTTATTCGAAGCAAATTTTGGAAGGTTTAAAATACCTGCACGATCAGAAGATCGTCCACCGGGATATTAAGGGTGATAACGTGCTGGTCAATACGTACAGTGGAGTGGTGAAAATCTCCGATTTTGGAACGTCGAAGCGTCTGGCGGGGATTAATCCGATAACGGAAACTTTTACCGGAACGCTGCAGTACATGGCACCGGAGGTTATCGATCAGGGGGTGCGTGGTTACGGGCCGGCTGCCGACATTTGGTCGTTTGGGTGTACGATTGTGGAGATGGCAACCGGTAAGCCACCGTTTGTTGAGCTTGGATCGCCGCAAGCGGCGATGTTTAAGGTTGGGTTTTACAAGAAGCATCCGGAAATACCGGCCGAACTGTCGCCGGTGGCGAAGAACTTTATCAAGCGGTGCTTTGAGGTGGACGTTGACAAGCGAGCTACGGCGGCCGATCTGCTGGAGGATCCGTTTTTGTCCGAGTGAGTATTGTTTGCCAATTTACCATTTAAAAACACATGTTTGTGTGGGGTATAAAACATGTTGAATTCTTCACACGGAACATAACCTCAATACATTTGGAAATGCGTGCGCCGTTAAGTTTTTGTTAGCTGGTAACCATAGCAACCAAAATATTTTGTTGGTGTGCCATGGAATACTTGACCTGTCTACATAATGAAAATCATTTGGCAAAAGTTCAGTGTTAGATTTTAGGTTAGGTTAAAACAGTTTTTAACCAGAAGAAGGTGCAGTAAAATTGTGGATGTTTGATAGGAACCATTTTCGTACGTTCTTAAATCGAAAACGTGGGCAAACAACGCTTGAGAACGAGGCTTGAGATGCAAATGCATTTTTCATTTCCACGGCAGATAGGACTCTTCACCATTATTTTATTTGCGTTGATGGCATGATATTTTTCACTTTTTTCCCTGAGGCTTTCGCTCTTTGACCGTCGCATATTCAGATTAATGATAATGCTGATATTTTTCTGGTTTGAGTACGGAAGAAAAAGTAAATATTTTCGCTTCTGTTTCTTCGCACATTCCAACAGTACCTAATAAGATTTCTGTTGTGCGATAAAATTTCACTATTGTCAATCGAATAAGGTTAATCTTTATAACCTAGTAGTTGGAATCTTTGTCTTATTTGCATTTTATTTGGCTTTGCTTCTTGTATGTGGTACAGGTGGGACTCGATTATCCGTAATTAGATTATCCGGAAAAAATGGCTCGATTATCCGGAAGTATTCTAGGAAAAGTATGAGAAAACAAACCTTCCAGACTTGTTTTACCAACCTTGGTACATTTTAGCCAGTGACAGTAATAGGTATAGTAATAAATGGGAATTACACCAATTTATTGGACAGACAATATGCACATTTTGAGCATTTCTCATGTTTGACAAATGCCAACTACGATCTACTACAGATAACGAGAAATTTAAATTCAATCCCATTTGTAGTTCATTTATTTCAGTCCATTTAGATTTAATTATTTATAGTTGGTCTCGTAAATGAACTATGTTCAATAAATTATTATAAAATCATGCCGATTCAATTCAATAATCGAATAGAATAATAAATAAACAGGGCTCGATTATCCGGAGTGAAATTTTTTCAGTATTCCGGATAATCGAGTCCGACCTGTAGTTAAAAACTGTTCAGAAAAAGAGATGAAAAAATTACTAAAATATGAAGAAAAAACAATGAACAGCCGGCGTCAAGACAACGAAAGAGCGTTGAAAAGATGACGAAAAAGTAATGTAAAGGTAGTGAAAATACGACGAAAAGTTGTCGGAAATACGGTGAAAGACGATGATATTACGTCGGAATTAACACGAAAAGATGACTAAAAGACGCTAAAACAGCGATAAAAAATACACGGCAAAAAGGTATTTAAAAGCGGCAAAGGGGCGACGAAAGGCGGTAAAAAGACAACAAGACAGGAAAAAATGACGAAATAACTGAACAAAGACGATAGAAAGATGACAACATAGAAAGAAAATGTCGTATCCGTCAGTTATTTCCAACCGAGTCCGTCCTATAGTTACTATATATATAGTTCGGCGGATAGAAAACCAGGCGAATTGGCATCCCTGATTTATGAAATTAAATTTGAAATTATGGTGAAATGTGCAGGTTTTTACGAGAAATAATCACTGGCGGGTGTTGAAAATGACTAGTTCTATGAAAATTAAGTGTTTTTTTTTAACATTACTCCTGCATTTTGGATTTTGAAAAGCTTTTGGCTCCGCTTTTGACGTTTATTTGGCTCCCGATTTTCTATCCGCCGAACTATATATATAGTAACTATAGTCCGTCCGTCAAAGAGCATGTTATATCATGCCACAGGAAAAAGGTTGGAGAAGCGGCCATTGACAAGGAGGAGGTTCAAAAAGACTTAGTGTTTCTTTTCAGTAATTTGATACTCCATTTGCCATATTTTCGAAGAGAATACCAAATGACCACTTTTGAGTTCCGGTAGAACCGACAACGGATGTTCCGAAGTGTGGGGCATAAGCCAGCGGTCTACAGGGTAGTGTAAAAGTCATTATTAGTGACTACAAATAAAATGGATAACTTTTGCGCAGTCAATTGAGCAGATTTCTAGTTTTATTTCATCTGCTGCTTATGACGTCAAAAAAAATCTGGAATATCTCCGGAAAAATGGAACCGTAATTTACCAGCATATCTTTTTATTAAAGGCCAATCTAATGTGGTGCTTTTAAGACCAGGGTAGATGCTCCAGTAATGGAGGAGTTATGGTGCGGCTTAGTATTAAAAATCAATCTAAAGGTTCAACTCATCGGTTAAAAAAAAATATTTCGACTATATAGTGCGCCAATATGTCAGCTTTGATGTCATATCGAAATGATATAGTTCAATTTGATAAAATTGACGAAATTTCTTTTTTTCTAACATCAGTCTGCGGCCCTATAGTTGTGGTAATGTTCCTACAATAGTGGAAGCTGTTCCTATAACAGTGGCATTTGTAAATCGCTTACAAACGTCTATTTCCAGCGCAAATAGGTGACCGCGAAAATGCACTTATCATTGCTTGGGTTGGAAAGAACTGTTCATATTTAGTACTTTATACAGTCAGTCCACAATCATGGGTCACACACAATTGTGGGTCAGTTTAGCTGTAGCTGCTAATTTCCGTTTAAATATCACCTAATGATTGATCAAATTATTAATGCTACTTATAAGTCACAATTTTATCAATCAATTAGTATAATATTCACGCATTAGTCAGCAGATGAAACTAAAATGACCTATAACTGTGTGACCCGTAATTGTGGACTGACTGTATATGAAATCTACTGGGAATGCGGGGAAACTTGCTTTTTTTTATATTACCATATAGTAATAATAAAATATTTAAAATTAAAGAGAAAATGTAATAAGAGATAAACAAATACAATTAACGTAATCAACAGTTTTATTCATCTAAATGGGAAAGAGCAAAAACCTCGATTAAAACATAACTTAAAATAAGCGGTTTGAAGGCGAATTCGTTAGCTTCAAGGCTTGTAAAAGTTCAAGTTTTTTCTTTTTCAGCTTTCAAATCATTCATCTGCCGCTTGGTTTCACGTTCCTGCTTCCTTTGAGCTACTTCTAAACGTTTTCGATCGCGAATTTCAGCTTTTTCCTTTTTAATAGCTTCTCTCTGCGCTGCTTTTTCAACCTTCAAAGCTTTTGCGCGCTGCTTAACAATTTCCCTCTGTTCAGCCTTTTCTGATTTTAGCTTTACCGCCTCTCGTTTTTCGCTCTCTAAACGGCGGATCTCGCTCAATCGTTCTTCTGCTGTTAGCGCTGGTGAAAACTTACTGTTGTATTTTCGATGGAGTTTGCTTCGTTTAGGTGTCGGGGGAGTTTGTAACAAATCTTCCAATCGGTTGGTATTTGTACAATCTGCCAACGGATTAACTGGTAAAGGCTGTGCTTCCTCCTCAGTGGAGCTTTCTACATTTGTAGAAACTTCTAATGCACCTTTTTCAGCATGAGAGCAGTCCCCAGTTTTACCAGATACTAACACTGTTTCGATAAACTTTACTCACCTTGCTGGATTTGACTAGTTATTAAAAAACACTCAATTCAATTCAATAAAACTTCGTATCGTAGCACTACCTCGGAAATGGTCCGAACCGGTCTGGTTAAAAATGTCAAATTTTAGTTAGGTATAATTTCAAAGTTTACTATGATATTTCACTCTATTGTAGGAACAAATATCTTTTCGGTGCTCCTATACTGGAGGATGCAAGATTTTACGAAAAAAAACATAATTTTGTGAAAATTTTGAATGGATTGTGTCATTAAAGCCCGTTATAGTCACCATGGTGCTTTACTCATCTTTTTGAAATCCCAGAAGTAGGCAAATATTGTTATGAAAATCATACCGTTAGTTACCAAATTGTTAAGAAATTACATCCTTTTGACCTTTTCAAAAAGAATTAACATTTTCTGTATCAAATTTTATAAATTAGCATGTATACTATACATGAATTTGACACTAAATGTAAATTGATCAATGTAGCATAAAGAAAATTGAAAATAGGTTCCGATATTCGTCATGCAATGGATTTTACTTAAATTTCCATTATTACTGGTGCTACCACAACTACTGGAGCACCTACCCTAGTTGCATAGAAATCAATTGAAAATCGGTGGAGATAGAACCAAAAGTGTTACTGAAAATACCTTCACTTTTGATGTCGGGGACGTAAAGGTTAATAAAACATTCGATCAACCTTCACAATTTATAATTAGCTTTGAAGCGTGTAACCCTGTTTGGTCGGTGATAAAACTACGGAGTTTTCCTCAGCAAAGTCTGGCAACGCTGGATTTTTCTCCTTACTTTATGCATCGCTGCAGTACCAAAACAGCGTGCAGTGAGAATGTTGCAACAAGCAAGTAGCGCATGTTTCAAAAAAAACCTTTAAATTTTATCTTGCAAGGTTCATGAACTGGAATTTCGATTCCTAAAGAACCTGTTTTATTACGCCGGAATGGTTTTTGAAATTAACATTTACTCTAACTATTGTAAATAGTGATGTCCGAAATTTTTAATTATTCGATTACCGTACCGATTAACTGATTAGCGTTGTATTGTAAGCACTGATCGATTAGTTCAGTATTCGTGCTAGTAGTATTCGATAAGTAAGTAGTATAAGTGTACATTATTGAAAACTTGAAAATAATGAAGCATTGTCCAACTAGAAATCCTCGCATCTTGATTAGTTGGAAAAGACCTTATCAAAGTTTGAACGTGTTTTTTTTTGGCAAAAAGTGACAGAAACTCCGCGTCCCAACAGGGAACAGCGCCGAAGATTCTTTACGACGTTTAAACTTATACCAATTTGATATCTGTGCTTGGGAATTACGCCAGCCAGAACCACTCTTTAAGTCTTTAACCGATTTTATCGTTTAAACATTAAACCTAGTCCAATTTGATGTTCTGAAAGTGAAACGTTCTAGAAAAGTGAGCGGCAATCCTTTCGCAATTGTTGTCTTGCACGGAAACGGCACTGAAGGCATATTTGTGACGTGATTCTCTCAGTCAGCAATTGTCAAAGCGAGGAAAATTAGCAACTTTCTTATCCGAGAATAGTTTTTCAGCGTTTCATTTGCTGCTTTGCGTCAGTTAGTTGCTTGCAATTCTTTACACAGTTTCAGTAGTCAAGCATTAGATTTAGATTGATTTCTTTCGAAAATGATGGACGAGACAAGGCAGGAAGGATCCTTAGTGATGCCAATGTTTATTCAACCGTCAACTCTCAGTATAAGGCAGTAAGGTACAAAACATTTTGCAAACAACGTTAACTTGTATAGTAGCTTACAATCATGAAAATGAAGAAAACGATGTAAAAAAATATCGGCCTGCAATAATTTGGATTTCTCAACTTGCAGCGCAGTCTTCAAATGTATAGTGATGTCCAAAATTTTCAATTATTCAATTACCGATTAATCGGCGAGCGTTGTCTGCACTAATCGATTAATTCAACTATTCGTGCTAGTGGTATTCGATTAGAAATATTCGAATATTTTTTTCATTAATTCGATTAATCGAACGATTATGAACGATTAGTGGCAATTATTCGGGGATTATTCGCATTCATATTATTTCCTTTGAACTATTCGATTAATTCAACTACTCGTGCTGGCAGTATACGATTAAAAATTATTCGAATATTTTTATAGTTATTCGATTA
Source organism: Sabethes cyaneus (assembly GCF_943734655.1). Lineage (NCBI taxonomy): Eukaryota > Metazoa > Arthropoda > Insecta > Diptera > Culicidae > Sabethes > Sabethes cyaneus. Next base: position 171,919,113 of record NC_071353.1, read on the forward strand.
GTTGAATTAATCGAAAGATTAACGGACATCACTACAAATGTATTATTACATGCATAGTTTAGATACATGCTACTATTGCTATAGTCCTGCGTCACCTATGCGGTCGTGTCTTGTACACAACTCCTTTGATTTTTTAATAAAATACTACTAGCACGAATGAAATAATCGATTAGTGCGGGCAATGCCCACCGATTAATCAGTAATCGAATAATTGAAAATCTCGGGTATCACTACTAACAGGCGCACAGCGCGCCGGTTAGTGTTTACGGTGTTTACGCTCGAAAGCAAAAGTAAAGTAAAAGCATCCCCTCGCAATTCGCATACCTGCTCTAGCTGCTACCTACAAGTGGTTGCCGGGTTGCCGCATGCCAGATGCCATTCCATTGTTTAAACGATTGGCCTAAGTAGCCTAGCGCCGGCAAGCTAACGACGTCGCCAATTTGTCTCGTCGTCATAACTGTGCAGCGTGCAGCTACATGCAGGCAGGATAGTCGGTAGGCAGGCAAAGGCAGGCATTAATTTCGTGTTTATTCTGTTTTGATGCTGTGTGGGTCATCGAAAGCAAAAGACGATTGGCGCAAACTTTGACAAGGAACCGAACAAATAACGACAATGTCCGCAAAAACGTGGTCATCAAAAGCAAGTTTTTGAATTTGAAAAAATATTAACCAGAGAATAAATGGCAACTCTGCTATGCAACTACCTGTACCTGAATCACCTGGATGGGTGGAATGGGTCGCATTTTGTGCATTGCTTTACGCATCGCTAGAGTATCATAGCGGCCGCATAGGATACAACGTTGTAGAGTCAGCAAGCAGTGAGAAATATTCTTTTTTACTCTTCATATTTTGTCCTGCAAGGTTCGTGGAAGTCAAATTCCTCAAGAACCTACTTTGATAAGCGTGTAAGGCAGTATGTCGATGAGTACGAAAATATTTTTGACGTAGGACTACGTCTTACAGCAAGGCTTGGTATTATAGGCAGGGTTGCCACATGCACAGATTATTCTGTGTTTAACAGATATTTGAAAGAAATCGCCTGTACAGAATCTGTATGCATAGAATACAGATTTTCGCCAAATTACACAGATTAAACAGATTTTTGAGCTTTTACATGAGAGTGAAAGAGACGGAAATAGTCAGCAAAATGACTCTCTATCTCTTTCACTCTCATTGTTTTGCATTGGACAGATTTTTGCACAGATATTTTTCCTCGCCGTACAGATTGTCAGATTTTTCCAACAAAAAACACAGAATTATATGTGGCATCCCTGATTATAGGGTGTCATTTCAAAAAATCAATAAGTGCGAGCGTCACGAAAATATGAAAGATTTTGAACGCTAATATCTTTGCCAATTATGGATGGATTTTCATGGTTTAGATGTCGATTGACTCATAATAGATGTAGCAATTATGTGATTTTTTTTACAACTTTCTTTTGACGTACAACTACGTCTTACCGCAGGGTGCCAATCCAAAATTTGGATTCAACCCAGTGTCACGAGAGAATGAAAGATTTTGAACGAATTTTTTGAAGAATTTTGAATTTTTCATAGCTCTGCCAATTATGAATGGATTTTCATGGATACCGATCGACTCACAAAGATGTAGCAATTATGTAATTTCTATTGTAAGATTATTTTTCAATCACTAATTAGTAGAAATTACCGAACAGTTTCAAGGTCAAATTACCCCATACATTTTCTTTGTGATCGCCTTGCTCCACAGACAGGGACGACAGTTAAATACACCAGGCTAGACGAAAATTTGTACTACACTTTGAAGCTTGAAAATTCTGCTACCAATTGCTTAGAGCACAGGAAAATTTACGGGACTAGTTGTACGATCCTCGTTGTCGTCAGTAGCATAGGCCTCGTGCTGTTTCAACTAGTCGACTGCATGCAATTCAATCTTGGGTTACTCGTCGCCGATTTCCAGGCGTTTCAGAAGGCGCAAATCGCAAGACCAAGTTGAGCCATCTCGCACGTAGAGCCCCTCTGTTCTGGGTGCCCGTGGGATTGTTAAATGGAAACGTTTTCTTTATGACTGTCCGGTCCACGTCCGGTTTGCTTCACCAAATGTCCGATGGTAATCTCCCCAAGTTGTGTCTGCTGCTCGTGATTCATATACACGCAGATTTCGTTTTACGTCCACTATTATGGGACGTAAGAACAATCGGTCGAAAAAAGGGTGGACGTTATTTCAAATTTTAGACATAAAACGAGACGACATTAATTCAAATTCCGTATGTAAAAATATTGACGCAAAAGGAAATCACGTAAAATAAATGGATGTAAAAAGAGATTCTAGTGTACCTCCACCGCTCTTCGCTTCCAGCTTTTGCTCCGTGAAATATCGTCCGCAAGTGCGGGCATGTCCTCCCTGAGTATCGTCAAATCCATAAAAACTACCGGTCTAATGTACTTTGTACTTTTTCAGCATCGTACGGTGGGCTATCGTTTGTTAGCGGATGGAAGCGTTTTGCGAAGGGCAAAGTAGACTCGATTTTCTGCTTAAATGCGCCGCAAGATTTCCTTATTTGTGTTAACCGCGGCCATTAGCGATTCCAACGGTTGCCGTCCACGAAAACTGCACGTTCGTCTTTTTGAGCCTCTACCAATCATGTATTTGGTCTGCGACGCATTTATTTATAGCCCAATCCTACTAGCCTCCGCTTTCAGTCTAGCGCAGATGGCCTCCGCCGTTGCGAAGTTTCGGCCTACAATATTAAAGTCCTCTGCGTAGCCAAGAAGTTTGCTATTTTCACTGAAAATTGAGTCTCTCGTTTCGATTTTGCTCGCCAGATCATCTTCTCAAGGACGATGTTGAAAAGCATGCAGGTTAAGCTGTTAACTTGTCTCGACTTTTGCCGCGCTTGGAAGGGACCCGATTCTATTGGCTCTAATAGTCTCTCCCAGCTAACGTCTACGTAGGACTACGTCTTACGGCAAGTTTTGAGATAGGGTGTCATTCCAAACAATCGAAAAATGCGAGCGTCACGAAAAACGATAGGTTTTGAGCGCTAATAGCTCAACGGTTTTCCGATCGATTTTCAATATTCTTACACCAATCAATCGGAAAATCTTCTAACAATTGACCCAAATGAAGAAAAGTGAGGATTCTTGATGTTGAACTATTGAAAAATTGAAAATAATGAACCTATGTTTTACCAGAATTCTCGCTTCGTGATTGGTTGTTGTAAATGACGTCGTCAAAGTAGAAACGCGTTTTCACGCTTCGACTTATAATTCAGTCAATTTTCAATAGATTTCCGAGATATTCACACCAATTGATCGGAAAATCGATTGAAAATATTGAAAATACAGAAAACTATTGATTTCCAATGCGCGTCATTGAAAAATTGAATTATTTTCATATTTTTGGCTTCCCTCGTCAGTGCTTCCCTAGCACGGATGACAGAAATATATACGATATAAGCTATGGGTTAAGCTTCCTTATGATTGTATTTAATTTACGCCCTATAGAATCCGATCGAAAATTGTTGAGCTTCAGCTGTTGCTGCTTCCCACGGGTAAGGCAACGAAGACATGCAAATTCACCAAGCGAGGTGTTGGAGCTGGAGCACTCGCTACCGTGAAGGAATATCTGGCTGCTAAAGTTCTGGAATTGGCAGGAAATATGCTGCTCGCGACAACAAAACGATCAGAATTATCGTCACTTGCAGCTGGCCATCCGCAACAGCGAAGAGTTGAACAAATTGCTGTCCGGTGTCACCGCTGCTCAGAGAAGTGTCGTTCCGAACATCCAAGCTGATTTGTTGCTGCCCAAGAAGATGGAAAAGAAGGCTTAAATTTCCAGTATATCACGTCGAAAAACCGTTCTTTTAAGAACGAAACATATGTTCATGAAGATTTAAGGAATTTTCACTCACTGATTTTAATTTCATTTAGTTTAGATTGATCTAATTGTTCGCTTCTTATCAAACAATTTTAACCGATCACCTCTCGCGCTTCTGTTCGCTGGTTGCTGCTGGACGCTGGTTGAGTTGGCCGTTTCGGAAGGTGAGAAGCAGCCAACAAATATACCAGCTCCAAGTAAATGTGTTCGATCAAGCGTCAAAGTGAATGAAACCATGGGTTTAATAAAATGAAAGAGTTTTAGTAACATCTTTTGCATTTTACCAACACAAATTTATCCATCACCAATGCTACAGTAATAATACGTAGCGTAATTTTTCTTTGGCAGCAAAAGGCGATCGACTCACTGGTTACTTTGCTCTTTTGTTCAGACTGAAATTGAAATGCTCTATTTTATTTAACGTAGATGATAGAATGAAGGACCATGAAAAATAGGTGTGGCCGATTCTTGCCGCTTGCTCTGGTACATAACACGTGGTAAACCGGCGAACAGCATTATTCGAACGCTAGCTGAGCTACTGTCAACATCGTTTGCCAGGGCAAACGGAAGTCACGTTCGACTCGAAATACGATACAATTATTAGCGCTATTTTACGCCACACACATGGTGTGAAAGACATATCAAGGTTTCTTCGCAAAAACCCGCCTAACGTAGTTCTACGCCAGCTACGCGGTTGTATCTGGGATGCAACCTTTCTGATTTTTATTATATTCTCTAAATCAACCAATGCATAGAAAAAATTCTGATCGATTAATGCAAATATCTCTAAAATCCATGGCTGAGTTATAAGCGTGCAAAACGTAACAACTTTTCGTTACATGTTCATTTCTCGTACTTCTAAAGTGCACCCCAGCATAGCAAGCAAAACCGTAGTTCTACGTTAAATTACCCTCTGTTGTCAATGATGAACTAAATGCAAGTACAGATGGCAACCCTGTCAGCCAGGCAGTTGAGAGTCTTGAGTGAGTAAAAAGTGGCGAGGTGAGCTACGGATTTTTCTTCTCATTGCTTTATGTATCGCTACCGTACCGAAGCGACGAGCACATAGAATGCGCAACGGGGGAAAAGCGAAAAATGAGAAAAACATTTTAATTCTTCAAATTTTGTCTTGAAGGGTTCCTGAAACTTCGGTTTCTCAAGAACCTAGTAAAGTTTAAAAAGTAATGTTATCAAAAAAATATCTGGAAGATTGGACATCTAAAATTTTCAAAATTTATTGAATTGATTAAAATGAAACTTTAAAAATTATCACTCCTTCACACTGATCGATTTATTGAATTTGAATTTTGTGCTAATTTCAATTCAAATATGTAAGCGGTTTTGCCTTATTGGTTTTATGTAGAACGTGGGTATATTTAGTGATGTCCGATTTTTTCAGTTAATCGATTAGTTAATAATCGATTACTTTTTAGGCGGCCAATAATCGACATCGATTAATCGGCGCTGCATAATCGATTAATCGAAATAATCGATTGGTTATAACCTTTACGTCCTGTAACGGGGCGGGATGGGTTTTGGGGTAGGGAGCAGTGACAACCTTCACTTAAGCGCCAGGCAAGGATTAACTTGCCGTGAAGGAGCGTGTTTAGCGATACAATCCCGGTACGGCTAGAATACCTCAGGGCAGGTCCATCAAACGCGCAACTATAAACTTACGAACGAAATGCCGACGAACCTAAAATCGGTTGAATCCGTTCGGCCGACTCAACAGGAGGACAAGAGTAACCATCGACTAGTGCAGTGTCCCCTAGGCATCCTACACTAACCTACCGGGGGCTAACTCGCGAACCGATCTGGGGGGGAGCACATTCGGGGACTCACACTTTCCGAGGACACATATCGTAGCAAACATTTCGAGGGTTAACAGATCTTCATTTACACGTTTGACTTAATCTAGTGGTTAGTTTTCTTCAATTTTTCTTACGGCCTGCTGCTTCTTGTCGACGAAGGGTCTCTGATATTCCAATGAACAGGTGACTGTGCTAGACTAGCGGTTTCGTAGACCGCTTACAGATAGCGCGTAGCAGATACGGGGTGGGTGGCAAATGGTGGAATGAATGTTTTAGTTCGACCGGGTCCGACATCCGGTAGCCGGTACGAACGGTGGTGAATCTACGGACAGTAAGGATTGCTTATGTGGTCGGTATAGCATACGGTTGGCTCTTCGGCGATCGGTTCCTACGATCGATGGTGTATAGGGCCACGGATGGTAGCAACTGCCTGCTCGCTCGGTGTGTTGCTCGGAGAATCGGATCACGCACTCATGGTCGACACGTGTTGAGGCCGACTGACGACGGTCGCGCTCTCAAGCCCTAAGGGAAGACCTCCGTTTGAAGGAGGGTGCTGGTGATCTTTTGCTTTGTTCCACTAGGTAATCTAACCTCGCTTTAGCGCCTATATTTTCTACCTGTGTTTTTTCCACTTTACTTCTACTTATTGTGTCTTTTCCGAATACTAGTTTACTTCACTTTTCGTCTTCTCATGTCTCACTTTGCGTCTTCTAACTTCTAGCTCTTTCCAATCTTGCGTGTCGTCTCTTAGGTGGTTGTTTTTAAAATCACTCATTCCCCAGACTGAAGTGCCTGTCAAGCACAGGACTTTACGACGGGAACGACGATTCAGCTTCGGCTAGTTTCGTCATGTTCCATCCGGTGGGCATTAGCAGGGTTTGTTTACTGTCCCGGTACCCTAACCTTTTTTCGGGGATAACGGCAGGTAACGCGAACAGGCTTTTAGTGATTTATTTATTTATTTATTTTATTCATTTTGTAACCTCGTTACAGTCCCCGACACAAAAAATAGCTTTGCGTCCCGTAGTACTGTCCACGAGTGTTTTGGAATGTGCAGTCAGACTTAGGCTAGTTACATAGAAATCGAGGAGACCGCATTTTTTGGTTTTTGTATAGAAAAAGACGAAGGGTATTACCCAGTTTTCTAAAAATTGCTTACAAAATTCCGTATCTGATAGACTGACAAATTTCGAATTATCTTTTGACGGTGGCACGGTTAATATCTAGATTAAGTTTAGGATGATTAAAAGCAAAGCCTTGGGGTTAAACATCCTTTCTAAGATTTGACCCATCTTTATCGACAGACTTCACAGCCAGCTATTAGAGTACAAGACAGTTCCCAGATAACACAAAATCATAATAGAATGTTCACATTAAAACGTTTTCATGTCAATTTAACATTGGAATTGCATAATGATTAGAGTATGTCAAATCGAAATGAATAATAAGTTGTTTTGCAGTCGTGCGTGTCTTCATATACAATTCATGACTGTGAATTATAAAGCAGGATAGACAATTGCAATATTTGATTATATCTTAATCATATATTCAGGAGTATTTAGTTGCGTGTTATGAAAACTGCGCAAAATAAAATTACAAATAGTTGTCAAAATTTTCGCACGTATATCGCCTCCACTTTGGTACATATATGTTCTTATATGGCGTGAAATATAACTTTTTCGTTCAGATATGATCTCGTATACCCCAGTTGCAATCGAGATATACAAACCAAATGGTTTACTGGGTTACGAGACTATTGCAACAATCCTACTGACTCTATCTAGGAGCACCGCCTAGCTGAGATTTGAATATATAACTACTGGTTTCTTAGATCAGCATCGTACCTCGAAACCAACGAACTGGTTGATTGCGTGTGGTTAATTTAGAAGGTAAGCGCCTGCCACTGTAATAATTAAATTTGTTAGGAATTGTCAAACAATAAAATTTTAAATAATCCGGCATAATCGATCGGCCAGTTAATCGATTATCTAATAATCGGAACATAAAGCAATCGATTAAAAATTAATCGATTATTTTAGCTCTTAATCGATTAGTTCGATTAATCGAGAAGTAATTGGACATCACTAGGTATATTCTAATTCTAAATTCAAATAATAAAGATTATTCAACAATCGACATTATATACTAACTTAATAACTGAAGCCAAAAGATTAACGCACATCTCTATATAGAACATCTTTGTCTCTAATGCCGAAAAATTGAACATCAAAATCGGATCGTAGTAGACCGGGAACGCAACATAAAATAGAACCAAGTTCGTTTGCGTCAAGTTCAGAATGGACATTTTCGCCATTTTTCTTTTCGTTTTTCGAAGATTGAGTAAAAGTGATTCTTATCGAGTATCATTTTTAAATATGTGAATGTAGAGCAAAGTAATGTGAAAATCTAAAATGTGATCATTCTCTTTGCAGCAAACACAAAAAGATGCGTGCTTCCATCAGCATTCCGAACTCCGTCAGCACGGCGGAATTTTCCCGCAGCGTCAGCATGCCGGTGGACCGGCACATCAGCAAAACTCTTACCTCCCAGCAAAGCTCGGCCAGTTGCAACACACCGACCAACTCGGAATCAGAGTAAGTTTCCTCTACCTACCTGGATTAAGAACTTTCCGTTCCGTTTCAAGATTCAAGTTTCAAGCAAACGAAAAGCTTCCATACCTAATAATAATTTGCTCATTTTTTAACCGCCTTATTTTCTCGATGTTGTGTTCTTTGTCTTGTTTTCTATGTTTTCTTCTGTTCATCATTGAACGTTCATTCAACGCGCGCTCATTCAACACAATAACCAACAACTACCTGCCTGCCTGCCTGCCATCACGACCAATAAACCAAAACCAAACCAAACCAAATCAAACAAAAATGCTACGCTACGATAGTGCACCGCCAACATTCGCCTCGACCCGGTCCGCGTCCATCCGGAAGAACAAGCATCTCGCCCATCTGACACCGATCCAAATGCCCAACCATCTCAGTAGCATCGGGTGAGTACCGTTGCGTTGGTCTGGTGGGTGGGTTCAGTCTCACTCACAGTTGCGTGTCGTGTGCCATCGAATTTGAGGTTAATTTTGTTACCTACCTGTATTTTTTTATTAATAAAAACGAAAAATTAGCGTTCAAAAAAGAAGCAAACAATCTCTGATTGTTGTCGCGAGCAACACTTATTTTGGCTAGAGATGGTCTTAGCCGGTGGTTTTCGTTGTTGCTCCAAAGTCAATTTTCCGACTAGGTCGTACTTTGAAATTGGATGTGATATTCACTCGTGCTGATTAACTAAATTCACTTCACTACTGTGGGAAACTGTTCCCAGGAAAACTTAACTTTATTGAAAAAGGTTACAATTGTCGTCTTAAAGCTACGCGTTGAATAATCGATGGATACTTATGTAAAGCATCCCAGAAAAATTTACTTATATACTATGTCCCTTTAGATACCAGACTTTTCTTCAAATATCCATAATTTTTATTTATTTTCCTTCTGGAGTCTAACGGGCGCTTATTCTAAAACACTATAATTGTTTGAACACTGCTCATTGCGTCCTAACGATAAAAAGAGAAAGAAATTCTAAATGCGACACATGGGAGTGGCTTAATCTTTCATGCCCTAAGCAGGTAGTCTAATCAGTACATAATCCCTGCACGAGATGGTTTTTCAGATTCCTTTTCATATTCTGATTTTCCTACTCCCGATCAGATGGATCGTTTTGCTGGCGTGTTTATTTTTTTTTTTTTACATCGTTGGCGCGTCTAGCTAAGCAGCTTGTTTGCTCTACCTCTGGAAGCGATAATGCCTCCAGCTAAGTTATTTATTTTTATCATTCCGCTCTAGCAGCGACATTCCGGGGCCCGTAAATCATCCTAGATTTACTAATTAATTTGTTGTATTTTTGGATATAAATATGCTTCGGGTGCAGCCGGCAGATCGGCCTCCCTTGGTGCACTTTCAATATGTAGACTTATTTCATTTGTTTCATTCTTTTGGGCCATTCTTCTCATTGAATCTCGGTGGGACAAGAAGCTCGTTAGTGAATCCCAAAATGATGCTATAAGTTGCCAACCGAGACCGTATATATCATATAATATACGTCCGTGCATAAAAGTATCAATTACAAATTTAATTATCCTACCAATCATGTATATTCCAATAAATGTAGAAGTTATATTCCCCAGCCAAGTTGACCAGGACATCAACTTGCTCCAATATTTTTCGATGACGTTTTCAACTATCCTACTTGAAACAAGCGCATCGAAACGAAATCCTTGAACATCGGGTCGCTGACCAACTAGGATTTTGTGTAATACGTTAGACGCTATACGTCTGTCTCCCTGTTCATATATCATATTCCTCATTTTTTCAACACTGTCCGCATCATATACTCCACTTTGCATAAGATTTGGTAGCGGCGTGTAGGACCATGTAGTAAGAATATCCGTTGCAAGCTGTAACGGAGCGGTAGTCTCTCGTATACGACTATCTGTGGTATACCATCTACCACCGATTCGAAATTTGGCAGGGAGTAAAGGTGTGCAATCAATTTGCGTCCCTCTAATTTGCAGAATTCTGGTCACAGGTGATATAAACATTGATTTGTTATTATAATTTACTGGTATCTCTTGATAGCAGTTTTCTTCCGACCTGGGCATTACGTAAACTGGTTTACACTCCAAAATGTGTAAAACTTCACCTGCTACAACGGCCGTATATCCGGACCGCTTAATTATACTAGAAACAAATTCCGTAGGATTTAATCGTGCTAATGTTAATCTTGTTTCCATTAGCGTTTTATCGACTTTACATATTTCAGTCATAACTGTATTGTAAAGTTCAGTCATGCTCTGACCAATATAATTTTCGACGATTGTTATTTTTGAGTTGAAGTATGTAAACAAGTCAAAATTTCTACCTGATGTAGATCGTCTAATAAAGGGAGAGTTGAAGCCAACTACTTCTACTATTAATATTCGTGGGTGATCAGTTGTAAAACCAACATTACCACAAATTTTCGTTTGCTCCCTAGCACGAATAGAAAACAAATTCGACTTGGAGATTGTGCTGTAGATAACATTCATCGCTTTACGACCTTCGTGTTTATTTTCGTTTTTAGTTTTGTTTACTGTACCCTCGTAAATAACTTCGAACTCAGTTTCTTCGCATTTTTTATTAAGGTTTACGTCCCAGGTGATGTATCCGTCTTCTGAATCTAAACATCGTCCTTGGGAATAAAAGCAATTTATACTGTTTCTCAAATATACAGTATCGCTTTCGAAGTCAACTGTTGCTACATAATCTTGTAACGTTATCTCATACTCGTAAAAAACCAATGCATTCTCCCATGTATATTCGGGTGTCCAATGTCTCCCGCCTACACAACTACTTCCAGAAACGGAACCCACAATGAGTTTCTCACCTCTAACTGTAGAGTTTCGTTTTAGTTCGCGAATCGTATGAGTGTCTGTAAGTGTCACTCTATTAAGTTGATGTGAAAGTCTACATTCTTCTGCAGTAAACTCTTTCACCATGTAAGCATAACCCCTCTCGAATTCAGATGTATGCGAATGCATACCACAATGCTTAATTCGGCGCTTCATTATCACCTTGCATTGGAATACATGTATTTCGCTTTTGACATTACGTTGCAAGACCTGTATTTGCACTTCTTCCGTCGTTAAATTGTTGGAAGGTGGAATACAAGATGCTACATCTAATAATGAATAACTCGTTAAGTTAACTTCAGGATTGCCGCAGTCATAAGCGATTAGCCCGGAACCTTCATAGGAAAACACGGATCCGAATGCCGCACATATAATGTAAATAAGCATAAGTAAATTACCCCACGTCCAGGGTCTAATTATAGCTTTTCTCTTACGCTTTGGTTCGGGTTTTGAAATTTGAGCTGCAATCCGTTTGACTTCGTCAAGATCAATGCATTTTCTCTTCCCATATTCGTATGGTTTAAATATTTCGGTTGGCGTTCTTTTTACTACACCAGCAAAGTTATGTTTATTGCCTGCACTTGACTTTACAGCATGCGGCTTCCTAGAACTTTGCTCTTCAAAATTTTGCTTTATTGTTTGTTTGAGTTCAACGCCCAAATTTTCTTCTCCTTTTGCGGTACCTCCCTCTTCACTCGGAGGGCTTACATCTAGTACGGCTAACTTAACAACGGGTCTTTTTAATATTCCTGTCGTCGTTCTGATTGTGGCCGAGCGAACCTTTTGGTCTTTGCCCGGATGTACTTCTATTACCATTCCCTTTTGCCACTTTGCTTTATGATGATCATCGGCTATCATTACGATGTCACCAACACGTATATTGCGAATCTCTTCTGTCCATTTGGATCTCCTTGCGATTGAAGGAAGATACTCATGTAACCAACGATCCCAATAATTTTTTGCTAGTAGTTGAACGCGCTTCCACTGTTGTCTTGACGCTTCCGCTTTGGAGGTGTCATTCAGGGAAGGTTCTGATTCCCCGGCGCATCCAAATAAAAAGTGGTTTGGAGTGAGTGGTTCATCATCAGTGGCGTCAAGTGAAATGGCTGTTAGTGGCCTACAATTTATTATAAATTCAATTTCTGCCAAAAGGTGTCTAAAGACGTGCTCAGGCATTGTTTCACTGGGCATTAAAGTCTTTATTTCGTACACCTGCCTCTCCCAGCATCCACCGTGGTGTGGAGAGGCTGGAGTATTAAAATGCCATTCAATTCCTTCAGTAGACAACCGACGTTGAAGTTTTTTCAGCTCATTATCTGCTCCAACAAAATTAGTTCCGTTATCGCTATAAAGGTGCTTAATTCTACCTCGTCTAGCTTGGACTGTAGTGAGGCACAATAAGAATGCATCTGCACTTAAGTTCTGTGCTACTTCTATATAAACAGCTCTAGTTGTCATACATGTAAATAGAGCTCCCCATCTTTTCTCCGACCGTCTATTAACCGATACGTTATATGGACCAAAATAATCCACTCCCGTATGTGTAAACGGCTTTACGAATGGTTGTAATCTACACTCGGGCAATGGTGCCATTTTAGGCGCCTTTGCTCTCGCAGATTCATTCTTACAACGCTGGCAACGATTTTTAATTTTTCTCATACCGGCGTCAATGTGAATGATATGATATTTCTGTTGGACTGCTGCTATAGCAGCCTTCATTTTCTTATGCTTGAAACGCTCATGTTGGTGTTTCAGTATTAACTCAGATACATGATGTTTATCTGGTAAAATGTAGGGATATCGAGCCGCATATGGAACAAATTTCGTATTTTTATAACGTGTTTCTGATCTCATTATACCGTTGTCTGCCACAAACGGCGTGAGAGTTCGAATCCTACTGCTTTTATCAACCGTTCCAGTAGTTTGCAATTCCACCATCTCATCAGGAAACGCATTCCATTGAGCGGTTCGAATCAAAAACTCTTCAGCTTGCTGCATATCAGAAGCGGTTATTATGTTATTAAAGGGTAAGTTTCGCCTTTTACTTTTAATAAATTGCGCGAACTTTTTAATTATGCAGAGTGCTCTTTTCAACCGATTCCAATCAGAGCACCAAGTAATACATAAAATATCGAACCGTGGCTTATCGATTTCCTTTAGCGTATACATGGGTCGTAATTCTTCATGACACGACTCTTTAATTGATATATCATTGAATTTCGTTGGCCATTCGGATTCCTTTAGTTTTAAAAAGGATGGGCCTTCTATAAATTTAGACTCTGATGAAATTACCTTTGTTCCTTCATCAGCAGGGTTTGATGCGGAATCTATATATCTCCATTGAGATTCCATTGTACTATCGAGAATCTCACTTACTCGATATTGCACAAACTGCTTATATTTTCTAACATCTGATTTTATCCAGCTCAAGACTGTTTTCGAATCAGTCCAAAAGATTGTTTTGTGGATAGTTAATCTTAACTCGCTTTGTACTGTGTTTAATAAACGAGTTCCCAAAACTGCTGCCTGCAGCTCTAGTCGCGGCACCGATATAATTTTCGTAGGCGCGACTCTAGCTTTGGCGGCGACTATAGTGACATCAGTTTGCAAATGTGACATAGTTCTCATATATATTACAGTTGCGTATGCCTTTAATGATGCGTCGCAAAATATATGAAGTTCTCTTCTAGATTCCTTTTGTTGAAGAGAGTAACATCTTGGAATACTCAAGTTCTCAAGTACCGATAGCTTTTTTATCCAGTTTTGCCAAGTTTTATTCAAATTGTCGGGAATTTTATCATCCCATTCAATACCAGTGCGCCACAAATCTTGCATTATTAATTTTGACTCTATCGTTATGTGAGATATGAGTCCTAATGGGTCATACACACTCATAATGAAAGACAAAACTTCTCTTTTCGTTGGTTCTAATGTGACTGCTTCAGGTATTTTTAATTTGTATTTAAATGTATCGGATTGTGTATTCCAATACATGCCCAATATTTTCTCGAAGTTTTGCTCTTCATCAAGAGAGACTTCTTTTATTGGCGATATTCTATCAGCCGGCAATTTGCTGAGTAGTTCTTTAGAATTTGAAACAAAGCCTCTTATTTTAAAGCTTGCCCCATCATGTATGCGAATTACATCTGAAACTATTCTTGTCGCATTAGTTATGTCATGGAAGCTATCTAGATAATCATCTACATAATGATTTCTGATAATTGCTTCTACTGCATCAGGACTTTCGCTTAAGAAGTTTTTCGCGTTTGTGTTCTTTACGAATTGCGCGCAAGCTGGCGAGCATGTCGCACCAAACGTCATTACTTGCATCTCGTAAACGTCCAAACGAACCTTGGAACTTTCCCTAAAGAGGATTCGTTGGGCTTGCCGATCTTCTTTTATTATTCCAACTCGATGGAACATCTCCTGAATGTCGCCTGAAATCGCGAATGGTGCTTCTCTAAAGCGTATCTTGATTCCTAAGGCTGATTCAGTCATATCTGGTCCTGATAGCAATTGAGAATTGAGGGAAACGCCCTCCATTTTTGCAGCTGCGTCGAATACTAGTCTTGGTTTCGGCGGCTGCTTATTTTTGTTTATAGTCACGAAGTGAGGGAGATAAAATGTTTTTGGAGTACTTTTCATATACTCTTCAACTGTTAATTTACGCATATATCCCTTTTCGACATATTCTTTTATCTTGGCATTATACCAATCTCTTAGCGTTGGATCCTTATCCATCTTTCTTTCTTGTATTAGAAGACGTCCCAACGCAGTTTTAAAGCTGTTTGGAAATTTCACGTCTTCATTTTTCCATAACAGGCCAATCTCATAGCCCTGGTTAGTTTTTGTTAAGGTGTTTTCCATTATTTTAATGGCTTGCTCATCCGCTTTCGGAATCAGGTTGCTTTGTGGGACTTTTACCCCAAAGGCTTCTGTTGAGAAGTAATTCGACATCATTTCTCTAATTGACTTCTCTTCTTCAATAACTTCATCTATGGAGAACAAGTTTTTGGTGTTAGTATTAACTTCGCTACCACCAAAAATAGTCCATCCCAATTTTGTTTGTTTGGCAATGGGCTCATTATTTCCCCTCGAGCGTTCTGCTATTGCCTTAAATAAATAAGCATGAGGTAGCCCCAATAGTATGGTGGGTACCGCTTGCTCATATGATCGCATATTTACATCACGAAGGTAAGGATATCGTGATTTTAATTGTTTCATATCTATTGATTGAACAGGTAAATTCAGTTCATCAACTGTTCTCATGTTTTTAATGGTAAAGATTTGTCCATTATCGGCTTGGACCTTAATTTGTATTACCTGACTATTCCGTTCTTCCTGGACTTCTCCATTGGTCCAGGCAAGCGTTAGCGGAACACATGAACCTGTTGCTTTAACATTATTTGCAACTTGTTCTTTGATCAAACTTACAGACGAACCTGTATCAAAGAAAGCGAATGTTTTATATTCGCAGTCTTCGCCGATTATTGTAATCGGCACTACTTGATAGTAGATAGTCTTGTTATTTTGCACAAGACAATTTACATTTTCAGGTTGTCTTCTTGACGTGTCTGAATTGTTGTTTCTTGTATTAAAGGGCGCGTGCAGCAATGGATGGTGCTTCAATGTGCAACCGTCAACACCACATGTTTTACCAATCTTGCAATCCTGCATTCTATGGTTGCTGTAATTACAACAAGAGAAACAAATTTTCCTTTCCCTTGTGAATTGCCTTCTTTTGTCAAGTGGCATCCTTTTAAAATTTAAGCAATCAGATAAACGATGATCGCCCTTGCAAGCAAAGCATCTGGACTGTTTATTACCGAGGAAATTCACCCGGTCTGGTCTTGTTCTTTCATAGTTAACGCCTCTTTCCGCGATTAACATGTTCGCAAGAGTTTCTTGTGGTTTCAACCACTTATAAAAATTTTCCAATGTTGGAGCCGTATAGGGGTTTTTAGGAGTTGACATGAGTCTCTCCTCATTAAGGTGCATCAACCATTTTTGATGCAATGTTGTTGGTAATTTAAAGGCCAAGTCTTTAATCAGACGTTGGTCATTTAAATATTCCTCTCTATTTAAACTTTTCATAGTTATTACCAGGTTTCCAATCCCTGATATAAAATCGACTACCGTTTTAGGCATTTCTAATCGTGGAGCCTTTAACGAAAGTACTTCTTTTAATAAGCCATTATAGACCATTTCGGAACTGCCGAAATGTTCTTCTAATTTATTCAAAATTATTCCGACGTTGGCGGAATCCAACAGGAGTGCACTGACTAATTTCAATGCATTTCCTTTGAGACTTTTTTGCAGTCTATACAAATTTTCCAAATCGGAAAAATTACCTTTATTCGTGGTTTCGATAAAGGTTTGTTTAAATCTGGGCCAAAGATTATATGCCCCATCAAAATATGGCAAGTCAATCATCGACTGTTTCATCAAGAAATTGTCAGTTGATGAATGCTTCTCGACATTAATTTCTTTTATTTTGTTAATAATTTCGTTAAATGCCTCGACATGCGAGCTGTCGGGAGTTTCTAATCGAGAAATCTTCTTGTCCCTACTCGAGATCTCGTCGTAGAGTCTCTTACATTTAAAACAAATCCACGGCTCCTTTTCGCCGGGAGTGTGATCTAATCCCGCGCATGACACGTGGAACCAGCGATCACATTCGTCGCAGGCTACCAACGTGCCGATGCTATCGGGTTTTTCACAAAGACGGCAATTGCCGTTTTTATTATTTACTAAAATTTTGTGCATTTTCACTCACCAGATGTTTTTCTTTGCCTTTGCCTGTGTCTGCTGTGTTTGTTGATTCTAGGGTTCACCGACCGTTCGTCGATGCGGTTGCCACCAGCTGATTCCCGATGCTGCTACGCTGCTGCTTCGGTTCACCGACCTTTTGCCACCGACTGGGTGCCGATGTGTTGGAATCACCGACCGCCTGTTGGTTGGAGTGTCACCGGCCTATTTGAGCGCCGATGTTTCGGATTACACTAGTCGCCTACTAGTGACTCAAGCTAGCCCACTAGACTTGAGCTTTTGGATAGCACCGACCTTCCGTCGGTTGGGTTGCACCGGCCTCCTTGTGTGCCGGTGTTTTTTCGGATCACACTAGCGCCTGCTAGTGACTCAAGCAGCTCACTGAACTTGAGATTTTAGATAGCACCGACGCCTGTCGGTAAATATCACCGGTCTCCTTGCTGACCGACGATTACAATGGCACTAGCGCCTGCTAGTGACTCAAGCAGCTCACTGAACTTGAGATTTTAGATAACACCGACGCCTTCTGTCGGTTGGGTTGCACCGGCCTCCTTGTGTGCCGATGTTTTTTCGGATTGCACTAGCGCCTGCTAGTGACTCAAGCAGCTCACTGAACTTGAGATTTTGGTTAACACCGACGCCTGTCGGTAAATATCACCGGCCTCCTTGAGCGCCGACGATTACAATGGCACTAGCGCCTGCTAGTGACTCAAGCAGCTCACTGAACTTGAGATTTTAGATAGCACCGACGCCTTCCGTCGGTTGGGTTGCACCGGCCTCCTCGTGTGCCGGTGTTTTTTCGGATTACACTAGCGCCTGCTAGTGACTCAAGCAGCTCACTGAACTTGAGATTTTGGATAGCACCGACGCCTGTTGTCGGTAGATATCACCGGCCTCCTTGAGCGCCAATGATAGCGGGTGCTGCCCCAAACTGGTAGAAGTCGTCCCGTCTTTTGCCTGCTTGCTTGCAGCAGGTCTTTTTTAATTACCCTTGTGCGGGCCAACAATTGTCACTTCTACCCTTGTGGTAGAAGTCGACTCAAAACAGTCAGCTTTCTGACTGAAATTGCGAGTATTATTTTCCTCGACTTAGTGCCTGTACGCTTGCGACAGGTCTTTTTTTTTTTTACTTTCTTACCCTAGCGCGGGTCAAGAATTGTCACTTCCACCGCCAGTGGCAGAAGTCGACACAAAAATTCAACCAAACAGTCTGGTTGGAAGCTTCCTGGTTTTATTCCGTGAGTTCGCCTTCCTTACTATCCTCTCTGGAGCCACCATTAAATGTTGTCGCGAGCAACACTTATTTTGGCTAGAGATGGTCTTAGCCGGTGGTTTTCGTTGTTGCTCCAAAGTCAATTTTCCGACTAGGTCGTACTTTGAAATTGGATGTGATATTCACTCGTGCTGATTAACTAAATTCACTTCACTACTGTGGGAAACTGTTCCCAGGAAAACTTAACTTTATTGAAAAAGGTTACAATTGTCGTCTTAAAGCTACGCGTTGAATAATCGATGGATACTTATGTAAAGCATCCCAGAAAAATTTACTTATATACTATGTCCCTTTAGATACCAGACTTTTCTTCAAATATCCATAATTTTTATTTATTTTCCTTCTGGAGTCTAACGGGCGCTTATTCTAAAACACTATAATTGTTTGAACACTGCTCATTGCGTCCTAACGATAAAAAGAGAAAGAAATTCTAAATGCGACACATGGGAGTGGCTTAATCTTTCATGCCCTAAGCAGGTAGTCTAATCAGTACATAATCCCTGCACGAGATGGTTTTTCAGATTCCTTTTCATATTCTGATTTTCCTACTCCCGATCAGATGGATCGTTTTGCTGGCGTGTTTATTTTTTTTTTTTTACATCGTTGGCGCGTCTAGCTAAGCAGCTTGTTTGCTCTACCTCTGGAAGCGATAATGCCTCCAGCTAAGTTATTTATTTTTATTCCGCTCTAGCAGCGACACTGATTAATGGTACTTGGTTTCAGGAATCTCGCCGAAACTCCATCGCTGGAAATTGAATCTATTGATCCGGTTCCGGCTGGCTTTCAGTTGAATCGGAGGAGCTCCTCCGGAGGGCTGCTCTCACCGGAGGTGAGTTTTCTCTCTTGTTGTTGTACATATTAGTACAAAGGTAATTTGGACTGTCCCGTTTTTGGTAGGTTGAACTCTCATCCAGTTCGAGCAAATCACCACTCGGTGCGGACGCCAGCGAAAGCGACGGGTTCTACTTGCTCAAAAAGGACTCGCAGCGGCGGGCCACCCTGCACAAAGTGCTCGAGCACGATGAGCGCAAAATCTGTCAGGTTTGGATGGAGAAAATCGTTTCGGACCGGAAGGAGGCCGTGGTCATTAGTTTGTCCCATCTGGAAACGCTGATCAAAGCCCTCCGGACGTACATCACCGAGCAGAAGAAGGAACAGCTGGAGGCCGTCATCAGTGGGCTGAAGAAGAGCTTGGACTTCGACTCGACCGCGATCGATCATCTGCACCTGGCGATGTACTCGTTCCAGGATGCGGTCATAACGGTGCTGCGGTCGCACAATATTAAGCCGCACTGGATGTTTGCGTTGGATAATTTGGTTAAGAGTGCCGTGCAGGCGGCCATCATGATTCTTTCGCCTGGTGAGTTCTTTGTTCCTTTTAAAAAAGGAACTGATTTGAATGAAATTATCTTCTTGCTTAGAGTTGGGTCGAAATTTGGCGGGACAATTCCACAACGAAGAGGACGATGACGAGGATGACGATGCCAACGAGATGCATGGTGGTGGTGGTGGGGCTCGAAATAGGGGCGGCGGAGGTGGAATGCGTGGCGATCGGGCACAGGCTGTCGATGACGACGATGACGATGGGGAACTTTCGACGTCCGGCGTTGGAACGGTTAATTCCGTGACACTGGCGAAGCCAGCTAAGGTGAGCCGTGCCAAGGCGGCCAGCGATCAGATAACGGCACTGCGTGCCGAAAACATAAGACTGATGGAAGATCTGTATGAATCTCACAAGACGTACCATGGCATTTTCAAAACTGCTCTCGAGGGCCAATCCACCAACGCGGAGATGGTGCGAACGCTGGCAGCGCAGCTGGTCTCGGTGACTGGCGCTGGTCGGTACGACGGAGTTTCCCAAGGGTAGGTTCGGAAAAAAATATCCCTTTTTAGAATTTTTACTAGAAATGATTGTTAATTTTTAGTTATGCCAGCGATCTAACGGACAGTCCGGGCGTAACGGACGAAACAGACGCAGCCAACAACAATTTTCTTCGGCCAGCTCCGCTGCGAAGCTTGTCGCGCAACGCACAGGACCGTCGGGTGGCCCCAGTTCGGGTTGCAACCCCGCCTGCCAGAGCTCCACAGCAGGACCGAGCTAGATCGACTGCCAACCAAGTGCTCGACGCCCGGCTGGACGAGTGGCTTGTGCAGAACGGTTTCGGTGCAGCCATCCGAGACGTTATTCACGGCGAAGATTTCAGCTACGAAGATTTCGTCTACGACATGGATCAGGAAGATCTGCGTCGTATCGGACTGAGGTGAGTGAATGTTGCCCATGGAAGCCATCTGGAGTTTTTTCTTTTGTTTCTTAGGACTACGTCTTTCAGGAAGGTAACTGTTATAGGAGATAATTCCAAAAAATCTTTCACGAAAAGTGGTCAGGTTTTGAACGCTAATAACTTAGTGGTTTCCCGAACGATTTTCAATATTCTTACACCAATCGATTGGAAAATCTTCTAAGAATTGGCCCAAATGAAGAAAAATATGGATTCTTGATGCTGAACTGTTGAAAAATTGAAAATAATGAATCTATGTTTTATCAGAATTCTAGCTTCGTGATTGGTTGGAAGATTCTTTACGATGATCTAAACCTATACCAATTTGATATCTGTGCTTGGGAAGTACGCCAGAAAGAGTGACAAAGCCCCCTCGTGCCAACAGATTTCTTACGAACGCGATTAAACCTAGTCCAATCTAGTCAATCTGTCTATCACACTCCAGCCATACGGGTGGAGTGTCATTTTACGAAAGTAAACGACTAATGTGGAAAGTAATTTCCAATGAATCAGAATCTGGAAACTGGTTTTTAAGTATTAATGTACTTCGTGGAGAAATGGCAGATATTTATGCAGGTGTCTATCACTCACCAAATGCTGCAAATGCAGCTAGTAACCTTAGCGATTCTCTTGAACAAAGTGTGGAAAGCATGATTCGAGAAAAGGAAGTAATCGTATCTAATCAATGTGAGTGGTATACAGCTGAACTAGCCAAATTGAAAGCCGATCGCGACCAGGTCTTAGTGAAGTCTAGCAGGACTGGACAGTTACGACATTGGAACGAATATAAGCGAATGAGAAACCGGTATGTAGCGGCTATAAAGCAATCCAAGCGAAGAATCATACAAAATGAGTTTGAATCCTGTCGAGGCGACTCGAAAAAGTTATGGAAAACTTTGAAGAAGCTAATTAAACCCTCTAGTAGCCATCCAAATGTTGTCTTTGATATCAATGAGCCAAAATTATCAAACGAAATTATTGCAAATAAACTTCGTGAATAGCGTGATCGAATTGCATGACAGTATTCCAGTATCGAGTGCTACTAGATGCAATGACAACAGACAGACAAACCGGCATTGTGGAGTATTTCATCAGGTTTCGATGGCTAAACTGATAAAGATTGTTGAATAACCTGAAAGTGTGTGGCGGCGTGAAAAACGTGAACACACGCGTTATGTGGGATGCTTTTGAAGTTATAAAAAACCCACTACTGTCAATGGTTAACAAATCCAAGGAGAGTTTCCTAGTGCGTGGAAAACATCACTAATTGTACCGCTTCCGAAAGTTTCTAATTCGAAAAATCCCGCAGACCGACGACCGATAAACATGTTACCATTATACGAGAAGGTATTGGAAGTAGTCGTGAAGGAACAATTAGATGAATTTCTGGACGAAAATGAAATACTGCTTAACGAACAATCCGGCTTTCGAAAGAAGCACTCGTGTGAAACATCACTTAATATATCTATACCTATAAAGAAGGATTTCTGTCTGTCTGTCTGTCTGTCCGTATGTTCCTTATAGAATCGAAAACTACTGAACCAATCGGCATGAAAATAATAAAATATGCATGTAGAGGTTTTTTGGGGCCAGGAAAGGTTTTAGTGATGGTTAGAAACTCCTCCCCACACTAAGAGGGGGGGCTCCCATACAAATGAAACACAAATTTCTGCATAACTCGACAACTAATCAAGCAAATAGAACAAAATTTGGCATGTGGGTGTTTTCGGTGACAAGAATTTATTCTATGGTAAATTGAGACCCCTCCCCTCTTTATAAGGGGAATTATAACTCCTCTCCTCTTTAAAAGGGGGGGCTTACATACAAATTTCCTCATAACTCGAGAACTAATCAAGCAAATGGAACCAAATTTGGCATGTAAAGGTTTTCGAGGGCAAGAATATTTTCTATAGTAAATTAGGACCCCTCCCTACTTTAAGAGGGGGGGCTCCTGTACCAAAGAAACACAATTTTCCTCATAACTCGAGAAGTAATTAAGCAAATGGAACCAAATTTGGCATGTGGGTGTTTTTGGAGACAAAAATTTTTTCTATGATGAATTGGGACCCCTCCCCGTTTTAGGAGGGGGGATTCTATACACATGAAATACAAATTTCCTCATAACTGAAGAACTAATCAAGCAAATGGAACAAAATTTGGCATGTGAAAGTTTTCGAGGGCAAGAATATTTTCTATGGTAAATAAGGACCCCTCCCCACACTAAGAGGGGGGGCTCCCATACAAACGAAATACAAATTTCCTTATAACTCGAGAACTAATCAAGCAAATGGAACCAAATTTGACACGTGGGTGTTTTTGGAGACAATTTTTTTTTCTATGATGAATTGGGACCCCTCCCCTCTTTAGGAAGGGGGGCTCCTATACAAATGAAATGCAAATTTCCTCATAACTCGAGAATTAATCAAGCAAATGGAACCAAATTTGGCATGTGAAAGTTTTCTAGGGCATGAATATTTTCTATGGTGAATTAGAACCCCTCCCCACTTTAAGAGGGGGGGCTCCTATACAAACGAAATACAAATTTCCTCATAACTCGAGAACAAATCAAGCAAATGGAACCAAATTTGACACGTGGGTGTTTTTGGAGACAATTTTTTTTCTATGATGAATTGGGACCCCTCCCCTCTTTAGGAAGGGGGGCTCCTATACAAATGAAATGCAAATTTCCTCATAACTCGAGAATTAATCAAGCAAATGGAACCAAATTTGGCATGTGAAAGTTTTCTAGGGCATGAATATTTTCTATGGTGAATTAGAACCCCTCCCCACTTTAAGAGGGGGGGCTCCTATACAAACGAAATACAAATTTCCTCATAACTCGAGAACTAATCAAGCAAATGGAACCAAATTTGACACGTGGGAGTTTTTGGAGACAAAAATATTTTCTATGGTGAATTAGGACCCCTCCCAACTTTAAGAGGGGGTGCTTCTACACAAATGAAAAACAAATTTCCTCATAACTCGAGAACTAATCAAGCAAATGGAACCAAATTTGACATGTAAGTGGCTTTGGACGCAAGATTTTTTTCTATGGTGAATTGAGACCCCTCTCTTCTTTAGAAAGCGTGTTATGGCCCATCTCCCCTTTAAGAGAGTGGGCTTCCATACAAATGAAATGCAAATTTCCTCTTATCTCGAGAACTAATCAATCAAATAGAACCAAATTTGGCATGTGGGAGTTTTAGATGGCAGAAATTTTTTCTATGGTGAATTACGATCCCTTCCCCTTTTAAGAGAGGACCTCCCATACAAATGAAATTCAAATTTCCTTATAACTTGAGAACTAATCAAGCAAATGGAACCAAATTTGGCATGTGGGAGATTTTGGAGTCTTGAATTTATTTTACGATAGTTAGAGACCTCTCACCCCTGTGATAGGGGGATATGGACTCTCATACAAATAAAACAGAAATTTTTGCGAAACTCAAAAACTAATCGAACTCGAGAAATTCGAGACTCTTCCATAAAACATTAGTCAATACAAGACCACAAAAACTATCTATAGCAACACTAGATCATTCAGGACGAGACGGTCGCGAGTGTTGCCGGTGACCCGCCGTCGGAAGCGCCGCCCACTGGGGGGCTTGCAAAACTCGAGATTGTGACAAAGATCATCCGAAATTCAGGATTTATGTACAACACAGGTTAATTTGTGGCAATACGAAGTTTGTCGGGTCAGCTAGTGTTATATAAAGCGATAGTGGCCCCACATTTTGAATATTGTGCGTCAATTCTATTTTCGGCAAACAAACAGCAGAAAAGAAGAATGCAACTGATTCAAAACAAGGTAATGCGTCTCATTCTTGGCTGTGATAAGTTAACACCGATACTTGCAATGAGACAGTGTATGCAGTGGTTGTCTGTTGAGCAGAGAGTTTTGTACTGTACACTTGTGTTAGTTTTCAAGATAAAGAACGGTCTTACTCCAAACTACCTAACGGAAAACGTGAGATATGGCTCAGACGTACATTCGTATAACACAAGGAGAGCGCCTGATATTCGTCTGCCAAGATATACAATGGCATCAACGCAACATTCGTTGTTCTTTAAAGGTTTTAAAGCCTTTAATAATTTACCTGGAACACTAAAGACAGAAATAAACCGGACGACGTTCAAGAGAGAATGTTTAAATTTGATAAAAGCAGGTCATTTAACGTAATATTTTAGGCAGATACGCATTAAAACCTACGAGGGTGGCTGTTACGGGGCATGAGTCATGGCGTTAGATGTTTCCTAATCGGGTCACGTCTCGCTAGGTACGTGCCTAAATGGAGGAAATTGTGTAGAAGAAAGAGTAGCTACGCTGAAGGTGATAATGATACTGGTCAGTTGGCTAAGGTCAAGGCAAGTTAGTCTGCTAAGGCAGAACCGTTTCCTGTTGTTTGCAAAGGTGAGACAGGTAAAATATGAACAGTACTAGGCAGACTATGATTGTGGTTATTGTGAGTAGCAATACTGTGATGGACATACGCGGGAGAGCGACGCAACAAGTCAGACCGATTAGAAACAAAAGAGCATGAGATGAGAATTTGAGCGCAAATGATAGAGAAACAGGATTTCAAAATATCCAAGAGATATATCGTCCCTCCCACTCCAAAGAGGCGTATGGGATGGTGGCAGGACCAAGAGGTCAAGGGGCATCACTAGAAAAAAAAAATTTGTTGTCTGTGTTAGGGAAGTGTGCCAGAAAAAATGACACTAGTTCGTTGTCCCAACAGATCGCAAATTCTTTACTGCGAGACGATTAAACCTAGGCGAATTTGATATCTGTGTTGGAAAAATGTGTTATAATATGACTGTATGAATACGCATGCTTGCCGTTTCATTAGAAGTGTAGTGAAAAGATGTGCCGTTGATAAAATAGGATTGAATTGTTAAAGTCCCTTCAATGTGATCATGGATACAGGATGATGATGATTACAAGCATGGATACATGCTACTATCACTACAAATAGACTTACGTAGTCCTGCGTCACCTATATATGCGGTCGTGTCTTGTACACAACCCCTCTGATTTTTTACTTTCTACCCTTTCAGAATCGGCATGGAAGTGCGCCTGTGGCGCGCAATCCGTACCCATCGCGTGGCTCATCCGCGCACCGCCTGGCCGGCGCTTCCGCTGGACGCCCTACACCACAATCCGATACTGCAATCTCCACTGTCCACGCATTCCTCCTCGTCACTGGCCACGGTTTTGCTCACTAATGGCACCGATCAGCAGGACCACTTCCAGCGTCCTCAGCAGCCCAAACCGATCTCCAACTCGAGCAGCTACGACTCGAGCCACTCGGCCGGCACGGCCGCCTCGTCGTCCGACTACGATTCCTGTCCGGGGATGGATTCCTCCTGAACCGACGGGGGGGCTAAGCGTCGAAAATTGCAGTAACAATAACAACGATCAACCCAGTCCAGTGATTGTCGCGCACTTGCTCGTAAGCGTGCACGCCAAGACGCTAAGGTAAGAGACTCCTCCCAAAAAAGTTTCAAACGACATAACAATTACGTACGTACGAACCTACGTAAGGTAGCATTCTCTCTTGAGCCGGGAGGGGAGACAAACCAACAAGTAATTAAGTTAAAACAAACAACAGATAATCAAATTAACTACAATCAAAACTGTTCGAAGCCAAGCTTTCCTTCCTTTCTCTTCTAAGTAGAAGTAGATTTGTTGTCTCCTTTTTTTGTTTAGTTTGTTCAACTTTCTCCACTATTATTTTGAACATTTTCCTCTTCTATTTTCGTCCACTTTCTACCTACTTGTGCGCTATTGCTAGTTTGTTGATATTATGGTAAGATATATTAATCTTGTTAAAAGTGAAACACTATTAAATAGAGTAGAATGTAAGGGCCAGCGAATAGTGCGCTAGTGATTGCCATATATTTTGTTATCGCTTTATTACGTGTTATGTCGACAGAGGACATAAAATTGATCAGCAATATTCTTCACAAGCAAAAACAAACGAACAATCTTTACAAACTATTTCGTTTCGAGTGATAACACCAACAAAAATAGCAACAACAACAATAAAGTGGGGACGCTTTTGACGATCCCTCATGTGCCTGTTGTACAAAGTGCGTCTTCTTCATTTTAGTTTGCTCAATTTGGCTACGGTAATATCACAGTCCGATTTAGTAGTGATTCAGCAAAGTGAATTAATTGAATAAATAAAACCCAAAGGCAAAGCCTCTAACTTTATTGTTTGCATTTCCTGTCGAACAAAGAGTGGACAGTTCGTGATTTGTTTCTATTCTGTGTTTAGTTTCTTGTGTAACATATATTCTTTACCTTGTAGTTTTCTGTTGTAACTTTCTGTATGCTCTGATGTAGCTTGTAACTGTTAGTATACTCTTAATAAATCTTAGAGTGTGATTAACATGTGTTGAACACCAACAGAAGTACAAAGAACTAGTGAGAAGTTCCGCATCAAGAAGAGGCGCGGATTAGTTCTGACCATCAAGGAAAAAATAGAGGTTTCCGGGGTCAATCGCATATGATTTGAAGCAGAAGACCCACCCACAAATTATCGGACGAGATTGCACTGTATCAAACAGGATTAGGTAAGTCGTGACTATTGGTTTGCGAATAAAAGTATGCAGAGTCCTATTTTCCATTTTAACGTGATAGGAAAACGCAAAACTACACGCTGTAAGCCACGCCAAAGCATCAGTCCCGGGTAGAAAAGGTAAAAATAAGGAGAGAATAATGCAGAAAGATGGGTCATTCAAACTACCACTCATGATGATCGGAAAATCGAAACAACCAAGGGCTCTCAAGAAGGTACATGCGATGACACAAACATTGTTTTGTGAATGTCAATCTACCACATTTCGTGCCGTATCTACCACAATTGTTCCGCGCATTGTAGCTCCGACGAACTAAGAACTTCCGATGGAACTTTTCGTCGCTATGTTCGTCCCTTCGAACACGACCGCCATACAGCAGCCAATGGATCAAAATGTTCAAATGTTGAAAGCCAACTACAAGCAGAAACTGACGAGGGAGATAACGAAAAAGGTATCAAAGCTGCCATGCAAGTCTGGAATGCTTGTTTTCCCATGCTTTTTTTAGAATAAGAAAACGACGAAAATTATGACTTCCGGATAATCGAGTCCGTTAAGTACATCAGAAATACTCTTCTAAAGAATATCCGGAAGAACCATTCCGTAAACAGTAGTCGAATGAAACAGAACCTATACAACGCCTCTGGTTCAGGCCTGTCAGAACAAAAGGAAAATTTATAGAATAAAACATTCGTTTTACTGGCCATCCCCAAGATATCAAGAGGAACGTCCACCTGTCGTTGTTGCAAGCGATGAATTTAGAGCGTGGAGCAAAAAGTGATCAAATCTTTCCATACCATAAGGTCAGTAATTATTTTGTTTCCAAAAAAAACCTTCTTGGTCTAGGCTATAAAAGTGTCTTGCTTTCGATCGATTCTATCATTTTAACATTAAACTTAGACGAGGTTGATGTCTTGAAAGTAAGTACTGAGTAATTCTCGCTGGAACGGGGCCACTACTGACACGGGGTCTTCAAATATTGGAACTTCTGCGCCTAATTGGTTGAAAATTGTTAAAAAATAAAACATTTTTAATACCTCGAAATAGCGAACCGCTCGTTCGCCAAGGGGCCTAACAGTTTCTAAAAAAGTTGAGTTTTGAGCAAACCTTGAGATCTATATCATGTGATGTTTCATAAATTTGCCATGAAACAACTAACCAATGGGCCGGTTCTGTAAAGAAGAACAGGGTTTTTAAATGGAGTAAATTTTTCTTTGGCGGCCATCTTGGATTTGGTCATCTTATTGGATTTTATCAAAAAATCGCCGTTTTCACCATGAGCCCCCCAACCGATTTTCAATCCAAGACCACCATTGGAAAGCTGAGAAAAAATTCTGTAAAGAACATTCATCAAATTACATGTTTGGTTGTCCTGCACCAATTTGATGCAGTTTTGGTTGTCTTCAAATACAGTGATGAGACCAGCGATGCCTTCGACAGTTTCCTCCATCAATCGAGCTCCCAGCACGAACTACGCTTCGATCGAGCTTAATGCGATGCACGTTTGTCCACCTCCGAACATGATGAGGATACCAAAGCACTATGGGCCAAAAAAAAAATTCGAGACAAAAACATTTGCGGTTAAACGACATGTCTCAGCTCAATGTGGTCTTCGGCAACTTTTTGAATAAAAAATTGATGCATATTTTGAAGTGGCTGTCCAATATTTAGGCGTTATTTAAACAACAATTTAAGTATTAACTTTTTTAGTAATTTTTTTTGACGTAGGACTACGTCTTACGGCAAGTTTTGAGATAGGGTGTCATTCCAAAAAATCGAAAAATGCGAGCGTCACGAAAAATGAAAGGTTTTGAGCGCTAATAGTTCAGCGGTTTTCCTATAGATTTTCAATATTCTTACACCAATCGATTGGAAAATCTTCTAAGAATTGACCCAAATGAAGAAAAGTATGGATTCTTGATGTTGAACTATTGAAAAATTGAAAATAATGAACCTATGTTTTACCAGAATTCTCGTTTCGTGATTGGTTGGAAGATTCTTTACGATGATCTAAACCTATACCAATTTGATATCTGTGCTTGGGAAGTAAGCCAAAACAAGTGACCAAGTTTCCTCATTTCAACAAGATTTCTTAACACCGCGGTTAAACCTAGACCATTTTGATGTCCTTGCTTGGGAAGTACGCAAGAAAGAGTGACAAAGCCTCCTCGCGCCAACAGATTTCTTACGAACGCGATTAAACCTAGTCCAATTTGATGTCTGTGTTAGGGAAGCGTGCCAGAAAAAAAAACACAAGTTCATTGTCCCAACAGATCGCAAAATCTTTACTGCGAGACGATTAAACCTCGGCGAATTTGATATCTGTGTTAGAAAAATGTGCTACAGCTGTAGTGTTCGGTTATAATACGACTCTGTATGAATACGCATACTTGCCGTTTCATTAGAAGTGTAGTGAAAAGATGTGCTGTTGATAAAATAGGATTGAATTGGTAAAATCTCTTCAACGATGGGTAATAAAAACAATCTTTAATTTCAGTAAGGTAGCAGGAAAGCAATAGTTTGTGTTCTTGATTTTGTTAAATTGTTTTCAAATGCACAATCTTTTGAGAATTGAACGTATGCAATTTTACTACTTTGATAAATGTTACATACAACGCATGTAGCATGTAGATATGTTGCATATAGCATGTATACATGAAGAATCGCATGATTACAAGCATGAATACATGCTACTATCACTACAAAGAGACTTACGTAGTCCTGCGTCACCTATATATGCGGTCGTGTCTTGTACACAACCCCTCTGATTTTTTCGCCTTTTTGGTTTCAAAATATTAAAGATAAACCAATTTCAAGTAATTTTTCTAAAGATATGAAACTTCTACCTTTTACCCATTTTCAGCAATAGATCTTTGTTTATAAACGACCCCTCAAATCACATTTCTTCTTGTTACATGTTTATTTCAACAGACAGCTCAATGTGATGTTCTAAACAACATTTTGCTCATAAATTTCTGCTTTTCATTTCATTTTTATGCTTTATTTAATAAGATATAACTGATCTTAGGTTAAAAACCGACTGATGAACAATCCGAATATATTAGCCATCTGCAAGTACACTGAAGTCGTTTTTTACGCGGTTTTTTACGCGACTATTTTTACGCGAATTTCGGAATTTACGCGGTTTTTTACGCGAATTTCGGAATTTACGCGGTTTTTTTACGCGATTTTCGGAATTTACGCGAATTTCGGAACTCACGCGGTTTTTTTACGTGTTTTTCGGAATTTACGCGGTTTTTTATATTTTATTATTTTACTTCTCCAAAGACTCCCTTGAAAAAATACACATTTTTCATCAGACGGTTTTTAACCTAAGATCAGTTATATCTTATTAATTAATGCAGAAAAGGCAAAACAGTCTTCAGCAAAAATATTCCTCTTTTATGTGCAAAATGTTTTCTAGAACATCGCATTGAGCTATCTGTTGAAATAAACATGTTACAAGAAGAAATGTGATTTGAGGGGTCGTTTATAAACAAAGGTCTATTGCTGAAAATGGGTGAAAGGTAGAAGTTTGATATCTTCAGAAAAAATACTTTTAATTGGTTTATCTTTTTTTACTCAAAATTTACTCAAAAAGTTATTACTTAAATTGTTATTAACCCTCTCTGTCCCATGGTAGCACAGGTGCTCCATGACTTCCGATACTAAAATCGACCGATAAAATTTTTGAGGCATTCAAATATGGATATTTTGATTTTGTAACGTAGTAAAAACATTGTTTTACAAGGTGTATAGTTGCGTTTGACGAATTGTTAATTAATAGCTTTTTTACATGATCAAAAACTGTAAACCAGCAAAACACCCCTGGAACAGAGAGGGTTAAAGTAACACCTATATATTGGACGACCCCTTCAAAAGATGCATCATTTTTTCATTCAAAAAAGTGCTGAAGACTATATTGAGCTGAGAAATGCTGTTTAATCGCAAATATATATGTCCCGAAATTTTAATTTCTGGCCCATAGTGCAAAGTTTAACTTCCTGTCGCCTCCGCCGCCTGAATCTTCGGCCCAATCCGCGTTTACGAACATCTTCAATCCACCAGTCGATGCGCCTACCTGTAGCTTCTGGTCACTGGTGTAATTCAGGTATCGCGTCATCCTCTTGGCTTTAGAGCAGCTAGACTTTTACAGGTAATCGTGGTTTTTTGATACCTGATCCATCTCGTGGTTCTTCGGGGCAGGTAACTGATGTCGAGAGGAATTTTCGAGTTATACCAGGCATGCGGTTGGTGGTTGGCGTTTCGGCGTCGCCGCCACCGTGCCCAAGCGTTGTACCAATTTCCAGATGACGTGGCCTGGTTGATCCTGAATTCGGATGCACTTCTCTTTGCCTCCATTCCAATAAAATTACAAACGTCTTCCGTATTCATCACGTTGAAATGGACTTGAAGACTTCAAACATTTCATCAAACTCGTCTGCATTACGTTAGTCGTGTCGACGTACGACCAAACAGGGACGGTGTTTTCACACGGTGTCAAGGTAAAGAACGCCGAAAATAGTCAGGGTTCTCGGTCAAAACCCAAATCATATACTTTACTCTACCATTGCATTAGTTCTTGAACTATTTATCAAAACCGAGAATTTCCACACCTATTCTGTTGCCATAGGCGAGATCTATATACGAGGATCACTTCCTCCAATTTTGATGCCTGTAAAATTGCAATCCGCGCATGAGTGCCTTATCGCCCCATCGCGTTTGCGCCATTCGTTCCAGCAACAGCAACTGAATTAATTTCGTTAATTTGCCGTGAATAGACTGGGATTTAATCTTCCGTTTCCAGGCAAGATTTCTAAACTGGGTTTCCCAGCTTCTATTCTCATCCTTCTTTCCTTTAGAATAGCCATTTACAATCGATAGCCTCCTTGACTGGTGGTAGTTGGAATTATCTTCCACGTTTCGTTCTCCAACAGCGCGTGAAAATCGTCGTTCATAGCGGTCTGCCACCGAAACACTGGCTTGAGGATGGTCGGTCTTCCTCGTCGCTAGTCGCTTGCTCGCCGTGAGTTCTTACTGAACAGCATCGGATCAGCTCGCTGAGAAGACTCACATCTCGGCTCTTGAAGATAATCTTCTTAATCGGACCTTGGACCAGATCAAGCTTTGGCGTCTGTTTGTGGCCTTTGGCAAGGGAACGGTTTATGATGTATGTCGGAGCTGATACCGCTTCCGCTCAGAAGGACTTCGGTAACTTTGCCTTGAACAGCTTGCATCTCGCTTACTCAACGACAGTCGTGTTGATACGCTCGGTCAACCCATTTTTCTCAGGGGTGGATTCGGTGAAAGTTTGGTGTACAGCTGTGAAGAACTTTGGACTTGGATCCGTTTTTCCGTTTTGTCTTTTAGATAAGGCTCGAAACTGGTTGAAGGCATGAAGGACCTAAGCTTCGGATTTCGGATCACCTACAGGAAATAGATGAAAATTGACCGTATTCTATTGGTCTGCTTATGTCCGTCCGTGTGGAAAAGTTCCAGGGTGCAACTGGCACAATAATCGCTCTTCGGAAATGGTAGTCGCTGGTTGTAAGGCCTGTGCAAACGCCAACCCTTTTTTCGTCTCGTGTTTAGCATGACACTCAGCATTGTGTCCGTATGGATGACAACGCTTGTATACATTTTAGATATTTCTGCTGCTCAACTCACCGTGCTTCGGTTCGGTTTTGATGGAAAAGGGTTTCGTCTAGCAAACGCCGTTTGGTCCTTAGAAAATTTAACTTCCGGAAGTAGCTTCGTCTTGATGTTGTCGTCGATGATCAGAGTGCCGGAATTTTCCAGAGCGCAGCGCCATGATTATGGACTTATACTCCTACGGGAGGTCCGAAAATAGTAGGTAACCGACACAGATCTGGGAAACGTCAAAGGTAACACGCCAAAAGACATAGGCGTACCTCTGGATACTTTCTTGCCGACTCTATAGAAATTATAGAAACAGTTTGTTGGAAACAGTGAAACGATAGACCAGATCGAAAACTACTTGCGACTTCTGAGAGGCCTTAAAAATAGGCGAGAGGTGATCCAAGATCGAGTTGAATGGAGACGACTACTTGAAACTTGTCTTGTTGGACCCTATAACGGTTAATTCTGGAGTGAGGCAGGACTACATTCTTTCACCGCTACTGTTCCAAGCCGTTAGGGACGAGATTTTAATTGAAGCCATTGATAGCAAACCAAACCGAGGGTTACCCAGGAATCTTTTGGCATGAAGCAAATAAATGGCTGAACATTCTCTTGCTCTCCCGATTGCCATCTGATATGCTGTACAAGCTTGATGGTCTCAGCGACAGCTCCAAAGCGGCAAATATCATAGGCAACGTCGCAAAGACTAAATCAGTAAAAATGAGCATTAAAAATCCCTCCAAGTTTACAGTAGCGAAACAACAAGTTGAGAACAAGTGGCAACTTTTCAACATCTTGGTCCCGATTCGAAATACTCGCCTCGATTCTACGTTCCGAATGGGCCCGTTCCGATCAGAAACGTTGTGTTCCGATCGACGCGCAATTTCTGATCGGATCCGGCTCATGTCGGTATGTAGAATAGAGGCGATTTGATGGAAATATAGGCTAATTCGCCCAAGTAACTATACTGGTTTTATTACATACTTATGACGGTTCTAGGGACGAATACTGTTCATAAAAACCGGAATAAGAGTTCAATAAAACTCAAATTGTTGCTTGGACGGGATGCTAATTATGTTAAGGAAGTCTGGGAGAAGCTGCGAAAAAATATTCAAGCCAGGCAACGGTCTAACACGGAAAACCGGATTGTTAAGAAAGTTAACATCGATTCGGTTAGATGATATCACTGTGGAATCTTTTGTCGATGAGATAATCTACACAGCACATAAGCTTGCAGGAATTATTTTTAATTGGTTGATGATTCATGGCTTGCTGGCTATAAGATGGGACTTCCGGAGCATTATGAGCCCATGAATATTATACTTGAAGCACCCAGTAATACATTGATGGCTCCTATACAAATGAAAAACAAATTTCCTCAAAACTCGAGAACGAACCAAGCAAATGGAACCAAATTCGGCAGGTGGGGGTTTTAGAAGGCAAGAATTTTTTCTATAGTAAATTAGGACCCCTCTCCTCTTTAGGAGGGGGCTCCCATACAAATGAAATAGAAATTGCCTCAGAACTCGAGAGCTAATTAAGCAAAAGGAACTAAATTTGGTATGTGCGGGTGTCTGGAGGTATGTATTTTGACGTAGGACTACGTCTTTGTTTACTATACTGGGACTGGGTAGCACTTAGTGAAAACGGAATAGAAGTGTAACGTTTGAATGAAAGATTTCAAATGCTAACAACTACTAAACTACTGAACGAAACTGAACAATTTATTTGTCGTTGGATAGATAAAATGAGTAGCATTTTTTTAGGGAAGTAAGAGAGCAATTTTATGGGGGGCGTAAGAGGGGGGGCTCCCATACAAATGAAATACAAATTTCCTCATAACTCTAGAACTATTCAAGCAAATGAAACCAAATTTGTCATGTGCGGGGTTTAGAAGGCAGGAATTTTTTCTATGGTATAATGAGACCCATTCGTCTTTTAAAAGGGGGGGGGGATTTTTTCTAAGGTGGATCAGAAGCTTTGCTTTCTTTAAGAAGGGGAGATCCCATACAAATGAAATACAAATTTCTTTATAACTCGAGAACTAATCAAGCAAATAGCACTAAATTTGGCGTGTGGGTTTTTTGGAGGCATGAATTTATTTATTTTATGATGCTTTGAGAACCCTCACCCCTGTGGTAGGGGGATAATTCATTACCATTTCAACCTTTATGATGCACACAAGTAATTTTTAAAAGAAATTTCTATGTCTCAGAGGTTGCAGGCATTGCACTTATGAACACCCGTCCACGTATTTTCAAAACCACCATTGCATTAAATGAAGAATTGAATCTGAATATATCGCTCTTCTCTTTTAAACATTCACTTAAACAATAGCACTCACAGATTCTTATAAACTTACGTCAGAAATGCAGGTTACATTAGTCTTTGATCTGATAATCTGCTATAGTCCTACGTCACACTTTCGTACAACCCTTAGGGCTGTAAACATTGTAGTTTTTTATTTGTATAAGATGAGTCCTTATCGCCCTACCACAGGGGTGAAGGGTCTCAAACCACCATAAAAAAATTTCTGCCTCCAAAACCCTCCACATGCCGAATTTGGTTCTATTTGCTTGATTAGTTCTCGAGTTATGAGGAAATTTTTATTTCATTTCTATAGAAGCCCCCCCTCCTGAAGCGGGGAGAGGTTTCAATTCACCATAGAAACCATCCTTGTCTCCAAAAACACATTTTGTTCCATTTGCTTGATTACTTCTCGATTTATGAGGGAATTTGTATTTCATTTGTATGGAAGCTCCCCCTCTTAAAAGGGAGAGGGGTTATTATTCCCCTCCTAAAGAGGGGAGAGGCTCAATTCACCATAGAAAAAAAATTGCCTACAAAAACACCCACATGCTAAATTTGGTTCCATTTGCTTGATTAGTTCTGGAGTTATGAGGAAATTTGTATTTCATGTGTATGGAAGCCCCCCCTCCTAAAAAGGTAAGGGGTCCTAATTCATTATAGAAAAAGCTCATGCCTCAAAAAACACCCACATGCTAAATTTGGTTCCATTTGATTAATTAGTTTTCGAGTTATGAGGAAATATGTATGTCATTTGTATAGGAGCCCCCCTCCTAAAGTGGGGAGGGGTCTCAATTCACCATAGAAAAAATTCTTGTCTTCAAAAACACCCACATGTAAAATTTTGTTCCATTTGCTTGATTAGTTCTCGAGTTATGCAGAAATTCGTGTTTCAATTGTATGGGAGCCCTCCCTCTTAGTGGGGGGAGGGATCTCTAACCATCAAAAGAACCTTCCCTGGCACCAGAATCCCCTACATGCAAATTTTCACTTCGATCGGTTCAGTAGTTTTCGATTCTACAAGGAAGATAGGGACAGACAGACAGAAATCCATTTTTATAGGTATAGATTTTTATAATATGAATCAAAAACATGGTGTTTATACTAGAAAAACTCGAAAAAAATTAAAGACAGTTTAAAAAAAAACAGTTTTTTAACTTTGAGTGCGATTTTCTCATTTTCGTGTTGTGTAACATGGGACAGATATGCTTCCAGCGGCAGTATATTCGAATTAGAAATCAAAACATCGAAGATGAAATGCATCAGTAAAGAAGGATGTTACTACTACAAATCACGCTAATAATTTTTGCGTGGGAGTCTAAAAAGGTGGAATCTCCGCAAAAAATCAGGACCTTTCTTCAAAACCAACTATCTTTGTTTGCGTATAAACATCACTACGTTAGACAAGATATATTTTATTTCGATCCAAATTACTATACCTAAATCCAAGTGGGGTTAGAAAACAAGTTTTCAATAAAATACATTTTGAATAATACTTTCGCTGCACGGAAGCTTACCCAACATTGGTAAAAATAATCTTGAAAAAGACAAAACAAAGTAAGCGTGTGTTTAATAAATAAATAATTTACCGAAGTTGCTCTGTCGTTCTTTCGGGGCCACGTGGTTTTAACTCACGACCACATGCTCGAACTACGTGGCGATAAAAATAAAAGGTTGGTGTAGTTGGCCTGCTTTGATGTTTACTTTACTTGCCGAGCAAAATTTTTCGCGTGGCTCCAAAGTTCAGCCCGGCCTGGGTGGCTCCCTTGTTCGATCCGGCCTGCAGGCCGATCAGACCCTCGCCGGCCCGCAGCTGTTCCTCGGTGAACTCACGTCGATTTTCCTCCGACGGACGCGGACCGAGATAGGGGCCACGGAACTCGGGATGACGATAGCACTGCAAGTGGAGGAAAACCGCCGATTAGAATTTTCCCACCAGCGCCACCTGCATTTTGCTTTTGTTTAGTGTTATTGTTTTGAAAGGACGCACACAAAAAACCATCAGTCATTCGACTTTCCGCCTTCCTTTGGCAAGGTGACGGAAAGCGAGCGGAGCGAAATCAGTAAATGATTTCATAACCAGACCACATCACTTGGTTTTTGAATTGTAGAACCGTCAGTTTAACGGCCTACTGGTGTGCGTAATTTTCCCATCCACCGCCCGCTCGAGGCGGCGAACGTCGGTTCGGTTATGCTAGTGATTGCTAAGCTAGCTAGCAGCTAGCACAGCAAAAGCTGACTGACGTAGGAAACTTACCGCTCTACCTACGGCAAAGATGGTCGTCGTAACGAGGGCAATGTTCTTCTTGTCCCACAAATCGGTCGTCTGGAACAGGTCCACATCCGCGACGCCGTATTTGATGCAGGCCTTTTGGAATCTGTTACGAGAAGGTGGAAAGCGAAAAAAAAATCATTAATTTTAATGATCGTAGGTTATTTTCGAAAAAAAAAATAACATTGTCAATGTGTGATACTGGTTTTGCACACCGCGATTGTAAAAGACCGTACAATTTTCGATAATAAAAAAGCGCACATCAAAATCACGAGACATCAATGAGAGCAATCGATAATACGCATCACAGGCGGCCAGAAGCGCCAGGAGCTGATGTCGAGCTACGCATGGGCTGGTTGTGCTTGAGGCAGAGTTGCTAGTTAAAACTACGAAAACATACTTGTTTGTATTGTTCGAACTTAAATTGACTAAACTTTAACTCTCGTTTTGTTGTCGAAATTTACGTTTCATGTTAGTGAAACGCAAATGTCTAATACATTTATTTATTTTTAATTCAATACATTATGACAAAAGTGATGTAGCGTAAATATGTTGATTACGCTGGCAACGATGGTTTTGGTTCGCTGGTACTACCAGGTGCTAGCTCCTGGTCGAGCTGTTGTCATGGTAGCTCTACCTCCTATTTTCAGCTACCAGGCACGCTCCGGATAGGAAGAGTAATAACAAAATGAACCGTCGGTCGTTCGTTTCGTTCAGTGGGTGGGTGCTGCTGTGGTGCGAAGGAAAGCGCCTTTAACATACGAACGAGAACGACGAACGGACCGACGGCAGTTGAATACTGTTGCGACCGTGTATGTTCGCCGCCTCTCTACGTGCGATTTACAACAAAACACGCCATTTTGTTGCACTGGCACACAGTTGTACTACAAAAGATTGTGTCCCGGCCCGGCTGACGGTGCTGTGATGTGTGATGATGTGTTACACGCGTCACAGTTTTGGGACCGTTCTCGATAACGGTTTTTTATTCGTTTCAATCAATATTTATTTAATAGCTCGACAGGCTCATCGCTTACGATCCATATTGTTTCGGCGAGGAAAAGACGTTCACCACTTGAATATTAAAGTGAATAAACCCATTGAATGGTAACTAAAACATTTTCAATGCTCAGGTAACTAAGCTGTTTTTATTTAAATTTTTTAATTCACAGGTGAAGAAATAAATGAGAAGATCAGCGCAATAAACTTTTACGTGTTTGATGGTACGGGAAAAGGAAGATCGGAAACTTTTTCATAAATATGCTCAGGATACAATGTCGTATGCGCGCACCTCAAAAATGGACTGAAATCAAAGAACATTTCTTTAACGGTTAATCGCCAATAGACCCTGATGATATAACGGCGTGTCTTCAAACAAAAATTGTAATCACGTATGAGTTTTATTGTACAATATCAAGCATTTGGAGAGAAACATGCTTGGATGTATTCTGTGGGATGGCAGAAAAGAGGATTACGCCATGCGCACATTTTGATTTGCATAATTCAGAAAATTAGGCCGGATGAAATCGATAATATATTTTATGCCGAAATCCAGATCGAAGAAATCGACTCAGAATTACATGAAGTTGTCACAAAAAATATGATCCACAGTGATGATGGAAAATGTTTTAAGCGTTTCCCAAGAGTGTTGGTTTCGATCGAGACGAGATATTGAAGCTGATAATCGTTGGATTGTTCCATATTCTCCTCTATTGTTTATAACTTATAAAGCACCCATAAATGTTAAGTATTATAATTCAATCAGTTGCTGGAAACAGAAAACATTATATCACCCAAGAGCAAATGGGGTGCTACACCGGTAGCAACGATATTATATGGCGGATTCTTTCATTCTCAATGCATGAAGGGTATCCAACGAAATGGTCGAAAGTAGTGAATGTGTTTAGTTTTACTACTGACAATGCAGTTCAAAGAGCAGCTCAATCACCGCATACAACATTAACCGTTAATTGTTTGAACGTCGCATACAAGGAAAACCTCGTAAGTAGCAAATGTCTGCACAGCTTCGTCGTCCCGGTAAGGAAAACTAGTTGAATATGTTGAAGGTCAGCCAAATGGGTTCTTAACTGATGCTTTAAAACGAGTTTGTACAGTACATCCGGCCCAATCATGTAAAAGGTTTCTATTTTTGATTGTTGCTGATGCACAATTGATCGTTAACTGTGTGTGACGTGCCGTGTGAAATGTTGACGCATCAATCACAGCTCATTCACGTCAAATGCGATACTGTTAGGAATAATAATTTCTACGTACCATTCAAAATGTCATTTAAATTTTCCATCAAACTCACCTGAGTTGTGGAAAAACTCTGGATTTCATGACAAAT
Source organism: Sabethes cyaneus (assembly GCF_943734655.1). Classification (NCBI taxonomy): domain Eukaryota; kingdom Metazoa; phylum Arthropoda; class Insecta; order Diptera; family Culicidae; genus Sabethes; species Sabethes cyaneus. The sequence continues at coordinate 171,958,697 of NC_071353.1, forward strand.
GATATATTACATCGAACGCATTGTTCATCTTTGAATCCAGGATTATCCATTACTGTTCAAATGTATAATGAAGCATTGATTTTGATCTAAAACACTTGTTTAGCGATCACTAATAAGGAGCCACTAATGAGGGGCAGCTACCACAACAAGGATTGATACCAATCACCAGATCGCTAAGCGCAAGATGCTTTTAAACAGAGAATTGCTGCGAGAACTACGGTTTGATTGTAATGAACTAAGCCCATCTGTATCAATCAAATCTTCCAAAATTAAATTGTGAAAACACAAAATGCCTATTTGTGCAGTTCGATTATGCAAACTGTTAAAGCAGATAATGGAGAAATTCTATTTTTTGATGCTTCTAAAGGCAAGCAGAACTTTGCAAGGTCTGCGAGGAAATCAGAGATTATTTGGCAGTGCTGCGAAGTTAGTAACCGTTGATTTTATAATGTACCTTTTTTGAGCATCTTAGTGGATTCAGAAAATAGAGAAAGCGATTTGTCAGTAGATCAGTTTGCCAATGTATTATTGGACTTAAGAAATGGTAAAATACCGGTCGACAATAATACTGGTTTAATAGCATCACCGGCATCATTGTATAGTATCGCCCATCATTCTAATGAAAAATTAATCCAAAGGGTATTCCCGAATATGGTACAACAACATATAAATCATGTTTGGTTAAGCGAAAGCGCAATAGCACTGCGTTCAGTGGTCTAATGGTACCAACTAAAAGGTGTCCCGAGTAGTTAAAAGCCATGAAAAAGTATGGCGGAATGGAAGGCGACGACGTCGAGCACAGACAGGTGCCCAACGATGAACTAATAGCAACTGTAAAAAAAATTAAAAGTGAAGAAAGCACCTGGACCAAATGGAATCCTCAATGTGACCCTACAGGTGGCAGTGCAAGTGTACTCATGTTCAGGACAGTATTGCAGAAATGTCTAACCGAAGACCAGCTCCCAGAGGGATAAACCTCCAGGAGATCCATCATCGTATAGACCCATCTGCCAGTTGGAAAAACCAAGAAAATTACTGGAGAGGATCATTTTTAACAGTTTGACGGTATGTTTGGAGGGTGGTCATGGGCTCTCAGAGAGACCGTTCGGATTTCGTAAAGGGAGATCTACAGTGGATGCTATTTGCTGCAGTGATCGAAAGAGCTGAGAATAAGGCATCCGAACAGAAGTGTAGAGGAAACCGATACAATGCAATGCAATAATTGGCGCGGCCATCGCTGTAGCACTCCACAGAATGAGTGTCCCTGACTATTTATGCAGGATCTTGAGAAACTACCAGGAGAATCGAGAGCTGCTCTAGGAGATAAGGTCGTCCTTCTGTCCGAAGTGTGGCGTTGTTGAAGAAACAGCCGAGCATGTGGTCTTTGTTTGCCTAAAAGTTGAAGCAGAGCGTGAGGCAGCGAAATTTTAAGAATCCTGGTCGAACTTCAACGAATGTGGCGGGCAGACCAGCGAGCCGACAATGCCTAGCTTTGCTGTAATAACGACGAGTGCAAAGAAGACAGTGCGGCCAGTTAAACACGGACGTCTCTAGGCCGCATATGACGCATCAAAGAAGTGGAGAATGTAGGGGTCTCAGCTGATAGCTGACGAAAAGCGGGCCAAATTAATTCTCGAACGTACGACCATGAGAGTCGATGGAGCTTTCCTGATAGCTACGGAGTGGCAGTTCGCAGGCTGCAGTGCTTTGAGAGACGACTGGAAGCGAGTCCTGCTAATGAACAAAACGTCTGACGTCAAACGTCAGCAGAAAGGATACATCCACGAAGCGACACGAGAGGAACTAGAATCAGTGGATCCACATAGTGTTTGGTATCTACCCCTGAGTGTTCTGCAAAATCTGAAGAAGTCGAAAAAGATTCGGCTTGTGTGGGATGCTGCAGCTAAGGGCGACAGGATTTTGCTGAATAGTATGCTGCTGAAGGGACCAGATCTTGTACTGCTTCCGACAGTGCTGTGTGATCTGCAAGAAATGTTCCACCAGGTGAAGACACGATCAGCGGATCGTAACACTTAGCGTTTCCTCATGCGGGATAATCCGAACTAGAAGCCTCGGATCTTTATCATGGACGTAGCAACGTTTGGTTCAGCGTCCTCGCCGTGCTCAGCGCAATACATGAAGAACTTGAACGCTCAGGATCAATCGCTACCCAAGAGCAGTTGAAGCATGAGATCAAAGATTTGCAACTGCATATCTTCGTTGACGCCAGCGAAACGGCTTACGCCTGCATAGGCTGCTTTCACATCAAGATTCATGGCGAGTTTTGCACTGCACTGGTGGGAGCGTAGTCGAAGGTCTCACCGTTAAAATCACTCTCTGTTCCTCAGCTAGAGCTCCATCAGGCTGTAATCATCGTTTACAGACTTACGAAAACGTTGATGTTGTGCCACAGTTTGCCGATCAGAAGGAGAGTTTTCTGGACCGACTCGAAAACAGTTCTTGCATGGATCATGTCCGACCATCGACGCTACCAACAGTTTGTTGATTGTAGAATTGGGGAGCTCCTGTCCAAATCCAACGCTGAGGAGTGGAAATGGGGCAAGGACCAAACCTGCTCCCAGATAGCCCCTGGTTTACCGGTCCAAAGTTTTTGCGAAAGCTCGAAGCCTCTGGGCCACAACAATACGCAACCGAGGAAACTCCAGAAGAACTAACACCATGTATAGTGCAGCACATCGTATCGCAAGATGAGTTGATCGAGTGGAATCGTTTCTCTAAATTCGAGCGAGTTTGGCGTGCACTAGCATATGTGCATCGAGTAATAGGAAACATGCGACGAAAGCGACAGAGAGAGCACCTGCAACGCGGCCATTTAACGCAGGACGAGCTGAATAAAGCTCAGGATACGGTTTGGAGTCTCGTGCAAGAATATGCTTTTCCGGAAGAAGAAACTGTTGAAAACAGTCGCTGGACAAGGTTTGTCTGCAAAGAACGAATAATCAAGCCGAATCTACAAATTATTCCCTTTTATGGATGTTCGTGGAGTGATTCGTATGGATTCTCGACTATGTGCCGCTGGTTTCATGCCTTTTGAAGCAAAGCCTTCACCGAAATACAGAGACAGTGACCAACGGGATAAGGCAGCGGTTCCATATACTGTCTCTACGCACCCAGCTTCGTAAGGTGGTGAGATAGTGCATGTATTCAAGGTGAAGAAGTTCGTTCGTCGGCCTTGATGCCCTATGCAAGCCAAGGTGGGACGTTCACTCATGAAACGATGGGTCGCATTGTTCACGTGTCTCACCATACGAGCAGTGCACCTAGAAATAGTGTACTCACTGTCTACGGACTCCTGCAAGAAGGCTATTTGACGCTTCCTGGTAAGAAGGTGGTCCCCACTGGAAATCCGGAGCGACAACGGTACGAATTTCGTTGGCACCAGCCGAGAACTCGAGGAACAGATAAAACGTATTAACGAACAGCTGTCGGAAGTTTTCACTAACGCCAACACAAAATGGATTTTCAATCTGCCCTCAGCGCCACATATGGGTGGATCATGGGAGCGGTTAGTCCGTTCAATAAAAACTGCTTTTGCCAGCCTATCGATCACCAAAAACCCTGACGAGGAAGCCCTGGTGACGCTTTTGATTGTTGAAGCGGAAGGTCCATTGGATAATGAGGCGCAAGAACCACTGACTCCCAACCACTTTCTCCAGCTAAGCTCAAAGGGAGTAACACCAGCGACCACAGCTATTAGTAGAACTCGCAGAACCGACGAGGAGCAATTGGAGGCAAATGACGTGTCTGGTGGATGAATTCTGGTACCGCTGGGTAAAGGAGTATCTTCCTACTATAGCCAGTCGCAGTGAATGGGTAGAAGATAGGTGGACGAGTCGACGCGCAATGGGTGGTTACGAGGAAAACTATTGTCTGTTACGAAGGGACTCGACGGACGAGTCAGACAAGCTGTCGTCGAAAAAAACTCGAAGCGGAGTGTTACGAAGACCTGCCACGAAGATTGCTGTGTTGGGCATCGAGGACACCAACTCAAGCGAGGAGAAGTTGGATAACGCTGGACACCAGAAGCCTTGTGACCCGCGTTATAGGCCGGGGGATGTTAGGGGCACTAGGCCTCTGCCTAACCGGCAAACACTCCTGCTCATTTCACGTCGGTGACAGCCGAACGTCACAATCAGGGCCCGGCATCGTCGAAACAAATAAATGAAGCTGACTTTCTCTCACATTCGCTTCATGCGAAGCGAGCGACTTATTTCATTTGTTGAACAGAACGTTTCAAGCAAGCTTCAGTTGAAGTTGGTGGCTGTTTCAAATTTCAATTGACGACACTGCCTAGCTCCGCTGAAATAACGACGGGATTCGAACATACGACGACTGACTTATTAGACCTGCGTCGTACATCAAGGCCAACTGGGATCCTGGGATGCCATTTTCCCATACCAGTCCCATTGCTTATTTTGACCTATCTTTTTCTTTTTATATCCCGTTTGACCTCCGTTCTGTCTTCTTCGATTCCTCTCGGTTTCTTTTTTCTCGCTGTTTTTTTTACTCTCATTTTTCATTCTTTACTGTCTCATTTTTTCATTTTTTTTTTGTTCTCTGTGCCATCTTTTTTTCTGTCCCGTTCTCGCTTTCTTCAGTCCTGCTTTCCTATTGTTTTGTTCTTTTTTGTTTTTTTTGTTCATTCACTTCCAGGTCCGTTTGGGTCCTCTTTTCTCGTTTTTTTTTGCTTGCATATGTTTCATTCTTCCTCTTATTACATCTTGATTTTTTTCATTTTCTGTCACGATCTGTTTTTGTTTTATCCCGTTTTCCTTCCGTTTTCAGTCAAATATAGAACCATTTTCCTCGCTTTCTGTTCTCGCATCTCAATGTTTGTAACTTTTTTTCATTCTTTTTTGTTCCCTTTTCTCTACTTTTCTGTCCAGTTTATCCTCATATTTTTTCGTCTCGTTTTTTTTTGTCTTTTTTCCTTCTTTTCTCTTCCATTTTCCCTCTTTTTCTGTTTAGTGTCTTCAATTTTTGTCTGGTTTTCCCTGTTTTCTCCCATTTTAAAGCTTGCTTCATTTAGAATTGGAGCAAACTTTTGCTCATATTGTGGCGGTGGACGGTTTTGGAAGTGCTTGGCGCCCACGTGTCGGAAATTTTGTTAACTTCACCTATGCATTTTTGACGTTCCGCAAAACGACTGTATTTTGTAAACGAACAATATACAAGCCGAAAAAAGGGAAAAAATTGTACGCAGTTATTTAGAAAATCCATTGTGGTCTGCATCTAGGCTAACGAAACAGCTGAAATTGCCCAGAAATACCGTATGGCGCGTTATCAAACGGTATAAGGAAACATTGACGACGATACGGACGAGCCTCAAGCTAATCATCGGAGTGAAACTGTCGACCGGAAACTGCGTGGTAAGATTTTGAAGACCATCAAGAGGAATCCCAATCGGTCGGACCGTGATTTGGCCGGAAAATTCGTTGCTGCCCAGCCCATAGTACCGTGAAGAGATTTCGACTCCGGGAAGGAATCAAGCCGTATCGAGCTAGCAAACAGTCAAACCGAACCAAAAAACACTGGAATAGTGTGGCCAAAATCCTTGCTCGAAAGCTATACGACCGGGTGCTAACTAAGTTCGACGGGTGTCTTCTGATTAAGAGATGATGAAACCTATGTCAAGGCTGACTTCGGGCAAATGCCAGGTCAAAAATTTTACTTGGCAACGGCTCGGGTGGATGTTCCAAGCAAATTTAAATTTGTTTTTGCCGATAAATTTGCACGAAAATTTATGATTTGGCAGGGCATTTGCAGCTGTGGCAGAAAAACGAAAGTTTTCGTTACAAATAAAACACTAACGTTGGAACTGTACCAAAAGGAGTGTCTCCAAAAACCAAAATTTTGCCGTTCGGTCGATCCCACCATCATCCCGTGTCATTACTACAGCATAGTCGTTCAAGAATGCAGTTATGCAGAGAAAGGGGTCCAGTTTGTTCCGAAAGACCTTAATCCATCCAATTGCACCCAGTTCCGCCCTATTGAGAAATAGCGGGCAATCATGAAGAGGAGACTCAAGGCAAAGGGAAAAGTTGTCAAAGACATCAATCAGATGAAGACCTGGCGGAATGAGGTAGCCAAAACAATGGACGAACCATGACGAATAATTTTATCCGTATTTTTTCTTAAAAGTATGAAGAAAATGCTACATTTGTGTAAGAAAAGATCTTGAATTCAATTATAAATAACTGAAATACACGCAGTTGTTTTTGTTCCAATACTATCTGAAGCAAGCTTTAAATACACTTTATTCGTTATTTCGTCTCCAGCTTGCGCTTAAATTTTTTGAAATATATTTTATTGATATATTTTAAAATATTGTCCAGTGCGTACGCTTTAGAAAAAGCGATTTATCAGGCATAAACAGAAGGTGGGGTACGTACCCCTCAGCCCCTGGCACGCCAGTGACCCAGTAACGGTTGTTTTATTTATTGCAATTCTAAAATCAATGTTCTTTGTAACTTATTTAATTGGAACTATGTTTTGTTTTTCTTTTCTTTACAGGTTTTAACAAACCAGAGGCGCATCGGTAAGTTTTTCGATATCCTTATAACAACCAAATTGAACAGAAATCCATCCAAACAATCACGCTGCTACTTTCGTTCATGTGCAAAAGTTTTACGATGCATTTATACGGGCACAAAGATAGCTCGAAACACAAAACGGTATTCAGTGTGACTGAGGAGATAGGGACGGATACGAAACGCCCGTGTCGGTGTGTTATTCATTTATTGCCGTGCCATTCGAACAATGTTGTACAGCCGCCGCGTCGCGGAGCAACAGTCAGTCAAGTCAGTCAGTCGCGTAGTATGCCATGCTGTTCTATTTTGAAACTCCATCACCATGGCTGCGCTAGGGAGGGACAAAACCGCCGTCCGTGTTGTTTGTTGTTTCGTTGCTCGCTTGCTGTGACTGCATTGTGATGACGGATCACTGCCGGCCATTGCTGCGCTCCTGTTCGAAACTTTTACAAGTACACTAAGAATATCGGAAATTATTTTATGGTTCTTAACTAAAACTAACGTAATGTGTCCGTATGGTGGTGGTGCCGGTCCCGGTTGTCTTACGGGCCGTACCCGTACGTACTGTCAGAACTCTTCTCGGTTTCGAACGACCAAGTGGCGTTCTCAGTGCAACGGACAAGTTTGCACAGAGAACGCTACCCACCCAGTCAATGTGTTCAGTTCAGATATTCAGTCCCGGGCACTTTTCGGATGACGGCTAGCCTAGCCAGCCAGCGCTTTGTTCAGTCCCGTTTGTTCAAACTGTTAGCTCATTTTGTTTTTGGTGCACCGTTTTCTGTACGAAATGGTCAGGAGCGCAGCATTCACCGAAGCACACTCGATCGAATCCAATCGACGGACGGACGGACCAAAACCGATTATGGAACCCTCTTCGCAGCATGGGCCAGAAGAGCACGTGATTGGATTCGGGATATGCCGTGTTGCCACTACGGACGGAGGCGCCACGCCGCAATGGTTAAAGTTAAAGTCCCTTTTTGCTGACATCCATTCTACAACAAATACAACGGCTACGGAAATTGCCGGAGCGATGAGCGTAATGACATTTTAATGACAGCCGTTGATAGTATCATTTACTTTTTATCCGTGCGTTTATTTTCTCGCAACGGGTCGCTCTAGGCTCGCATGAGGGAGACAGCCTGCCCAGAAGGATCCACACTTGTGCCAGGATTCAATGTTCTCCATGTGCCATCATGCTGCAGCAGTGTAGTGCAGCCGCCGGGAGCGGGAAACCTTTTAAAGCCAAATGATGATGAGTATCAATTTGAAGCATTCGATCATCTCTCGCTTGTCATCCGACACGACGACGGCAGTGTGAAACGGGCGATGATTATCGTCAATCGAAGAGTCATAATCGAGTGCAATCAACAAACAGGGAAAGGCCGCCGCTCATGATGGGAAAACATTATCACCGGCATTGACGGTGATTGATTGCTTATTAACAGGAATCCAGGGATGCACAAAAGGCATCCGAGTGTGCCCACTTCCGTCTGGCAATCGATAGAAGGTTCGGTAAAAGTCCCTCCCGTAGCATTCGATCTCCCCGTAGGGCTGCACTCCTGTTCGAATGTCAAAATTTTACTGACTATCGCGAAACAAGCCGCAAAACCGACGCAGCAAGCGCTGTCCGAAGTCTCTCCGTTGACGTTACCACCTTTTGCCGACAGTCTGTGAGGGAGGCGCTTGCTCCCGGACGGCCACTGACGGACGGGGTTTGCAGTCGAACCAACAAAACTAGCGACTGTCACTCGCAAACGCAACAGTGCCCAACAGTGACTGTCACATCTCACATTCCCGGTCGTCACTAAGACCGACGAGGGACACAAACTTTCGCGGTTCCACACTCAGACTTCGCGCAGTGGTAGTACTTTTACCAAAGTTTGCACCAGGGTTCCAGGCCCGCAGGGGATCGAACCACGGTACATCAACCGAACCACCGAAAAAGGCGCCATTAACGACTGGCAGCGACGAACATTTTTCAGGGGGCCTTCTCGATTCTCGAAAATATCCGTAACACGCGAATCATCACAGCATGCTAGGAGTGCAGCTTCTATGAAGGAGGTCGTTCCGACAGAGAGCTGTTGTTTGTTGGTTCGTGCAAGCAAATCATCCAAGTAACCCGCGCGGATGCGCGGTGTGCGAGGGAAGAAAAGAGACGGCATGCGAAAAAAAGAATGATGTGAAACACCACAAGTGTGACACAGTCGCACAGCCAGCCGGCACACTCGGCAGTCGGCAGGCTGAGACAGTTCGCTCTATTCCTTGAGTTGGTCGAAACAATACACCTGATCAACAAGAATGGCCGTGATGTGGCAACGGGGACCCATGCTAGGGAGGAGCTGTTTCGTTTCAACTTGTTAGGTTAACCATGTCGCCATTCAGCTGCAGGGTGGAAACGTTGCCAGAAGTTCTGTAAAGAGTTAGTTGTGCAAATACTGTCTGTTATGAATAACATGCGTGGAAAAGGAAAGGTATATTGTATTAATATTCCTAAACCAGTCTAATGCATTTTTTTTCAGATGTGTTTTGCTTAATTTTTGATGAACGAGCAAACTGAGAACTAACACCAATCTTTGCACTCAATAATGGGCGTCTGAAGCTGTATCCAGCCGTGAAGCAGAACGTTTCGAAGGCAGCAAAGCTGCTTTTGCACACTACTACTCATGTTTTAAGGTGAAATGAATTACATTTAGGTTTCAATTTTTTTTAGCCCTTACATTTACGCTCAGAAAGTTGTAGCTCGTGAATCAAGTTATTTTTGTCGTCTTCCATTGATGCATTATGAACAATATAATAGAAGAAATACGTAACGTTTTTTCGTTAAAAAATCTGCGGTCCGGCCGGTATTAACCCGCGTATTAGCGCTCGTTGCCTAACCTCAATATTGATTGTGTTGTGGATATCGTAATATGCAATAAGTAACTATAGAAGCCTTTAATTATAGTGCTATCGTTAATATTAATATGTCACAAGATGTATGCAACGCTTGCGGCAGTGAAAATCCTCCACCAGTCGGAAAACATAGGAAACGTTCCAAGAAGAGCAAAGCGAGCAACGAAGCTGTAAATTGGATTTGCCGCGATGGTTGCTCCAACTGGTCCTACACCTGCTGTGTTCGTATCAATGATGCAGTTTTACCAGTTCTCGCGCATTTTTGGTACTTCTGCGCCGACTGCTGTGTTCTGGGAAACCTTATTCCTTAACCAGAAACGTCTCAACCCTCATCGACGTCCAGTGACCTGAAGCAAATCACTAACCACATCGAAGACATAACCTCTAAATTAACCAGCTTACGGTCAGAACTCGAGTGCCTTCGTTCAACGAATAAAAAATTATTTGATCGTCTCCAGAGAATGTATACAAGAATGCAACACTTCAGAAGGAAGGTATACTGAACAACAGAAAATGTGAATGAGATAAAATGGAACGAAAACTAGAAATGATTGAATCTGGTGCGAAACTTGCAAGTACCTGCTCACAAAGCATCAATAATGTTAGAATGGCGGTCTCCTCGATATTTTCGACCTGATGCCGCATGTCGTGAATTGTTTTCGTCTTTTCGTAAAACCATCTAAATGGTCAGATCGTTCCATTACTCCGACCATCGTAATTCTCGACGATCGAGGAGCTCGTGATGCTGTACTCCGCCGTCGGATTTTCACGGATCTCCCGTTAAATTACCGTTTTACCATCAATGAAATGCTTCCCGTCTCTATCTTTCGGATTCGCAATCTGGCACTGAGACTGAAGCACAAAAAATGGTACAGTCGGTATTTGTACGCAACGGCTTAGTCTCTATACGGCTATTCCATCAAACACGTTACATTCTTATTAAAAATGTCAATCTTTATTGAGTTGACAAATCCCGAAAATAGGACTAAGTCAACATCTTTAGGCGCAGTAGAAGCCGATACTCCTCACGTATCACATCTTATCTAGCTGCAGGACAGACGACTTTAAGAATATATTGTTAATGCCCAGTATCAGCCATACCAACCTCCGTATCGGGCATCTCAACGTCCGAAGTTTAGAACGCCATATTGATGGTGTTTAAAATTTTGCTCAATAGTTGTCAATATCATTTCTTTGCGGTAACTGAAACTATGCTCCGACCCTCATCAGCTGTTGGTCCCATCCGAGTTCCAGCCTACAATTTCATTTGTCACTCCTTGTCTATTGAAAATGGAAACAGAACTAGATCGTTTGGCGGCGTGGGACTGTATGTTCAAAAAGGGATTAAAGCGACGCCCATACTCAAATCTACCCATGAGCCAGGAGAGAACAGAGCAAACCGTCTAGAGTTTCTGGCAATTCAAACAAAAACTAATAACTATAACATCTGCGTTATTGTGGTATATAACCCGTCTGGATCCAATCCGCTATTCGCCCAGTGTTATGAAAAGCTTTTGGTAGACCTACATGAATTTGATTTCGACAGTATCTATCTGGTTGGCGACTGTAATATAAATGTGGTCGCTAGCCGCCCCTGCGGCGATATGATGGCCCTGAATCGTATTCACTCATTTTTTAACTCTAGTCTTCTACCAACTACTGCTTCACCGAGCAGAGCGCGACAACCATCGATCTACTAGTAACAGACTCCTCAATCTGCAAGTCAAAAACGCACTATGGAAGTGCTGTTTCATACCACGAGGTAGTGCACCTGATTGCCGATGTCCGTGTACCCCGTGCCGCTCTTCAAGCTATACGAATACGTAATATGCGTAGCATTAATACTGTTCGACTGCAAGCAGACTTTCAAGCAACTGATTTACGAGAGATATACGATACGGCTGATGTTAACCACAAAGTTGGGCTTGCAACAGCAAAATTGCAGTCCCTTTTGGAAGCTTACGCCCCGAGCAGAATTATTCAAGTTCGTGACAAGCGTATCCCCTGGATTACCCGAGACATCGAAGAGGCTATAACAGTAAGAGACCCCGCCTATACGCTATATGTAAGAAATCCCAACCGCTCCAGAAACTCACCGCAATGGCAGGAGTATGTACAAAATCGCGATAGGGTTAAATCGCTGATCTTTAACGCTAAAAAACAACATGCTGACAGAAATTTTGCACACGATCTCCCAGCCAAACAACTTTGGAACAACCTGAAGAGAGAAGGAATACACACAAACTTAAAGAACAAAACCTCCAACGATTTTGATGGTGATCAACTTAACCAGTTTTTCACTGAAGGACATCTATTGCTGCAAAACAGACGCAATATTCCGCCCTCCACGCATATCGAAACTCAACGCATAGTTATCCAGCAAGAACTTCTCTTTCGGCCTACCAGTGTTATTGAAGTGGCCAAGAAAATGTCCGGGATTTCGTCCAATGCTATCGGAAGCGATAATTTACCGATTTCGTTTGTGAAAATGTTGAGCCCGTTCATTCTCCCATTACTGAAACACATATTCAATGCCATCATCGCGTGTAGTGTTTCCATCATCTTGGAAAAAAGCGGTTGTAACACCAAAATTCCAAAATCCAATTCCAAAATCGAATAACATTACTACTCTCAAAGATTTTCGACCCATTAGCGTCCTTCCGGCGATCTCAACGATTCTAGAGAAGATTTTGCTTACAAAAAGTGCCGATCATCTAGACGTCTCTAACCCACGCTTGATAGCCGAACATCAGTCAGGTTTTTGACTCGGATATAGCACAACAACCGCACTTGCAGAAAAAACGCATAACATTTACAGCAACCTTGACACACACCGATGTACTGTAATGGTGCTAGTTGACCTCTCGCTAGCCTTCAATTGCGTCAACCATCAAATCCCTCAACAAAAACTGAGCCACGAATTCGGATTCTCGGCGGTAGCCTGTGATCTGATCTCATCGTTTCTCGCAGCCAAGTTGTTAAGCTAGGCGAGTCAACATCATCAGAAAGACAACTATTAGAAGGAACACCCCAAGGATCGTGTTTGAGTGCTTTGCTGTTTAGCCTGTACATCAACAGTCTCCCGAGTATTCTTAAATGCTGGTATCAGCTGTATGCAGGTGACCTTTAAATCTACACCTCTGGACTCGTGGGGCAAGTCGATAATCTTATAATTACCATAAATCAAGACCTTAATGCCATCGAAGTCTGCACCAAACAAAATTTATTATCTCCCAATCCACAAAAAACTCAAACAATTATTTTTTGCAAGCAAAACGGTGTTTGTCCACAAAATAACATCGTTTTCTGCGGAAAATCGAATCAACCCTCAGACAATGTGACTAATCTGGGGCTCATTATGGATAAAGACCTGAAATGGACCCCTCAAATTAATAATATCGTGAAGAAAGTTTATAATAGGGTAAAGAACCGGTTTTAAGCAGTCTAAGCGGGTCATTGATTGTTTTACCTTATTACAAGCGATGGGTTGACTAAGCGGGGGATATCAGCATACCAATCTTCTTGCTATCTTTAGTTCTTCAAGCTGTTACCATTGGAAGACACTATTGTTGTGCTAAACTTTTGATTTTCCGCTTTACAAGTTGGAGCGGTGGAACTAATTTTGATCAGACCGAACATATTTTCACCCTCAAGGTGCTTTTTTAAGCAATCCTGAAATCTGATTTTTTTTACGTCCCCGTAAAAAATCTCTCGAACTTTTCCCCCTATTCAGTAAGTTCGCGTTCCTATCCGCCACCTACTAATCGGCATCTGATGCGTAATCGGTATAGCGTATCGGCATAGATGCGTAAAATGCCATATGTCTAAATTGTTTATCGGGGCATACACTCACCGCACCGTTCGGCAAACGGTATTCGTCGTCTCTTTTATTCTCTGGTGTTCTTATGGGAAACTGCGAGTTTGACGTCTCACTCGCTGTTCATAAGGATGGTGGGAGAACAAAAGAGGTAAACATAGCAGTACGCACGGTCCGACTCAGAACAGTGTTGTCAAAGCAAATAACATTGAAACACTTCGTTGCTTCATTAAATCACTTAGAAAATCTTCGAAAATTATTGAAAATTTATTGTTGTCTTTTCTGTTGTTTTTAATAAAGAAAAATTAATTATGAACATACATTTCTCTTGAAAGTATTGAACCACGTTTTCACCATAGGAGGTTTCAGTTAATTTCAAACTTAAAATTCTTATTTCCAGAACCGAAACAGTGTCTTGGCAACACGATAGTCCATCAGTTGTGCTGCAGCTGCTGCTCTTGGTGAACAGGTTCCGTCAATTCAGAATTTGTTTTCAGTTTTGTTAGAAAATAATAAAACTTTCGGCTAGTGACAAAGCCTTAGATAATAGAAAAAAAGAAAGTGAATAATATGGTATGTGACAATTGAGTGCTTGACCTTCAGAGTGGTTGTAATCATTGCTGAAAATTTGATGAATTCGTTAGTAGCGAGGTGGCGATTGCCGAAGAGCAGCTGAAAAATGTACGTTTTTTTAATTCATCATATTTCTTGTCGGAAACCCAGTAAATTGTGTTTGTGTGAATCAAATGTATGGTTAAGTGATTTGTGAAGATGATCCTATCAAAAGATTTTGAAAATATGAATAAAAAAGTGCATTTTCGGATCATTTATGTTCAACTGATTAAAATAGGTAACACTGCTTAACTCGTTCCTTACCCTATGATGGAATTGGTCTAGAATTAGCATATAAAAAAGCATGTCTTTTATTCTGGAAATTTGTCCAACGTAAATAGGACACCGCCTCTAGTTTCTGATAATAAATAACAGAAGTTTTGTCTATTGGGCATTGCTGCGAATTAAAACAAAGGTAAAACAATTTTATTAAAATCAAACGTTCTCAAAATTCAGACGGCAGCACTGTGACCGCGCAGCGGCTGTATTTAAACATTACACGCGAAAACAATCCCCCCTACCGGTGCTGCGCTCCCGGCACCATCAGCAAAAACTTATAGCACATTTCTCTCACACTTTTACGTGTTGGGTAGGGTTAGGGTTCCGTTCGGTCCGGCTTGCTTGGTCGTCGCTCGGTATAGGTTCCGAAAACTCGGGTGCACTCTTTCAGACGAACGAACCAAATCGAATCGCGAAGCGAACGAACCTTTGCAGCAAAGCAGGCAAAGACGACGCGCTTTTGCTGCTGCTAGTCGCTACGGCTACGGCTACGGACGGGCTACCTAGGCAACATCGCGCGCGCGAATCGTCCGTCCTCGTGCTTCACACGATACGGGTTCGAGCGAATCAGCAGCAAACCCGACAACGGTGTGCCTCGCGCGCGCAATCAAACAGTGTCAGCCGCGATACGACCGACCAGGAGCGCAGCATCGCGCGCTGGTCTTTCCAACCAGCGCCAGCGGTTGCTTCGATGCGTTGCGATGGTCGCATACGGTCCATAATCGCTGCGCCGGCTTCAACCGCCTGTGCGTTGTTTTCGTTCGCATAGGAGATGGGACTGATGCGGCGTTATGGGTTTGTTTGTTTGTTTGCCTATACTTACTGACTGATGTTGTCCATCATTTTGTAGTCGCCCCCGTTGGTGTTGATCTTCGGCACGATTCCCGGCGATAGTCGGTTCATCAGCCGACACAGCAGGATGCCATCCCGCAGGCAGTCCTCGTACGTGAAACCGGCGGCGAACTTTTCGCCGAGCAGCGTTTCGATCCAGTGTTGCGCTTCGCGTTCCTGGTCCTTGTCGCGCTTTCCGGCGACCTGTTGTTCGGCGGGTGGAAAAAAAGCAGAAAAAAACGAATGCGTTTTAGAATGTTTTCAATGAAGATTTGTTTGTTCTTTTTGTACATTTTCATTAGGAAGTGGCAGGTTATGAGATTTTTTTCTAAATCAGATTTTTCACGGTGCTACAGAAAAGCAACGATTTTACATTGACTTTTGCATACGGTAGTCAATCTAATATGAAAAATTTCCCCTGTGAAATCGTTTTTAATGTCATCTCTGCTTGTAGAAAATGTATCTGAGATTGTTCACCTCAGGAAATTCATCGGTATTTATTGAGTTAATATCGCATTTAATACAGTCAGCTTGAGCGTCAAGACTAGCGTGCCCAGACATAAACATAAAGTGGGACACCCGACCTTTCAGAAGTATGTTTTTGCTTGGAAAAATTGAGTTGACATTAAAAATTAGACCTGAATTTGAACTAATTTGAACTAGAAATTTTAGTTCAAACCAGACTATCGGACAGGAAGTTTGTCTTGAAATTAAAATTGACAATTTTAGTTTTATTCTCACACGTTTTACTTCTTTTCTGTTCCGCCTTTTGTCTTTTCCAGTACTGTTTTCCACTTTTGTTCAGTATTTCTCTTATTGTGGATTGTTTTCTTCGTTTTTGCTCTCATTTTCTTCCTTTTTTCTCGATTTTCTTTTGTTTGTGTCCAGTGTGTCTTATTTCATTGTTGCAGTTTTCTATGTTTCTTGATCCATTTCTTTCTTCTTTTCAGTTTAATTTTTCCATGTGCTTTTCCCTCGTTTTTTGTCATTTTCTTTCCCATTTTCAGTCTTTTCACTACTCTGTTTTTCTTATTTTTCGTTTCCATTTCTCACATTTTTCCGACCCTTTATTTTACCATTCTTTCTCACCTCGTCTTCGTCTGTTCGGTTTTCCTCCCTTTAATGCCCCATTTTCCCATCTTTATTTTCTTTCTACTCTAGTTTGCGCTTCCTTTTCCCCTTTCCTTTCCTGTTTTTCCCTTTTTATTTCCCGTTTTTTGTCTTTTGCTCTTCCGTTTTACCTTTTGCATTAGTTTTTCCTTATTTTGCCTCATCTTTCTCTTTTTATATCCTTTCTTCGTTTTCTTCGTTTGATCTATTGTTTTTTTCTTTTTTGAGAATGTTTTTTGTTCGTTTTCCATCTTTTTCTCTCGAGTTTTCCTTTTGCCCGCGGTTTCCTCTTTCTCGTTTTTTTTCTCGGTTTGGGCGTGCTTTATTTTGTCTCGTTTTTCTTGTCACTGTTCCCTCTTTGTTTGTTCCTTTTGTCCTCTTTTCCTGTTCTTTGGCCCGTTTTTCCTGTTTTGTTTTCTGTCCGTTTTTCGTTTTCTTTTCCATAATGCTCCTTTTATATCTCATTTGCCCACCTCATATCTTTTGCCCGGTTTTCGTGTTTGATATATCGGGTTTCTTCCTTTTCTTTGACCGTTTTTTCTCTTGTTTTATGTTCCGTATTCCTTTTTTTGTCTCGTTTTTTTGTTCCTCTTCTCGTTTTTGCCTGTCTCGCCCTTTCCCGAGTCCTCGGTTCTGATTTTCGTTTTTCGTTTTCCCCCGTTTCTACCCGTTCCTCGTGTCCTCTATCAAGTTTCTTCGTGGGTTTTCCTTTCTTCCTTTTAATTTTATTTGTTTTCTGTAGTGTTTTTCCTTGACTCGTATTCTCTCGTTTTACTTTCTTCCTTTTTCTGTTCCGTCTTTCCTGTATTTGTCTCGTTTTCTCTGCTCTTTCCTTTTTTCTGTCCGCCGATTTTACCCTCGTTTTCCCACTTTTCCATTTAGTTTTTAGTCATTTTTAGTCTTTCTTTTTTAGCTCCTTTTTTATTTTTTTTTGGTTTTCGTTCTTATTGTGTGTTCTTTTCTTTTACGTGCTGTTTTTTCCCGTTCCCTTTTGTCTTCCGTTTCTTTCTTTGACACTTTCATTTCTTTTTTGTCCTATTTTCTCTCCGATTCTGTCACGTTTTTTTCTTCTTTCTTTCATGCCAGGTTTTGTTCTTTTCTGTTTCTCCTGCGTTTTGCCTCTTTCTATGCCGCTTCTCTAGTTTTTCTCGTTATTTTATGTTTTTCTGCTCTTGTTTTTTCTTGCTTACGTATTTTCTCTTTTTCTTTTCCTGCTTTCTTTCACGTTTTTCTTTTTTTTCTCTAATTTTTTCTTTTCTCTTCCGTTCTCTCTTGCTCTTTTTCTGGTCAGTCTCTTCTTTTTTGCTTTTTATTCCCTTGATCTATGTCCCGTTTTTCCAGCCGTTCTGTTTTTTTTTCATTTTCTGTCATGGCTTTTCGTTTTTTGGTTTGTATTCCGTCCTTCCTTTTTTATCTCGTTTTTTATTCGTTCTTATTCCTATTTCCCTGTTTCTTTTCCCTTTTCTGTCACGTTCTGCTTTTCTTTTCCTTCTGTCTTCCATTTATTTATTTGTCTCCACTTTATTGTTTCTGTCCTGTTTTTCCTTTTTCTCTGTTCTCGTTTCTTCATACTCCTGCTGCCGTATTTTTTTCCTTCCTTCTTATCCTGTTTTTGCCTTTTTCCCAGGACAATTTTTTCTCTTTTCCATCCAGTTTATCGTCATTTTCTTTTTGAGGTCCGGATTTTCCATCTTTTCTGTTTTTTTATTCCGATTTTGGCTTCCTTTTTCCTCCTCGGTTTTACATCTTTATCGCTCGTTTTTCGTCTTTTTCTCTACCGTTTTACTTTTTTTAGTCCAATTTTTTCGTTTAATCTGTTGTTTTTTTCCGTTTTTTGTTCCATACTTCTACTTTCGTGTCGTTTAACCTTTCTTTTCGACGAAGAAAAAAGAATATTCCCTCTTTTGGTATTCTTTTTTCTTTGTCGTTGCTCTTTGTTCACTTTTGGTTTCTCTTGTTTTCTATTCTCTATTCCCTCTATTTCTCTCTCGTTTTTCCTTTTTGTTCTATCCGCTGTTTCCAGTTTCTTTACTTCTTGTCTCTTATATCCTGTTTCGGTTTTCGCCCATTCCTGAGTCCTGAATTCTTCCCCGTCGTTAGCCCGTTTAGCCTGTCTCATTTCTGCTTGTCATTTGCTGTCCCGTTTCGATTTCTTTGTTTCGGTGTCTTGTTCCGGTTTTCGCCTATTTTCGTTTTACTCCTTTTCTATCACGAATTTCGTTTTCTTTTTCTGTAGGGTTCTTACTTCTGTTCTCCCATTTTTCAATGACGGAGTGTAACTACGGGCAGTCTACTTAAACTAAGCTAAGATATGCTAAACTTTTCACTCTTTTTCTTTAAGGTTCTGCCTTCTTTTCTCATTTTTTTTTCTTTTCTCCTTCGTTTATCATCTTTTTCCGTTCAGTCTTTGTTTTTTGCTCGAATTCCTTCTTTATTCTCCCTTTTTCTTCTTTTACACTTTTTTTTCTATTTCATGTCCTATTTTCCCTCCGAATCTGTCGCGTTTTTCGTCTATTTTTTCATGCCAGTTTTTGTTCTTTTCTCCTGCGTCTCCTGCTTATTTTTCGAAACCGCTTTTCCAGTTTTTCTCTTTGCGGTTTATTTCTGTGTCTGTCTTATTAATCGTTTTTTCCTTCTTATTTGGTTCATGAAATACGAGTTTTTGAATTAGATACATATTCAGCTAAACCGAATTTTCAAGCTACATAACTCTGGAACAACAAGAAATCATGAAAATGTTATCATGAAAAGATTAGAAATTGACAAACAAGAAAATAATATTTGAAAAATCCATGCGACAGAACTTAATTTTCCAACTTTTCTCTAGAGTTTTCCACCATCATTAAACTTAGAATTGGACTTAATTGAATTGAATTGGTTTTAATTTGGACTTGAAACTAGACTTGAAGTTGGATATAAAATTGGACTTGAAATTATTCTTAAAATTGGACTTAAAATCGAAGTTGAAACTAGAATGGGCATGAATGGATATAAAATTAAACTTGAAATTAAGCTTAAATTGGGCTTGAAACTAAACTTGAAATTTAATTTATGACTGACTGGAATAGAAATTTTACTTGAAACTGAAATTATTTTTACGCAATCAATTTACCTCGTCTTCGTCTGTTTCCTATTTTTAATGCTCCATTTTCCCATTCTTTCTGTCTTTTTAATCTAGTTTTGGCTTCCTTTTCCCTTTCCTTTTTTATGTTCCGTTTCCGTCTTTCACTCCTCCGTCACCAAAGTCTTTTTTACATGGTTTGTTTTTTTTTCGATTACTCAAGAACGGTGCATCTTAGGGACCATTTACAAACTACGTGACGTATGTCGGGCCACTCCCAAATGTATTGAAAATTAAATGAATCGTTCCTGTTCTTAATAAATCGAAAAAACAAACCGTGTAAAAAAAGAACTTGAGTGTAACTTGCAATGGCTTAAATTAGATTTAATTTTCGACTAATTTAAACTTAAAATTTTACTTTAAAAGGGTCCTAGACACGAAGTTTCAAGTTGAAAATAAAATTGACATGTTTCGTCTGATTCTCTTACATGTTTAACCTCTTTTCTGTTCCGCTGTTTTCTCATTTCCATTCTCTTTTTTCATTTTTTGGTCAGCTTTTGTTCTTTTCTGGACAGTTTTCTTAGTTTTTGCACAAACTTTCCATCCGTTTTTTCTTCTTTTCTCTCGTTTCCTTCTTTTCTGTTCCGTGTTTCCTGGTTCATTGTTCCGATTTTCTTCTGTTTCCTGCTTCATTTTTTCTTTTTTTCAGTTCTATTTTTCCTCATGCTTTTCATTTGTTTTTTCTTCACCGTTTTTAGTCTTTTCTCTTCTTTTTTTGCTTTTTTTCCGTTTCCAGTGTTTACATTTTTTCAACTCTTATCTCCTTTCTCATTTTTCGTCTACGTCTGTATGGTTTTTCGCTTTTTAAAGCCCCATTTTCCCGTCTTTTTGTCTTTCTGCTCTAGCTTTGGTTTTCTTTTTTCGTTTTCCTTTCCGGTTTTCCTATTTTTCTTCCGTTTTTCTTTTCTTCTTTTTCCGTCCTATTTTCCCGTTTTGGTCTCATCTTTCTCCTTTTATATCCCATTCAATCTCTTTTTGTTTTCTTCGTTTACTTTATTGGTTTTATTTGGTTTCTCTCTTTTTTCTCTCGTTTTTCCTCTTTTCTACCACTATTTCCTCTTTTTTGTTCCTTTTGTCTTCTTTTTCTGTCCTTTGATCCGTTTTTTTTGTTTTTCTTTTTTCCCATTTCTCCGTTTCTTGTCCCCTAATGCTCCTTTTATATCTCGTTCGACCTCTTCTTCACGTTTATCCTATTGGTTTTCTCTCTTGTTTACCTCTTGTTTACCGTTTATTGCTCTCTTGTTTTCAGTTTCGTATTTCCTTTTTTTGAGTCGTTTTTCCTCTTTGCCTGTCCCGGTTTTCGCCCTTTCCTGAGTCCTGAGTCCTCGGTTCTGTTTTTTGTCTTCCGTTTTCCCCCGTTTATCCTCTTTCCTCGTTTCCTCTATCAGGTTTCTTTTTTGTTGCTATTCGTTTTCCTTTTCTATCTTTTTTCTTTTTCTGTTCTGTCTTTCCTCTATTTCTTTTCCTCGTTATTCCTTTTCTCTACCCGCTGTTTCCTCGTTCTCTCTTTTTTTCTATCTCTACCCCAATTTTCCCCTCGGTTCCTTTTCGTTTTTTGTCGTTTTCGGTCCTGTTTCGCCTGTTTTCTCTTATTTTTTGTTTTCGTTTGTTCCGTTTTTCCTCTTATGTCCTCCTTTTCTGTCAGGTTCTGTTTTTCTTTTCTGTTCTCTCTTTTGTCTTTCATTTTGATTTTCATTTTGTTTTTCTTCTTTTTCTGTTCTCGTTTTTCCTACTTATGTATTTTCTACTTCTTCTTTCTTATTTCTTCTTTTCTTCATTTTCTTTCCCTTCTCTGTCATTTGTTTTGTTTCGAACGCTCTTCTTTTTCTGTCCTCTTCTGTTCTGTTTTATCACCTCTTTTCTTTCGTTTCTCTTTCTTTTTCAAGCTTTTATTCTTTGCCGTTTTTTCTCCAGTCAAATTTTTCTTTCCCATTCCCTCACTCTTCGTATCATATATTTTCCTTGTTGCCTCTTTCGGTTTTCTTTTTTCTCTGTCGTTATCCTTTTTTCTCTTCTCTAGTTTTCTTTCTATTTTTGTCGTTTTTCCTTTTATCTTGTTTCCACTTTTTATTCCTTTTCTCTTTTTTCGCCTTTTTCTGAGTCCTGAAATTTTCTTCCGTTTTATCCCTTTTTCAGTGCTGATTCTTCTTTTTCCTGTCTCGTTTTTTGTCATTTTCGGTCCCGGTTTTCGGCTTTTTGACGTAGGACTACGTCTTACGGCAAGTTTTGAGATAGGGTGTCATTCCAAAAAATCGAAAAATGCGAGCGTCACGAAAAATGAAAGATTTTGAGCGCTAATAGCTCAGCGGTTTCCCGACCGATTTTCAATATTCTTACACCAATCGATCGGAAAATCTTCTAAGAATTGACCCAAATAAAGAAAAGTATGGATTCTTGATGTTGAACTATTGAAAAATTGAAAATAATGAACCTATGTTGTATCAGAATTCTCGCTTCCTGATTGGTTGGAAGATTCTTTACGATGGTCTAAACCTATACCAATTTGATATCTGTGCTTGGGAAGTAAGCCAAAACAAGTGACCAAGCTTCCTCATTTCAACAAGATTTCTTAACACCGCGGTTCAACCTAGACCATTTTGATGTCCTTGCTTGGGAAGTACGCCAGAAAGAGTAACAAAGCCCTCCCGTACCAACAGATTTCTTACGAACGCGATTAAACCTATTTCAATTTGATATCTGTGTTAGGGAAGTGTACCAGAAAAAATGACACAATTTCGTTGTCCCAACAGATCGCAAATTCTTTACTGCGAGACGATTAAACCTCGGCGAATTTGATATCTGTGTTGGAAAAATGTGCTACAGCTGTAGTGTTCGGTTATAATATGACTCTGTATGAATACGCATGCTTGCCGTTTCATTAGAAGTGTAGTGGAAAGATGTGCTGTTGATAAAATAGGATTGAATTGGTAAAATCGCTTCAAAGTTGGAAACCATGGATAATAAAAACAATCTTTAATTTCAGTAACGTAGCAGGAAAGCAATAGTTTGTGTTCTTGATTTTGTTAAATTGTTTTCAAATGCACAATCTACTTACGTTACTACTTTGATAAATGTTACATACAACGCATGTAGCATGTATATATGTTGCATATAGCATGTATACATGAAGAATCAAATGATGACAAGCATGAATACATGCTACTATCACTACAAAGAGACTTACGTAGTCCTGCGTCACCTATATATGCGGTTGTGTCTTGTACATAACTTCCCTGGTTTTTACTTTTTTTCGTTTCCAGTGTTTATATTCTTTCAACTCTTATCTCCTTTCTCATTTTTCGTCTACGTCTGTATGGTTTTTCTCTTTTTAAAGACCCTTTTCCCGTCTTTTTGTCTTTCTGCTCTAGTTTTGGTTTTCTTTTTTCGCTTTCCTTTCCGGTTTTCTTATTTTTCTTCCGTTTTACCTTTTGCATTAGGCCGTTTTTCTTTTCTTTTTTCCGTCCTACTTTCCCGTTTTGGTCCCATCTTTCTCCTTTTATATCCCATTTAATCTCTTTATTTTCTTCATTTACTTTATTGGTTTTATTTGGTTTCTCTCTTTTTTCTCTCGTTTTCCCTCTTTTTCTGTTCCTTTTGTCTTCTTTTCCTGTTCTTTGTTGCGTTTTTCTTGTTTTTCTTTTTTCCCATTTCTTCGTTTTTTGTCCCATAATGCTCATTTTATATCTCGTTCGACCTTTTTTCACGTTTATCCTATTGGTTTTCTTCGTTTATTACCTTTTGCTTTCTCTTGTTTTCAGTTTCGTATTCCCTTTTTTTACCCGTTTTTCCTCTTTGCCTGTCCCGGTTTTCGCCCTTTCCTGAGTGTTGAGTCCTCGGTTCTGTTTTTTGTCTTTCCTTTTCCCCCGTTTATCCTCTTTCCTCTATCAGGTTTCTTTTTTGTTGCTTTTCTTTTTTCTCCTTTTAGTTTCACTTGTTTTCTATATCGTTTTCGGTTTCTGATCTCGTTTTCCCACTATTTCTTTTTCTGTCCCGTCTTCCCTCTATTTCTTTTCCTCGTTTTTCCTTTTCTCTGCCCGCTGTTTCCTCTTTCTCCCTTTTCTTCTATTTCTACCCCAATTTTTCCCTCATTTTTTCCACTTTGCCTTTTCTTTTTTTTTTTGTTTTCGGTCCTGTTTCGCCTGTTTTCTCTTTTTTTTTGGTTTTCGTTTGTTTCGTTTTTCCTCTTATGTCCTCCTTTTCTGTCAGGTTCTGTTTTTCTTTTCTTTTCTATCTTTTGTTCTTCGTTTTCATTTTTCTTCTTTTTCTGTTCTCGTTTTTCCTGCTTACGTATTTCCTCTTCTTTTCTCCATTTTCTTTCCCTTCTCTGTCATTTGTTTTGCTTCGAACGCTCTACTTTTCTGTCCTGTTCTGTTCTGTTTTATCACCTCTTTTCTTTTGTTTCTCTTGCTTTTTCAAGTTTTTATTCTTTGCCGTTTTTTCTCCAGTCAATTTTTTCCATCCCATTTCCTCACTCTTCATATCATATATTTTCCTCGTTGGCTCTTGAGGGTTTTCTTTTTTCTCTGTCGTTATTCTTTTTTATCTTCTCTCGTTTTCTTTCTATTTTTGTCGTTTTTCCTGTTTTCCTGTTTCCTCGTTTTATTCCTTTTCTCTTTTTTCGCCCTTTCCTGAGTCCTGGAATCTCCTTCCGTTTTATCCCTCCCTTTTTCAGTGCCGTTTCTTCTTTTTCCTGGCTCGTTTTTTGTCATTTTCGGTCCCGGTTTTCGGCTGTTTTCGTTTTTCTATTCCGTTTTTACGTCCTGCTCTTCCCCTTTTCTATGACGTTGTTTTTCCTTTCTGTTTTATCCCATCCGTATCCATTTTCATTGTTTCCCTCCATTTTATTTCGTTTTTTGTCTTGTTTTCCTCTTTTTCTGTTCTAGTTTATCCATTCTCCTGCTCCCGTATTTTCTAGTTTTCTTTGCCTTCTTTTCTAGTCAGTTTTTCTCTTTTTTTTCCACTTTCTGGTTTTTCTCTTTTTCCATCCAGATTATCCTCATTTTCTGTTGGAGCCCTAGCCCTAGGTTTTCCGCCTTTTCTGTCTAGTTTTAGCTCCCTTTTTTCCTTTTCTTGTTTAGCCTTTCTTTTTTTCTTTCTCATTTTTCTGTTTTTTTTTGTATCTTGTTTGACCTCTTTTTCCCGGATTTCTCATTTCTTGCATCAATTTTTCTCAGTCGTTATTTTACTTTTTCCATTTTGATTTCTCTTTTTGACGTAGGACTACGTCTTTGTTTACTATACTGGGACTGGGTAGCACTTTGTAAAAACGAGAAATAGAAGTGTAACGTTTGAATGAAATATTTCAAACGCTAATAGCTACTATACTACTGAACGAAACGTAACAGTTAATATGTCGTTGGATAGATAAAATGTCCAGCAATTTTATAGTAACATACTAATAATAATTTTTTATACGCTAAATAGTGAAAATGTGTGTAAAGATTCAAGGTCGAATTTTTCCATACATTTCCCTTGTTATCGCCTAGCTTCACAGGCACGGACGACAATTAGATACACCAAAGGATTTGGATCCAAATGATAACCTTGAGACCACTTTGTAAGCCACACCCCTTTTCCAATCCAATCGGCAACATCGATGGCTATTGACGGCAACACCGGCACCGGTCCCAAAGACAAGCGGAATCAGAGGGCAATGGCCAACGTGAATCCCACACGATGCACTTAACATTACATTTTGCATTATCCCCATCGCAGACATGCGAAATTGTTCGATAGCTTGCTCAATCAGTGTCGGACAATCATTTAAGCAGCAGCAGCCGATATAGTTTCCTCCAACACCTACACTAGCTTACAAGCAGCAGCGGCAGTGCCAGTGACTATAAAATGGTGCTCTTGGTTCGCCGTCTGCTCATTCATCGCACAATCGCACTGACGGACGGTCAGTATTTACCATCAACGGCTATTGGTGGCGAAAGCAACGGCATTTGGCGGCAACACCAGCGATCGGAGCCAACACCGATAGCAATCGGGAGGTAACAACGATAGCATTTTGGCGGCTATTGGAGGCAAATCCAAGGACCTTTGCGGCATCTAATGTCATCTTCGATAACAATTCGAAGCACCCAATGGCATTTTGGCGGTTATTTTCACAAACCAACAGCAAATGGAAACGGATCGACTGACGGGCAGCAAATTCAGCAGTAGGCCGTTGTAGTTTTAAACAGTTCTTATAAGAACTATAGTAATTGAAGAATGGAAAGATTTTTCTACACTTTCTAAATGGTTAACGTTCCATTTTGCGTTATACCATGGAAAATGCTTGCTCATTCAGCGTCGGATAATCATTCGAGCAGCAGCAGCAGCAGTCGATCTGGTTTCCCCCACCACCTACACTAGCTTACAAGTAGCAGCGGCAGTGCCAGTGACTATAAAATGGTGCACTTGGTTCGCCGCCTGCTCATTTATCGCACGATCGCACTGACGGACGGGTAGTATTTTGATAAAACTAATCCATTTCTACTTTACAGTGATTTGGCATTTCCTATCACTCCTGTATTAGCGGACAACCATCATCCTAGAGTCTAAAGGACCGAATAGCGACATCCATCTATATATTGGCAACAGTAATTATAGTACTGATTTTTAAGAAGTGCTATCAGCTCAAACATAGTTCTTTTCAGGGCCACCAAACAATTTCAAACGGTTTTTTTCAAAACCACCATTGATTCAATGAAGAATTAAATCAGAATATTTCGCTCTTCTTTTACAAATAAACACTCATACAATGATACTCACAAATTCTCAAATATGCATATGCCAGAAATGCAGTTTACATTAGTCTTTGATTTAATGATCAGACATAAAGTTATACTTCATCGATTAAAACATGTTATCAATATAATGAGTATTATATGACACAGTCCTACGTCACCCTTTCGTACAACCCTTAGGGCTGTATACCTTGTAGTTTTTTGAGTCGTTTTTCCTCTTTGCCTGTCCCGGTTTTCGCCTTTTCCTGAGTCCTGAGTCCTCGGTTCTGTTTTTTGTCTTCCGTTTTCCCCCGTTTATCCTCTTTCCTCGTTTCCTCTATCAGGTTTCTTTTTTGTTGCTATTCGTTTTCCTTTTCTATTTTTTTTCTTTTTCTGTCCTGTCTTTCCTCTATTTCTTTTCCTCGTTATTCCTTTTCTCTACCCGCTGTTTCCTCGTTCTCCCTTTTTTTCTATCTCTACCCCAATTTTCCCCTCGGTTCCTTTTCGTTTTCGGTCCTGTTCCGCCTGTTTTCTCTTATTTTTGTTGTTTTCGTTTGTTCCGTCTTTCCTCTTATGTCCTCCTTTTCTGTCAGGTTCTGTTTTTCTTTTCTGTTCTCTCTTTTGTCTTTCATTTTGATTTTCATTTTGTTTTTCTTCTTTTTCTGTTCTCGTTTTTCCTACTTATGTATTTCCTACTTCTTCTTTCTTATTTCTTCTTTTCTTCATTTTCTTTCTCTTCTCTGTCATTTGTTTTGCTTCGAACGCTCTTCTTTTTCTGTCCTCTTCTGTTCTGTTTTATCACCTCTTTTCTTTCGTTTCTCTTTCTTTTTCAAGCTTTTATTCTTTGCCGTTTTTTCTCCAGTCAAATTTTTCTATCCCATTCCCTCACTCTCATTCCCTCATATGTTTTCCTCGTTGCCTCTTTGGGGTTTTCTTTTTTCTCTTCTTTCGTTTTCTTTCTATTTTTGTCGTTTTTCCTTTTTTCTTGTTTCCTATTTTTATTCCTTTTCTCTTTTTTCGCCCTTTTCTGAGTTTCGAAATCTCCTTCCGTTTTGTCCCTTTTTCAGTGCCGTTTCTTCTTTTTCCTGTCTCGTTTTTTGTCATTTTCGATCCCGGTTTTCGACTCTTTTCGTTTTTCTATTCCGTTTTTACGTCCTGCTCTTCCTCCTTTTCTATGACGTTGTCTTCCTCTTCTGTTTTATCCCATCTGTATCCATTTTCATTGTTTCCCTCCATTTTATTTCGTTTTCTGCCCTGTTTTCCTCTTTTTCTGCTCTAGTTTATCCATTCTCTTACTCCCGTATTTTCTACTTTCCTTTGCCTTCTTTTCCAGTTTTTCCACTTTTTGGCTTTTCTCTTTTTCCATCCAGTTTATCCTCATTTTCTGTTGGAGCCCTACCCCTAGGTTTTCCGCTTTTTCTGTCTAGTTTTCGCTTCCTTTTTTCCTTTTCCTCTTTGGTTTTCCGTTTTTTTCATTCGATTTTCGTCTTTTTCTCTTCCGTCTTACTTTTTTCTGTAGAACCTTTTTCTTGTTTAGCCTTTCTTTTTTTCTTTTCCATTTTGATTTCTCTTGTTTTCTTTTCTCTTTTCCCTCTAGGGTAACCAACGTATTTTGGACTCCATCAGCAGTTGTACATAATTTGGACACTTACACTCTTACAGCAAAATCAAATGAAAGTATCCAAATTATGTACAGCTGCTGATGGGGTCCAAAATAGGTTGGTTACCCTATTTATTTCTCGTTTTTCCTTTTTGCCTGTCCCATGTTTCCTCTTTCTCTGTCATTTCTCTCTTCTCTTTCCCGGTTTTCGCTCTTTCCTGGGTCTGAAATTTCTTCTGTTCTTTCCCGTTTTCAGGCCTTTCAGGTCTCTCATTTTTTCCTGTCTCATTTTTTGTCATTTTCTGTCCCGTTTCGACTTGTTGACGTAGGACTACGTCTTTGTTTACTATACTGGGTAGCACTTTGCGAAAATGAAAATAGAAGTGTAACGTTTGAATGAAAGATTTCAAATAGTAATAACTACTAAACTACTGAACGAAACTGAACAATTTATACGTCGGATAGATAAAATGACTAGCAATTTTATGGTACCTAGATATATAAAGATGAATTTCTACCTGTCTTTCTATTCGTCTGTCTGTCTGTTGGTCTGTATGTTCCTTATAGACTCCGAAACTGCTGAACCGATCAGCGTAGAAATTTATATGCAGGAGGTTTTAGGGCCGAGGAAGGTTCTTATGATAGTTAAAACCCCTCCCCTCTTATAAGAGGGGGGCTCCCATACAGATGAAACACAAATTTCTGCATAACTCAACAACTAATCAAGCAAATGGAACCAAATTTGCCGTGTGGGGGTTCTAGGAGGCAGGCATTTTTTCTATGGTGAATTAGGAACCCTGCCTTCTTTAAAAGCCCTTCCTATACAAATATGCAGTTTACATTAGTCTTTGATCTAATGATTTGCTATAGTCCTACGTCACCTTTTCGTACAACCTTTAGGGCTAGTTTTTTGTTTTGACTCCTTTTCTATTCCGTTTTTCGTTTATTCTATTCTGTTCTTTCTCTTATTATGTTCTACTCTTCGCCCTTTTCTATTACGTCCTTTTTTCTTTTCCGTTTTGATTTCGCTTTCGATTTTTTGTTCTCATTTTATTATATTTTCTGTCCCGTTCTTCTATTTATGATCATTTTCTTTCTCCTTTTCGTAAGGGTTCGTTCTTTTCTCTCATTTTTCCGCTTTTCTCATCCGTTTTTCATCATTTTCTGTTCAGCCCTCGTTTTTTGTCTCGAATTCTTTCGCCACCTGTTTTCTTCTTTTACTTTTTTCCCTATACATTTTATTTTTCTATTACGTCCTTTTTTCTTTTCCGTTTTGATTTCGCTTTCGATTTTTTGTTCTCATTTTATTATATTTTCTGTCCCGTTCTTCTATTTATGATCATTTTCTTTCTCCTTTTCGTAAGGGTTCGTTCTTTTCTCTCATTTTTCCGCTTTTCTCATCCGTTTTTCATCATTTTCTGTTCAGCCCTCGTTTTTTGTCTCGAATTCTTTCGCCACCTGTTTTCTTCTTTTACTTTTTTCCCTATACATTTTATTTTTCCTTTCGTTATGTCACGTTTTTCGTTTTTTCCTTGTCAATTTTTGTTTTTTTTTTCATTTCTGCGTTTTTTCTCTTCCGTATCCCGTTTCTCCAGTTCGCCTTTTTTGGTTCATGAGAATGAGCTTGTGAATTAGGAAAATACATTCAGGAAAACCGCGTTTTTCAGCTATAACTCGGAACACCAAGAAATGTTATGATAGAAATTGACAAACAAAACAATGATAAAAAAATTTATGTTACATAACATAATTTTCTGATTTTTCTTTGGAGTTTTCCACCATCACAAAACTTAAAATTAGACATGAAAATGGAAATGAATTTTGCATTGAATTTTACGGAGAAGGTGGGCCACGTCCTCCAATATGTCTCCCAGTCTGGGCACACTAGTGCCACAAGTTCAGATCCATCTTTTCATCGTTTTCAAACCACGTTTATGATACAATTATTGGCTCTGCATTTCATTTGACTATGCTGCTAATGCTGTTAATTATGATAAAATGAATAAAATTCCATTATAATGGAAAATCTCACCCATTTTAAGTCAATTAGAATGTTCGACACAAAAAGGTCATTGCTATTTAATCGCTATAGAGACGCCAGTGCAATAAACAAACAGTATTATATTACAGCATGGTCGCGGCTTGCTTTGCTCGTTTCTGCTCGTCAATGCCTGCACACTTGTTTGTTACAGAGTGAAGAGCGCGTTCTCAAAACGGGGTTTCTTCTTCCTCTTCAAGTGGATTGGGTTCAAATGGAAATCGAAGGAGATCGGACTTTTCTCGAACGAAACATTTTCCGTTCTGTTCGCTTCGGAGAATACTGAAAAAAAAACGTCCGTTCGTCGTCCGCCGGCTGCCAACCGTGCATCAGCATCCGAGCACGGATGAAATAAATATAATTTATGACGAGATCCGTTGTTGCTTGATTTTTCGCGGCTCAACTGACTGACTGACGGACTGGCTGCCTTCTGTGTGTGGTTTAGTTTGGTAATAAAATATTCGCAAAATCTGCTTGTCCCACTCGATGCGCGGTTGCTTCCAATAGAACCTTGTACTTTCATATAAACAACGTTCGTTCGTTTTCGGTTTCCAGTCTAGTAACGAAATTTTCACGCGGCCGCACGGTGATTTAGCCGGTCTCCTCTAATGGACCGTCTCGTTCCACCCGCTAAATTACGGCCGATGTTTATTTGCACATTTATCTTCGCCAGACAATATCCGATTCTGTTCGGCTTTGAACGGCTTCTTAGTAGAGTGATCCGACGTCATCCGGGCGATCGTTTCTAATGTCTATGCACGGGATTTTGTTGGCGTTGCTCCTCGACTCAAACAGAGCACTAAAATTGACGGGATATAAACCATGCCTGTGATGTCAGGTCAGTGGATGGCAGAGCAGATTGGGTAAAGTAGGCTGTGGAAGCTGCAAGTAGCAGTCGCTGCGCGACAGGGCCTACCACTACTACTGCTCACCACAAGTTTCTGCTCAATGTCATGAAAATTCAATTTTAGATTCCCGAAATAAATGTTCACCACCAGAGAATCAGAGCAAATTATTAATCGATTCAATTAGAAATCAGCCAAATGGCGGATGTTTCCCTCATCCGGCACTTAACATGGCGTAGGTGAAATCAGAAGTAATGAATTCATCTGTTCGGTCCAAATGAAGTGACAGATTACATCGTCCATCCCCAGGAATTTAGGGGAAAACCCTCCTAAAATGTGTGTGTGGGATGTTACAGAGAAATGTAAAACTTTGGTAAAACGATAAATTTGCTCTATGGACAATTGACTTCATTTCGAAACGTCTCTTTTTTTAACATATATTTATAAGATCTGAAAGTCAACCCACTTTGTCACCGACATTTTACATTAGCGAAAAATAATGTCGCACGTTTTCCTCCCACGCTTCCATTTCGGACGAAACAGAACTTTCATTCAGTTAAAGTAAACTTTTCGAGTGAAAAAAAAAAAATCGACATTTCTTCCGTTCAAGTAGGTACTGTGTGATGAGAAGAAAAACAAGAAAATTAAACCAAGAAAAAAAAAACAACAAAACCGAATGCAAGCATATAAATATTTATAAACATTTTAACTGCCACGCATTCGCACCCGCACCAGCAGCCGATTTTAACAAGGCTAATGCGCGCTGACGAATTATTGTTGTGCTGCGTCCGTTTCTGGCCTACTACTGTGCTGATGCTGAACAGCCCGGAGCCGACTGCAGCGGACGCGTCCGCACAGTGGCGCTTCTTCAATATACACTTTGGTCAAAAGTGAAAAGTTATGTGTTTCAAATCAGCTGATAATAATAATGGGGCCTCTTCTGCCAAATTTCATTGCGCTGCCATTAGCATTTACTGCGGTGTTATGAATGAATTGTAAATCAAGTCACATGCCGTGAATAATTGTAACATTCCGCCGCCAATCTGGACGCTGAGATGCAACGAGCCTTCCGGTCCTGCGTGTGGGTGTAGGGAGTAGGGTTTCTAAAACCCAACTCATGGCTAATGTAAATCTTGTACCCACATTTGTCAAAACTAGTCGTCATCTCCCCGAATGATGCTGAACTTTGCACTTGACAGGGCACTGGGATGCACCGTCCTTGGTACCATAGAAGTACCCATCCTCCATGAGAATGTTGTCGACGTCAACGGTTTAGACTTCCACAGAACTGATTTTGATGGATTTGACTGGCAATCCTTGTTATTTTCTCCTGATGTGGATATCATTTTTGATTGAAATTCGATTGAAACGTGCAAGATCTGCCGCTCTACACACATTTAAAGGATAGCACTGCCAAACCACCAAGCGACAGTTTAACCGTGCCTGCAGTGATCTTCGACCGTACAACCGTCTTCTATATGCAAGGAAACCTTCGCAGAAATCCAGATGACCTGCCTTGCCTGCAGATCTGTTTCTAGCCGATCGCAAAGCCAGCGCTGCGCGCGATGAATGCAACCTCTTTACAGCAAACTTAATGCAGGGTTTTAATCACTTTACTGCTTCCTTGGAAAATATTGCCTCCGCTGTTTGGTTAGAAACACTCCTTAAGAAGTCGTCAACGTTTTTCCGGTAACTGAGAAGATCGAGAACTGAGAATCGAGAGTTAGTGGCTGGATCGGACGGTATTCCATTTTGCATTCTGAAAAAGTGTTCAAATTTTCTCGCTGGACTTCTTTCACTATTGTCCAATGCTTCAATCCAGCAGTGTAAGCTCTCTACCCAATGGAAAGATTCGGTTGTGTTCCCTGTACACAAGAAGGCTGATAAGCGCAACGTTGAAAACGTTGAACGACGAACGACGCTTTGTTTGCTAGCTTTCGACACTACATTTCTTCAGACCAGCAAGGATCTTTTCCAAAACGTTCAGTCTCTACGAATTGCGCTGGTTTTGTCTTGTCCTGCCTGCGCAACATGAATGAAGGAGTGCAAATTGACGCAGTGTACACGGACAGTCTGAAAGCAGCGTTTGATCAGGTGGATCACGGTATCCTCCTTGCATGATTTGCGGAGCTAGAAGTTTCTGCACCATTCTGCAAGGAGCTACAATCGTAGCTAACACCGTAGGCTGAGTGTGAAGATCGGGTCCTAGTTTTCTGATTCGTTCTGCCACATCTCTGACATACCACAGGGAAGTAACCCTGGACCACTTCTCTTTTCTCCTTCTATAAATGAGCTATCAGCTCTCATGTCACCTGGCTGTTGCTCATTTAGATCATTGTCATCCGTCCGGCTACTGAATAGCAGCACGTCGTCCAGCACGATAACATTCGCGTGTATTACTAGAAAATGTAGGCGGAATGAATGCAAGCGTCTACGACTATCTGCAGGCGTGTGTTGATGTGATGGGTTTGATCGAAATTTCACCCAATCACCAACGTCCAACGTAACTAGCGATGTGGTGATCTCTGCTGGGGCATTCCTTTCATAGTCTTGAAACGCTGTCTAAATACTCTAGCGTTACCCTTATCTAAGTTTTTCGATATATCATTGACGACAGGAGTTTTCCTCGAGTGGTGGAAGCATTCCTTTGTTTTCTCTGTGCACGAAACGGAGTACAAAAGAAGCTTTGCCAATTACCGTGGTATTGCTGCCTTAAGTGATGTCTCTAAACTATTTGTGCTAATCGTACTCATACTGGAGAAGTTGGTCCTTGATTGCTCACACTGCATCTCTCCTAACCATGGATTTATGCCAAAGCGCTCGACGACAACAAATTTAATCGCCTTTACACCGCTGATCAGGTTTCGACCGTATAAACCATGAGATAGTCATCTCTAGATATCATGAATTAGGTATTCACGACAATCTAGTGACTTTAGCTTCGCTCCTATCTCATCGGCAGAACTATGTCTGATAAAATCGGCGAATACGTATCGTCACCCTTCACAGTAACCTCAAGGCAGTAGTCATTTGGGACCGTTTCTGTTTTTGTTGTACATGAATGACGTGAACGTGATCCTCAAATGCTTGAGATTATCGTATGCTGATGATTTGAAAATGTACTACACAGTAAAATAAAGCCCTAATGAGGCCCACCTCTTGCAAACAGGATCTGTAGACCTTTGACGAATGGTGCCGAAATAACAAGATGTCACTGAATGTGTTCAAGTGCTCGGTCATCTCCTTCGGTCGCAAACGTAACATGTATCTGCTAAAAGCTTCAAGGATGTATATTGCTTAAAATCTCTATATTGCTCGCTGGTTCGTCCTATGCTGGAATCATGTCTGGGTTATGTCTGAAAGAACTGAAAGTCTAATTCTAAAAAATAATGAACTTCAAAGAAACACTGATTTAAGAAACGAGGGGGCGCCTCCTTGCCAAGTCCACAATATCGAGCTGCGGTTCCGGAACCAGGTCTAGGATCTGGGTCCAAAATATGATCAAATGTGTGGTCTAAGACATGGCCCACAATCCAGTCCAAAGTTGTTCCAAAATATAGAACAAAATTCGTTAAATTATAGTCCAGATCCAAAATATGGTCTAGGTCCAGCATTTAGTTCAAAATATGATCAAAAATGTTGTCCAAAGTTTATCTATACCTATAAAGAAGCATTTCTGTCTGTCTGTCTGTCTGTCCGTATGTTCCTTATAGAATCGAAAACTACTGAACCAATCGGCATGAAAATATGCATGTAGAGGGTTTTTGGGGCCAGGAAAGGTTTTAGTGATGGTTAGAAACCCCTCCCCCCACTAAGAGGGGGGGCTCCCATACAAATGAAACACAAATTTCTGCATAACTCGACAACTAATCAAGCAAATAGAACAAAATTTGGCATGTGGGTGTTTTCGGTGACAAGAATTTATTCTATGGTAAATTGAGACCCCTCCCCTCTTTATAAGGGGAATTACAACTCCTCTCCTCTTTAAAAGGGGGGGCTTCCATACAAATTTCCTCATAACTCGAGAACACTTTAAGAGGGGGGGCTCCTATACAAACGAAATACAAATTTCCTCATAACTCGAGAACTAATCAAGCAAATGGAACAAAATTTGGCACGTGGGTGTTTTTGGAGACAAAATTTTTTTCTATGATGAATTGGGACCCCTACCCACTTTAGGAGGGGGGGCTCCTATACAAATGAAATGCAAATTTCCTCATAACTCGAGAACTAATCAAGCAAATGGAACCAAATTTGGCATGTGAAAGTTTTCTAGGGCATGAATATTTTCTATGGTGAATTAGGGCCCCTCCCCACTTTAAGAGGGGGGGCTCCTATACAAACGAAATACAAATTTCCTCATAACTCGAGAACTAATCAAGCAAATGGAACCAAATTTGGCATGTGAAAGTTTTCTAGGGCATGAATATTTTCTATGGTGAATTAGGGCCCCTCCCCACTTTAAGAGGGGGGGCTCCTATACAAATGAAATGCAAATTTCCTCATAACTCGAGAACTAATCAAGCAAATAGAACCAAACTTGGCATGTGGAGGTTTCTGGAGGCAAAAATATTTTCTATGGTGAATTAGGACCCCTCCCAACTTTAAGAGGGGGTGCTTCTACACAAATGAAATACAAATTTCCTCATAATTCGAGAACTAATCAAGCAAATGGAACCATATCTGGCATGTGGGTGTTTTTGGAGGCAACCATTTTTTCTATGATGAATTAGGACCCCTTACCTTTTTAAGAGGGGGGGCTCTCATACAAATGAAATTCAAATTTCCTTATAACTTGAGAACTAATCAAGCAAATGGAACCAAATTTGGCATGTGGGAGATTTTGGAGTCTTGAATTTATTTTACGATAGTTAGAGACCTCTCACCCCTGTGGTAGGGGGATATGGACTCTCATACAAATAAAACAGAAATTATTGCGAAACTCAAAAACTAATCGAACTCGAGAAATTCGAGACTGTTCCATAAAACATTAGTCAATACAAGACCACAAAAACTATCTATAGTAACACTAGATCATTCAGGACGAGACGGTCGCGAGTGTTGCCGGTGACCCGCCGTCGGAAGCGCCGCCCACTGGGGGGCTTGCAAAACTCGAGATTGTGACAAAGATCATCCGAGATTCATGATTTATGTACAACACAGGTTAATTTGTGGCAATACGAAGTTTGTCGGGTCAGCTAGTTTATAATAAATCTAATCTGGCCTAGTTTGAGAATCTGGTCCAAAATCCGGTCTTGGTCCAGAATGTGAGACCTGATTTCACATCTGATCAAAAATGGGGTCCAGAATATTATCCAAAACCTGATCCAAATTTGATAAAAATGTGGCCCAAAAACTGAAAACGGACGGAAGTCCAACATTTAGTTCAGGTTCAGAATCTGGCTCAAAATATGATCAAAATCTAATCGGAATTGTAATCCAAAATCTGGTCCAGAATCTGGTGTGTGGTTTATATTCTGGTCGAGATATCTGATCCAACATCTGATAAAAAATGTGGTCCAGAATGTCACAACCTGTCAGATCCAGAATGTGGTCCAGGTCCTGATCCAAAATTTGATAAAAAATGAGGTCCAAAATATGATAAAAGCTGGTCCAAATCTGTTAAAAATGTGTTCCAAAGTCTGATGCAGTTCTGGAATCTGAGTCCAAAATCGGATGAAAAATATGGATCAAAATTTGGTCCAGAATCTAATCCAAATTTGTGGGGCAAAACATGTCTTATAACCTAGTCTAATTCCAGAACCTGGTCCAAAAGTTGTTCCAAAATCTGGTCCGCAATTTGATAAAAAAAGCGGAACAAAATGTGATCCAGGTCCGAAAACAGTCTTTTGTCCAGAATGTAATGTAATCCCAAATCTGGTCCAGAATCTATTCCAAATTTGTTACAAAATTTGGAACGAAGTGTGATAAAAAAATGTGCTCCAAAACTTAGTGCAAGTTTAGCATTGTTTAAAGTGGCTTAAAATCTTCGAATCTCGACTGAGTGAGGCTGTCAGAGTCAATAGGATCGTAGCAACTGGCCCTGCAATTGTCCTGTACTCTAACACTTCAAATCTTATCTAAAAATGATAAACATGGAAGGAACACTGATTTAAAAAACGAGGGAATGCCTTTGACCCCAATGTTATGAAAGCCTAAAACAACGACGGATTTAGCTTTACGGTTTCATCTCCGGAAGAACAACTAAAACGTTGTGTCCAGTCGATTGTCGAGATTTTATTAGATCAACCTTGTGTGTGTTTTTTTCTTGACGTTGAAATGAGGTCAGGCATGTATGATTAATATTTTTTGACACGGTAGTTCTTTTACAATTGACGAAGGGACGGTAGAAAAAAGTAATGCAATTTTAAAATCGTTGTGTTGTGTGTGTAGTCGTTGTGACTCCTACCGTTTGTCCAATGCTGGAAGGTGCATGGGTCGAACCAAGCTATAATCAGAGATTATAACCGTATTCGAACCCAAAACATCCGCTAGGGCATGTGGCTCGCTGGTACTAATGTACCTTTGAAGTTTAACCCTTTATAAGGCAGTGGCAACTATATTGCCACCAACGAAAAATATTGTTTTTGCTTTTCTAACAATATCGTTTTAGCATATTATGTACTCAATATGTTCTGATAGCCTTTGGCGACATTCTCAATTGACTGAAGATTTTGGAGCGTCTTAGTAGAATACGAAACCTAAAATTAAAAAAGAAGAAACCTTATCCAATTTAATTCTACTATGTATATTTTATTCACGACAGATACGTATTTCGCCTACGACTTGCAGGCTTCCTCAGTGTCTGTTTCCGAACTAGTTCGAAAGCTGGGGATCTATTCTCACAACTCACCTCACCTAATAGCTCCCCGTTTGATTTGTACAGTCACCCAGGTGAGCGGAGTCACTTAGGTAACTGTGAGAATCGCAAATTGTGCTCTCACCCAAAAAATTTAGGTGAGGTGACTGTGAGAATAGGGCCCCTGATGTTCAACAGGCACCGCACGGCGATCGTATCTAAACCGAGTAGATAACTATGGTTCATCGCTAGAATAGGACAGGACTTCGAGGATCCTCATTGCCTGAAAGTCCTGTACCGCTCTATTGAATGTACGATACTGAAAAATATATTTGTGGTTTGGGCCCCGCACCAGCGCAATTTACACTGGCGAGATCCTACCAATCTTCCCCCTTACCCGGATCGCTGCCGTTTGATTGGACTGGAGCTGGATTCCTTACATTCAAGGTATAGCAGGTCTCAAACCGTGACGAAAAACAGGATACGGTCACGAAAAGCCGTGCCCGGAAGCTACGCGATCAAAAGCTGACAAAACCATACTGCTACGTTATGGACGACGAGACCTGCGTAAAAGCGGACAGCACTTTGTAGGCAGAACCCTTTTGAGCTCAAGGATCATGCCGCCCGTGCGAGAGCGGCGGATACTCCGCACATCCGCGCCAAGACCCTTCAACTAATCATCCCCTCTCATGACCTTCAAAACTTCCGAATATTTCGGCCCCTCAGTTTTGAGGATAAGGGTATCGTCTTTGCTCCTCTGTTTTTCTGACTATTTTCGGTGGAGCTCGATTCTCCTCTTTCTTCCTGGCAAAAATAAAATTTAAAATATAAAATTTAGGTTTTATAGTTTGCAGTTCTACAAAATAACAGTTTTGTAGTAAGGTTTTGATGAAAAATAATTGATTTAGTAAATTTGTATGTATTTAATTACCGAAATCAGTTCTGCGGCGATCTTTTGGTGGTTTGGTTCAACAATCAAGATAACCGCTATGTGAGGATTTTTCTTGTAATCTGTAATGTTGGCTACTGGCTAGAGATGAAATGCCCGGTCAGATGGCAATTTGCCGAATGTTCACATAGTTTCATTCAGACGACAGTTCTAATCGAAAAGCTAAAGCAGATCACTTTTCCTTTACTTTGCACAAGAAATACTAAAAAATTACAATTTCGTTATTTACCTGCAAAATTTAACAATTCTAGAAAACTTCACTCGATTGAGCATGCTACCGAGCATGCTATAGATTTCATGAGCTTTACTCAGGATTTGCTGAGAATTTACTCCGAGTAACTTGTTTTATTCATACGGAATCCGATGCTCGAAAAGTAAACTCTATCACGGAGAAAATAGCTGTCAGAGCAGAGTCTTTTATCATATCAACTTGAGCAAATACTTCTCGCGACTACTCGACTGCTCGAATTTCGCTCATTTTTATTTATACGGCTTATTGTCGTAAACGTGTCAGTGAAGATTAGGGAAATTGTAATCATCTAATACTAAAAGAATTTCTCTGTTTGACACATTGCTCTGGCATGTGCATTATAAACCGCAGGACTAGATAACGGTCTGAGATTATTATGAGATCCACTTTTTATGCTATCCGGGCGAAGCCCTGTTTCCATCAGTGCCAGAACGTCATGGAGGCAAATGGAAAGCATCAATAGATGCTTGTTCGTTCTAGTTCGTTATTCCCTGACATTTTGGCAATATATCGACAAAAAACGATCGATTGTAGAGACTAGGGTAAGTGCGAAAACTAGCACAGGGTCGAAAA
This sequence comes from Sabethes cyaneus, assembly GCF_943734655.1. Taxonomy (NCBI): domain Eukaryota; kingdom Metazoa; phylum Arthropoda; class Insecta; order Diptera; family Culicidae; genus Sabethes; species Sabethes cyaneus. The sequence goes on from NC_071353.1 coordinate 171,997,674, forward strand.
ACTTCTCTCTTACTCTATTATTATTAACTTCGATTGTGGCAAAATTTTCAAGTCAACATGTTTAACTATTCTAGAAGATGATATTTTTATCATGTAAAACTGGATAATATTTAATACATATAGAATTTTGGACTTTTGGGGCCAGTTTTGCCCATAGTGAAACGGAAGAACACCCACACGCTCCCCCGGCTCCCCGCCTGCAACAGTCGGTGTAAGTTAACGTAACCTCAAACGATGAAAACGATCTGCGGCGGATTTTGAAAAGTGACACTAACAAGGGTTCAATCGCTAGCTAGCTAGCTAGGATTTATGATGGGAGATTTTCCCGAATAGGATGTCAGTTGGCACTACTATCAGTTACCGGTAATTGACTGAAAATATTGCTTAATCCTGCTTGTTCTCTCAATCTACTACAAGATCGTCAAAAGGGGCGCTTGTATAATGGTTCAACAAAAATCGCGTTAATTTTTTGATTAATGACCTGTCCAAATATGACAGAGCTTGCACAACACTCTGGTGGTTTCTAAAATTTGTTGCAAGCGCATTTTCCCACAAATCAACGAGGTAGTAAAAGCAGAGGCACACTTTTCGCTGTGTTGTTCGACTGCGAAGACTTTTTTGTAAGGGCGATAATTGTGAGTAAAAATAGAATTTCGGTAATTTGTAACATGATTTTCCAGAACCCCACACACTGGGACTGACGGAGGTATAAAAACATTAATTTTCGAGAGTGTTTTGAAATCCTCTGCAGTATTTGGAAATGTCAACGCCCCACCACCCTAGCGTTAAAGTGAGCGAGAGAGTACACTCGATCCGAAAGCCAAAAGCCGAAAGGACTCGCGGTGCGGGGCCTACTGTGCTGAACTGTGCGATGCGCGCATTGATCGCCCCCGCGTGCTTTGCGCGTCCGTTAACCGGAACGGAGCGGGAGCACTTTCTTGTTTTTGCTTCCTTTCGAATATGAAGAGCGGCAGGAGGGAAACCGGACGGAAGGAACAAAGGTAGAGAGCGCGTGGGTTTTGCCCTGGCCGCCTGACTGACTGACGAACGACCGAAACAGCCGCAGCGGCGCAGCGCAGGCCAATTTCGCGAATCTCCAACCGCTCGCGCGGTTAGTCTGATCGCAGAATTCGGCGCGAACGGGTTTGTTGTTGTGCGCACACCGGACAGCAGCGGAATTGAACCTAAGTTACCTGCTCTAATCGAAATCCTACAGTACAGTATTCTTCAAACGCGAGTGTGATATTTTGCCAACAGGACCAGAACTGATTGAAAGCAAGAAAGAACTGATAGAATGGCGGTAAAGGATTTGCTTATTTATCTCTTCTGGAATGAATGAACGGCTGAAGTGTGTGGATGAGTGCTGGAAAAATGTGCAGCAGATTTTCCTCTAAACACGGAATTACGAAAAAAAACTTTTATCCCATTTTGCTGAATGTACGAAATCAACCGTGAAAGAACTAACGTTGAAAATTTGGAATTGAGCCAAATTTTTAATCGATTATTTCATAAATAACCGCTTTAAATATATTGATGAGTAGATTTTCATCCCGGCAGCGTTATGTAATGTCTTTGTGCTTCTAGTAGTATTGCCAAAATTAAACTTGAACATGAAATTGAATTGAAAATTCGTAAAACTTTTGAATCCATTCGATTCCATCACATTGGTGTTTGTTTATTTACTGCGCACTAGCTCTTGGATTACTATGGAAACGCTCAACAACTGTTTCCAACAACTAGAAACTTTGCTCCGCAAGAAACCGCCGCTTTCTTCGATGATTGTGGTTTTATTCCTCCTTCAAATTGAGATGGTAGAGACAGGGTTGTTCACGAAAAAATGCGTATCAGTGAAATGCATTAAAAATCTTCCAGTTATTTACTATTGGGTGAAACTTCAATCAGATTGTTGCCAGTGATTCAATATTTCTAAATGTCGCTGGACCAGATTCAGGCTTCTGTCTGATGTCGACAGGAAGATACTTTTATATAGATTTCAGTGGTTTGGTGTTTGTTTACAGCACGCATCTATTTCTGGCAGTTTTGGTCAAGTGAAGAAATTTGTTTCAGCAGTAAAATAGTATCCGTCGAATTAAAATTGATCTCTTTTCTTTAGAAGAAAGCTATTGCGTATGTGATATTCGATGATGACAAGTTGTTTGATCGCGATAATAAGGAGACATTTTACCATAACTTTCCCAATCTATGTCGCAAAATTTAGGATAAAATGTTATTTATTTTGCCAAAATTAAGTGCCTTAAACAAACACTGTGCCTTGGAAATTCTTATCAAAATATCTTTTGAATAAAAGAGATTTAATCTAACCCGGCAGAATCCAAAATTTGCACTTGCATCTCAGCATATCAAAAAAAATTGAGTAAAATGCTCCGTCGTGAAAAAGCCGCGGGCAGGCTGTTCAATGCCTCCTTGGCGGTAGTCGCCTCTTGCACCAGGCTATAGGGTTCATAGGGTCAATACTTAAACATATCGTCACAAGAGCCCGTTCTTATAGCGCCCTCCTGTGGATTGTCCACGGTGATGACTTTCCAGCTTCCTTCAGGAACGACCAGCATCTTGATATAGCGAAAAGATCCACGAGCTGTAGTTTTCTTAACCCCGTAATCGCTCTGCCAATGGTAACTTGCTGAAGGCGGGGAACTTCGGGAACATTTCTCTCGATGCTTGACACACGGATCAGTGCTTAGAAACCTCATAGTAAATTTAAGCAAAACGACTGAATTGATGCAATATACTGCTCATTATTTGCTGTTTCTAATTTATTTCCTTCAGTCTGATTTTGGTTGCAGCAAGAAAATTGACTGACAGGTTAGTCGAGCAATCATTCAGCATTGCAGGTCATGCATGTGTGGTTTTAGAGGGTAGAAAACTGAGCAAGACAAGCACTGTCAGCAGTTCAGTAGTCATGTCCATGAGCTGACAAATAAAAGAATACTACCAGGACTAAATATGTACGCGCTGAATGCATGTAGGGCTGCGAATTTTTTCGTGCACTGGATCTGGTTCTAATTGACTTGATTCGCCTTGCATTGGTTATACATTAATCGTCAGGGACGTCACTGGCTGGGGATTGTCATAACCTTCATCAGTGCTGGATTCGTCATTCTCTGTCGGCCCTTTGTAAGTTTTGACATCGTTCAGAGACTTCTTTGAACGGAAATGAATCACCGGGAGGCCATTCGGAGCCGTTGATTAAGTTTTAAAAGTTGGCTCTCCACTCTCGCTGATTAGCGTGACATCTCGGCTTTTTAACAATTTTGCTAGAATTCATGTCTCACGAATGGTAAACCTTGGTTTCTGCGTCGAATCCAGTCCAATTTGGGAACAAGCGCTATCGCTTTCGATCCGAATACTCGAAGATGCACCAGGTTGGGCTTCTTGCCGGACCACATTTCTTTTGGTGTCATCTCGTGCCCGTTGGTTGGAGATCGGATAGCCAGGCACACGGTCGTTTCTATTGCTTCGGTCCTGGATTCCCAATTTCCTCCGTTTGGATGGTCTTCCAACCTTCGCTTCGTAAACTCTTTCCCATTATCGGTTTGGAGTCAGTCGGCTTTCCACTGACTTTTCCCTCAAGAAGTACACAAAGATTCGGCGAAATTTGTCATTCGTGAACATCTACTTCCGGTAGCCGTCCTTGCTGAACGTAGTCTTATGTCCACGTTTGACAGTTTGTTTCATCGAAAGCAAATTTGTCGAAAGCTCCGGAATCACCGAAAGCACCGGAAAATCATGCACCACGATAGGATCATCTGGACAGCATTGCGGCTTCAATTTCATGCTTCCTTTTGCGATTACCTTCATTGTTCCTTTGTTGGCGATAATAGCTGTACTGTACTGCTGTTCGAGGAGTTCTCCAACAATCGCTCCGACTTGGCAAAATGATTGGAAGCACCTAAGTCAAAGTATCAGTCGTTGTCAACTTTCTGGAACGTCGACCTGTTACGGACTGTTACTTGCGTTATTAGCTCCCGATGAAGATACTTAGATTTTCTGGAGCAGTTTGGTTTCTGGGATATCTCCGTTAATATCCACTACGGAATTATCCGGCTTTCAGGCCCCGATTCCCCTTAATAGCTGGTGTACCGTTTCTATAATACCGTTGATGAACGTTTCCATGGAGTCGCTTTCGATAGTCCGACTTTCCGGGTCAAACTGATGTCTTCGAACGCTGCTTCCAACCTCGATCATGTGTAATTCACCGGATCCACCAGAAGAAAGATCTACCTCAAACACATCTTCGTCGATTACTGCCTGAATATCAGGCAGGAAAGACCGTCTCCTTGTCTCCTGCGAGATTCGAAAGGGTCGTAGCTCTGGTCGGTTTATACTATCATATGCGGCTTTGAAATCAATGAATAGGTGATGCGTTGGGACTCGGAATTCGCGGCACTTCTGGAGGATCTGCCGCATTTGGTCTGTCCCATTCCCATTTATTTATTTATTGATCTCCAAAAACTTAAGACTTCTGTCTTTTATGTTCAAGTGCCGAGGGTAAGACAAGTGATACGTGTAAAAAATTAACAATAAGAAAATCTATATATGTAGAAACGTGAAACATTGATTTGAAAAAAAAAACCTTAATTTGAGAAATCTCAAAAGAAATACTCGAAACATAATCTTCTGGATCCTATTGCTGAATTGTTTAACTGTATGCTAGGTGGTAACTTATTCCATGTGCTGATACCTCTTACAAATAACGAGCTACCATAGTGGGAAGTTCTGTTCCGAGGAATTAAAAACTTTCTACCGCGCTGACTTCTCATAGGCGTCAATTTTTCAAATAAATACTTTGGCGTTACATTATTTATTATCTTATATGCAAAAGAAAAACTGACCTCATCTTTGGAAATTTATCAAAGTTAGAACCTATCAGAATATGTTGTAAATGAGTCACGCTTGCGAACCGATTCAAATTAAATATGAATCGTATGCAACAATTTAATGCAACCCTTAATCCATTTACGGTGTTAGCTGAAGCCTGCATAAGTATAAAATCACAGAACAGAAAGTGAGGGTAGATTAGAGCTTTGAAGAGTCCAAGTTTAGTTTGAGAACTCAGACACCCAGCTTTCCATCTGAGTGATCGTAATGAAGCATATATTTTACCGCATTGTTTCAATACGAAAGAATCCCATTCGAAGTTACTCGGTATGGTTATTCCTAAACTGACAACTTCATTTGAGAATAAAATGCTATTATTATGCAGCAATATGTTTAGCTCTATAAATGCATTTCTACTACGACTGATGAAAGTAGCTTGTGTTTTTCTTGCATTTAAAATCAAACTATTTTCATTGGACCAATTGGCCACATCTGCCAAACAGTCATTAATGAGATTTTCAGTTTCATCTTTCGTCTAGTTAGTACAATCAAAATACATTTGGACATCGTCGGCAAAAAGATGTACCGTGCAATTCCTCAGCTTGGAAGGTAAATCATTTATATACAATGAGAATAGCAAAGGGCCTAAAACGGACCCTTGCGGAACGCCAGAGCTAATTGGCAATAAAGCCGAAAAACAATCATTCATTACACAACAAAGTTTGAAATCTATCTGACAAATAAAATCGAACCATTTTTACTGCATTAGAACAGAAACCAGAAACAGATTTTGAAGCTTTTTACTAAGATTAACATGGTTAATAGTATCAAAAGCTTTTGAAAAATTCAAAAGAATCATGACTACGCTTCCTCCCCTGTCGAGAACTAAACCAATATCATCACAGACACTAAGCATGTCTGTTTTTGTGCTATGTCCGGAACGATAACCAGATTGCTTGGAAGAAAGAAGGTTATTTCTTGAGACCAAAGAACTGATTTGACCCTTGACCATTCGTTCGAATGATTGAGACAACGCGCTTAAAATGCTTATCGGTCTAAGGTTTTCAAGTTCAAGTTTTTCTTCCTAATCCTTCGCGATTATTAGTTATCATAAGGTCAATTAGTGAAGACCCGGTTCTGTAGAAGTGAGTTGGTTCAACTCCTACACATTCAAATGAAAGGTTAATTAAACATTGTTTAAAACTGTCGCTTTTAACCGAATTCTTATGCAATATATTTGTGTTAAAGTCTCCCATTAAAAAAAAGTTTGTCGTATTGGTAATTAAGGCTTTAAAATATTTCACTTAATCGTTGAGAGCAATCGACGTTTGGAGGGTTATAGAAAAAACCAAAAAGAATTTTATTGCTTTTGATAAAAACTCTGTTGAAGAGCTTCTATCAGACATTTCAATAAGTTCCGCTCCAATATCATCCTTTCCTGCTTCCTTTGACATCAAAAGAGTGAATCTTGTTCAGCGGGAATGGTGACATATTGAGATAAATGACTAAATGATAGTCACTGTGTTGTAATGGCTCAAATTTCACTCAAGTCTTTAGAAAAATTTGTCATTTTCAGCACCCGCCAGCGTTTCAACCCTGAACTAGACTGAAAGAACCATCATCAACGAAGGCGCAGCAAACGTTTTGTTCGAATTTCGAAAACAATTTCCGCGCGTTTCCATGGTAATACCTTCAACCGAATAAACAAACAGATTTGTACTCCAGGCTTTTAAGTATGATGGAAGTGTTAACAAGATTGTTTTCACCTGGAAAATCAAGTTTTTCTTGAGTTTTTCGGAAGAGGTTTTCCTGGTTTAATTGAAACTGTTTGCTTGATACTCGTATTCTCAGGTGTAGAGAATAAAGGATTAGTTTTTATTTGAAATGTAATTTTGTCTTTGAGAAAAAAGCATTTAAAGCCATGTAAAACTGTACCTACACAGTAAAATGTTTCGAATCTTGAACAGAATTCTCCTGCTAAGCCTCAATATTATATTAAGACGAGTTGACTGGCAGCTAGTAAGCAAGTTTATGAGTTGATTGTAAACTTGATTGAATCAGTAGAACCTTTTTATGCTTTCGCTACTCGCGCCAATCTCGATTCATAGGCATATGCTTGCTAAAACAGAACAGAATTCACTCGAATACTGACGCCCCTTGGCGAAAAACTTCTCGAATTTTGTCCACCGATCGAAAGATCTTAGTCTGTGGATTAACCTTACATACTTACTTACATACTTACACTGAAGCCACGATTTCTCATGACATTCTTCATCGATGGGAAAGATGCATTATCAAAAGCGCCGTAAATATCAAGGAATGACGCTAAGCGAATTTCTTTGGTAGCGAAAGATTTTTCATTTTTTGTTACAAAAGTGTGAAGAGCTGCTATCGTTGATTTGCCTGTTTGATAAGCAAATTGCTCTTCGGTTAGTGGATTTTTAGGAAGTATTTCAGATTTAACGTACTCACCGATCAGTTTTTTTTTCATTAATTTCAAGAAAATTGACGAGAGACTAATTGGTCTGAATGATTTGGGAGAGGACTTATCTTTTTTACTAGCTTTTGGTATAAATATTGTCCTGACTTTCCTTCACATTTTTGGAATATATCCCAATACAAAACTTGACCTAAATAATTTTTCTAAAGCGGGAATTATTATCCGGTTTGCACTTTTGAATAGGTGCCGGAAAAATTTCATCTGGACGAGGTGATTTGAATGGACTGAAAGAATCGATAGCCCATTCAATTCTAGAGTATGAGAAAATTAAGTTTGCTAAATTTGTAGGTTCTTCGCTGAACATATCTAGTGCCCTGGTAGGTTCATTTCGGACCTCTTGTTTTTCTGTAGCATTTTGCATGCTATTAAAACTCTGCACTTGATCGGTGAATAAGAGCGATCCTATTTTTCTGTATTTTGAATTTTTCATGAAATAAAAAAAAAAGTGAAATAAACAACTTCCGAAACCCTACTGCCTAAACATGTTCGATTATTTAAAAAAAAAATCTTTGCGTAATCCGTACAGTTGATTCGGGTGAATGCGTAATATAGTTTAATGTCTTTACACGAAATTTCTATGACCCATTTCAGACAGCTGCGTCAATGCGCCAAGCTACGTTATCTCTCGCTAACTTTCTTCTCAATCCGAATTGGTGATTAGTCCTAATTACAAAAATTTATGGCCGAACATATGCAGTAGTTAGTTCTCGCATCAGAAAATCACAACCGAAGACAGAGAAAAACAACCCTGACCCTTGGACACTACTCGGGTGCTGCTCAGGAGGTGGTGGAGGGGTTCACCTAACGGCACCTGTTTGTTTGGTGGTTTCCATAGCATCTCACATCTTATCCGATGCCGACTATAATACGTCTATCTGTCTGTCTCTAGCTGCTCTGCGGTACGGAAAATAAAAATGCACGTACTAAATCGGTCAATTTGCCGCGTTTGCAGTTATCTTTCGCGCAGCAAGCGGCGAAAAATAACTGACTGGCACGTGTTTTTTTTTTGGTGAAAAAGTTCAATTTTCTTATTTTGAGCCCATTTCTCGTCTCTCGATTCAGTTGGTTTCATCCCCCCAGTTGGTGGTGCCGCAGTGAATCAGGGCGTTGCAAGTGCCAAAAAACCAACGATTTATTAGTGTAGTCACCTCGTCCGTCCGTACCTGTTGCGATTTTAATTTCTTTTTGCTTGCTATTGGGTTTGGCTAAAATAAAACCTTGATTTAATCTGCTGATTAAAAATCACCGAAAAAAAAAACATTCCGTTAGTAAACATGGAACCGTTGCCATTTCTATGCGTGTTTGTGAATTAATGATGAATGCTTGATGGTTGCTTTTGATTATTATTCATAAGAGGCACCGTAAATTATCGCACCAATCATGCTTTTGCTATAGCCCCGCAACAAGCAACAGGAACAGGAAGTGCTGGACTGGATCGCGGCCGTGCTGGGCGAGAAGCTGCCACCCGGTGCGTACGAGGACGTCCTCAAGGACGGTGTCATCCTGTGCAAGCTGGCGAACAAGCTGACACCGGGCTCGGTGAAAAAAATCCAGGAACGTGGCACCAACTTCCAGCTGATGGAGAACGTCCAACGGTTCCAGGCGGCCATCAAAAAGTACGGCGTTCCCGAGGAGGAAATCTTCCAGACGGCCGATCTGTTCGAACGTCGTAACATCCCCCAGGTTACGCTGTGTCTGTACTCGCTGGGCAGAATTGTGAGTTGCTCTGACTGAAACCCAATGATTCACACCAAGATTAAATTCATTTCTTTTTTTTTTTTAGACCCAAAAACATCCCGAGTACACCGGTCCAGCCCTGGGACCGAAAATGGCCGATAAGAACGAGCGTACTTTCACCGAGGAGCAGCTGCGCGCTCACGAGGGTGAACTGAACCTCCAGATGGGTTACAACAAGGGCGCCTCGCAGGCCGGAGTCGGTGCCTTCGGCAATACTCGTCACATGTAAATCTGTTGCAGCGTGACACGAACAGAATAAAAGTGTGACGACGACGACGACGTCGACGACGACGACGAAGACGCGCTTGTCACCTTCATCATTCACTCATCACTTTCACCATCGAACGATCGAACAAACAAAAAAAAAATGATATGTGTCACAGCATCCTCATCATCACATGATGGCTTTTTTCGTTTATTTTCTCCGAGCGAGGACGACGACGGCGTGATGTAATCTGCAGCCGTTTTTGTACCGTAAAAAAATTACTACCACATCGCCACACCGCTTAGAAACTGTAGACATTGCATTTTCCAGAATAATTAGCGAAATGTTTATTTTTCCAAAAAAAAAAAACTTAAAACGAGAAAACCGGCTCGTCTTTGAAATTGTTGTTGCTGCTGCTGTCATGACTATTTTTAGCGTCGAGGAGAACCCGAGACGAGAGTGGTTGGCGAAAAACCTTCACTGCTGCTGCAATTTGCGGGGCGCACGCGGGCGGCTTTCGTTTTCATCCTGCCCACGCCTCTCTCGATCGGAACACGCAGGAAAATACCGTAATAGCGTTGTGTTTTTCTTTTCTCTCTCGCGCGGCGGTTTTCAGCCTAAATTGACATGGCTGTTGCAGCAGCAGCAGCAGCAACAGCAAAAAACAGCGTCATGGAAAATAAATATTTACTCGCAGTTGTCGTCTGCCAGCCACAGGCTACTTTGTGGGTGCGCGTTCGCGCATGATTATTATGTAACGTTGACGACGATTCTATCGCTTCTTTGTCCTTTTTGTCGCCGTTCAGCTCTCTTTTATCATTATTTATTATTATTTATTATTTCTAGAATGAAAAATATGTATACTACTGAATTATAAACAAAAAATATTAACAACAGCGAAGACACGTTTGTTCGAAGAGAAAGAAATCACATCACGAAGCAATTTCGGTTTGTTTGTTTATCTTAATATATATTTTTAGGGATATCATAGACTGACCGTCTCATCTTATTTCAATTCTTGTTTGATTGTACCGTCTCAGCTAGGCAGAATAAGAAAATGTTACATATGGGACACTTATAGCAAAAACCTATCCATGCTATGAGATTTTTCCTACTGTTGGACCATAAAACGGTGGCAATTTTTCATATTTGCTTCTATAGCAGTAAATCTCTGTTGAATTGGATTCATTTTCTAATTGCAATAATCCATTTTCTTCAAGTGTCTTGAAAAATCATTCGTTTTCAGTAACACTAGCTAAAGACAAAACTCTCAAATTGCCAGAAAATATTTCATTTTCAGTTAAGTAGATGGGGAGGATGTTAGCGCTCAACAAAATGGATTTTTGGAACGCTTTCGATGACAACGATAACTAAAAACGATGCTGATGATATTTGTTATCTTTCAAACGTCTATCTCTGCATATTAAATGATTTGAAAAACGCAGAAATAATAGTCCCACTGCATCTAGTACCATCAAAACAGTAGTCACGGAAGTTCGTGATGAACCATTTTTACCGTAGCACTAACAAACTTCACTGATGTGGTACTGTAAAGCTGAAACATTTGATAAGCAAATTTTAGATCAACCACAAATTGAAGATTCGTCGGGCACTTACTTCCCAAGGAGCACCATATTTCGGTGGATACTGGGAGCGTCTGATGCTTTCAGTAAAAAGTACCCTTCGAGCAATGATATAAGAATCCAACCCAACGGAATTACGCAAAACAGTGACGTTGCCTTCTCCCGAGGAGTTAGGTGCTTGAATTCTAGAAGACGGTTGGGGCAAAATACGCTCGGCCATCAGAAAGCTCTTGGTTTAATGGGAATGCCAACATGCGGCGCATAGGAAAAAATGGCTTTGAAAAATTATCTAAGCATTGCCAGTAGGAAGAACTTGACCATCACCAACGAGCAAGAAACCAGTTAGCCACCATTCTGTGGTAAACCAATCTCGTTAGGGCTACATTCCAAGACTTGACATGTGTATGGACCACGGAAACAGATCACAAACGAGCGCGAGGTGGTCAACAAATGGCAGCAGTTCTTAGATGGTCACCTCAATGGCGAAGTTGAAGAAAGCAGTCTGCTTAGGAATGTCCGCGGAAGATAGTAAGTCAAACGAGAAATTGGGTTTACATTTACATTTATTTCATTCTTTTCAAGAAGGGAAAAGCCCGCGGAAGTGGAACTTTGTTCGACGCTCCTTCTTCCGCAGGCACAAAACCTTCATTTTTGCACCAACAGTTTACACCAAATGATACAATTATAAGCAGTTACATAATGAGGACTTAAATTATAACACAAAGTTCCTTATTATCTATAAGTTGATGACTAACACTATATATTTTGCACGTGATTTACTTCAAAGCATGCAGAAAATTATTTTTAACGACAGAACGGGACAAATGGAAATCAAACACATTAAAACAACGGTTGAAGACGCGAGACATACTCGAGAGAGGCTCGTTTTGGCCATAATTGGTGCGTGAAGCAGGAAGATTGAGAAAGGGGTGAGATCGAAGGGATCGCCGACGGGTATTGATGTTTAGTTGTTGGAGTATATCTGGGCTGTCAATTTGAGAGTTTAGAATATCAGAGATGAACAAAGCCCTAGCAATATCTCGTCGTATAGCTAAAGAGTCAAGCCCGATCAGATTACAGCGGTGTTCATAACTAGGAAGATGTGAAGGGTCGTTCCAAGGGAGAAGGCGTAAGGCGTATCGAACAAATTTTCGTTGGATAGACTCAATCCGTTGGATGCTGTTATGGTAGTACGGGGCCCATACAACTGCAGCGTATTCTACTATTGACCGCACTAAAGAACAATATAGTGTTTTTAAACATTGGATATTGTTAAAGCTCTTAGTAAATCTAAATAAAAAGCCTAGATTCTTCGAGGCTTTGGTAGAAATATAGGCCACATGTTCTTTAAAAGATAATTTTGAATCGAGCAGAATTCCCAAGTCTTTTACACATGTTTCCCTTTTCAAGGATGTTCCAGAGACTTTGTAATCATAGCACACAATTGATTTCTTGCGTGTAAAAGAAATGCACGAACACTTAGAGGCATTCAGTACCATTCTATTCATTGTGCACCAGTCGGCGAAATTATCCAGCTGCGCTTGCAGAAAATCAGTGTCTGTGTTATTTCTGATAACGGCAAAGAGTTTAAAATCATCGGCATACGATGATTTCATGCATTTCAAAGCAAAATTGATATCGTTCAAGTAGAGGAGGAATATATACGGGCCTAGATGGCTGCCTTGGGGCACACCAGACGTGACGGGGAATGGCGAAGAGATGATGCTACCTACTTTGACAGACATGAAACGTTCAGTGAGGTAAGACTTAAACCAACAAAGCATATTACCGCTTACTCCCAGTTGCTGAAGTTTGGCGACTGCAATCTGATAATTTATTTTATCAAAAGCTGCTGAAAAATCGGTGTAGACTGCGTCAACTTGAAGATGTTTTTGCAACGAGTGGGCTATAAAGGATGTGTAAGACACCAAATTGGTACAGGTTGATCGCTTGGGCATAAAACCGTGTTGAGTATTATCGATGTAGCCGGAAAAATTAAACGATAAGAACTCGAGAACTATAAGCTCGAAAAGCTTCCCACCTGCACAAAGCGAAGCAATCCCTCGGTAATTGGCTATGTTCTGCTTTGAACCTTTTTTGTGAATCGGAAATACGTACGACGACTTCCAGATGGTAGGGAAAACACCCGAAAGCATGGACGTATTGAAAATTTTTGCCAACGGGCTGCATAAAGTAGAGCAACATTTTTTTAAAATTATTGATGGAATGCCGTCGGGGCCAGGGTTCGATGAGCTCTTCAAGGTAGAGCAAGCATTCAGGATAATCTGGGTTGAGATGGCAGGGTAGGATCCAATAGCTGCCTTGTCTGGAACATTTGAGATGGCACGAGAAACTTGCTGACTGCTAAGTGTCTCATGAGAGAAAACTGCGCTAAACTGAGTACGAAATAATTCGCATATGTCCGAAGCAGTGGACGCTTCCGCATCACCAAGCATCATGGTAGTGGGTAAACCTGATTCATTTCTTTGCTCGTTAACATAATGCCAGAACTTTTTGGGGTTACTACGTAGACATTGTTGCATACGGTTTTGATACGAGTGGAACAGTTTCTTGTTCAGTCGTTTATAACGAGTGTTGAGGGAAATATAACGACATTTGAATTGATAAGTACCATGTTTCGAGAATCTCCTTAGAGCCATCCGTTTGGCAGATTTATAACTTTTTAAAGTGCAGGTAGACCATGGGGGATGTGAGGGTTTGCAAAAAAGTCTCTTTGGAGTAAACTGATCGATAGCATATAGAAGAACGTTTGTGAAATTTTGGACCGCTAAGTTAGTATCCGTATTCTCTAGTATTGAGCACCAGTTCACGTCTAACAAAAATTGGTTCATTTTTATAAAATCGGTCTTGCGAAAATCATACGAAAGAGGTTCGTTAGGTTCATCGAATGAGCAAGGAATACCATTGCAGAGAAATACGTGAAGCGCTGGATGGTGACGAGTTATCTTGACAAGAGTGCTGGGTGCGCGGTAAACCGAAATCCTGTCACTGCCGAATTCTGTACTAACGAAACACAGATCCAATATACGTCCATTTTCATTGAAAACACAATTTGTCTGAACCAGTCCAGCTGTGCTATACCCGTCCAAGAGCTGAGTTGCGCAGGAGTTTATTGATGAATGAGAGGGATCAGGATATAGAGCATGATGGTCATCAGCAAACGACCAGCTAATGCCACTAAAATTGAAGTCGCCCAATAATATGATTTTGTCTTTGGTTCCCATCCGCGAAGTTATCCATGAGAGCGAATTGAGATGCTGATCAATGAGGGTAGAATCATTCACGCGATTTGGCGGGATGTATAGTGCGCAGATGTATAGCGAATATATATTCATTCCTACTGTGATCCATTGTTGCTCAACGCCTGAGCAACCAGGGGGCGAGAGTGACCGAGATTTGTATTGCGAGCGAACGGCCAAGAGCACACCGCCGCCAGATTTTTTATTGCTATTATCAGCAGTGCGATCTTGGCGAAAAACTGTATATTGTTCACCAAAAATCTGTTTGGAAAGCGTGTTGCTGTTGAGCCAAGTTTCAGTGAAAATTAACATATCATATGAGGCATCGGAAACAGCAAGCGCATAATCTGTAATACTCATGTTGATACCGCCTAAATTCTGATAGTAGAGTGTAAGGCCATTGCTTAAACTAGAGTTGTTTTCATGAACCTGAGAGCTGGTGACGGCGCCTTGACGTGCTGCTGCTTGGTTGTAATGCAGAGTTTGCTGATAAGTTGCTAATGTTACATCTGGGGGCGAATGATGACCGCAGAGCTGTCGTTTTTTGGTTGAAAAGGACGGACTACTACCCCTTCCGGCCAGTAAAAACAATCTCCTACGGAAGCTTCCAGATCAGCCGACACTGACACTTTGAAGGATACGAATGACAGCTCGTTGAGTTGCTTGCCTTTTGGTACAAGCTTTATACATTTCACCGTAGAATTCTCGATGTTGATAGCTTCCCGTAGGTACCCGATGACATCATTCTCCGATTGTTCGACGTGAAAAGGGGTGACGTAGAATGATTTCAGATCCTCAGAAACCTGCTGGCGACGTTCGGTTCGATTGACAACTCGTAGAGGATTTACTCGTTCTCCATTATTCGTTTCCGTACCAAGAGACGTTATGTTTCTAGTAGAAGTGGATGGAACGGGCAGTGCATTGGAAGGTTTTGTCGTAGCAGCAGTTTTAACAGTTGTAGCAGCAGCAGTGGCGGTGGTGGTAATGGTTGTGGCAGGTGCGACGCTGGGATCAGTGGTAGATAGAACGACGTTGGCGTAGGTGGCAGTAGTGGTCAGCCACGTAGCCAGAAGGGGGGGCCCGGGGGCCCAATTTTGATTTTAACTGTTTTATAAGCATATTTTTGCGTTTAGAACTACAATACATTGAATGTATTGTGATGTATTATATTTATAAGCAGTAAGATATGCATATAATGTATTAGGAGCCAAGATAGGGCTCCTGGCCCCCACCTCTGGCTACGTGGCTGGTAGTGGTAGTGATAACGTCTGAAATAGGGTTGCTGAAGACCAACAAAACCGCCGGTAAGGACCGCTTACCGGCAGAGTTTTATAATGAAGGTCGAGAAACGCTGACGACGAGGTGGGTTATTTCCAAGATTTATGAGGAGAAGAAGCTACCGGAGGAATGAATGGAAGCAGTGGGTTGTCCCATCTCAATAAGAGTGATCTGCTCGAGTGCTGGAACTATCGCGGCATAACGCGACAGCCGTATACGGCTGCGCTCGCACCACTGCGGACCCAATTGTTACCATCCAACAAATCTTGCAAAAAATATCGGGAGTATCAAAGTGCCCCCGCATCGCATCTTTATTGACTTCAAAGCAGCATACGATACAGTCGATCGAGGAGACCAGCTATGGCAGTTAATACACAAACACAGTTTTTCCGATAAACCGATGTGCGCGTCTGGGAAACTTTGTAGATGACGTTGATATTATAACCAGGAAGTTTACGACGGCGGAGGCAATCTACGTCGGACTGAAAGCGGAGTCTAGGAGGTAAAACATGCGTTAAAGGCCAAACACATGAAAGGAAGAGGCTCAAAGGAAACAAACACGCGCCTTCCACGGACGGTAACCGTTGACGGCGACGAACCAGAAGTGGTAGATGAATACGTGTATTTGTGATTGCTGGTGACCGCGGACAACAACATTAGTAAGATGTTCTTACTTCGCGGCTTATTCAAGCGGGAAATCGGGCCTGCTTTGCCCTTCGCAAAACGCTACGATCAAGATGTACAAAATCCTTATCAGACCGGTAGTTCTTTATGGACTACGCGCCCTTGCCATATTCGAGTGAAAGATGCTGCGGACGATATTTGGCGAAGTACAAACTGATAGTGGAATATGGCGGAGGCGTCAGAGTCACGAGCTACAAGCACTGCTTGGAGAGATTCCCATCGTACGATTCCCATGGGCACCAGAAACAAAAGGGCTCAACGTGCAAAATTGCTCGACCAAGTGTGTGAGGAAAGTGATTTCTGAGACGATTCGGAAATTGGCGACGAGTGACCCAAGATCGAGTTGAATGGCGACGACTGCTTGAAACAGCACGAGCCATTGCGGCTCTGTGCCGCTGACGACGCATCCGGTTCTGGTCATTATTGACGAATACCAAGTTGCCCTGTTGGAGCGGCTTATTGTCCTCCAACCACTTGGTTTTCATGTTAATCGAAAGTAAATACTCGCTGAGTGAGCGGTTCCTGCGCTAAGCCAGCACTCATCTGTTACATACTTGTACGAGTATTGTAAGCGTGCCTGCACGCTTCGGTAGAACACCTTGGAGGACTGAGGGCAACATCCTCTACAGGCCGCTCAGGTGCTTTACGCCCAGTGTTGTCAAAGTCGCCTTAACCGCTCGCACCGTGTGCTCCCAAATGCCACCGATACGGAGGGGCAGAAGAAGGATTAAACGACCAATGGATCTGGGCATTAGTAAATACGTTTACGCTACTTCTAAGTGTATTCCTCCGCTACACAGGCAGGCTTGTGAATAAAAAAAATTACCTTTTCTTACCGACCGATGTTGACCGATATCTCTACCCGCCCAAAGTATTCGAGGCTGAATGGTTTCAAGTATAATGTCATACACTGCACAAGTAAGATTTCTGGTGTGTGTGTGTGTGTGTGTGTGTGTGTGTGTGTGTGTGTGTGTGTGTGTGTGTGTGTGTGTGATGTACTGGACGTTGCAAGATGCTTGATATTAACAGATGCTCAGATATTAACAGCCAGATGCCGATTCAGCTAAGGAGGACTTCAGCCAGAGCGGTAGGGTGCCGTCAAGTCCCATCCGGTCGAGTTTGGCAGTCGCAATTTCATGATTTAACGCATCAAAAGCAGCAGAGAGGTCGGTGTAGATTGCATCCGTTTGGAAACCGCTTCGACATAGTATTCGTAGCATAAGTAAATGGAAGAAGATTCGTCGTTATCGATCCTAAAATTGCTTTTTGTTTTCGAATAGCTTGGATGCCGCACACAAAGCAGGGACACCTCGATAATTATCCATGTCCTTTTTATCACCTTTCTTATGAACTGGAAACACAAACTCCGTTTTCCATAACGTCGGAAAAATACCGGTAGATAGAGGCAAATTGTGAAGATGACGAAGGGGTGCAAACAAACCTGTGCTGTGGTGCATTTCTTGAGAAGAATAATTTGCTCATCTAGAAATGGAGACACCCGGTAGATGGTGCTGTGCCTGTTCGAAGGGTTTCCGCATTTTTCTAGTTAAATTATGATTTTGCGTTACGTTCATCAGCTTAAAGTGTCATACAGAACAGCAAACTTTGATCGCGTTTTTCTCGAAATAAGCATTTTGTCATTTGGTTCGGTCCGACTTAACTCCGACCAAAAGAGTCATCGTCATAGTGAGCCATACTTACTTTACTTTAGTGGCAACGGTCCGTTACCGATCCTGCGCCGAACGAATTATGGTCCTCCAGTACCGTCGGTCCTGGGCTGCCGTTCTCCAATCCCCACGAACACCAGCTGAACGTGCATCGTCTTCGACAGCACACACCTACCGGGTGCGGGGTCTGCCTCGGAGTCTACGGCCTCTTTCTGGTTCTCTGCTGAACATAGTTTTGGCTACTCTTTCATCGGGCATTCTGGCCACGTGTCCAGCCCACCGCAGCCTGCCACATTGCACTACCTTCACTATATCAGCATATTTGTATACTTGGTACAGCTCGTGATTCATGCGATGGCGCCACACTCCATTTTCCATTTTGCCACCAAGTATAGATCGCAGAATTTTACGCTCAAAAACCACAAGCACTCGCCGATCAGCTTCGTTTAGCGTCTATGATTCGTGTCCGTAAAGGGCCACCGGGAGGATTAGTGTTCTGTAGAGCGCCAGTTTTGTGCGGATTTGCAAACTACGGGACTTCAGCTGGCTAACCTAATGCGTAGAAAGCCCGATTCGCGGCTGCAACTCGTCATTTCACTTCGCGGCTTACATCGTTGTCACATGTCACGAGTGTACCAAGGTATATAAATTCCTCCACTACTTCATATCGTTCCCCATCTAACTCCACCTCGGCACTAACACCACTTGGGCTCCCACGTTCCCTACCAGCAACCATGTACTTCATTTTGGCGGTATTAATGGTAAGTCCCAATCTCGAAGCTTCCCTTTTAAAGGGCCTAAAGGCCTCTTCCACTGCTCTACGGTTGATTCCGATGATATCGACGTCATCCGCAAAACTAAGAAGCATGTGAGATTTCGTGATGATAGTTCCATTCCTTTCCACGTTTGCCCTTCGTAATGCACCTTCCAAGGCATTGCTGAATAGCAGGTTAGAGAGTGCACCCCTTGCTTCAGTCCATCCAACGTCACGAAAGCAGCTGAGGTCTCACCCGCTATTTTAACGCATGATTTGGATCCGTCCAGCGTCGCACGAATCAGCGTAACTAGTATCGTCGGAAAACACTGTTCTAGCATTACCTGCCACAACTCATTTCGTTTAACTGAATCGTACGCCGCTTTAAAGTCCACAAACAGATGGTGTGTCTGCAAGTTGTACTCCCGGAACTTGTCTAGCAGCTGGCGCAGGGTAAACATCTGATCCGTCGTGGAGCGACCCTCACGAAAACCACTTGGTACTCGCCGACGAAGGACTCCGCTAACGGTCTCAGTCTGCAGAACAGGATACGAGCCATAATATGACATTTCAGTAATACATCGCACGTTTTCTTTCCGTACGTTCCTTTGGTTTCACCGTGAACATGCGGAAACAAAATGTGCGATGTATTACTGAAATGTCAAATACTATGGCTCGTAAAAAGCTGGATAGCTCTAGCTGCGTCTGCCAAGATTTCTGCATGTTGTGAATCGATTAAGATTTTAATATATTCGGCCGTTGGAGAATAAGCTGCACCAAGTGCTACCATGAGAATAAACCGTGGGAAAACTTTCCGATTACGCTAAAATATCCCCCGAAAAAAGAAACTCGAAAGATATTTCTATGGAGATTCCACCCAAGTAGCACACTTGGTTTTAAATAAGAATTTACAACAGATTTAAAACAAATCGAATTGTTGACCTTTCGTTTACTCATACTTAGTTACGACCTGATTAAGACGAAAACAACGAAAGAAACGAGCTAAAATGTAACATGTTTGTGAAATATTTCAAAGTGACGCCTATGCGTTGCATGGTTTTCGTACTACCAACAGAAAAGCTCGCGCTGTTGACAGGAATTTTTCTTTCTGATATTTCCCTAAAGTTATACATTTACAAGTAAATGATGACAGACATTTTTCGCAAGATAAAATGGCTAAAGTATATTTCGGTAATTCATCAATCACTCAAAGCAACATTGTAGCCTTCAAACAACCCAAACTAAAGTGCAATTTTAAATTTATCGTGAACTTTGCCATTCTACTTTCGAAAAATTGATGCGCTCAAGATATACTTTTATAAGCAAAAGTTGAGTGGAATCGAAATAAATATCATTTTTTGACAATCTCACAAAACATGCTAATCTAGGCACGAAAGGGAGAAGGCAATGAAGATGCGTCCAACATAGCTCTAGCCATCCCAAGTTCCTATCTAGCACCTCCACGTGGTCATATCCGGTAATGTTCTTTCCTTAAGATTGAGTAGCTAAGCTAGGAGGTGCGATGTTGCGTGGATCCCGGCCGCCAGATATCAAAATTGTAGTTTTGGGCAGACGGCCGATCCACTCGGCCCCGTTGATAGGTAAGCCACAACATATATTCCAACTATTTGTTTCGTTCTAGCTTTTCAAAAACCTACTATACAATGGAA
The DNA here is from genome assembly GCF_943734655.1 of Sabethes cyaneus. NCBI lineage: Eukaryota > Metazoa > Arthropoda > Insecta > Diptera > Culicidae > Sabethes > Sabethes cyaneus. The sequence goes on from NC_071353.1 coordinate 172,017,851, forward strand.
ACATTGACCGTAAAACTTGCTAATAATGTACATGGAAACTCAAATGACGGCATCGTTATGATGCAACTATATATCTGATGCAAAGGACTGCTGGTGAGCTCGTTCTATTTTTACCCATATTAATTTCTTTTCATTATACATATATCGTTTGATAAATTCATTATATACATTATATGATAAATTCATGAATACAGAGGCATCATATGAGTGGCAGACTGGAAGATGGAGCGAAGAGTCAACCGGAATCACTAGGAGCAAACTTCTGAAGGTCTGAAACAATATGTATGTTGCACTCTTCGAACAAACAAACCATCACGTGGGTTAAAACTGGTGCAGCAAAATTGATTGTTACCTGGAAGGATCCTAATGCTGGAAGGCAATTCTTATACTTCCGGAATGCGCACAAGGGCTTCAAATGGTGAGTTGACAACCTGGAAGGAGCATCAAACACAGCTCTGGTCCTCACAAGTTCCAGCCTCACGCCTCCACGAGTCATATGATACCAAATGCGGCGTAGCCTGGGCAATGTTGTCAATCTGACAATAGCGAAGTGAGGAGGTGTGACGCGAATACTGGCGTGGTAACCATAGCATGGCGGTAGAGGAAATGCTTCGTCAAACACGAGCGTCTGTGCACCAAGGAGCGGACGGAAGGAGCGCTACCAACGGAAGAGCAACTTGGCGCAGCAACTCTTGAAGATGGTTGGAAAGGCATTAAAACCACCATCGGTAGTACTGCTCTAACGGCACTAGGTACAATGAACTGAACTGAAATAACGATTGGTTCGACGGCGAATGCGAGCAATCAGTGCAGGAGAAGAATGCAACACCGTACGAGGGCGAATGTGGAGCGATATAAACAAGCACGGAACAGGCAAAACTCGGTATTCCGGAAGAAAAAGCGCCAACAGGAAGATCGAGATCGCGAGGCGATGGAAGAACTGTACCGTGCTAACGATAAACGGAGGTTCTACGAGAAGTTAAACCGTTCGCGCAAAGGCTATGTGCCGCAGGCCGATATGTGTCGAGACTCAGACGGTAATCTTCTCACGAACGAACGTGAGGTGATCGAGCGGTGGAAGCAGTATTATGACGAGCACCTTAACAGCGATGCAGCTGAACATGGAGGTGACGATATGGCAATAGATCTTGGAGCACGTGCAGAAGACGACAGAATACCAGTCCCTGACCTCCAGGAGGTAGCAGAAGAGATCGGTCGGCTGAAGAACAATAAAGCGGCTGGGGCTGATCAGCTACCCGGCGAGCTGCTGAAATACGGTGGTGACGCACTGGCTAGAGCGCTGCACTGGGTCATTGTCAAGATTTGGGAGGATGAGCTACTACCGGAGGAGTGGACGGAAGGCATCGTGTGTCCGATCTACAAAAAGGGCGACAAGTTGGATTGTTGAAATTACTGCGCAGTCACACTGCTGAACGCCGCCTACAAGGTACTCTCCTAACTTATATGTCGTTGATTATCACCATTTGCAAAGGAGTTCGTGGGGCAATATCAAGGGGGATTAATGGATGCCCGTGCCACCACGGATCAGATTTTCGCGCTTCGGCAAGTGTTGCAGAAATGTCGCAATGCACAACGTGCTCACGCATCATTTATTCATCGACTTCGAATCGGCGTATGACACGATCGATCGAGATCAGCTATGGCAGATTACGCACAACTACAGATTTCCGGATAAACTAACGCGATTGGTCAAGCCGACGATGGATCGAGTAATGTGTGTTGTTCGAGTATCAGGGACAGTCTCGAGTCCCTTTGAATGTCGGAGAGGGTTACGGCAAGGTGATGGGCTTCATGTTTGCTGTTCAACATCGCTTTGGAGGGTGTGATAAGAAGAGCGGGTATAGACACGAGTGGCACGATATTCACGAAGTCCGTCTAGCTTCTTGGTTTCGCTGACATCATTACACGTACCTTTGAGAGGATGGCAATCTACAAGACGCTGATTAAACCGGTATTCCTTTACGGCCATGAGGCATGGACTGTGCTCGTGGAGGCCCAACGCGCCCTTAGTGTTTTTGAACGGAGGGTGTTGCGCACCATCTACGGCGGAGTGCAGATGGAAGACGGAACGTGGAGGAGGCGAATAAACCATGAATTGCATCAGTTGCTTAGGGAACCACCCACCGACCGCTAAAATCGGTCGCCTGCGATTGGCTGGGCATGTCGTAGGGATGTCGGACGACTGCCCGATTAAAAAAGTTCTCAATAACGATCCGACTGTAACGAGACGGCGGGGCACGCAGCGAGCAAGATGGATCGATCAAGTGGAAGGCGACCTGCGGACCCTACGTAGACTACGTGGCTGGCGAATTGCGGCCATGAACCGAGTGGAATGGAGACGACTTCTTCGTACAGCAGAGGAAACCACGGCCTGGAGCTGATTAAGTAAGCAAGTAAGCTCTGTGATGGCACACGGTTGGGTGTGCAAAGAATTACTGACGAAAATTTGCCTCCCGTAGAGACACCTTCATAGATCACAGAAAGCTACACTGCAGCGAAATTTACGTCACCAGCATCTAACGTCACCTTTTATCCTGCCAATGATGACTTTAATCCCCCGACATTGCCAGTGCATCTGTTTAGTGTTTACCATCGATCAGTGCGTTTCTCAACTGCGGCTGTGGTGATTTTCAAAGCGAATCGTCAATTCCTATCGTAGTAGTCCGTCCGTGGCCAGTTGCCATGGCTAAGAATAACCATTCGTCAGCGTTGAGCAGAAGTAGCAGCAGTGGAACAGCGCACAGGAGCGGGGTAAGAACGCAAAATTGGCCTTGGCCGATGAGTTACAAAGTGCCACGTCCCGTCATCCATCCAGATCCAGGACGGGTGGACGGTGGTGGAGGCGGCACGGCCGCCGTTTCTGTTTGGTTGACAGCCGAAGGGAAAATATCGCAAAACATACGTTTATTTATTGCATCATATGCGCGCTAAACACATATGTTTGTTAGTTAGTTAGTTACGGGTTGCGCGCGCGTTGTTGATGATGGTGATGCGCACATTCATCGCACACATCGCGCACACACACCCGGTTCGTTGGGTTGGTTCTGTTTTTCTCGGTCAGCCAGCATCTAGAAGGGTCGCTGCTTCGGCGTTGGTGCGTTTGGAGGTCATTCTAGGCGCGGTGGAAAACCGTGCCGAACTGTAAACATTGGCAAGGCCAATAGTTATTTGTTGTTTAAGTTTTTCTTCGGGTTTAACTAGAATTTGTTCGGCATAGGCGCGCGCAGGCGGGCAATTTATTGCCCCGGTTTGTTTTGAAACGGGAAATGTGTTCCCGTGTGTAGATCCAAGCTTACAAGTTCATTTCGTTAATCCGTAGGATTAACTGACAGTTTCTCTTGGGCTAGTATCACTCCTGTTGACAATTTTGCTTGAAGTTATCACAATACCTAGGTATTGTTTTTTGTTCTATCAAATCTAATTGTGCAAAATGCTAGTGTCGTACCTGGGAAAAACAACAAATGGCCCATTACCGCGTCTAATAACGGTATGGATTCCCCTTTAATGAGCTGCAGGAGGGTAATTATTAGTTTTGTTAGAACTGACCTCACTCATGCCTCTGGATGCGTGATAAAATCAACTCTCAGTAAAGTATTATAGCATGTGCGTTGCATAATCAACAAAGCGAATCGAATCAACCGTTAATTTGATTAAATGATTAGTCTGGAATGTAAATAAGAAATAGAAAGGAGCACCAACACTTGACTTTGACATTTGCCAAAATTACCCCCAAGTAAGCGCAGCTTACTTGGATGTTCGTTGGTGCGCCTAATGCTGCTTGCATAGCCGGTGCTTACCGGCTGCGCGCCGGTGAGCTAGTTGCTTACATTCGAGTGAGTTCTAAACTCTCCGATGCTCTGATGTCACAGCAGATCGGGTAAAGCCCGTTTGTTCGACGGCTGCTCAGCTGTGCTAGCTAGCTAGCCAGCTAGCTAGCCCGTCGAAGCCCACACTGCACTGCAACCGGTGACCGGGCCGACGAGTACTTATTTAATGACTTGCAACCGCCGGAGAACTGGCCAGAAAGTTTTTGATTCTCGAACGACTCGCGTTGGCGCAGCAGTAGTTGTTGGCTGTCGTGACCGACAAAACAGAAAAAAAAAATAAAGTCTAGAAACTGCAGGCGAAAGGGTTCTGTTCTAAGGTCTGTTTGGTGGTTTGGCACCAAAATCAGGGTCATTTCGAACGACGAAACGTGCTTGTGCTTGCTTGAAAAGATCTCCTCGAAACCGTCGTCGCGCACCGTCGTCGATAGCTGGAGAAAAGCTTGTGCGAAAAGGTTGGTTGGCAAACGTGACATCTTGGTGTGAAGCAATTACGTGCAGTGGTTCAGGTTCAGGTTCAGGTGTGTGATATTGGATAATAATTGGTGAAGTGACCGACCGACCGATCTGTGCTATAGTAAAAGTGCGAAAAAAATGGCAGCCGCAGCAAAAATCCAGCTGATCGCTCTCGTGGCCGTACTACTGGGGACCACGATGGTACTCGAAACTTGCAGCGCAATGTCATTCGATGTGAAACGTAGGTTGCTATGCTATGGGATGAACTTTCCAGTGCAGACTTGATGATTGAGTGCAATTTTTTTCTGTTTGTTTGTTTTCATTTTGTAGCCGAATTCATCAAAACGTGCCGCTTTTCCGATCCGGACTTTGTCGGTTGTTCGACGAACTCCGTGCAAGGACTGTTTGACAAGCTAGTTACTGGTAAGTAAAAATGAGGTTAGTTTCTAGTTCAGTTATCTAAGAACTTCGTAACCCTTTTTAATTGACTTCTTGGTAGAGAATTTCTAACTTAGTTGAATTCTGTCACTCGTTTTAGATTGTTTTTGAACTCCTTTTTGGACACTTTGACCTGCGTGTGTACTTTTTGGGACTCATTTCGGGGTCTTCGGGCTCTTTTGGTAGTTCTATTTGAACTGTTCCAGACTCATTTTGGACTCCTTAGGCTCCTTTTGGACTGCTTTTACTTTTTTTGGGCTCGTCTTAAACGCTTTTTGGGTTTTGTTTGACACTTTTTTGAGCTCTTTTGGAGTTTTTTCATAGATGTTTGGGTACCTTTCTGCACTTTTTTATATTCTATTTGCAATTTTTTTTTGCAATTTTCCGAATTTTATTTGAAAAGTTTATGAAATATTTTTCGATTCCTTTTGGACGTGGACTTGCACTTGGACTTTGAGTCCCTTGGGTACATTTTGTATTTTCTTTGAACTTTGTTGGACTTTCTTTGGACTCTTCTTGAGCTCCTGGGGTTTGTTGACCACTTTCCGGACTCGTTCGGTGTTCTTTCAAAATGTATTTGGGTTCTTTTTGGACTGCTTTGCACTTTGCGACTCTTTTCAGGTTCATTTTGGCCTATCCACTATGGGCCAGAAATTAAAATTCCGGGACAAAAATATTTGCGGTAAAACGGCATGTCTCAGCTCAACGTGGTCTTCCGCAACTTCTTTTTGAATGACAAAATGATGCATCTTTTGAAGGGGTCGTCCAATATTTAGTTGTTACTTTAACAACATTTTAAGTAATAAGTTTTTGAGTAAACTTTTTTTCACCTTTTTGGTTTCAAAATATTAAAGATAAATCAATTTCAAGTATTTTTTCTGAAGATATGAAACTTCTACCTTTTACCTATTTTCAGCAATAGACCTTTGTTTATAAACGACCCCTCAAATCACATTTCTTCTTGTAACGTGTTTATTTCAACAGACAGCTCAATGTGATGTTTCAGACAACATTTTGCACATAAAAGAGGAATATTTTTGCTGAAGACTGTTTTGCTTTTTCTGCATTAATTAATACATACGATATAACTAATTTTAAGTTAAAACCCGTCTGATGAAAAATGTGTATTTTTTCAAGGGTGGTGTCTTCGGAGAAGTGAAATATTAAAATATAGCACTTAAATAAATTCATCTATTAGCGTGATGTGTTAAAAAAGAGCACTTAAAAATCAATTACACTCAATAACTTTGCACACGATTATTTTATTGTTTTTAACTGTTCTACAAAGTTATTCAGTATATTAAAATACATATTTTCTGTGAAGACTGTTTGACGCTAGGACGCATATTTATTAAGTTATATAATGTTTGAAAAAAAAAAAAATTCCGCGTTTTTCCCAGGTATTCTCTGAAATACACATTTGGGCAGCTAACTTTAACAATTCCCTACAAATTGGTATGCAAACTAATTGCAGATACTTGCAGATGGCTAAGATATTCGGATTTTTCATCAGACGGTTTTTAACCTAAAATCAGTTATATCTTATTAATTAATGCATATAGAGCAAAATAGTCTTCAGCAAAAATATTCCTCTTTTATGTGCAGAATGTTTTCTAGAACATCACATTGAGCTGTCTGTTGAAATAAACACGTCACAAGAAGAAATGTGATTTGAGGGGTCGTTTATAAACAAAGGTCTATTGCTGAAAATTGGTAAAAGGTAGAAGTTTGATATCTTCAGAAAAAAATACTTGAAATTGGTTTATCTTGAATATTTTGAAACCAAAAAGGTGAAAAAAAGTTTACTCAAAAAAGTTATTATTTAAATTGTTGTTTAGGTAACGCTTAAATATTGGAGTACCCCTTCAAAATAGGCATCAATTTTTTATTCAAAAAGTTTCGGAAGACCACACTGAGCTGAGACATGCCGTTTAACCGCAAATATTTTTGTCCCGAAATTTTAATTTCTGGCCCATAGTGCTATCATGAACTCTGGTTGGCCTCTTTTTGAACACTGAACGATTTTGGACTTTTATGAACACTTCTTTTATCTTTTTTTTTGGACCTATTTTGGATTCTCTTTGAACTCTTTTCGGAGCTTTTACTCTCTTTGGAGTCTTCTTGGGCTCTTGGATTTTGTTGAACACTTTCTCGACTCTTTTGGTATTCTTCTGAAACCTGTTCTGTTCCACTCTTCTTGGACTTTTTTGTATTCTTTTCGGTTTCTTTGCAGCCTCTTTGTGCACTTTTTTGGATTCTACTAGCGCTCTTTTTGATTTTTTGTACTCGTTTTAAACTCTTTTTTGGACTTTTTAGATTCCTTTTGGAGTTCTTCAGATTTTTTTTCCGAAATGTTTGGAATATTTTTATATTATTTTTGCATTGGTAGTCTTCTTGAACTCTTTTTATAGTATTTTTCAACTGGTTTTGGGGTCCTTTCAGACTCTTTTTGAGCTTCTTTTATTCTTTTTGGACTTTTCTTGAACTCTTTTTGGCTTCTACTTGATACTTTTAGATTGTTTTTTGATTTTTTTTAACTTCTTTTGGACTCTATTTCACTTTTTTTCAAACTTTATTTAAACTATTCTTGGATTTTGTTCAAAATCTTCAAGGAATATATTTTAATTCTTTTTAGACTCTCATTGGACTGCTGGACTGGACTGCTTCACTTATTTTGGACTCTTGGATTTTGTTGCACACTTTCTGGGTTCTTTTGGGATTTTTTAAAAAATGTTTTTGGAGTCTTTTTGAATGTTTTAACGTTCTTTTTGAACTCATTTTGTATATTTTTGAACATTTACTGAAGTCTGCATCCTTTTTTGGAATCTTTTTGTATTCTTAACGGGTTTTTTTCGTAATCTTTGACCTATTTTGGATTCTTTGGGTTCACATTTGTGGACACATTTAGCATTTTTTGCCATTCTCGACTCTACTCTGGGCTAGAACAGGGGTAAAAATTACTAGAAACTGGCTGAAAAATGCCTGGAAAATAGGTAAAAACAGCCAAAAATAGCTTGAAAATAGTTAAAAATTAGAAAGAGGGTAAAAATAACATTCAAGGTAGCGCTAAAAGCAATCAGGCAAGAAATTGGCTTGCTCTTAAGAATCTGGTCTGCGAGGGAATCAGTGATTCAAGAGTACCATCGTTTTAGTAACCTGAACTCTCGGAAAATGACGGTTACATACGTTAATCTTCTATTTTTCATGTCAATCACCAGGCCAAAGGCGTGGTCTGTACAGCAGATAACATTCCATGGAATGCAATCAAGTGGAAGGAAGAAAGTTTGAACCTCCCGTACCAAATGCTTTTGTGCCTTTAGGAGTCTTGGTGTCTTGAAATCTTGAACTCTTGAACTTTTGAACTCCTAGACTTTTGAACTCTTGGACTGTTGGCCTTTTTACTCTTGGATGCTTGTACTGTTGGCTTCTGGGGTCTTGAACTCTTGGACTTTTGAACTTTAGAACTCAAACTCTTGATTACTTGGACTCTTGGGATTTGAGATTTTGAGGTGGATTCTTGAATTATTGGTCTCTTGGACATTTTGACTCCTGCGCTCTTGTATCCTTGGAATTTTCTACTCTTGAACTTTTATTTTCTTGAACTTTTGGACTCTTAAACTCTTGGCTTTTGAAATTTTGGATTTGTGTTACTTTGACTGAAGGACTCCTGGATTCTGGCACTTTTGGAACCTTAGACTTTTGAACTCTTGAGCTGCTGTAGTCTTGTACTCTAGGACTCTTAGCTTATGAGGTCTTAATTTATTGGTCTCTTGGACACTTGGACTCCTGGACTGTTGTACCCTTAGCATCTTGTACTCTTGAACTCTTGGACTCTCGGGCAACCACCCTTGGAATCTTGGATTTATATTGTTTATGTTACAAGTATTGAAACTCGTTGACGAACTTTATTGCAGATTTTTATTATTCTTAAAATTATAGTACTAGTTGAGCCCGAATCTTACGATCCGGAAAATATAAATGTCTGTTCAGAATTCCGAAAACTGCGGATACATTCCATTGACCAATCTTTGCGAAGATGTTTAATCTTTGTATTAGTTCTTTGAGTTCTTATATTGCATAATATAGCTCTAAGATGTTGTACATAAACGAGTCATAGCCGGAAACTGAAACAAATAGTTTTTATGGTCGTATTGAATTATATTTAACTTCTGGCTGTTTGCAACATTTGTGTAGTCTGATTAGAGAAAAATGTTGCTTAGAAAATTCTTGATCGTTTGCTATCATTAATTCTTTTTTTGAAATTTTGCGACTTGATCCAAGCAATCGAGTCTAGCAGTTGGGTCGAGCAGTCGAGTCGAACAGTCAAAATCGAGCAGTCAAATCGAGCAGTCTAGTCGAGCAGTTAAATCAAGCTGTTCAGTCAAGCAGTCCGGTCGAGCAGTCAAGTGGAGCAGTTAAGTCGAGCAGTTAAGTCGAGCAGTTGAATCAAACGGTTAAGTGAAGCAGTTGAATCGAGCAGTCGGGTTGAGTGGCTAAGTCGAGCAATTTAGTCGAGCTGTTGAATCAAACTGTCAGTTGAGTCGAGCAATCAAATCGAGTAGTCTAGTCGACTAGTGGAGTCGAGCAATCGGGTTGAGCAGTTGAGTCGAGCAGCCGATTCGAATAGTCCAATCGAGTAGTTGAGTCAAGCAGTTCATTCGAGCAGTTGAGTCGAGCGTCGAATCGAACAGTTGAGTCGAGCAGATAAATTATGCTGTCCAGTCAAGCAGTCCAATCGAGCAGTCGAATCGAACAGTTCAGCCGAGCAGTCTTGTCAACCAGTTAAACAAGCGAGCACTCCAGCAGTCGACTCAGTCATCTCACTGAGAATACAACCCATTGCTACGAAAGCAGACGTCCTCTCAGAGACCTGGTTTTCGATACAGACATAAGCCTCTTATATAAATAGAATAATATGTAGATGTGAAAATAGGCGGAATTTTCAGTCATACCCAACAATAATATATCCTTTATACACACAATAAACAGCACGGCCTCTAACTACTCTTTATATCCAAAAAATAGTTTCCTACTATTTCCTCCACCTATTTCACGTTTGGAAACGTGCTCGCTTTTGGTTTCCTCAACACCATAGCATATTGAATGATATGATAATAAATTTAATTGATACTGAGAATCGGTACTTACACTACCCTTTCGAGAAAGCTTACTGATGATTTAGTACAATTTTAATTACTGATTTAATTGCAATTATAAACTTAGAAAGAACAGACACTATTTATTCTCTATGGCGACCACTTTGTTCAATCTGCTCTTTGTAACAAAAGATAGCTTTTATCCACAGTCTAATCGAACAAATGTCAAGACGATCACTACCATAGGTGAGGCAAATTGGTTTGACGAGCAGTGTTTTCAACACTCCCCGGCCCGTAAACCTTGTCCAGGAACTACGTTTGGGACAGATTTAGCAGATGATGCGATTTCGATTACAGCCAACTTTGCCGCTGGGCGTTTATAGAGTCCACTTGCGGTTTCGACTATGGCCTGTCGGATTCTCCCGTCTTTGCCTGTGATTACCTGCTGGATTCTGCCGCGCACCCAGCCATTCCGGTTCTGGTCGTCAGCAATGAATACCAAATCGCCCTGTTGAAGCGGCTTACTATCCTCCAACCACTTGGTTTTCATGTTTATCGAAGGTAAATATTCGCTGAGCCAGCGCTACCAAAGCTCATCTGCTATGTACTGCGACCGTTTGTAGGTATGCCTGAGCGCTTCGGCAGCACTACTGACAACTGTATCGTCGGCTGCTCCAACCTGCAGGAAGTGACTCGGCGTCAAGGCCTCTCCGTTAGACGATTCTTGTGGTACATAAACCAAAGGTCTGCGATTAACGATTTCCTCAGCTTCAGCGTTGCCATTGTCACCTTGACCGCTCGTACCATGCGCTCCCAAATGCCCCCCATGTGAGGGGCAGAAGGAGGATTAAACGACCAACGGGTTCGAGCATTTGTAAATACGTTTGCGCCGATTTCGATTTGCCGAATTTGTTTCTGGAGTTATCCGAAAATCTGGTAATCGGAGCTTCTCTTCGTAAACAAATCTGCGTATCGCCATGATACAGGAGTCGGTGTCTAGTCTGTGCGCTACCTCCAAGTGTATAGCCCGAACAGACAGACACGTAAATAAAACGATCCACCTTTTCTCGATACGACGGTTAACCGATACCTCCACCGGTCCAAAATAATCAACGCCAACGAGGCTGAATGGTTTCAAAAACGGTGTCAAGCGCTCCACGGGAAGCGGAGCCATTTCTGGAATCTGCGGTCTGCAATCGCGTATTTTACACCATTGGCAATCCTTCACTGTCGACGCTAAATAGGCTCGTAGTTTGGGAATGTAGAATCGACGTCGGATTTCGTTAAAAACGGTTTATCTATTTGCGTGACCGTATTTGCAATGATAGTGAAACAACAGCTGTCTTGTGATTTCACAGTTCCTCGGGAGTATGATGGGAAATCTGGTTTCCTGGGAATAAACTCAGTCATTTTCATCCTTCCATCCATCCGTAGAATAAATTGTTCATCTAGAAATGGACAAGCTCGGTAAATGACACTGTTCTTCTCGATCGGTTTTCGCATTTCCATAGGGAAATTAAGGTTTTTCGTTAGTATCGCCAGCTCACAAGCAAAGTGTTCACGTTGCGCCATTTTCCATAGAATGGTCTCAGCGAGCTCGTATTCCTCCTGTTTAAGTGGAACCATCGCCGTGTGAAACATGTAACATCCTCGCACCTCTTCATTCGTATTCGGCGGTGGCAAGGTTTGCTTCGGCCAGAGCTCCTCAGGAAGTTGAAGAAATTGAGAGGTCCATTGAGCCATGCCATGGTCCAGCCAAATCAAACGAATCCTTGTCCCATTTAGTGAGAATATCCGCTATGTTTGCTTTTGTTGGCACCCACCGCCATTCGTTGATTTTTGTTTCTGGCAGAATTTCGCCGATTCGGAATGCAACAAAGGGTTTGTATCGCCGTTGCTCGGAACGAATCCAAGGCAGGACATTTCGAGAATCCGTCCAGAGTACCCGCTTTTTGACCTTTAGCCCATGATTAGCTTTAAACTTTTTTGGGCTCTTTTACTGACTTTTACTGAATTTTTTGTGGACATCTTTTAGACACATTTTTGGACCTTGTATACTCTTACTTGCTCACTTACTTACCTAGAAGAAGATGGCAAGAAAATAACACGAAAATAGTTAGAAATTGCGCAGAATGACTTGAAAATGGCTAACAAATCGCTAGAAACTATCGCAAAAAGGAGTCTAGATAAAGCTAAAAACTGGTTAGAAAATAACTCGAAAATATATAGAAACTGACTGAAGAATGACTAGAAAATGGTTAGAAAGTGGCTGGGAAAATAGCTAGAAGTATCTAAAAAATGACTAGAAAATTAAGGAGTGATTTTTTTTAACTTTTTTGGACTCTGTGGATTCTTTTTGAAAACTGAATTTTTTTGGACTGTTTTTGGATACCTTTTGGACACTTTTTTTACTATTTTTTGGGCCTATCTCTTTGAGCTTGTTTTGAATCTGCTTTGAACTCCTTTTGGATACTTTTTAAACCCTTTTTGGACTCCTTTTGGACTGTTTATTTAACTTTTTTTGGGATTTTTGAACGCTTCGGATTTTGTTTGAAATGTTTATGGAACATTATTTTTTTTTTTTGTATCTTTTTTGGACTTGGAGTCTTTTGGGCACATTTTGTATTTTCTGTAAACCTTTTTGGCCTTTCTATGGTCTCCTTTTGAACTGCTATTATTCTTTTTGAACTATTTTTCAGCACTTGGATTATGTTGAACACTTTCTGGACTCTTTCGGTATTCTTTTGAAATGTTTCCGATTTTTTTACTCTACTTGGCTGCTTTTTGATTTTTGTACTTGTTTTAGAATCTTTTTGAATTTTGGACTTCTTTCGAAATGTTTTTACAATATTTTTAGATTCTTTTTGGACGAGAAGTCTTCTGGAGCACTTTTTGTACTTTTTTTGAGCTTTTCTGTACTCCTATTGGACTCCTTTTCGACTTTTTTTTTTCATTGAGGGCTTTTCTTGAACTCTTTTTGGATCCTATTTGATACTTTTGGAATGTTTCCGCTTCTTTTTAGATTTCTTTTGGACTTTATTTGGATTCTTTTTAAACTCTATTAGAACTTTTTTTTGAATACTTTTAACGCCTTTTTGGACTATTTTTGGACTTCTTTTGAACACTTTTTGAACTATTTTTGAATTTGTTTTAGACTCCCTTTAAACTCTTTATAGACTTTTTTTTAGAATTTTGTAAACTTTTTATGGACTTGTAAATTGTTTATGGACTTCTTTTGGACACTTTATAGAGTTTTACGAGATTTTTTAGACTCTTTCGGATTTGGTTTCGGCTTTTTTCGGCCTTGGAGTCTTTTGGGTACATTTTGTGTTTTCTTTGAACCTTTTAAGACTTTCTTTGGATTTATTTTGGACTTCTTTTACTCTTTTAAGAGTTCAATTCTCGGGCTCATGAATTTCGTTGGACCCTTTCTGGATTCCACTTGACAGTTTTGGAATGTTTTTTGATTCTTTTTGGATTTCTTTTGGACTTGATTTGGATTGTTTGATTGATTGTTTTACGCTGGATTGTTTTTTGGACTTTGTTGTATTCTATTCGTACTCTCCGGATCCTCCAGATTTAAACTATTCTGAACCCTACTTGGTTGGAATCTGTGATTTTTTGCATTCCTTTTAGACTCTTTTTAACTCTTTTGGGACTTTTTTAGACCCTTGGATACTTTTTGAGCTTATTTTTGGCTTATTTTTGGACCCACTTTATATTCTTTTTGCGCTCTCTTAAAACTCTATTCACCAAAAGGTACACGTTCTATTTTTTTTGGATCTCCTGGACTCTTACTTGCTTACTTACTAGTTTATGAACTTGTTAGAAGATGGCTAGAAAATATTACAAAAATTGTTTGAAATTTAACAGAGAACGACTAGAAAATGGCAAAAAATCGCTAGAAAGTAGCCGGAAAATAAATTGGAAACAGACAAAGGGAGTCTAGATACTGCTTACAACTGGCTAGAAAATAGCTCGAAAATACCTAGAAACTGACTGGAGAGTGATTAGATAATGGTAAGAAAGTGGCTGGAAAATTGCTAAAAATTTAAAATTGGCTTCAATAATCGGGTGGCAAAAAAAAATTATTTGGACGTCAGTCTAAAATTTTTTTATAAAGCTAATTGTCTGTGTCCTAAAGAACTCGAAAACCGAGTGTAAGGAATTTTAACGCTTTTGGCACCCCCAAACCTAATTCTTGCTTCAACAGCTCTCTGCGCTATTCGGAAGGGGTCGAAAGTACCCCCGAAACACGCTGCCATAGCTGTTTTTTCTGTCATAGCTGTTCGTGCTCGACTGTATCGTATGCTGCCTCGAAATCCACGAAAATATGTTCGTTTCTGAACGCCTCGATGTGTATGCTTTACGAGATGGTTTCACCTTCTCATAGAACTTACGCGTCCCATTAACCCGGAATAGTTGTTTTAGCTCTTCACGATTTGTGTCCTTCTTATGGGACGTTTTCCTCCTCAAGATCGTGGTCAACTCATTCCGCCCTCTCCCAATATTTGGTTAAATTCTCCCTCGTGACAGTGCTTGGAAAGGGTTTTCAAGCACTGTTTTTTGCTCGCCGTCAAACCAATCAGAGTCCAATTACCACGTGTTACACGTACCAGGGTTAGTTGTTTAAGAATTTCCTTCCAAGAACTAGATCATGGATGAATGAATCAATCATTAAGTAAGCCCCATGACCCCAATAGTTGAATGGAGAATGGTGGTCTGCTCATTATTCACCATGTGTGTTCTTAACCAGGCCAATGTTAACCATAGGAAGAGTTGACCACCTTACTGTCCCTCTAAGAAGCACACAGCTTCGAGGCAGTGCTCTCATTCCTCGACGTAATTAACTTTATATTGTGATGTTAAAATTTTAACGATATTACTTGTCTATCTCTATGGGTAATTGCAGTTTTAGTTTTTTATTGGCCTTGGGTATGTTGTATGAGCTATTACGTATCAATGTCATGGTACATTTCAAATAAGTGGTCTATTGAATAGTAATTGCATTCATTATTGAGGAGGAACTTAAGATATATCGGACATGTGATCCTTCGGCTCCACGATAATTATTATAGGTTCATTCTCTGGTGATCAATTTCTCTAACTAGAACGACTGTACAATGTCAACTTGTTTCAACAAAGTCACGTAAATCCCAAGCGAAACCTTCAAGTGCTTGACAACTGAGCAAAGCATGCAATTTAAATCCATATTGAAATGGACCTACTTTGATTACGACAGCACTCTGCGTGTGTATGTATATCGATTGTCAAAGCTTGCTACGCCTTCATAGTCCTCTGATTGATCGTTTTTGTTCTTGCTAGGAAAATAAGCAGGCAGCGAAACAACGATATCCTCTTAAAAGTAGCAAATTAAATAATTAAATTCATTGAGTTCCACGAAATTGGTTCCACTTCCACTGTAATTTCACGGGTAAAAATGGGGTAATTCCACGAGTGTCTTCCCCCCCTGGGGTTCGACGCGAAGATGACTTTCATTTTCCTGTAGGTACTTGATGCAGTGTCACTGGCCGCCGCCCCCCAGGGAGAGGGTGTCTATTGTTGCTGGCGAAGCAAATTAATAACCCGTCATTTATCACCGCGACTTGCACAAAATCGAAACTGAACTGTAACTGTAAGTAAGTTAGTAACTGCGGAAATTGCGGAAAACCCTCCGGAACCGGGTGGTGGTTGGTTGGTTGTTGGCACGCTACCGTGCCACTAACATTGAACGTTGAACGTGAAAATCATAAAATTCTGACTAACTGATGGCCTACTGCGATCGTTGCGGTGGTGCGCAGCACCGAACAGCATAGCATCGGAAGAATCTTCTACCGGTGGCCTCAATCTGCCTCTCAAAATGCGATGTAATTTATATTTGCTTGGATTGGAACGGTGAACTTCTAGTACGTATTGCATAAATCGCCTATCCAATCCAATAGTAGTAACACGAAACTTGTACCATAAATTGGCCAGTGTTGCATCTCCATCAAGGTAAATTTTTGCATAATTTTTCACCTCTCCCATGCCCCTAGCCGGCGCTGCGGCTCGCTAGGTTCCACAGACACAGAAAAGAGTCGGATTTCCGCAAAATCTCTGCCACTGCACTCTGCTGGTATGACTTAACGTAAGCAGCGCGTTCTTAGGAGAGAACGGTTTATTTCGTTTTACATGTGCAGCGCACACAAAAGTGCAGTGCAGCGGCTCACATAACCTCAATCCGTTGACGGATCACGCCGCGCGTTGGCCGTTCTCTGTAATTGGAGATAAGTATGTATCAACATGGCACGGCATGGTAGACAACCAGTTTCCCAGCAACCGATAAACAAGCCACTGCACTGCACTGCACTGTTGTTGGTTGCTTGGTCGTTGGACGGTGACAATGACACTTCTCGAAGTTCTCGTGACCATAAAACTACCCTTTAACGGCAGAGTTTGGTGACATACTTAACCTTATAAGTTGTTAGTTTGGTGCCGGTTCGTTTTGGTCTTCTGATCTAGCAGAAGAATGTGACATAAATTTTCAGACTGTTAAATGTTTTTTTACTATTTTAATTGTTTACTTTCAAAAGGAATCGAAGGACTGGAGCACGTGGGAACGATCGACCCGATGAAGATCAACAAGATCCGCATCCTGCAGGGGGACGGTCCGGTCAGTGTGAACGCGTCGCTGTCCAAGGTCGTCGTGACGGGCTTCGCCAATACGAAAGTAGTTCGCAACGTGTATGTTCTCTTAGTGCTCGAACAGTGATTTGCTTTTCATGTTCCGAGATGCTTTCTATATCTTCAGATTTCCACCCATAGTGTCAGCAGCAAGGACTTCAGCTGGGAGACGCACATCCGGCTGCCGACGATGCGCCTCGAGGGAAACTACCACATGCAGGGACGGATTCTGGTTATCCCGCTGAACGGCCACGGCAAGTGCTGGTTCGAACCGAGTGAGTATAGTAGCGTGGTACCGTCATTCCGTTACCATGGCTTCTTTCGAATAACGCAAATTGCTGCGTCTGAGTTTGCGACGACGACGTTCGCCGTTCGCCTCGAAGCGAAAGCGTCAAAACATCGATCGGAGCAGGCGCTGCGTTTGTTTCGGTCGTTGGGACTTCGGCCGTTGCGATGCGGCGGTACTACGGAAGCGAAACAAAAAGTTCAATAGATTGCGCCGAGTACGTTTGCGCACCAGGAGCGCAGCCCGCACAGCAGGCTGTGCGGTTTGTTTTGCGCTCGTTTTGCATTTTTCTTGGCCTGCGTCTTGTCAAAAGAAGCAGTTTTGTTGTGCGATGAACGGTTTCTGGCTGCAGGCCGGTCTAACAGGCGGCAAGTCCGACTTTTTTCCGGTAGTTCGGTTCGTATACGCCACGGCCAATCGACAGCTCGTTGTGCGGTAGCAGCAAAAAGCGACCGGCATTTGTAGGGCTTGCCGTTTTGCCTAACTTCAGGGGTTTCCGTGCTGTGGCACTTTGCGTTTATTCCACGCCGTTCACAGTGGCAGTGACGGAAACCCACCAAACATTTAAATAATCGGTTCAATTCGTCAAAAGATCTAAGAGTAAAACATTTTAATTTTGTTCAAAAATTCCCTCACTTTATTTGGTTAAATCAAAAAGAATCAAAACCAATGATTGATTGGATTTCATGAATCTCCGATTACATTTCATCGTGAATTTTTAGGGCCAAACACTTTCCGTCATTCGTCCCATCGTGAATCAACGACGAAGGGGAGCGCTCGTTGGGCGTTTGTTCACAAACGCCAAATCGCCACTTTGTGTGCGGCGGCAAGCGACTGACTGAACAGCCCCCAACAGTTGATTTTATACATTCGTAAAGTGACGCTACCAGGAGCTCATGCTTGCCGGCCGGTAACGAATCGAACCGCAGCAACCATGGTGCTTCGCAGCAACCATGGTGCTTCGCACCACAGCACAGCACCGAATGCCCTGTTCGGTTCATTTCCATCGTCAGCAGGGGGCGTGCGACCGACGACGACTGCTACGACGACGACGACGGGTGTACGCTCGTGAAACACCGGCGCGTGTTCACAAATGATTCCTAGTTGGCCATGAATGATTATTTTGCTGCTTCAGGAATGACTTAATGGTTTACTCCAAATCTGCGGCGCTGAATGTTTTCATTCATGAAATCGTGAATATTTGCCGGCCGATTGTTGAACCGCTCGCCTTGATGAATGTCGTCAAGCTACTCAGAGTCCAGAACTAGTTTTGGTGTTTTTTTTTCTGGCGAAAAATTAATTAAAATTTGCACAAATTTTTTTTTAGATGAAATGGACATCATAATGAAGACGACCACCTCGCTGTACGAGCGGGATAACCATGTTTTCTACAACGTAACCGGCAGCAAGGTGGATTACACCATCTCCGGGCTGAAGCTGCACATGGGCAACCTGTTCGAGGGAGTGAAGGTCCTGGAGGACAGCACCAATCAGTATCTGAACGACAACTGGCGACCCGTCTCGGAAGCTCTGAAGCCGATCATCGCCAAAACCATCGAGGACATCCTACTGGCCATCATGCAGAGCATCTTCCACCAGCTCCCGGCGGAGTATTTCGTTGCAGACCTACCGCGTAGCGGTCAATAAAGAATTTATTTAACTTGTTTTTTCTGTAAATAAACCTCATCATCCTATACCACCATCACCGTGTGGAATTCATTTGAACAGCAAACTGGCTGGTTGCAGCAGCAGCGCAAAGCGCTGCCTCCACACCAACCTGGCGCCCTGTTCGTTTCAGATGATTTCGATTTCACTTTTGCGCTCAGCGAAGAACTCTGTGGAGGCCATTTTCATGGCCGTTGCGCTCTTCTACCTTTTTACAGGTTTTTACACTGCCCGTGCCGTGCCGCGTCGAACGGAACAAGTCCGGACCGGACGGGACGACGCGACGTTCAGAGTGCGCGCGGTCTCAGTCTCAGGCCTGGCTGAAAAAATCGCGCTAATCGCGCGCGCTTTTTTCGCCCCTCGTTTCTGTTGAGCTGAGTGGCCTGACTCTGATGGACTGACTGACTGGCTGGCTGGCTATACCAATCGGTCCGCATTGGCTCCTGGCAGGGCATGAGAAATTGTACGAAAGAGACTACAACAGTGTTTGTCGTATCATCATCCAACCATCCGTCGATGTCGATGATCCGGTTGGAGGCGATTCCGTCCGCGGCGTGACATGATGGTCTGCTATTCTGCCGAACTGTCATTAGTTAATTCACAAAATTTACATCTTTTAATAGCGTGCTATTGTGTTGTATTGAGCTAATCAGTTTTTAATAGGATTATTTAAATAATCCGCACGCTAAAGTATTCTGTTCTAAAACAGTACTTTTTAAGTCGTTTCGTCCTATTTTTGTGTCCTTATTTGGGACTGCACTCTACATTCGGATATTATTAGCTAATTACTACCAATACTGTTTATAAAAACATTTAATAAAGTCAAAAAAGGCAACCTAGTTTGAAGATTTTTAAAGCTTTCAAAACTGTGTTCAGCTTATAAAGAAATGAAAGAATTACTGCACAGAATTTCAATCATTTTCTTGACGGTAATCGATTCTCTATACTGTATAACGGTTAATGAGAATAAAAAGAAGAAAAAAACTTGGGTTTTCCGATGCACCGAAATTACCAATCATCACGTAACGACCCTGAACTAGTAGTAGAGTAAACAGTTTACTTCAGTAGGTATCTATAATTTAATCGTGTCCAATCAA
Source organism: Sabethes cyaneus (assembly GCF_943734655.1). Taxonomy (NCBI): domain Eukaryota; kingdom Metazoa; phylum Arthropoda; class Insecta; order Diptera; family Culicidae; genus Sabethes; species Sabethes cyaneus. The sequence continues at coordinate 172,037,397 of NC_071353.1, forward strand.
TTGTCGATCCGCTGATGGTTTTCCTTCCCGACGATCGAAGTAGACATTGGGATAAACGTCAAATTTCGTTTACTACAGACTTATTTTCATGTTGTGTGCTTTCAACAGGCAGTTTCCTAAAACTGCGAATACCAATAAAAGTTTCCCGAAATTAAGCCGTTTCGTTGGTCAAACAGCCTTTGGGGAAAGAATTATTCATATGCTTTTTAGCCACTCAAATAATGGAGCTCAAAACTGGGCGCTGCTGCTGTGGGGCACGTTTGGCTTTCACAGAATTGCTATGCATTCGAGTCTATAATATATTATATTATCCTCATTCTGTATCTCTTTCGAAACGTAAGTAAAAGTAAATGGCCAAACAATTCAATCGAAACAGTTTCGTATGAAATTAGGATTCGTTCAAATACAGAAGGGTGATGAAGCCTACCAAATATCTTCTGCTAATAGAAAAATTATCGCCTCTATTCTACCTACCGACCGGACCCGGATCCGATCAGAAACTTCGCTTCGATCAGGATACAACGTATTCTACAACACACGTCGATCGAGATGTTTCTGATCGGAACGGACCTAATAGAAACTGCCGGACAACTTCCGTCGGAAGCGATCTGGGATCACCACCATACAAGTGCAATTTTTGATGCGATTACCCTGCCAAGGGTAATCCAAGGCAACTGACGCAAGGTGAATCGCAACAATTTCTTCTGGATTCGCTCAATCGCAAGGGATTGTGTCATTTGGGAAGGCGCCCAAACAGGGTACAGGGTTTTGGGGCAATAAACATCGTTGAATCCAGAAACTGCATCAAGCAAATCTTGCAGAAATGTCAGGAGTACAGCGTGCCCCCACGCATTACATCTTTATTGATTTCAAAGCAGCATACGATACAGTCGATCGTGACAAGCTATGGCAGATAATGCACGAACACGATTTTCCGGACAAACTGACGCGACTGATCAGAGCTACATTGGATCGAGTGATGTGTTTCGTATGCATCTCTGGGACACTCTCGAGTCCCTTCGAGATGCGGCGAGGGTTGATACAAGGTGACGGTCTATCCTGCATGTTGTTCAACATCGCTTTTGAGGGACAGGCACGATTTTTACCAAGGGTAGCCAACTTCTAGGCTTTGCAGATGACTTCGATATCATTGCCAGGAACTTTGCGACGGCGGAGGCAATCTACGCCAGACTGAAAGCGGCGTCTAGGTGAATTGGGCTAAAAATAAATGCCTCGAAGACCAAATACATGAAAGGAAGAGGCTCAAAGGAAACAAACGCGCGCCTCCCACGGACGGTAACCGTTGACGGTGACGAACTAGAAGTGGTAGAAGAGTTCGTGTATTTGGGATCGCTGGTGACCGCGGACAACAACGCTGGTAAGGAGATCCAGCGGCGCATCCAAGCGGGAAATCGGGCCTACTTTGCCCTTCGTAAAACGCTACAATCAGGAAGCGTAGGCCGCTGCACGAAGCTAACAATGTACAAAACTCTTATTAGACCGGTAGTTCTTTATGGACTTGAAGCCGTGGCGCTGCTCACGAAGGAAATACCCGCCCTTGCCGTGTTCGAGCGGAAAGTGCTGCGGACGATATTTTGCGGAGTACAAACTGAAAGCGGAGAGTGGCGAAGGCGTATGAATCACGAGCTACAGCGAAAGGTAGCAGGCGACGGTGGGCCGGACACGTCGTAAGGATGTCGGACGACAGTGCGATGAAAATAGTCCTCTTCAAAAACCCCACCGGCACCAGGAACAGGGGGTCCCAACGTGCACGATGGCTCGACCAGGCCGAAAGCGATTTGCGACTTCTGAGACGACTAGGAAATTGGCGACGAGTGGCCCAAGACCGAGTTGAATGGAGACGAGCGCTTGAAACAGCACGAGTCACCCCGGTTCTATGCTTTATTAGAAATTATTAGATTGCCGGCAAAGGAAAGTTTCGACGATGAAAGCAGCTCCAACAGGGGGCCAAGCACACTGCCTTGCGGTACAACAGGCGATATGCAAAGTATTCTGGAGTGCACGGAATTCACTATAACGGTGGCTCTGCGGTCGGACAAGTATGAGCCTAGCCATTCACTGGACTATGATGGAAATCTTAGGTGATTGAATTGATCGATGACGAGATTATGTGACGCACAGTATCAAAAGCTTCGGCTAAATCAAAATAAATCGAGTTCACTCGTCGGTTAAATTCAATTTCGTGCGATGCTTTATGAAGCTGTGCTGACTGTTCGAGATGGCCGGTACCACTGCTCTGTACAAAGCTCGGTGGATCAGTTTTTCAAATGCTTTACTAAGAGAGAAAAGGATGGATATATTCCGATCCTGACTTGTGAGTTGGAACTATGAATGCCGCTTTCCATGTAGCTGGGAATATCCTTTCCTGGAGCGAGCGGTTAAAAACGGCGGCAATTGGTAACGCCTAGCGAAATGGCATAGACGGTCTATCTGCAATTTTTCTAGAAAGAAAAATTGCAGATAGACCGTTTGCTGCGGTCCTTTTGTTGAGTCCAGATCGTCCAGGGCTTTCTGAACTTCATTTGCAAACAGATTGGAAATTGACCAACGAAGGAACATTGTTACCGACTTTCCGTTTCTTAATTAAATCCCAAAAACGCGAGGGATCGAAGAGTTCTACGGCAGATGTTTATGTTCAGCAGTTGTAGAATGTCGGGGCAGCCAATGATATGATGTTAGGATTCGGAGATAAAGGTAGCCTTGGCAAACTCACGCCGTAGTACCAAAATATCGAGACTGATAAGGATACACCGATCTTCATAACTTGCAAGATTTGAAGGATCATTCCACGGTAGAAGTCGTAGGGCGAAACGCACAAATTTACGTTGAATAGCCTCAATCCGTTGAATGCTATTTTGATAGTACGGTGCCCATACATTCAAAATTTTTAAACATGTAATGCTCGTAAACTGTTTAGTGACCACCTAGGCAGCAACCAAGATTTTTGGAAGCTTTAGAACAGAAAAAAGCTATGTGATCCTTAAATGTCAATTTTGAATCTAATAAAACTCCTAAGTCTTTTGCAGCATTTTCCCGCGTAAGAACAATGTCCGAGATTTTATAATCAAATGATACAAGAGCACTTTGAAGCATTTAACACCATTCCGTTGACCCAGTTAGCTTCGAGGTACGATGCTGGTCTGACAAAGCAGTCGTCGTATGTTCGAATCTCGGCCAGGTGGTGCTGCTAGAGTCAGTAGGTTCTTTGCACTAGCCCCGTAATTGTCATGTACTCTAATGACTAGTTGCGAAGTCTGTCGATAAAGAAGGGTAAAGTCTCAAAGACGTTTATAACCCAAGGTTTTGATTTTTTTTCATCGAAAACAAATTGAATAACCTATTAAAATGAAGATCCCAATAAACAATTGCACAAAAATTTATCTAGAAAATGTCTTGTGTAAAAATTAAAAAGTCCAAAATTGTAATCTATTTACGATTTAGGATAGCGGTTCCCAAATGGGGGTTCGCCGAAAGTATTGAGACATGGTGTCGATGATGCATCAAAAATAAAATTCTTCGACTATTCCAGGTTTTTCCAGCTGTAATCCGAAAAAATGCAGATGTAAAATATCTCATCCATTTCTCTTTTCCAAGCAGTTACTTTCCCAAATTAGGTTTTATTCTTCAATTATTATTTCTTACTGAATTCATTTTTCAATTTATCTTTTCATGTAAAATTTTTATGTGCGAAGTTGAAACTTATTGGAAGGTAAAAATTTCAAATACATAAAAATAATACTGACTGAAATTCATGAATTGATCGAAATGAAAATTGCAAGATGCCTTTTCGAAAGACCATAAAAAAAGCTTATTTCGAGAGGGATTTATTTGTTTGATCACGTGTTCATGGATGGACATAAATCGTATTCAAACATTTGACTATGCAAAACTGTAAGCAAGTTGGTCTTTAGTTTAGAACATATTTTTATTTTATTTATTTACAACAAAATAGCATAAGATTTAAATCTTTTAAATTGCTACATAGCATATGAAGTGCATCTTTAGAAATTATGTTTTAAAGAACATTAAAAAAATATATAATTTAATTAAGAAAAAAAATAATCAAAAACTAAACTAACTCATTAAAGTGCTCTTTGCATTGCTTCTTAAATGTAAAAAATGACTTTTGATCCCTCAGATTGCTAGGCAGTGAATTCCAGATACAAACACCTCTAACAAAAAATGTTTTTCCGTATAAAGCAGTAGAATGTGAAGGTAAGACATACTTATTTAGTCTCTCGCTTTGAAATGGTATCAGTTTTTCATGTAGATATGCGGGGCATTTGGTAGTTATGATCTTATGGAGTAACAAGCAAGAACGGGCTTTAATAAAATTGGAGAAAGAATAACCTAATAGTTTGTTTTGCAAATGCGAAACACTATCTAAGCGGCCAAGATTGAAAACAAAGCGAACGCAAGCATGAAGAGCTATCCTTAGTCTATCTAAAGTTTGCATATTAACGAAAAGCAAAAGAAAGTCACACGATATGAAATATGGTAAAATGTAGCTCTTAAAAATTTTCAATTTGGTTTCTTCGTTTAGAAACGACCCTTTCAATTGGAAGCACCTTAGAGTTTGATATATCTTTCCGCATTGGGACAATACGTATTTATTCCATTGGAAATCATTTTGAATAATGAAACCAAGACTAGTGGCTTTGCCGACCGACCGTATAGTGTCAGCTCCGATATTTAAGTTTAAAAGCTCAATATTACTACCACGTGTAATCAACAGTGCCTGTGATTTTTGTGCATTAAGCTTTAAAGAATTTGAATTCGCCCAATTTTTTATAGAACTCAAATCTTCATTTATGATTCTACACGCTGAGTCAACTTCCGAACTATTGCAGTTTATATATAGCTGCACATCATCAGCAAATATATGCACAGAACAATGTTTTAAGATTCCTGGTAGTTCATTGATATACAGACTAAACAAAATTGGGCCGAGAACCGATCCCTGTGGCACTCCCGACGTGACTGGTAAAAAATTTGACAACGTTCCATTTAAGAAAACAGATTGTTTGCGATTATGTAAGTAAGATTGAACAAGTCTTACCGCAGACCTACTAAAATTGAATTGCAAGGAAAGTTTTTGGCACAGTTTACTATGGGAAATTGTATCGAAAGCTTTCGAAAAATCTAAAAAAATCATAATCACTTTACCACCATTATCAATAGCAACTCCAACATCATCATAAATTTTGAGCATTGCGGTTTTGGTACTGTGACCAGCACGATAACCAGACTGAAATGGAGTAATCAGATTATGTTCCTGTAAATAAGCACATATTTGAGCTTTTAGAATTCTTTCAAAGCTTTTTGATATAGCACATAAAATACTTATCGGTCGTAAGTTATCTAAAGAGTTCAGACTGCTTTTCTTCTTAAGCGGAATTATTTTTGAATGTTTCCATGCTTGTGGATATTTACTAGTATTAATGATACAATTAAACATGTGAGTCAATGGAGCAATCAAAATCGGAAGGATGAGCTTTATAAATTTGATAGGTAGTTCATCTAAGCCAACAGCATTTGATGTAACTTCATAAATAGAGTTAATTACCTCATAGTCATTAATACAATGGAAACGAAAATTATCATGAGAATCATATTCAGGTACTCGATCAATTAAATCAGAAGCTTCAGTGGAAAAATTTCTATGAAAGTTACTGTTTATTTCGTCAGCATCAAAGTTAGGTTCATTTTGTGCTGATCGCTTTGAAAAACCTAACTCTCGAATTTTTGTCCAAAATTCTTTGGGAGACATATTAGTGGAAAGTTGTCTATTGTAGTAAGCACGTTTAGATTGTACTATTAAGATATTTGTATAGTTTCGTAAATGCTTGAAGGTGCCAAAATCATCCAAATTTTTAGTTATTTTCCATCTTTTATATGCAAGATCACGATCGATCATGGCTTTTTGAATTTGATCATTAAACCAGGGGTTGTATCGATTTTTCTTATTTATTCTCCGAACAGGTACACAAATATCATGCAAATTTTTTAAATGACTATTAAATAGGCTTACTAGCACATCAGGATCATTGGATGAAAAGAATATATTCCAATTAAGCTTGTTGAATTCTGACATAACCATATTAGGGTCAACACGCTTGTAGTCACGGTAAAGGAAATCTTTGGTAACAATATTCTTATCGAAATCTAGAAATGCAAAAATCATGTCGTGCTGTGACATGTTGGGAACATCAATTTGTCCAAATCTCAATATTTTGCTGGGTTTATTGGTAATAATCAAATCAAGCTGCGATGACCCAAAAGAGTGGAAAAAAGTAGGTTCGCTTCCAGCTATGCTTAACGATAGAGAATCCAGTACATCACAAAAACGCTCAGTTTTAGCGTTCTTACAGAGAATATTTGTATTAATGTCCCCGAGAAGTAAAATATTTTCATATCGTGTGCCATATTGTGTGACTTTGTCGAAAAGAAACTCGGAACAATCCAATAATGGGTGATTATAGACTAATCCGACTAATATTTTTTCAGAATTTATGATTAATTCAAAGAAAATAAACTCGATTGTATGATTTTGACGTTCAACAAATGATGATTCCAGAATATTAAATTTGTAACATTTTTTAATATACACTAACAACCCACCTCCAATCTTACCAACTCTATCATTTCTAATAGAAGCATAACCACTGACTTCAATTAGGCTTGAGTCTTTGCTGTCACATAATTTGAAGAAATTTTCTAATCCAAACTCCACTTTTCCGGGTGTATAGCTCGATTTGTTATCAAAATACGACGCACTATTTGTTCCTTAGAATAATAACTTCTTGAAGTTAGACTATAACTAACGTTTGTTTGTTTGTTTGACTATTATCGTACCTCAAGCTCGAGCGAGATAAATTAAACATGAGAATATACATTAATTGCAATTATTTTAGTAAAAATTTCGGGTTGTGATGTTGAAATGGTCTGTCCTCCGAAAATGGATTGAACATAGGGTTTTCTCTAGTATTCGATATCAGAACCAAAATCTGGATGCAAAATTTGCAAGTTTTAAGCGGCGGCCTTTTTCTAAATATCAACTTCCACAAGCAACTGAATACTTGTTTCCGGAACATAGAAGATTGGTTCAAGAATCTGGTTATGTTGAGCGCAAAGAAGGTATTCTTCCAGCGATAGTCTTTTGAGCAAAGCAAAGCATAGCCTAGGTGCTACTAAAACATTGATAATTATCAATCAGGCTGTGAGCTCTTTCAATTGAAATTAAAATTCTCTTACGTTCTCTGGGATGAACGGTGAAGTCAACAGCGGATAACGGAAACAGCAAAAATGTCACCTCTTCAAATCAGTGCAAATAAGATTCAGGTTAGTTTGGAGTCATTGTTGCAGACACCGGCAGAGTTTCAGATGAAACCTGCAGGATGATCACTGAAGGATGCAAAATTCTTGTATACGGGATAAGAGCGCCTAGGTTAAAAGGGAGAAAGAACCGCAGCCAATGGACCAATGCAAAAATGCTGCTCAAGCTTAGAGTTAGCTAGTTACTGAGTAACTTGTTTTGCTCATCTTAATCATAAATAGACAGAGCGATCTGCTTCTCACAACGAACAAGTGCTTCGCTTTTTATTCAAACATTTTCTCTTCCCCCGGATAATGCCAAATACTGTTTTCTCTTATAACATCGGTTCTAAGCTGTTTGAGATTATTGTTAGCGGAGCCATCCTTTCTCGCACGAAGAATTACATCTTTACATCTCAACTTGGATGCATGCCGGGTCGCTCAGTTTGTACAGTTTGTACTTACTGAAGTTCACTTCAATGTGCATCTCTAAAATGGAACAGAAAGCACAAATTGACGTCATATACACAGATTTAAAAGCCGCCGTCGTCCGTATTGATCACGGAATACATCTGCGTAAAATCTCGCGGCTTAGAGCTTCTTGTCGATTCGTTGAATGGTTGAGTTCATACCTAGGTTGAGTTCAGGAGTACCGCAAGGAAGCAGCATGGGACCCTTATTATTCATGCTGTTCTTCAACGACGTTGAACATTCCCGATTTTAATGATTCAACACAGAAATTTGTGACGAAACTGAAGAGATTTAATATCTTATAAAATTTGACGCTTGTCTATTTATTAAGAACATTGTTCAGATAAATTAATATAATAAATAAGTAAATAAATGAAATCTTGCGCAGAAAGAGCACAACTAGCAGAGCTAATTTTTTCTTCACACACTGGACACCAGAGACTATTTGCTCTGTATCCCAAAGAGAATATCGGACAGGCGTTTGGACGGCCTGAAACGATTGCTTCGTTGTCTTAAAAGCATGCATTCTGAAGTGCTCCGGCAGAAAAAGAAAGATGAAGCAAAATTATCGCTCATTGGGCTGCTGAGCAAAACATTCTATAAGCAAAACTTCTCGAACTATTGCACTTTGCAGTAAAATCACTGAGAATTGGAGATTATTTTTAGAGCATGGCATAAACCTCTGTGCAATCGTACGGATCAGATTAACGCAATACGTTGCATCAACCGCGTCAACTATTAGAGGTCATTAGCTAAAATTAAAGTAGCAATCAAAGTCGGTGCCAGCGATATATCATTCAGGGTTTGGTAGCTTCACACTTGGACCTCCAATTTGGAACACCTTCGCCGATGGTACCAGCACCAAATAGAAACAGGGATTCGGGAGCATAGATGGAAGTAGATCCTGATGCCGGTGAGGTAGTAGCAACCCCACACTGGCGCCAGAAACAGAGGCGTGATGTACGAGATGGTTCGAACAGGTCAAAAGCAACTTGCGACTTCCAAGACGCCGGGGAAATGGGCGACGAGTAGCCCAAGATCGAGTTAAATGGAAACGACTGCTTGGAATATCGCTAGCTACCTCGGCCCTATGCTGACGAGGACGACCTGGTTGTTTTTTTTTGTAGATTTGTCCAAATGAAGAAAATCCTAATTTGATTTTCGCGATGCTAACCGAGACATTTAACATCCTGCTATCGGATTCCACATGAAAACAGCTTTCTCATGGCGAAAAAAGATTTATTTATCTTGCGGATTTCAGTGATATTGATCGATGGGTCTCTAACTGGGAACAGTGGTGCCCTTTATTTGCCCAGATCTGACAGAAACAGATGCGTGTTTTGAAGATCATTGAAATTCCTACATAAAGATCTTTCTTTTTGCATCAAATTTCAAATCTAAAATTTGACCCATTTGGTCACTTTTCGGTCACTTTTTGTATCTGTTTGGTCACTTTTTGGTCACTATTTCTGTTCATTTAGTTACTAAAATCACTTTTTTGCGATACCTCTTTGGCTGTCAGCCCTTGGACCTAGATGACTTCCTTGTGGCACGTCAGATGTGACAGAAAAGGGCAAAGAAATTTCTAATTTTAGCGGTCATAATCCTACCGGTAAGGTATGATTCAAACCAGTTAAGGATATTGCCACTTAATCCAAGCCTTTGAAGTTTTGAGACAGCGATCTGATAATTTATTTGACGCAGGCTGCTGATATATTCGTATAGATTGCGTCGACCTGAAGATGGTTTTGAGATGGATTTGTAGGAAATCAGGGGTTAGTACAGGTTGACCGTTTGGATACGAAACCGTGCTGACTTTTATCAATGTAGCTAGAAAAATTATAAGTAAGGAATTCCAGAACAATCAGCTCGAAAAGCTTTGCAATGGCACAGAGTGATGCTATTCCAAGATAGTTTGAAACGATTTGTTTTGGACCTTTTTTAAAGACTGGCAAGACATATGAAGTTTTCCATGCGGTAGGGAAACTACCCGAAAGCAGAGATATGTTGAAAATGCGGACCAGTGGAGTACAAAGAGCTAAACCGAAACTTTTGCAGTATGATTGAAGGAATCCCGTCAGTTTTGCCATAGTTATAAGCTGGATCGTCAGCAGTGTCTTCTTAAGTTAGTTCACTAGTTCAGAACTGACAAAACAAAGATCCAACAAGCGATTGTTTTCATTTAGAACGTGATTCATTTGAACAAGTGAACGAGAGTGAATTGGCCAATATACGGGAAATGTTAGCCAATAAGGACTGAGTCATTCGCACGATCTGGCGGAATATATATAACGCAGAAGTATAGGGTATTATTGTCCAAGGCAAAAGAAATCCTCAGTGCAAAAGCAACACAGTGGTGAAAATAAACGAGCACCATATTTTGAGCGAGCAGCTGTAAGAACACCACCTCCAGATTTTTTGTCGCTATTTTACGGCGTACGATCTTGGCCGTGTTCGAGGCCAATATTTGTCTTTTTTTTCGTAGGTGTCGAGCACAATGTCTAAAAGCGAATCATAGAAAACCAAAAGAATCTAGTCACTTGATTCAATTTCAGAAAAAATGCTTTCTCAACCCCACTCCTCTACAAAAATTGAATTCAGCATGCCGTAGTTACATGCAGATTAGTTGAATTTGATTTGTTTACTTAGGTCATCCCATATTGGTGCGTCCACCTCGTTAAATAAATGGTGCGTGGTGACAATCGACAGGTAACAGCGGAGAAGATGGCGTGATTATGTCAAAGCATTCCGCAAGATTGGTAAATGCAAGCTCTAAGAGTCAACCATTCGTACTGACAAAATGATTGATTTGTCTCAAGCCCTTGCCAAATATTGGATCTGTAAAGTATTGGTCAATTTCAGCTGAGACGAGCGAAGCGATATATTCGTGTCATCGTCGATATGGCACCACAAGTTAGGTAAATTAAGGTGTCCAATTGATAGAATTATGTCCGACTCTGAGAGACGATCCGCAATAGATTGTACCGCTTTAGTGTGAGCCGCTTTAGAGGAGACCGTGCTGCTCAAGCCACAAGTACTGATAGTGTCAGCCGAGTGTAGTCCAGTGCTCGAATTGGGCGATCAGCTTTGAATGAACTTTAGTCCGCAAACCTCTGACATTCTGACAGTACCCAGAAGGAGTGCGATGTAATGTACGGGCTTCTGCGCCCGGCGCACCAGTATGCGACTTACGGCTGTGGCAGCTGAAGTATCCGCAGGGACGGATTAGCGTTGCTCGTACCGGACGAAGAAGCCGAGTTGCTAGGATATAGTGTTTCACCTGCGTTTGATAACTTGAGTGGAGTACCCCCAGGGAGCAGCTTAGGACCTTTACTGTTCACGCAATTTTTCAACGATGTTGCATCTTTGCTCGACTGTGACTGTAAGCTCGTTTATGCTGACGACTTAGAACTATATTCTGACTGAAGAAGCGTCGAACGGAAGCCTGCAGTAGTTGAAGAAGAAGACCGAGAGCCTTCATCGCGCGAAGGAGAATGTGGTCTGTTGGCTACTCCGTTAATTTCAGGGCCAAAATGGAGAAGTAGCTGTGACGAAACTGTTCAAATGGAATGCCAGCGCAACTATGGGAGCTCGGCAATGCTGTCCCGATCCAGAAAGGACATGAAGAGAAGCAACAACAGCTGGTGAAGACCAGAAGGTAGTGAGCCGAAACTTTCGATTCGCGATGCGGTCACAAGAAGGCGGATGTTTTCATCACATTTGTCCAAAAAACAATGAAACGTACCGGCCTCCAAGTCTTCAAAGTCTAGAAGGTATTGAACCGGAACGACAAACAAAATACGGTACCCAAAGTCCGCACTAGGAAGCTGTGCCGAGAGCGGTTGACGTAACCAAGGTGCGTCGTTATGGACAACGAGACTTACATCAAGGCATCCACAAAGCAGTTGCTGGGAAAGAAGTTGTACGTTGCCGCATCACGGCTAGTCGTTCCTGAGTAGGCAAGAAGAAGGTGGACGAATTCGCCAAAAAGTTTTTGGTTTGCCAGGCCCTCTATAGGAAATTTTGGACCACCACGAATGCCAAACTTTGCTGAACACCTAAGATAATGGATAACATATTGGATTTGAAGAAACTGTGGGTAAAAGTATCAACAGATATCGTGTCAACCACTGCCTAAAACCTTATGACTTGTAGGGCAAAGTGCGGGCATTCGATTATGGAGAGCAGATCCAATAAACCAGTAAAGGAAACACCAAACCAAGAAAAATGAAAGCAGTCCGAACAAACCGGTATAGTACCCTAACTATATCTGTATATTAATTCTTGTAATGACATGCGACAGGTTAAGTAATTCCTGTCTGTGTCATTCGGGAAATCGATCCGGTTGATGACATCAATAGTGAGATGTTTTTCAAATGAAACCAGAAACCAAGGTATTAAATTTGTTAAGTATGTGTAATCCATCAAAAACCACACTCAGCTAATTAATCACCCAACCAACCCCAACGACACGGACACGTAACCGATGTCACCGGTGAGACCGGTGTCACGGTCACGGCCCTATGTGTCACGTCTCTGAACGACGACTGTAAACAAACCATCTCGAATGATCGATCAAGGTAGGCTGCTCATCAGTCTTTTCCACGCGAATAAAAAAAAACTTCTTCGAGGGTAAACAAAAAAGAAAAGTTTCGCACAAAATTCAACACAGGAAGACTAAATTCGCTGCTAAAAATAGCCAATGATCTTGTCGATTTATTATGCACACTGTCTGACTGCTCGTTTGGAGAAAATGATGTGATTTAGATGGTCGCCGACGGCGGCAGTGGCCACGGTGGCGGTAGCAAGAATTTAGGTATGAGAAATGCTGACCGCCGCCCGTCAACCAGCTGCTGCTGCTGCTGCTGCTGCTGCTGGGTTGGTGGAAAACTCAATCTATTTCTGGAGCTGTGAGTAATGAAAATAACAAAGCACCACAACAGCGTTTGGCAGGATTTTCCTCTCTTCGCACCCTGACCTGACCCGACGATGGATGGACGGATGGGCGCGAGTCGCTTCTATTCTTGGATCGATTTCATTCATCATACTATATTTACGGGAAGTGTTGTGTGCTAATTTTGGATAATTTATTTAAAATATTTTAATTGAACGCGGTAAAGCTACAACAACAGCAATAACAACAACTGCAACATTGGAAAACACGATTCAAGACATTAGCATCACAGTAAGCCATGCGATAAATTGGGTGCTTCGTTAAGTTTTTCGTGTGTTGCAATTGCAGTCGATGAAGGGGGGTCGAAGTACCTACTTGGAAAAAAGGTGCCAATTTAAGACCAATTTAGTATAACTTTAATTTGTAATGTCTGACATAAGTGTTGTGTAAAATATGCTTCTTTTTATTGGAAACATGGGAAATAAAACTGGAAGAAACTGAAGTTTCTTGAAGTTTTGCTGATGGTCCGTGGTTTCTTTAGAATCTATTTTCTACTTTGAACCTACTTTTAACTATTTTGAAGTGTGACCCGAATAAATTAACTAAATTTTGCTTGCCCCAGTTTCGCTAGCTCAATACTTAATTTGCATCCGGCGAACCAAACCCGAGCAAAAACAATAAAAAATGCACTGCAAATTGACTTTGCTTCAAATCAGTGCACATGACTGACTGCCTGCATACCGTCGTCCGAAGTAGTGTGCTGGTGGTGCGTTCACAGCATTGCATTGTGCAGCAGAACCGGTGCAGCACCGGTTGTAATACACGGTTTGGCTTTTTGGCATTTTTTTCCTTCGCTGATGGTTGCTTGGTTGCTTGCTTTTGATGCCTGTTTTTGCTCAAGCAAAAAAAAAACCGCAACAACAACAGCAACAACGAAACGGATGAAGATGTTGCTGCTGATGACGTTGATCCTAATGATGGCGTTGGCGCGATGGTGCTGATAACCTAAGCAAGCCGCGCCCGCGCGGTCGATATTCTGCGATTCCGTCAAGCATAACAGAAATGAATAATAAAAAAATACCCTCCACCCATCCCACCCACCAGTGCAGTGCAGTGAGTGAGTGTTGGTTGGTTCAAGGCATGCTTTGTTGCGTGATATGCTACAGCCACAGTGAGTGGCGCTAAGAAAGACATCAATTTTATTTATTGGCTGTACCGTTGCGTGGACTGGCAGGTGAAAATTAATATATTTATATTATATGTTGTACCTACATCGATTGTGGGCTTGAAAAATGTGTTTCTTAGATATGTTATTTGTTTTTAACAGTGCGATACACTAACAGTGTTAATTGTATTAAGTGGTGTTGTTGTACTACGCGGGCTGAAGTATGTATTCGCGTTTAATACGAGCTTGCCTGACTTCAAATTCCTCGAAATTCTACCAAAAAGTTGCCTGATTAAACGCTTATGAATTTTACGTTTGTTATTTTATTTCCTAACGAACTAAAAAGATTTTTGCATTAACGAAAATCGTATTTTGATCGATAAATAGTGAAAATTGATAATAAGTAAAAAGGTGTAAATTGTGCATACATTTTCCTCTCGATTTCCCAGCTTGGAGGCAGATCTTCAATCATGATCGTAGCAAACGTTACATGGAAAATCAGTCACATTTTGGCAAGAATAAAAAACATACAGGATTTGTGTTAGAATTAGAAGTAGTAGGCGTTCAGATTGGACATCAGCCATAGTACCCATAGAAACCACGTAACAAATAAAGACTTTTCAATCCTTTTTCAGAAATTCTTCGGGTTTTATCCGACTCTGCTTGTGCATGGGATAGTACTGGAAGATCCAAAGAAACTTCCTGACACCTTTGACACCCTTTCGTTTCAAAAGCCTTTGTCTACGTCAACGATACAACTCTACTCGTATCCGGACTGAACGCGAAGGTTGCTAGAAGCGCGCTTCAAAAGGCTGTGAAATGTGTATCCATTTTAGCGACCGAGATGGGTCTTTCTATAGCGTCGAAAAAATCCAGTTATCTGCACACGCCGGAAAATTCGTCTGGACGGAAGGAGTATCCCTGGGGTGAAGAACATAAAGATGCTAGGAGTAACGTTAACCTGTAAGTTTAGATTCGAAGCACACGCCAAGATCGTCAAGACTCCTCTTGACGTGCAAAAACCGAATACAATTGCTGCGAACTCTAGGACCGATGATTCCAGGTGGAACGAGGAAGACTTTGATGTATTTGTAATATATTTACTACATATATCAAGCAATGTTTAGAAAAATTTCTGATCGATTGATGCAAATATCTCTAAAATCCATTGAAAAATAGTTGAAAAAGTGTAAAACGTAACCACTTTTTGTTTCATGTTCATTTCTCGTACTTCTAAAATGCACCCCAATAGAGAAAACAATAACATAGTTCTACGTTAAAATTCTCAAGATATATACTGGAGCTGGTGATAGTCAAGCAACCGATCGCACAACAAGTTCCCCAGCAGAACCTTTCCAGTTTTCTGCCAATCAAGTGCCTGAGCGGCTGAGAAGATTGGCCAATTCCGCCACTATCCGGTGGCGGTGACTGGAGAAGTAATGGAAATGTTCCATCAGTTAAAAATACATTCGCCTGATTGCCACTCGCAGCGCTTCGTGTTTTGGTGACAAGTCCAAGACCTTCCTCGAGTTTACGTTACAGTGTCGGCGCAGCACATCAAAAACCTCAATGCGGATCAAGGGAGCACCGAGAAACCTACAGCTAGAACGTGGTTGTAAATCTGAGTCGGTGTTGGGAATGAAATGAATCCCGGACGAGAACGTCTTTATCTCTGCCTTCAGAATGCGGGACGATCTGCTGCGCATTTGCGCAACGAGAAGTTGCCAGGGTAGTGATGAGTCTCCTGCCCCAGTCCCGGGGTACGGTAAAGTGTTGGTCCAGGAGCTCTGGGCGGCAGGCGTAGAATAGGACTAAGAAATATTCCACGATATCAACGAATGCTGGCGACTTTGGACAGATATTCTTCAACAACTTGACCAACACCGCATTCCGAGCTGCTATTTCTACTCTTCGAATGATTTTTTTCATCTATACAAACCTTCTTGTAGACTGGTACCATCGCCGTTTTCGTCACGTCAACCGCGAGACCATCTTCAACGAGATTCGCAAGCGCTTCGAAATCTCAACATTACAAAGACTGTTGGAGAAAGAGGAACGCACCTGTGCCTTCTGTTGCCTAACAAAAGCGGTCCCTCGACCACCAGTATGGCCCGCATCGTGAGATGCGCCTGACAGCTTTCATTCAACCCTTTACTTTCACCGGGTTGGACTAGTTCAGGCCAGTACTCGTGAAGGTGGCCACACCGGATTGCCCTCTTTACCTGCCTTACAATCAGAGCTGTGGTGCACATGAAGCTAGTACACTCACTGAGCACCGAATCTTACATCATGGCGGTGCAACGCTTCGTGGCACACAAAAGTATGCCAATAGAGTTCTGGACGGACAACGCCCCCTGTTTCCAAGGTACCAGTAACAAGTTGAAGGCTCAAATGGATGGCTCGAACAAAGAACTCTCGGGAAAGTTCACGTCGGCAGACACCACACGGAAATTCATTCCACCAGCGGCGTCGCACATGGGAGGCAGGTGGGAGAGGCTCGTGCGATGGGTAAAGGTGGAGAATGGAGCAATCCGGCATTGTCCACGCAAACCGGATGATGAAACATTAGAGACCAGGAAACGGAGGGAATGATTTACTGAATACAGCTAACCTTTGTCCCACTAGAGTCTGCGGATCAAAGGTTAGCTGTATTCAGTAAATCATTCCCGGCTTTAACACTCAACTACAGTTGTAGTTCCGGGGCGATGATTTCTGGAGCAAATGGCTCAAGGAATGTCTACCCGTAATCACTCAGAGATGCAAATGGTTCCAAAATGTGCAGAATCTGACGAAAGGCGATTTGGTACTGCAACGGAACGGCGAAGAATCAGTGGATACGAGGACGGATCGAATAGGTATTTTCTGGACGGGACGGCAGAGTATGGCAGGTGCTGGCTCCTGCTGGCGATCCTCAGGGATCCTGTGTAGACCAGCAGTTAAGATCGCTGTATTTGACGTCGAGGAGAAAGGTAAACCTGGTTGCGGTATTCCCACGTTATCTCGTCTGTGACGATATACATCAGACTTGTTCGAGCCATCCCAGTCGTTCCGGTCCTGAAGTCGCGGATCAGGCAGCGGGCTTCCAGCATCCCTTCTCAGGCAAGTATTTCGTGATATGCGTTCATCGGCACTGCCTGAATTGATTTCATCTTGCAGCAAATTTCGTCCTGCAAGCCTTTCCAACTCTATTAGAATGCTTACAATCTACCTCCCATGATGGACTAATGAGAATTGTCGAATGCCCGATCTGTGTTTCATCAGCAGTCCAGACTACGCACCTCGGCTTATTACTCCTTAACATCCTCTCGTGAAGACCGTATATCATCATCCCGCCGTACTGGATATTTCAGAGAATTTCTGTAGCACAGCGGTTGCCGTTAGCTACGATTTTAAACGAACTGACTTCTATTGTATTCTAGATATACTACTAGATATCAATTGGAACGAGAATCTCGGCTCCGAGCTCGGAGGAACCAATCGAGTCTAACGATCACGAGCTAACCGATGAGAAGGAGGACTTCCTTTCGCAAACAGACACAAGCACTGGCAATCCCTCTTCATATCTTCATGCAGTCACAAGTTTTGAGACGCATCCGTCTGGATCGCGCAATTATAGGCAAGTACCATGGCTTTGCATTCACGAACAAAGACTTTCCGCTCCATAATTCCCCAGTTTAACCTGACGAAGCTGGTCCTACAGTGCCATCCAGCACTGTAGACTCGCAGCGAGCAAGCGACAGACGATGAGGAAGACCGGCGATCTTCTTACTCCAGCAGAAGCGTTCATAAGTGACGAGGTGGCCCTCCAGTAGCAGGTCGCTAGTATCGTGAGAGCTAGAGCAACTTCTACAAGAAGACTATCGGTTGCAAATGACTATTCAAGAACAAAAAGGACGAAACAGGAGACGTAGTATGGCAGAAAGACGAATCGTCGCTCAGAGCTTCACCCAGCAGTACCGAAGACGATGAGTATAATATAAAAGTATAAAAAAAGGACATGTTAGTTTGTTTATTTCTCTCTCGAAGGGAATCTTTTGGCATGGATCTAGCGGCGTGGTAGGATGGTAAATGGTTGAATAATGCGCTCCAGAACTACCACGAAGTTCCACAGCTTCCTATTCAGCAACTCCTATCTCTACCTCCTCGTGGTACCATCCGGGATACGTTCCATAGTGGACATCGGACAACCGGTGGAAACTAGGGTCGTATGCGGACAGAGAAGGGGCACACATGTGAAAGCTGAGTGTAAACTCTCCGCCTGCAAGACGGATTCTTGTAGGAGGTATGACTATTAAGAACCAAAGCAGAGGGTCCAAAGCCCCTAAAGATGGATGGTTTTAATAGCTGTTGTCCATGGCTATTATGTAAAAATTTGAATGGATAAACCCCTAATCTAAGGTGTGACGCGGCCCGTGCCGAGAGATGAATGGTGAAGGGGGTTCTATAAATTCTCTCGCCGCAACGGAGCCTGTGGAGTACCAGGGAGCCCTCCACAGTAGTTTGCCTTTCCTGCATCAAGCTGGTCACTGATGCAGTGGACGATTTCTTACCGGGCATACTCTCTTTGCCAGAAAACAAAGAAACGAATGAGGCGGGGTGGAGTATAGGGGAGGAACTTGACTTGAACGATGTGCTAGCAGAGGTTCAGTCCTGATCCTCGTCTATCCTCAACACGCCGACTCGTTGCGAGTCGACAAACGAAGATGTGGCTCCAACTCTCTACTCACGGGTCGAGATTCATTCTGCCTGATCTCTGACTGTGTGCTGGAGGGTGGGCTGAAACAAGAGGGGAGCCGAACAGTTATGTCCAGTAGGAATGCTGTACAATCGCTCAAACAATCTTAAAATGTGTAACGTCGAGGATGAGAGTTACTCAAAAGTCACTGAGTCTCAATAAGAGAGATCTCAGCAAGCTTACCGGTCTTGCGACAGGACATTGTCCGAGTAAATATCATCTTCGGAATCTCGGTTTCGTACAAGATGATATTTAACCTCGGAACACTTGCTCTGCAATCGTGGAGCACAAAATAGTACGCAGTCTGCAGTATCGCAAAAAGGGGGGATCTGGTTGGCGTCACCGATCAGGGTACTAGGTTCATTAACCTAGTCATCCCTGATTGGCACATGTCTCGCTCCAGCTAGCAACCTGTCACTTGCTCAATTAGTGATAGGTAAGCTTGAAGCGTATAGTAAAATAATAAAACGGGACATACCACAATAAAGGGTGTCCCACATCAAATTGCACCACGGAAGAAACGCTGTAGAAAATTACCCATTGGGTATTTTCTCTTGAAAATTTGAGAAGTAGTTTAGAGTGTATTCTTTACACTCTATTTTTATCGTGGTCAGTTTTTCAAAAATTGGAGAAAATGGAACGAATTTATTTTGCGCAAGCACCTGAAAAATTCTCAACTCTCTCACCACGAATGATGAGACTTACGTTAAGGCGGACTTCCGGCACCTTCCGGGGCTACTGTACTTCACCGCTTAGCACAAGTTTGATGTTGCAGAGGAAGTGAGGATGTAGAAATTTTCAAAGTCTGCCAAGAAATACATGATTTGGCAAGCGATCTGCTCATGTGGCAAACGGAGTGCACCGTTCGTGACTACCGAGACTGTAAACGGGCAGATCTACCTCAAGGAGTGTTTCCAGAAGCGTCTGCTTCCTCTGTCGAAGCAACACGAGAACCCTACGATCTTCTTGCCCGATCTACCTTCGTGCTAATATTCAAAGGATGTATTGGAGTGGTACGAAGCCAACGGAGTCACTTTCGCAACAAAGGATATGAACGTCCCCAACTCACCGGAACTAAGGTCCATCGAAAAATACTAAGCCTTTATCAAGCAGACATTACAGAAACATCCCATGGAGGGTAAATCTGAGGTAGACATGAAGAAAAAGTGGGCTTCCGTACAGAAGAAACTGCATCCAGGTTGTACAAAACTTTTTGAGTGGAGTTATGCGTAAGGTGCGAGCACATAGTTATCACTAAGTATCAGTAAGGTTTCGCTGTTATCGATGCTTACTGATACAATCGCCCCGTTAGAAACATGAGTATGACACACAATGTCGTCGGTGTCATCAACAGCCTACAGCCGGGGTGGCTCGTAGTGTTTCAAGCAGTCATTTCCACTCAACCCAATCTTAGGTCCCGCGTCGCCAATTTCCTCTCAGAAGTCGCAAATAACTTTCGACTTGGTCGAACCATCTTGCACGTCGAGCCTCCTGTTCCTGGTACCGGTGAACTTGTTGAAGAGAACTGTTTGTGTCGCACTATGGTCCGGCATCCTAACGACGTGCCTGATCCACCGTAACCTACCGACTTTCGCCAGATGTATGATGGGAATGTCACCAAGCAGTGCAGGTAGCTCGTGATTCAAATGCCTTCGCCACTCTCCGCGTTTAGTTTGTACTCTGCCTGCCATTTTGTGTTTCAGTCTAATCCTTCTAGACTTTCTCCTTACATTGCCTGTTGCCTCCGCCATCGCAAGGTTCCTGGCTATGATATCAAAGTCATCTGCAAAGATTAGGAGTTTATCCGGTAAACTGGTTTCGTGCATTATTTGTGCTGGTCTGTGCTGGATCGACAGTATCGTATGCTGCTTTGATGCGTGAGCATGTTGTACTTCCGACATTTCTGCAAGATCTGGCGCAGATTGTTGTTTTCCAGTTATAAAATTACAATTTCCTATTTTTTGCTTCAATACCGTCATGCGTAAAATTACTGATATTTACTGATAGTTATCAGTAACGTACTCGAAACTATTGATAGTTATCAGTAACGATTTTTAATGATAGTTCCCATCCATGGTATTGAAATTAAATAAAATATATATGCCAGAAGCTTACTAATGGGTTGTTGTCTGAAAGTCTGAAAAGGATCGGTCAATTAGGTAATTTTCTACAGCGTTTCTTTTGTGGTGCAATTTGATGTGGGACACCCTTTAGTTCAAAATACTGGACGCAGTGGTAAGAGTACCCAACAGAAGAGGGATTTTCCGGTTATTGTACGAAGAAAACTAATTCTCTGGTAACATTTCTGAATCAATTACCTTGTATGGCATCTCCAGATGCACTTAGAGTCAAACCAAAGGCCAAGATATTTATGTACTAAAACCTGAGAGATCATTTCATCCATGAGTTGAAGTTGTAATTGAGCTGGTTCATGTTTTCTAGAAAGGACTATTAATTCAGTTTTTTTCTGTAGAAAAATTCGGTACCCAGCTGTGAAGCCCAAGTTGATACATTGACTAAAGTTTCTTGTAATGATCTTTGTAAATCGATAGCTCTGGGACTGGTAGCCTAAATTACACCGTCATCTGCAATCACAGAGTCCATGATGTTGGCAGATGTACTCATGAAGCCACTCCAACGGATTCGACTAGAAAAGTTACGCTGTGAAGTACGAATTCGTACGGATCTGATTAAGGAGGAGTGTTAGAAGTAGTAGGTGTTCAGACTGAACTACTGATCGTATCAGTTCTATTCTATTCTTATATTCACTAATTTGCACTTGCTATAATAAATTTTGTTGCAGACATAATTCATGTCAAATATTTTGAAATATGTGGAGTAATTTATGACAGACCCCTAGAAATTAGTCTATGGAATTTAGAACACAAAGATGTTCTATCACAAAAATGTAAAATTTAGCAAAAACACATCGTGTTCATTCAAAATTCAAATCAAATTCAAATTAGGTCAAATTTGGAATTAAATTCAAATTGCTGAGGCCGATTTATTCGCCTATTACACTCTCTATTATCAGTCAAAATCCCAGATAGCAAGCACATTCTCGGAAAGAACTTAATTTCCTTGCCATAGTTATCGCAAAGTTTAATCTCGATGGCGTGCTGCTGGTTGGTGTTATAATTGATCATGCATGCCAGTCGAGGGCTACCGGACGGACCCGTTGTGGCCACCAAACAGCAACACAACGGAACGTAGGAACGGGGGTATCATCAATTAATATACTACTTCTACTTGCAGCTCCTCATCATCGCTCTACCGAACACCGGGCAGAGGCAAGTGAAGGTATTCACCGGGCTGGGCAACGAACGAACGACGTTCGTTTTTCTTTTTTTGCACTGCAGCTCTTAATGTTTAGGTTTACGAAGAAAAAATTATCGCAATTTATAGGCAAAATTGGCATGCGAATAATTCGTGGATCGTTAATTGGCTCCTAAACGATTCATGATCACCCCTCGCTACCCTCCCGTTGAGGGAGGGGCAAAAACCTGCCGTTGGCAGACAGACGCTGCACCTAGCAGTGCAATAAAGAAAAACATTACACTTGAATTACAATATTTATAGGGGAAAAAATTGAATTAAAATTGAAAAATTACACGCACTAACTTTCCAGTTTCAGAAAACCAAATTGGCAACTTATTAGCAATTCACAAAAATTTCCACATTTGGTCGCACTCGTAAGTCGTGACAACAAAGCATATCACCATGACTACCGATCGTTTGCACATAAATAAACATCGTAACAAGCATTGTGATATGTCCCTATTTGTGCCGCCGTCGTACTTCCTGTCGTTTCCAAATTGGGCCACTAATAATCGACCGCATTCGCAAGTCTAATTATACTGAACTGACCCGCACCAGGGTCGGTCGGTCGGTTCAGGCGACAAAACATCGGTTGATTCCACTTCACTCGCTACCACCTACCTGCCACAAGGGACGTCCCGGCATTCTGCTGCTGCTGCTGTTGCTGTAGTTGATGAGGAAAATGTTGAGGCCGTTAACGGGGAGGTACGGTTGCGACAAGGAAAACCGATCGACGATTGTTTTCCCCCAAGCAGGAATTGCACTGTTTACTGCTATCTGCTATCAATTGCACTTGCTTGTTTGCTGCACCTTCAAGGCCACAAAAAGCCGCAGAAAAAGAACACTCCAACAAACACACACGCACTTTTGACGTTTAGAATTGCTTTAGCGTTGCTGTGCGGTTAGTAGTTCACTTGTTCCGGCACGTCTGTAATCTTCGGTTGCTTCGATCAACCCGGTACAACACAACACCTGAACCCGGTTTTGAGTGGGATTAGTGGCTCGAATTACACACAAATCACGAACAAACACGCGCGGATTTGTTACGGTTTGGTTTCGCTACTAAATCGCACTCCTCCTAGCACAATCGGCGAGAACTCGACAACGAAAGAAAAACGTTTTCAACTTAACGAACGCAATGCGATCCAACGAGGACGAAGGATGAGAACGGAATACCTGTGCCGTTGGAGGGCCACGTATGTTATATATATAGACAACGCTGATTCTCTGTACTCTATACTGCTGCATATAGAGCGATCATGAATGAGTTATCCGCGCCACGCGGCGCGGCGGCCGCTGTTCCCGCGCGCGCTCCGAGACCGAGAGTTTTTATTTTCCAAACGATCCGCCGCGCATGGAGCGCGAAATCGTTCGTTTATGCGATTTTGTTTTCCGACCATATCTATACGGTCATAAACGTAGTTCATACTTCTTCGGTTTTGGATTATTCCAACCATTTTGGTTGGTGATATTTTCAGTTTAGACTGGCAAAACATCATTTAAATTTTGTCCTGACTAATCTGCCATTATTTTTTATCGCAATAATCGTTGCTAACCCATCTAGATCATCCACTCCCACGCCATCGCGTGCCCTCCCGGAGGGGACAACAGCCGCGGGCAGTGAATGAATCACAACATCTGCTCTGCACGCCGGAGGAAAGTTTAACGAACGGCCATCAAGAGGTACAACACGAACGCAGTGATAGTTTGTCATTTTTTTATATCACCCAGTAGCGGCGGATTCTTCGGCGGAGATCTACGGTCTATGAGTTTTACAAGCGCGCATGCAAAATTCATTCGAAAGACAGCGGCGAAGAAAGCCACACACTCGTTGAAATGCACATGCTTCAGGCTCAACACCTTCTAACACGCTTTGTTTATGTTTGCTGGTAGTAAGAGGCGGTAATTTGAATTGAAAATTAGCCTCGATCTTCGCACGGCATCTCGATTGTGTGATTAATCGTCATTCCCGAAAAAGGGTGGGCAAAGTGAAGTGTGCTTTCCATCATCCGTCGGGCACCCAAGCTCCAATCCTTCCGTTCGGTGAAGAATTTTCAATTAAAAAAAATCTCCAAATCGATACATGACACATGATTAACGGCCCCGCTTCACAGTTCGGGTTAAAAATAAGCGCAAGCAAATTCCATTATATACAACGGCTTTCAATATACACCGAAGTCGCTTTTTACGCCAAGTGAGTAATACCAAAACTCTCATAAAAGTAAATTAGGTAAAAAACCCACTTAAAAAGCGACCCCGGTGTACATAGAGGCACAGAAATTTTCCGAAATTGAAAACATGCCGCTCGTGCCGGAGCTTGCTGCGACCGAAATATCGTTTAGAGATTATCGCAAGCCAGCAGCGCAAGACAGGTGAAAGAACAGTGCTGCCACCCATACCTTTTTCGATTCGATTCAATAGATCCAGATCATCATCCAGCAGATACAGCAGTGAGTTGTCATAAATGGAAATCGCAACCCGTTCGCGTTGTTTGTAGCAATCAACATCGTTTGCTTCTTGTTGAGCACGCTCAATTGGCGAATGCAAATGACGGGGAATCTATTTCTGGAAAACGTGTTTAGGCCAGCGGCCGCGGTGGTGTTTATTCTTACTTTTCCACTTACTTTGCCCGCTGAAAATATACGTGTGACATTGAACTAGTTTAGGTGATGAAAATCAAGCGGACCCGGACCGTCACCGTCGTCGACGAACCTGGTGCGTCGCGTCGCGTCCCCGAGGTGTTTGTCAGGTGAAGTTTTCACGGTTAAGTATGAGTGGCTTTTCCTCTTTTCACGTTTTTTGAAATAAAAAACCAGG
The DNA here is from genome assembly GCF_943734655.1 of Sabethes cyaneus. Classification (NCBI taxonomy): domain Eukaryota; kingdom Metazoa; phylum Arthropoda; class Insecta; order Diptera; family Culicidae; genus Sabethes; species Sabethes cyaneus. The sequence goes on from NC_071353.1 coordinate 172,062,132, forward strand.
TGATAAACTATGGGAAAATATCTGTTGAAGTAATATTTTTCTCGTTTTAACGTCGCAATTCTTGATCTCTACTCTAGTGCTTCCGACATTGGAAGACTTCATGTTTGTAAAAATAGTTTATATAAATTTCATAGCCAATTTTAACTGTTCAGAACAATTACACTACTACTATCCCGAGAGCCGGGATGGCAAGTCGGCTTAAACCTGGTTGAGTCATCTAGCACGTTGGGCCCCTCTATTTCTGGCGCCGGTGGGGTTCTTAAAGAGAACGGATTTCACTGCACAGTCGTTCGGCATCTCTATGCGACGTGGCCGGCCCACCATAGTCTCTCAACTTTCGCCAGGTGTACGATGGGAATCTCTCCAAGCAGTGCCTGTATCTCGTGATTCATACGCCTCCGCCACCCGCCGCTTTCCGTTTGTGCTCCACCAAAAATAGTCCGCAGCACCTTTTGTTCAAATACGGCAAGTGCACGTATGTCTTCCGTAAGCAAAGTTACCGTTTCAAGTCCGTAGAGAACTACCGGTCTGATTAGCGTTTTGTACATCGTCAGCTTTGTGCGGCTGCGTTTGCTCCTTGATTGAAGCGTCTTACGGAAAGTAAAGTAGGCTCAACTTTCAGCATGAATGTGTCGTTGAATCTCCTTATGCATATTATTGTCGGTGGTGACCGGAGATTTCAAATATACGAACTAATCAACCACCTCCAGTTCATCGCCGTCAATAGTCACTATCCGTGGGAGGCAAACGTTGCTATCTCTGGAGCCTCTTCCTACCATATATTTGGTTTTTCTTCGCATGGATTTGTAACCCTATCCTCTTAGCGTCCGTTTTTAGTCTGACGTAGATTGCCTCCGCCGTCCCAAGGTTTCTAGTAATGATTTCGAGGTCGTGTGCGAAGACTGAGACTATATCGTATGCTGTCCTGAAATCCACGAAAGTATCAGGCGGGCCCCCAAGAAGCGCGCCTGATACTATCCTACGAATTCTCTTGCTCTATCTCTATTTTTAGGAAGGGAGGAATGTCTGATGCGAAGAATGATTGATTGCTCTATCTGTCAAGAAACACTCCAAGGTATTCAACGGGATCTGGAAGATTTAATCGTATGTTACTCAACTCAATTCTTCACTTAGATGATAGTATTATTTATTTTATTTAAATTAAGTCGACATCAACATACTATGGCCCCAATGATGGATGAGTAATTTAAAGTAATAACAATAAAAAAACAGTCAAAAAATTACAACTATACGAACAATTTTCTTGGTCGTCATCTGTGGAAAAAACACAGTAAAGTTGCGATGGATTATTTCACGTGACAAATTAAAATCAAATATGGATGCAACCCGAGTAAAAAGTCGCATTAAAGAGCTGTTTCGTCCCTAATGTGTGCGTTGGAAAGGTTATTGTCACCATCGAATTATTGCGCAGTGCCCAACAATAGTAGAAGAATCAATTCATCCCTACAGTGTAACGACTGCAAACAGAGCTCTTGCGATGTTTCTTCGTATCCGCAGTGTTTCTAAGCGGAGTGTAATCGGCATCTAGAGTGACTATACACAGAGTGGCGACAATGTCAAAATTGGAATGATAATTATCTGTGAGTGACATTTCAATCGAGCAGACGACCTATCCAACGCGTATGCAGGAAAGAGAAAGAAAAACCTTGGAAAAACCGCATTGCATACATTTAGGATGACATGTCGCCACTCTGTATATAGTCACTCTATCGGCATCGACTTTCACAATTCGGATTTCGCCATGGTGGACGCCGAAGAGCAAAGCGTAAGAAATGGCGTTGAACCGATTCAATCCTTTTCATCCCGTTTGTTACCGTCGATATCAGCAACAAGGCATTGAATAGACATTCAAGGCATGCATTTAGTTTTAATTTAAATTCAATTATTCTGTGTTCCATTAGTTTTAATTTCGTTTTCGTTCAAATTTTGGTGGCTCATTCTATTTGTAATAGATTTAAGTAAGTTAAGTACTAACCCTAAACTCACCACCCAGCTAATTAGTAACCCAGCCTAAAGTAAGTTGTATAAGACTATGCATGGAGTCGACGTCGAAAAAATACAAGATTGTACAGACCAGAAAAAAGACGGCAAAGAACCGCGTTAAAAAATATTCAACCCTGAAAATACTACTAACATTTCTTCGGCGAATTTCAGCTTAAGGCGAAATCGACGCAGCACCACTCCCAAGTTCGAATATTACTTGACACACGAACTCGAGAGTTCACAATTAGTTCAAATTCAATTCCGTGGAACTTTCTTGCTGATTAGTATGGTATATCAAGTATACGTGAAACTAAATGCTTTAAGAAGTGCTGTGAGTACTTCATAGATACTTCAAAGCTATTAGGATGCTACAAGAAGTTCTGAAGTAACTTTAGTTGCTAACAATAAAGTTCTGCGTGCTGCTTTTTTGTTTAAATTTCTGGTGATCAAACCAGCAGAACCCAAAACTATTTGAGATTAATTATTTTTATTTCACTCGAATAATTTTAAACCTTGCACAATTCTAATTACAAATATAAATTAGAATGCAATGCTCTTCATTATTGTGTTGTGTTGTGTAGCATTTGCGGTATCTCGCTACTAGTTAATTGCCTGGCTCCAAACTTTATGTTCTATAATTAACTCGCACTGCATAAAGTTGCTACAAGTTCTAAACGGAACTTTTACTTAGGAATAACTCATTGGCAAAATTCACATCGCTTGTATACGACAAAGGTGACGCCGTGGATCGGGATAGGTTTACAACGCGGAACACCCGGCTTCAAACCTAACAGCAGGCAAATGCAACAAATATAGAAGTTAGGTAGAAGTATAAAAATAGAACATAGCATAGCAGTGCTGCTAAATTTTAGTTTTTTCTCAGTTTTTGACAGTTTATTTCGAAGCTGCTTAGCGTTCTATGCAGCGAATCCAAGACAGCTTGAAAGTTCGGTTAATTATTTAAAAGTGACGCTGCTTAGCAAGTTATAGATTAATATACATACAGCTGTTTAACCCTCGTTAGACACCATTATTCGAACTCTTGGTTACTTGGGCTGTGTCCGAGGTGCGAAAGAGAGAGGGAGTGTGACAGGGGGATAGAGAGTGATGACAGAGGAGCAAATGGATCAATCGTGGCTAGACCGATCAAGAGGCACGGTCGGTGTTGCCTGTTCTCAAGTAAAACCGAACAAGTTATTCTTTAATTCGAGTTTACCGGTGAAAAGCTCCATCGCCGCGTGCAAAAGTCGATTCCGCGGTAGTCGGAAAACATCTTCGGGTGAAGCCCGATTCCTGGAAAGTTTTGTCATCAACGCGGCCGACATTGGTCGGTTTCCTTATACCTGCAACCATCACGGAAATCTCGTTTCGGCCGAGTAAGAAGCTATTTTAACCACGTGTCAAGGTTGGCAGAGGAGGTGCTGGTGGTCGACGAGTTACGCCATCGTCGAGTCACACGTGTTCGTCGAAAGAGACGAACGTTTCGGAGGGGAAGGCCCGAGGAGGTCTGGTTGAGCCTGGCCCTCGCTCTTCGACGCCAGAACCGATGAGTGCCTACTTCGTTCACGAGCGCCGTGGATAGAGCGAACGTCAGGACCCTAGAAGCTCGATTCACATTATTGTTCCAGCCAAGGTACGTCACACTCTCTCCCCCTCTACGTCTGCATGTTCCTGTCATCAGGGTCCCAACAGTTCCAGTCGACCGCACCGTTTAAACAATGCACGATTACATATAAATATAAGTATTAAAATGATTTGCTTTGTATAACTTTTCCCTATACTGAACCCTATGTCTGTCTTGCATGTGTATTTGGTGTTTTGTTCGCTTGATAGTCCAAGGTAAGTTTCTGGGAAGTGTAGCCGATCCTGTAACCAAGTGTCCGACCGAGCTAGTCGTTAGTTACACGTTTTGATAATATGATACAAAAAATGACAGGTTCTCGAGCAGCATACAGTTCAGATTGCACCAATTCGTGTCAAGCTCTGGTTGAAACCAAATTGGCTCATTCTTGTAGCGTATCTTTAAGTGAATCTTACAATCGTTGGTGTAGGATAAACGAGAGCCTTTGAGTACGGTGTTGACATCATTACAGTACAGTACAGCAGAAAGATTAACGGTCCCAAACGACTACCTTGTGGGATTCCCTGTGGGATTGGGGACCTACGAGGTAGGAACTGAACCAACCGAACATACTGCCGCAAATATCAAGTCTTTCCAATTTAGCAGTCGCCGTACAGAAGACGTCCTTCTGCTAAGCTTTCCGTAACATATGATGTGAGATAAAGGAGATTCGTAGTAGTTAATCTACTTGCGATGAATCCATGTTGATCAACACTCAGTATTGTTTACAGCGCGACAGCAGCAGAGTCGTGACTACAAGTTCAAACTAACGTAACTTGGAAATAGCACATAATGACGAGGACATACGGAATACCATCTGGGCCGGGTTTAGTCGACGAATTTAACGTTAAATGGTGGCTTCTTCGTAGATGTTGAGCGTATCCAGAGCATTCACAGTCATTAGCAAAACATTGAAAGCAGATTGGGTAATTTAATTGTCGGAATTTGATCGTGGTTCGTGCGAATTTATCGGTAAAAAGTTGGCAGACATACTAGGGCTCCGAAGCAACCTCTCTGTTGAGGGTCATAGTTAAAGGAAGGCCCGATTCCTTACGCTGATAGTTAACATACTTGCAGAACCTTTTTGCTTTCACCTTCAGATTGCGCTGGATTCTCAGCAGATGTCGTCTAAAAAGCAAGCCAGACTGGTTCTTCTGAGCCTACGAACCGTTGCTTTTCAAGAGATGGCGCTTTTATAGTTACTTTTAAATCAAAATTTCTCACTTATCTACGTTTATCTAACTGCAAAACAATCACTCATCACATTTTATTTGTGGCACAGTTACTCTGTTATACTTAATTTTAATGACTTCTGCCTAATTTTGATAAAAAACAAACTTTTCCTATACCTTTCCACAGCATCTTACTACCGTTCGTCCGTGAGGCCGGAAAAGTGATTTGAAACCGTACGAGAGCCGGGAGCTGAAAATGTTTGCGACATTTCAATTCGCAAAAATTAAATTTCGCAACATGAACGCAATAAACAAAAACAATGTTTACCATATATTTGTGTGTTCAGGTGTCAAACGTTATCGTACGATCGTTGTTGCGTACCGAAATATTGTCCGTTGTGGCCCGTAGTAGCATCAAGCTCTAATATAACTCCAATCTACGCCGGAAGAAATCCCAGGAGGCATTAGCGTCCGTGAATTTCATCGGCGTGGACTGTCGAAAGGTGCTGGAAGGTTATGTTGCGATTATAGCGATAAACACAAAAGAAACTGAGTTGCATGAGAGAGTAATGGCGCTGCGTTGAGTAAATTTATTGTCGCGTAAAATTGGGCTGTTTGCGAAATGTACAACATGCGTTACAAAGTAACGACATCTGTTGTATTCGACAGGGAAACATTGATAGTTTCAAGCATACTCTCACGCATGGCGCATAATGAACCACTAGCGCCAACTTCTGTTATTTATTATCAGAAACTAGAGGCGGTGTCCTATTATGTGCTGAAAATCGTATGTGTGTTAGCTATTATCGTTATATACGATTGAAAATCAACTTGGGCGCACTTTATTAAGCATTAGTTAGGATTCCGAATTTGTTAAGAGATATTTACGATATCTTTCGTACATTGATGTACGACTTGGTGCTAGCTGGGAATCTGCTCAATACTGCTTCATTGATAATTTTCGATCAGTTTTGCTTTCAGTCTCTTATTAACTGCGACAAGCACGCTGTCGTCCGTTAGCTTCCGATTATTGCTGGGCTCTCGATCGCATCGAAAAACTTTGTATTTGGGGCCAATATGCGGCCGCGATTAGCTTGTGGTGGATTGAAAATACCGGGAGCGTCCATATCCAGCTTTTTTTATTGAGCACAAGTGGGCACAATCTTTTGACATTCATTGCAGGAGCGTCGAGTTCGCCCTAACGGAGTTGAAAACATCCATGATTGTTTGTTGTTCGAGTGTAAAAATGTAAACATTGTTTAATTTTGCAGGTCAGCTGAAGAGGAACATAATTGCACGGATAAGGAGAAAGTCAGAGTCAGAGAGAAAGTCGAAATACGCAACGGAAAGTTTCTTATCAAGTCGAGACGCTGTTCGAGATCAAACTTTGTCAACGGCTCGACCAATATGAAGTTAATGTTTGCCTCTGAATGCACTCGAATGTTTAATTCGCACGATTGTAAAAAGTATTCTGAGTCGGTGCTTTCAGGAAATTATGGCCGCAAACCACTACAACAGTTTGAGTCCGTTCAGCTATGTTATGTGCAGTTATGATCAGCTGAAGATCTTCAAAATTAAACGACGTTTACATTTTTGAACTCGAACAACAAACAATCATGGATGATTCCATTGTAACTCCGTCAGGGCAAATGCAATGAATGTCAAAAGATTGTGCCCATTTGTGCTCAATAGCCGCCATTATCGCTCGTGAAAAGCTGGATTGCAGTCCACAGTGCGACCCGGCTGTAAAGTAGGACGAAGAGAAGGTTCGTTGCAATCAGGATCCTTTACTTACTTTTTCGGCGACAATCCGCTTATCAAAATCCGTGCCGAATTCAAGACTTCTCCACGTTTCTTGGTCTTGGGCTGCCGCGCTCCAATCGTTCCTAACACCCTCTGCTCTAACATCCACGTCAACAGCACTCATCTAATGGGTACGGGGTCTGCCTTGAAGTTGTCGATCTCTGTCGGGTTCTCTGCTAAATTTTATTTTCGTTGGTCTCTCATCGGACATCCTTACTACGTGGCCAGCCGCTTTCGTGTTTAATGCTCCTGCGCCACACTCCTTCTTCTAATATGTCGCCATTAATTGATCGCAGGATCTTACTCTCAAAAACGACCAAAGCTCGTCGGTCGCTCTCTTTCTACATCCACGCTTTGTTTCCGGGTGATGCGGTAGCTCAGCACGTCCGGCGCATTCCCATTGCTCTCCGACAGCAGGTGGAAGACCAACTTAATAGACTTCTGAAGTTGGAAATAATTGAAAAGGTAGATTTACCGAGCCCGTGGTGGTCGTCCAATACACTCCATGCATGCCTCTGGCAACTTCACGATAAGTTGATATTTCCACCCTTGATCGTTGTAGAACTATCAAACGTACGTCGTACGTGAGCGGAGTTTCCAAAAGCAAATAAACATTGTCGAAAAGTGTACCCATTAGCCGCCATTAAGCACGCGAAAAGGTGGATAGATGTAGTTTTTAAATTTGTTACTCAGAAGGGCTCTAAAATAATTCATCAAATCGTACCCGCGAACCAAAAAGATAGGTGGTCCGTAAAGCGGCACACCGACAAGCCAGCAAATGAGGCGCAGCTAATCCTCGCCGCTCAGCTTAGCTCAGGGGATTAGCGGCTTAGATTTTATGCACAAATTGGTTTGTTTGAAATCGAATGTAAATGCCACTGATGATGATTACGGGTTTCTGCCGGTGAGGTGTGCGAGTGCAGCAGCATACTTTGAAATTTTCCCGCTGCAGGATGCACCGGCAACCGCATTGATGATTGCAACAATCCATCAAGCAAGACGAAGCAAAGACGTTTTGTCTTATTTTACGCCTGATGTGTGCTACCTTGGCAACTATGTCTGTTATTGTACGTCCGTCGGCGATAACATGACGTTAGTTGACGCACGGTCGATCGCCTACTACCTACTTTGTGATGCACCACCGTTGGGTGCGTGCACCGACTTGCTTTCGGTTTCAAACGCAGCAAACCACATCGTTTTCGTACCACCCACAGCGGCACTGTCATTCCGTTCCGACCACCAACCCGTTCCACCCCACAAATAGGCAAAAAATTAATTGCTGCAATAGGTTTTACCCCGCGCCCGATCAATCTATCTAGTAGACTGCGTGTGCAGGACTTTGATATGTCGAGAAATCATCGACCGCCAATCTTTTATAATTCCTCAGGCAATAGTACCCGCCGCGCCGGTGCGATCTGCTTTCGATCGATCCTTTTTTTCATCACCACCCCCACCACCAGTGGAGTAGTGACTTGTGTGGTGCCGCCGATCGGCGCGATATTCCTAAGTGGAGAGGCTTGTAATTTAACAAACAAAAAAATCATTTCGCATAAACAATCACACCCGCAAGCACCAGCACCATGAATTGATGGCAGCACGGAGCTTGGTCTGTGCTGTCGATTGACGGATAAAGTGAAGTTATTTCGGTTCAGCAATCGGTAGTACATGCACATGTACTTCCATTGCGAGTGGATTCCTAGTACATATCCACGATGGAGGCGTTAGACTCTGCTTGTTACGGGTTTTTTTTCCGCACAAGACATTAAATCCTGCTCAAATCAAATGCCAGCTGCATTTTCTTTGCGGCATCGGAATATTATGAAACCACTGGAACGCGCACACAGTTCAATCTGCATCATCGGATGATAAAGTTTTTTTCCACTCGAACACGCTCGCCTTCCGCGGTGAACTGTTTGCAATAAAACACGGATCTGGCCGCTGCTATACGCATTCATTCTTTCCAGCTAATCTGCTAGCTGAGCCACTCGACTTAAGCAAAGCAGCAGATCTGACATTGTTACGCTTTCTCACATCCAGAGCGATCAAGAGAAGATTAGCAACAGCAGCAGCAGCAGCAACAAAATGCATTCGATGCACACTGATGGCATCAATCAAGACAATAATGCTGCTCCGCATAGCAGTGGATTAATCGATTTTTTTGTATTGTTCCTAGCACGTATGAAAATGATTTTTTTTCTTTGTTGTTGAAAGTAATCCACGAAGAAAGTCTTTGCATATGAAATGTGGTTTGGTTCCTTTCGATTTGATTTAATCGTTTGATTGACTTTCATTTTTCGATGGAAAGTTTTTTATTGTAGGATTTCTAAGTTCATTAATTCTAATGAGATTTTACTATCAGCCAAATATATAATAACCAATCAATGTTTTCCCATCCAATCAAAGACGAGCCATGAGTTCACTTCTTCTAAAGATTCAAAAGGTTCCACAGTTTGAAAGTCGTTTAAAAGTGGTCGGAAAGTTGTCTGAAGAAAGTCTGAAAATCATCTGAAATTGAGATTTTCTGCAAGTCACGTGAGTTAATAAAAAATCAGCTGAGAATCCTCCAGAAAAGTTCTCGAAAAGATATCACGGGTTGCCACGTCAGACAATCATTTAACAGTCGAGTTTTATCGGAAAATTGTTTAAAAATCGTATAAGTGTTAGGAATTCTTTTTAAGGTCATTTAAATTCCGCAAAAGCATGCATCTGAAATTTGCCCAAAGTTCGTTTGAATTGGTTTAAATGTCGCACAAATGCTATCTAAAACTAATCTGAAAAGCGTCCGAATTATGATTTGAAAGTTTTCTGCAAGCCGTCTAAAAGTCGTCTGAGAATCATCAAAAGCGTCACTTGAAACTGATCTTAAAACCATCTGTGAGTAATCTAATTGTCGTCTGGAGGTCTGAAGGCAGAACTGAAAGGAGCTGTCTGAAAGGCAACAGAAAGTCCGTCTTCTGCCAAGCCGTCCGGAAGTCACCTGAATATCGACTGAAAGATGTCCGTAACTCTTCTGAAAGTCTTCTAGATTTCACTGCCGGAGGGTAGTTCAGAAGCGGTCCAGAAGTCGTCTGAAAGTCATCTAAAAGTCGTTTGAAGATTACCTACGAGCAGTCTGAAAATAATCTGAAAATCACCCTTAGAAAGCCATAAATATCGTTTGAACATGGTTCAAACTCGACTGAAAATATTCGAAAAGTTATCAGAAAGTCATTTAAGAACCGTCCTAATGGGGTTAAACAGAGATTTTTTTAAAAGCACCTTCAATCAGTTGAAAGTCGTTTAAGGTGAGCTTAAAAGTCGTTTAAGGTGAGTCGTCAGAGGCCAGCTGCTTTTTTACTGATTTCAGTACTTGTTTTCACTATCGTTTTGTTTATGCTAAGTTTATGCTGAGTTGCTAGTATTCTATTATGAACATAATCTATTTCCTAATCTATTATGAACAATTATGAAACGTAGAATCGCGTATCCATTATTGCTGTTAAATTTTATAAAAATATTTTCGACACTTTACGACCGTTAATTTAATTTAATTTAATAGTGAAAATTATTGGTCAATTTCATGCTCAACGTAAATATGGCATCACTCCCGTTTCCTTGGTAACGTATCAACAACGACGGTCACGGATTCGGAATTGCAATCGAAACGAAGTAAAGTTTTTCATATCAATTCATGTGAACAGTTTGGGCAAAATCTTTATAATATCTTACCAAATGGTAAATTAATGCGGGTGGTAAATTAATGTTTTCTGTGTTTCAAGTTAAGTTTCGCGAGTGATGTGACGACTGGAACGGCCGAAAAAAATTAATAAAAAATCGACGGCGAAAAGTGAAAATACAGTGATGAATTTTAATTGGGCAGAAATCTCAGTATTTAGTGTAATTTATGCCCCAAAAAGTAATAGAACCTATAGAATGCAATGTTTAGTTTTTCGAGTTGCAAGATCTTATTACGGCTAGCAGGTTAGTTGAACTAATTTTATTTTTTTTGTGATGGTTTCCCGCGTCTATGGGAGCATGTTGATACACTGAAGAAGGGAAGGGAAGGGTGATATTCGGTACCATACTGACTGCCATAAATGGACTCTGACGACCTTGTCCTTAACACTCGTCTAAAAATCATTTAAAATAATAAAAATTCGGAAATCCGTCTGAAAGTTGCCGTCAATTCGTTAGAAAGTGACCTACAAGTCATCTGAATGACGTCTAAAACTCGTTTGAAAAACTACTAAAAGTCGTCTGAATGTTGTTTTGGACGTCCTTTACAAACCGTTCGAAAGTCATCTAAAAGTTCCTCAATCCCTCTTAAAGTTATTTAAGAACATCTGAATGTCGTTAGCAAACTGAAATTAGTTTAAAAATTATTTCAAAAACGGTTCTTTTCACAAGAAAGTTGTTTGAAGGTTGTTGAACTGCATTGCCATATCTCGGATAGGGTCGTAGGATCCATATTTTCTATCCCGACCTTGCAGATTCAGGAAATTCCTAGTTCTGAGGTTTCGTTTCGGAACATCTCCTAGAATCAATCTAGCCAAGAACATGACTAGAGCGTTGGCATGTCTTATTTTCAGAGTCTCCAAATTAAGCGAACCAAATACGGCGGTAAGTTTTTGAGATCACGCCATGGAAGACTGCGCAAAGTATAGCGTAAAATTTTATTCTGTTTTTTTTTTGCTTCTGGCGATCCAAATTTGTTAATAAGGATACCAAATCACAGATCCTAACTCTAAAACAGGACCTCACAAGTGCGTAGTCGAAAAAGTACGGGTCATGGAACTCCTTAGCGATTGTAAAAGTAAATCCAAGTTGCTTATTGGTTCTGGAGATAATGTCGTTATACCACAACATTACATTTTCCTAGGTCTATTGACTAGTGGGAATTATCCCTTAGTTAAGTCCGAACGAGCGACAACGAGTAAGGACAGCATGTACCCCACATTTTTGCAGGTTGAAGACCGTGAATATATTCGGCCGAATATGACGTTCGGCCTTTTGTGATTCGGCCATTAGATATATTATGCCATTTTTAATTTCGGCCCTTTGTGTTTCGGCCATTCGTAGGCGATCCGTTGGAAAAACCGGAAACGACCACTGATTTCCAGCGTGCAATTAGTTCAATAGATTTTTTCATTAAATACGGTGGACTCCCGTTCGTTTGAACGATTCCTCATGCAAACTAACAGGGTCAAACGAACGGGGGTCCGCGGTATGTGGATAGAGACAAAAACATTCCATCAAGAAGACTGACAACTCTGCAAAAAGTCGAGAGACAGTAACACCAATGCTCTCTGCCGAGTTAAAGTTGAACTACCACATACTAGTGTGTGTATATTAGAATATGGATGTACACAAACGCGTATGTAATGCATTGCCATGCACGCATACATCTTTTCCCACCAATATAGGTATACAGAGCTTCAACTTTTGTCGGGAAGGGTGCGTTTTTAGACACTAGTTTCGAATAATTCGTTCGATTGTGAGAAGCTAAGTACAATGCTTTTCAGTTCGGAATGTTCCAGATTAGCGAAATCCAAATTAACGAGGGTATGAAAGGGGGAAGGCAATGAAGTTGCATCCAACATAACTCTAGCCATCCCAAAGTCCTACCTAGCACCTCGACGTGGTCATACCCGGTAATGTTCTTTCCTTAAGATTGACTAGCTAAGCTAGGAGGTACGATGCTGCCCGCGATGGATCCCGCCTGCCTGATATCAAAAGTGTGGTTTTGGGCAGACGGCCGATCCACTCGGCCCCGTTGATAGGTAAGTCCCAACAAATATTCTAATTATTTGTTTCGTTCTAGTTCTTCAAACACCTATACTATACTATACAATGGAAACATGGACCGTAAAACTTACTAATAATGTACATGGATATTGTTGGGCTGATGCACATGTAGGACTGATGGAAACTCATATGATGCAACTATATCTGATTCAAAGGACTGCTGGTGAGCTCGTTCTATTTTTAACCATATTAATTTCATTTCATTATATATCATGTGATAAACAGGTTACATTATATGCCTTAATATTTTATGAAACGGTGGTTCTACAATTGATAAAGGGACGGTAGGGAAAGAGGCGAAGGTCGGGAAAGAGCGGAAAGATGAGGAGGGGAGGGGGGTTTGGTAGCTACGCTTAACAAGTAGTCGTTTTGACTCCCACGTTTTGTCCAATGCAATGTCCATGGGTCGAACTAAGCTATAGTCTGAGATTATAACCGGATTCGTGTGAGTGGTAGTCTTTTGTGTGAGTGGCTCTGAACCGTCTATTGTCTGCCGCAAACCGATTCATATGGCCGGTGTTAAGTCAGACAGAACCGAGTGCAAAACTCTGACGTCGAGAAAAACGAATTCAAAGTTTGATGCATTCGAAATCATTTTCTAACTCTGGCTGTTTGCAACATTTATGTAGTCTGATTGGAGTAAAATGGTGCTTAGAAAATTCTTGTTCGCTTGCTTTCAACTCATTTTTTAAAATTTTGCGACTTGGTCCGGTCTGATTTAACACCGACCATATGATATCACGACAAGCAATCGAGTTGAGCAGGGGAGTCGAGCAGTCTAATCGACCAGTCCAGTCGAACAGTCTAGTCAACCAGTTGAGCAATCGAACAGTCCAGCAGTCGACCAGTGAGGTGACTGAGAATACAACCCATTGCATTGCTACGAAAGCATGACGTCCTGTCAGGGACCTGTTTTTCGGTACAGACATAAGCCTCTTATACAAATAGATATTTTTTGAAACGGTGGCTCTACGATTGATGAAAGGACGGTAGGGAAGGAAATGTAAAAGAAATGAACCACCGTTTCAAAAAATATTAATATATGACCGCATTTCAAGGTCAAGACTAATTTGTAATCGAATACTGCCGGCATGAGTAATTCATTAATCGAATAGTTCAAAGGGGATAAAAAAAATGCGAATAATCCCCATTAATCGTTCATAATCGTACCATTAATCTAGCTTTTTACGAGCCATAATCCCATAATGGCGGACGTGTTCGTAATATTTGGACAGCATTTTTGACATTTCCCTAATACGTCGCACGTTTTCTTTCCACGCGTTCACGGTAAAACTAAAGGAACGCACTGAAAGAAAACGTGCGATGTATTAGGGAAATGTCAAAAATGTCCAAATATTACGAACACGTCCGCCATTATGGCTCGTAAAAAGCTGGATAGAATAATTTAACAAAATATTCGAATATTTATAGTCGAATACTACTAGCACGAATACTGGACTAATCGATCAGTACATACAACGCTAACCGATTAATCGGTAATCGAATAATTGAAAATTTCGGACATCACAAAACATGAGATTAGTCTATTTCATAGGAACGGGTCCTTTCCCCGAAAAGCCGCGCTGAGAATCGTGGCTAACACGCTGACAGACGAACAACGTCACGTGTAGTACCTTGCAAGTCGTAAGGGCTTGCAAAGTTTTGTCGTCCTGCCAGTAAAAACCAGTTAGATTTAAATCTTCTCGGTCGGTAGTTATCTACAGTAGACGGAGGAAGAGGCACAATTTGTGTCTAAAAAAAAACAACCAGACGCATCGGTATCTTAATAAGTGGGTTTTGCAGTCTCCTTTTGTCCAGCGCCTCTATGGTTCAAAGGTGCAAGTAACAGTGAGCCTTATGCCCTGGCGGGTGTTGTGGGTTCGAATCCGGTTATAATCTCTTCTCAGATTATAGCTTAGTTTGACCCATGCACTTTCCAGCATTGGACAAAAGGTAGGAGTCAAAACGACTACTTGTAAAGCGTAGCTATCAATATCCCCCCCCCTTCTCCACCTTCCGATCAGTTTTGAATGTACTTTCACTTTAATTATATTTCGATTGCCAGTTTTTGCAGCTTCTTAATCTATAGCAGTACGAAATATGGCTATTTTTTACCTAAATTGTTCATTAACTCGCTCTGTATAGAAGAGACGTGTTTAGTTTCTTCTGCAAAAGTGTGTGCTTTTAAAAGATGCAAATGTTTGCAGAACATTATATTTCCCTAAATCACATAGTTTTGAAGCTATAGTAAAAAAACCGACTTTTGGGGGTGTCATGAAAGACGCCCAATATCTCAAAAACTGTGATACTTAGAGGAAAAGTGTTTTCAGCAAAAAGCTTCATAATAAAATTATCTACAACGTTTTGAACATACTATAGCTCTATATCATCAAGTAAGAAAGTTAAATTTTGCAGCACCACCTGTGTTTGAGTTTCGAACTAATACTAACCACCAGTCGTTTCGTCTATTGATATACACAGAAATTCTTCCGAAGACGCCATATTAAAAAAAAAAACACTACTAAATGTTACAATAATACAACGCATTTTTTTTATTGATTAGAGATTTTAAATTCATTCATCTCCAACATACAACGCATGTAGCATGTATACAGGAAAAATCGAATGATTAGATACATGCATGGATACATGCTACTCTCACTACAAAGAGACTTACGTGGTCCTGCGTCACTTATGCGGTCGTGTCTTGTACATAACCCCTCTAATTTTTTTTGACGTAGGACTATGTCTTTGTTTACTATACTGGGACTGGGTGGCACTTTGTGAAAACGAAAATAGAAGTGTAACGTTTGAATGAAAGATTTCAAATGCTAATAACTACTAAACTACTGTACGAAATTGAACAATTTATATGTCGTTAGATAAATAAAATGACCAGCAATTTTATGGGGGGGGGGGTTTAGAGACCAATTTTAAGGAGGGCGTAATAGGAGGGGCTCCTATACAAATGAAAGACAAATTTCCTCAAAACTCGAGAACTAATCAAGCAAAAGGAACCGAATTTGGCATGTGATGGCTTTTGGAGGCATGAATTTATTTTATGATGGTTTGAGGATAAGGACTCTCATACAAATAAAACAGAAATTTTTGCGTATGAGCCTTATTTTCTGCTATGTAACAGTAACAGCGATAAGCTGTGAAAGCAAACTAGTAAAACCTTCTCGGAGCAAAAGACAGTGAATCGACGCCGTTAACGTCGGCGTGCCTGTTGCTATTCATGTCAAAAGAGAAGGGCATTCGAATGGCACGTCATATTTGCGATAAACGTGCTTTGGCTTTAATGTTATTTGTAACTAATGACCCTTTTAAAGGACACAAGCGAGTAAAAGTAAGATTACTGAAACATGTCAAGCTACGTATAATCATATTTAATACAATAATCTGTGGGCTGGTCATTCATTACTATTTAAATCTTTATGATGCACACAAGTGATTTTTAAAAGAAATCTGTACTTATGAATTCTCGCCCACGTATTTTCAAAGTCACCATTGCATTCAATGATGAATTGAATCTGAATATTTCACTCTTCTCTTTTAAACATTTACTTAAAGAATGGCACTCACAGATTCTTATAAACATACATATGCCAGAAATGCAGTTTACATTAGTCTTTGATCTAATGATCTGATATAGTCTACGTCACCCATTCGTACAACCCTTAGGGCTGCATACCTTGTAGATTTCCTTTAAGCAAAAGTTAAAGTTGAAATTTAATGCATATCTCAAAAATTATCCTACTTTCAATTTTTCTGACCACATTTTCGGATTCAGCGACCAATTTTACATGAAAAATCACCTTCAGCTTACTGAGTTCATAAATGCTGTTAACACTATAGTGTTATATGCATGGATACATGGTACTATCACTAGAGACTTACGTAGTCCTGCGTCACTTATGCGGTCGTGTCTTGTACACAACCCCTATGATTATTTTTTGCGAATAACAAAACAAACCGCAAGCAGCTGATCGTCTTTACTTTTGTAAACAAACCTTTGTCATTTACATTTTATCGACGCCTGCTGTGCTGTGGCGCATCCATCCATCGCTAGCGTTGCCCGGCGTCGTGCACTACAAATGCATTCGCTCGCCCGCTGCCGGTTCGTGCCTTAAACTAATGAGTAAGGAAAATTACGAGCCCAGCTGACGCTTGGTTCAGCTTCCCGATTACAGTGCGGCCGGGTTCTGCCCGACCGGACTTGTAAGCGCAAATTTTTCCTCGAGGCACAGGTCGTCCCCTTGCAGTGGTCCTGTCTACTTTCGCAGGATACTCGGGCGTGCTAGCGATCTGCCTCACTGAGCGAAATGAGATGTAAACACTAAATAGACAGCAAGCTAGAACTTGTTAGTATATCAGGAAATGCCGGAAATACTCCAAAAAGTCTGAACAATCCTGAGGAAAAATCAGGAACATTGGCTTCTCTGATTGTAGCAATCCTTTTTCCCTTGTTTTTTCCCAGTTTTTTTCTACACTGTAGAAAGGCAAAACATCGAGTTTGACAGTTCGATGTTGTACTCGTTGTTCATGCAGTTTTGTTTTGCTTCTTTTCGAATGGTAGAGTAGCCAAACAGGCATCTTTGATCATTAATGCGTGTTGTTTTTGTTTTCCAGTCTTGAATAGTTTACAAACATAAAAAAGGTGGTTAATATTACTGGCTAAGTCGACCAGCCAAATAAAGTTCTTTACATGAACAATACTTCCGTTGTTAATACTCAAAGGTAAATTTACAAACAACCAGATTATCGTGTAATTCGTAAAAAGCTTATAAAACTACCTTCGCCTTATTGTAGCATTAGAATGTCAAATAAACCAGCTGAATCCATGCAAAATAGCTGAAAGCATCCAGGTACAGAGCCGTGTGATATTTCTACGCAAGTACCTAATAAGCCTTGAAACAATGCGCAAAAAGGTTTGTAGTTTATGAACGCTATTTGTTGGATGCTCACAGTGGCGATTTCGGGCAAGTTTGTGGTGAACAACTTAAATTGAAAAAATCATAGAAATGAACCAGAATGTACAGCAGGAGGAAAAACGGCATACCTGCAGCATCTGTAACAAAGCATTTTCCACCAATACTCACCTGCTGAGACACATCCGGTCTCATACCGGGGAAAAGCCTTACAAATGTGACCTGTGCGAGAAAGCATACCGGCAGCTGACTCATTTGAGCCAACACAAGCGCACACATTCGACTGAAAGACCGTTCAAATGCCAAATATGTGAAAAAAGTTTCGCGGTAAAGAAGTACCTAACCCGGCATGAACGATCACATTTGGACAAACCGTCGGATCGATTCGCCTGCGACGTGTGCGGGAAAGCGTGTGGATACCGGAAAATGCTTGACTGTCATATGAAACTCCACCAGGGTGAAGAACCATTTAAATGCGATATCTGCGGCAAAAACTTGAGTACGATTTCCAGGTTGAACATACACCGTAGACTGCATGCTGGGCAAAATTTGTTTAAGTGTGACCTTTGTGGTAAAATGATAAGTAAAGCCAACCTAAAACTCCACGAGAAAATGCACACGGGAGACGAACAGCACAAGTGTGCCATTTGTAGCAAAGTATTCTTACACAAAAAGAGCGTGCAAGACCATATGGCGATCCACACCGGTGAACGGTCGAGTATGTGCGACATTTGTGGTCAGGAATTTGCTTTGGAATCGTACCTGCGAAGGGAAGGCACAGGATGACGGTGCACAGCACGGAACGACCGTTCAAGTGTGACACGTGTGGCAAAGGATTTGCCTTTAATTTTCAACTGCACAGTCACGTTCTGATTCATTCCGCGGAAAAGCCCTTCAAATGTGACCAGTGCGGAAAAGCATATCGTCAACCGGAAAATCTGTACAGACATAAGCTGACCCAGCATACTGCTAATAGATCAGTGGACAAGTTGCCGGCGGTGCCGGAGGTCAAGATTGAAGATTTTTCAAACTGCGACACTCAAATGTGAAAGTGAAACCTCATTATTATTTAAGTAGCTGATAAAAAAATAGAGGTTACAACTCAGAACCTACTTCGATTCATTGATATTTTAATAGGCTAGAAAGATACTGGTAGCATTTTTCGAACAACCCTGAAAATCATAGCCAACTATAACCATTCTACAAAGTACAAATATTGAGCTGTTACCAAGGTTAGTCAAGAGAGGTTTTCTGATGTTCAAATTTGTTTTTCACCCCCGCTGGGTTACCCTTGACGATCACCGAAATTTTCAAAGCGGAAACTGTTGAATGTATAAACAACGTCGATGGTTGCTAACCAATTGTACCGCGCACTTCTGTTCTACAAACTGTGAAAACTAGATCACCTATTTTGACTCACCTTGGCTGTTACCATCAAAAATTCGTCCATTTATTACTTATACTTTTCCTATTAACTACGCACATAACTTAAAACATGAACTTGATCGAACACAAACTTTCTCGAAAATCACACTCCAGAGCCATAAACTAAAATCTCTCCCCCTCAGTCCATCAGCCGGTAGTTAACGATCGTATCGACCTTCTGCAGTCCGGTGGAGAACGATTTCAGCTGAACCGACTGCGCATTCTGAATGTGCACTTCGTCGGTTTCGTTCCACTTGTCCGGTATCTCGCAGTTTTTCACCGTATGAATCAGCACGTCGAAGGTACAGATCGCCTCCAGCAGGGGCAGATAGCTGATGGTGGCCGCAATCTGACGCAGCACATCGCGGATTTCGGCCTGGATCTTTTTCAGCTCCTTCGAGGCGGTCGGATTGACCGGATCGATCTTTGTACCGTCCGGCGCGCACGGTTCGCAGTGCACCTTGAAATCCCACTGCTCCAGGACCTCCTTGGTGTGCACGTTCGTAATGACCATGGTGATTTTTTCGACCTCATTGCGGGCCAACCATTCCTGGGCCTGGCCGAGAACGTTCTGCAGGAAGGCGATGATTTTGTCGTCGGTCGACATGAGAATGGTTAAGCCGTACTGCTGCACACTGGTGAACTGCTCCGGCGGGTATATACCCCGCTGGAAGAGGATCGAGTGTATGCCGTAGTCTGCAATCGCGGAGTAAATTTGCTGTTACTTTTTTTTTTGGAGGTAAACAAGGAAATCAATCTTACTCAAATACTCGGCAACGATGGCAGCTGAACCTTTCAGGGTGATTGCGTTTTGTGTAGAAGTTGCCATTTTTTGTTAAACCTAAGACTTTTATTTAAATAATATGCTTAAAAACGTTTCTAAATTGGATATTTTCTAAAATTTGCGAACACTATTCTTTCAACGAACTTTTTCTTTCCACGGCACGGCAGACAACGGTGTTTCGTTTTCAAATGTTCCTATCTCGAAGCGCGTTCGAAAGTTTCGAAAGCAACGAAAAAAGAAACAGCTGATGACAGCTCTGCTAAAAGGGCTAAAAGCATCGAATTTCTTTTCGATAGAGGTTTCGAACATTTGTACCGCTCTATGATTTCGATTCGAGAAACTGCCACAGACAAAAGTAGTGAAACTTATAGCGAATTCATAAATTAACCTGGCTCAGGTCGATTAGCACTCAGTTTTAATCGGAATGCTGTCAAAGCGTTCATAAATTAACCGAGATTGCAAACTGACAGCATTCAGTTTGAAGCGCAGGTTGAAACTGTCTAGCATTACGGTTTACGGGTCGATCTGTCAAACTGCCCGTATCGTTCATAAATTTCGGGTTCGAGTTAGCACGAACCCAGGTTAATTTATGAATTCGCTATTAAATTCGCGTGTTTTTACCTCAAATCAGCAGAACAGAAGTGGAAGTCAAGGTGCACAAGTTGAATATCAAACACGTGAAACTATCTTGCTTGGGGGTTGACTAACGAATCACAATAAGACAATCAATTGTTCAAACAAATTATACTCATAACCTTCGTGGGAAGCAGGGTAGAGAAAGGCCTACATCTCCCCTTCTAAAGAGCAGGTTAGCCCTCTCGGGAGGCTTGACTTCCTGTGGATTTGATTCTTCAATAATTGGAACATAATTCGAGCCAGACGTATCTTCTGCTGAATCGGCCCTTGCAGGTGCCATTGTAGATTGAACCTCATTGAGTAGGATTTTCTATGGTAGTCATAGAAGTGTCTTCGTCAGAAGTGTCAATCGTATCGAGGACGCATTTGGTTGACATGCGACCGCACTAGCTTCTATCATCCTACCATATCCAGGCCCTTCTGCGATGCTGCTCAACGTAGACCAGGTCGGCTTCTTCAAAATTGCGTTTGATAGCTCCATATCGCCAATTAAACTTCTCATCTTGTTTGCGGTTCCTTTCAGGTCAGGTTTCCTTAGCAGGTCCAACGTGTTGCATTGCGCATTGCTCTTCCAGGGAACGCTTTAGCTGGCGATGTCGATTCCGTGGTGTTTAGGTTTGCAGTAGAGCGGTACACCGAAAGGAAGGTGTTCAGATACTGCAGTGTAGATGAACCTTCTCTATAGGTCGGCTTTTTAAGGTCACGGGAATCAACAAACCTTTCGATTTGGCCGTTGGACTGCTGCAGGTGGTATGAAGCAGCATGAAGATGGATGATTTGCATGACAATATTGCTGGTATCTATGGGCGATAAGGATAAAATTCCATGAATTCCATAGAATAATAATAATCCTGTTCTATTGGTATGTACTGACAACGCTGCCAATGCAAAATAAATAGTCCAATACGGCAACTGCTTGTCAATTGGAAAATATGCTGTACCTCAGCCCACCAAACCTGGATACCATCTCCACAGACAAACAGATGAGACACTCGCGATAATTGCATCGTCCAACCAAAAACCACTCATTTTTCAAAAAAGCATGTTTCGCAACATGGCCACACCGCGGCGCGTGAGTGTTGATTTGAGTCTTCAGTATAAAACCATACAATTGTACAAAACTCTACAGCATAAAACCCTGCAAATGCAAGCTACTCCGCAACATGCATGACAGAGGGTGCTAGTGTGCAAGCAAAATGTGCAGGACGATGGTTTTTAAAGGATTTTCTGTCAGTTCGTCAGTGCCATCGCTAACGCTGATTACTCCGGTCAAGGTGAAGATTGTCAGGACTATCGCTCATCTATCCAGTCAAGCTCAACGTTTAATCCTAGTAGCCATCGAACCTCCGTTCACTCAGCCACAATCCATCGCGCGCCGAGCTCAGCGATGCCAACCCAGTCATCCACTGCCATCCCGCCGAAGCAGCAAAAGCTACCTCCGCTGGTAGTCAAGTCAGTACCTCTAGACAAACTGATGAAAACTATGGACGCTATTGGGGTTCATGCCGAATTCCAATTAACTCGAATTGGAGTAAAGATCACTACCAACCTCAAGGATGAATACAACAAGGCCAGAACGTACCTGAATAGAACCAGAGTACAGTACTTCACCCATGACATGGCCAATGAGAAACCGTTCAAAGTCGTGATTCGGGGCTTACCGGTCATGATAATAGAGGAACTAAAAATTGAACTGGTCCAACAATACAAGCTCCAACCATTGGCAATTTTTCCCATGGGGCGACATGACCCAACCAAGGCCTACCGCGATTGCCTTTACTTGATCCATTTTCCGAAAGGAACAGTAACACTGGGCGCACTAAGGGCCATTCGCACCATAAATAGAGTAATAATAAAATGGGAACCCTACAGGGGAGGCAACCCATATGTCACACAACGCATGAGATGCCTGAACTTTGGACATGGTACCAAAAATTGCAGACTCAACCCTAAGTGTATTCACTGTATGGAGCCACACATATCGGAAAGTTGCCAGAAGAAGGAAATCACTCCCAAATGCTCCCGCTGTGATGGCACTCACATGTCCACGGATAGACGCTGCCCGAAACGCGAAGAATTCAAGCATATACGAAAAATTGCTTCGTCTAGTAATCAACCAGGACGCAGACCAAAGTGTCCTCCTATTCTAAACCAGCTAAACTTCCCTGCGCTGCCTTCACTAAATGAAGATCAGCAGCAACAATCGTCTCAGGCATGGAATAATCATCGCCCAAATTATGCTGCATCAATGTCAAATGCATGATCCGTTAGCGGTACTTACTGAACGAAACTTCGCTGACGACACTCCGACTGCTGGACTTTGGATATTCCATTAGAACGACCATGACTTCAGCTTATCACCCGGTCCGGGACGCCTACCACAACGCGATATGGAAACCCCTGATCCGCCTAGCTCTGTTGAGCCCGCCGTAGACACCGAATTACAATCGCAATTGACTCGTTCCTGCCACCCAAGTCGTCCCGGCCCTGAGTCTAGTGCTGGTGAAGAGGTTTTCCAAGCCGCCTTCCATGGCAAGTAACCTATCAGTAACGGTATCCATCGCTCTGACGCATCCTCAATTCCCAGGACATCAACCGTAACAAGTATTGCTGCATCTGCCACCACGAATGTTCTGGTATACTATCAAAACGTTGGAGGAATGAACAGCTCTCTCGCTGAGTACCAGTTAGCCTTCAGTGATTGCTGTTATGACGTATACGCCCTCACCGAAACCTGGTTGAATCAAAATACGACGACAAGCCAGCTGTTTAACGATTCTTACTCCGTTTACCGACAAGATCGGTCGCGTTCAAATAGTTGTAAAAGTACTGGAGGTGGCGTTTTGTTAGCTGTTCGCTCAGGATTCAAGTCCTGCACAGTTAGTCCTCCCAACAGTTCGGCAGTTGAACAATTATGGGGCGCGATTACCACAGTTGACGGAATACTCTATCTCTGCGTAGTTTACATGCCTCCCGATCGAGTCAACGACGACAACTTGATGGGCAACCATCTTGAAGCTATCAATTGGGTTGTGTCGTAATTAAAGCCTAGAGATAAAATTGTTATTTTTGGTGATTTTAACTTAAGCGCGATCTCTTGGCAGCGTAATTCCCACGGTTCTCTATTCCCGATCGCCTCTTGATCGTCCATAGGTATAGCCCTGCGAAAACAAAGCATTGCACGCAGATGTCAGTGCGTTTTTTTCCTCCCCGGTTTGACAGTGTTGTGGGGTTTGTTTTGATTACTTGTTCGTAAGACCCAGAAGCAAAAAACTGCAAAAAGGGCAAACATATATGTTGTACAGAACTGTTATCATTTTCCTGCTTCGGAAAAGTCGGGTATTTCCGGTTTCCGCAAACAAGTGGTACCAATTACAAGTAATAAACCCACTAGCAATAAAATTAGGTTACAAAGGGAATCAAAACAAAACACACAAAAACGTCAAACCAGAATTGAGGTTAGGCACCGTGCAAAGGTTTACTGCTTGATACATATAGCACCGCTGGACTTAAACAGATGAATGGGATTGAAAACGAGAATCATCGGACCCTTGATCTGTGCTTCGTTAGTGACGAGCTGTGCGTAGACTGTACGGTTACAGAAGCTCCGGTACCACTCGTAAAGATCTGCAGGCACTATCCTCCTTTACTAACGCAATTAAAGATCAGGCCATAGCAACGCTTCCGGGATACTTCCGAAAGCCTCTCATATGAGTTTAGTAAAACCAATTTCAACGGTATGAACGATTTTCTGGGCCACGTTGATTGAGAGGAGGTTCTCCGCGATCACGACGCTAGTCTCGCTGCATCGACCATTTCTAGCATACTGGCATATGCTATCGACCAGTTCGTGCCCGTCAAGTCAAAGCGCGTATCGTCTAAACCAGCCTGGGCGAACGCTGATCTCAAGCGCCTTAAAACGATTAAACGTGCAGCCCTTAGACGACACAGCAAGTATCGCACTGATGCCACGAGAATAAGATACGTAGAAATAAATACTACCTATAAACAACTCAATGATCACCTGTATAACGCCCATCAGAACAATCTGCAACGCCGTCTCAAGGCAAACCCAAAAAGTTTTTGGCGCTACGTGAATGAGCAACGTAAAGAATCGGGATTACCCTCTACGATGTCCAATGGTCTGTTCAAAGCCGAATCCGCCGCTGACATTGCCGACTTGTTCCGTTCTGATTTCAATAACGTTTTCACCAATGAACATCTCGAACCGCAGGATGTAGCCGTCGCCATCGAAAATATTCCTCGACTTTCTGTACCTTTGTCGCAGTTTGTTATCTCCATTGACATGGTTACGTCAGCTGGAAAAAGACTAAAATCATCCACGGGATATGGCCCTGACGGTATCCCGTCAATCATTCTGGAACGCTGTATGGAGACGCTAGCGGCACCGCTTGCAGCGCTATTCAACCTATCTTTGGCTACAAGCATTTTTCCAAACTGCTGGAAACAGTCATATGTTTTTCCTGTCTTTAAAAAAGGTTGTAAACGAGTAGTCTCGAACTACCGGGGTATAGCTGCATTAAGTGCCACTTCTAAACTGTTTGAGTTGATTATTCTTCAGGAGCTTGCCCAGAGATATAATCACTACATCTCGTCGGATCAGCACGGATTTATGCCTAAACGATCTACAACAACCAACTTGACTTCCTTCACTTCGTTTGTAACTCGCCAAATTGAGGATGGTCATCAAGTGGACGCGATATACACAGACTTATCTGCAGCATTTGATAATATGAATCATCAAATTGCAATTGCCAAATTTGATCGATTTGGCATGAACGAACATTTGCTACTCTGGCTTCAATCTTACCTATGTGGTCGTAGCATCTCTGTGAAAATTGGTGATCACATTTCTTCGCCATTTCCTGTTTGTTCTGGTGTTCCACAAGGAAGCCACCTAGGACCGTTTTTATTCCTGCTGTATATGAACGACGTTAATTCCATTTTGAAATGCGCAAAACTCTCATACGCTGACGATCTAAAGCTATGCCATACGATGAAGCAACCACTGGATATGAGTTTTCTGGAGTTCGAGAATTGAACCAGCGAAATGACACCATTTTTCTGGAGCCTTTCGAGTTGAGCGTCTACTTTGGACAGGACAGTGTATGCAATGGGTCATTTGGGACAGTAGACGGGACATGTGTCGGGCTTCAAGGAAACTCTTCCCTTGCATTTTTGTGCACTCACCCATCGTGCATTGGAATACTTCCGGAAACTGAGAGCGGGCGCAAATAGCTCGGCAATTTTTTCAATATTTCACAAATAGATAGTAAAGTAATTTTTAGAAAGATGTCTTTATTATTAAAGCTCGTGGTTAGATGATTTTCTGAGTTGTTCGAAAAAATATCCACAACGCCTTATAGATAACAAATATTCAAATCCTAGAACACTTATTATTATTTACCGTTTTGCTAAACTCAGTACAGTTTTACTTTTCAATAATCATGTCTCCGTAATCTTTCGCTTTTTTTCATAATATCAAAGAATCAAAGTAGGTGTTGAATTAAAACCTATATTTTTTACTTAAAATAATGAACTTTCACGTTGGAGTATCGCAATTTGAACCTTCGATCTTAATTTCCGGCATCGCCGGTAACCCATCTAATGGTCCAGTAGTATTCGAAAAATTTTCGACCTTAACCTCCGGCATTGCAGGTAACTCGTTCAACGATCCAGCAGTGTTTTAAAAACCTTCGATCTTGATCTCCGGCATCGCCGGTAGCCCGTCCGCTGATCCAGCAGCATGTTGAGTCAGCTTATGTCGGTACAGATTTTCCGGTTGGCGATATGCTTTTCCGCACTGGTCACATTGGAAGGCCTTCTCTGCGGAATGAATCAGAACGTGACTGAGCAGTTTAAAATTATAGGCAAATCCTTTGCCACACACGTCACATTTGAACGGTCGTTCAGTGCTGTGCACCGTCATCTTATGCCTTCGCAGGTATGATTCCAAAGTAAACTCCTGCCCGCAAATGTCGCATTTGCTCGATCGTTCACCGGTGTGGATTGCCATATGGTCCTGCAAGCTTGCTTTGTATATGAATACTTTGCTACAAATGACACACTTGTGCTGTTCCTCTCTCGTGTGTATTTTTTCGTGGAGTTTCAGGTTGGCTTTGCTTAGCATCATTTTACCACAAACGTTACACTTGTGTCCTTCTTCTCCCGTGTCTCTTGCATGTACTTTCGCGTGGAGTCTCAGGTTAGTTTTACTTACCATTGTTTTACCACAAATTTCACACTTGAACAAATCTTGCCCAGTGTGCCGTCTCCGGTGTTCGTTCAATCTAGAAAGCGTGCTCAGATTTTTGCCACAGGTTTCGCATTTAAAGGGTTCTTCACCACGATGAAGCTTCATGTGACACTCGAGCATTTTCCGGTATCCACACGCCTTGCCACACACGTCGCAGACGAATTTATCCGACAGGTTGTCCAAATGTAACCGCTCATGGCGGTTCAGGTGGCTCTTTCCCGTGAAGCTTTTGTCGCATATTTTACATTTGAATGGTCTTTCACCGGAATGTGTGCGCTTGTGTTGGCTCAAATCACCCTGCTGCCGGTACGCTTTGTCGCACAGGTCACATTTATAAGGTTTTTCCCCGGTATGACACCGGATGTGTCTCAGCAGGTGAGTATTGGTGGAAAATGCCTTGTTACAAATGCTGCAGGTATGCCGTCTTTCCGCCCGTTGTCCGTTCTGGTTCATTTCCATGATTTTGACAGATATCTTTGAATTTAAGATGTTTACCGCAAAGATCACACTTGCCCGAATCGGTCACTATAAGCTTGAGCTTAACATTTTAAATAATAAATTCTAAGTTTGTCTCTAATTTTCTGTATACATCTTGAAATAAGGCCTATTAATTGCGTTGAATTATCATACAGTTCTGTGCCTGGATGCTTTAAACTATTTTGCGTAGATTTAACCGGTTTATTTAGCTTCCTTATGCTGCAATAAAGCGATGCAATGAAGTAGTTTTTCAAGCTCTTTTATTACATTTTATTTTTAGTACCTGGTTGTTCGTAAATTTACCTTCAAGTATTAACATCCAAAATATTGTTTATGTAAAGAAACCAACTTGGCTGGTCGATTTAGCCAATAATGTTAATCTGAGAATATTTAACACCCACTTTTTGTATGTTTGTAAACTAAATTCATGAATGAAAAACATAAACAACCAAAGACGCCTGCTTGCTACTACTCGAAAAGAAACAACTCTATTCGAAACTCGAAACACGAATTACAGTGACAGACTGTCACTGTAATTCTTGTTTCGAGATTCGAGCAGATTTGTTTCTTTTCGAGTAGTATTGTCAATTGCAAGGAAAATTGTATCATCCAAAGTGCGATATCGCTCATAAAAGTGCTATTTTGCATTAAATCGTTTCGGTATCTTCGGCGCACTTTTTCGTTACCTTCCAAGCAATAAGTGCGCCGAAGATACCGAAACGATTTAATGCAAAATAGCACTTTTATGAGCGATATCGCACTTTGGATGGTACAATTTTCCTTGCAATTGACAATATTTAACATGCAAGATGCAATGCATGATGCATCTTTGATACATGAATTTAGTTTACAAACCTTACAAACATACAAAGGATGGTTAATACATATTCTTCGGTTGATATTATTGACTAAAACGGCGAACCAAATTAATTGCTTTACATGAACAATACTTCTGGTGTTGATGCTCAAAGGTAAATTTAGAGACAACCAACTCGAAAAGCAAGTTTGAAAACTATACTTAAAACCTTCACTTTATTGCAGCCTTAGAAAGCTAAATAAGCCGGTTAAATCCATGGAAAACAGGTGAAAGCATTTAGGCACAGAGCCGTATAATATTTCTATACGCAACTAATAGACCTTGAAGAGAGATACGTGCAAAAAGGTTTGTGACAAACATATAGAATTTACTTTTCAAAATGCTAAGCTTACATTTGCTGTTTAGTAGATGCTAGTGGCAGATTCAGACAAGTTTGATCTTTGCGGTAAATACCTTGAATTGGCAAAATCATGATGGAAATGAATCCAAATGCACAACGAGAGGAAAAACCACATACGTGCAGCATTTGCAACAAAGCATTTTCCACCAATACTCATCTGCTGAGGCACATCCGGTCTCATACCGGGGAAAAACCTTACAAATGTGATCTGTGCGAGAAAGCATACCGGCAGCCGGCTCATTTGAGCCAACATAAGCGCTCACATTCTAGCGAGCGTCCGTTCAAATGCAAAATATGCGAAAAAAGTTTCGCGGTAAAGAAATACCTCACCCGTCACGAGCGGTTACATTTGGACAAACCGTCGGATAGATTCGCCTGCGACGTCTGCGGGAAAGCGTGTGGATACCGAAAAATGCTCGAGTGTCACATGAAACTCCATCGGGGTGAAGAACCATTTAAGTGCGATACCTGTGGCAAAAACTTAAGTACTCTTTCCAGATTAAACGCACACCGGAGACTGCATACCGGGCAAGATCTGTTTTAGTGTGAGATTTGTGGAAAAACGGTGGTAAGCAAAGGCAACCTGAAACTCCACGAGAAAATACACACGAGAGACGAACAGCACCGGTGTGACATTTGCGGCAAAGTATTCATCTACAAATCGAGCTTGCAAGACCACATGACAATTCACAGCGGGGAGCGATCGCGCAAGTGTGACATTTGCGGTCAGGAGTTTGCTTTGGAGTCCTACGTGCGGAGGCACATGATGACGATGCACAGCACTGAACGGCCGCACAAGTGTGACACGTGTGGCAAAGGGTTTGCCTTTAACTTTCAACTGCTCAGTCACGTGCTCATCCATTCCGCGGAAAAGCCCTTCCAATGTGACCTGTGCGGAAAAGCATACCGACAGCCGGAAAATCTGTACGGACATAAGCTCGCTCAACATGCTACCCGTTAGATCGTTGGATGATGGGTTACCACCGGCGGAGCCGGAAATAAAGTGCGAAGATTTTTTAAATTGTGTAACTTCAATGTAAAAACTGTGGGCAGAGCCCCTACCGACAGCAAGCGAGACCGAAAGACGACGGAAAAAGGAACTTATATTAATAAAAACACCACTCGTTTAAGAAAATAACAAGAACGTTTTTAATCGCGTCTATCCGTGAAAAAAGTATACAGAGAAAGAGGAAATGTTTTACATGTGTATCAGTAACGTTGGCAACAGTTGAATGCAAACGGGGGATAAGTAACTAGTCAATAGAACAAAGGTGTGTGATGTAAGAGGTGGTCATCGTTACTCTCCCACACTCCTCCTCGATGAGCACCGTGGCTTAACTCGATAAACCAAGGCGATCCAGCAGCTGCCGAAACTTCGTTGCTCCTAACGGTTTCGTAAGTGCATCCGCTAACATAAGCTCCGACGGACAGTAAACAAGCTTCACTATACCACTATCGCAGAGATCCTTGATGAAATGTTGTTTCGTGTCTATGTGCTTTGACCGCTTACTTGTCCGCTCTACCTGTACAAAGCTCAGACAACTTTGATTGTCCTCAAACATTGTTGTAGCTTCTAACGGTGTCTCTCCGAAATCCATCAGCAATCTGCGCAGCCAAATTAGCTCCTGACAAGACTCGCTCAATGCATTGTATTCAGCTTCCATGGATGACAAACTCACGCACGATTGCCTGCGACTAACCCAAGCCACAGGTCCGCCGCCGAAGAAGAAAATGTACCCGGTTGTAGACTTTCTGCTAGCATGGTCGCCTGCCCAGTCCGCATCAGAGTAACCGACAAGTGACCAGCCATCTCCAGGACCAAATTTTAATCTCAGATCCTTAGTGCCCTTAAGATATCTGACAATACGCTTAGCTGCTTTCCAATCAACCTCCGTTGGTTCGCTGACTTTTCGCCCTAGAATCGATACGCTCACAGCTATGTCCGGTCTTCCATTCACAGCAACGTAAAGTAAAGCACCTACTAAGCTTCGATACAGTGTTGTATCTTCGAACAATGTACTGCTACTAACTGAACTTGTGTACTCCTGTCCCATTGGTGTCTTCGAAGGATTGCAATTCTCGAGGCCAAACTTTTCAATCAGCGCCTCGATGAAACTTGTCAAGCGTAGACTGTAGATTCCTTCGTCACAACGTACTTCAAATCCCAAAAAATGTTTTACTGCTCCAAGATTCGTAATATCAAACTCCTTCCGTAGCGCTTCGTAAACTTCGTCTATCAACTTACTGTCAGCACAGCCAATTAAGATGTCGTCGACGTAAACAAGCATAAAAATAGTACGCAGATCATTTCGTCGAATATACAAACAAGGATCGGACTCGCATTGTTTAAATTCCAGCTGGGTCAACACCGCATGAAGAGCGCGATTCCAGCAACGCGCTGATTGCTTCAGTCCATAGATGCTCTTCTTAAGTCTACAGACATACTCCTCCTTTCCGATAGCTTCATATCCCGGCGGTTGGCGCATATAGATCTCCTCTTCGACCGTTCCGTGTAAATACGCAGTTTTAACGTCAAAGTGCTGAAGATTCATTTTATTCTTCCCCGCTACAGCCAGCAACGCTCGAAATGTCTCCTGACGTGTCACTGGTGCGAAGACATCTACATAGTCCACACCATATCGTTGGTTGAAGCCCTGCGCGACCAATCTTGCTTTGTGCTTCACGATGTTACCGGTTTCGTTCCTCTTGAGTTTGAATACCCATCGCGAACCAATCGTTTTCTTCCCTTTTGGTAACTGCACAAGTTCCCAAGTTTTATTTTCGTCGTGTGACTCCATCTCATCGTCCATGGCCTTTTTCCAGTCTGCCAGCTTTAGAGCCTTGCGATAATCAGTCGGTTCTTCCTGTGCGTAGTTTGCGATTCCGACTATAAAATCTTCGTAACGACTCGGCAAAACACCTCTTGTCTGTCTATCTTGTCGACGTAAACTTTGCTCCTCTTCAACATGTGAATCTTCAAATCCTAAGAATGGTTCATCAAACATTTCATCGTTGGCATCGTCCCATCCCTCCAATCCAGCGGATAACTCATCATCGTCGCCGCCTCTTTGTACAGCCGCCTCTGTTGGTGTAACAATTGGGATGTCAATCTCGCTATTTAGATCTGCATCAGCTGAAACGGATTCATTCGTGTTCTGCTCGGATTCGTTACCTAGTTCAATGAACTTTACATCCCGACTAACTGTCACGCGATTGGTAGTACGATCAACGAATCTGTATCCTTTGTGATTCTCGGAATACCCTACAAAGGTGAGCTTTACGGCTTTCTGATCAAGTTTGGATCTTTTCGAATCTGGAACTTGTACATAAGCGTCACAACCAAATACTCGGAGATGAGCAATATCCGGTTTACGATTTGTCCAAAGCTCGTACGGCGTCTTTGGGAGCACACGAGACGGTAGCCGATTCTGAAGATATGCTGCCGTTAGCACTGCCTCGCCCCAGTACAGCTTCCCCAAATCAGCATCCGCTAGCATACAAATTGCCATTTCCTGCAGCGAGCGATTTTTGCGTTCCGCAATCCCGTTTTGCTGTGGTGAGTATGGTGTGGTAAATTGTGCTTTTATTCCTTCAGCCTCGTAGAAATCACGTAACTCTCGATTGACATATTCACCACCACCATCGGACCGAATGACAAGAGGTTTCCTTCCAAAAACATTCTGCACCCATCGAACGTACTGTTTGATTCTGCCGGCTGCTTCACTCTTGTTCCGCAATAGGTACACGACAGTATATCGGCTGTAATCGTCGATTAGTGTCATGAGATACCGATTGCCAGATGGGGTTACAGTTTCCATCGGTCCACAAAGATCTGTGTGGATTATCTCTAACGGTTGTGTAGTCTTCCGCTCGATAACCGGAGCAAACGGCTTCCGTGCCATTTTTCCTTTCAGGCAGCACTCGCATGTAATATAACATCCACAGTCTTTGAGTTTAAAGCCACTTACCAGATCCTCCGTTGTCAGGCGTCGAAATACATCGGGGTCTCGATGCCCGATTCGGCGATGCCAAGTGTGTTGGCACCACTCGTGATGCTCATTTCCAGCTTTCAATAACTGTTCCTGAACGCGTAGTCGATAAAGACTACCAATTTTGTCACCGACTACAACTGTTTCACCTGCAGCGTTAACGATTGCACAGGCCATCGCACCAAACTTGGCCTCAAAACCTTTAGCAGCAAGTTGGCTCACCGAAATCAACCCGCCATCCAGATCCGGTACATACAACACATTTTTCAGAGTGATTTCTACTCGGTCGCCACGACCGTTTTCACCAAAAATAACACCTTCGCCGATTCCGGACGCACTTGTTTTGTTACCATCGGCCAATGTCACGTTCGATTCTACACTTGTGCACAGTGCTGAGAAAAACGCTTTATCACTCGTCATATGACATGACGCGCCACTATCAATAACCCAACAATTCGGCTTTACTTTACCAGCCATAAAACATACAGCACCGGTTGTTCCCTGAGCCTGCTTTGCATTAGTGTTTGCACCTTTTGGCCCTTGCTTCTTCCATGACACACTACTGCCATTCTGTGCTTGCCACTTTTTACACTGCTTTCGAAAGTGTCCGGGTTGCTTACAAAAATAACACACTTTCTCCGGCTTTTTACCAGCATCAAACTTCAACGCTTTCATGTCATTCGATAGCGACACACTTTTCTCCCGACGCTGATTATACTCATCCAGCAGCCGAGTTTTCACTAATGTCACTGTCCAGTCTGCATCCGCCCGGCTCTGCAGACTTTGTACCAATCCATGATACGACTCTGGCACACTTTTAAAGATCATAGCAATCTGCAATGGCTCTTCTATGTTCTGGCCCGCAGCAGCAAGTTTATCGAACAATTCTTCCATACCGGCAAGATGCGAGTCCATATTTTCACCTTCCGACATGCTAGCACTGCACAACAGCCCAAGATAATGCACTATGGTCGACATTGTCGCTTTTTCGTGGTGCTCTCGTAAAGCATTCCACATCCCTCGTGCACTTTCTACATTTTTCACTAGCTTAAATTGGCTTTCTTCGAGAAACAGTCCAATATTCGCTCGCGCTTTCCGATCGCGATTTTTCCACTCTTCGGTTACCGGTTCAGGCTTTGCAACAGCTATCACTTCCCATAGGTCCTCTTTTTCGAGCAACCATTCCATCCGCTGCTTCCAGGAGCCCCAATTTGCCTGGCTCAGCTTCGGGAAAGCAATTTTTGCACTATCCGCCATTTTGTAACACACGCGCTGTGGAATCTTCCGACCGAAAATATACAACTTTGTTCGTCACTTTTCCGCGAATTCCGCGTATCTGGGCGCATAACCTGTGGGCAGAGCCCCTACCGACAGCAAGCGAGACCGAAAGACGACGGAAAAAGGAACTTATATTAATAAAAACACCACTCGTTTAAGAAAATAACAAGAACGTTTTTAATCGCGTCTATCCGTGAAAAAAGTATACAGAGAAAGAGGAAATGTTTTACATGTGTATCAGTAACGTTGGCAACAGTTGAATGCAAACGGGGGATAAGTAACTAGTCAATAGAACAAAGGTGTGTGATGTAAGAGGTGGTCATCGTTACTCTCCCACAAAAACTCAGTACCTACTTTGATTCTTTGGTAATACCAAAGAGTATAAAAATAAAATTGTGCTTAATTTTACCTGCTTATTTAATTAAAATGAAATTAATTAAAGAAAAAAATGGTCTGATTTTTTCGAAAAATAACCCCTCCCATGGGTAGTAGTAGGTGGTTCGACGAGTCCTTCAACAGCCGCTTAGTTTTTAGTCCGTGTGTAGAATGTAATCTAGTTTAATTTAGTGTAGTATGTAGTATAGCATAAGTTAGCTTTATGTGTAGTATGTGTCACGTAAACGAATCTGAACTGAACGGAAGCGAACCTGAACGAATCTGATTTTTAAATCCAAGGGCCAAGTAAGTTCCTAAGGGAACTGAAACTAAACCCTACTCATCTTTCTTTTTTTTCTCACTATTACACCCTACTTTATACCTCTCTTATAGTAAAATTGACAGTCCTGTATCACTAACCTACCAGTAGGTTCCTTCCCCCTCCTTTTTTTTCTTCTCGCTATGTAAGACCACATAAGACTACCATTATGTGTTAATATATTCTAATTATTATTAATATAACTAATTATAATATATAAACTAATTATATAATTAATTACTCGATCCTTAGTTAAGATCAAGAGAAGTGGAAGCAGTGAGCAATCCAAAATGAAAATGATGGAATACAACGGCGGAAAAGTGTTAGTAAGATTGATGGCCAGAGATGGCCACTGCTTATTCTCTGCAATGGCATGCCATCTGTTCCGTTCGGATGGAAAATCGGCTGAGCATTACGCAAGAGTCTCAGAGCTAAGGAAATTAGCTGCCCAACACATTCGGGCCCACAAGGAAGATTTTCAAATACTCCTTCAAGCGATATTATGGGAAGAGACACCGACAGAATCGATAGAAGAAATAACAGTGAAAATTGACAGATTCCTGGACAGTCTTGAAAATACAGCGGGATGGGGAGGAGCTGAATCTATCATAGCTGTTACCAAAATATTCAATAAAAGACTTGACCTCTATAACGAGAGGGGTAATATTATAAAATTCAACGAAAACGGCACAGCAAACGGTGTTATCAGAGTTGCTTATAGGCTTCCGTCAAATACTAGGAACTCAACTGGGCGAAATCACTACGACAGTGTTGTCCAGGTCCTTCGCTTACACTGTGATCCATCAGAGAGAACTAAACAAGTACTAAATCGGGGGTACGACGCCCCGATCAATCAGATCTCCAATTGGCAAAGATTCCCCAGGATAAATGCATCGCAAATCAGCAATCGTACAACGACATCGACAATATCAGATTCACAAAATACGCAAAACACTTCAAAGTTGTTGGTGGCAACCTGGAATGTAAGGGGCTGTTGAACGGAACAAAAAAGAGAGGCAATCGACAGTGGATTGAGACAACAGGGAGTACAAATTGCTGCGCTCCAAGAAACCCGCATGCCAAATTGCACAACGGAAACGTCCAACTACTTCTGGTTGAACGTAAATGAGGAAAAGCTGTCTCGTGGTAGAGAGCGGGGTGGAACAGCAATAATTATATCAAAGAGTATTTTCAAAGCAAATCGGTTTCATAAACTAAGCGCTAACTCCGGCTCTTATTTACACAACTTCGAAAATGATAATATTCTGTTCATAGCAACGTATGTTAGACCTGTAACAAGAGCGGATAATGGCGAGTTCGCAGTACTAGCAAAGTACGTATCCGAATTACCGTCAGAACTACGTAACAGAATAGCAATACTCGGCGATTTAAATGCGCACATCGGAAGTGAGGGCATCACTGAAGATGATAGACAATGGATAGGTCCAAACCTGATGCATAGTCAATCGAATCGAAATGGATTAGAGCTAAAATTCTTACTCCACTCTCTCAAATTGAAAAACTACCACACCTTCGCTAAGTCAAAATCTGTCAGAGTCACGTGGTTCAACAAAAAGAGCGAATCACAAATAGATCATGTTGTAATGAGCATCATGCTGTTTCTGAAAACCCCATATGTAAGATGTTTTCTACACCCAGACCAACTGAGCGATCACAAAATGGTGATCTGCAGTATGAAAAGGAAACAGATTGTATCTGATAATCAAAAAGGCAGCTACAAGCAATGCTCAGCCCCCCACCCGACTAAGCGCCCAAGAATCGATGTGGAAAAGCTAAAAACAGAGGAAGATAGCAGGGAAAAATACCAAAATATGCAAGATAGAAAAGTAACGGATGTTAGCCCGGCGGAACAGGACAGCACTGAAAAGAAATGGGAGGTCCTTGCAGATGCAATCGTAGCTTCAGCGGCAAGTACTCTTCAAACCCCGAAATCCCCAATAACACCAAGACATGACGCAGCATGCAAAAGGTACAAGCACTGACGAACTGACATGACACTTAGAAGAAAATCCTTTAAAAACCATCGTCCTGCACATTTTGCTTGTACATCAGCACCCTCTGTTATGGCATGTTGTGGAGTAGCTTGCATTTGCAGGGTTTTATGCTGTAGGGTTTTGTACATTTGAATGGTTTTATACTGAAAAATCAAAGCAACATTGGCGCGCCGCGGTGTGGCCATGTTGCGAAACATGCTTTTTTGAAAAATGAGTGGTTTTTGATTGGACGATGCAATTATCGCGAGTGTCTCGTCTGTTTGTCTGTGCTTTCCGGTTCATAAAAAAGCATCGAAGGAGCAAGGAACAACGCCGAGCGAAATTCATTCACAAGGGCGAGAGGGCAAACATAATTAAAGAGCAAGCCACAGTCACTGAAATCCGAACAATAACGGAAGATGATGGCCTCTCCCCCGGAGAGAACCCTGCAAGACACTAAATACAAAGACTCATTTTTGAGCTGAATAATAATTCAGCGCCGGGGATTGATGGAATTGCAGCAGAGCTCCCAAAACATGGATCTGAAAAATTGATGGACAGTTTATTTGACCTAATCCAGCTTTTTACGAGCCATAATGGCGGACGTGTTCGTAATATTTGAACAGCATTTTTGACATTTCTCTAATACATCGCACGTTTTCTTTCCGTAAGTTCCTTTTGTTTTACCGTGAACGCGCGGAAAGCAAACGTGCGATGTATTAGGGAAATGTCAAAAATGCTGTTCAAATATTACGAACACGTCTGCTATTATGGCTCGTAAAAAGCTGGATAAATCACATTTTTAGGACAAATGAGGTTCCAGCAGGATGGACCTCCACAATCGAAATTCCAATCCCAAAGGTCAATGCTCCCAAGACAATAAATGACTACAGGCGTATAACTGTGCTCCATAGCGTATAAACTATACGCGAAGATTCTCCTAGATCGTCTACAAAGGCAACTACCAACCCTCCCAGCCTACCAGATGGCATTCCAGGCCAACAGAAGCGCTGCGGATCAACTATTTGTGCTTAAAAGACTACTAGGCGAACGATGGCGGAAGGGAGCGCCCACCATCTTGGTATCTTGGTGGTATCTTGGTATCTTTGGATCTGAAGCAGGCATTCGACCCAATAGACATCATGAAAACAGCCGACATTTTGGTGTCGTTAGGGGTCTCCAAGGCCCTAGTAAATAGAATAATCAAAGCGTGTCTTACGGAGAAGACTTCTATCCAGTGGTTTAAACAACGCACCAGGGCTGTCAGGAAATCCAAAGGTATTAAGCAGGGCCCAAGGAACAATTTTTGCTTATTAAACGTTTCACCGACAGCTTTTATTCAGCACATGCTGTATAGCTGCTTTTAAAGTATATCTAAACACCTCTGTTCAATGCTTATACAGTTGGTTTTGGAGAATTTAAACAGCACAGTGCTGAATATGGGCGTGGAAGATGCGTTTGTATGACTGTTATGCAACGTATAGTAAAACGTTTATTCAGTACGCATAGAGATGCTTATTAAACTGCTGCTAATGATACTGAAGTTACGTTTATTCCACAGCAGTTCAACATTTAGACAAGCAAAAAGAATAAAATATGCAGGAAGTATTTTTATTTTATTTTGTGGGTTTCGTTATTTTTATGTTCATTTTTGTATTCGTATTTTTATAATTTAATGAGAGACTTAGTAGGAAATCGTTGGTTGACTCAAAATTTATCAAGCCTGCCATTATACTTTTTTTATTCATCCGGATTCGAACTTACATACTGACGGTCGGAAGCCATCGATGAACACATCTGAGATAATCTGACATATGACAGGCGCCGAGTTTTTAGCCGATGTGGATTTACCTGTTTAAATTTGTCAAGCGTGGAACAAAAATGGGCTAAAATACATTTAAGCGCTGAAGAGTAGTTTCTTAAATCATGTTTGGCATCTGCTGTACAAGATTGCTTTAGAAGTATTTATTCTGCACATGTTAAACATTTAATAAACTATTTGTGCTAAAGTATTTCGCTTGTACCACCAGCAATGACAGCAACATAAAGGCCCAAACAGAATACTGCGTCAACGCGTCCGTCGGCGTCATTCTGACAGTTTTCCCATGGGTTTATTGTCAAATTGACGCTGACGGATGCGTTGACGCAGCATTCTGTTTGGGCCTTAACACACTCACAACGCAAAGGTTTTTTTTCTCTTGAATATTGACGACGGTGAGCGGTGCTACTGAGTGAAATTAACTGGAAACTGGAAATCCAGAACTTTCGTCTAGCTGCGAACATTGTGTGCAATTTATTGTTCAGTTAGTTAGCAGTGATGTGATTAGTTAGCAGCAGCAGTGATTAGTTAACAGCAGAAGTGTTATTAGTTTACGCAGATAGTACTGCTTCCTGAGCTTATCGCTACTTTAAGTCGCTCGCTGTCTGTGCAGGTATATTTGTCAACGGGTCGGATTTAGTTTTTTTCATCCAAAAAACAAAAAGCAGCAGTGGATGGCACGAGAAGAAGTGAGGTTTTCGCGCACCGGCAGCGGGAGCTGGTCACGCGATTACGGCGCTACCAGCAGTGGTGGTATTGCCATTATGCCACCCGACCATAACAATTCTGGCGGCTTTAGCCCGACGCAATTCATCTCGCTGAGCAAAGCGTCAAGTAGAGCTGGTTGCTTTGGACGAGGGATAACGACACGCCGAGGGAGAAGATACATATCGTCCAGACAACAACAAATAAAAGGATTGCCACGACCAGCAAAGATTTGTCTCAGATAAAAGTGGTTATGGAAATTTTTTCTATTCTTAATCTGTAAAAAAAAAAAAGAAATAAAGTGTACCTAATACAAATTTATTTATATAAATTATAAAGTGTAAAATATAAAGTGTCATTCAAGTTATTGTGTTATTGGCTGCCATCAAGCACTTTTTATTCCACACCTGCTCTTGGTGGTGCTACTGATACGTTTGTACGACGATTAATCGACACATATTTCACAATTTCTCTTAGCAATCAGCTGATGCGTTTGGGCAACTTTCATTCCACCCTTATTCCATCACTATTCCACACTTGCTCTCAGCAATGCTGCTGATTTGTTTGCGCCACGTTTATTCCATCCTTATTCCACTATTATTCCACACGTGCTTCCTGTAATACTGCTGATACGTTTGCGCAATGCTGATTCCCCTCTTATTCCACTTTTACTCCACAATTGCTCTTAGCTGATACGGTAGCTTTTAAGCGACCGGTATTCCACACCTGCTCTTAGCTGTGCTGCTGATACGTTTGCACAATGCCTATTCGACTCTCATTCCACACTTACATAACAACATGTAGATGTTGATTAGAAGCTAGGAAAAATGTGAGATATGACGTTTAAACAACACGTACTTCAGCAAATTCGCTCATTCAGCACCGGATGCTACCACACAACTCTTATTCGACACCTGCTCTTTTAAGTGCTGCCGTTTTGCTCCTTGGGGGGTGCCCCTTAAGCCCGATACTGTTCATAGTCATGCTTCACAGTGTTTTGGCCATAATGAAGAAGTTCAAGCATGAATTAAACTTGGAATATGGCTCTAGGATAACTATACCGTTGATTTTGGCCTACGCGGACGACCTTCTCTTCCTCTGCACCGATCCCACAGATATTGAACGAATCATTGACTTACTAACGCCGCTCTTAGCCTCTGTAGGTCTGGAAATAAACACACTGAAATCAAAGGTACTCATCAGAAACCCCTACGAGAAGGAAAAGAGAATCGCAGAGCCAGACAAAGTTCAGGAGTTCGGCAAATAAAAGCTGCTGGTAGTTTCTAACTTGAGATACTTAGGAGCCGCCATCACCAGAAACCATATGAGAAAGGAAAAGACTACGGAACGAATTAAAAAAGGCTACATAGCGTTCAACAACTTCCTGAAGAAACATAAAATCCGTTGGGAAGTGACGAAAAAACTATACAATACCCTTATAACCCCGGTCGTAACGTACTCCCTAGAATTTTCAACGATCTTAAAGAGAAACCGTAACTCACTAAGAAGGATGGAGAACACAATGTTAACCGTCCTTAAAACCTTAAGCAGTCAACACACTATAGTCAACACCGAGGAAGCAGAAATCCAAGTAGGCGAAGAGCCAAGAGACGAATGCCCACAGAACGGCGAGGTCAGTGTCTCGCAAGCAGAAGCCAGAAGCGATGCCGCACGCGAACTAGGTGGATACACCACAGAGAACAGATTAACAGGCTCGAAGGAAGTAATCGATTTTTTGTGTGTAAAATCTGTCGGTAGCGCCCTCCAGAAATAGTTTGCCAAACACATCAAAAATATCCATGTACCTTTATCAATATTTCTTTATGCTGGAGTTACATAGCAGCGATGGCAGCGACATCAAGATTTTGTTTGCCACTTAGGGCTCGAGGGGTGCTCTATTGAAGGATTACTCGTAGATTACAGAAAAACCTTTTACACACTTTTTGTTAATTACCTGGTAGTCTGTTCTCTGTGGATACACTATCCAGCTTTTTACGAGCCATAATGGCGGACGTGTTCGTAATATTTGAACAGCATTTTCGACAGTTCCCTAATACATCGCACGTTTTCTTTCCGTACATTCCTTTAGTTTTACCGTGAACACGCGGAAAGAAAACGTGCGATGTATTGGGGAAATGTCAAAAATGGTGTTCAAATATTACGAGCACGCCCGCCATTATGGCTCGTAAAAAGCTGGATAAACAACAAAATCCGAGTCGCTCGTTTGAACTTCTTACTTGTGGTCAGAAACACTTCGCATGGAATTCTGGGAAAAGCTTTCGACCATAGAGTGCCCGGCAAGAAGAAACAGCTGGCAGGCCATGCTACACCTGGAAAACCTGTGCCAAACAGGACATAGAGAGATCTGGTAGGTCGGTGCATTACTGGCAGGAGATGGCGCGAAACAGAGATGCAATAAAATTGGCAACGAAGAACCTTTTCCAACAACTCCAGGAATCGGATGACGATGACTACTTCAGCAACAACTCCGATAGCGAGAGCAGTGACGACGAAATGCGACTTTCGGAGTTCGAATGTGAGACTTTTGAAGGGTTCTAATTACATACAAACTCAGACTCCGCTCCAAGATGTTTACTCAGAATATACAACCTAAGTACAATGTGGTTTTGCTTTTTTTTTGTACCATAACCTTTGAATTTTTTGCTAACTCCGTTCTATTTTTCTTTTCTCTCCCATCACCGAGCCGTGATAGATACCGAGGACGCCAAAGCAGCCAGCCCAAGTACACTAGAACTAGAACGCAAAAGACAGACAGGAAGGAAGGAAGAGTACTGGAACAGATACAAATTTACAAAATAGGACCGGCAAACGGAGGTTAGTAGTGAAGACCTCTCCAGAGTTACGCTGTATAGCAGATATATCAGGTATGTAGATAAAGGTAGGGTATGTTTCCCCAACAGCATTTCGATAAGAGAACGGCATCTGTATCATCTATACGTTGCAATCTCAATCTGTTTTTATATTCATCACTATTCTCAGCTTTACCTCAGCTATCCACTCCTTTCCGATCTATCATCTCCCTACCTGGCATCGGCCCCAGGATTCACTCAATCAGCAAGATTATTATTCTGAGATGCCAAACCTCTCCCTCTGTCTTAGCGGAGCATGGAAGGTATAGATTTTTCTTACTGGCGACCTGGTCTTCTAGACCCCCTTATGCGTTAAAAAATAAAAATGAAAGTGGTTTGATTTTTTTGAAAAAATTGGGAGGTCGAGATCGTAAGCATCGATAAAATATTGATATATTTAGTGATGTCCGATTACTTCTCGATTAATCGAACTAATCGATTATCCGCTAAAATAATCGATTAATTTTTAATCGATTGCTTTATGCTCCGATTACTAGATAATCGATTAGCTGGCCAATTGATTATGCCGGATAATTTAAAATTTTATTGTTTGACAATTTCTTATAGATTTAATTTATAACAGTGGCAGGCGTTTAGCTACTAAATTAACCACACGCGATCAGTCAGTTAGTTGGTTTCGAGGTATGATCTAACAAACCAGTCGTCGTATGTTCAAATCTCGGCTAAGCGATGCTGCTAGATAGTCAGTAGGATTGTTGCACTAGCCCCGTAACTGTGCTGTACTCTAATAACCGGCTTTGAAATCTGGCGATACAGAGGGGTCAAGTCGTTTAAGCCCAAGGCTTTGCTTTTGATTAGCCAGTTTGCCCGTTGTAGGCCGGTTTAAATACCACGCTGAAGTCTGAAAACCAAACTAAACTTCATCTAGATACTAACCGTGCCACCGTCAAAAGATAATTTGAAATTTGTCAGTCTGTCAGACACGGAACTTTGTAAGGAATTTTTAGAAAATTGGGCAATTCCCTTCCTCTTTTTCTATACAAAAAACCAAAAAACGCGGAGTTGAATTTCATGAACTTTTGATGCTCGCCTGCTGAAAAAAGTGCTGAATTTATTGTTAATTTACGACTAGAGCAAGCTTAAACCAAAAACATCCCATCAAGAAGACTGGCAACTCTGCTAAAAGTCGAGCGACAGTAACAGCAATGCTATCTGCCGAGTTAAAGTTGAACTTTCACATACTAGTGCGTGTATATTAGAATATGGATGTACACAAACACGTATGCAATGCATTGCCATGCTCGCATACATATTTTCTCACCAATACATGTACACACAGCTTCAACTTTTGTCGGGAGGGGTGCGCTGTTCTTTCTGTTGCTCGACATTTGTATGGGCGCGACGAAGAGATGCCAGTCTTCTTGATGGAATGTTTTTGCTTAAACCTAGTCAGAAACGAATTTACTGTGGAAACTTTTGGATAAACTTACTCAGCTTAACCGACTACGCCTCGTGTCTACCAGATTTTATGCCCCATTTACACGTTCCTAGAAAAAATTGAAAATTACCAGTTTGGACCCCGATGGGACCGATAACGGAGTATTTAGATTGGGTCAAAATATGTTCAAATAACCATCCAACATCGTCTTAAAAATGCTGTGATTTCATTACAGGGACTGTAGGTTACAGAGGCGAAGAGGCATTCAAAATCCGCTAAATTTTGAATCAAAACGGAGAGTTACCTTTATTTGTGATGGTACTCTCTGTTTTATAGAAATCGATTGAACAACAATGGAGATAGAGCCGAAGGTGTAACTGCAAGTACCCTTATTTTTGGTGTCGAAGACGGAAAGGTTATAACCGACCCCCCGGCACGACGCCATTTTTCTATGACCGCAATCTAAAACGTCAAAACACTAGGCGGGAAATCATTTCATAGAAAATATATGGAGCGGCCATTGTTGTTTGGGGCCCAGCAACGAGGGGCCCATCAGTATGGGGGTACTGTCAAATCAAATGTGAGAGTGTATTGGTGACACCGGGCTGGTTATAACCAATCGATTATTTCGGTTAATCGATTATGTAGCGCCGATTAATCGATGTCGATGTTTGGCCGCCCAAAAAGTAATCGATTATTAACTAATCGATTAACTGGCAAAATCGGACATCACTAGATATATTGATAAATCGATAACATGGGTATCATTACTATATATTATCGCGATTATCGCCCATCCATCTGTCACAAATATGTTTGTGAGTTGTGACGGTTGTGACGTTTACGAGCTCGAATTTCCCTTGTTTTCCTTATGCGTTGTTTTTTTTTGGAATAGTTTTCGAGTGTTTACAGCAAGGTTTACAGGAAATAAGTAGGTAGTGGAAGTCTACTAAAATTAGATCAATAAATAAATATGTGCAAATAGCAATAGCTATTACTTTTAAAGAAGGTTAGTTTAAATTATTGCGGCTCAATTTAACGAAAAATGTTCTTAAACCCTTGATTTTGTTGCAGCTTTAACGAGTTGCAGAAATTCCATTAGCATTGATTG
Source organism: Sabethes cyaneus (assembly GCF_943734655.1). Classification (NCBI taxonomy): domain Eukaryota; kingdom Metazoa; phylum Arthropoda; class Insecta; order Diptera; family Culicidae; genus Sabethes; species Sabethes cyaneus. Next base: position 172,106,122 of record NC_071353.1, read on the forward strand.
TAATAAAGAACTCTGAATGTACAGGTAGATTCAGATTCATAGTTGCTGCAATCTGCCAACTATTACCTACTAACAAAGCATAGGTAGTATCATGGCGTTGCACTATCGCCTACTGTGATAAAGAATTTCCAGCTAATTCCAGATTACTTTTGTAGTCATCTGGTCAAAAACTTTACAATTGTGGCGTGTGTAGAAAATCATTCAAACAAGCTGCAGTAAATAGCCTTCCAGCAGGGTTCGATTCTAAAACGTGCGGGAAAACCTCACAGATGGATGGCAGTCATGAAGATGAACAATCGGAGCTCACAATCTGTAAAACGGAAATAAATCTTGATGAGACACATGCATCAAGTATTCATACCGATGAGGAACCCTTCAAGAGCAGTAATTTGGAAGCCCACGAACCGGAGCACACAGAAAATTCGTTCACGTGCGACGTATGCGGCAAGAAGTTCAAACGTAAATCCAGCGTGAAAGTTCACATAGCGGCGGTGCACTCAAACAAACCACTGTTCAAATGTGATCTTTGCCCTAAAGAGTTCGCCTATAAAACAAGCTTACAAAGCCACATGGTAGTGCACAGCAATGTAAAACCGTTCGAGTGCAACATCTGCGACAAAAGATTTTGCAGTAGTTCCAAGCTCGCGACGCACACTCGCACCCATACCGGTGAAAAACCTCACGAGTGTGACGTGTGCGGGAAAGGGTTCGTTCAAAAAATTCAGCTTCGCACGCACCGGTTCGTCCATTCGAGCGAACGACCCTTCAAGTGCAAGTTATGTGAAAAAAGCTTCAGCTCACCGTTTTACCTTAGGGATCACGAGCGGAGATATCACGACACCCAACGCCAATGGTACAGCTGCGATGTGTGTGGAAAAATCTGTCCGACCGGCAAAGATCGTGAAATGCATGCGAAAGTTCACCGTGGTGAGGAACCGTACAAGTGTGCTACTTGCGGCAAAAACTTTGCCAGTTCCTCTTACTTGCAAGCCCATCAGAGGCGTCACACCGGGGAAGATCTGTGGAAGTGCGAGTACTGCGAAAGGGAGTTTCTGTTCAAAAACGTTTTGCGGCGCCACATGGAAATACACAAAACCCTGCCCACGGGTCAGCGTTGGCGCAATGCATGTGACATTTGCGGTAAAACATTCGTCCGCGAAGCGGGCTTGCAAAGTCACATGGCAGCCCACACGGGGGAGGCATCGTTCGACTGCAACATTTGCGATAAGGCTTTTGTGCGCAAGATAGACTACAAACGGCATATGGTGGAGCACGGGTTCGGACTGTCGCACCAGTGCAGCATCTGCGGGAAGGTATTTCTCTCCCATCACAGTCTGGAGGTTCACAGTCGCATGCACACCGGTGAAAAACCCTTCACCTGTGACGTGTGTGGAAAGGCCTTCGGCCACAAGCACACCCGAGACCGGCACGTGCTGCAGCATAACTTTCAAACGTTCTGAAAAACAACGAGCAAATGTGGGCGAAGGAAATGTTAAGACTGTGCATAATAAATTGAATAAATGTTATGTAAAATAAATATAAATAATAAATTCGACTAAAAGATCACAATGTTCTGTTAAAAATAGGGCCCCTGAATTTGCATTTTGAGAAAACAATTTTTGGGTAAAAATATTTAACGGTGTAATTTACACACCGTATTACATTTCTGAAGGGCTTCAGTTTGACACAAGTGGAAGTAAAACCGGGCACGCGGTCCAAAAAAAAGTAAAAAGTCGCAAAACGTAAACATTTACGCACTATTCTTTCCTATTTCTACACTTTTTAAGTTTTTCCTGGAAGGTAATTTAACTTCAATTCCATCAAACCGGGGTCTGACCGGTACTGATTCCGAGCAAATTCTTTCAGGACATGGCCTCTGGAGCTGCCGCTGGTGCCACCGTAAACGCTGCCCGTTCGTTGAAGATTTTCGTCGGTAACATCCCCTGGACGGTCGGCCATCACGAGTTGCGTAACTACTTCGGTCAGTTCGGGAAGGTGTCCTGGGCACAGGTGATCTTCGATCGGCAGACCGGCCTATCCAAGGGGTACGGTTTTGTGTTTTTCCAAAAGTCGACGGCGTTGGAAAATCTGCGCCAGAAGCAGAAACACGTTCTCGAACAGGGACCGATTTTCTTCCAGGAAACGGATTAGTTAGAGAGGGGTGTGTTGCCGGGGCGGGGGATTTGAGTAGTGCGTGCAGTAGCTGTAGTTTTGTTAGGTTTAATAATGTCCGACTTAGAGGATATGGGGGAAGTTGATTTGGTGGAGGAGGAGTTCACACAAGCGACCAAATTTATCGAACGCAATCACGATCGGTTTGAGCAGAAGGATTTGCTGAAGTTCTATGGCTTTTACAAGCAAGCCACGGTGGGAAAGTGCAACGTTTCGAAGCCGGGTGTTTTCAATATGACTGGGCGGACCAAATGGTCCGCTTGGAACGAGTTGGGTGATTTGGCGAAGGAGGAAGCAATCAAGGGATACGTTCGAAAATTAACAGAATTGATACCGGATTGGGATCAATCCTCGGAACGGGAGAATGATATTCATGCACAGAAAGGCTCCTGGGTTTCCGTTTCCAGTCATGCAATACTGGAAGAAGATAATGAGCTGCTTGCGCGAGGTGAAATATCGATCGTTGATTTTATCAAAGAAGGAAACCTGGAAGCAGTCCAAGAAAACCTAGCTTCCGCTAGCTCGGTGATAAACGAACTGGACGAAGACGGACTGGGCTTGATTCATTGGGCGGCTGATCGGGGGAATGTTAACATTCTGCGTCTGCTGCTCCAGGAGCCCGGCATTAAGATCGACCTGAAGGATTGCGGCGGACAAACGGCGCTGCACTATGCTGCCAGCTGTGGCAATCGGGATTGCGTTCGGTTGCTGTTGGACAGAGGGGCCGACCGGAGTCTGCTGGATGATGAAGGAGAATCCTGCTTGGATGTTGCGTTTGATGAAGAAATTAAAAAAATGCTAATGTGAACGTGAATGATCCTAATTATTTTTTTCCTTAGATGACAAACTAACAGTGGTCTTTAGCCGAGATGGATTCATCTATTATTTTTTGCGTCTTCCATTCGTATGTTTAGGGGAAAATGTAACACATTCTCGGTCTCTCTCTTGGATTTTTTTCGACTCTGGAACTGTTTCGTTGTATTCTTTCTTGGACTGTTGCTTGGATTTTTTTGGCCTCTGTTTTGAAACTTAGTTTTTTCTTAGACAAATTCTTAGAAACTCTTTTGAATTCTTTCCTGGACTGTTTTAAGACTTTCTTGGACTCCTTCAAGAGACCGTATTCTTCTATTTCTGAAGCTCTTGTTAAAACCTTCTTGAACATTTTTGTGGATTCTTTCTTTTGCTATTTTTTGGAACTTTTTTTGGACTCATGCTAACGCTCTTTTCGTGTTCTTCTTTAGCCTTCCCTGGAGTCTTTTTCGGATCATGTCTTGGACTATTTCTGGGACTATCTGAACTTTTTCATGGACTCTTTTGTGAACTCCCTCAGAGTCTTCCTTGAACTAATTCATGAAGTCTTTTTCTGAATTTTTCTTTGACTCTTGGACTTTGGGCTTCTGAATTCTCAGACCATATCGTTTTCTGAGAGTCTCGAATTGTTGGACTCTTGAATTTTTGAACTCCCGGACTTTTGGACCTTTGAATTCGAAATGGTGCGTTTTTCGACTCTCGGATTTATGGTCTGCCAGATTCTTCAATTTTTGAGTATTCAGATCGTCGAATTTTCTTACATTCTTGGACTGTTGACTCTTGGACAGGGCTTGAAAAGGGATCGCAAGTTGAATGTGGCTGCGTGAATGACTACGCTTTTCGCATTCAAGTTGTGCTTTTTGAACGATCATTTGACTGTTTTTCGAATCCACCCAACATATATTCTTACCCAGTAATTAGCTATACAACGGTTGAATAAGCTGCTATTCAACAAACATGTTTTTTGGGCAGCCAATCTGCCGCTTGCGCTGCTGCCGTTTTATATTTCATGCGGCCTCTCAGGAAAAACCAATCCAGCTTTTTACGAGCCATAATGGCGGACGTGTTCGTAATATTTGAACAGCATTTTCGACAGTTCCCTAATACATCGCACGTTTTCTTTCCGTACATTCCTTTAGTTTTACCGTGAACACGCGGAAAGAAAACGTGCGATGTATTGGGGAAATGTCAAAAATGGTGTTCAAATATTACGAGCACGCCCGCCATTATGGCTCGTAAAAAGCTGGATAGTCGCTCTCCCGCTTTGCGCGTTCATATCGAAGAATGTAAACTGCAAACTGACTAGAAGCATAAGATCTTTTTGTTTCTCTTTTTGTCTCTAAATCGGCACCTCACAGTAACAGTTTATCACCCGAAGTCGGTCCAACGCAAGCAAAATGTTCGTTTGTATTGGACGGAGTCCGACCGACTTCTTCCACGCACATGTAGTAGTTGTTTTTTTTTTGTGGTATTGAATCATACGATTTGGGCTTCAAATGGTGAGTTGACAACCTGGAAGGAGCGTCACACACAGCTGTGGTCCTCACAAGCTCCTGTCTCACGCCTCCACGAGTCATATGATACTAAATGCGGTGTAGCTTGGGCAATGTTGTCAATCTGACAATAGCGAAGTGAGGAGGTGCGACGCGAATACTGGCGCGGTAACCATAGCATGGCGGTAGAGGAAATGCTTCGTCAAACAAGAGCGTCTGTTCACCAAGGGGGTGCGGCTCAAATAGCGTCTGTTCTCCATGTTAGGGGCGGCTGATTATTATACTCGTCCTCGTGCCAGCAGGGACTCTAAACAGTGCTGTGCACGATGGTCCTCCGGCGAGACGGGGGGTTAGGGGCAGGCCCAACAAGCCGCCCTGGAAAACAAAATGTTACCAACAACGAAGAAGAAAATAGGGATCGGAACAATCGGCGTCGACCCACGCGACGAAATAAGGACTACGATTGGAAACTCGGGACGTGGAATTGCAAATCGCTCGGCTTCCCGGGTTGCGATAGGATAATCTATGATGACCTACATCCCCGAAACTTCGAAGTCGTAGCACTGCAGGAACTTTGCTGGACAGGACAGAAGGTATGGAAAAGCGAGCATCGAGCGGCTACTTTCTACCAGAGCTGTGGCATTACCAACGAGCTGGGAACCGGCTTTATAGTACTGGGAAATATGCGCCAGCGTGTGATTGGTTGGCAACCGATCAACGCAAGGATGTGCAAGTTGAGGATTAAGGGCCGTTTCTTCAATTACAGTATCATCAATGTGCATTGCCCACACGAAGGGAGACCCGATGACGAGAAGGAGGCGTTCTACGCGCAGCTGGAGCAGGTGTATGATGGCTGTCCGCGACGGGACGTGAACGGGACCGGACGATGCGTAAATTTTGCAGCTTCCCGCGGTATAGCAGTCCGAAGTATCTTCTTCCCCCGCAAAGATATCCACAAGGCCACCTGGAGATCACCAGACCAACGAATAGAAAACCAAATTGATCGTAATCTAATCGACGGTAAATTATTCTCTGATGTTATAAACGTTCGCACCTACCACAGTGCGAATATAGATTCGGACCATTTCCTAGTTGCAGTCTGCATGCGCTCAAAACTCTCGACGATGTATAACACGCGTCGAAGTCGTACGCCGCGACCCAACATCGAGCAGCTATGAGATACCGGAGTTGCCCAGGAATACGCGCGGCAGCTGGAAGCAGCGCTACCAACGGAAGAGCAACTTGGCGCAGCAACTCTTGAAGATGGTTGGAAAGACATTAAGACCGCCATCGGTAGTACTGCTCTAGCGGCACTAGGTACAATGAACCGAACTGAAATAACGATTGGTTCGACGGCGAATGCGAGCAATTAGTGCAGGAGAAGAATGCAACACCGTACGAGGCCGATATGTGTCGGGACTCAGACGATACTCTTCTCACGAACAAACGTGAGGTGATCGAGAGGTGGAAGCAGTATTATGACGAGCACCTTAACAGCGATGTAGCTGAACATGAAGGTGACGATATGGCAACAGATCTTGGAGCACGTGCAGAAAACGACAGCCCCCGACCTCCAGGAGGTAGCAGAAGAGATCGGTCGGCTGAAGAACAATAAAGCGGCTGGGGCTGATCAGCTACCCGGCGAGCTGCTGAAATACAGTGGGAACACACTGGCTAGAGCGCTGCACTGGGTCATTGTCAAGATTTGGGAGGATGAGCTACTACCGGAGGAGTGGACGGAAGGCATCGTGTGTCCGATCTACAAAAAGGGCGACAAGTTGGGTTGTTGTAATTACCTCGCAATCACACTGTTTAACGCCGCCTACAAGGTACTCTCCGTCGGTTTTCACCATTTTAAAAGGACTTCGTGGGCAATATCGGGATTTATGGGTGCCCGTGCCACCACGGATCAGATTTTCGTGCTTCGGCAAGTGTTGCAGAAATGTCGCGAATGCAATCGCTCCCCCATTCAGTGGCCCAACACCGGAAGGACAAAAACTTTATAAAATAATTGTAATAGCCTAATTAACAAATAATTTTTATAAAACAAAAAACAAAATAAGCAACACAACTATTTGCTATAGAGTAAAGATGATTGAAAGTTCTTTCTTCCACTAAGCGCAGATGAATTACGTTCATTTTATGTTGCGAGACCCATTCACCGTGTCAGTAGCAAATGTTTCCTAGATGATTCAGGGCGAGACGGATTCAGACCGCGAGTGTACGCCGGTGACACACCGTCGGAAGCGCCGACCACTTCTATTAAAGTGCATGCATTTTCCTAGGTGTACTGACTAGTAGGTATTATCCCTTAGTTAAGTCCGAACGAGCGGCAGCGAGTAAGGACAGTATGTACCCAACGTTTGTGCAGGTTGAAGACCGTGAATATTTTCGACCGAATGTGATGTTCAACCGAATATGGTATTTTTGCTTCGACCTTTTGTGATTCAGCCATTCGTGATTCGGCCATTAGATATATTATGCCATTTGTAATTTCGGCCATTTGTGTTTCGGCCATTTGTGATTCATCCGTTTATGTTTCGGTCATTCGTAGGTAATCCGCAGAAAGATTTCTGCATTTTTCCAGTTTTTTTCCACAAAAGTTTTCTTCCAGAAACACAAAATAGAAGTAAACGAATCTAACCCCTGAGAATCTGAAAGTCGGAAAGTCGAACAGTTTGGAAGTTGAACAATCCGTAAGTCGTACGATCTGAAAGTCGTACAATTTGAAAGTTGGGCATTCACATAGTCGAACAATTAGACAGTTTGATAGACCGTCCGTCGCGGTCTGAAAGTCGGACTGTCTGAAAATCGTCCATTCTGGAAGTTAGACAGTCTGAAAGTTGGATAGACTAAAAGTCAGACAGTCGGACAGTCTGAGAACCGAAAACTCTTAAAGTCAGACAGTCTGACGGTCGGGTAGCGTGACAGTCATACAGAGTTGGTGAAGGTTGGACAGCCCAAAAATCGAATTGTCTAAACGTCGAAGAGTCTGAAAGTCGGACATTGCGAAATGCCCGACTTTCAAAAAATCGGAGAAATCTGAAGGAGCCTGAAAATTGGAGAGTATGAATGACAGATACTATCAATGTCAGACAGTCTGAAAATAAAGCAGTTTGAAAGTCGGGCAGTCTTAATGTTGAACGGTCATTTATTCATCGATTCGGCGTACGACAAGATCGATCGAGATCAGCTATGGCAGATTATGCACTACTACGGATTTCCGGATAAAATAACGCGATTGGTCAAGGCGACGATGGATCGAATGATGTGTGTTGTTCGAGTATCAGAGGCAGTCTCGAGTCCCTTTGAATCTCGAAGAGGGTTACGGCAAGGTTCGACGGGCTTTCATGTTCGCTGTTCAACAACGCTTTGGAGGGTGTGAAATAAAGAGCGGATTCATTTAGACGGTGATGAAATCGAGATGGTAGAAGAGTTCGTGTATCTGGACTCACTGGTTACCGCAGACAACGACACCAGCAGAGAAATACAAAGACGCATTATGGCAGGCAATCGTGCCTACTTTATACTCCGTAGGACGCTGCGATCGAACAAAATTCGCCACCGCACGAAGTTAACAATCTACAAGACGCTGATTAGACCGGTAGTCTTTTACGGCCATGAGGCATGGCCTATGCTCGTGGAGGACCAACGCGCCCTTAGTGTTTTCGAACGGAAGGTGTTGCGCTCCATCTACGGCGGAGTGCAGATGGAAGACGGAACGTGGAGGAGGCGACCCAAGCAGCACTTGCAACATCTTCCATGTGGCTATTAAGTCTTGTTTAAATTGCAAAAAACTTCACCGGTTACAGTATTGAAACACGCAACAAATAAGCAACTTCATGTTATTAATATGTTGGATTCAGGTTATCCAATACTTATACTGGCTGTCACAAATATATTAGTCTATATTTAGTAACATGAAATTTCATCGCAACATCGTGTTATTATAATGCCATTGCTAAACAATAATGTCACATGATGTTGCATCATGCTGATTACGGCATATTGTTAAATAAAATGTAACCAAACAAATACAACCAATGTAACATCATATTCCGCACATATTTTTATGAAAAAATATTTTTCAACGAAGGAATGTTTTTATTTCAACAATAATTACACGAACATTCATCAGGAATCCATGGCATTTATTAAAATATTATTTGATTACAGTATCTAGTTCGATTTTACACCGCATTTTTCCATCGTAAACGAATTCTTAATCTGGCTGGGTTAATTCTTTAAACTTGAAAATTAATAAATTAATAACTTTCACGAGGCGCATCAAATAATACAAAGCAAAATTATATTTTGCACGATAAATTTTGAATGGCATGGAGATTAGCTCATAATAGGCCCAAAAAACTAAAGTCGCATTAAGGATATTAATGTAAATAATATTCGTCTTAGAGCCCAGAGAGGAAATCCCGGTTCCCGCTAAACATAATTCGTGATGAAGTTGCTCATAATTGTTTGGTTTTTGTGCGAGGAAAAAAGAGAAAAAAGTATTTTTGTTTTTGTTTTCACGCAAGTTTTGACAACGCGGTATAGGATTTCGTGGGAGTGCGAACAGGCTTAAAATCTCTTTTAGTATCGTAGTCGCTAATGGATAGATAACGCGCATTGATGTTCCATAAAACATCTGTGTAACAATTGGTTGCATATAGGCTCCACCTCTTGCGCTTTTTCAATCACATAACAGTTCGATAAAGGTAACTGATGCGAACTTTTACCATATTTGAATGTTTCAATTATAGTTGCGTAATCCTTCATGCAATAAATGGTGCTGCTTGGGGAATGAACCATGAATTGCATCAGCTGCTTAGGGAACCACCCATCGCTCACACCGCAAAAATTGGTCGCCTGCGATGGACTGGGCATGTCGTGAAGATGTTGGACGACTGCCCGGTTAAAAAAGTTCTCAATAACGATCCGACTGGAACGAGACGGCGCAAGATGGATCGATCAAGTGGAAGGCGACCTGCGGACCCTACGTAGACTACGTGGCTGGCGAATTGCGGCCATGGACCGAGTGGAATGGAGACGACGTAAGTGTCAATGGATCCATTAGTTCTTAGATCGTCAGATTCTTGGACTCTCGTATTCTTGAACTTCTTTTTGGACTTGCAGATTCAGGATATCTTGGTTTCTTGGCTCGCAGATTCTCAGATTCTTGGACTCGGGTTTTTGAACTCTCGCGTTCTTGGATCTGTGATTTTTCAGATCGTCAGATTCTTTCTGGCCTCTTGGATCTTTGAGTTCTGAGATAGTCGGATTCTTGGCTCACAGATTCTTGGACTCTTGAATTCTTGGCTTTCAGTATCTTAACCTAAAGAATTCTTGGACTCGGACTTTTAGATTCTTGAACTCGCGAACTCATAAACTCTCGGATTCTTGGGCTCTTAGTTTCTTGAACGAGAGTCCAAAAGTTGAAAAATCCGAGAGCCTAGAAATTCAGATTCGAGGAATCTGACTATCTCAGAGCTCTAAAAGTACAAGAATACGAGAGTCCAAGAATTCAAGAATCTATGATTCCAAAGAATCCGAGAGTCCAAGAATGCGACGGTCTGAGGATTTGAAGCTCCAATAATCCGAGAGTCGAGAGGATTCTTGAATTCTCAAATTCTTAGACTGTTGGACCCCTGGGGTCTTGGATCTTCGAGTTCGTAATTCGAGTTTCGACTTCTTCGAGTTCGAGTTCTCAGATCATACTCTCTCTAGATTCTTGTATTCAGATTCTTGGATTCTTCACTTTTGGATTCTTGAGATCTCAGATTCTTGAACTTCTGAACTCTTGGATCTTTGTCTTCTGAGATAGTTGGATTCATGGTATTTCACTTTCTTGATTCTCGGATTTTTCGGTTCTCGGATTCCTGGATCTTTGAATTCCCAAACCGTCGCATTCTCTCAGATTCTTGGACTGGAGTTTTTAAACTCACGCGTTCTTGGATCTTTGATTTTTTAGATCGTCAGATGCTTTCTGGACTCTTGAATCTGTGAGTTCTGGGTAGTCGGATTCTTGGAGTCTCGGTTTGTTGGCTGTCCGATTTTTTTCGGAATCTTGGTGTACCAGATTCTTGGATCTTAAAATTCTCAGACCGTCGGAATCTTTGACTCTTGAATTCTTAGACTCCTGGATTGTGGAAGTCTCGGATACTTGTACTCTCGGATTCTTGAACCCTCGAATTCTTAGATTCTTGAACTCTCAGGATCTTGGATCTTTGAGTTTCCAGATCGTCAGATTCTTGGAATCTTTTATTCTTGGAGTCTTGGACTATTGGCTCTGGGATTCTTAAGCTGTCAGATTTTTTTCCTGTATGGACTCATCACTACGACCAGTATCGTTGATCTACTGTGATATCGCACGTATATTTGCTGTAACCTGCACTGCATTTCTTTTTGATATTATCGATAAGCTTATACATTTTTAGTGCGTGTTTCTGTGCAATGGGTTTACCTTTCCTTTAAAGCTTGCTCTACTTTACCCACTCGTACCTCACTGCCCGTACTATCACATATTGCAGCTGTCCCTGGCGAGGACTCATTGCGTTCCTCTGACAACATCACTTAAGCTATGAGAGTGACTTCTGTACTGTCAAGAGGCTTCATCGGAATAATATAGAAAACAGCATGAAAAAAGGATAATGAGGCGCCTGCGAATAAACCGATGCTAAAGTCGCTTGAAAGTGAGTCTACTACGATTCGAACCCACGACTTCTCACTAGTCAAAGCAGACTCGGTAACCTTGCGGCTACGGAGCAGCCGGTCAGATTCTTGGACTCCCAGATTCTGTAACTCTCCAGTTCTTTAACTCTTGGAATCTGGAATGATTGAAATTTCGGATTCTCGAACTCGATGTTTTCTGGATTATTGAATCCATTGGTTCTCAGATCACCCGAGAGTCCAAGAGTACGAAAATCCAAGAATACGACGGCCTGAGAACTCGAAAGTCCAAGAAACCGGGAATCCAGGAATCCGAGAGTCCAAGAATCCGACGATCTGAGAATTTGAAGATCCAAAAATCCGAGAGTCAAGAAGATTCTTGCACTACAAATTCAGTGGCGTGCTAACGTAGGAACCGACAAATATAAATTTAGTGAACGGGACACATCCCTATAGTTCTTAGACCAAACCTCGTGTTTTTAGTCTAGACCTTGCAATGCGGTCAAGCATATGTATGTATTAATATTTTTTGAAAGAGTAGTTCTACAATGGACTGAAGTTTTTTAGTAGAATACACAAATTGTCGGTGGTTCTACAGTAGACGAAGGAAGAGGCATAATTTGTGTTTAAAAATAACCCAACCCATGTCGCTAGCCTAATAATGGGGGTTGTGCAGTCTCTTTTTGTCCAGCGCCTCTGTGATTCAAAGGTGCATGGGTACCAGCGAGCAAAAAGGGGACAAAAACGAGCTCGTAATCCCAAAAATTAGAAGCCGCTGGTTGAGAACCTTACAAAATACCTATTCTTATGTAAAAAAAATGCAGAAAATCGATTGGTGATGATTGCATACTGCGCGGATCCTTCGGGAAGTGGTCCATTTTGGCCTATGATCCCCAAAAATCGTGACAAAAGTTTATTAAACAGTATAAAAACTTAATTGCCGCCAGTCAAAAGAACTCAAATAGCTTCCAAACGTTGTCAAAACATCAGAAGAAACAAATCCCATTCATTCCATACTGTGCGAAATGCAAAAATAGTCCATTTTGCCCCAATTCACGCCTAAATACATAGTAAAACCTATTAAAGCGTTTAAAACTACTTCAAAGACAGGGGAATAAACAAAGGGGATAGGGGAATTTGAAAGACGTCAGGAGAGTTGAATGTCATCGATTTAGTACCGTGATGAATTCACAATCGGTCCGTTTTGCCTGATTCTCTCCTAGATCTACGAAAATACGTTCATTTGCTATTGCATAAAAAAATCGTAATTTTTCAACGATGTTGTCTTTAGAGAAGTTTATCAATAAAATACTGCGCATCTTTTTAAACTAGTAGGGTGATCTTATATTCATCTATCAGTGTGATACAAACTTGTGTTTCTTAGAATCCGTCTAAAAAAAATTTTTCCTTCAGAAAAATTGTAGAACACACTAAAATGAGCAACTTTGCTGAATGTAGTAACTATATATCTTTTACTAGTTGCGAGATATAATGATTTACTTGTAAAGTACTCTTAAAAATAAATTCTGCGCAATAACTTTGTATCCAATTTCTTTATTGCTTTCAACTGTTCACCAAAGTTATTCAGTATGATAAAATACACATTTTTTCCGATGACTGTTAGTTGCCTTTGAGTTAGTTTTAATCGCTTTAACTATGTTATCTATGTGTATGGGGGTGACTTGGGCAAAATGGACTATTCTTGCATTTCGCACAGTATGGAACCGATGGGATTTGATTCTTCTGTTGTGTTGACAACATTTGGAAGCTATTTGAGTTCATTTTCATCGGACGGCAAAGAAATTTCTAAATTATTTAATTAGCTTTTATCATGAAGTTTGGGGATAATAGGGCAAAATGGATCACTTCCCGAAGTCTGCGCAGGATGAAACCATCACCAATTGATTTCCTGCATTTTTATTACATAGGAATAGATATCTTGTAAGATTCCAAACCAGCGGCTTCTAATTCTTGGGATTACGAGGTCATTTTTGCCCATTGTGCAGTGGTGCACCGGAGTCGACAACCTCCTCGTCTAATGACGCAGCAGAATGTGCATCCAGCCTATTCCAGAATTTAGTGGACTAAGGATAGGCGAACACACACAGCTTCCTTCGATAATCGAAAATGTCAAAGCTAATACAACCCAACAAACATTTTTGTTGAATAACAGCTTGTCAAACGCTTGTTACTTAGTAATTAGCTGTACAGTGGTTGAACTACAGTTCTCATGGAAGATGAGGGCAATAACTTGTCGTAGAGGCCGTTTTGGCTTTCCGATTAGTAAGCCCATGATATTCCAGAGGTGGCGTTGCTTAGAGTCACGCCTTAGCAGAGAGTCAGGTTTGGCTGCATCACTCCGAAAAAAAAACTCGGCGAGTACCTTGAGAAGGGCTACATTCGCAAGACGACAGAAGAGGAGTTGGCAGAATCACGATTTAGAACGTGGTACATTCCGATTTTTCCGGTCTTCAATCCAGATAAACCGGGTAAAGTTCGAATCATTTGGGATGCTCCAGCGAAAACCAATAGAGTATCTCTCAACTCACTACCACTGACTGGACCAGATCAACTGACAACTGACAAGAGACGCGTCTGTTCTCCTCCAGTTTCGAGTAAATAAGGTGAGGGAGATTTTCCACCAGGTGTGGATTTCAAAAGAGGACTAAGATTGGCAGCAATTCCTTTGGAAAGAAAACCCAACAGATACAATACCGAGCACCTACGTTATGCAGGTGATGACGTTTGGGGCATGTTGTTCACCAAGTGTCGCCCAATACGGCAATACCCGCCTGCAGCTAGAGTAATCGTCGAGACTTGCTATATGGATGATATATGCTAGCGAGTACGGACACTGAAGACAAGACTATTGAACGAGCCCACGGTAGTTTTTACAATTTATGGAGGGAACGGTAGAAAATAGTAATGAAACAAAGAGCCGTTAGGGTGACGGGGAAAGAGCGTCGTCCCGTCAGTAAAACGAGTTAGATTAAACTTCTCGGCCAGCTGGTTTAACTACAATATGACGGTGGCTTCATATGACCCTCCCTTACCCCCTCATCTTCGCAATCTGTTAGATCCTATCGACTCTTTGTTTCGTTACTTTCTTCTACCGTTCCCTCCGTCAATTATAAAAACTACCGTTATAAAAACTTATTTATATGCCTGATCTCATTTCAAGGTCAAAACAAAAAACAACGAGGTTGGTCTAAAAAATAGAAAACAAAATAAATTAAACCGGTATTATTATATTACTTTCTTAAAGCCAAAACCCTGCTGGGTGCTTTACTCCTGCTGCTGCGTTTTCGCACCAATCGATTCGAGACACCCCGCCAACTGTGCTCCGGTGCTTCGCATTCGCTCCGTCATTGATAAAGTTGCAAATCCCCTCTGTAAAAAAAAGAAGGAGTAAGAAGGAGAAAAGACAAGATCGATTATATGACCGCGCAGCGTGTCTTTTGCAGCAGCAAGTAATAGCCGTAGGTAAACAGTAGCAGTAGTCGGATCGGAAGGGGAAATCCCCCAACTCAACAGTATAGAAGAACTAGCAAAGCAACAGTCGTCTGTGCGTGCGCGTGTGTGTGTGTGAAATGGCACACGAGAGATGATGGAACGAGAGAAAGTGGCAGCGTCTCGCACACGGCACACGACACAGCACAGGATATACGAAACGAATGCATTTTGGCAAGTGGGTGGTGGGCTGCCTGGTCGGTTGGAATGGTTTATTGATCGAACACCGGCGAAAAATTATCCTAGACAAGCGACCGGTTCGGAAATACATGCGCTTGGCTGGCAGCTGCCGCCGGCTAGAGCAATGTGTTTCCCTTGCTCTAGAGACAGTGCTCCGGCCGATTCTGTAGTCCTGGTTTCTGGCGGGAACAAGACCGTTGAAATTTTCCACTGGAGGTGTACTTGTTGTTGTTGTTGTTGCCGTTGCTGGTAACGTTGCCATGCTAACTGCTGTTGGCTCTTTTGTTGGTTTGCTTTGACCGTTTTGCTTCCAGCCACTCACGATTTTATCCCACGTGGTGAAAGCAAAGCGTCACGTCGACGTCATATTTGAACTTCTGCGTTGGTGATTGCGATAACCGTTATCGTTTCGTATTGTTTACGATACGAATCAAATGTTTATTTGAGAAACCATTAGAAAACGATATGGTGAATAATTTACCATAATTTTGACCACAACTGATTTGTTTCGAATCGAGCATCAAACGCAAACAGCTCAAGTCGCGCAGACTTGAACGTGCAGCCTCCTCCGGCGCATGCTGTCTGCATCGCTTCGAGGCAAAAAAATCGATTGCTCCTGCGGCATCGAGTTTCGTACGTTCGTTCGTTGTCCGGTGCTTGCGTGGTACGAAACCATACGCGCCAACACAACGCCGTTTAAGCCGACTGGGCTTAAACATCCTGTGCAGCCGCATGCGGTCCTGTTACATGAGTTGACTTAATTTTCACTTGACTCGGACTCTGTGGATCGGTGTGTGCTGTCTATTCTCACTCTTGTGGCATTTTAAGTCACTTATCGCTGTCGTCTGCCACTTGTTAGTCTGCTATCCTGTTCCATTTAAAACATATTACTTAATTTTTAGAGCAATTTCAACTGCTAATTTGTTCGCGTAGGTCAGGCAACAAGCAACGAATAAGCGCAAAATTGGCAACGTCTGTTGTCCGCTCAGCTCAGCACAGAAGGAAGTTCAATTCGGAGGCATGGCCTCCTGGCAGCGTTGCAGCCAGGGTTTGGTGGCTGCGCCAGCTCCAAACAACGACGACTTGTCGTCGTTTGGATTTCGGATCCGCCGATTCCGATTCGGGAACGAACCGAGTCCGGCCGATATGGTTACCGGCCGCCGGGAAGTAATCCGAAAAATGTCGCTCCCGCTTGCCATTGGCGTTCGAATCAATATTCCAACACCGAACAGTAACGGGAATGCAGAATCGTCCGTGGGAAGCCGGCAAAACCGCGATGAGCCGCTGCGTACGGCAGATGCGATGCCGATGGTCCGTGGTCGGCGCCGGTTGCTTTGTTTGCACGTGCGGGTGCGCACGCGCTCGGTTTTCAATTTTCCTTTTCTGTACAGTGTGTGATGCGCTGCGCAGGGCTGAGCGCTTGTTCCATTTCGCTGTCGACGCAAAGAAACTGCCGGAACGAACGACGCGCAGCCAAAGTCGGCGTTTTGCTTTTGACCGTTACTATGGATGTGAATTTTTTCGTCATTTTTGATTAATTTACGACTGAACTGCAAATGTGTAATATTTTCAAACTGCAAACTACCGTTTTGTTGGAGATCACATGATTATTATACATCATTGTGTTTGTTACAATATCCTTTATCCGACGACGTATGACACTACATTATTAGATTCTTTGTAGACAATCAGCAGGCGTTGAAAAACTTACAAAACGGCATTTGCGTAAAAGTTACTGTTATTTGTTTACACTATGCTATTAATCTAAAACTTCGCGTTTTGTGGTTACGAAATGCAAATAAGGTATGTATTAAACGTAATTACAAAGTGAAAATGCAATAATTTCTGTTCTATTTTAGAGATATTAGGCAAATTTAAGAGTTATCAGTTTTCGACTTCCATTGAAAGGAAAGCTTCACAAATTCAACTTGCTTTGGAAGCGGTTGGAGTTGGTCCGTCGGTCTATTGTTGCGTTCTGTAGCAAAAAGTATCAGGCAAAAACGTATAACATTATTTGAACGTAGACACAACTTTGAGTGAATAAAAGTTGCTGGAAAACCGTCAGCCTGGAAAATAAAATAGTAAATTGGGTGCAGCAGATGACCGGCTGCTGTAGGCCTTCCCATTTGTGAGGAAATATTACAAATAGGCGTCGGTCAGTATGGTAAGCAACTTTGGCGAACCTAACATTTTTGGGACTGAAACACCATCGTGAGGCTGGCTGAATAGATTTTTGAAACGCCATCCAATAATTTCATACCAAATACTAAAAAATTCAAGTCGAGAGTCCTTTACTTTACTACTGGCAGAACGCAGAACAAGCCACTGCATGTGATGACAGTATGAGCAGAATAATTTAGTTGGTGATGTTTTTTTTTCTTTTTTTTCTCTCTAATTATACTTTATTTACAATTCATTTACATTTAATAGAAAATTTGTACCGTTTTTCTTTGCGTTCTTCTTTTTTGCTCCGAATTCTTAACCTACCTTAATTCTAAATTAGCTTTGAGACCGTTTACCCGCGGCGGGCTCGGGGTTAATGACGCGCTTATACATGTTCACACACCCATCATTCATATTTTTCATATCATATCTTTCATACCAAAGAACTTGGGGGTGATGTTAGTGTAACGATACCCACATAAGCAATATACGACAAAAAGAATAGCTTTTTCTTTGAAAAAGACTTAATATAATGTTGAAATGTTAGGGCAAAGTTAAATTTCGTTGGTTTTTTTCTGACTGATGAGCCGAGAAAACCAAAGTCTAAAAGATCAATGATTACAATTGATAACATCGTGAAATCTCATTCGATGCTGCTTCAAAATGTTTTTCCAATTCTGTCACAAAGATCAAACTTTTGGGATTATTCCATTGGAACGGAGATTTCCCCCGAACACCAGCGTTGAGAATCGTGGCTAATACACTAACGGACGAACAACAGGCACGTGCAGTGCCTTGTAAGTGGCAAGTTTCGTCGTCTCGTTAGTATAGAGGTAGATTAAGCTTCTCATTCGGTGGTTTGACTACAACAGACGGAGGAATAGGCACAATTTGTGTCTAAATATAACACAACCCGTCAGTGTTGGTGGTGTTAGAAATACGCCGCATGCTCAATAAGCGGATTGTAAGGTTTCCTTTTTATCCAGTCCGTGGTTCAAAGGCTCACGAATATCTGCGATTCACAGGTCGAATCCGGTTATAATTGGCTCCCATTATAGCTTGGTTCGATTCGCGGATTTTCCAACTTGGGTAAAGAAGAACGTTATACAAACTTAAAATCCGATGCTTAAATGAACCTTCCCTGCCTAATTTTCCACTCCTTCTATTCCATTTTTGTAGAGTCCTGCCAAGAGTCGGTCCTATTCAGCGGCTCTGTTATTCTTTAGTTAACCGAATTTTCTCGATATCGGGAGCCGGTGCACTGTTTTTTTGTTTGTAGGCATTTCTAGGGAAGCTTCCGTTCCGTCGGCGATATAATCACTGCAGATGCTTTCGCCTGACCAGGCTTCGGTATACATCCGTTACGAGATTTGTTCACCTCCTCATAGAACTTGCGCGTCTCGTTAGCCCGGAATCTTTGTTCCGCATCTGCCGTTGTTCTAGCCCTTCAATCTCTGTCCTTCTTCCGGCGCCTTTTCCTCCTCGGGATCGTGATCAACTCATTCCCTGATCGTCTATAATTGGCCAAATGAAATACTCCCTCGTGGCAATGCTTAGGTAGTTTTTACAAGCTCATTTTGTCCTCACCATCGCTTGTTGACATTCCCCGTCAATCGTACCGTAACTACAAAAGATACAGCAACACTTTATTCAGTAAAATTGTAGATAATAACTAATTCTACAAATGTTCCATATAAAACTTTGTCAAATTTTGCTTGGCTGAGACGGTACTATCAAATGAATGTAAACTGAGTCAAAGTGATCGTGCCATCCCTGGACGTAACAAGTGTGTGCTCCACGCAGAAGAGGAAACGGGTCTCACAAAAGGAAAATTATCATTTAGACATAAGCAAACGGTATCACAAAAGCGCACGGGCTTTCAACTAGCAGATTGGTATCGCTAGTAAACACCAAATCAAGCAGACGACCAAATAGTCCATGCCGTCTATCAGTGCACAGAATTATTTGTTTATTTGTAAAAAAATCATCGGACACAAGGCGGTCTTCATGATATAAACACATATGACAGTGAATACATACAATAGTACAATGACAAATTTATCGTGTACGAAAGAGTCGTCGTTGAAAATTATTAGGCGTCATGTTGCAATCGAACCAACCGTAGAGTTCGTTGAACCGCATTGCCATAAATCGGATAGGGTCGTACAGTCCGTAGTTTGCATTCCGTTCCTGCAGGTGCAGGAAATACCTAGTTCTGAGGGGTCGTTCAGGAGCATACAGATTCAGTTAACTCAGAAGAGCGGGGTTGTCAATATCTCCTAATAGCAATCTAGCCAGGAACGTGAC
The DNA here is from genome assembly GCF_943734655.1 of Sabethes cyaneus. Classification (NCBI taxonomy): domain Eukaryota; kingdom Metazoa; phylum Arthropoda; class Insecta; order Diptera; family Culicidae; genus Sabethes; species Sabethes cyaneus. Next base: position 172,125,423 of record NC_071353.1, read on the forward strand.
TTCAGCGTTGGCACGTCTTCTTTCAAGAGTCTTCAAGTTAAGCAGACGGCAGCGTTCCTCATATGGCGGAAGGTTTCTGGGATCGCGCCGTGGAAAACTGCGCAAAGCATACCGTAGAAATTTTGTCTGCACTGCTTCGATTCTAGTGATCCAAATTTGTTGATATGGACACCAGATCACTGATCCGAATTCCTAAACAGACCTTACAACTGCATAGTACAAAGATCGAAAACAGTACGGGTCACGAAACTCCTTGGCAATTTTTTATAAATAAATCCAAGTTGTTTATTGGCTCTGGAAATAATGTCGTTGTAGTGTATACGGAAGGTTAGTGCGCTATTCAGGACGACACCAAGATCACGAATGTGATAGACGTATTGTAACGAATGTCCTGCCATGTTGTAGCTAAACGCTATGGGCTTATTTTTACGATGAAAGGAGATGGCGAAGCACTTTGAGATGCTGACGGTAAGCATGTTGTTCGAGCACCAATCTTCAAATTTGTTCACAAGGTGTTGCAGTTCAATGCATTCGGAGTCCATTTTAATTACTTTAAAGATTTTTACATCGTCAGCATAAAAAGATCGGCAGCCTGGTGGCAGAAGAGCTGTTAATTCGTTTAAAGAAAGAGAAAAGAGCAAGGGTCCAAGGTTGCTCCCCTGTGGCACGCCAGAGATGTTGTTGAACGAGTCGGAGAACTCTGATCCGATCTTCACACCTAGCCTACGGTGTGTTAGGTACGAACGTAGCCACTTGCAGAACGGTGCGGAAACTCCCAGCTTCTCCCGCCTAGCAAAGAGGATGCCGTGATCCACCCGATCAAACGCAGCTTTCAGGTCCGTATACACTGCATCGATTTACACCCCTTCATTCATGTTGCGTAGGCAGAACGAGACGAAATCGACGAGATTCGTGGAGACTGAACGTTTTGGAAAAAACCATGCTGGTCTGAGGAAATGTAGTGTTGACAGCTAGCGAACAAAGCGTCGTTCACGATTATCTCGAGCACTTTAGAACTTGAGCATAACGATGTAATCCCACGATAGTTTTGTACGTTGCGCTTATCACCTTTCTTGAGTACAGGGAACATTACTGATTCTTTCCATAGAGCGGGGAACTTACACTGCTGAATTGAAGCATTGAACAACAGTGAGAGAGGTCTAGCGAGAACAGTAGAACACTTTTTCAGGATGTAAGATGGAATACCGTCAGGTCCGGCCACTAACGAATATTTTAATTTTCCGATGGCAGTTTTCACAATCTCCTCCGCCACACGAAAGGCGTTGAGGTTGATGACTTCGTTAGGTGTGTTTCTAACGGCACTTATGACTCTGTATCACACCGTTTGGTATGGTCTAAGCGATACGTGGCTGATTATAGTAGCCACAAACTATGACAGTGCTATTATTTGATATATCCCTCAAAAATTCTCGCAAAAAGGCTGTGTGTGCATTAATAATTTTTACATCGTTGCTTTGGTCCGGCGGTATATAAACGATATATAAAGTAAAATTTTTGAGCCATAAATAACATAAACTTAACACAAATCTGTTCCAAATATTTACCTTGTACAGGCTCAAATAATGCAGACGGATGTTATTTTGCCGCAGAAACTGGAACACCACCAAAGGAACTTTTACTTACTTACTTATGTGTCCATGTCCGCCGGTCCGGCAGAACAAAGGAATAGCTTTTACCTGTCGCCAGAGTTTATTTTAGAATTTTATTTTATTTAGATTTCACGTAAATCAAATTTGCGTAAAAAACCGCGTCAATTCCGAAATTCGCGTAAAAAACCGCGTAAATTCCGAAATTCGTGTAAAAAATCGCATAAAAAGCGACTTCAGTGTAATTACATTTATGAACTTTCTATCTTCTTTCCATCTTCTATTTATATAAAAGGCTTTGGGGTCAGTCCCGGCGTAGGGGTTAGCATTCACGCCTCTCACGCCGAAGACCCGGGTTCAAATCCCAACCCCGCAGAAGTCACGAATGACCCAACACTGGTTAAAGTGACTATAATCTAAACAAAAAAAAAGAGGCTTATGTCTGTACCGAAAACCAGGTCTCTAGAAAACCAGGTCATAAGAGGCTTATCGGTTACTAACGCTTTCGTAGCAATGGGTTGTATTCTCAGTCACCTCACCGGTCGACTGCTCGATTGCTCAATTGTTTGACTAGACTGCTTGACTGGACTGGTCGATTAGACTGCTGGATTTGATTGCTCGACTGGACTGCCTAACTTTACTGCTCGACTGAACTGTTCGATTCGACTGCTCGACTCAACTGCTCGGCTGGACTGCTTGACTGAACAGCTTGATTTAACTGCTCCTCTAGACTGCTCGACTGGACTACTCGACTCGACTGCTCAACTCAGCAGCTCAACTGGATTACTCGACTCAACTGTTCGATTCCCAAGTAACAATCCAATAGTAAGGTCTTATTCATTTCTTAAAGTAGTTTTATCAGAGCAAGTGTATCAGGTTTTATAATGTTTTTCCTCAAGTAAGTTTTATCTTATTTGATTAACATTTCTGAAGTATGACTGAAGGAGACTTGAAGAAACACTCATAAAACTGTATTATCAATAAGTGTAATTCGCCTTATAAGCGGTTTTAAGGGATACTTGATTTATGCTTAAAAACTTAACATTAGATTTGACAAAAAATTATGACATTCTTCTGCAAGATTGGTTTATCTTAACAATACTGCCATAAAACTATCCTAAAACCGAGTATTCTTGAAAGAGAAATCATACTCTCATGAAAGAACATTCTAGCGTAAACAACTGATCTGTCAGAACGGGTATCTGAACCTGGAGAAAACTGAAAAAATATGGGGTTTTAAACGAAAATTAAGCAAAAATCTGTCCAATATTTTGAAAACTCTTTCATATGAACAATCAGCGAAGTCACAAAACAATAAATGTCAGGAGCAATTGAGCTAGGGAATGACGGTGCCGGTGACGATGCATCAGCGGTAGATTTGTATGTAATTAGATAAAGTTGGTTCGATTTTGTTTTGCCGGCGGCGGTGGTGAGGGTTTCCTCTAGAATTGTTCATATTTTTTAAACTAAATGACCTCTCTATATCACAGCTCGGTGTGTTTGGTAAAGAAATGTTTGAAGGGATTGAAGCAGTTGAAGCATATTTTGTAAAAGCGAAGCGATGGTAACGATAAAGTGTATTAAAAATTCTGTAGACTAAATTTTCCGCATGGAACTGTCGTTCACTTTTAATTTTTAAAATCAATTTATATTGACACTCAACGTGACTTCTGTACTTTGAAAATATCGAGCTAAGGGGAAGTATATGAATCTCCAGCACAAACATTGACACTTCGTTGGCGTTTTCTTTGTTTATACAAGAAAGAATGCAAAAAAGCTTGGTGCCCTTAAGTAATTCAAACAATTCTTATTCAAGCGCAACTTGTCTTCTTCAAGAAAGCAATAAGTATAGATGAACTTATCGCCCTCTTGGAAAAATTTCCTTTGTCTTGTGCAAGAAATGTTAGTCTAAGATTCGCTTTCTGGTTGCTTTAGATAAAACCATTGAAAAAATGGCGAACAGAGCTATTTTGCATCTGTTTTTGTTACCATTTTTATTTTCAATTTTCATTTATATCCATTTTGGAAAAGCAATATCTGTGAATGCTTTTTTCTCTTATAGCTCTCAGTCAGTTAAAAATTTTAAGGCTGTGAATACAGTATCCCCCCGCTAATCCGACGACTCGATAGTCCGGATCTCGCTAATCCGGAAAATTCCGAATTAAAACGTATTGTACTTGACTTCTTTCAATCGAACACTACCTTCGTTTGGCGTCTCCGTTAAAGTCAGAATGGCACTCTTTCTAACTAAATGGAAATGGTACATGGTGCTGCTTCTAACTACGTTCACTTTTGCCATGGCTATAATATTTTCATTGCTATTCTCAATAGACTGATGTGCTTGCGCTTATTTCGACACTAACTAAGAATTTTAAAGTATTTTGTTGACGAAATTGAGTATTACCGAGTATAAAACATAGTTATTGCGTACTTACGACAAATATTTTCAAAAATTTCCGGAGTTGTTTACGTATGGATGTAAACAAAACCACATTTCAAACTCACGCTGACGTCAGTTTGACTGTCGGATTATCGAGTCAAAATTCGCTAATCCGGCTATAAATTTGTCGGATTAACGGGGCGGTACTGTAGTGCATGATGTCTTGCAAACGTTTTTTGAGAAGACAACCATAAAATCATCGATACTTGTGATGGTTTTCTTTTAGTTTCAAGTGACTCTTGGAAGTCATTATAAATAGAATCGATAAAAATTAAAATTTTTAAAAGGACCTATGGAAATATTCTTGAGAACTTTCTTTAGTGTGGGCCTCCCTAGTTTTAAAAAGGCTTTATGCCTGTTTTATCGCAGTTTCGAAGAATTACAAGTTTTATGATCGGTTTTAAGGAGCAGATGCTAGAAACCTCTTTAAGTGTACCTTTAAATTGAACTTGTTACTTGGGATATAATCCTACCCAGGGGTGAGCGGTCTCAAACCATCATAAAATAAATTCATGCCTCCAAAAAATCCCATATGCCAAATTTGGTCCCATTTGCTTGATTAGTTCTCGAGTTTTGAGGAAATTTGTGTTTCATTTGTATAGCCCCCCCCCCTCTTACGCCCTACATAAAACTGCTCTCTTACCCCCTTAATAATTGCTGGTCATTTTATCAATCCAACGACATATAAATTGTTCAGTTTCGTTCAGTAGTTTAGTAGTTATTAGCATTTGAAATCTTTCATTCAAACGTTACACTTCTATTTTCGTTTTCAAAGTGCTACCCAGCCCCAGTATAGTAAACAAAGACGTAGTCCTATGTCAAAAAATCGCGACAGAAAGGATGGGAAAACTGTAAAAAAAAGATAGAAAGCAAGGCGGGAATGAGAAGCCGGAACAGAAAACAAGAGAAACCTAAAGGAAAAAAATGAAGAATAGCTATAGAGAAAAATCAGAGGGGTTGTGTACAAGACACGACCGCATATCTAGGTGACGCAGGACTACGTGAGTCTCTTTATAGTGATAGTAGCATGTATCCATGCATGTAATCTTTCGTTTCTTCATGAATACATGCTGGGGTTTATTTCTATTTCCCGTCGTAGTGAGGAAAGCCACTTTAATTTTCATCATTTCTTAGGTGGATTTAAAGAATAGTCCAAAAGTTCTGCTGCTGGTTTGACTCAAACACACTTACCTTTCGATCCGTGCTCTTTGAATTCATTAAAAAGCGATTATTAAAGCATTTTATTGAAATTACGCTACTGACTTTATCATATTACAACAATTTTTACGGAATTAGCGCGCATGTATTTCTGTAGGACGGCATGGCACATGTCATTCTGGAAACATTTCTGCTGGTCATACAAGTTTTCCCGGCTCCAGAATAACGATAATGCGTTGCGTGAGTTATTTTCATTTTATGAATGACGGAAATTGAAACGGTTAGTCGACATTTTCTTCTTCGTCGCACGAAAAAACGTAGGAAATTTTGCTGCTAGGAATTCTTTTATGAAAAAAGCATTCAAATAGATAAAAGGAGGATATGACAAAGTGAGAATGGGATGGGAAAATGGATAAAAAGACGAAAACTTAAGAAACATTAGAATTTAGAGATAGTCCGTCTCCTGCTGCTCTCCAGAAAAAGAAGGAACGATAAGACAGAAGGAGGAAAAACGAAAAGTGCACGGGAAAATGTGACAAAAACTGAACGAACAGACTAGAAAAAGAGAAAAAACGCGAGAAAGAAAAAATAAATAAAAATTGGCATGAAAAAAGTAACCCAGAAGAAAAAACGACAGAATAGAAGGGAAAACGGGACGTAAAAAACTAAAAAAGATAGTGGAGAGGTAGAAAACGGAAGGGAAAACAAGGCAAAAAACAAGAGGACGGTCAGAAAAAGATGGAGAACAAAGAACCGAGAGAAAAGAAGAAAAACAAGAGAAAAGTAAGAAAACCATCTATTCTATACATATAAGAGGCTTGTCTGTAGCCAAAACCAGGGGTGACATTGCGATTCTCGTTTCGAGTGATTTTGGTTCGAGACGCCCATTTGTTTAACGTGGTCGAAACGAACCAAAATCACTCGAAACGAGATGCGCAATGTCACCCCAGGTCTCTGATAGGACGTCATGAGAGGCTTATCTGTAATTAAAAAAAGGCCCCTGACTAATAGGACGTCATGCTTTCGTAACAATGGGTTCTATTCTTAGTTACCTCCCTGGTCGACTGCTGGATTACTTAACTGGTCGAGTGTACTACTCGACTTGACTGTTTTATAAGACTGCTCGACTCAACTGCTCGATTAGACTGCTTGACTGGACTGTTCTTATCGACTGCTTAACATGAGAGCTCAACTAAACTGCTCGACTGAACTGCTTGACTTAACAGCTTGGTTCAATTGCTCGATTTCAATGCTCGACTTAACAGCTCGACATTACCACTCGACTGTACTGCTTGACCCAACTGCTCAACTAGACCGCTAAGGAAAATTGTTCGATTCGACTGCCCGACTCAACTGCTTGAATGAGCTGCTCGACTGGACTACTCGACTGAGCTGCTCGACCGGACTGTTCGATTCGACTGCTCGACTTGATAGCTCGCTTCAAATGCCCGAGTGGACTACTTGATTGGACAGCTTGATTCAATTGTTCGATTTGACTGCTTGACCCGACCGCTCGTCTCAACTGCTCGACTGAACTGGTCGAATGAACTGCTTGAACGGACTGCTCGACTCGATTGCTCGTCACGACGTGCCGCTCATTTGAATCGGTTCGCGGCAGAAAATTGACGGTTCAGAGCCACTCACACAAAAAAAGCCATTTTGCCCACCTTCAGCACAGTGGAGATGTTTTTATTTAATTAAATAAAACCCAATGCGAGCATAAAAACTATTTGTTTCAGCTTCAGGCTATGACTTTTATGTACAACATCTTAGAGCTATATTATTGTAATCGTAAGATCTTTGCATGCAAATAATGCAATAATAATGTGATGCAAATAAGTGTATATAAAGCTCAAAGAACTGATACAAAGGTTCAACATTTTCACAAATGCTGGGAAATGGAATGTATCCGCAGTCTTCTTGACATACAGTTATATTTTCCGGATCGAAAGATTCGGGCTCATCTAGTAATGAATAAAGAGAGAAATAGGATAAACTGAAACAGAAAAGTTGGAAAAGCGGGGCCTCATAAGAGCAAGCACGGAACAGACGAAAACGGGACAGGGAAAGCAAAAAAAAGGAACAAAGGAAGAGGAAACAACGGTCAGAAAAAAGGGAAAACGAGAGAACAAGTGGTAAAACGTGTCAATACGGAACAGAAACCAAGAGAAACCAAAAGGAAAAAGGAGAATAATCAAAGGTAAAAAAGAAAATCAATAATAGAAACGAGGAAAACGAGGAAGAGGTCAAACGGGATATAAAAGCAGAAAGTTGGGACAACAATGGAAAAATGGGACAGAAAAAGAAGAGAAGAAAAAGTTAAAATGAAAGAGAAATGGGCGTAAAATGAGAGATTAGAAAGGGAAACCGGAGGGGAAAGACAAAAAAGGGAGCCAAAACTGATTAAACGTGACGGGACGGCAGCAAAAAGAGTAAAAATAATAGAGTCGAAGACGAGAAAACTAGAAAAAAGCAGATATAAAGAATTAACTTATAACTCTTAGAGTTAATAAGAAGAAAACTATAAAAGGGAAAACGAAAAGGAATGCGAAAAGCATTAAGAAAACATGCCTGAAATTAAGAAAAATGGACAGGAAACGAAGAACAACAAAGCAATAAAACAGAACATAAAACACGGGACAGAAAAAAGGAAAACGAGAGAAAAAGAGGAAAATGGAAGCAAAACAGAAGTGGAAAAACGGGACTGTAAGTGTAAGATAAGAAATATTTCAAATATCGTCGTAGGGCTGATTTCATTTCTAATTCCAAGTAAAACTTTCAGTCTGAATTACTCTATATTTAGGTTCAGTTTCAAGTCCAATTTCTACTCTATTTTTTAGTTCAGTTCCAAATCAAACTGCTAGTTCAATTTCAACTTTGATTTTAAGTCCAATTGCGCCCGAAAGTTTGGAGTTTTCAGCCTGTAATCGGCCGGTATTTTGGTGATAAGTACTAACGGATCCGTTTTTCTAGGCCAAAACGTTCTTTGGAAAGATCGGGTACCCCACCTTTTGATTATGACCATTATAGGTTAGTTTAAAAAAAAACGATGTTCTTTTTCCCGTCGAGTAGCAGTGTGAAGTTTAGTGAAGCATCGTTTGCTGTGATGATGAGAGGCTGTCAGTTCCGATAAGTGCCTTCTTTGAACTGGAGGCCAGTTACCATAGGAACAAATTAATAAATAAATAAAAAATTCTCATTTCTGTGTCGTTTTGTAAAGAGAACATGTTTTTCTATCTACACCCATTTTTGAATTCGAACGAAGAGAAACTGAGATCGATTAAATTTGTTAGAATTAAATGTATCTACTTCTTTTCTCAAGAATAGCATTTTTGGAGCTAAATGAACCATATTTATTCTTAAAAATCAATCTAAAATTGATTCACCGACATCTTAGTCGATGCATGCGATGCATGCGTTCACCAAACTGAAAGTAATTTAAAGCTGCAGCCTATTTTGGCACCCTTTTAAAATATGTGACAGAAAAATCAATGCGCGTGTCTTCCCAAAGAACAGGAATTGATGATTACCGAAGAGATGTATCAATCGAACACACACACACATACACCAATAGACCTTCGCACTCAGAATTCCCGGTAGTATCGAGTTCCGCACTCACTCAGTCGGACGATGTCGAACCTCACCGAAGAACGCAGCAGCAACAAGCAGTAGTCCGGTATCAGCCCGGGTGCGAATCCGGTGGCAGCCCCCAAGCACCAGTTCCCGCACAGACATAGCCAGCTAATTAGAGCTTCGATTGAAAATCCATCCTCTTTACTTCCATCATTTCTCATCGCTAAAAACAAGACGAATGCACCGGACACCGCACCGCACACCGACCTGTTCATTCTGTTCGGTGCGAACGAACGATCAATAATCCGCCCCGCCGAAAGTCCCGACAAAACGACCCAAACCATGTGCGGGAAATTTTCGCCTGCGCGGACATATTATCGATCGCAGCCAGGCAGGCTCCATGTGAGGGAGAAAGAGAGCGCGCAACACAACCAACGCCGATGCAACACGGTGTTCGGTGTTGGAGGGGAAAAATGCCACGTGCTTTTTATCCGGCGGCTATCGGCCATCCGGTTGTTGCCACTGGAAACACACCTTTTCGGTAGGACATAATACTGCGCGCTTGAACATTTCCGCTCCGATTGGAGCGCTAAGCAATCCGTCGTCCGTCGAAGGAAGGAGAAGAACGATCTCCACCAGCATTAGCCGATTAGCAGCGAAATGAGCTGGTGGCGGGAGTATCACAACACTGCTGATGCTGACTTTTCGTTTTGTTAGCTTTTCGATCAATAATTTGGTCGCGCATGGCCGCTGCAACCGACCGACGCGGCGGCAGTGCTGAGGCCCTGTTCGGTTACAATCAAATATTGGTTTCCCTAGCCGGATTTTCTTGGATCCCCCCAGAGAAACTCGTCGAAATCGACGCTTCGGTTGGCTGTGATTGGTGTGCCCCAAACCCCCAGTTGGTTTCGAATCTTAAAGGGGAATGCCGAACTTGTCGGTGGATGCTTCAGTGGGGAGCAGCAGCAGCAGCGGATTCAATGACTGTTAATCGAAATGGTTTACTCGCCTTGCTAGGTTGGGGTGGATCGTTGAAAAGCGTGTAGAGCAGAAGGATGAGACAAAAATTTCCGATATTTTCGATTCAAGACAAAGCAGGCGAGCAAGATTTCCAGCTGTCAAAGGTGTACAGGTTTTTTCCCTCGCGATTAATGTTTTTGAGTTAATTTTTTGTTTTCAATGTTTTGAATCGATCAAATTAGTTTCCAAGTCGCAGCACAGCAGTTAAACTGATCGTCGGTTGGATGGATCAACAGGTAGTGTGCGGTTCGCTCCGTCCATACCAAGCAACAACTGGAAATCGTGGAAATTTTCCAGCAGCAGCGACAACATTTTCATCGGCTGGGTCTTTTTGCGTCTGTTCGGGAAAAGCTTTGGATGGTAGGTCGATTCGGTCGATAAAGCTGCCTTTCCGCACTGCGCTGGCGGGACCTGTTAGAAAGCTGCCGTCGATTACGAGCCGCCAGGTGGAGAAGCTTTTCATCGATTGTTTGTAATGATTGTCAAGGAGACCGCTTGTGTTACCTTGAAAAGCGGTTCAGTAAAAGTTAGAATTGAGTTGAATTATTAAATTACTGTAACTCGAATGTAGATGTAAAAAATTAGAGTTGGGATGGAACAATATGGTTTATAACAAAAAAACTGGTTCCACCACAAAACCTTACAAAACACAGGTTACGAACGAGCTATCTACGGTTAATAAGGTAAGCAACACTAGATTGCTACAGTGCTCCCCACCCCGAAAGCGGGTATTAGGAGCACAAGTAAGGCTGGTGGAGTATCGAGCTCCACCCATCGATGTTTGGCGTGAATTTTTGCCTTTCTACTATCACATAAAGGAATTGAATTTCATATGGGCAGCATTTGCGAATTTTATCTGCCAAATTGTTATCGCAAGCTACCGCCTCACCATCAATCATGTTTGTAGAATGTTTTACCGGAACTCAGCATGTAGGAGAAGCAAATTGTATTGCCAAATTCATACAAATTTGCAACAATTGGATTGATATTTTAAATTCTTTTTAAGCTGTGTGCGCACACTAACAGGAAAAGAACATATACGGGAGCTGCCGTTCAGCTAAAGGTCGTGGAATTGGGCAAGGGAGCATTCAAGTTATTAGCGGCTTTCCAAAAACCAATTATTATGTCAATAATATCTTTGAAAAATTTGTTCGTCGATTTCTACATTTAAGCAACTTGTCGTAAATGTTGCTTCGTGGCCCGATCCTCACCAATTAATCGTTTTAGCTCAATCATTTGTTAGAAGATTTGATTTCTCAATTCAGACCAAATGGTGATTTTAAAGATAGACACTTCTCAGCGAAATTCACCGTTTACACGCCTCACTATTTTCGGTTACACATCTGCTATTGCAACAGCGCAATAGAAATATTGTAGAACAAGGTAATTTTTGGAGACAAATATATTACGGCCAATATGTTTCAATAAGTGGATGTGGAGTTACCTTTTTCGATTGAAAATTATCTGTACAAACAGAGTGCGAGTCTTAAATTCTTTCCACAAATATAGATGACAGCTTAACGCACCTTCTGTTTACTGTGACTACGATTACTGTTTGCATTTAGGAAAAGAATCCCCTCAATAGATTTTGTGTTATTTATTTCGCTTATATGATATGATGTCCTGAAAGAAAACCGTAATGGGTAAAGCTGATAAAGGTGAGTGGAGTGTAGAGGTGGGAAAAGCCAACTGTTCTGCAGCTATTGCTAGCCAAAACCATTTAGCCGGGATTCAGTATCATATATTGTTAAGCCGAGATTTCGAAACTCGTCGGACTCAGTTTTAAATGACTGAGGCTTGAAACGACCTTTTCGAGTTATAAGTTACCTTAATCGTGCACGCTGAAAGGGTTCGAATCCAGGCAGAACTCGTATAACTATGGCAAGGAACTAGTAACGGCACTTAATTAGATAAGTTCTAGGACTAGGAATGATAAGAAACTACCGGAGGAATGCATGGAAGGAGTGGCTTTCCTGCAAAAAGGGCGAATGTAAAACCCGTGATAAGAGAGAAATGACACTAACATTGTCACTTGGGCATGTATCATATTTGCGTGGATTTCATGGAAGCATACGATACGGTCGAACGCAAACAGTTATAGCAGATAACGAATGACAATGGTATTTCAGAGAAACTAACGTGACAGGTCAAAACCATTCTAGAACGAGGGATGTTCTACCTACGCATTTCGTGCGTATCGAAGCTTGAGGATCATTCGTCATTTGTGGACTTGAGACTGTTCTGTAAGCTTGCTCACGGAAGCCTTACGTGCACTTGGTGTATTCGAACGAAAGCTGTTGTGGTGAAGTACAATCGGTAAGCGGAAACTAGTACAGGTACTCCTTGGAGAAATCCCGTCGGTCCAGTCGTCAGGATGCCGAACGACAGTTGCGGATGTGAAATCTTTTCTTCTCAAGAACCACACCAGGACCAGGAGTAGAAGGGCTCAACGGCAAGGCCAGCCTCAATGGACCAGTAACAAATGAAATTTTAAATTAAGGATTACAAAATGTGGCCACAGATTTTGTTATATACGTTAACGTCATTATAAGCTACAATCAAAGGCGAAGAACCGGGGCCTGGGGGCTGCTGCTAGTCGATTAATAATATTTCCTTTTGAGCAGCTGCGAGTATTTGGAGTTTTATAGGTTCCTGTCTAACTTTGCGCTTCCTTTCACCTTGGGTGTTCATTTCGTTAGTTTTCTGTTTCATTCTTTTGGCAGCTTTGACGATGCAAACTTTTGGCGTATTGCAGAAGACTTTTAATAGTTTCTACTTTTGCTACTACACCAGCATCTAAGATTCCTTTATATACGATGCACTTGTTTACCACTTTACACTTCTTATTTACCAGGAACCCCGCCCCGGCTCTAACGCGGCTTTGCCATAGGATAGTATCAGGATCTCCACGTCGATAGTTTTTCATCCTGTCTGTTGGAATCTACAGCATCACACACTTGCATTCCATCTTAATTTAATCTACCACGCTGGCGCTATTATTGTCATTCCCCACGAGATTTTCGAGACTAAAATTCAATCTTGTTTTGCCACATCCGGGTGGTTTAAAATAACAGTAAAGTGTCGATGCAAGTAATATATCTCGTCATGAGATATGACAATTGCGAAGAGTCTTACAAATGCTACATAGTGAGCACTATGTTCAGGCCTTCATTTAATAAAACCTAGCATGTTGCGTTATGATGGTCGATAAAAGTTAGCTTAGAGACTAAAATAATTCCTAAATCCCTTACTTTTTCACATTTTTCTGCTGTTTGATATCCTAATCTGATTGAGATTTCTGGTGTAATTCTTTTTCTGCTAAACCGGTCAAGCTCATATTTAACATGCAAAACGCAGTATGTGAAAATTCATGGCGAAGTTTCACAGTCATTCACCGTGAACTCAGGTGTGCCACAAGAAAGTCATCTAGGTCCCTTACTTTTCATACTAGTGATGAACAATCTTCCCTCCTTCATCGACAAACCAAACATTCTGGTATACGCCGATAATGTCAAACTGTTTTTACCAGTAAAGACCGTCAAAGGATGTTTTGTCCAGCAACAAGATTTAGTGAACTTCGGGAGATTCTGTGCTGACTGTGGGTTGTCTTGTCAGTAAATCCCGGGAAACATTCTGTCTTGCCGTTTACTAGGAGACGCATTAGGATCGTCGTGGCAAGCGAAAGAGAAGAGACACAAAGAGAATCTCTCATTGTTACTTAGGTCCTTTTGAAAAGTTACGCGAATGTTTTCAGATGTTTGCACTAGTCAATTTAGCCGCGAACTTAATGATCGCATGCTCTGCTCCGAATATTTACTGGCTTAATGCCAAAAAAGCCAACAAAAAAGCCAACAAAAAAAGAACAAATACAAATACAAACACAAACAATATTAGATTCCATTTTTTTACATTTAGTTTTAATAGGCTTTTTACACCATATGTAGCATATGTGTATTTCATTCTGAAATACATTGATGTCTTCTTCATTTTTTATTCCCAAAAAGAGCTTCATGTCGTCGGCATATAGGAGCACTTTAAGTTCCTTGAGAATGGAGGAAATGTTGTTGGCATGCAAAATAAAAAGAAGAGGTCTCAAATCAATGAGAACTTTGAGGGACCCCAGAAGTGACTAGAATTGAATTCGAGTTCTTTCGAAGTTTCGAAAAATACGATTCAAGTCATTTCAGGAGCCCTGGTCCAATTCCAATTTTTTGGATCAAATGCCTTGCTAAAGTTCGTTTAAAGTGCCCCTACACGGTTTTCATTGTCCATTGCAATCAATGAACAGTCTATGAATTACAGGAAATTTGTCGTAGTCGAGCGTCTTTTGAAGAAAGCGTGCTGCATTTCTATAATTCTGTTTTTAATTTGAAGGAATAATTTTTCATTAATAATTGCTTCGAACAGTTTTGGAATGCAAGAGATTATGGCAATACCACGATAATTACGTACATTCCGACCCGATTTAAAGATAGGCACTAGAAATGAGCTTTTTCATATTTTTGGAAAGATTTCGAATTCCAGTGACAAGTTAAAAAGCCAAAACAAAAGGTGACGATGAGAATTCCATTAGATATTTCTATCTGCGAACCCAACAAGTTCTAAGTTCGGCAATCGAACTTAGAATTGCTCCAAGAACTGCATGTTTGGGAAAAAGCTTAACCTCTCTTCTAAGCCGTACGGTGTTGATGGTCCCTCTATGAGAGCATTTAGCACATCCGGACACATCTCCCTGACTCGCAGGACCTTATACTTTCGCCATCATATCAGTCTGTCCGTCCCCTGTGTCTATTCCGTCCGTCTGTCTGCTTAACTGTCCCATCTATCTGTCTATCTGCTCCGTTTATCTGTCCCGCCTGTCTATCCCGTCTGTCTGTCCAGTATGTTTGTCTGTCTATCTGTTCCGTCTGTCTCGTTTGTCTGCCGATCTTGTCTATCCGTCTGTCTGGCTGTGTGCTGTTTGCCCGTCTGCCTGTCAGTTTTTCTTATTCGTCCCGTATGTCTGCCTCGTCTCTCTATTCCGTCTGCCTGTGTCTGTCTGCTCCGTTTATATGTCTCGTTTGTCTATTCGTTCCGACAGTCTGTCCCGTTTGTCTGTATGTCTGTCCCGTCTCTCTATTCCGTCTGTCTGCCCTGTCTGTCTGTCTGTTCCGTCTATTTGTAATGTTTGTCTGTCTATCAGTCTGCCGCGTCTCTCTGCCTGTCGGCTTATATGTGCCATCTGTCTTGCCTCTCTGTCTGTCCCGTCGTATGCCTTCCAAGCAATAATTTGAGTTTTATTGCACACTTATAAAAAACCGTCCAGGTAGCTTCGAGGTACGATGCTAGTCTAACAAGCCAGTCGTCGTTAGGGCTGCCGGTATTGGATGCTTTTGGTGAAAACCGGTATTTCGGTATTGGTGTAGAAAATACCGGTAAAATATTGGCAAATTATTCGAAATTACTAGAAATGTTGATAATGCCTTTATTTTTCAAACTTTAGCTTTAGTATTCTTGCTTAGCAAAGGAGAATTAAGGAAGATATAATACGACTAGCGATTTATCTCACTTTCTAGAACAGATTTTGTTGCTAATTAGCAACGCTTCCAACAATTGAGAAATTGATGGTTCCGTCAAAGTCAGATGAACGGCTCCAAGCGCACCAGGAATTTTCCTTTCATTTCTTCAATCGATCTTCGAATCTCCTCTTATTTACTTCTTATGCTACGGATGCTATGTCAAGGCGCTTCCAAACGAATGCAATCTACACCGATCTCTCTGCTGCCTTTAATAACTTTCAAAATATTCTGCATGGTCCTTATTGGACCCAGAAGACAATTGACGCTACTCCCTGGTAGCAGCTGGTTAGATTTCGTGCTGGCCGATCATGTATGGATTATATCACGACGCTTCGTATTATGTTGGAGAAAATCACGGACTTTGTATATTGAGTTTAAAAAGTAAACCTTGATTACACCTGGGGTACATTCATAATTGGAACCATTGATAATAAATCGAATCAAGGTTTACCCAGAAACCCTGCTCCGACACTGCTCTGCTCCGATTGCTCCAAGGCAGCAGGTCTCATAGTCAACATTGCTAAATCGACAATAGCCCTCCAATTTCGCAGTAGCTGTACGTTCAGTTGAGGAGGGGCAAGTTTTACCAAGACTATAAACAAATGGATCGGTGGTTCGTTTCGTGGATCTTCGGAATGTTTGCTGCTTAAATCAGATCCTTCATCGCCGATGTGACATCTTTTCATAACAAGAATTACAAAGTAACAAATAAATACAAATTACAAAGCATATAAAAAACCAATTAAATGGCAATAATTAATGTCATGTCGCCTATTATAATTGACAGTCATATGCCGGAGTGATTCATGCAGGTCATAGTTGGTACGCCGTGTTCCTACTCGTAGAAGGTGTTGAAGTCGTGACGGGCAATACAACTGAAGCTATAGCTGGACAGTCATAGATTCCTGCTAGAATTTTATGGGTCGTCATAGCCATGATGTCTATCCGCCGTTGTTCAGTTGAAGTGGCACCGATCAATGAGCAAAGCTCCTCATAAGGTGACAAATTATTCGGATTTCTACATGGTAATGTGCGGCATACACATAGCACGAAACATTTCTGATTGGTGCTTTCAATCCGCCTCGACCAAAACTCACACTGTGGATCCCATACAACACAGCTTGTTTCCAGGATTGATCACACAAGTGGGCAATAAAGGGTTCGCAATGTACCTGGGTCCTTAAACTCCTTCCCAATCCTCATGATGAGCTGAGGCGATTAGTTGGCGAGCAATCGGTGATTTTAAGACATTGTAACATTTCTTCTGAAGTGCAGGAATGTCATCCGGACCTGGGCTCCCGAGAAATGTTTAACAAACAAGTCACATTTTCTGTGTCGAAAAGTCACTTCGTCGTCATTCAGAAATATGCTGAAGGGTAAACCGTCCTCTTTACGTTTCGTGTTTATAAATCTGTAAAAGCTTTTCAGATTAAGCCGAATATTTCGCTTAGTTTTCCGAATATGACTGTGGTGGAGCCTATTATTAAGCGTTTTGTATATCCTGCTAGTCGTGGTAAAACGTATCCAGTTAAAGTCAGTTTTGGTCCTCTGATAGGCGCGGAAGAATGATTTTCGTTTACGGTTAGACGAGAGAGTTCATTATTTCCTCAAGGTAGTTTACGGCGAGGTCGAACCAGAGGAACATGACGCTCGATGTCATCATGAATCTTCATAGTAAATATTGTTCACGGCTTCATCTTTATTCGTGCAATTATTTAACGGCGTCCAATCAATTGAGCAAAAATCTTCATTCTTGCTATCGTAATCGAGACGTCGGAAATCAAACTCATTAGGGTTAAATTCTTCGACGAAGCCATGATGAACATTTCTAAACAAAGTAACCATCACAGGCGGGTGAAGAGCATCAATAACACTCAGGAAGTTTGAAGCAGCAGACACGTCACAAGCAGGTAAGGCATGCTTATTCACGAAAATGAGATCCAAAAGTCTACCATTCTGGTTATGAATTGCATTGAACTGACACAAATCATGTAGATCGACACCATTTAATAAACAGGAACTGCTAGCGTTAATAAATAAATAAATAAATAAATTGTGGAATTCAGTTCATCAACATAAAGATAATTGCCACGTGGTGCATTAAATAGTTCAAATCGGAGCGATTATAATCACCGAATGACAATAAATCATCGTTAGGTTTCATTGAATCGTGAGCCTTTTCAATTGACGAAATGTAGCATTACGCAATTATATTCATATTCATATTCATATTCATATTCATTACGCAAATTCGGTGGAACGTAAATAGCGCTAACGACGATTTTAGTATCGTTTAGTAGGTAATTAGACCAAGTGAAGCAAGCTCTGAACAGTGCCACTCGACAAATCGGCGACGGGCAGCCATGGACCGAGTATGTTGGTGGAACATTGTTATGCAGATGAAATACTAAGGAACTTCGCCCCAGGATAACGTAACAAAGCACCATCGGAAAGATTCATTTGCGAGAAGGATTTCGTTCATTATGGCCCAGCAAGTAACCAAACAAGACACTGAAGCAGAATCTAGTGGCCAGAGAACGTCCCCGGAAGTTGTACAATGAGGTTCTTCCGTAGTACGAAGGACGCATCCTCATGGACGATGAAACTTACGTAAAGATGGATTACGGACAACTTTCTGGAGATGTCTGTAGCAGGTTTGCCGATTAATTCGCAAAAAAGCTTATGATCGGGCAAGATATTTGACACGGACGGACAAAAAACCCAGGATTTCGCGACAAACAAGAACAAGACTATGGATTCGAAAATGTACAAGCAGGAGTGCCCGAAAAAATGTATTCTTCCGTAGATTACAGCTCACAATAGATCTCTGAAGCTTGGACCTGATTTGCAAACTACCATTATAGTGGAGACGTACTACAGTGGTATCTAGACACCGGAGTGTATTTCTTTGAAAAGTACAATCAAATTGAGAAATTTGAGGTAATTATCAAACAAAAGTTGAAGAAGAGCGGGAAGGTGACAGGGGTGGTGTAACAGAGACAGAAGATTCCGAGATAGATACGTGTATAATATGGGAAATGCTACTATGAAGAAGCACCCAACATATCTCTAGCCGTCTCATGGCCTTACCTAGCGCCTCCACGTGGCCATACCTGGAAATACTCCAATTTGTATAATTGAGTAGCCAAACTGGGAGGTGCAGAATCGTGTGGTTTTCAGTTCTTGATCTTGCAACTGTAGTTGTCAGACAACCATCACACAATTTTATTTTCAAGTGTTATATTATTTAGGCTAATATTTTTGGTAGGTTTAATCTATTTTCAGAAAGCGAAATAAGGTCCTATATTCTACGAGCGGTAATGACGGCTGGTGGGTGCAACTTTCTAAAGGGTACAGTTCGGTTTTGGCATTCTATGCAGGCGCGGTTACTGCTGGTTACTATGGAAACCACTACGATTGTTTGATGGTGGAATGGAAAAATGTAAACATTGTTTAGTTTTCGCAGACCAATCGAAAAGGAATTTAATTGAACGGCAGCGCAGTTTTGTGCCTACTCTTTGATGGAATATTGTCACATTGCCCCAGTGCAAAGATTATTTCAGGAAATGACAGTCACAAAAGCACAAAAATTTGCTTCCCTTCAACTAAACCTCAACCCTTCAACTTGCCGCTTAGTTGGTTTCGAGGTACGATGCTGGTCTGACAAGCCAGTCGTCGTATGTTCGAATCTCAGCTAGGCGGTGCTGCTAGATAGAGTCAGTAGGATCGTTGCACTAGCCCCGTAACTGTCCTGTACTCTAATAGCCGGCTGCGAAGTCTGTCGATAAAGAAGGGGCAAGTTCTCCACAGAACGTTTATACCCATGGCTTTGCTTTGCTTTCTTGACGTAGGACTACGTCTCACGGCAAGGTTTTAGATAGGGTGTCATTCCAAAAAAATATTTCTCGAAAATATAGAAAACTATTAATTTTCAATGCGCGTCATTGAAAAATTGAAAATAACTCTAACTCGGTCGTACGAGAAATTGTCGCTGTGAGGCTGGTTGGAATAATTTCCAATCGAACAAGTCTTGGTACAATTCAGGAATGAACGAGAAAGTCAATGGAATATTCCATTGAATTCTACTATAACAAAGTTGCAAGAAAACTAAATAGAATCCTACCCTTTCTCGTTGATTGTTTCAATAATCGTCACATTGAAAAATGCAGTGCAGTGAACAAGTGATAGCAATTAAAACCAAGTTAACACCAATTTAAACACCATTGACCGCATCAAATGCGCAGGAAAACGCATTAAAACTAAACCCAATACTTTGTTTTAATTATTTGCTGGCCTAATAAACTTTATTGTGATTAGCGGAGAACAACAATCTTTTATGTCTTCATATAAGCAGTATTAGTATTAGTGACCAGGGCCCGGCATCGTCGAAACAAATAAATGAAACTGACTTTCTCTTACCTTCGCTTCAGACATGAAGTGACTTGCTTCATTTGTTGAACAGAACGTTTCAAGCTAGCTTCTGTTAAAGTTGGTGGCTGTTTCAATTGACGACGGCAACAAGTCAGGCACGATTTGTCGACATTGACTAGGTTAACTTTATTATGCGTTGCATTGTAGGAAGTGTTACTCAAATTCAATTCATTTGCATTCAAAGTTGCTGGCCTTCTTCTGAAAATTTGATAGAAAAGTACAAATGAAAAGTTGAAACCGATAGTCATGATGAAGTGAAACCCGTTTCGCTGACGCTGGCTGAAGCCAGTTTGAAACTGAAGCGGTACTGCTTCTGTTGAAACCGTAGCTTCACTGCTTCTTTGTTGAGTTGCAATTGAAGGTGACGTTGTCGGGCCCTGTTAGTGACATCTTTTGCATCTTCATATAAGAATTAAAACAACGGTTTTCGGTAATTGATTAAACTTAGGAAACTTGGAACTTGGAGCTTTTTACTCGGTTTGCTTTAGCAACACAAATCTATCCATCACCAATGCTACAGTAATACGTAGCGCAAGTTTTCTTTGGTAGCACAAGGTGAACGGCTCACTGGTAACTTTACTCTTTTGTTCAGACTAAAATTGAAATGCTCCAGTTTGCGCAACGTACATGATGGAATGATGGACCATAAAAATAGGCGGGACCGATTCTTGTCGCTTGCTCTGGTATATAACACGAGGTAAGCCGGCGAACAGCATTATTCAAGCGCTAGCTGAGCTACTGCCAACATCTTATTGGTATGTCTGGATGCGACAAAGGCGGAAGCATCGAGTCGTGCACGTCTGCAGTGGCTTTCCGGTTGGTTCATTGCAAAGAGCCGTGCCTGGTTTGCGTTTATCGATACTGCAATTTACCGAAAAGAAAATTACGTTAAGTGCGTTAGTGTAAGTTTATTGCAAGCCGGGGTTATGATAATCAAACAATAGGTCCTTTTAAGGGCCACACAACGATTGAAGAGTTTATCATATTTTCTTGCCCATAATAACACAGGCAACGAGTGAAAATTTGAATTTTTCGCTGTTACGAACGATCAACAAATCATGGTGGGAATAAGTTTTCTGGTCACGCGCGACATTTTCTGCCACTTCCAAAACGTCTGCAGCTTGTAAATGCTTTATTTACAGTGTTCTTCTTTTTACGCAAAATTGTCAGCTTTCAGATGTGAAAATTTTTCACGTCCGTTTATAGCCACGGGTTGCTTCGATCTAGCTCGGTGCCGAGCAGTGCAGCAGTCGGTTCAAATTTCAGGACGAAGCAAGAAACCTCCTTTTGTAGGAAGGGAAAAGGAAGTTTCCCCAGTTTGTAACTTCTGATATTGTCAGCAAAAATGAATTTTCCGCTCTATCCGAGCAAAGCGTTGGAGATGTTGAAATAAATAACAATAAAAATATTGTTGATAAAAAAATCACAGATGCCACCAATTGTGGTAATGTTATTGCTGAACGTCAAACTTTTGAAAAAAGTTTTATTATGCGGTTTAGCGTGAAAGTTACTTACCACGTCGGCCGTAGAGGTAAATATGTGTCTGTTGTGACTGAGATCAATATTGTGGCTCATCTCTTCATTCCCACGCCTTAACTGTCAAATCGTCGCTGACGGACAATACAGTTTAGAGCTTAGCTAACTGAAAAGGAAAAACCAACATAGGTTTTAATTCCTGTTAGTAAATAGACTTGATGAGGAAAGAAATATTTAAATCAACTAAGCAATTCTAATAGGCGAAAAATTCCGGATAACTGATACTGATGGAACAAGTTCCATCAAAAACCTTACAAAACACAGCTCACCTGAGCTGAGCTCTCCAGCGAGCGACCACTGAATTTATTAGCTAAACAACAGCAACTTGCTGCAGTGCTCCCCGCCGTGAAAGCGAGTATTAGGAGCACAAGTACCGGCGCCGGTGGAGCATCAAACAGCTCCATCCAGCCAGCTAGCCGGTGAAGGAAACTTTTTTCGTTTCTTTACCGGAGAGAAGTCCGGCAAAAAAGCCGTTACCGAAATGCGGATCCGTTTTGTTCCGCCCGTACGCACAGGAGAAATTTCGACTGCGCAGAGTTTCGAACCCATCCCAACTTTGTAAGGGGAGCGAAGAATCGAAACGGGAGGCACAGTCCTGTGCCGCGCTTATGATGGACTGCAGCTCAGCTGCAGAGCAATCGGGTCGTCGAAAATTCGACAGTGGCTCCAAGCGAGGAGGTCAACACCTTCCGCGATGAAGAAGCGGGAAGAAGGAATGGGCGATAGAAAATTGAACAATTGAACGAATCGAACAGGCGAACGTTTGGTTGCGTGGTGCTGCTCAAAACGAAACACTGACAGGTGATGCGTGTTGCTTTGTTTATTCGAGCAACCGAGGCCGATGCCGTTGCAGTGGAGATTGGGTGGATTGGGATGGCACGCCGCGCCGGTGTTATCGAACATCGAAGTAAGCAGTGCCGTTGGTTGGTTGGTTGGTGAGTTGGAAACCAAATTGATCGAACAGTTTACTGCGTCCGATTCCTGGAACCCTGTTGAAAATCGAACGAGTCGATGGCTTTAAATATCGTTCCCTATCAATTCCAATATATTGATTAAATTGGTTTTCGTCTCTTGCTTGTTCCCTTTTGTAACTGTGTGTACGGGTGGATCTTCAAACATAGAAAAGAAAGTCATTATTCATCTACAACAATTGAAATCGAACGGCAACGGGGTTCGATCGGTTCCATTAGGGAACCTCTCTGGAATAAAGCACCGAAGATAGGGAACTGCCAATGAAGCGTGACGCGCCAATCACCAGCACTATTTGGTTGGTCATCGGTTGCGGTCGACGGTGATTCGCTCCCTGCTGTGTGTTTGCCCCCTCTAAACAACCGAACTCAAATCGCCATAATCACACCATAAACCACGCCGCGTGCTGTTGCTGCTAGCTGCTTGCTACTCCGTCAGCGATATAACGACAACAACGAATCAAGAAAGTCGCAGAAATCCTTTAACAAGTAGTTTTCGTCACAGAATGGAACAGGAGCGCAGCTCGCGCCGGATGCAGGTCCGAACCTGAGTCACGTCTCGCAGTCGCGAAACTCACGGGTTTCGAACAAACCACAACAGCGCGCAGCGCGCCAAAAGTGCTGCACTCCTGTTGAAATGGGAAGATATTTAATATTTCAACTTGCCGAGTTGGGTTGGTTGTTCGTTCGTCCGTTTCGTTCGCAACGGAAGTTAAAAACCTCCCGTCCGCACACAGACGCCGGCAAAAACATAGCGCGGTCGGTCAATTTAAATTTAAAATATTTTAAATTTTCAAATAAAACTTAGCAAATTCGTTTCATTCGAATGGAACAGGAGAAGATGCCCGGCAGGAGATGGAATTTAAAAATGGGTTTATTTTTTCTTTCATCATCCCTTACCTTTCGCTTTTTTTTTCGAAGAAAAAAAAGTATCGGCATCACTGTTCGAGTTTGTTTCGTGGTGAATTGTAACCGGAGAACCAACGCCTGCTGGGTGAGTTACTCACCACGCGAGTCACCTCCTCCGGTGTATGCAGCGGCGCGTGCCGCTGTCACAGCTCTGCGTTCCTGATCGCAGCAAACGAGAATAAAGTGTTTTTTGTTTTGTTTGCTAATTTTCCATTCATCTCGCTCGCTCTTGCCCATCGGAAACAGCATTGTCGTCTCGTCAGTCCGTTGGGTTTGAGTTTGGGTTTCACTCATTCAATGGTAGTGGTAGTGGTGATGATGAAGCGATAAAACGGATACGGCAGGTCTGCGACCCTGGTCGGTGTTTCGGTACGGCTGAGAATAATGGACGGCATTTGTCTCGGCCACCCCGACTGGACCGGACAAACAACTGGCTGAGCACACCATTGCTGCGGCATCCGTCCGTTCAACATGGCCGAGTGCGGCAGCCGCCGACGACGCCATGTTTGCTCGGTAGGCTGCGCTCAGTACGCCGACGACGACGACGACGGTTGCCGCCATATTTGCTTCCGCTGCGCTGCCAAAAGCATAGCATCGTCGGTCGTCCATCGAAACCTTCATCGGATGATGGTCGTCGTAACAGCTGCGGCCACGATGTTGATAGTAGCGCATCCATTTTGCCCCTATCACAAAATGGCAGCGTAGTAGAACAAGAACAATTTGACGAAAATGTATCGGGAATTCATGAGCCGAAGGAGAGCGCGCGTTGCGCGGCCATTCGCAAGCCTTTCTGGGAACCGGACGCAGCGGCAACCGTGCAGCGACTGCAGTCGTTCGTTTGCTGCGATCCCGTTACAATACCTGTTAAAACCTTGGTTAAAAGATCTTTGCCACTTCAGGTCAATACTACCGACGACACTCACACTCATGCCTGGGGGTCTTCGCCATCGGCGAGACGGAGACCCATCAGCGGAACAACCCTGCTGTTAATCCGATTCGGCCACCGGACGTATCAACCACGGAACGTGCCGTCGCAGCGACTGATGGCTCCGAACCGGTTTTGCGGCGACGACCACGACGACGACGACGACGACGGATGGATGGATCGCGTGACGGTCCTAGATTTCGTGAATCCCTCCGCATGACACTACGGAATTGCGTAATAAAACTGATAGTATTCCGTCGTAGTGCAGGTCAATTTCTCAATATTTAACCGAGAGCTCAGCAATGGCGAGAGGTGCCTTCGGATGGTTCACCCCGCGTTGAAGCGCGATGGGGTAAGCGTGCAGTGTTTCGAACGAGGTAAGAGTAGGCAGCAGCAGCAAGATGATGCATGCGTTCGTTTTCGGTGAATTCGATTCAAAACGATAGGGAGAAATAAATTGAATGGTTTCCCTATTAAATATGGTTTTTAACGGGATGTCGCTAATAAGAGAGATTGAAAAATGTTGTCCAACACATTTTAAAACCGTCAAATTGTTTATTTGACATGGCTCAATCACTCAATGACATGGAAGTTATATGTCTCCATCAGATAAATCATAGTTTTTAATTTCCGGTGACGGAAACTTGAACCGTGCTTCCTCTTCTGTTATTAATTAGCTCAAGCAGTACCGCTACTTCATATGGGAAAAAGAGCAATATTACTTATAGTTCTCATTACAAAAAACCGGCATTAAACCTAGTAATCTATGCTTTGCGTTGTTTAATTAACAAAATTACCGGTGCCATGGTAATTGCTGTTCCGTCAGTATGCATATAGTGCTGGTCTACTTTGTTTTCCTTGTAATGCTGAAAATGAACAGTTTACTTTTATAGGGTAAATGTAAACAACGAGAAAACCTTTTCAAAATTCGTAGAAACATTCTGCTAAAATTTCCCGAGCAAAACTTAATTCTGTATGGCTGCTGAAATAAATCTAAAGTTTTCACTAGCAGATTGAGTTATTTTTACACACAAATTGTGCTTCTTTCTCCATCAATCTCCGACCGAGATGTTTAATCTAACTCGTTTACTAGCCGGAACGACGAAACTGTACAGGCACTTGTTACTTAGAAGGCTCTTTATGGAATTCTCATCATGGTTGTTAGTCTGTTAGATAAATATTCGTACCGCTTTTCAGATGATTTTCAAATTCAGCTGCATTTGCATTGGGCATTGATACCACGTAGGATTCTTTGCAAATATTATTGTTAAAGTCTCTCAACTTTTCATGGAGTATTGTAAATTCAGGTTTTTCAGTTTGAAACAAACGATTCATTCCGTTGATCTACGACAAAATGTATTCCAAAAAAGCAGCAAAGGCCTCCTCGTCACTACCGCTTCTAACGAAACCCAACGGGTGGCCGTAGGGTGTAGCATATTAAGCGGCTTGAGTTCTAAAATCTTCTAAATGATCTCAAATTCATTAGTCCTTTTCGGACTGCTAGGTGTGTAGCTGTACATGTCTTTCAGTAAATGTTCAAGATAGTCCTGGATTTTCTCTCATGAATAACTAGCACACAAAGCCAGCGAATGACATGTATATTTGACGACCACTAAATCCAGTCAATTTTTACACAAGCGCAGTTCGATACACCCATCATAACGGCAGTGCCGGCCGAAAAAATTCTTTCAACCGATCTTAGAAAGAAATTCCGTCCTTACAAAACTGGTTAATTATAAGGATTGCAAATGTTTTTGTGATCAGCAGCACCAAGCAGTACTGCGTACGTTCCGGCCCGTTTCTCCTCTTTTCCTGTTTCGTACTTTGTCATTTTCCACCCCTTTTTGCTTTTGTTTTTTTTTTTCGGTCCCGATTCTCATTCACAACTCTTTCTGTCTTGTTTTTCGTTCCTTCGGCGTTCGAATGTTTTCTCCTTTGTTCCGTTCTTTCTCTTATTGTGTCCTGCTTTTCCTACTTTTCTATCATGTTCTGTTTTTCTATTCCGTTTTGTCCCTTTTGTCTTCTATTTTCCTTTTTTTTTCTTCCCGTCTTATTTTCTGAACGATTTGCTCTTTTTCTGTTCGTGATTCTCCATTCTCCTGCTCCCGTGTTTTCTCCTTTCCTTTTCCTTTCATGTCTAATTTACACTCAGATTCTTTCTTGTTTCCTTTGTTTTCTTAAGGGTTCTTATAACTACTTTGCTCTTCTGTTCTTCGTCTTTCCAGTCCAGTGTGTCCAGTCTCTTCGTTTTCTCTCCCCTCTTCTTCTTTCTCACACTCTTTCTCTTTTTTGTCCCGTTTATCCCTCCCATTTTCTCACGTTTTCTTTTCGGACGACGGACTATTTCTAGATCCATCGGTAATCTATCTGAGAATATGCTAAGATGATCTACAAGAGATTTTCATAAAAAACGGTTTGCTCTATGTTCCTTTCATCAATTGAAGAACCACCGTTTCAAAAAATATTAATATATATGTATGACCGCATTTTAAGGTCAAGACTAAAAACATGAGATTAGTCTAGTTCATAGGAACGGGGCCTTCCCCCGAAAACCCGCGCTGAGAATCGCGGCTAACACGCTGACAAACGAACAACGTCACGTGTAGTACCTTGCAAGTCGTAAGGGCCTGCATAGTGTTGTCGTCCTGCCAGTAAAACAAGTTAGATTTGAACTTCTCGGTCGGTGGTTATCTACAATAGACGGAGGAAGAGACACAATTTGTGTCTAAAACCCAACCAGATGCGCCGCTATCTTGATGAGTGGATTTTGCAGTCTCCTTTTGTCCAGCGCCTCTTTGGTTCAAAGGTACAAGTACCAGCGAACCACGTGCCCTGGCGGGTGTTGTGGGTTCGAATCCGGTTATAATCTCAGTTTATAACTTGGTTCGACTCATGCACCTTCCAGCATTGGACAAAAGGTAGGAGTCAAAACGACTACTTGTTAAGCATAGCTACTAATATCCCCCCCCCTCTCCTCACCTTTCCGCTCTTTCCCCTCCTTCACCAAAAAAAATCAGAGGGGTTGTGTATAAGACACGACCGCATATTAAACGTAGGACTACACAAAGTTAATGTAAAGGTGCGCTTAGAACGGGCAATTTTGGCTACATTTGGAATGCGATATGTTGCTAGTTTTTGCTCAATGTTGCTTCTGTCGCCAGCTGCACATTTGTGATACGTCGCCATAGTTCCTTGGAAACATCAGCAACAGTTAGGAACAATTGCATGCCACTAGTTGCCAAATTATAAGCAATCTGGCACATGCTAAACCGTTATTTAGAGCAGCGTGAGATCAAAATCAGACATCATGATAATGCTGATTATTTAAGTTTTTTGTTTGGACACTGTGAATTAAAGTAATGCATGGTATAATCATAAATGACATTCTTTTTCTTACATTTGATTTCCGATGGCAACACTATCGAGTTTATGTCGCTTGTCCGAATATTTCAACTGGTTTGTTTATTGGGTTGAAGGGAAGAAATCACATTGTCTCTGGTTAAGATAGTGGTGAATTAACACTACGGAGTAACAATCATAAATATAAGAGGCTTATGTCTGTCGCCAAAACGAGGGGCGCGATATGTATTTTCGTGGTAATAATCGCCCACATTAAACAAAGACTCAAACATCATAGCAGATTACATTCAAGACGAGCAAAAGTAACGTAGTTGCACTTCATAGAGTTACATAGCGTTAGCGTTACATAGCGTACCACCAATTTGCTCTCAATTAGACGCGAGGCGACGCGCGGGGGTTACAGCTAGTTATTAATAAAATTGATTTGGCTAATCAGAAACTTACTAGCCGTTAAAATCAGGTACATGGTGTCATCTCCTTACCGGTTGTCAAGGAAAAGCTCCTGGCACAAATATCGATATGGAAATAACTTCATTACTGTTCATCCATGTTTCGCTGAGCGCAAGGATATCTGCCTGTCTGAGAACCGCATCGGTTGAAATATCTGCTGAATGTGCGTGCGTTTAGACTCTGTACATTCAGGCTCAGCAGTACAGCAAAATGGCTTACGTTAGACATAAATTCTAGAAGTTCAGTACCTAAAGTAACCAATTTGTGGTTTTCCAGGTGCCTAAGTTCCGTCCGTAATTCCTGGATTCTCGGTGATGGATTCTCAGTACACCAACTGCTGTTCCTGTCCCTTGCCATACTCGTACGCGATTTCAGAAAATGTGCCGCCTTGACTCTTGTGTACAGTAAGAGCATTCGCACCTACTAAAGGAAATTGTATACGTTTGCACTTAATGCAACTACTTAGCTTAATATTTGCAGATCGCTTTTCAATAGGTGTCCAATCGGGCTGAAGAACGTCATGCTTAGAGTACACAGCGGGACTCGATTTGACCCGCAAGACCTTTCAAATGGAGTCGTTTTCAAATTTGAGCAATGATAATAAAGCACAGGTTGCGAGTATTTCACATATTAATATTTTGAACCTACATTGTTTTTTATAATATTCTATCCGGCAAGTTGAAAACATGGAATGGTATATCCATAAACAAGCCGAAAATGACGGGCTGGTACCGAATGGCCGAAACACAAATGGCCGAATCACGAATGGCCGAAATCCAAATGGCCGAATTTCAATAACAGTCACAGAAGGCCGAATCACGCAAGGCCGAATCACGAATGGCCGAATCACGAAAGGCCGAATCATGAAAGGCCGAATCACGAATGGCCGAATCACGAAAGGCCGAAATTTTTCGGAATGCCTAAATAACTACTTAATAAAAAACCGATTTAATCCACCTAGTGGTGAAAGGAACCTTTGTTATACGGTCTTACTTGCTATTTGAGATAGAAATCGACACGTCTTCGGAACATAATTCATCTATTGGTTAACGTTGCGTGGTGCGTTGGTTTTCATAAAATTTTTGAAAATTGAATAAGTTTACAAAATTTAAACAAAATAGCAGCACCTATAAATTTTGATAGATCCTTTTTCATGAAATTACTGAGTAAGGGTAAGCTGGTTGTTACTAATTTGAGTAAGTGCAAGTAAAAGCAAGTTATAAGAGGAAATATTATTCTTTAACATATACATTGCGTAGTAAAAGTCTAGTTTATAGGTTTTTGAACTACGCATAAATTTCTGTAACGCCATTATTTTTGATTGACATCAATAAAGTTTTCTTGAATAAATTTCATCAATTTTTATTAACCTTCGATTACTCACGCTGTACAACACGCATTTTGTACAACACGTGTACGTTTTTGAATGCCATATTGTTATAAAGTTACAAATCTCTGTTTAACTAACGTATATTCTTCGATTACCTTGTTATGAGCAAAATGTCATAATTATTCAATGCATTAATACTTTAAATTGTTGGGCAAATAGATCAGCATAAACTGACATCACAGAAACGAAGCAATCAGCATGTGAGTTGTACCACGATTGGCCCTAGAAGTTTCTCTCGTTTCTTCATATGTAAAAATGGTGTCTGTATGCAGCAACACATTCAGCAAATATAAAATGTTTAAAATGTATCTGTTGGTAGTCGAGTCATTCGGGGTCAAAATTAAGACATTTTTTTTAATCAAAGTTCTACAGTATCTAAACAAACAAACATAGAGGTATACTATATTCATCAAAGTTGTGTATTTTTACTATTTATACAATTTTGTAATACATGAAAAAGGAATACAACAATTACAAAAAGAGCTAAAATAGAAAAAACTGATATTACAAATTCATATACAATAAATAAGATTTTTCTCTCTTCGCTTAATAGATAGAAGGTTACTGTATTCAACAAAATTTCTTGTAATAATATGTTCTAAAACTTTGCAGAACACATCAATGTGTTATATTGAAACTGAAGAAAAATAATTTTTTTATTTCACTTTTAGGGGGATTAATCAAAATTTAAATTGCACCAGATGATAGAACTTTCAATTTTAAGAAATTCTTCCGAAGGTTCCATAAACTTAAAACCAAGTTTTCCCAGTCAAAATTCTAATGCGCATGTCTTTTTGGCTTTGGGCCATTGTGCGCGCGAGTAACCGAATTACAAAAGTCGGCGCGAGTGTTGGAGGGTTAATATCTTTTGATCGGCAAAACCGATTCTTCTGAAATTTTGCAGATATATTTGTAGCATTAAAATCTCTAATTTGATGCCAAAATAATTCAAACTAGATAAATCATCTTAGATGAAATCGTTATAAATTATTGTAAATTTTAATGTGTTGTATTCAATTGATCATAACTTTCAAATTAAACGTCCAATCAAAAAACAAATCAATAGTGATCTATTAGGTTATGTTAGCTGTCAAATGAGACTAATAGCGTCTAAATCGGTTTAGTCATTTCTAAGAAACAGGCGATAATTATTACCTTGTCAAAACAGGTTTTTTAAGCATAACTTTTAAACTGATTATTTGTTTTCAATAAAATTTATCCGAAAAATTTAGTGTTAACAAGAGCTTTCATTCGATACCAAGATCGTTGAAATCGGTCATTTGGGTCCGGAGAAAATCGTGTCACGTAACTTTTACTTTTTTACTTATAACTTTTAAACGAAATGTCGGGCCTCGAAACAATTCAATAGTGATATACTAGGCAATAATATCTTTCAAACAAAAGTAATAGCGAACAAATCGGTTCTGCCATCTCCGAGAAATAGGCGATAGAAAAGTTGCGCCCCGCACATACATACACACATACACACACACACACACACACACACACACACACACACACACACACACACACACACACACACACACACACACACACACACACACACACACACAGACACACAGACAGACATTGCTCAGTTCGTCGAACCCTGTCGATTGGTATATGTGGCTCGGCCCTCCGGGCCTCGGATCAATTTCGTGTTTTTCGACCAATTCCTAAACCTTCACACTTAATTTTTTTCGCCGAAATCGGCAAAAAAATGCCGAGAATTGGACAGCTGAGCTCTCGGTAACCTTCTCGGCAAAAGTTACGTTTACTGATCACTCGGTAAACGCAAATGATATCGAATTGTCAAAATATACTGAGAACTTCGGCAAAATATGCTGACTCATTCGGTAGTTTTTTGACGAGATCTGGTAAAACATGCCGACACACTCGGTAGCTTTTTACCGAGATCCGTTGTATTTTTAAATTGAGTTTGCCGATTTTGTCAGTTAATTTTGCTGAATGATCAGTATTATTTACTGCCGATATTCGGAAAAAACTAAAACCACTTTTTTGAAAATAGCAAAAAACCTCAACGCATGTAATAATAACGGAATAAATATTATCGCTTAGCCGCTAACCTCGAACGATGCGACCGATGTCTTCGACGCCAGCTCCGGATCGGTGTCCTCTCGCGGTTTCATTCGATTCATTTGCGAGTGCAGGTCGGCCTGCCGCATGGCATCCGTTTCCGACAGGATGTCGAACCCGTTCAACCGGACCGGCTTGAAAACGAACTTTTTCGCCCGAATATCCGAGATGGTACGAAGCAGGGTATCGAAACAGCGCGGCATTATGCCGCGGTACTGAATAACCCCGGTCATGGTATACGTTTTCCCATTGTCTGTTACCCCATAGGTGAAGACTTCATACGGATCAGCGCTTCAATCAACGGCTGAGCCACCGTCGGGTACAGTTCGTGCTGCGTTGCGCCCGATTCGAATGCGTGCCGGAACAGGTACATATTAGGGTGGGTGTGAAATCTTATAGTTGATCACAATTTCGGGCGGTGTTAAGACAACCATATTGTGAGCGGCCGCCCGCGGACGGGAAAGATCAGATTCGCATGGTAATGGAAATAGATCAGATTCACACGGTGCTGGTTTTCAAATATTCTGAAAAAAGTCTATTACAATAAGTACAAAAAAACTTAATAATATACTTCCAAATCTCTTACGCACCTTCACACGACGAAAACGAAATCGCTAGCGAAATGCCAAACAAAAATATTGAAATGCGCTGACTGACGAAGTGACGAACGAGAAAAACGTTTGACATTTCTCGCTGTCATGTTGCCGCCAAAAAAACTGGTGGAACAAAAAAATATCCCATGCATTTGCCGATTTATGGCAAAGCAAGATGCTGTTTTACCGAGAAATGGTATTTGATATTGCTGATTTCGGTAAAATAAAGTAAACCGCAATATTCGTCACATTTTATTAACGATTATCGGCATTTTGAAAATAATTACTGAAGTACGTGAAACCAAATTGCCGAGACAATGTAAAATGTTATTTTTTAACGAGATATCGTTAAAAATAATTTTTACCGTTGTATTCGGCATGAAATTTTACCGAGAGCAAAAATCAAAATTAAGTGTGTTTGTTATAGTATAACAAAGGTAAAACCATGAATTGGCAAGTAGTTAACAAATAACTTTAATCAAACAAAAAACAAACTACTACTATTAAACAAACAAAACACGCTTTACGAACGCCTTTGTTTAGCGCTTAATAAAACCGCAACTGCGTCAACAAAATGTTCGTTGCTCATTTTGTGAGCATTAACACATTTCGAGTAGATTTTTTCGTCTATTTCTCGGCGCGAATTCGGAACATCCCCTTGAAGAATTCTAAGGATGTTCCTCTCTATCGCCTTTTGCTCCACCCGCAGCTCTGTGATGATCCTGGTCATTGACAGGTGATGGAAACCTACAATAGTTGCGTACATTACCTGCTTGTTTTTATTGAAT
This sequence comes from Sabethes cyaneus, assembly GCF_943734655.1. NCBI lineage: Eukaryota > Metazoa > Arthropoda > Insecta > Diptera > Culicidae > Sabethes > Sabethes cyaneus. Next base: position 172,158,226 of record NC_071353.1, read on the forward strand.
AGTACCCCATCAATGGAAAGCATCGGTTTTCCTCTCTGTGACAACACAATTTTGACGACAGGTGCACTTTCTTCATCGTTGAAACCAGCATCGGATGAATCGCCGGATGCACTCATTTTTCACAGGACAACTACCAACTACCGTGCGGAAAGCAAACCGTGTTCAACAACAATGGACACAACTGTTGGCTTTGCTATGTGCGGTCAACAAAGATGGACACGGCGGGATATTGAATGAAATATTTCGGTCGCTTTAGTGATAGGGTAATAAACTTGTTTTTACCTGGTTTTTATCTCATATTTCTTAATTATAAATACATCTTCATTATAAGGTGCGAGACGTATTTACCGTGTTAGTAGCAAATGTTTCCTAGAAGATTCAGGGCGAGACGGCCGTAGGCCGCGAGTGTGCGCCGGTGACCCGCCGTCGGAAGCGCCGGCCACTGCGGGGGGGCAGCCCCCCTGCAGAAACCACTACTATTTAGGTGCATGCATTTTCCTAGGTTTACTGTCTATTAGGGATTATCCCTTAGTTAAGTCCGAACGAGCGGCAGCGAGTAAGGACAGCATGTACTCAACGTTTGCGCAGGTTGAAGGCTATGAATATTTTTGGTCGAATAAGACATTCGGCCATTCGTGTTTCGGTCATTTGTGATTCGGCCATTCGTGATTCGGCCTTTTGGTATGTTATGCCATTCGTTATTTCGGCCATTTGTGTTTCGGCCATTCGTAGGTAATCCAAAATGACTGATCCCGTACCCTAAATTTTTACATCTTTTCGGCTTCTACAGGACTCACCTGTTACGTTAGACGATACGCTGGCCTCTACGTGCGCCGGAGCGGTCACCTTACGCAACACTTCAACGTTGGAGGGACCAGCTATTTCGTGCGATGCACCATCTAATGATGTATTGCCCACTTCAGAATACATTGAATCACTACGATTTCCTTTTCTTCTCAAATGGTAGAATTTACAGCGCTCTGCCACCGTCAACGCTGGCCTCTTAGCTGGCCCAGTTAATAATGCCTGCTCACGGACTCGCTTGCGGTATTTACGCATATATTTTGCTTGAAGCAATTGAGACATTGTAGAATTAGATGCACAAAATCACTCACTTCTCACTTAAATTGATTGTATGTTATTAATAACAATTTCATATGGTAACTATGGAAAAATTGTTCAACTTTACGTGGAAATTTTAGAAGTTACATACAAAATACAATCTTCTAATAAAAACTATACAAAAGGCTGATATTTTGTGATTCGAATGGTATGCAAACCATAAAAATATATTCAGAATTGGCTGAGCTATAAGCGTTCAAAATCTATTATTTTGTCATGTCGCGGTCATTTTTACTTCTCCAACGTGCCACCCTATTAAAGTAAGACGTAGTCTTACGTCAAAAACGATCGACAACTACGAACCTGATGGCTTATGTTTCATCGCTGATAACTGCTCTTGATAAGCGACAGCAAGTCGATGCCGTTTATATCGATTTTGCGAAAGCTTTCGACACAGTGCCGCACGTTTTATTGGTAACTAATTTGGAAAAAATGGGGTTCCCTGTGTGGCTAACACGATGGCTATTTTCATACCTCACTCAACGTACTGCGTATGTACGCATAAATGGAACAAATTCGACACCCTTCAAGATAGAATCAGGTGTGCCTCAAGGTAACCACCTTGGCCCACTACTGTTTATACTGTTTGTGAACGATTTGTGCTCTACCATACAATCTCCTAAATACATGTTTGCAGATGATCTTAAATTCTTCCGGGTAGTAGAGTCGGCAGCTGACTGCAGTGCAATCCAGGCAGACATTAATTCATTAATGGATTGGTGCTTGTTGAACGGGATGAACGTGCAGAAATGCAATACCATCTCTTTCTGTAGAAAAAGACACGTTACTTTGTTCGAATATAAAATGTCAACAGCAAACATCAGTCGGATGAATACGGTTAAAGATTTAGGCATTCTTTTGGACACTAAATTGACCTTCACCCAACACATTGCAGCTTGTACCGCAAAAGCTTTGATCTTCTGGATAACAATATTGATTGCCCCGAGTTGCTCAACCGAGTTCGTTTCAACGTGCCCTCAAGGTTTACCCGGCGGACTAACTTCCTGAGGCTTCCAGTGTACCGTACTACATATGGCCGAAATAATCCATCTGATATGTGTTGCCGATGTCTTCGACGCATTTATTTTTAGCCCAATTCTCCTAGACTCCGCTTTCAGTCTGGCGTAGATTGCCTCCGCCGTCGCAAAGTTCCTGGCAATGATATCGAAGTCATCTGCAAAGCCTAGAAGTTGGCTACTCTTGGTAAAAATCGTTCCTCTCGTTTCAATGCCCGCTCGTCGGATCACCCCCTCAAGAGCGATGTTGAACAGCATGCAGGATAGACCGTCACCTTGTCTCAATCCTCGTCGCGTCTCGAAGGGACTCGAGAGTGTCCCAGAGATGCGTACGAAACACATCACTCGATCCAATGTAGCTCTGATCAGTCGCGTCAGTTTGTCCGGAAAACCGTATTCGTGCATTATCTGCCATAGCTTGTCTCGATCGACTGTATCGTATGCTGCTTTGAAATCGATAAAGATGTGATGCGTGGGCACGTTGTACTCCCGACATTTCTGCAAGATCTGTCGGATAGTAAACATTTGGTCCGTAGTTGCGCGAGCCCCCATGAAACCCGCCTGATAATTCCCTACGAAACCTTGTGCTATCGGTGACAGCCGGCGTAACAGGATCTGGGAGAGTACCTTGTAGGCGGCGTTTACCAGCGTAATACCACGATAGTTGCAGCAGTCTAGCCGATCACCCTTTTTGTAGATGGGACAAACCACTCCTTCCATCCATTCCTCCGGTAGCTTTTCCTCCTCCCAAATCCTAGAAATAACCCAGTGTAAAGCCTTTGCTAGCGTTTCTCCGCCATGTTTATAGAGCTCTGCCGGTAGGCGGTCCTTCCCAGCGGCTTTATTGGTCTTCAGCAGCCTGATTTCTCGTTTGACTTCTTGGAGATCAGGTGCTAGGACATCACTATCTTCCATGGGCGCTCCTAGGTTAATTTCCGTTCCGCCTCCTTCTGCGACTTCGCCATTGAGGTGTTCATCGAAGAACTGCTTCCACCTGTCGACCACCTCGCGCTCGTTTGTAATTAGATTCCCTCCCTCGTCCCTACACATGTCAGGTTTCGGTGTGTAGCCCTTCCGAGTTTGGTTTACCTTCTCATAAAACTTGCGCGTGTCATTAGCTCGGAATAGTTGCTCTAATTCTTCACGATCTCTGTCCTCCTTTTGGCGCTTTTTTCTCCTCAGCATCGTGGTCAACTGGTTCCTAGCTCGTCGGTACTTGGCCAGGTTCTCTCTAGTGGCAATACTTAATTACTTAGATAATTTTTCCAAGCATTTTTTTTCTCCTCCACCGCTTGTTGGCATTCCCCATCAAACCAATCATTTTGTGTACTCCGAGGCTCAATACCTAGTGCCGCGGTAGCGGCCTCTCCGATGGCCGCGCGTATTCTGCCCCAACCGTCTTCGAGGTTTGAAGCACCTAACTCCTCGGAAGAAGGCAGTGCCTCATTCAGTACTCGCGCGTAGTTCTCGGCAGCTTGTGGGTTATCTAGCTGCCTGATGTTCAGCCGAGGAGGGCGGCTTTGACGTGTCCGGTATACGGTGGACAGCTTTGAGCGCACATGTACTGCTACTAGGTAATGGTCAGAATCAATATCCGCACCCCGACGGGAGCGTACGTTCGTGATGTTAGAGAAGAACCGGCCCTCTATGAGAACGTGGTCAATTTGGTTCATTGTACGTTGGTCAGGTGATCTCCAGGTGGCTTTGTGGATATCCTTGTGCGGGAAAAAGGTACTTCGGATCACCAGGCCTCGGGAAGCTGCGAAGTTTATACATCGTTGGCCGTTATCGTTTGTGTCGGTGTGCAGGCTATGGGGTCCTACCACCGGTCTATACATTTCTTCCCGACCTGGGCGTTCATATCCCCGATGACGATCTTGATGTCCCGTGACGAGCAGCTGTCGTACGTTGCCTCCAGCCTCGCGTAGAACGCTTCTTTCTCATCGTCGGGTCTACCTTCGTGCGGGCAGTGCACGTTAATGATGCTATAATTGAAGAAACGGCCCTTTATCCTCAATACACACATTTTCTCGTTGATCGCCTTCCAATCTATCACGCGATCCTGCATTCCGCCCAGCACTACAAAGCCCGTTCCCAGTTCGTTGGTAGCGCCACCGCTCTGGTAAAACTGGGCCTTTCCGCCACGGATCTTCCATACCTTCTCTCCTTTGCGACAGATTTCCTGCAGAGCTACGATGCCGAGTTTGCGGGGTTCCAGCTGTTCAATCAGCACCCGCTCGCAACCTGCGAAATTTAGCGATCTGCAGTTCCAAGTCCCGAGTCTCCATTCGTCGTCCTTATTTCGTCGCCTAGGTCGATGCCGAATATTCCGCTCCGAATATGCTTGAATGTTGTTAGTTAAGTTTAGTTTAGGTGTGTAGCCGTACTGGGGCAACACTACCGAGTCTCGCGATGGGGCTGCCATCTTATAGTGCCGAGACTCACTACCTCCTTCCCGGTTAGTATACGACCTTAGTTTCCACCGGGGTTGGTTACCCGATCTCCGCTAAGGTTGCTCGTATTCCGGCTGGTACCACGAGGAGGTCGAGATCGGAGTTGCTGGATAAGAGGCTAACGACCACTATGGGGTCTATATTCCGCATTGTCTAGCCGTTTACCAACCAGGAAACAAATGCGCGCCTCCCACGGACGGTAACCGTTGACGGCGACGAACTAGAAGTGGTAGAAGAGTTCGTGTATTTGGGATCGCTGGTGACCGCGGACAACAACACTAGTAAGGCGATCCAGCGGCGCATCCAAGCGGGAAATCGGGCCTATTTTGCCCTTCGTAAAACGCTACGATCAGGGAGCGTACGCCGCCGCACGAAGCTAACAATGTACAAAACCATTATTAGACCGGTAGTTCTTTATGGACTTGAAGCCGTGACGCTGCTTACGGAGGACATACGCGCCCTTGCCGTGTTTGAGCGGAAAGTGCTGCGGACGATATTTGGCGGAGTACAAACTGAAAGCGGAGGCGTCTGAATCACGAGCTACAGGCACTGCTTGGGGAGACTCCCATCGTACATCTAGCGAAAGTTAGCAGGCTACGGTGGGCCGGACACGTCGTAAGGATGCCGGACGACATTGCGACGAAAACGGTCCTCTTCAACAACCCCACCGGCACCAGGAACAGGGGGGCCCAACGTGCACGATGGCTCGACCAGGTCGAAAGCGATTTGCGACTTCTGAGACGACTAGGAAATTGGCGACGAGTGGCCCAAGACCGAGTTGAATGGAGACGAGTGCTTGAAACAGCACGAGCCACCCCGGCTCTATGCTGCTGAAGAAGAAGAAGAGATGTGTTGCCGAAATTTCGAAAATGTATCTGAGTGCTATGACTTTAACATAAGTAAAACAATTTTTAAGCGTAGATTAAGTAGTAGGATCAGTCTGTACGATTAATTCGAAGACTTGTAAATAAAATAAATAAATAAATAAATAATATGGTTTTGTTAGCTACTGCTGTGCTAATTTCATGAATTCGAGCTCCGCACTTTTGCCCCACGGTATTCGAACGTTTGTCCCGCTAGTGCAAATCGGCACTGGATCAGATGAAAGAAGAATTTATTTTGCAAAACAAAAAAAAATTTTGGAAAAATTGTTACGGTGACGGAAAATAAAAAGTAACAAGCACTTTTAGTTGAAATTGTAGGAAATAGCTTTAATAACAAATATATCTGAATCGAATAGCTGATTAAGTGTGGACTCATGCGGCCTGTATCTTTTGTTTTACTTTTGTTTTACATGATATGCAAATTTTTCTTTCTGACAGCTTCCCTTACCTTAACTTACTGATAACAGTGTGGGCAGTTATCACTCTTATCAACTCTCATCCGCTGGCTGCTAAGAATCAGCAGTCTGGTTCGATAGGGTAAGGCGCGCTGGCATGAACTCGCCAACACTCCCCCCAGGTACGATGACCACCTGGTCAGCTTACTCCTCGTCGCGCCGCACGTCCAGCACGGCCAGTTTGGCAACTGGGCGCTCGTAGATGCCGGTTGCTGTACGTACCGTTGCTGATCTGGGTTGTCCGTCTCGTCCGGGATGAGTGCAAAGGATTCTGCCCTTAGGCCAACAGTTTCGTGGTAGTTTCGAGTCGACGATAATCACTATATCTCCGCTCTCGATGGGCTTCGTGTCGACGAACCACTTGGTTCGGCGTGTTATTTCCGGTAGGTAGTCGCTCACCCAACGTTTCCAGAAGCAGTTAGCTTGAGCTTGCGATAATCACCAGCCTTGACGTAATGCTACTCCACTGTCGTCGATCGTGCATAGTGGTTTTACTCCGTTGGATGACCCTAGCAGGAAGTCGTTGGGTGTCAGAGCGGGTACGGAGTCATCATCAATAGGAACGTGGGTCAAGGGCCGGGCGTTGATGGTGTTTTCAACCTCGGCAAACAGGTTCCGCAGGACTTCGTCGGTCGGCTTTCGTGTTAGTAGGATTGCCATTAAATTTTTCTTATCACTTCCGATTAGGCGTTCCCAGCTACCACCCATGTGGGGGGAAGCCGGTGGCAGAAATTGCCAGCTGGTTTCTAAGTCTTCAAATTCTTTCATTAGCTCTTCCTGGCGAAACGAGTGTTCTGCTGTTTTGAGCTCTTTATTTGCCCCGATAAAATTCGTGCCTCGATCGCTGTAGAATACCTGTGGTTTGCCTCTTCGGCAAATGAAGTTTTGAAGTGCCAGAACGCAGGAATCGGTGTTGAGAGAGTGAACGATTTCAATGTGCATCGCACGGATGGTGAGGCAGGTTGCAAGCATGCCCCATCGTTTTTCAATCCGTCGTCCAATGACAACTTCGTATGGTCCAAAAAAATCGACTCCAACGTGTGAGAATGGGCGGGAGAAGGCATCAAGGCGTGCTGCTGGCAGTTATGCTATAATGGGTACAGTTGGCATTGCCCGGTTCTTCTTGCAACGTTGGCAGTTGCTCCGTACCTTTGCAAAGGCTATACGAAGTTTCGATACGCTATATTTCTGCCGGATCTCATTGATTACGGTCTCATGATTTTGGTGGTGGTATTTATCGTGGTAGTGTGCTATGATTAACGTGGTAGCATGGTGGTCACGAGGAATTATTATAGGCTGTTTGGCATCTTCGGTTGCAAATTGACATGCGGATATACGTCCACGCATCCTCATTATTCCGCGGTTGTCCAACCATGGCGAACTTTGGTAGAGTGAGCTCGTTTTTGGGAAGCGGCGTTACCGGTCGATCTGTACTCTGCTGTGCTCTTTGTAATAGCGCTACTTTATTTGGATACATTTCGTGCTGCGCTTGGCGGACAATGTAGGACTCGGCGTGCGACAATTCGATGCTAGAAAGATGTCCGAGGACGAGCGGTTTTTTCTGGAGCTTCGCCTTGCAGTTCGTAGGGAAACGATAGACCATGGCGACAACTCTTAGCAATCGGGTCCAACTGGAGAAATTACCTACGCAGATTACTTGAGCTGGTGTAGCAAAATGAGCTAATACACTCGGTCGAAGTTCCAGATCGGAAGCATTTCGCCTTATCGAACGAGAACGCGGCCAATGATCCTCCGAGCATCTAAGGAAGTCGGGTCCATTGAACCATCGTGCTTGAGGGCTCAAATCCGGAAATCGTTTCCACTTCGTGCCATCATCCGCTACGTTAAGATCACTAGGAACATATTTCCATTCGTCCATCTCAGTCGTATCAAGGATCTCACTAACCCGACAGGCAACGTACGGTGAGTATCGCCGGTGATCGGAATTGATCCAATACAACACATCTTGAGAATCAGACCAGTACACATGACGAGAAATACGGAATGTGAGAGCTTCAGATACCGATCGAGACAGCCTAGCTCCCACTAGCGCCGCCTGGAGTTCCAATCTTGGGGTTGAAACAAATTTCAATGGTGCAACTTTCGTCTTTGCGGCTACTAAATTGCATCGTCCGACTTCTCCCTGAGTGAAGCGTAGATAGCAAGCGGCAGCAATTCCATTTTCACCTGCATCCACAAATGTATGGAGCTGCGCATTGGCATCTTCAGCCGTAGTTTGTCCGCAATACCACCGTGGTATACTGATTCGTTCAATTTGTGGAAGAACTTTAAGCCATGTTTGCCACTTTTCAAACAGAACGCCGTTTATTCGATCGTCCCAATCAATTCCGGTGCGCCCAACGTCTGAGCACGGATGCAACATCCACCAGGTTTCCTCCAGTGAGGTTTTATTCCGCTACGTACCGATAGTGCTGTATGGTAAGCACATGGCGTGAACTCGCCAATACGAACGATTATGAACGATCAACGAGCATTATTCGTACTCATTGAACTATTCGATTAATTAACTACTCGTGTTGACAGTATTCGATTAAAAATTATTCGAATATTCCATGTGTTATTCGAATAGTTGAATTAATCGAACGATTGACGGACATCACGGTCTGGCTCCCTAAAAAGAGTAGTGATGGGTAACTGGATCGAGACCCGAGCAGTCTATCAACGGCCAGGATGAAGGAGAAGTGTAACGGTTTGTCGCTCACCGGGCAGCTCCGGATGACTCCATGGCAAATTCGAGTCTCTTCCGCGGCAAAGTAAGTAAAAATAGTCTAGTAAAAATATTTTGCTCTCAATTTGCTACATTTGCGGCAGCCTAGGAGCATGCTACATTCTGAGTGAAATGCGGTGTAACGCGATCCATGCTTAGGGATGAATGCTTTGGGGGCTTCAATTAAGTTTCCCAAGGTCGAACGGAGCCTGCAAGGTGCCAGAGTACCCTGCGCAATAGTTCAAAACTGGTAAAGGACAGTTTTCTTCCCAGCAAATTACTACCATCGCGATCGAAGTATTACTAGAAAAATTGATGGGTTAACCAACAACTCCCACAAAGTTGGTGCAAAACACCGGAGGATTGAGAGATTATTTATTGTGACCTCAAAAGAAAGCTGAACCGCTATAGAAAATTACCCTCGCTAAACTGGGCCAAAATTCCGTATATGAAATATATTCCGTCGCTTCAAGAAGCACAGGTGGAAGCCGGTTACCTGTCTGATAACACAACCGATGTATCAGACGTGCCTAAACCAGCAAAGAAAATTGACCGTAAATTCCAATATTTGAATTATCTGTTTGAAAACCACGGTTAGCTTTGCAAATATTTTGTGACAAAGTCCGTCTTACTTGGAACACGAAAATCAACTAATTTTACAGGAACATCTAAATTCATAACGCTGGATATTATGGATAACGAAAATATAGAAGGACAAGCATGCTCAACTAAAGAAATTGAGCCTGCCAGAAATAGTTACAACTTTCATGCTTCCTGAAAGTATGGAGATGATCGTTGAACAAAACCAAAACGATATCGATATTGAACGGCTAGCCATTTTACTTACCAGGTTGAACCGGTAAATATAGTTCCAGTATCTAACAGTGTTGTTACAAGCGATGGAAAATGTAATCGCGAAAACTATCTCAGTACCCTGAAGGGTGATTTTGATGCAAAATTGGCTCACTTACAAAGTGCAATGCAATTGAGTAAGACAAACTAGGAAACAAGCAGTTTTGAATTTATGATACTTTCGACCATTGAGCAGCTCACCGAGCTAGAAATGAAGTTAGAAGATGCAGTTTTTATTGAAAGTATGGTATGTAAAAAGCTATAATATATATTAACATATATAAAAAAAGGTTTGACAGCATTAGTTTATACTTTCGAATAGAATTTGACGATGGTGATTGGTGAAATCGTGAAATGGTTTTCTATAACATATATTTTAGAAATTGCTATTCAATTTCGAACACCTTTGTTGTAAATCTTATTTTGAATTTCACATGGTCTAGCGTTTGATTCAATTTAAACTAAAGTGCATTTTGGGAGATGGTGTAAACCCACTTCTTCAACCGATTTTTTTATCTTTAAACATTGGATCTAGTCCAATTTGATGTCCTGAAAGGGAAATGTGTCCTGAAAAGTGAACGGTCTTCCTTTTGTTTTGCCATATTGCATCCACATACTGCAAGAATTTGTTCGGCACTGTTGTCTTGCAGGGGAACAGAGCTGAAGGGATATTTGTGCATGTGACGTGACGTAGCCTAATATGTAGGTATGTAATAAGCCTTTTACCTCACACATTATGAATTTTGAACGAAAATAAATTCACCCGATTGTGCAACCATTCGAATCAGTTCGGTATTTTGTGCCTGTCTGCGTGAAGTGTGACTTTGTTTTCTTTGTTGACTTTGCGTGTTTGTCGGAATCGGATCGTAGAAGGCGCCCATGCAAGCAAAGCCACCGTCGTCACGTCGCGTCGCTCGCGATACGATGATACTAGAGAGAGAGAGAGAGGAGATGATGATAACAGCACAAGGACAGCGTTTTCCTTTTATGGCACAAACAACTTTTGTGGACAGAAACATTCGAACAGGCTGCCAGCCGGGCAGGAGCTACGGCATGACCTGATTTGTATGCGCGGTGGATAGAGCCTCCCAGACCCGTACCCGGACCGGCTGACACAGCACAAAAAGCTCAGCTGGTTTAGGTTGTTAGATGGTTTAGGCGGTTGGCTGGTTGGTGCGAAAAAAAATGAACATGCTTAGTTTCTGACTGCAGCATGTTTTTCTGCTGCTTTGAAGTCGAAAAACTTCAACAAATTTAAACTTCCGATTCCGGTATTTCGTATTTTTCGCGTATTTATGTGAATGTTTAGTGTTTTGCACATTTTTAACCGCAAACTCTGGTTGGTTGTTTGGTTGTAAAACTGTAAACACAGTTGCCGGGGAACGGGCGATGTAAGCAAGGTGATGCCATTTTTAGCCTTCTCTTCCCCGTGTAGAAGCGAGCGGAGATCATAGTTGGCCGTTGGTAGGTACACTGGTTGCTGGTTGCTATCATGGTCGGGCACATGTGTGTCTAGGCAGGCAGCCGGGATACGTTTGTGTACTTTTCTTCTTTTATGGACAACTCTGCTCCGGCAGCATTAGAGAGGACGACCGGTGGGTTCGAGTTTTATGCTGGCTATGCTCGCTGCTCCACGGAATTCTGTTCTCCTACTAAGTTTGCTCAACCCGTTTTCTAATTTGGCATTAGAAATTATCGCCCTCATCCCCAAGCGGAAACTTATGCATGTTTTTTTTGCTGGTTTTGTTCGTTCGATTCGGTGCCAACTAAGCGGGAACTGGCTGGTCGCCATGCAATGTTCGCATCCGCGCGATGCGATGGGAAGAAGTTCCAGATGCTGGCTCCATGTGTGCGGGACGGTTGCTCCCAGGATAACCTTCCCGAACGGGAGACGCAAAACATATGTTAGAAATGTACTCCCCTGAAAGTATGCTATCCTAGTAAGAAATACACATGTTCAGGTTTCTAATTCACATATCATACATATGCGAATACGTGTCCCCAAATGGAGCAAGTCCGTGTGAGTGTAAATTCGCATTAGAAATTTCTTTCCCCATCACGGTATCCATCCACCACATGTGTGAGATAAATCCCCTATAAACAAACAACCGAACCGACAACAAATGAATTTGATAAATCGAAATTCTTAACTAGGATTGGTCGTTGCTGCTGCGTAAAAGCAAAGCTCCCCTTTTTCGTACACCGACACAATTTGCAACATCTTCCGCCTGTGTGTTTCGGACACAACAAATATTTTTCTAACAAAAAACAACTCCCAAGCAATAGAGCAGCATAACTAGGCGTCTAGCTTTGCCGTGGAAAAGATGTTACGGGACGGATGTTTTGGTGGCGAAGCCGGTGCCGAGCCAAAAGCATCATAGAAGAACGACCGAGAGACCTCCTTCGCATCATGGTTAGTTCGACGAGATTAGCTGACGGCCTGGCACTGAAAACATCTAAGCCTACGTACCAGGGTAGCTTCGCTCGGCAGCCGCTCCGAGGGGGCATTCCAAAACAGCTCACGACACGGACGGAGACCGGAGGAGTCCGTCTATTTACGATTTGTTTGTTTATTGTTTGTTTATAACCAACCATCGACGACGATGATTGCGTACTCATCGTAATGAGCACACAGAGTCAATGATGGGCACCAAAACAACCCCTTCCCAGTATGTAGAGCAGAGGGAGGAAGTGTTACTACACAATGCGCCACGCGTGCGACCGATGATAACAACCCAGTCAGTGCCGATTGCAAGTGCGGCCGGTTTTATTGTTTGTTATTATAATAACAAATTAAAATAAATAAATAAACAAGTATTATGATACACAAACTTATTTTCGAACAGGAATCGAGGGCGAGCGAGGAGGTTATTTGTTTACATTTCTCGTTGACTGCCGACACCGCCGCGCCGGTTGCTACGTTACCTTTGTGTTGTGGCACGTGCTTGCCTCCGGCAAGGGAAGCAGCTGGCATTGACAGCGGTCGTTGATACCCAACCCAACGTGAACGGGGGTTTCGCCTACTACGAACGACCCACACTCGAGCGGTGCTGCAGCTGCAGCCCGACTGCGTTTGTTTGTATGCAAGTTGTTGAAGTAACAACATTAGCAGACAGACAGACAGACAACGGACTAATTGACGGAAGGGAAAAAAGCCCCGCTGCGCTGGCTTGGCTGCTGCTGTCGCTGTGTGTTGTGCTCTCTGTACGTTGTGTTGTTGTGAACTTGAATGAAGCCGACCGATGCGCCGGGCCAGGCCGGGCCGTGAGTCCGCTTACTGCCATTGCTGCGCCCCGGATACACGTGAACTGGTTGAAGATCATTTCGTTACATTGTAATGGTACACGGTCAACCGAAAAGGCCATCGCAACCATACCTCTACGCTGCCGTTCGGTGGGTGTTCACACAGGTAAACGGCCGCCGCCGCTGTGGGTCGAACCTTCCGCCGAACGAACGCCGAACGAACTTGGTGTGCAATTTTTCGGCTGTTTTTTTTTTGGTAAATTTTGCACAGCCTTGGCCGCCAGAAACGAGACCGCGGAGGCCTACAATAGTAATAATAATAATGACAGAAATATCAGCCACTGAACTTTTCTGCTGAACCCCACTTGGTGGTAACATCGAATCCAAGCAGGCAAACGCAAAATATAGAAATGAAGTGCCAGTTGGTTGTGGTGGCTTTTTTTGGCTCCCTTCCTCGAGGTGTGGTGGTGAGCAGTGTGGCCAACTTTGTCTCTTTGTTGATTTTGTTTGCCACTATTAAATTTTCTCATCTTTAAATTGGTTGAATCAACCGGCACTTGTTTTGAGATAAACAACGATGCGGTAAAGAAGGTTTGCATAAAATTACTCTAATTTTTCGTTAACTTTTAAAAACATCGTAAAGAAATAGTGTTTGATAACGAACACACGTTTACGTTCAGGACATCAAATTGGCTTAGGTTTACATTAGGGAAATAATTCGTGACCTACTCGGATGGGGAGAGTACGTAACTATTTAAAGAAATGGAAATAAATGAAGCCGTAGATATACAGTAACTAGCTGACCCGACAAACTTCGTATTGCCACAAATTAACCTGTGTTGTACATAAATCATGAATCTCGGATGATCTTTGTCACAATCTCGAGTTTTGCAAGCCCCCCAGTGGGCGGCGCTTCCGACGGCGGGTCACCGGCAACACTCGCGACCGACTCGTCCTGAATGATCTAATGTTACTATAGATAGTTTTTGTGGTCTTGTATTGACTAATGTTTTATGGAAGAGTCTCGAATTTCTCGAGTTCGATTAGTTTTTGAGTTTCGCAAAAATTTCTGTTTTATTTGTATGAGAGTCCATATCCCCCTACCACAGGGGTGAGAGGTCTCTAACTATCGTAAAATAAATTCAAGACTCCAAAATCTCCCACATGCCAAATTTGGTTCCATTTGCTTGATTAGTTCTCGAGTTATGAGGAAATTTGTATGGAAGCCCCCCCTTTTTAAAGAAGAGAGGAGTTATAATTCCCCTTATAAAGAGGGGAGGGGTCTCAATAGAATACACCATAGAATAAATTCTTGTCACCGAAAACACCCACATGCCAAATTTTGTTCTATTTGCTTGATTAGTTGTCGAGTTATGCAGAAATTTGTGTTTCATTTGTATGGGAGCCCCCCCTCTTAGTGGGGGGAGGGGTTTCTAACCATCACTAAAACCTTTCCTGGCCCCAAAAAACCTCTACATGCATATTTTCATGCCGATTGGTTCAGTAGTTTTCGATTTTATAAGGAACATACGGACAGACAGACAGACAGACAGACAGACAGACAGACAGACAGACAGACAGACAGACAGACAGACAGACAGACAGACAGACAGACAGACAGACAGACAGACAGACAGACAGACAGACAGACAGACAGACAGACAGACAGACAGACAGACAGACAGACAGACAGACAGACAGACAGACAGACAGACAGACAGACAGACAGACAGACAGACAGACAGACAGACAGACAGACAGACAGACAGACAGACAGACAGACAGACAGACAGACAGACAGACAGACAGACAGACAGACAGACAGACAGACAGACAGACAGACAGACAGACAGACAGACAGACAGACAGACAGACAGACAGACAGACAGACAGACAGACAGACAGACAGACAGACAGACAGACAGACAGACAGACAGACAGACAGACAGACAGACAGACAGACAGACAGACAGACAGACAGACAGACAGACAGACAGACAGACAGACAGACAGACAGACAGACAGACAGACAGACAGACAGACAGACAGACAGACAGACAGACAGACAGACAGACAGACAGACAGACAGACAGACAGACAGACAGACAGACAGACAGACAGACAGACAGACAGACAGACAGACAGACAGACAGACAGACAGACAGACAGACAGACAGACAGACAGACAGACAGACAGACAGACAGACAGACAGACAGACAGACAGACAGACAGACAGACAGACAGACAGACAGACAGACAGACAGACAGACAGACAGACAGACAGACAGACAGACAGACAGACAGACAGACAGACAGACAGACAGACAGACAGACAGACAGACAGACAGACAGACAGACAGACAGACAGACAGACAGACAGACAGACAGACAGACAGACAGACAGACAGACAGACAGACAGACAGACAGACAGACAGACAGACAGACAGACAGACAGACAGACAGACAGACAGACAGACAGACAGACAGACAGACAGACAGACAGACAGACAGACAGACAGACAGACAGACAGACAGACAGACAGACAGACAGACAGACAGACAGACAGACAGACAGACAGACAGACAGACAGACAGACAGACAGACAGACAGACAGACAGACAGACAGACAGACAGACAGACAGACAGACAGACAGACAGACAGACAGACAGACAGACAGACAGACAGACAGACAGACAGACAGACAGACAGACAGACAGACAGACAGACAGACAGACAGACAGACAGACAGACAGACAGACAGACAGACAGACAGACAGACAGACAGACAGACAGACAGACAGACAGACAGACAGACAGACAGACAGACAGACAGACAGACAGACAGACAGACAGACAGACAGACAGACAGACAGACAGACAGACAGACAGACAGACAGACAGACAGACAGACAGACAGACAGACAGACAGACAGACAGACAGACAGACAGACAGACAGACAGACAGACAGACAGACAGACAGACAGACAGACAGACAGACAGACAGACAGACAGACAGACAGACAGACAGACAGACAGACAGACAGACAGACAGACAGACAGACAGACAGACAGACAGACAGACAGACAGACAGACAGACAGACAGACAGACAGACAGACAGACAGACAGACAGACAGACAGACAGACAGACAGACAGACAGACAGACAGACAGACAGACAGACAGACAGACAGACAGACAGACAGACAGACAGACAGACAGACAGACAGACAGACAGACAGACAGACAGACAGACAGACAGACAGACAGACAGACAGACAGACAGACAGACAGACAGACAGACAGACAGACAGACAGACAGACAGACAGACAGACAGACAGACAGACAGACAGACAGACAGACAGACAGACAGACAGACAGACAGACAGACAGACAGACAGACAGACAGACAGACAGACAGACAGACAGACAGACAGACAGACAGACAGACAGACAGACAGACAGACAGACAGACAGACAGACAGACAGACAGACAGACAGACAGACAGACAGACAGACAGACAGACAGACAGACAGACAGACAGACAGACAGACAGACAGACAGACAGACAGACAGACAGACAGACAGACAGACAGACAGACAGACAGACAGACAGACAGACAGACAGACAGACAGACAGACAGACAGACAGACAGACAGACAGACAGACAGACAGACAGACAGACAGACAGACAGACAGACAGACAGACAGACAGACAGACAGACAGACAGACAGACAGACAGACAGACAGACAGACAGACAGACAGACAGACAGACAGACAGACAGACAGACAGACAGACAGACAGACAGACAGACAGACAGACAGACAGACAGACAGACAGACAGACAGACAGACAGACAGACAGACAGACAGACAGACAGACAGACAGACAGACAGACAGACAGACAGACAGACAGACAGACAGACAGACAGACAGACAGACAGACAGACAGACAGACAGACAGACAGACA
Organism: Sabethes cyaneus; assembly: GCF_943734655.1. Classification (NCBI taxonomy): domain Eukaryota; kingdom Metazoa; phylum Arthropoda; class Insecta; order Diptera; family Culicidae; genus Sabethes; species Sabethes cyaneus. The sequence goes on from NC_071353.1 coordinate 172,174,959, forward strand.
GACAGACAGACAGACAGACAGACAGACAGACAGACAGACAGACAGACAGACAGACAGACAGACAGACAGACAGACAGACAGACAGACAGACAGACAGACAGACAGACAGACAGACAGACAGACAGACAGACAGACAGACAGACAGACAGACAGACAGACAGACAGACAGACAGACAGACAGACAGACAGACAGACAGACAGACAGACAGACAGACAGACAGACAGACAGACAGACAGACAGACAGACAGACAGACAGACAGACAGACAGACAGACAGACAGACAGACAGACAGACAGACAGACAGACAGACAGACAGACAGACAGACAGACAGACAGACAGACAGACAGACAGACAGACAGACAGACAGACAGACAGACAGACAGACAGACAGACAGACAGACAGACAGACAGACAGACAGACAGACAGACAGACAGACAGACAGACAGACAGACAGACAGACAGACAGACAGACAGACAGACAGACAGACAGACAGACAGACAGACAGACAGACAGACAGACAGACAGACAGACAGACAGACAGACAGACAGACAGACAGACAGACAGACAGACAGACAGACAGACAGACAGACAGACAGACAGACAGACAGACAGACAGACAGACAGACAGACAGACAGACAGACAGACAGACAGACAGACAGACAGACAGACAGACAGACAGACAGACAGACAGACAGACAGACAGACAGACAGACAGACAGACAGACAGACAGACAGACAGACAGACAGACAGACAGACAGACAGACAGACAGACAGACAGACAGACATAAGAGTAGACGTTATTTTACTTCACTGGTTTTTATTTACTCTTTTCTTGGCGTTATTTTATTGATTTGTCAGCAAGACTTTTACTCTTTGAATACGCTTCACTTTACGTGAAGGCAAAGAAGGCAACACATTAAATGCGCCATTAAGTGAATTGGAATCATCGAATTTTGATTCCGTTAGATCCAAATTTACATTGATTGTGTTATTCGAATGGCACTTGTTGGCTTCTTTTGACGTGGGAGGCTCTGTGTTAGACAGGATGATCTCAGATTCAGGGATAATTTTTATTGCAGGTGTACTTTATTTCGAAAAAGACACTGATGAAGCCTGCAAGTCGTAAACGAAATGCTGTATCTGTCAGCTCAGAATAATAAAAAAGTTAGTCAAATTCAACAGGAAAAAAGTTTGTTTATTCATTTAATATTTTTAAAATCTATTAAGACACTAAACAGAAGAACTTTAGGCAATTATGAGCACTATGACGTATGGCCCTTTTACCCCGTGTTTAAGGGTGCACTGGTAGGTTTATCGGAACTATCCAAAATTCCGATATGGCGGTGTAATCCGAAATTGGCCGAGATATATTTTCCGAAATAAATAGTCGTAGTTTTAACCAAACACCAACTAACGACTAATAACTTTATTTTTAATAATTAATTATAATAATAGAGGATACAAAAAATGTGCTATCGTAGATCACTTGATTCGAGATATAACAATGATGATAATTTTTCAAAATGGATGTAAATTTTACTACTTATATAGTAGCCTAAAGCGACGCCTATCGAGCGCGGGAAAATCAAAAAGCCTAATCGTTGAACGGTTAATGCTGATAACGCTCTACTGATAACGAGGGTCATGCGGATAGTAAAGTTACAATCGAACATTCCGACCCCTGCTGAAATTGCAAATTTCTGAAATACTATTAAATTTGTGGAACTCCATCCTCTGTCACTGTTGCAACCGGTAACAGACAAATTTTTTCCACTGGTCGCTGAAAAACTCCCTTTGCCGTCTTGAGTGTAACTACTCTCACGACTCCGTCAGCTCCTGGATGAGTGTGTTGGATGCGCCCCATGCGCCATCGAATCGGAGGCACATTATCTTCTTGAATAACTACTAGTTTACCTGGTTCAACTGCTACAGGTGGTTGCCAACGTTTGGATCGCCCTTGAAGTTGAGTTAAATATTCGACACGCCATCTTCGCCAGAAATCTTGCACCTTCTTCTGCACTGCCTGCCAATGGTTGAGCCTATTCGCTGGTACATTAGTAAAATCCGTATCCGGAACCGCTTGGAGAGAATCACCCACTAGAAAGTGTCCCGGAGTTAGTGGTTCTAGATCATTAGGGTCGTCTGTCAGCTGCGTTAAGGGTCGAGAGTTGAGACAGGCTTCCACCTGGGTCAAAGTTGTAAGCATGTCCTCGTACGAAACAGGTATCTCCCCTAATACTCTTAGCAGATGATGTTTTGCCGAACGCACAGCTGCCTCCCACAATCCTCCGAAGTGGGGTGCACCTGGCGGAATAAAGTGCCATTGGATGTTGTCCTTGGCACACTCCCTTGCCACCACGTTGTGATGATGTTTACTTTTGAGATTTTCCATAAGCTCCTTTAGCTGATTCCTGGCCCCAACAAAGTTAGTTCCATTATCAGAGTGGATACTGGAACAGAAACCGCGCCTTGCCACAAACCTACGCAGCGCTTGAATGAAACATGCCGTAGATAAGTTTCCGACCAGCTCCAAGTGCACGGCCTTTGTGGTGAAGCAGACGAACACGGACACGTATGCCTTCACTGCCGTTCGACGATAGCCCGGACGAATGTATATTGGGCCAAAGTAATCAACGCCAGTTGTCGAAAACGCTTTAGCTGCTGTAACACGAGAAGCCGGAAGTTCTGCCATAAACTGACGCATAGTTGTAGGTTTTACACGACTGCATCGCAGACACTGATGGATTATTTGTTTTGCTACGCTCCGTCCTCCGAGCGGCCAGAATTTTTGCCTAACGCTGCTTAACATTAGTTGAGGTCCTGCATGGAGCAATTTTAAATGATAGTGTTTCAGCAATAATTTAGTTAAATGATGACGTGCAGGCAGCACCATAGGATGCCTTGCCTCCTCTGACTCCTGCGATCTTCCCAACCTTCCTCCTAAACGAATAACACCATCGTGTGAAAGCACCGGATAAAACCAACGAAGCGGCGAGTGCCTGGGAATGGCTTTACCCTGAGACAACGCTCGATATTCCTTACTGAAAGCTTCTTGTTGAACGAGTCGAGTCACTGTCAACTCTGCCGTACGTAATTCTGGTGCCGTTAATGCTGTTATTGGCCCCGGCACGGATTGGCCAATTTGAAGCTTGACCCGAAAATTTTTAATAAACCGCTGGCAATATGCTGTTTGCCGAATCAATGTCGTATACTCGGAGAAACGCGCAAAATACCAATCGTTGAAACCTAAGTTGCAAGCGCCAACTGCCCCAACTGCCGACCGTTTAAACTCCTGATCTGCTTCTGTTGAATCTGTAATTTCATGTTGTACTGGCCATTTATCAATACTGAAAGCCAGCCACTCAGGACCTTCCCACCAAACGCGATTTTCAATTATACTTTCCGGAAATATACCGCGTGACGTCATATCCGCAGGATTTTGTGTACCTGGAACATGTTTCCAAAGGCAACGTTCCGTGATATTTTGTATTTTTGCCACTCGATTGGCAACAAATGTCGTCCATATAGTCGGTAAAGCCTGTAACCAGCGCAGCACTGTTGTCGAGTCCGTCCAAAAATAAACATCCCCTTCAATGTCGATAGCCTCCTTCACCTTGACGAACAGTTCTGCTGCCATTAGTGCACCACAAAGCTCGAGCCGCGGGATGGACTGAGTCTTCAATGGGGCCACTCGTGACTTGGAAGAGAGTAGCGCTACCTTAACATGACCAGCCGAATTCCAGGATTTTATATATAAATTTGCCCCGTAAGCCTTTCCTGAGGCATCCGAGAAGCAATGGACCTCCATGCCCACCGACCCAGGAATAATAATCATTCTTTCTACCCGTAGCTGTTTAAGTATTGGAAGCTGCTCGTGAAATGTGCGCCATTCATTTTCTACTCTTGTTGGCAGAACCGAATCCCAATCCAATTTCTCTTGGTTGTCGTCTTCCAATTGCCATAGCGTTTGCATAAATATTTTTGCTGTTGTTATAACCGCTCCTATCAGACCTAAAGGATCAAACAGCATCGCTATATAAGATAATACCTTCCGCTTGGTTAGCTCTTGATCGTTTGAGATAGATGGGATTTGCAACTGCAGGGCAAATGCGTCTGTTTGGGGATACCATGTCAAGCCTAATGTTTTAACCGATGGATCACGATCAAGTTTAATGCCTTCTGCCACTGAATCTGCCAAATCCTCTGGTTTTAGTCCCTCTAACACCGAAGCATAGTTCGAAGACCATTTTCGAAGCCGCATACCACCAGACTGCAATAGCTCATCAAGCTGACATCGTAGCTCTTTTGCTTGTTCAGCATCATCGGTGCCAGTAATAACATCATCGACATAAAAATCCTTCATAACCGCCGCCGCTGCCAGTGGGAATCGTTTACCTTCATCCAGTGCCAATTGCTTTAATGTCCTTGTTGCAAGGAAGGGTGCCGGTTTCGTCCCGTATGTTACTGTAGAAAGTTCGTATGTTGCCGGTGGCGAGTCAGTAGTTGAACGCCACAAAATGCTCTGCAGTGGGGCATCCGTCTTGTCAATGTTAATTTGACGGAACATTTTTTCCACATCCGCAACTAATAGTACCAACCGAGTTCTGCACCGCAGGATTATACTTCGCAAGTCCTCCTGTACTACAGGTCCAGCTAATAGGGCGTCATTGAGAGAAACACCCGAAGATGATTTACAAGATGCATCGAAAACCACCCTTACACGCGTCGTGCTACTAGAATCTTTCACCACTGGATGGTGAGGCAGATAGAAACGTTGTATCTTCGTAACATCCTCATCAGGCACTCTCCGCATATGTCCCAACTGTTCATATTCCAGCATAAAGTTATGGTACTGCCTCTTTAGCTCCGGATCTCTTTCTAATCGCCTCTCCATTTGATGAAATCTATAACAGGCAATGTTCTGCGTATGCCCCAGCTGTTGTAAGATTGCCTCGTCTTTCGGAAGCGAGACGCTATAGCGGCCAGCAGCATCTCTTTTGAAAGTTTGTTGAAAATGCTCTTCGCATCGAAGCTCTCCCGGTGAGAATTTATTGTCTAAGCCGATCTCCTCACTCTGCCAGAACCGTGTTAGTAACTCTTCTAGTTTATTGGTAACTGCCACGTTACAACTAACCGCTGCTGTATTATGCACAACTGGGTATTTTCCACTTGCAACCCAGCCAAAAACCGAATCGACAAACAAAGGCATATCTTTCCCAAGAGGTATACGCCTTCCAGTGCGAAAGAAGTCAAAAAATGATCCTCCACCAAGAATCAAATCCACTTTATGAGACTCAAACAGTGACGGATCGGCTAGCTGTATTCCCTCCGGTAAGTTCCAATTATTTGCAGTAGGAGATAAACCTGGTATTGTAGTAGACAAACAAGGATGAATGTTGAGTTCCACCGGTATTTGGTAATTAGTGACGCGCGATTTAATTGTTACATTTACGAAGTTCGTAATTTTTTCCACCTTTCCATTGACTCCAATAATATCCATATTCGTAGACTGCCTTTTCGATTTAAGCAGCTGACTAAACCTTTTAGAAACGAGATCACATTGACAAGCACAATCCAATAGGGCTCTTGCTAAATGATGACTACCAGATTCGTCTTGTACGACCACCACAGCCGTTAATAAAAGAACACCTGTCGCTGGAACCTTAATCGAGCTGTAGCTCGTCACCTGAGCAGCTGCAGCATGTACCGTGTTGTTACTGGTAGCCGCCGCCTCTGCGTCTGCACTCCTTGTAGCTGTATCCCTTGAAGTATCAGTTGACCCAATTGGTTTACCGTTTTCCTTGAAACATACCAAAGAATGATGCTTGCCCCTACAGTGCCGGCATACATATTTAGAAGAACAGTCCTTGGCTTGATGTCCACGTCTGAAGCAATTACGGCATAATGAATTGGTTCGTAACAGATTGTCTCTTTCTTGGACTTGCATATTCTTAAATACAGGGCACAAATACAATGGATGATTGTCCGAACAGCTTAAACATCGTTTGGAAGACGCAGTATTCAATACAACGTTGCACGATTTAGTCGTCGGAAGAAGCTTTCTTTTGTTTGGTTGGCTGCATTCTGCCTTAGTGCAATCTGGTTTAGTTGATATTGCCTCTAACATGTGAATTCTTCTGCGCATAAAGCCAGTCAGGTCCTTAATTGTGTCGTGTTCTTTCGACGATGAAAAGTCCTCCCAACTTCTCCGTGAGGCACTGTCGAGACGAGAACTCAGCATATGTAGTAAGAGTAAATCTTTATAATCTCCTTGTTGATCAATAGTATTGTCTAACGATTTCACGGTTGCTTCAAACGATTCCAAAAGAGAGTGCATTTCCTCGGCAGACTCTCGTCGTATGGATGGCAACTCGAACAAAGCTTGGACGTTTTTCTTCTTTAAAATCTTAGTATTCGAATAGCGCTGGACCAGCATATCCCAAGCAACCATATAGTTTGTCTTGGTAAGCGGAAGAGTGTTGATTAAATTGAGTGCCTCTCCTTCCAATTGACTTCTCAAGTAATGAAATTTTTCAACTTCTGGGAGATCAGGCTGCAAATGAATAAGCGACATATATAGATCGCGGAAATTAAGCCATTCCTCGATTTTTCCCCCAAATTTTGGTAAACTTATTTGTGGTAATTTGGCGTGTGTCGTGAGTGGTTCGGTGGGCCGTACAGATTGATTTAATGGTGCAGCTTCGGGATCGTTTTTCAGTCGATCGATGAGAAACGCCTTCAACTCGAAGAATCTATTTTCAAAGTCCACTCTTTCTTTTACCGGTGATTCCACATCTACATTCTCTTCGTGGCATTCGATTTCGTCGATCGTATCATTCATCTTGTCCCATAGTAATTCTAGCCGTTCCAAACGTACCGAAAATTCGCTGGCCTTGGTGGCTTCCGAGCACTCCTTTATGAAGTTATGCACATTGTTGAATGATGTCTGCAATCCTTTCAGCTTCTTCTGAAGAGCGTTGAGGGTAGGAGGTTTCCCTTTCGACGTTGTAGCAGGCGGCATGGTACCAAAAAAATAAGACCACAGTAGCGCAACCTCAGAATATTAAATATATAGGAGAGCCAATTACCTTCTGGCTCTTAATAAAGAGCCTTGTATTATTTATTATTTTATCTGTAAGCGCCTAGGTTAGATTCCCTTTCTAACACTGTTAAAGCTTGGATGTAGGATGCTGGATACTGGATGCTCAGCGACCGAACGTCGCTCTCGAATGGAATGCAGCAATCAAACCGAATATGTTTGTTACAGATGTTTGTGGTGTTAACCAAGCCAAATTGACGAGACCAGATAATTTTCGTCAATGAATCAAGTGACCGTTGTTCCTCTCCGACCGTAGTTCCTCAAACGAAGTCGCAAAGGCAAAGTCCGTATGCGTTGTATATGGAAATGAAGACCGAGTACAGCACAAATCTTTCAGATAAATTTTGTTGGACAGCCACTAACCTGTTACATAAAAAATTGATGCCTTGTATTTTATGACGCTCAAAGCGAATCCACAGCAATGGCGGTAAACCGGTCGTGTATCGAAGCTTCCGCACTTCGATAAAACCAGGAGAACGAATATTACGTCGAATAAATGTTCCTCAATCCGAAAATTAGCGGCTGGTTCCTCGGATCACCTTCCTTTGGTGATCCGGTTCGAAGGACCAGCTGTTTAAGGGTGCACTGGTAGGTTTATCGGAACTATCCGAAATTCCGATATGGCGGTGTAATCCGAAATTGGCCGAGATATATTTTCCGAAATAAATAGTCGTAGTTTTAACCAAACACCAACTAACGACTAATAACTTTATTTTTAATAATTAATTATAATAATAGAGGATACAAAAAATGTGCTATCGTAGATCACTTGATTCGAGATATAACAATGATGATAATTTTTCAAAATGGATGTAAATTTTACTACTTATATAGTAGCCTAAAGCGACGCCTATCGAGCGCGGGAAAATCAAAAAGCCTAATCGTTGAACGGTTAATGCTGATAACGCTCTACTGATAACGAGGGTCATGCGGATAGTAAAGTTACAATCGAACACCCCGTGAAAAATGGTCCGTCTTACTTACCCCTAGTTAACAATTTACAGTATTTTGCTTTTATCTCTCAATCCGTACTATTTTATATACTTTTTCCGCCACACACAGAACAAGAATTGCCCAATTAAAGTCAGTGGAAAGAGAAACGACAAAATACATAGCTTTTTTTGCTGAAAACCCCTAAATTTGTTGCTGCTTAAATTATATCGCATGAAGACACTGCGAACGAAAAATTTGTTTTGATTCTAATTTTGACGTTGGATACGGCCGAGTGCCACATGTTGTCTCGAAAGTGTTTAGATAGGCTAATAAACAAAACATACTGAGGCATTTGTAGAAAATTTAAGGATTTCTTGACGGTCCCTCTTACCCCGCCGGGCCTTCTTACCCCTTGTTCCCCTACAGATATTTACGCCTATCGTTTTACGGGCATAAACGAGATTACCGGTAGGTGATGGCGCCTCAGCTCGTTTTGTTGCTATTTTCGACCTTTTACGAGTGACTATCAAGCCAGTGATCCCGTCTGGCGTAGCTTACTGTTACAGATTTTTGGCTTGAACGATGGAAAATTTTGATGGACAGATTTTAAAATGGTATGACGAATTTCAACAATAAAATCAGTCGCGTGAATTCAATAGAATGCGTATAATAATCGCTTTTTAGTGAAATTAAAGTGCACGGATCAGAAGGTAAGTTTGTTTGAGTAAAATTAGCACAAGAACTTTTGGATAATTCGTTAAATCCATTCAACAAATGATGAAAATTGAAGTGGTTTGCTTTACTACGACGGGAATTAGCAATAATTAAACCCTGCACCGTTTTTATTCTTCTTGTTCGGCGTCCTGCTAATAGAAGTAAGCTGCAAATGATAACAGCGTGTACGCAGCCTTACAAAATGTGAAACTCATGTAAAAACTGCGTACATTCTGAAATTCATGAAAAAAAAACCGTGTTAACTCCGCAATTCGGCTAAAAAACCGCGGTAGTGGCTAACTTTACATAAAACAAGTCGCGTAAATTTCGAAATTATTGTATAAAAGAGCAGCGCAAACTCCGAAATTCGCGTAAAATCTGGATTTTACGTAAAAAAAAACTACATAAATTCAGAAATTTGCAGGAAAAGGTCGCCTTAATTCCGAAAGCTGGATAAACGGTTTTTTTTAAACAGCTTCCGTGCGTGATTCACGTAAAAAAGCAGCGTGAATTCTAGAAACCGCGTAAATTCGGAAATTCATGTAAAACAAGCTGCGTAAACTCCGTAACTCGCACAAAAAGTCGTGTAAATTCTAAAATTCTCATGAAAAAAATCGCAGTAGCTCCGAATTTTGCATGAAAAATAGCGTGAATACTTTGTAAAAATTCGCATAAAAAGCCGTGTCAAGTAAATATCAAAACTAGCGTAAAAAGTCGAGTAAATTCTGGAATTTACGTTGAAAACTCATGTCAATTTCGTGCCAGTCGAAAAAGTAACTTTTGTGTATTTATTTTTGAAACGATGATTCTACAATTGATGAAGGGACGGTAAGGGAAAGTAATGAAGAAGGATTTTTTCGGGAATGAAGGGGAAGGGTGGAAAGGAAGGGGGGGGGGGTAATAGGTAGCTATGGTTAACAAGTTGTCGTTGTGACTCCTATCTTTTGTCCAATGCTGGAAGGTGCATGGGTCGAACCAAGCTGTAATCAGAGATTATAACCGGATTTGAACCCACAACACCTGCCAGGGCGTGTCGCTCACTGGTACCCGTGTACCTTTGAACCACAGAGGCGCTGGACAAAAGAAGTCTGCACAACCCCCCTTATTAACCATAGCGCGACATGGGTTGTTACCCCCCCCCCTTCCTTTCCACCCTTCCCCTTCATTCCCGAAAAAATCCTTCTTCATTACTTTCCCTTACCGTCCCTTCATCAATTGTAGAATCATCGTTTCAAAAATAAATATTTATATATGCCTGACCGCATTTCAAGGTCATGACTAAAGTCACGAGTTTGGTCAATTTTCATAGGAACGGAGCCTTTCTCCGAAGAACCGCGCTGAGAAACGCGGACTAACACGCTTTCGGACGAACAGCGTCACACGCAGTACCTTGCAAGTCGTAAGGGCCTGCTTAGTGTCGTCGTCCTGAAAGTAAAAACAAGTTAGATTAAAACTTCTCGGTCGATGGTTTCTACAGTAGGTGTAGGAAGAGGCACATTGTGTGTCTAAAAATAGAACAACCCATGTCGCGCTATGGTTAATAAGGGGGTTTGTGCAGACTTCTTTTGTCCAGCGCCTCTGTGGTTCAAAGGTACACGGGTACCAGTGAGCGACACGCCCTGGCAGGTGTTGTGGGTTCAATTCCGGTTATAATCTCTGATTACAGCTTGGTTCGACCCATGCACCTTCCAGCATTGGACAAAAGATAGGAGTCACAACGACAACTTGTTAACCATAGCTACCTATTACCCCCCCCCCCCCCTTCCTTTCCACCCTTCCCCTTCATTCCCGAAAAAATCCTTCTTCATTACTTTCCCTTACCGTCCCTTCATCAATTGTAGAATCATCGTTTCAAAAATAAATATTTATATATGCCTGACCGCATTTCAAGGTCATGACTAAAGTCACGAGTTTGGTCAACTTTTGTGTGTTTCGTAAGAGTCCTACCATACAATTACTAGAAATTTATGATTCATGTGAAATACGTCAAACATGTACGTTACGCAGTACAAATGTTTCATTTCTCATAGTAAATATTTTCTTTTTTACTCATTCAAAATAGGTACTTCTGAAAATTTACCAAATTGATGGCTAAAAGTTGAAACAGTATCAGGAAGCCAAATCGACGAAAAACAATTCCGTCTTACCGCACTGCATCGCGCCTACTACGGGCGCAAAACTTGTAGCGCAGCTACCAGTTCCGCATACCAGCGTAGCGCGTTCATCATCATACACACAAGGCCAGCTCGCTATCGTATAGCTGTGTGACGTCTATCTGCTGCTTACACCTTATCATAACAAGTGTGACGGTACGATTGTGATGATGGCAGTAGGCAGGCAGTAAGCAACACACAGCGAACGAAAAGTAACCTCCACTGCTTCTGCTGGCTGGCTGGCTGGCTGTCCCAGGTAGGTTGTATGCACTGTATCGAATACACCACACACCCGGTGGCAGTAGCAGCAGCAAGCAGCAGCACGAACGCGAATCACGCGCCTGCTCCTAGCCGGTCTGGGTGCCTGGTATAAATGAGCGAATTGAAGACACTGCACACGGAGTGCTACATTTTTTCTTCTCGCCATCGATCTCCTCACGAGATGACCCGGGTTGCCTTGTCGACCGTCGGAAGAAACGCCCGGGCCTACTTTGCGGTAATAGTCTGTCATCGCCGGGAAAAAATTGGGCCGTCTTAGGAGCCATCCCCGGGCGGCGACATTCCGAAACGGGAGGAAAAAAAAGTCCCTGTTTACACACTGCACGTCTGCCGTGGCAATACCTACGCACGCTCATTGCGTTCGATAAGATTGGATCCGGTTCCAAGACGCACACTCACTGCTCGCGGATTGCACCGTCGTCGTCGTCGTCGTCGTTCCCCGTGTCGTGGTTGCTGCTGCATCCATGCATGCTGCTGGCTGGCTGACTGGCTGGTATCACGCAAAGGTGCACGATGCAGTGCATCTCGCGAGCGGGAGCGAGATGGCCTCTGCCGAAAAACCTATATGTATCCTCGCCTCATCGATTCCAAACCGGACCCCCGAAAAACAACAAGGTCCACGCGGCTGCGACAGCAGGGCGGTGGCGGACGAACAGTTCGAACAAGTTGGGCAGCCCGGCCCGAGAGTATGCAGCCAGAGAGCTCACCGGCATTCCGAAGCACACACGGTCATCACCGTCCACCGGCAAGATACGGCACAGCTCGCACAGCAGCGAAGCATATTTTTTCGATTGATAATTAATGTCCGATGGAAAACCGAATGAATTCAATAAATTTAATCAACGAAGTGAACTCCGCTCAATCAAAGGTGAGGCGGAACCGACGACCGACCGGATGGCAACAGTAGCGCAGCATCAGCCGGTAGAACGAGAGAACCCGCTTTCGGAATTGCGGAGAGAACGACGATGACGACGACAAATGGCATTTGCTGGCCCCCGTTGCTGGTCGCGGCACAGTATGCTGCACGAATGGAGGACCTCGTTCCTCTCCAGTTTTTCGGGATTATATGCCCGTTTTCTGATGCATACGTTTTATGATGAAGCAGCTTGGCCTGGCCTGGCCTGGATCTGGATGAGGATGAGGATTCAAGCGATGATGCACGAGCGCGCTTCACATTGTAGCGAATGAGGGAAATTGCTTTTGCTGATTGCATGCAGGACGATGACACGTCTTGAGAAGCATCTTCGCGATTTCGAGTGCTTTCTTCGATACAGTGGCAAGCAACCTAGGGAGTTGTCGCATGACAGTGAAATCGTGTGGCGCCGGTTGCTTAGCCGCAATAGACGGAACTCGGTTCAACACTGAAACCGAGTTCCGAGCCGTGAGGCACGGAACTGTGAAAGGTTTCAGTGTGGAATTAGTTACTACAAAACAGAACAGCTCCATCACGCTAATCCGAGAATCGTCGGGTCGGGTTGTTGTGTCGTGTGCTGTGACAGTTCCCGCAGTACTACGTAGAGCAGTGAAACGTATTCTTTGTCGGAACTGTATCAGGAACTCATGTCTTGGCTGGCTGTCGGGCGGCGTTGCTGGCGTTGGCGGGACGCGCAGTGGCGAAATGTGACAGCCACCACACCGCAGCGCAGAACGTATGCGTCCTGTCTGTCTTGCAAGCAGCCAACAACAAGACTGCTGCCAGACGACAACCCACAACCGACGACGACGGATCACGGATCGGATTCGGATGGGGTGGGCGGTCGTCTCTGTCGTCGCGTGCGATTAACCGACATTGCTGAAATTTTAAAGTCGAAATGCAGTCTAATATTTTTACAACAGGAAAGCATGTTGCTGATTTTGCAAACCTTGCCAACCACCACACCGACGGGACGGACCGACCGACCGACCGACGGAACACGGCGGTGGGATGTATATGTGCTTGTGGATTTTAAAGTGATTGCCTTTCTCCGCACCTTCCTTGAACCGGGGGTTCGGTGTTTGGTGATTATGAACGGTGGGAAAAGAAGGTCGGAGGGACTGGGACTGGGAAAGCACCAATGTGTACTTTGATTTTTATTATACATTAGCAAGGAGGAGGTGTTTTTGCGGATTTCGTACCAGCTTGCTTTGTCATATGAGTTGCCTCTTTTCGCTCTTTTTTCGTATTGTTGCGCTAACAGCCGAACAGAACTGCACCGGGCAAAACGGGTGGCTTTTTTTTCAACCTCCCGACCGAATGCAATTTAAATTTAAATCGAATAGAATGCACTTCTATGAGAAGTGGTTTTTTCCTGTTTTTTTTGTTGCACTGAATGTGCCTGACGTGTTTAATGATGACGGAGGGTGCATGCACAAACTGACAAATTGACCACGATGGATTACATAGAGGAATTCATTCGTTAGTCAGTGCTCACTTTGATGTGATACGTCTTCCAGGATTGACAAACTTTAAGAAATATTAGGTACATGATGACAACGGTGACTGAAAAATTTTGTCCATCCTCCAAACTTAAATACTAATAGGAATACAGATTTTGTGGTACGGATCCAAAGATCCACCCGGTGGGGCACCCGACTTTCCAGAAGAATGTTTTGGCCTGGAAATTTGAGTAATCGTAGGATAACGAATCTATTTTATTACTTATCGCAAATATAGGTACAAGCCGATTAGGTTGAGTACTCCGGACTTTCGGGTGCAATTGGATTTGAAATCAAAGATAAAATTGGACTAAAAATTAGACTTGGAATTGTACTAGAAATAAGAGTTCAAATTGGACTTGAAACTAGATTCGACATAGGGCATAGCGTTAAGCTTGAATTTGCATTTGACTCTGAAGATGCATTTTAAATTGAATTGGAAATTGGACCTAACATTGGATTTAAAACACAATGCACAGTGGGAATTTGTTCAAAAAAGAGTCCTTAATCTCTATATCTCAAAATGCCGCTAAGCTAGGATAATTTTTTTATGTCAAAAGAAAAATATTTTTATAAGGATTCCAGCAATGTGATGCTTGTTTACGGCACGCATCTGTTTCCAATAGTTTTTGCCAAAAGAAGGGCAATTTACCTTTTTTTTTTAACGAGTAGGGAAGTCTGCTATCAGACACCTGAGAAGACAACTCAGAGAGTGGGGTTTGGTATCCCGACCCCCCTACTGGGGCGTGAGGATCCAGACCCACTAAAACCGTACTCGAGTCTCCAGCCTCAATCCCCCCTGGAACCACCTTATCGGTATTACTTCAGGGAGGGGCTATTGTGCTTAAAGCTCCGATGCCTCAAACTTGTGCAGATACTGTCTAAAACAACCATACCCTGACAGAATCTGTATCAGGTGGAAGTTGACTTCGCCATGGCGCCTGTTGACCCATCCGGATAGTTCCAGGATAAGTCGATGTGTCCACCGGCCTTTTGTGGAATCAGACCATGCCCGCTGCCATGTGATCATCGAGGTCGATCTTGTGGTACTCCGTATGCCTCTAGTTCCACGTTGGTTGAAGCACTCTATGTCCTCGCTGATGATGATACCAATAGGCATCATACCCGCTAAGACGCAGATTGCGTCATGTGAAACTGTGCGGTACGCACTCGCCACTCTTAAGCACATGAGACGATAGGTGCTTTCCAGCTTGGCTAGATAGCTTTTGGTACCTAACGCCGATGACCACACCGGCCCGCCATACCTGAGTATGGACTGGACCACGTTGGCTAAAAGCCTTCGCTTGCTGCCATATACCGCAGAGCTATTAGACATCATACGAGACAATGCCGAAATAGCTGTGGAAGCCTTCTTGCAGGCATAGTCGACGTGGCTCCCGAACTTGAGCTTGTCGTCGACCATGACTCCAAGGAGTTTTAAGAACCGCGTTGACGAAATAGTGCAGTCCCCGACACTGATATTTGCTTGCTGCACCGACTTGCGGTTGTTCACCACGATAACCTCCGTTTTATGATGCGCTAGGTCCAGTTTCCTGGATCGCATCCAATCTTCAACAATGCTCTCTGATAGATTCACCGTAGACTTCCAAGGTGATATCGTCCGCAAAGCCGACAATCACCACCCCTACCAGAAACTTTAGCTTCAACACCTCGTCATACATGACGTTCCACAACACCGGGCCCAGTATGGAACCTTGCGGAACCCCTGAGGTGATTGGAACGCATTTCTGACCCTCCTCCGTGTTGTAGCATAGCACACGATTCTGGAAATAATTTTCCAGAATTCTGTACAGAGACACCGGCATTTGGACGTTCCGAAGCGAGCTGGCTATGGAGTCCCAGCTAGCGCTATTAGACGCATTTCTCACGTCGAGCGTGACAACTGCGCAA
The DNA here is from genome assembly GCF_943734655.1 of Sabethes cyaneus. NCBI lineage: Eukaryota > Metazoa > Arthropoda > Insecta > Diptera > Culicidae > Sabethes > Sabethes cyaneus. The sequence goes on from NC_071353.1 coordinate 172,190,470, forward strand.
TAACGAATACCTGTCCTCTTGAGCTGGATTGCCACCTCGGCTGTCTTAGTGACAGACAAGATGGCATCCACCGTAGATTTGCCTTTTCGGAAGCCGAATTGGTTCCTTGACAGACCGTTTGTACCCTCCGTGTACTGTACGAGTCTGTTAAGGATAACCCTCTCCAGTACCTTGCCGGCAGTATCGAGTAGACAGATCGGCCTATATGACGAGGGGACACCCGGAGGTTTTCCCGGCTTCGGCAATAGGACCAGGTTCTGTCGCTTCCATCTGTCCGGGAAGTGGCCAGCTTCCAGGCATCTATTATAGCCTCTAAAATAGCCGCTTTAACCCCTCTAAGGTCTACATCATTTTTAGCACCGCAAAATTCACTAAAATGGCTATAACTTTTTAATTTTTCAATATTTTTTCACCAAATTTAGGAATTTTGCCGAAAATATTTTCTATTTTCATAATATCTATAGATAATGGCCATATGTCATATGGTCCCGGAGTTATTCCGGAGTTCCTTGGGGGACCGAGATATGACTTTTTTAGATAAAGTTGCCAAATATCTAAAATTTGTTTGAAATCTGTTGATGGGGACAGATTCAAATAAATTTTAGATATTTGGCAACTTTATCTAAAAAAGCCATATCTCGGTCCCCCAAGGAACTCCGAAATAACTCCCGGACCATATGACATATGGCCATTATCTATAGATATTATGAAAATAGAAAATATTTTCGGCAAAATTCCCAAATTTGGTGAAAAAATATTAAAAGATAAAAAAGTTATGGCCATTTTAGTGAATTTTGCGGTGCTAAAAATGATGTAGACCTTAGAGGGGTTAATGGCCATATTCGGGATACCGTCTGGCCCCGGTGCCTTGCTCACCTTTAGTGATTTAGCGATATCAATGAGTTCCTTGTTCGTAACCGTCACTTCCTCCCCGACCTCCAAACCGCCGTCGCCCACGTTACTTTGGATGTTCGGCTGGGAGGCCGACCATCCTACGCTATGGTCTGAGATACTGGAACGTCGGCCGTGGGACGACTCAGCGGCCTGGGGCCAGGGCCTTGGCTCGTGGCGCGGAAAGAGGCCCTCGATGATCCGCTCCAGCATCTCTGGCGATTGCTCAGCGGGCGCCATCACACCCTTGGTCTTTGCCATTACGACTCTGTAGGCATCACCCCACGGGTTCGCATTGGCACTAGCACATAACCTTTCAAAGCAGTCTCGTTTACTAGCTTTTATCCCGCTCTTAAGCGCTGCGCGTGCAGCAACAAGTGCTACTCGACATTCAGCCCTGCTTTCATCTGAACGAGCTCTTTGCATAATTCTCCTCGCACGAAAGCACGCTCCGCGGAGTTCCGCAATTTCATCTGTCCACCAGTAAGCCGGTGACCTGCCATACCTAGGACGACCTTTCCTAGGCATGGTAGCGTCACATGCTCGCGACAGTACCTCAACCAAATGATCAGCGTTCGGATCGGGCATACCGCGATCACCGCACTCTCTCCGGATCGCTTCCACAAATACTTCGGGATCGAAGTATGATGTCTTCCATCCACGGGTGGTTGGAGTGTTGGCCCTACTCGCCGCCTGCCGCCTCGTTATCTGACCGACACCATAGCGGACCGCCTAATGGTCACTGTGAGTGTAGCCATTGTCTACCCTCCAGTCTCCTATCAGACCAGGACTGCCGAAAGTCACGTCGATGATAGACTCCGCACCGTTCCTACTGAAGGTACTTGTGTTGTCGACGTTGGCCAGATCTACGTTAAGCTTTGCCAGAGCTTCAAGCAGAATCCGACCCCTATGGTTCGTGCGACGACTTCCCCACTCTACCGCCCAAGCGTTAAAGTCGCCCGCCACAACCAACGGCCTTAGACCAGTCAGCACAACTGATACTCGATCTACCATCCGCGTAAACTGCTCGATAGACCAACTCGGCGGAGCATAACAACTGCAGTAGAACACTCCACCCACTTTGGCAACCGCAAATCCCTCGTCTGCAGTTGACACAACCTCCTGAACCGGGAACCTGCTTGTCGTCCATATAGCCGCCGTCGCAGACCTATCCGAGACCCAGTTGCCATTTCCGGCAGGGACGCGATATGGATCCGAGACTATGGCAATGTCCATTGCTGACTCAGAAACTGCTTGGTGTAACAGCTGCTGAGCCGTGCTGCAGTGATTCAGGTTGAGTTGTGTCACTTGCACTATGAACGTGGCTTAGTCGCCGGCACACCGGCCGGGCACCTTGGACCTCCCGTTACGTGCTTTGCGTCCCGTTTACCGGTACAGATCAGGCACTTGGGAGGCTCCACGCAGTCCTTTGCTTTATGGCCAGCACTGCCACATCTCCTGCACAACTGGCTCCTATCTGGCCCCTTGCAGTTCCAGGCTTTATGTCCGTGCTCGAAGCACCGGAAGCAAGCTTCCGACTGCTTGAACACGCTCATTGGGCATACCGACCACCCCACGTTTAGCCTAGCAGCTTTCAGGGCTTTGTTTCCGTCAGTCAGCGGAAGTCGTATGGTGGCTACTTGGGTCCCGGCCGGACCCTTGCGTAGGCGAACCGCCTCGGTTGCCACCACCACTCCACTTTGCTCTTTGAGAGCTTGTACGACCTCGCGCACTTCGGTGATCTCGTCCAGGTTCTTAAGCTGGAGAGTCACTTCTAGTGTGAGAGCACGTACCTGCACTCCGTCCCCGAGCACTCCTTCCGCTATGGACTTGTATGCGGAACTCTTCTTTGTGGCGTCCTTCTTTAACTCGAGGATCATATCGCCCGTGCGTGAGCGGCGGATGCTCCGCACGTCCGCGCCCAGATCCTTGAGTAGGGCGTCTCCTCTCATGGCCTTCAGAACCTCCGAGTATTTCGACCCGTCGGTTTTCAGGATAAGAGCGTCGCCCTTCTTCGCTCGCTTTCTTGCCGGTTTAGGTGGAGCAGTTTTTTTACTGGAGCCTCCTCCGCCTTTTCTCTTGGCCCTAACCTCGGTCCACGGGCCACCTGTCTTGAAGCTTCCCGCTGGTTCATCGGTTAGCTCTGCCAACCCGCTAGCCTGAGGGCTTTTACCGATCAGGCGTTTTTTCGGTCTACCAGGGGTGCTATCCCCCGGGGACTGTCTCGGGCGCTTGACGGATGCCTTACCGCTGCTGGTAGCGCTTTCCGAGGCCTCCTGGGCCGCGTTACGACACTCCGTCAACGGGCAAGCGTCCGTTTGTACTGCCTTCGACGCCTTCACGGTCACCTTCTTAGCCTCTCCTGCACGCGACACGAGGTCGTTGTGCGTTTTGGTCGCTGCATTCAAGGTTCTTCGAAGCATGAGCAAGCTCTGCTTCAGGTCCTTGGAGAAATTGCCGCGACCTGACGTAAACTCGATTATTACATCGTGCTGCTGTGACGCTGCTACCACTTTAGGTACAGCGTCTCTATTCTTCTCCATCGCCCTGATTAGCGCTGGGCCGTTCATCGCTGTGTCCGGCGTGGTAGGCATACCGCTGTATTGTACCGCTTGTTGTATTTTTGATTTTGTTTTCCATAAGAATCCCACGAGTTTAGGGGAAAGAAAAGTCCGCCACATCAGAGCCCCTCATGATGCGGTAAGGGCTGATTACTGTGGAGGGCGCTCTGGTACTCCACAGGCTCCGTTTGAGGCTGAGTATTTGGACCCTCCGCTCAGGTGCTCAGTATTTTCAGGTTCATCGAACATGCTTCTACCGAGATTCGTCATTTGCAGGCGGAGTGTTTACACTCAGCCTTCGCATGAGTGCCCCCTCCTCTGTCCGCATACGACCCTAGTTTCCACCGGTTGTCCGATTTCCATTAAGGAACGTATCCCGGATACCAGGGCAATTTACCCTGCTTTTCTCGATGTGAGGATATGTAAAATTTCATATCTCCGGATTCCGCTGGGATAAAATTGATCTTATTCGCCAAAAATAAGAAGACATGGAATTCATTTACGACGCATGGTGGTTTCTTGTTGGTTTGTTCAAATAAAAGGCATTTCACCCTAGTTTTATCAATGATTATCAATCAAAGTGAATATCTCTGGATTCCGCTGGGATAAATTAAATCTTTTTTCACCAAAAGGATGTTACTTTTATACGCATTCGAACAGTGCTGGTTCACAGCAACTGTTTGCTTCTTGTAGTTTTGGTCAAATGAAGATCATGCTACCTTAATTTTGCAACGTTAACTGAGAAAATTAGGGTAAAATGACTAATTTTGCCACAATTCAATACCCTGTCATCGGAATCTAAATAAAGTTAGCTTTCTTGTGGCGAAAAAAGATTGGTTTTATCCCTGCGGGTTCTAGAGTTATTGATCAATACATCTCTGTTCTAAAAAAGTAAGGTAAAATCCCCTTCATTTGGCAGTTTTACTAGGAACAGACGTATGGCGTAAACAAGGACCACATCATTGAAAATTTCATAAAAATACCTTTCTACACGAAAATTTGATGAGCCAACCTACACACTTATAACTACAATCGAATTGTATCTCTAACTCTTATCACACACTATCAATAAAATCACTTTCAATTTGTTACTCGTCTGGTCAACACCACTTTTCCGAACGCTCCGTTCGTCGCGATTTTTTGATCGAATATTTTCTCTAGACCAACGGTAAAGTTGGCAATCGTCCCCCCAAAAGCTGGTCCTTCGAGCCGGATGGGAAAAATGGGTTAGTGAAATTGCAGAGACAATGAAATAGAAATACCGTCATTGACACGCAATCCGCGCGGTACTCAATTGTGCTTCGCACCTGAGTTTCATTAGAAAGGACCTCGACGACCGACTGTGTATAGAAAAATCACCAATCGATTTGGATTTCCAAGGAATATCAGCACCTAGCTCGCATGCCAACATGGGCACCTCGGTCACCGTGGCTTCAAGGTGCTCTAATTATCGTACAACAATTCCATTTGCAGTTTTGGACCGAATTTTGGCTGCTCTTCCGCTGCGGCCGGTGGACATCAGTGACTGGCCAATTCCTGACACGGTTTTTTTGGCCGACACGCAATTTCATCATCCTGGGAAAATCAGCCTTTTACTAGGATTACAAGCGTTTCTCGAATTGCTTGAGCCAGGACGTATAAATTTGGATGCAGATGGTCGTTTCCCGATTCTGTAGAACACAAAACTTGGCTGGGTGGTTTCGGGCCGCTACGAGACCTTCAATTCAACATCAACTTTCAGTGCGTGCTTAATTACTTCTCCGAATGAGGCACTTTCTCATCAGCTGCAAAGGTTTTTCGAAATCGAGCAGTACATCAACCCGGAACCTCATTTCAGCGAAGAGGAGAGAAACTGCGAGACACACTTCGAGCAAAATGCCGTTCATGATCAGTCAGGTTGTTTCGAAGTTCCAGCCTTCCATTTCGTGAAAATCCTAGCTCCCTTGGTGCATCCCGTGCCATTGCCGTCAAGCGACTCGGACGATAGATCGTCCTCGTTAAAAACTGAATATCACGCGTTTTTGCGAGAATACCTATTCTCGCCGGACAATATGAGTTTGGCTGAAATCCCATCACCCAAAGATGCAGTATACCTACCACACCACTGCGTCCTGAAGGAGTCCAGCTCTACGACAAAGTGCCGTGTCGTGTTCGACGCTTTGTCAAAAACAACCAGCGGGAAATCTATCAGCGGATACTATGGCGATGGAAGGAAGAGGATCCAATCGATGAGTATACACTCAATACCGTCACTTACGGTATAAAGTCAGCATCATAATTGGCTACAAACTGCGTCCAGCAATTGTTGAGCCAAATTGCAGACGCAGATCCTGACACGTTGCAGAAAGCTTCGCTGGGAATTTACGTCGATGACGTTTTGACCGGTGTAGATTCCCCTGAAGAAGCACAACGGTTGCGACAACGACTTTCCGAATTGTTTGCTACTGGGGGTTTTCATCTCGGCAGGTGGGTGTCGAACCACTGCTCAGATTTAGAAGGCGTTCCTGAGGCCGACCTCGAAGTAAGGATTCCCATCGAGTTCCACGAAGACGACACTATAAAGGCCCTCGGAATCCACTGGCAGCCGTGCAGCGATGAGTTCCTGATCTCTTATCAACCTTAGAAGAGCTTTCAGCCCACAATACGCATCATATTATCCCAAATCGCCAGCCTATTCGACCCTCTGGGCCTACTGGTTCGAGTCCCATTTTTTTATTTTCAGTCCTGTTTGTCACTCCTTTTCTTCGATTTTTTGTGTTTTCCATTTTTCTTCTTCCTTTTTTCCTTTTTTTGGTTTCCAGTTTTCGTCTTTTGCCTAGTCTTTATATCTCCTTTCTATCGCATTTTTCCTCTTCATCTGTTCCGTTTTTCCTGTTTTAGATACCCCGTTTTTCTTTATTTCTGTCACGTTTATCCTGTTTTTGGCTGCCTTTTACTACTTCCTCCGGTTTTAATCTCTCATTTTTCGTCTCTTCTCTTTTTATCTTCTTTTTGGTCTATTTTTACTGTTTTTCTTTTCCCTTTTTCGGTATCCCGTTTGACCTCTTCAATCGCGAAAAAAATCGCATTCCACTAAGTCCTTTTTGGTGTCTCTTTCGTGAGAGCAAAGAGAAGTTTCCACGTCGTTCAATGCTATACTACTTGCTTCATTAATTCGGGTTTCGATTTTAAACATAAATTCGGTTAATTCACCATAATTCGATCGAGTATCGATTATGCCTTTCGATATTTCGTTCGATAAAATAGAGGCTGCACTGTCTGTCTTATCTGTTTTGTCTCTCCTGTCTGTTCTATCTGTCCCATCTGTTCAGTGTTGCCTGTCTCTACCCTCTGCCTGTCTGTCGTCGTCGTTCAGCATAGAGCCGGGAGTGTCCCGTGTTATTTCAAGCAGTCAACCCCATTCAACTCGCTGTTGGGCCTCTCGTCGATAATTTCCCAGACGTTTCGGAAGCCTGTGGTTGTTTTTTGTAGTCATCTGTCGCCACCTCCCTCCGGTTTCGGTTTCTACCTTTCAAACAGCAACCGCAGTAGCTTCCGCTCGAACATGAGAAGAATGCTTATGTCCTCCGTGAGCAGCATCACTTCAAGTCCATAAAGAACTACCGGTTTATTATTCATGTACATTGGTCTTGAATGCATTTATTTTTAGTCACAATCCTTCTTAGCTCCGCTGTTCCGAAGTTTCGGCACATAATGATGAGTTCATCTGTGAATCCTGGGAGATGCTTTTGCTGAAAATCGTGCTCCTCGTTTCTTTCTTCAAGAGGGTAATTTTAAACAGCATACACGATAATTCACCTTATCTTAACTCAATTTGAATTTGGACATGTGGAGGTACACGAAATTCGAACCAAAATTACGCTTTTTTGACGTAGAACTACGCCTTACCGCAGGGTGTCAATCCAAAATTTGGATTCAAGTCAGTGTCACGAAGGAATGAAAGATTTTAAACGCTGTTAGCTGTTCCAATTTAGAACGGATTTTGATGGTTAATTCATAGGAGATGCAGCAATTGTATGGTTTTCTTGAAAAGATTGTTTTCTAATCGCTTAGATAGTGAAAATCAGCGGAAACGCTTATGGTTGTGGCTGCTGCTGCATCAAGGCGGCGAAAAAGCCGAGCCATTATCGTCAATCATTCGCTGCTCGACTTCCGAGCTGGCTACTGCTAGTTTCTACTTCGATCTAAGCTTGGACCCCACCAGTGGTAATCTGATCCGTACAAGTTTCACTTTCGATTGTAAGCAAAACATTCCGATGTGGAAACTTCTGTTTTTATACGGCAGACTTTGCAGCCAGCTATAAGAATACAGGACCATTGCGAGGACAGTGGTCATCGCCGGTGACTTTAAATTATGTAAACGACAAGTATCTAAAGCTCTCGGGCGATATATCAAATGGAACAGTCCTGATTAAGGGCTCGAAAAACTTGACATGAGTACCGGAAAGCTATGAAGAAGACCGCTGTCGAAGTAGTGGAGACGCATTGAGAATATCCACATTTGAATCCACGTGCGGGACGCCCCTGAGCAAGAAGAGATGAGCAAAAGATGGCCAAGAACAACAAACAAGAGGATCCGAAACCGGGCGAATGCAGGTTAAAACACGCCTTGCCAGCCAGTGCCGGCTGGGACGTCATTGCCGAGTCGCTGCATAGAACGCAGGTCCCGAGATATCTATGCAGAATTCTGAGGAGTTACTTCCGAAACCAGGTGCTTAAATTCGCCGGTCAAGGGGCGTAAGACGAGGAATATGACGTCGAAAGTTCCGCAAGGCTCCATTCTAGGCCCAACGGGATGTATAACGGTGTGCTGGCTTTGATGAAGGTCAGAGGTGCGGTAATCGTCGGCTTTGCGGATGACATCGCATTATCGATGACGGGCGAGTCATTAAAAAGTTGCTTCAGGCAATACTGGTCCAGACACACTGCGAAACCAGTTTGGAGAGTACCTCGAATGCCGTCAATAGCGTTGTAGCACAACTTATGTTGCAGCAAACTACCAACGCCGGTCGGCACATCTCGGCAGACGCATCCGAGACGGAAAGACCAAGACTACCAGTGTTGTAATGGCGTACTACATTCGCTTTTCTTAGGTTGTCCATATTGTGTGGTTTATTATTTTTATAGGAAAACGTATACTTTTGTCGTGTCAATTAGGGAAGCAAAAGCTGAGCTTACTTTACCACTTCCAATACGCAGTTTTCCAGTGCGATTTACTTTCAGGACATCACATCTACACTACGGAATGACATCCTTGCGGAAAGACATAACTCTACAGGATCATAATTTGAGCAACGAAGTTCCATAATTCATGAATTAATAGTACCAACTTTGCTGATGGTGGCGTCTCAGATGCATTCGCTGTCTTAGAAGTACCAGTTCAGCAACTGTTATCTTCCTTTTCTTCAAATTGTCCATTATTCTTTGTCGTGCATCGTTCCTTTGATCGATTTGTGCATCAACAAGTTTCCGTAAGTTTTTCCCAATTTATTTTTGTTTTTCTTGATTTATTTTTGAATTTCTTCCTTGTTTGTTTGCTTACTTTTTTAGCAGTTCATTTCATTTTTCTGCAACTCTTCGACGTTTTTGGCCTACATGTGGTGAAATGAACTTCGGAATGGACGGAATGGCAGTTGATCTAGTTTCATTTCGGTCTCAACTTCAGCCGCGTTTTCATTATATCGCACAGGAACGAATTTCCCCCGCGAGTTGATATTTATCTGCTTGCCTTTACCGCACAAAAGTCTTTGGCAATTTCTACCTTTTGTTTCATCAATTCTACCAGTCTTTCAAATTAACAAGAGCTTGTCTATTTAATGTTATTTCTGTTACAGATTTTTACTGGAAGTAAATTACTTACAGTAAGCTTTTCTGCAACAGAACTTTAAATTTGTAGTTTTTTTTAGCTTACCTTGAATTAAGTTGAATAATAAAGAATACCATCCACTTTCGATCGAATGCCTTTCGATCAGTCGGAATACAAAACAAATGTGTTATGCACTTTTGTTAGAAATCTACACACATACTACACATATAAAAAGATAAAGAACAGTGACAGTAGGAAAGTTCGGACACATAGGAAACAGTTGAAGGTTTATTGAAAATATCTTCATTGAATTTCTTAACTCGTTCGATGCCTTTTCTTTACACAGGCTTTAGAAAGATATAGAGTCGTCTATCCAATCTATAATTCTGCTTTGCTGCTTCTCTACTATATCTGTATTCCATAGGGGACAATCTTAAAGCTACTTTTTTACACAGTTCCAACATTAAACTAAACTAAACATTTAGTTTCATCTACGTAAGAATAACATTTAACACAGGTAGGTCGCTAGAAAGGGACAGGAAAAATTTCCAAACATAAAAAGAAACAATAGAATCCTCTTTCTCTCACTCTCTCTTGCTTTTGTTTTGTACACTGGATCAACAAATAAACAGAACACAATTTACTAAACAAACAAACACAACTACGTTGCTACTGCAAGGCCAACCCGCCCTGCGGGCGGGCGGACGGCTTGCTTCGATTGTTTTACTGGAAGAAATTTGCTTGCGCCTTCCGAACCGTTCGTTCTCTCCGTTGTGTTGTTTACCTTAGTTTACGATTTTGGAAGAAAAAAATATCACTACGTATGCTGCGCGTATCGTACCGACGATTATTGATAAACTAAACATCTAAAACAGACTAGTTATTTGATAACTAGGACGCCCGAACAAACAAAAAAAAAAGTTAAATTGCTTGATTTTTCGTAGCCGAGAGCGCGCCACGGTGTGGCACCGCCGGCTGACTCGTTCCTTGTTCCTATGTTTTCTAATCACAATCTAAACGGATCTTCTTCGAACCTTGGCTTTTCTTGCCAGTAGTAGTCTAATATGTACACACACAGTTCGAGCCTTAGCAGTTTAAATCTTAAAGGAAAAATTAAGGCGTATTATTAAAAATGTACACTTCTGGTTCTAGTTGCTCTCTTAAACGGTAAAGGAAACTTAGCACGTTCGGAATGACACATCAGTTAGAAGTTTGTTGTTGTTGCACTAAATTATATGTATAGGAAAACCGCTGACTGTACTGTACCGTCAGGGTTCTTCTACCAGAGGGCGAGAAATGGCGGGCGCGCGCGCGGTTGGTTGTTTTAAAAAATCTCTAATCTAATTATTCTCTTTCTCTCGCTTACGCTCACACACCGTACGTACGAACAACTTATCAGTTATGGCAGTTTTCGGTTTCATTTCCGCAATATTGTTTTAGAACTTGGATTTCGTACTTACATTCGTATTTTAGGAAAGGAAAAGCTTAGCACACACGGGACGGAATCTTAGTGTGGACGGGATCTGGTTTTGTACTGTACAATCTGCTCCGTTGTTTGTGGTGAAGCAGCTTCCGGTTCCGGCTCGCTCGCATCAGTCACTGTTGCGGTACGAAAGGGTTCGCTTTCCGCCTGCAGGTCGCTGCTGCTGCTGCTGCCGCTGCTGGTGCTGTTCGGCTTGAGCGTCGTTGTACTGCTTCCGTAGTCGTCTGCTGTGCAGGCCAGCAGGCGGCTGTTTCGGCCGCTGTTAGGAAAATGGCGGCGTATCGCTCTCCGAGCGGATCTGCCGGATGCGTACGTCGTCGTACGCGATCGTAAAGATGCTCTTCTTGTCCGTGATCGGGTGCCGTTTGCTTTTGTTGTGCAGCAGGGAGTTCATCGCGATGCCGGAATCGTGATCGTCCTCCAGGGTGGATGCGTTGAGCGTTTTGGTGGTTGTTGCGGTTGTTGTCGCTGTCGCTGTTGCGGTTGCCGTCGCTGACGGATGGGAGTCGGACGGGCGAGGTCGAGGTTCCTTGACTTCGTGCTCTTTGATGGGCGACGGTTTGCTGGCGGACGAATCGACGATTTTGATTTGAACTTTGTTGTCGCGGTTCACGATTGGGGGCGTCGCCGGGTACAGATAGTGGGGCAGCTTGTCCGGCGGTGGAGGAACTTGCGAGTGCGGATCGTACTCGGCTTCGAAACGATGCTCGGAGTGCTGCAGCAGGGGATGGCTGGTTGGTTCGCCGGAGGATTGCGACTGAACTCGCTTCGCGAGTTGAAGGTCTTCCTTCAGAAGACGGGCATCCTTCGGGGGAGAGGTCCGAGGCATCGGTTCCGGTTTGAACTTTCCATCGTCCTCTTTAGAGGACGAAGAGACCACCTTCTTTTTCAACGGTTTCTTGTCTTGTTTGGACTTCTTTTCCAGGGAATCGTCTCTGCCCAAATTGTAGTACCAATCCATGTACTTGGCTGGGATGTCTTTTCCGTCCTGCGCTTCCAGGCCCTCTTTCGAGAGGGACTTGGTTAACCGTGGAGGCTTCGGAGCCGGGCCTTTGAGAGTTCTGGACGGAGACTCGGAGCTTGCCAGCCGTATTCTGGTTGTCTCCGTTGTTCTGTTGTCCCTCCGGGATATTCGCTGCTGTACGCCAGCTCGCGGTGAAACTGTCACCGATTTGGAAGTTTTCGTGACCGAATAACTGTAGTCCTCTACGTCGGAATTGATCTCATCTAAACTATCGGCGGAGAAGTACTTCTGCACCGCGACGTCCTTGTCCGAACCGTCGGAATCTTCGTAATACTTAACGTTCTTTTTGTACACTTTTTTTCGTTTCTCCTTCTTCTTGCTGTCCTTGTCCTCCAGCGAGTCGGAAATCTCCATCAGCACGTCCTTTTTCAGTCGTTCTTCGTTCCGTTTTCGCCGGAGAATGCTCGCTCTGGTTTCGGCATGCCGCGGCGGTGTTTTTTTGTGCTCATCCTCCTCCTGAATCGGTGTCCGGATCTTCCGCTTTACGGACTCCACCGTGATGAAACGGCGACCGGTCCGACTGTCCATGGAGTCTCCATCGCCAGCTTTGTACTTGGTCTTCTTCCGCGTTCGCTTCCGCTTGATCAGATACACTCCATCCGGACTGTCCGGTGGACTAAACTTAATGTATTCGTATTCATCCTCCGACAGGGAGTCGTCATTTTCGCTCTTCGTTCGACGCCGTTCGATTTTAACCGGTTCGGTTTGGGTGGCCGTTTCACAATCCGTTTGCGTGGCCGCAACGACCGCCATCGATTGACACGGCAAGCTCTGCGTCTCCAGCGCCTGATCCTGTTGGTTGTACTTCTCCTCCAGCTTCTCTTTCTCCAGAAGAATCTGCCGCAGCAGAGCATTCTGCTGCTTCAAAGAATTCTCCAACTCCTGCTGAATCAACGAATGGTTCGAAACCGCGTGAGTTATGTGAATGTCGTCCTCATCCACGTCCCGATCGGAGCCCTTCATCGTCTTCTGATCGTGGCCGATCTTTACCTCGGTCACGTGCTCCCCCCGGTAACCTCCGGGGACTTCGTTCGGTATTGTCTGTATGAAAGTCGTCCCCGGAAGCAGCTGATAGTGCTCCCGGATAATCTGCTTGCCATTAGCTTGCTCCTCAATGTATCGCCTCATCAAAATCTCCTTTCCTCCATTGTCCACCATTATGTACTGCCCCGGACCTCCAACACCGCCTCCCCCTCCACCTCCACCGCGCTGCGGAACATTCACATAGATATTCTCTTCCTCATTCCTTCCTCTGGTAATCAACCGCAGAATCTCCGCATTCCCATCCTTAATATAATACTGATCCCTCGGTTCGATCCCATCATCCAACCCTCCATTGTTCCCGATTCCACCCTGCCGCCGGAAGCTCCCCCTTCTTTCGTAGTTCAAATCACTTCCCCGGTCCATTTCGTGCCGCCGCATCGAATCGTCATCGATCTGCGTCTGCTGAACCTGCGGCTGATGGACCCGCCGCAGCGACTGATACTCCGGATCGTGATCGTCCACATCCTCGATGTACATGTCCGTCCGTTGCTCGTTGTTCAGCAGGTTGCTACGCGACCGGTGCAGTCCGTCACCAACGACGACGGCACCGCCACCGCCACCGTCTCCACCTCCGCCTCCACCGATGCTTTTGTTTGCCGACTTTGAGTTGTACTCGTTTCTAAAAGAAAAGGATGCAGACGTTAGAACATGTTCAGATGAAGTTCAGGTCCGGAAAACACTGTCATAAATATTCAACCGGTGTTTTCTGTCTTCCGTTTACGGAAGTTGTATGCAAATGAATTGTCCGGCTACGCCGGAACTGTTGAAATATAGGTCAAGGACACTCAAATACTGTGTTTTGCTAAATTCTTCTCACTACAAAGTGCTAAAATTTTACTTTACGAAAGACAGAAAACACCTTCCTGCGTTTGTTTACACACACGTTTTATTGAAGTTAATGACAGTGCTTTTTCCCCGTTGCCAGACTACTGCGATGCGCAAAACATTTGAAGCGTTTGTTAGTTTGACAGATCCTATACATTTAGTAGCGCACCACCACCAAACGCGTTGCGCATCGCAGCGGAGCTGCAGCAACCGCCTGCTGTGATCCTACTAACCTAATCTTAACTGATTGCTCCTTGCCTCTACCACCGACTTCGGTCATCGCTTTTTTAACTCTCTTATCTCTTCCTCCTCTTGGTCCACCGCCACTGCTATCACCGCCTGGTCCTCCTCCTCCGCCTCCGCCGCCACCACCGTTATCGTCGTCGTCGTCGATTGTGTGTCCTCGATTGTCTCGACCGCCACCGCCGCCTGCTGCTGTCGACGATGATCCGGCACCGCCAGCGGCGGCAGCAGCCGCTGCAGCCGCCGCTAGTGAGGCTTTGTTAGTGTGTCGTCTTCCTCTAAATTCCCAGCGCGTCGGCTTTGTACGGGAATCGGACGATCGATCCGCCGACCAGGCTTCTCTTCGTCCCATCCATTCCGCGACCTGTTTCGGCGTCCGCGACACCAATCAATGAGGGGAATGTGGAAAAAGCGACGAGATCCCACACAACAACAGTAAAGACGTTAGGTTGTAGCAGAAAATAAAAAGAAGAGAAAAAAAAACCGCACATTTAGTGTGTACTCTTTGACCAGAGAGAGAGGAACAAAAAACAAAAACGAAAAACGAAAAAAGAAACTCAAGCCTGAAAGTAAAACACGAAGCAAAGAAACAAAACTTCCTTCACCAGGCAGGCCAGGGCCAAGGCCCTGGGGGGGTGTCGTTAGAATCAAATGAAACTCAAGCGTGGGCGTGGGTTGATTGGTTGGTTGGTTGTTTGCTTGCGAACGGGCGGTTAGTAGAATGGGATTAGTAGATACATAGTAGAGCAAAACGGGAAAAAAGAAAATAATAACAAGGAAAATTTTTCAGGAAGAAAAACCAAAAAAAAACACAAAAAAACAACCCGAGCGGGGGAAAAGACGGGGAAGACAAAACATAGAGCATAGAAGAACATAGAAACATATAGAAAATAGGTAAAAGAGTACGGAATCACACATCACTACCTGGACCGATTTTGATTGTTTTCCAATGCCTTGCTCTCTATGAACAAGATGTACATCATCTTCGATACTATTGACTCTAATTACTCTTTTTCTACCGAGCGAGAGAGAGAGCGAGAGCGTTTTTGATTTATTGTTTTGTTTTGTTTCGTTTTTGTTTTTGTTTTTGGATCATAAAAAGAGAAGAGAAAAAAAACAAGAGAACAACAAACGATTATTGTTTTAGTCTTTGGGTGCGCACGTTCACGAGTAGTGGCGAGTTATGGCGATGGGCTTTTCTGTGCGTGTGTGTGAGGCGGATTAAATTTGACGATGGTGATTGGTTGGTTGGTGATTGAGAAACGATACACAATGGTGGTGGTGGTGGTGGTGGTGATGATAATGGTGATGGTGGTGGTGGTGGTTTGAAGTTTGAAGGTGATTGCAGTGGCGGAGGTTGAATTGATGAGAGAGTTTTTACTTTCTACTATGTGTTTGTAATCGTGCAAGAAGCGTGAAACTAGTATTGGTTAGTTGGAAGGAATTAATCGGTTAAAAGGGTTAAAAGAATGGCTTGCAGATTTAGGCCTATTTCTGCTTGAGAAATGGATAGCTGAAATAAATAGTTTAGTACTGCTCTAGATGTCTTGGTTGCCATGGAACAAATTTTGTTTGTTTACTTTATATGTCACTGGAAAACGAATTCGACTAGGCTTTGTCTACTTTATTTTTTCTTAATCTTATTTCTCATGAGAAACCCCGAAAATAACTCATAAGGTTGCTAAGCAAATTCAGGTTAACTTAAGAATCAACTTTCTGCCGAAATCATAGTCAACTACTTTAAATAGAAAGCGCTAAAAGAGAAAAATATCTTGTTCCGAAATTCCGAATGAAGGAATCTGAACGCTTGACGTTTGTTTTTCATTCCACAGCAGAGCCTAATTCAATAAGTGTAAACGCCAATTTTACTCAACTGATTTAAATTATTTATAAATTCTCACAGACCACAGGTCACACACGTCAGATTCATGGCTCTCGGATTCTTGGATCTTTGAATTCTCAGTCTGTCTGAATCTGGAATGGTTGGATTTTTTCGATTCCCAGATTCTCAGTTTCTTCGAATTCTCACACCGTCATATATTTGGACTCCCAAATTCTAGAATCTTCGAATTCAAATTCTTTAGATCGATGAATTCTTTGGATCTTGAACGTACAGTTTCCTGGCTTTCGGATTCTTATATTCTTGTGCTGCAAGATTCTTGGACACTCGGTTTGTTGAGCTTTCAGATCCTTGGAAGCTTGTTTTTTTGGGTCTCGGATTCCTGAAATCTCGTATTCTTGTACAGTCGGCTTCTTGAATCTTTGAATTCACAGACCGTCGCATTCTGGAACTCTCCAAAGTTCTAAGATTTTCGAATTTTTAGGCCATCAGATTCTTGGACTCTCGGATCTCGGCTATCGAATTTTTGACTCTCGGATTCTTAGATTCGTGAACTATCGGTTTCTTGGACCGAATATTATATATTTAGAATCTCGGGCTCTTGGATCTTTGGACGCTCAGACCGTCGGATTCTGGAACTCTCGGATTTTTGAGATTCTCCGTTTCTTAGATCGTCATATTCTTGGACTTATTGGAATCGCCTGATTCTGGGATTCTTGAACTGTCGGTTTCCAGGAATTTCGTATTCTTGGACTACCAAATTTGAGGAGCTTCGAATTCACAGATCGTTGGATTTTTGGACTCTCGGATTCTTGGCTCTCGAATCTTTGGAATCCCGGACTCTAAAATTCATGGAACCTCAGATTCGTGTCCAAACCAAACCTCGTGTTTTTTTAGTCGTGATCTTGAAAATGCGGTCAAACATATACTAATATTTTTTTAAAACGGTGTTTCTATAATTCATGAAGGGACGGTAGAACCACCGTTTCAAAAAAATACTCGGATTCTTGTTTCTCGGATTTGCGGACGATTTGCAAACACACGATCGATTCATTCGAATGTGTCAGGTTGAGAATCAAGGACCGGTTCTTCAACAAAAGCATCATGAACGTGCATAGCCTTTCCCTAGGAAGTACCGATGACAAGCAGGAATTCTAGTTAAGTGCAGTTGGAACGACCGTTGTTGCCCGAAACATGACATCAAAATCAACACCGGGAATTCCAACGCCCATTTCGACTAGGGGGAGGAATACAAACCGGTGATTGGAGGGTTCGGCATATACCCGCTAACCAGCAAAATTTGCTTAAGACTTAACATCTTATTTGTCATCTTCAGGAAGATGGTCGTAACTCCTCCGAAAGTATTCCTAAAAAGGTCACCACCGTCACCACGTTTCGACACACGCAAGTCGGCGTCAACCTGCCCGAGCCATCGTGCACGTTGAGCCCCTTTATTCCTGGTGCTGGTGGGGTTCTTGAAGAGAACGGATTTCACTACACAGTCGTCCGGCATCCCTGCGACGTGGCCGGCCCACCGTAGTCTCCCATCTTTCGCCAGGTGTACGATGGGAATCTCTCCAATCAGTGCCTGTAGCTCGTGATTCATACGTCTCCGCCACTCTCTGGCCGCATTCCGTTTGTACTCCGCTAAAAATAGTCCGCAACACCTTTCGTTCAAAATCGGCAAGTGCACGTATGTCTTCCGTAAGCAACGTTACCGTTTCAAGTCCGTAGAGGAGTACCGGTCTTATTAGCGTTTTGTACATCGTCAGCTTTGTGCGGCGGCGTAGGCTCCTAGATCGAAACGTCTTGCGGAGGGAAAAGTAAGCTAGATTTCCAGCTTGAATGCGTCGTTGAATTTCCTTACCACTTCCAGCTCACCATCTTCAACCACTTCCAGTTCATCGCCGTCAATAGTCACTGTCCGCGGGAGGTAAAGGTTACTTTCTCGGGAGCCTCTTCCTGCTATATATTTGGTTTTCGACGCATTGATTTGTAAGTCTCCGTTTTTAGTCTGGCGTAGATTGCCTCCGCCGTCCCACGGTTTCTAGTAATGATGTCGAGGTCGTCTGCTAAGGCTAGGAGTTGGCTACTCTTGCTGCTCTGCGCAATTCGAAAGGACTTTAGAATGTCCCCGAAATGCGCACGTAGCACATCCCTCGTTCCAGACTAGCTTTGATCAGCCGCGTCAGTTTGTCCGGAAAATCTTACTCGTGCATTATCTGCCATAGCTGTTCGCGTTCAACGGTATCGTATGCTGCTCTGAAATCCACGAAAATATGATGCGTGGGCACATTGTACTCTCGACATTTGTGGAGGTCTAGCCGATCGCCCTTTTTGTAGATGGAACAGACTACGCCTTCCATCCACTCCTCCGGTAGTTTCTCTTTTTCCCAAATGCTTCCCAAATCAGCCAGTGAAGTGCCGTTCCTAGCGGTTCTTGGCCATTTTTGTAGAGTTCTGCCGGCAGTCGGTCCTCTCCGGTGGCTCTATTATTCTTCAGCAGACCGATTTCTCGCCGGATCTCTTCGAGATCGGGAGCCGGTACGCTGTTGTCGTTTGTAGGTACTCCGAGCTTAACTTCCATTGCGTCTCCTGCTGCTACATCGCCGTTGAGGTGTTCATCGAAGAACTGCTTCCACCTGTCGACCACCTCGCGCTCGTTTGTGATTAGATCCCCTCCCTCGTCCCTACACATGTCAGGTTTTGGTGTGTGGGCCTTGCGAGTTTGGTTCACCTTGTCGTAAGACTTGCGCGTGTCATTAGCCCGGAATAGTTGTTCTAGCTCCTCACGATCTCTGTCCTCCTTGTGGCACTTTTTCCTCCTCAGGATCGTGGTCAACTCATTCCTCGCTCGTCGATACTTGGCCAAATTCTCTCTCGTGGATGTGCTCAAATAGTTTTCCCAAGCTCTTTTTTCCTCTCTATCGCTTCTTGCCATTCCTCGTCAAACCAATCATTTCGTGCACTCGAGGTTTCCACACCAGGGCTGACCTGCACATTTGCCACAGCTCGTTGCGTTTAACTGAACCGTACGCCGCCTTAAAGTCTATAAACAAATGGTGCAAGTTGAATTCTGCAAGTTGAATTCCCGGAATTTATCGAGGATTTGTCGCAAGGTGAACATTTGGTCCGCCTTGGAGCGTTCCTCTCGAATACCGCACAGGTATTCGTCAACAAAGGTTTCCTGCAACGGCATCAGTCTGTTCTGAGAAACAGGATACGGGAGAGAATTTTGTATGCATAATTGAGGAAAGTAATGCCTCAGTGATTGCTGCATTCGAGTCAAAAATCTTTTCTGTAAATAGGGAAAATGAGACCTTCTAACCAGTCCGTAGGAATTTCCTTCTCAGTCTATACCTTTTAGTATAACCTGATGGATTGCACCCGTTCTTTCAAAAGTTCGCTCCCGACTTTCAAAAGTTCAGCAGGGATGTCATCCTTTCCAACTGCTTTGCCATTTTCAGCTATCTCGCTGCTTTTATAACCTCGTCCAAAGTTAGTGGATCCATAGCTTGTCCATCATCTTCAGTCGTTCTCCTATTTCTGACTATTGTTGACCATTCAACTATGTATCGGAGTGTTGATCCCAACACCTAGCCATCTCCTTCATCCATTGCTTGGCAATTTCGCTGCTCATCAAACCAGATTTGCTGGGTATATTAGCAAATTTCCAATTGCTGTTTTATTCAACATGATACATAACAGAGAAAAGGTAAAGAAGAATGCTTTTTTCGGCAGCAGCACAACTATTGTAAACATCTCTGAATGTTTGTCTCAATTATGCCACCGTATTTAGTTAAATAGAGAGAAAATACCATCCTGTATCGTAAACGAATAACTTGAACCGCAATTAACGTATTATCAGTATGAGAAAAGTTTAATAACACTTCCAGGTGAACAAAAAAAGGCTTTCAGAAATGCTTGTTGCGTAATCAAATCATCCTTTTCCAAACCATATCATTTTATTTTTGAACTGTTACTGAAACGTTCCGGATATTCACAATGTACCATGCGCCTCCATTAAGTCAAATGCCATACAAATTTCAAGTTTTCTCAAAAAAGTTCCATAGGCTACACCTATCCAGCTTTTTACGAGCCATAATGACGGACGGGTTCGTAATATTTGAACAGCATTTTTGACATTTCCTCAATACATCGCACGTTTTCTTTCCCTACATTCCTTTAGTTTTACCGTGAACGCGCGGAAAGAAAACGTGCGATGTATTGGGGAAATGTCAAAAATGCTGTTCAAATATTACAAACACGTCCGCCATTATGACTCGTAAAAAGCTGGATACGAGCAGTGCAGTGAAGTTCTGGATCGACAGGACTACACTATGGTGTATATGGTTAAGCTCTAAGCCTGTGACCGATAGTGATGTTTCCTTGTGAGTGGTCTTCTCGAACTATCGGACGGAAATGAAGCTAGCTCCCCCAGCGAGTTCACATATCAGTGGTGAGCTGTTCAATTCGTAACCAACGATCAAGACAGAACTGCTTGATAAAAGGCTAACGTCAGATTCCGGAAGCAAACAAGTTTCAATTTGTTTCGAAACAGTTGGACGGTACTCGATAGTCACGATAGGGCTTGTAAGCACCACCTTGAGATACTTTTTCATGCTTTACACCACAGTCTCCCATATTCCACCCACACTGGGCTATATTGGGCATATTGGTCTTGCCGTGTTCGAGCGGAAAGTGCGGCGCATGATTTGGCGGAGTGCAAACTGAAAGCGGAGAGTGGTGGATGTGTATGAATCTCGAGCTATGTGCACCGGTTGGAGAGATTCCCATCATCCCTGGCGAAAGTACTGCTGGTCGATCAAATTTCGTGGCATTATCAGCATCAATGCACCTCAACACTCTTCAACACATCTTTGATGACAAGAATATTTCCAGACATTTAGAGGATATCGCTTACTATTCCAATTTACAAAAACGGTTCGAAAACATTCGTTGAAAATTATAAAGGCATTTCCATTTTGTCATTTATACCTTTGTGAACTGTTTGGATTAACCTTGAATGTCTTTAAATTGAATGAACTTTAACATGAACATCAGTACAGATATAGTCCCTAGGGAGACTTGGCTCTGTGATTCATATGTTGAAATAGTTAATAAACTGACGTTTAACAAACACATCGAGAAAGCTATAACGAAAGCAAATTTATAAGTTGGTACGGTGCTGGATGTTTTCACCTACGTTTCCGTCAAAGAGATATTACAGTAAAAACAGTATTACAACCAACTTTGGTACCAATTACATTCAAACTTTTACAGATCAGTAATAGGTGTTGTCCCTTGTTATCGAGAAAACATAAAATTATTCGTTTGGTTTCAACCAGCTATCGCCCTAAGCTCCAGATTTACTAAATCAATCAGCGAAACGCCTCGCGAAGCAGTCAGACGGATTATCTCTCGTTGACACATAATGCCAACGGTTTCTAGGAAACTAACCAGGAATTTTTAATGTGCAGTTTGCGGCGAATTTCTGACATTTTCTGTGATATTCTGAAATCCGATTTTGACTTTCTCACGGATTCATCATGGATCAATGGATCATCATAGCCAGATTGGAAAGCCATCGGTATTGGAACCATATTTCCATGCAGTTGACTATCCCTGTGAGTCAACCAAATGGTTTAGAAGGTCTGTACGGATCTATTTCCTCTCAATGCTGTCAATATTCAAAGTTAACGTCAAAGCGGAAAGTATGCTCTTGCGGGATTCATCGTATGCCGGGTGGTTTTGTAGAATCTACTTCCCCTGGTAAAACAAGCGGAAATGATTCAGAACAAGACAGATTTTCGCCCGGAAAGTTGGGCTCGTTCGGAACCCATTTCCAATTCACCCGATGCAAAAAGCTTAGAAATTGAGTTTCTTCGAGTGTAAAAATATTCAATTATCCTTTCAGCCGCAAAGAGATGTTTCGACATATTTGGACTGGGAACCATTTGGCGAAAATTTTAACCTTTTAGTTAAAATTTGACATATCAATAGTTATTTCCCCTTCGCACGAAAATAACCCTGCTCTGAAGCATGGTTATTCTTGACAGTTCGGTAGTTATTCTAGGCATTGGCAATGCGCACGCAGGTGCGGGGAAACATCAAAACTCGGCACATTACAGACATTGTTTTTTCTTCCGCACGTTGATATTTACACTCATTGAAGGTAAAATAACTGCTCGTCTGTCGAAATATGAAATGGTTCGCATTCTGAACTGATTTTAACTACTCGACGGGAAATAACTATCGAACTGTCAAATTTTAACCAAAATGGTTCACAGCCTTGGAATCTTCAGTAACCTTTCATAGTGGTATCGGGGTATCGCTTAAGTATGCAGCACTTGGGTTATCAAGTCGCAGTTAGTAAATAGCTTTAATTGTTTTTCCAAATATTCGTGCCATAAACTGTTACGTTGGAAAACAATATCTTTTCGGTGAAGAAGTACCTGCGGATAGTTTTTTTTTCGACATCCACCGTGAATGCAATTCGATATGTCTGCCATCGGAAGAGAACATTAAACAAAGACTCGGCACTTGTTAACGTTAAACGTCACTAGTAAACTGCTTATTGAAAGAGATTGTCTTGTTGGAACCGCAAAAAAATCACGTGTGCAATTTTGTGCTTTTGCTGTCGTTTTTTAAGATGCCAGAGATAAAAAATCTTATCATCTGCCCGCTCAAATAACTCATACTGTTTTCACCGGAACGAAACTTTACAGTAGCAATAACAAACAAACACTTGTCAACGCACGGTGCGAAGAGGAAATTTTAATTTCCTTGCCTACTATGATCGTTGAACGAGCTTCCCTCTGTTATAAAACTCTATGGGGTGAATTGCCGGCAAACAATTCGGCCAGGAAAGATATGGTTCAGTTTTAAAATATTGATGCTTTAAATCGACTTGCCTGACAGAGCGGATGCTGTATCACTCCTTCTTTACGGAATCATTTCCCTTTTAACTGAAAGGTTCACAGCTTTCTAATGCATCGAATCTTTGCTCCAAAAAGGGTAGGGGAACTCGGCAAAGTTTGGAATTTCCGTACTCTTTACCAAGAGCTTTTAATTGTCTTATCAGTTGGTCACGACGTTGTTACCGGGTTACTTGTCGTAATATTCGCTAAGTTTGCATAACAAAAGCAAAGCAAACATTCCGTTATCGAAACTTGACAAACTCCTCCAAGACTGAGGCGTTTTCAATGCTCCTAGGACCACCAAAAGCACACAACGTTCCTACAATTTCAACCAAGATTCAGTCAGGATTTGAACCTCTTAAGTTACTTTTTAAGTGTACTGAATTTTTGTAACTTTCTGCACTACTGATCTTCCTACAACTCTAATTCTGGCATTTTTACCTTATTAGTTGCGTTTTTTTAAGTAAAGAAACCCCTCTGTTCAGAACAGTCTGATCAAATCATCGTCAACGATGAGTTTCGCGTAAAACCGATGCACCAGCAACACTTTTCTGGTTCATTTCTCCGTCTTGAAGCAGTAGCACCAGCAGCCACAACCACAAGATTGGTAAATGTAATCGTCGTTCGTGTCTGGGAAGCAAGCCTGTTACACGGAAAATGTATGGGACAACTTTGACTTGAAAGTTTCCGTTGATTTTCACTATGTAGCGATTAGAAAATCGTCTTTTTCTAAAAGCCATACAATTGCTGCATTTTTTATGAATCGAATGGTATACGCATCATCAAAAACCGTTCTAAATTGGAAGAGCTATTAGCGTTCGAAATCTTTCATTCTTTCGTGACGCTGGTTAATCATACATCCTAGTGTGCCGCTCGCGCTCGTTGGCTGACTAACGAGCACTGTTGGCTTCGTAAGCAGGTTGTGCAGAAAAACGCTACGAGGCTATGCATTCGTGAGAGTGTATACAATGCACACAGCATCAGAGCGGTCGATTGTCATACGCTCGCGTCAGTGGAGTAAGCGTTGGATGTTATGCTTCTTGCACTCGCAGTAAGTTCAATTTGTTTGGATCTGCGATTACATTATTTGTGGTCCTATTTATCTAATGAAACGATCGGAATAGCAGAAGAATAGTTCCTATCTTTGTGGATGACGTTGGAAACACGTTACCAGCAAATTCGGGTTAAATCAAAATCGATTGAACGATTACAATATCTTTGACGCCACAAAAAGTGCACTAAAAATTTGGCATCAATGGATCGGTAAACAGCTCGGAATCGAACTTTCAATCGCATCCCAAGTGATTAGAACGTTTAAGAAGCACCAAACTACCAAGGGGAAGGTTAGTAGTAGCACAATGTTAAACTTTCGGTTTGTTTTGTGCAAAAAACAATGACCCGCTCTGAACTACAGGTGTACAAAGTTTGGAAAGCACCGAACCGGAATGGCAAAGAAGGGGCGAACAAAATCGTTCTGCATTGCGATGAATGCCTAGAGCAATGTATTCTTGTAAAATGCAACTAACAAAAGCATGAAAAAATTAGTTTCAAGGAACTTTCAAACAAAATGCGCTATAACTCTGCACCCAATAGAGAAAGAAATGTCATTTCTTCAGCAAAATTGCTTGCTTTTACATTTTCTACAACTTTACTGAAGAAACCATGCTTCTATCTCGTTACACAAAAAAATTATTTCCTTTATTTTTATCATGGTTTTGATACTTTCAGATTGTGGATCCAGTCATACGAACAAATGTTTCAAGGACACGATATTGAGTCCATTGTTCACGTGATTTATACGGTCAAGCTAGTCCAAAACTAGGTGTTGTAGCAAGCAACTACAGATTGCGTCTTTCGTTCTGTCCACCAAGAGTTTCCAAGAGAATGCGCTCTTTTACTAGTGCCGTGACGACCACGGTATAGACTCGTTAAGTTTGCGTCACAACGGCAGGTACGTTTCATCCGTGGTTGCGAAAGCATCAACTAGTAGTTTAGTACATAGTTTTTAGTCTCAATCAAAGGAGAACCTTGATGATGTAAAGCTACAGCTTCGCCGTTTTCTATCACCTATTCAATACGCCGGTAACCGGTAATCGGCAAACGGCAATGTCGACCGATATAGGACCTTTCATGGAACAGTTTTCTGCACTAAAGTTTATGCGGAAACTATTTATGCCGGCATTCAAGTAATGTAAACGTTACTGCCTCTTTTATAGCATCATTCTATTGTTTAGCAGTGAATTGATCCATTCACCGGTTCTCTTACGTCGGTTTTGCGTCGAGCAGATACACTTTAGTTGCACTTTTATTGCATACCTAGAGTAGGTTAGGCACAGCTTATCAAACTCTACTAATAAAGCAAAGCAAACAGGCTTGGTGCTGGCGCATTCCATCCGTTGTTTCGGAACCTCGACCTTCGAGGTTTCTATTCGATGGATGGATGCCACCTTTTCGCGTGCCTAATGGCGGCTAGTTAAAGCCCTGTAAAAATATACATTTATAGGGCTTTACGGCTAGTGGGTACAATTTTCGGAAAAAATAACATGCTTTTGGCAACTCTGCTCACGTCAAGTTGACATTTTCTCCCTTGATTGTTGTCGTAAAACTGTCAAACGTACGTTAGCAAAGTTGCCAAAAGCATTTACATATTTTCCAAAAGTTGTGCCCACTAGTCGCCATTAAGCACGCGAAAAGGTGGATAGGAACAATAGGAAACACAATTCTTTTAACTCAGATTTAGTTTCTGCACACTTTTCTGCTTATTTTGAGTTCAATTTTGCAATTATTCGACTGTTTTTTCTCGAGCTGTGTTTACAAAGCTTAAAACAAAACAAAAAAAAAAGGTTTGTTTGCAATACGTTGATTGGTTACCGACAAAAAGCCAGGCATAAAGTTGAAAAATCGTGTTTTTTAGAAGCGGCGTTGGTCGGATCATTCCAAAATTAGTATCAAAATCAAAGCGAAAAAGTGTGTAGAATTGAAACCTGAAACAAAAGACTAGCGTATTGTTTTTCAAACGTGAAAGTAAAGACGCAACGAAAATTGACGATAGCAATAAAATACAGGATTCAAAAAGCCTACTCTGTTTGCTTACAAGCACCAAATTGTCGGTTGGTTTGTGAGTAATTTCACTGCTCACTCCGATCAGTTATTTACCATTTCCCGGTGGAGATGCTTCTTGCTAATCATGGTTCATTCAGACAACGCAGTTATTTTACGCAGTATTTTCAACACTTTGCTTTGTAATTTGGGATGCTCATCATTAACGGCAGAGTCGGTAGAAAAAGCTTTGATTTGCAGATTTTATAGTGCGTACGTGCGTATCATTCCACCGGACACACCGCCAGAACTAATTAGTTTCACACCGGAACGGAACATTACAAATTACAATAGCAAACACGCACTTGACACTTGTCAACGCGCACGGTGCGAAGAGGAAATTTAAATTCCTATGCCTACTATGTCATTAGAAGATGATGAGCCCTCTTCCACAAGTTTCAGACAACCCTTTTTTCTCTCTCTTTCCTTTTCTTTGATTTGAAATGGTAGGCTGGTTGGTAGGTACATGTGTTTTGTGTGTGTGTGAAAAGTGCAGTTGGTTGGTTAGTGCGTGCTGCTGCCTGCAGCAGCCAACAGTGAGAGCGAGCGAGAGGGAAGGTGGAAAATTAACTGGGCAGAATGAGTTGAGTTTTAGTGCGAGTTAGCGAGGAAAAACAAATACAGAGTTTGTGTCTGCACTGCAGCAGCTTTGTCCTAAATACTGTTTTTTGGAAGCTAGAAACACCTACCTCGTGGCGGCGTACAGCGGACACCAGGGACAAATGCAGCACAGCAGCAGGGTCAGAATGCCCAGCGCCAGCAGGATGGCTAGGAAGATCAGCAACCAGAACAGCACTCGGTTCTCCGCCTTGTAGAGAATCTAAAAGAAAATTGAAACAGTTTTAGCTTCTTCCGACCAAAAATGATGGAAATAAAAATTCAAAAGAAACTAACCGCACTTCGTTCGTCCTGACTGATACCGCCGCTGTGTACGGCGGTTCCGTTCGCGGACAGCCGTTGCTGGATGCGGCCAATGTCCACCACCGAGTCACCGTCGTACAGAATGGTCGCCAGCACCACACTGCGGTCCTTGCTGTTCCCACCGATGTCGGTGGCCCCGGGAACGCTGCCGCTGTACGGTCGGATCTCCTGAATGATAACCCGACCGCCGGTCACGTCAGCGAGAGTTTCCTGCACCCGAGCCCGGTCCGGATCGTGACCGGGCACGATGAAGGTCATCGTTCGGGTTCGACTTTCCGGCGGATAGACCCGAATGGTGGTGGTGGAAAAGCGCACTGGAACCCCGAGGTCGAATGCCCGCGCGGTCAGCACGAATACGTCCGAGTCTGCCGAGGTGCCACCGCCGGTGTCGGTGGTGGTTAGCTGTTGACTAGTTAGTTGGCGCCGCTGGCGGACGTTTTTCGTCCGCCGCACCAGAGCGGAAGTGAGCTTCAGTTCGCCCGTTATCGGGTGCAGTTCGAATTTGTTCTCGTAATTGCCGTAGATCAGCTCGTAGCGGACCTCGTTGTTCGGCGCTTCGGCGTCGTTGTCGATGGCTTTGATGTACGCCGGTACGGTGAAGTTGCGTAGGTTGGAGGAGAGGATAAACTCGTACAGGCTCTTCTCGAAGATGGGCGTTTCGTCGTTTACGTCGATGAGACGGATTACGAGGAGGACTTGGGCTCGGTTGCCGATGCCATCGTCGTCGCGAGCTTCCACGTACAGGTGGTACTCGGGCATGGCTTCCCGGTCGAAGCCGTGGTTGTTGATGGCTACGGTTATGACCCCGGAGGTGGGATCCAGGTTGAGGGAGGTGTTCTGCGGACCGAGAATACGAGTGTAGCGGATTTTTCCTCCCAAACCAGTGTCCACGTCGGTGGCGTGCACTTGAACCACTCGCGTTCCAGCGGTCATGTTTTCCGGTAGATCAACGATGTAATCGTTTTGTTCGAAGACCGGTGGGTTGTCGTTGACGTCCGACAGGTACACGGTAACGTTCACCGAGGCGGAGAGGTTCGTTGCCGGACCGAGTTCCTGGGCTAGGATTTGAAAGTGAACGTATTCGGCCGTTTCGTAGTCTAGCAGCGAATTATCCCGGACTCGAATGACGAAATTAGCGTGCCCTTCGGCCACGTTCGGTGAGATTTCGAACGTACCGTTATTCCCGATCAGTGTCAGTGAGAAGACGCCATTTTTTCCCGCATCGTCGTCCATCACACGGGGCGTGTACGGATCGGTGAAAGAGAGCGTCGTTCCGGGGGCGGCATTTTCCTCCAGCCGAGTGACATAACTTTGAAATTGAATGGAAAGTAAAAGGGGAAAACCCAGAATCGTTAACAATTCATTACAGACCGTTTCGGGCTCATTAGTGGGGGTGTCAATTCGGTTGCGTGTTTCCACTACTTACTGGTCATTCTCGAAGTACGGCGGCGAGTTGCTGCGTTCGGGCAGGAAAAACGCCAGCTGCACGGTAGTTGCCATGGCCGGCGGTTCATCGCGAGTAACCTTGACCTCCTCGGCAATTACTGTCAGTAGGACCGGGTCGCCGACGTGCGTGAGTGCCAGGATGTCGTCCAGCGGACGGAGCAGAGAAATTTCACCTAAAAAAACAGAAACCCCGACATTAATTTCCACTAGAATAAAGTTGTGTCCAAACAACCCACCGCTAGTTTCGTTGATTTCGAAAAACGACGTAAATGGATTGCCCTCGGAAACCAGCCCGTAGCGAATTTCCCGCGGCACCCCTTTGTCGCCGTCTTCGGCGTGAACTTGCAGAACCTGTAAAAGCAACGTTTAATGTTCGGCAGACAATTAAGTCATCATCCGACGTACCTTATCGCCGGGAATCAGCCCCGGCGGGAGCCGGGTAACGGGCGGCGCCACCGTGAACACCGGCGGAACGTCCTGTACGTCTTCGACGATGATCACGACCTCCAGGCCGGCAATGTTGCGCGAATCCTGACCCGGTTCTGCGTAGGCGTCCTGCACGAAAAAAAAAATGGAACAAAGTTTTTAATCAGATTCAGCTACAATAAATCACGAGACCGGCCGGTAAGCCGGCCGGCCAAACCGACCAATCGATAAATCTTCATTAAAATGTATTAACCTGACGGGGACTTGTCAGAGGGAATTTACCTGTCAACCGTGTGTGCTCTGTGCTGGTGCTGTGATTAAGAAGATCATTTATTACCGCACACAGCTTTTGCACAATCGAACTATCGGACGGAGCCAGAGCAAGATCGAATTTTAAACCTCTCGTTGCACGGAGGGGAACGAAAACATCAACAACCATGTCCCATTTAACGACCCATCAGCAGAATTCTCATCGCTCACAATCGCAATCGCTAGAGCTAGGCCAGAAAATCAGATGCAAATTTATGCAAATCCGAACGTTATTGGTTTCTTCTCATTGTGGTTGCCTCACATTTTTCCAGAACCTGTTCCGTACCGTTTGGGGAAAGGCAGCCACAGCGATCAGCTGCCGGGCGACATGTTTGTTCAAATCATTATCACCGTACTCCCACCAACCACCCACCCACTCACTAGAATGCTACCCACCGGCACCGCCGGTGCCGTTCAGCGCCAGCTTAGATTAAATCATTTTTTAATTACACAAAAAAATAAAACCTAGTAGGCCAACGAACTGTGCTGGCTGGTTCTGGTTGGTTGATCGATAGTCGAACAGTTAACAGCTCGTAAAAGTCTGATAGATCCGACGGTGTCGGTTCGGTGGTGAATCGATCGACGCACATGGAGAGGACACGGTGTGTCCGCTTGTTGTTGGTGTTGTTTTTTTTTCTGCGCCAGTGATGCCAGATCTGCGGATTTATTCGGAGTTCTACAGATTTAAGATTTTTTTTACGGACCCAGCGGATGAAGTGCTCGTATTTACGGATTTCCATAAACTTTACGGAAAAGGTTAAAAAATTAACATCCTGAAAAGCGTAACCTTATTCTTCAAGAATCGATAAGTTGTTCTGTTAGAGTTCTGATCAAAAACTGTTAAATATTTAAGCCTTCAGAAAACACAACAATATGATGAAGAAAAGTAGTCTAAATTACAAAAAAAAACTTCGGAGAGACAACGAAAATGCGGTGAAAAAATGCAACAAGAACATAAAAAACTACAAAAAAAAATTTCAAAAGCGTCAAAAGACCGAGGGAACCTGCTAAAAACGACGATGAAAAGATAGTAAAATAGTAAGTATAATCAGTTGACTTAGCAATAAAATAAAATGACGAAAAATTGCTAAAAAAGTTGCGAAGAGATAACAAAAAAAAACACTGCAAAACGATGGCCAAAGGCGATTAAAAGTCGTTAAATTAGCAAAAACGGCAAAAAAGTCACACCAAATACAAAAAGTAGGCGTCAAAAAACGACGAATAATGGACGAAAATTTACTGAAAAGACGCCAAAAAGACCATGAAAACATAAAACAAAAATACGACGGAGAGACAACGACGAGTCAAAGAAAAGATAACAGAAAAGTGACGAAAATTCAGCAAATAGGTTACAAAACGAGCGACAAGGAGGCGGTGAAAAACAGCATAATGACAATGAAAAAACGTCAAGGCACCAACAGCAAGAAGAACAACAATAAGTGACAAAAAGTCGCGTCAAATGTGTCAAAAAAACGGTAAAATATGTTTAAAAGACGATCAAAAAATGCCGAATATGTGACAGAGGAACAACACAGAGGTTGTAAGAAGACAATTTTGTTATCAAAACGACGATAAAATGGCAAAAAACGTCGACTAAAAGCAACAAAAAACACACGACAGAAAGACGTTCAAGGATTTAAAAATGGGTCAAAACAAAAAAGACGATAGAAACGTCAAAACCCGACGAAAAAAGCAACCAAAAATGCCTGAAGCAGACGTCAAAAAGCGATGAGCAGTCGACGAAAATGCATTGAAATGATGACAAAAAGACCATGGAAAGGCGACAGAAATATGACACAGAGACATGACAAAAAGACGGTGAAAAAGTATCGAAAAGACACCGATAAAACAACGAAAATGCCATGAAAAAATGGAAAAGTGATGAGAAGATGGCAAAAATAAAAAATGTCATCGAAAAACGCCAAAAACAGCAACAAAAAGTACAAAAAAAAACACGACATGCTAAAATCGATGATGAAAGGATGGTAAAAAGGTAACTTTTTTGTTGTCGAAAAGTGATGCCGAAAAGACGCTAAAACAGCAACAAAACGTCGACCAGGCGACAAAAAAGCAAGAATAAAAATACACAGAAACATGACAAAAAAGAATACGAGGAAAAGACAAAAAGGCGTCGAAAAGACAACAATTGGACTGCTAAAATGTGGTAAAAAAATGAAAAAGTGATGACAAGATGTAAAAGAGTAAAATGTTGGTTAGAAAAATTCTTGACCGGTTGCTATCATTACCTCATTTTTTAAAATTTTGCGATTTGCTCCGGTCTGATTTAACACCGACCTTGTGATATCGCGACAAGCAATCGAGTTGAGCAGCCGAGTCGAGCAGTCGAATCAAACAAAAGTCAAGCAGTCTAGTCGAGCAGTCAGGTTGAGTGACTAAGTCGAGCAGCCTAGTCAAGCTGTTGAATCAAGCTGTCAGTCGAGTCGAGCAATTAAATCGAGCTGTTGAATCGAGCAATCTGGTTGAGCTGTTGAGTCGAGCAGCCGATTCGAATAGTCGAGTAGTTGAGTCGAGCAGATGAGTCATGCTGTCCAGTCAAGCAGTCCAGTCGAGCAGTCGAATCGAACAGTCCAGTCGAGCAGTTCAACCGTGCAGTTAAGTCGAGCAGTTGGGTCGAGTAGTGAGTCAAGTAGATGTATCAAGCAGTCGAATCGAGTAGTTAACTCGAGTAGCCCACTCGAGCAGTTAAATCGAGCTGTTCAGTCAAGCAGTCAAGTCGATCTATCCAATCAAGCGTCCTGGTTGTGAAGACAACAAACAAAAACTGTCTGTTCGTCGTCTTCCTGTCGTATGTACGTTAATTTTTCGTCGTCTTTACTATCAAAAAGGCAACCATTTTTTAAGTTATTCAATCGTTTGTTGACATGCTGTTTTACTGCTTTTCTGCATGTTGTTTTGGCATTTTTATTTTGTCGATATTTGTAAGTTTTTTGCTGTCACCATTTCGTCGTTCGCTCGTCGTCTTTCTGTCCTATATTCATCGTCTTTTTTTTTGTATATTTTGTCACCTTTTTGTTAATTTTTAAATGTGTTTATTTTTGTTGCTTTTTTTGACGGCTTGTGCCATTTTTGTCGATTTTGTTGTTGCTGTTTCAACATCGTTTCATCGTCTTTCGCTTTGTCGGTTTGCTGTCGTATATTCGTCATTTTTATTTGCTTAGTTTGTCGTGTTTTTGACGCTTTTTGTCGTGTTTTTGGGCTATTTCGGCGTGTTTTCATCATCGTTTTTGTCGTCATTTTACTGGCTATTTCAACTTCTTTTAGACGTCATTTTATCGTCTATTTTTCGTCGCTTATTGTCATCATTTTGCCACCTTTTTGTCCTCTTTTCGTCATCTTATTGTTGTTTTTCCTATATCTTTTCGTCTCTTTTTTGTCTTCTCTTCGTGTACGGTGTCATTTTGTCACCTCTCATGTTCTGTTTGTCGTTTTTCGGCGTCTGGTTATAGCTTTTTTGTCGGATTTTGCCATTTCTTAGTTTGATACTTTCAACTGTATTTTTGTCGCTTCTCGTCATATTTTTGTCGCTGTTTTGGCTTCGTCCATGTTGTTATTGTCTTTTCGTCGCCCTTTGGCCGTCTTATTAACATATTCTTGTTGCAATTTCTTTATATTCGTTGTCTTTTTGCCACCTCTCGTATTTCTGTTCTTGATTTTTGCCGTTTTGCCGTCTTTTTGGTGTTGTTTTGTGCCCTTTCATCGTCAGTTAGTAGTTTTTAGTAAGGAAAAAGACCATAATTAGATAACAAAACTGCGACAGAGAGATGACAGAAAGACGACGACAAGGAGGCGACGAAAGACGGTATAGTGATGACGAAAATGCAATGAAATGATGGGGAAAAAATGGCGAAAATACGATGAAAAGACACGAAAACGGCAACAAGAACGACAATAAATGACAAAAAGTCGTTTGAGAAGCGTTAAAAAGGCAATAAAACGTGCTAAAAATACGATGCAGAGATGTCGAATATACGACGGAAGAAAAACACAGAGGTAGTAAAAAGACAATTTTGATTTATAAGCCGACGATAAAATGGCAAAAAAAAAACATAACTAAAAACGACAAAGGAACCAAAAACCACGGCAAAAAGACGTTAAACACACAACATAACACAAAAAATAACACCAAAAATCCGACTAGAAAAAGCGACCAAAAATGCCAAAAACAGTTGTCAAAAAGTGATGAACAACCGATGAAAATGGGTTGAAATGATGGCAAAAAGATCATGAAAAGACGGCCAAAATATGGCAGGGAGAATACAAAAAGACGACTTGTGCGTCGTTTGTTCGTCATTTTTTAACCTCCGGTTTTGCATTTTTCGTCACTTTTTTCAACGGTTTTTTATTGTTGATATCGTTGTCGATTTTTTTACGATTTTCATAATCTTTTCTTCGTTTCTTTCATGTTTTCGTTCGTGTTTTCATGTTTCGTCTCTTTTCAGCACATTTTGTCAGCTTTTTACCGTTTTCAAAATATTATGTTTTGTCGTGTTTATTTTTGTTCGTTTTTTGATGGCTTTTTGTCAGTTTTGTTGCTTCATCGGTTTTTGGCATCGATTAGCATTTTTTTGCACGCTTTGTCGTGTTTTTGACGTTTTTTAAACGTCCATTTGTTTGATTTTTGTCGCTAAATTAGCATCCTTTCGTCATCTTAGTCGTATTTTCATGTTATTTCCGTCGTCGGTTCGTCGTTTTCTAACCTCCGTGTTTGGTACTTATCGTCGATTTTCTCAACTGCTTTTTGACATTTTTGTCGTTATTTTTGCTGCTGTTTTCGCATCTTTTAGTCGTCATATTACCGTCTTTTCTTCGTTTCTTATTGCCATCTTTCTGTCGTTATCTTATGTTATCGGTTTGCCGTTTTTTTTTGTTGTCTTATCGTCTAGTTTTTTGCACTTTTCTCGTCGTCCTGCTTGTTGTCAAGTCTCTTTTCATCGTTTTCTGTCGTATATTCGCCATCTTTTCGTTGACCTTTTTGAGTGTTTTATTACCTTGTTGAAACTCTTTAATCGTTTTTGTCTGTTGTATTTTGCCTCTGTTTTACCCTTTTTCGTCGTTTTATTCTGTCTTTGTTGGCATTTTTTGCTGCTGCTCTAGCGTATTTTTCGGTGTCATTTCATTGTACTTTTGCCATGCGTATTTTTTGTTTTTTTTAATCGTCTTTTCGTTATCCTATGCTTTTTTATACTTTTTCACCGTCTTTTTGTCATCTGTTTTTTGTCTTCTCTTCGTATACGGCGTCCTTTTGTCATCCCTCTGCCATATTTCTATCGTCTTTTCATAATCCGACGGAAAAAGCGACGAAAAATGTCAAAAGCAGATGTCAAAAAGCCATGAGCAGACGACGAAAATGCATTGAAATGATGGCAAAAAGACCATGGAAAGGCGACAGAAATATGGCACAGAGACATGACAAAAAGACGGCGAAAAAGTATCGAAAAGACATCGATAAAACAACGAAAATGCCATGAAAAAAATAAGTGATGAGGAGATAACAAAAATACGATGAAAAGCTAACAAAAAGACGTCGAAAAACGCCAAAAACAGCAACAAAAAGCACAAAAAAACACGACATGCTAAAATTGATGATGAAAGGATGGTAAAAAGGTAACCTTTTTGTTGTCGAAAAGAGATGCCGAAAAGACGCTAAAACAGCAACAAAAAGTCGACCAGGCGACAAAAAGCAAGAATAAAAATACACAGAAACATGACAAAAAAGAATACGAGGAAAAGACAAAAAGGCGTCGAAAAGACAACAATTGGACTACTAAAATGTGGTAAAAAAATGAAAAAGTGATGAAAAGATGTCAAAGAGTAAAATGTTGGTTAGAAAAATTCTTGACCGGTTGCTATCATTACCTCATTTTTTAAAATTTTGCGATTTGCTCCGGTCTGATTTAACACCGACCCTGTGATATCGCGACAAGCAATCGAGTTGAGCAGCCGAGTCGAGCAGTCGAATCAAACAAAAGTCAAGCAGTCTTGTCGAGCAGTCAGGTTGAGTGACTAAGTCGAGCAGCCTAGTCAAGCTGTTGAATCAAGCTGTCAGTTGAGTCGAGCAATTAAATCGAGCAGTTGAGCTGTTGAGTCGAGCAGCCGATTCGAACAACACAGAGGTTGTAAAAAGACAATTGTGTTATCAAAACGACGATGAAATGGCAAAAAACGTCGACTAAAAACAACAAAGAAAACAAAAAACACATGACAAAAAGATGTTTAAGGATTTCAAAAATGGGTCAAAACAAAAAAAAAACGATAAAAACGTCAAAACTCGACGAAAAAATGCGACCTAAAATGTACGTCAAAAAGCCATGAGCAGACAACGAAAATGCATTGAAATGTTGGCAAAAAAAACCATGGAAATGCGACAGAAATATGGTAGAGATATGATAAAAAGACGGTGAAAAAGTATCGAAAGACAACAATAAAACGACGAAAATAAAAAAACCATAAAAAAAAGAAAAAGTGGTGCAAAGATGGCGAGAATAAGATAAAAAGCTGACAAAAACACGTCGAAAAACGCCAAAAACAGCAACAAAAAGTCAAAAAAAACACGACATGCTAAAAACGATGTGGAAAGGATGGTAAAAAGATAACATTTTTGTTGTCTTGACAGCAAACAGAATGACAAAAAAACGACAAAAAATTACGAAGAGATGTCGTAAAAGACGCTGAAATAGCAACAAAAAGTTAGAACAAAAATACGCAGAAACAACAAAAAGGATACGAAGAAAAGACAACAAAATGATGACAAAAAGACTGCGAAAAGGTGTCGAAAAGACAACAAAAAGATGCCAAAACAGCGATAAAAATTATTACCAAAAAAGACAAAGAGAAAAAACATGACTAAAAGATGTTTTAAAGTGTCAAAACAAAAAAGCCGATGAGAACGACGGGAGTCGCCTGAAAAAGCGACAAGAAATGCCAAAAGCAGACGTCAAAAATGATGCACAGACGACAAAAAGACGTTGAAATGATGGCAAAAAGACCATGAAAAGATGAAACAGATATATGGCAGAGAGATAAGAAAAAGACGACCTATTCGAAGAGAATATAACGAAGAGGTGACAAATAGACGGTGAAAAGGCGCCAAAAAGACAACAATAAGAGGACGAAAAACTGAAAAGGTGATGAGAAGATGGTAGAAATAAGATTGACAAATTGACAAAAAGACGACGGAAACGACAAAAGAATGCAAAAAACGACCAAAAGATGCTTAAAAAGCGTTCAAAAGGCAACGAAACGTACCGAAAGCGACGATAGAAGAACGATGAAAAGATAGTAACAAAATGTAACTTTTTTGTTGTCTTAACAACAAACAGAATGACGGAAAAATGACAAAAAAGCAACGAAAAGACCGCAAAAAAGACGACAAAAGGACGCCAAAACAGCAAAAAAAAAAATCGACCAAACAAGGTACGAAAAGACAACAGAATCGCGACAGAGAGATGACAAAAAGACGACGAGTACGAAGAAATGACAACAAAAAGATGGCAAAAAGGCTGTCAATATGAACTTGCATTTTACACTTTGACATTAGATAGAACTCTTCACCATTTCATGCGTTGATGGCACGAAACTCTTCACTTTTAGCATTATTCTTTGTACACGAAAATCAAAAACTGTTGAACATTTAAACCTTTAGAAAATACAACAATAAGGTGAGGAAAAGCAACCTATAATACGAAGAAAAGAGAGACGCTGTAAAGACGCTAAAAAGGCGATGAAAAACAACGAAAAACGACAAATGCGATTGGAACAAGATGAAAACACGCCAAAACAGCATCAAAAAGCACAATAAAACACGACAAAGAGAGGTTTGAAAAGCGTCAAAAGGCCGACGGAACCTGCGGAATTGAAACGGAAATGTGATGAAAAGAGGACAATAAGACCATGATAAGTTAACAAAAAGACGACGAATAAAAAAGAAAAGATAACTGAAAAAGATAGTAAATAGATGACAAAAAGACGACAAGGAGACGACGAAAAGGCGATGAAAAGACACCAAACCAGCAACAAGAAACACAATAAATGACAAAAAGCGTTGAAAAGGCGAACCTAATAAAACTTAGCATGTTTAGACGAAGACTTAGCATGACGACAAAGATATATCGAATATACGACAGAGGAACAACACAGGCAGTAAAAAGAGTAAAGTTGTCAAAACGACGATAAACCTGCAAAAAAGATTTATAAAACCGACAAAGAAAGTGAAAAACACGACAAAAAGACGTGAAAACAAAATAAGAAAAGAAATAACGTTAAAAAAGAGATGTTCGACGAAAAAAGCGAACAAAAATGCCAAAAGAAGTCGTCGAAAAGTGACGATGAAAATGCGTTGAGTTGCGATGAAAAAATTAAAAAGTGATAAAAAGATGACGAAACTACGATGAGTTGATAAAAACACGTCGAAAAATAAAAAAAAACACACCGAAAGTATTACCAAAATGTAACGAAAAAAAACATGACAAGAGGGCGTCAAAACAAGAGACGATAAGAACAACGCAAGCCGCCCAAAATTTTGACGCTTTTTGCAGAAAAGCAGACGTCAACAATTATAAACGGACGTCGAAAATACGTTGAAATGACGAAAGCAAAAAGACGACGTTTACGAAGAGAAGACAACAAAGAGATGACAAATTCACAGTGAAATGACATCGAATAGACAACAATAAGACGGCGACAAAAAGACAACGAAAAGGTCTTAAAAAGACAACAATAAAACGTCGAAAATGCGATGAAAAAACGAGCAAGTGATGAGAAGATGGCAAAAATAAGATAAAAAGTTGACAAAAAGACGTCGAAAAACGACAAAAACAAGACGAAAACGACAAAACAGCGTGCAAAGGAACAAAAGTATATTTAAAGAGCTCCAAAAGGGCAAACAGAATAATGAAAACATGACACAAAGTGACGAAGACACGATGAAAAGACGCCAAAATAGTAACAAAATAGCAACAAGGCCAAACGGCAAAAAGCATGAACAAAAATACGACAAAAAGGTGTCGAAAAGACAACAACAAGATGCCAAAAGGAGGACAAACCGACGAAAACGATGGTGGAACAACCATGAACAGACAGCAAACGTCAAAAAATGATGAACAGACGACAAAAATGCGTTGAAATGATGGTAAAAAGAACATGAGAGACAACACAAGAAAGATGACAAAAGGACGACACGAGTACGAAGAAAAGACAACAAAAAGATGACGAAAAGACGGTGAAAACCCGCTTTTCTTCCACACAAAACGTGTATGTTTCATCTATGTTATGCCGCCTTTCATTTTTCGTTTTGCTTCGTGTGGTTTTTAGGTTCGGTGGTTCGTTCTTTTTAATATCTGCCTTTCTGGCATATTTCCAGCGATTTTTTTTTGTAATTTTTATTGTCTTTTTTCGCGTTTTTGGTTGCTCTTTTCGTCTGCATTCGTAGTCAGTTTTGGCATTCGCCTTTCCTGCATCTATTTTTAGTCGTTTCGTCATTTTTCTAATCTTTCTGGACAGCATTTGTTACCTTGGCGTTTTTCCCACTTAATTTTTTTCGTACTTTCGTCGTCTTTTATTTTCATTATCATTCATCGCACCTACTTGTAATCCCTTGTTCATCGTCGCTATCTTTTTGTCGCCTGTTTGTCGTCTGTCTGTTACCTTTTTGACGTTTGTATGTCGTCTTTTCGTATCGCATTTTCGGCGTCTCTTTTTGTTACCATCTTTACGGCACATTTTGTCGTCTGTTCTTCATTTTTGACCTCCATTTTTGCATTTTTCGTCGTTTTTTCTTGCATGTTTAGTTGTGTTTTTGCTTTTCAAACGTAATGTTTGAACGTAAACGTAATTTCTGTAATGTTTTGTTGTTGCTATTTTGACTTAATTTCGTCGTATTTTGATGTTATTTCCGTCGTCTGTTTGTCGTTTTCTGACCTCCGTTTCTGGTACTTCTGGAGGATTTTTGCGGCTGATTGTTTGAAGTTTTTGGCGTTGTTTTGGCACGTTTTAGTCGTCATTTTATCGTCTTTTCTTCGTTTCTTATTGTCATCATTTCGTCTATTTTTGCAATTTTCTCGACGTCCTGTTTGTTTTCAAGACAACAAAAAGTGTCTTTCCGTCGTTATTTCCTCGTCTTTCAGTCATATATTTACCATCTTTTCACCATCTTTTTGCATTTTTTGTTGGCTTTTTGAAACCCTTTAATCGTTTTTTTCTGATGCATTTTATCCCTGTTTTACCGTCTTTTTGCCGTCTTTTCATCACATTTTCTACATTTTTTATTGTCATTTTGTCGTTTGTTCGATACCTTTTCACCGTCTTTTTGTCATTTCTTTGTTGTCTTCTCTTTGTCTTATATTTGTTTGTCAATTTGCCGGTTTTTTCGCGACGCCTTTTCATCGTATTTTTACCGTCTTTTATTTTCATCAGCTTAGCACCTACTGGTCATCACTTGTTCATCATCTTTTCGCTGTCTTTTTGCCTTTTTTTCGTCGTCTTTTTGACATCTAGCTTTGTCTTTTCGACGTTCGTATATCATGTTTTCGTTATCTTTTAGTTGTTTTTTCGATGCGTTTTCACTTTTCATTTTTCTGTCGTATTGTTGTCGCCTTTTCAAGGCCTTTTTTGCTATTTTTACACCACATTTTTGTCGTCTGTTTATCATATATTGACCTCCGTTTTTGAATTTTTCGTCGCTTTTTAAACTTTTTTGTTGTTTCGCCACCTTCGTTTTGGCGTCGTCATTTTGTCGGTTTTTTTAATCATCGTTTCATTCATTCGTTTTTTTTACAGTCGTTTCGTCGCCCGTTCGTCGTTTTTCTGTCTTATAATCGTCGCCTTTTTTGCATATTTTGTCACGTTATTGACGTTTCTACGATTATTAGTCCTTATTTTGTCAGTTTTCTGTTGTATATTTGTCATTGTTTCACCTTTTTTTGTTTTGTCGTGTTTTTGACGATTTTAAAACGTCTTTTCCTCATCTACGTCGTATTTTTACGTTAATTCCGTTCCCTGTTCGTCGATTTCTGACCTCCGTTTGTGGTATTTATCGTTGATTTGTCGTCCGACTGCTTTTTGACGTTTTTGTCGTTGTTTTTCTTGTTATTTCGACATATTCTAGTCGTCATTTTATCGTCTTTTCTTCGTTTCTTATTGTCATCTTTTCGTCGTTGGTTGGTTTTTCGTCTATTTTTGCAATTTTATCGTTGTCCTGTTTGTTATCCCTATAAAGCTGTCCTTTTTTTTCTCTTTTCGTCCTTCTTTTGTCGTCTTTCTATCGTATATTCGCCATCTTTTCATCGACCTTTCTGCGTGTTTTGCGTTCATCGTATTTTCTACTACTGTTTATAGTCATTTTAGTCATTTCGTCGATTTGTACTGCCTTTGTTGGCATATTTTATCGATGTTTTGGAATTTTTTCGGCATCTTTCCGTCCTATTTTTGCCGTCTTTTGTCTGTATTTTTATCGTTTTTTTTTGCCGCCTCTTCATCGGCTTTTCGTTGTCATCTCTTCGGTGTCTTCTCTTCCAGTATCTACAGTATCTTTTTTTCATTCTCTCTGGCAGATTTCTGTCGTCTTTTTGTGATCTTTGTGCCAGCATTTCCACATATTTTTGTTGTGTATTTGTCGTTGTTTGTCGGGTTTTGGCCCTTTTGTCGCTTTTTTCGTTGGATTGTGCCATTTTCATCGCCTTTTTTGTTTTGACACTTTTAAACTTCTTTTTGTTGTGTTTTTTTGGTTTGCTATGTTTTGCCATGTCTTGACTTCTTCCCGTCAACTTATTGTTGTCCTTACCAACGCCTTTTCGCGGTCTTTTTGTCATCTTTTTTTGGCTTTTCTTCGTATTCGTTGTCTTTATGCCATCTTTTGCTCTTTTTGTCGTCTTTTTTGTTGTTGTTTGGTCAGGTTATTGTCGTCATTTAGTCGTTTTTTTTATGTCTCTTCGTTTTTGTCAAGTTTTCGTCATTCTGTTTTGGCAAAAAGCTGCAAGACGCTAAAAACGACGAAAGCCGCCCAAAACAGCGACAAAAATGCCGAAAGCAGAGGTCTCAAAAACGATTAACAGACTACGAAAACATGTTGAAAAGATGACAAGAAGACGACTGAAATATGACAGCAAGATGACAGAAAGACGACTTATACGAAGAACGGTACGAAGAAGACAACAAAAAATGACAAAAAGACGGCGGAAAAGTCTCGAATAAACAATATTAGGACGACGAAAAAACGACGTGTAGACGAGGACGAAGAAGCTGCGAAAAGACGATGGAAAGATGACGAACAAGTGATGCCAAGTAGTTGAAAAGAAGAAGAAAAAGATTAAAGTCGGCAAAAATTAAGATAAAAAACGCCGAAAAAAGTAATCAAAAGCAGTAATCAAAAATGTCAAAAAACAACAGATAAACGATTAAAAGACTATACATAGTCACAAAATGACGGTAAAACGGCAACAAAACGACGGTTAAAAAGTGTCAAAAAGGCGAAAAACGACGAAAGAATGGCGAAAAGACAACATGCCAAATGACAATCAGACAAATGCAACATTTTTCTTGTTTTGACAACAAATAGGATAATGTAAGAATGGCAAAAAAGTGTCGAAAAAAACATCTTCTGTTGACGACGTGAAAACATGATGAAAAGATGACAAATATACGACAGAAATACGACAAATTGACAACAAAAAAGACGACGGGAACGGTACAAGAACAGCCGGATGATGGAAAAAGCCGA
Organism: Sabethes cyaneus; assembly: GCF_943734655.1. Taxonomy (NCBI): domain Eukaryota; kingdom Metazoa; phylum Arthropoda; class Insecta; order Diptera; family Culicidae; genus Sabethes; species Sabethes cyaneus. The sequence continues at coordinate 172,232,041 of NC_071353.1, forward strand.
AAGACGATTAAGGACAATTTTTTTACGGACTACGGACATTTCTTCAGCGAAGTCTGGCAACGCTGCCAGATCGCAGAGACGTGTGGCCGCGGCGGCGGTGTCGTAAATTCGTCTAATTCACGATGCGGTTTGCAAGGGCTTTACTTTATGGTTTTTCCCACAGCGCAGCGCAGCGCAGCAGTTCAACAACAGTTCGATTGCAGGCAGATCGATGACAAATGACAGAGTTGCGTATAAATCTATGATATATTCTTGCACATTAAAAAACATTATTCAAAGTAGCTTAGTGTGACGCCGACTAACCGGATGACCGACCGACCGACCGACTGGGTGAGTCCATCAGAATCCGAGCGCTGCGCGGTGATTAGTAAGTTAGTTCAATTGCTAGCTCTAGAGTATTGGGTTTTAATTTACCGACCGCCCGAAGTCAGCAGCAGCAGCAGCAGCAGCAGCTGGATATTATAAACTTCAGTGCATTTTATTGCCCAGGATGTTCAATTTGCTAGAACATAACACCGGGACACTCCTCCCTCACACTCCGCGGTTGGCTTGGCTTCGGCTGCGCTCAAAGTCATTCAAGTTTGACGACCAGCAATCAAACTAGTCATGCAAATATGACAAATAAAATGATAAATTCAAATCGAAAATTAATTGTTTTTTTTTCGCTTAACCACACACACACTCACACACTCCGGATTTAGTCGACCACACACAGGCTGGCGGCGACTACTAACTTCTGCTGCTATGTAGTTAGTTGCATTGCCAGATTGAGTCGCGATGGAAACCATTTTTATGAGGTTGCGTTTTTTTGCTGCTGCAAAAGTAGGCGCCGCCTGTTTGATGAAACGTTTGATGGCGTTCGCGCTGTGAGTTGTCATACTGCACTGCATATATTCACTGCACAGTAGGATAAATGAGCTCATAAAAAGTTAATTTTGATTGGATTGGAGGGCGTACGCGATTAGTATTTTTTTTACTCCGGTGTGGGTGGTAGGGGGCTTAAGTTTTCTATTAGTTCTTTTCCGGTGGTTTAGAATTACATATGAAATGAATTTTTCATGAGATTAATAGTTATTAAAAGAACAAAGGATTATGTCTATATCTAAAACGGAAGCAGCAATTATTTGCTACATCCACGTCTGGCCTCGGGGTATTTTTAAAGATGCAGCCGAAGTGAATGGCGTGTTACTCGGATTGAGCCGAAGGGAAGGATAGATCCTCGACAGCATTCTATACAATTGGTAAAGGACCAAAACGGCTGCAGCACTACATTGAACAATTTCCAGGATTTGGAAGAAGAAACTGCCGAAATATTGAATATAACTAACAAGTTGTTTCTCCCATCTACAAAAAGAGCAATCGGCTGATCAATGTCGCCTAAAAACAACTCTTTCAGATCTCAGGTCTCTCCCTGTTAAGTCGTCCATCTCAAATAGCAAGATTATGAGTTTTTATGAGTTTTGCCGAAATTTATTCAGTTGAACAACATAGGCAACATGGCGATTCAAGGGCAATGTAGATGAGAGTCCCAACTTTTGCTCTGTAACCGCCATTTTCGAGTTGATTGTTGCTTACAATTAGGCAACATCATGCTTGACTGTGTCATTTTAATGTGTATATTACTTTCCAGCCTTTATTGGTTACTAGCTGACCCGACAAACTTCGTATTGCCACAAATTAACCCGTGTTGTACATAAATCATAAATCTCGGATGATCTTTATCACAATCTCGAGTTTTGCAAGCCCCCCAGTGCAGTGGGCGGCGCTTCCGACGGCGGGTCACCGGCAACACTCGCGACCGTCTCGTCCTGAATGATCTAGTGTTACTATAGATAGTTTTTGTGGTCTAGTATTGACTAATGTTTTATGGAAGAGTCTCGAATTTCTCGAGTTCGATTAGTTTTTGAGTTTCGCAAAAATTTCTGTTTTATTTGTATGAGAGTCCATATCCCCCTACCACAGGGGTGAGAGGTCTCTAACTATCGTAAAATAAATTCAAGACTCCAAAATCTCCCACATGCCAAATTTGGTTCCATTTGCTTGATTAGTTCTCGAGATAAGAGGAAATTTGCATTTCATTTGTATGGAAGCCCACCCTCTTAAAGAGGAGATGGGCCATAACTCGCTTTCTAAAGAAGAGAGGGGTCTCAATTCACCATAGAAAAAAATCTTGCGTCCAAAACCACTTACATGTCAAATTTGGTTCCATTTGCTGGATTAGTTCTCGAGTTATGAGGAAATTTGTATTTCGTTTGTATAGGACCCCCCCTCCTAAAGTGGGGAGGGGTCCCAATTCATCATTGAAAAAAAAATTGTCTCCAAAAACACACACATGCCAAATTTGGTTCAATTCGCTTGATTAGTTCTCGAGTTATGAGGAAATTTGTATTTCATTTGTACAGGAGCCCCTCCTCTTAAAGTGGGGAGGGGTCCTAATTCACCATAGAAAATTTTCTTGCTCTCGAAAACCTTCACATGCCAAATTTGGTTGCATTTGCTTGATTAGTTCTCGAGTTATGAGGAAATTTGTATGGAAGTCCCCCCTCTTAAAGGGGAGAGGAGTTATAATTCCTCTTATAAAGAGGGGAGGGGTCTCAATTCACCATAGAATAAATTCTTGTCACCAAAAAAAACACCCACATGCCAAATGTTGTTCTATTTGCTTGATTAGTTCTCGAGTTAGGAGGAAATTTGTATTTCATTTGTACAGGAGCTCCCCCTCTTAGAGTGGGGAGGGGTCCTAATTTACCGTAGAAAATTTTCTTGCCCTCGAAAACCTTCACATGCCAAAGTTGGTTCCATTTGCTTGATTAGTTCTCGAGTTATGAGGAAATTTGTATGGAAGCCCCCCCTCTTAAAGGGGAGAGGAGTTACAATTCCCCTTATAAAGAGGGAGGGGTCTCGATTTACCATAGAATAAATTCTTGTCACCGAAAACACCCACATGCCAAATTTGGTTCTATTTGCTTGATTAGTTCTCGAGTTATGAGGAAATTTGTATTTCATTTGTATAGGAGCCCCCCCTCCTAAAGTGGGGAGAGGTTCTTATTCATCATAGAAAACATTCTTGCCTCCAAAAACACCTACATGCCAAATTTGGTTCCATTTGCTGGATTAGCTCTCGAGTTATAAGGAAATTTGTATTTCGTTTGTATAGGAGCCCCCCTCCCCCTCTTAAAGTGGGGAGGGGTCCCAATTCATCATAGAAAAAAAATTTGTCTTCAAAAACACACACATGCCAAATTTGGTTCCATTTGCTTGATTAGTTCTCGAGTTATGAGGAAATTGGTATTTCATTTGTACAGGAGCCCCCCCTCTTAAAGTGAGGAGGGGTCCTAATTCAACATAGAAAATTTTCTTGCCCTCGAAAACCTTTACATGCCAAATTTGGTTCCATTTGCTTGATTAGTTCTCGAGTTATGAGGAAATTTGTATGGAAACCCCCCCTCTTAAAGGGGAGAGGAGTTATAATTCCCCTTATAAAGAGGGGAGGGGTCTCAAATTACCCTAGAATAAATTCTTGTCACCGAAAACACCCACATGCCAAATTTGGTTCTATTTGCTTGATTAGTTCTCGAGTTATGCAGAAATTTGTGTTTCATTTGTATGGGAGCCCCCCCTCTTAGTGGGGGGAGGGGTCTCTAACCATCACTAAAACCTTTCCTGGCCCCAAAAACCTCTACATGCAAATTTTCACGCCGATTGGTTCAGTAGTTTTTGATTCTATAAGGAACACAGGACAGACAGACAGACAGACAGACAGACAGACAGACAGAAATCCTTCTTTATAGGTATAGATGTACAAATGCATTGCTAGGAATGGTCATTATCCCGCTTGCAGCTATGTTAATCAAAAATAATTATAATAATGCGATAAAACAAAAGATTATCTCAATTACACAAAGTGATTGTTCATATTATAATAATAGTAACCATATATGGAGTGGGAAAGTCCATTGCAAGCAACAAATGGCTTATGGAGCTTAGTTTGTGGCTTGCAATTCTTATAGTATTTTTACAATCCTGAGTCGTCTATGGGGTTTTCTTAATATCTCAGAAATATCGATGAATTTGGATGCGGTTTTTGTTGAGCTACTTACTAAGAATAAAATACGATCGAAATACTGATTTAAAATAACCAGAATATGATTCAAAATTTGATCAAAAATGTGGTCCAAATCTGATGAAAATATGGGCCAAAATCTAGTCCGGTATCTGATGTAGCTCCAAGAGCTGGTTCAGGTCCAGAATGTGTTCCAGGTTCACAATCTGATCCGAAATCTGAACAACAATAAGGACCAAAATGTGATGAAAAATTTGATCTGGTTGCTGGTTTGAAATCTAATTAAAACTTGGATAAAAACCTGCTCTTGGTCTAAAATCTGATCAAAAATGTGGTCCAAAATATTCAAAATTTGATAAAAATGTGGTCCACAATATAGGTCCAAAATACGGTCCAGGTTCAGAATATGGTTCAAAACTTGACTCAAAATCTGCTCAAAACGAGGGAGTGCCATAATATCATGTTACGGCTCTGAACGTACATTCCGCTTCACCGTATCCCAGTGAACCACCAGCCTCACGGGCAGCTGATTTCCCACAATTTTTTGACTCGAGAATAAGCTAAGCAGGAAAACGATGTGAGGATGGGCGTGCGCGAGTGTGTGGGTAGCAGAATGTCTGCACACAGCACCAGCGGCTGTTTCTTTTACGCCTGCGTGTGCGGCGTAAGCGTTGAATGCTATGTTTCTCATACCTCTTTCACGTGTGAGTAGACGATTCGTAACATTGATGCTTGGGTACAAGTTGCTTCCGCTACGTGAGCGTTCACTTCCGATACTTCTTTGGGACCCTCAATCGAAAGCAACCTCCGCTTTTTTTTGGTGAAGTTACCACCAGCAAGCCACTGCAATCCAACAGGAGTGTTAGATGTTGGCGGAGTCAAATTCTTAGTACTGATTGGGAAGTGCTCTTCCCCATAACTCGCACTCCATCACAGCCACCCTCTCAGGGATCTCCAACAGTTATGAACATTTGTCCAATACGGGTACAGGGATTATTTAGGGTTCAGCTCTCCATGTTCGCTGCAGATCGGACAAGATCTGTGTTATCATCCTGTTGGCAACATTGCATCCCAAGTAACATTTTGGGTTTTATCACACTCTTATGATGGCATTTGTTCTCATCTCTACACATTTCCTTGACTATATCATCTGCGTTTAGAAATGGCAGCTCACGTCGCGCAGACTCAAATCTTGGGCAGACGAAAACTACATGCTCTGGTGTTTCCTCCTCATTGCCGCACTCGGGACACAGTAAAACCTGTCCGGTTTTATCCACTGACCATCGATGCACCATCCATCGATGCTTATATCACCGCCTTCAGTGACTCGTTCAGTATTCCGTCAGAACATTCTTCGTCTTTAGACTACTGACTTTATTTTTTTCATCACCACATGGTAGGCACTGAATCCACTCCTGGAAACAGGATTTCTTGCTGTGCGTAACCTCTTTGTGGAGCGCTCGGGTGATACCAGAGGTTTCGCAGATGACTTCGACGTTATTACTAGAAACTTAGCCATGGGGGAAGAATGAGGCTAAGTGGATTGGACTGCAAATCAAAATGCCGAAAACCAATTGCCTTCTCGGGACCACAGTGTCCAAAATCGGTTGGCTACCCACAACAGAAAATGGTTAGGTAATCGTTACACTTTATATAAGAGAAATTTTGATTAAGGGTTTACCAATGTTCTCAGCAGCTTCCGCTAGCAAATTTTCAGTTTTGGAAAATATTGTTCGACAGTCTGCACGGGGCGCTCCCATGGTCCGCCCATATGTGGTGAAGAGGCGGGAGGGATGAAATTGCAAGGGGTAATCACAAATGTAATTACAAATGGACCGAAATAGCCCAGCCCAAATAGGTGAACGGACAACCGTGAACAGTTAACCCTACTTACACAGTTGTTATTAAGTTTTCATGGCTAATGCATGTATTACAAATTACTTTACATGGACTCCGCTCGCATGACCAATTTTTCCGTCATTTTTATTCAATTTGACTGTTATTTATATGCCATTTTTGTATTTTTTTATTTAACCGCACAGACAGAGACGACAGCTAAACACACAATCTGTTTAGCATGGTTTCCTTTTACAAAAAACGTAACAAATCCCCTCCCCCGCCCATCTCAACAAGTCGAAGATTCTTTACAACGTTTAAGCCTATACCAATTTGATGTTTGTGCTTGTGAAGTACTACTAGTACCCTAGAACTTACAAACAGTCCAGAACAGTGTTGCCAGGAAATGGGCTGGGGCTAGGTTATTGTTAAGTGAGGTAAAGCTCGATGTCTGGCACACTAGTGATGATGTCCATAACGTGGTACGGTGTGAGACTTTAATCCGCCAAAATCCTCACTGTCCCTGGGCAGAAGTCCCCCCAGGACCGCTCATGGTGACTACTAGAGGCTATGCGTTGCTTCAATAATGGCGCTCCCGTTACCTACGGAGACTATAGATTACAGAGGCGACAAGGCACTCAAAAACCGCTAAATTTTGCCACAAAGCCGACGATTTCCACCTCTCTAGGCAGTTTCAGTGTTAGTACGCCGTTCTACATAGCATTCCAGAGCGATGGACCGAGGAGTGAGCCATGTGGATCTCCTGCAGTAACCCTAATCGTTCTTAACGTCAATCGTAATTACGACGCAGTGCCGAATTCCTCCTCTCTTCTGGTTAGTTACCTTCTCAGCTCTTTCGATCACTGCACACTTTCCTTTCCTGAACACAAATTGCCTCTCTGACAATCCATGTTCACTCTCCGTTTATTTTGTAAGCCGGTTTGGAGCAATCCTCTCCAACAGTTTACCGATTGTGTCCAGCAGACAGATGGGTCGTTAAGCTGCTGGATCTCTTGGCGACTTTCCTAGTTTTGGTAAAAGTACTAAATTCTGTATCTTCCATGGCTCTGGAAAATAGCCTTCCTCAAGATATTTTTATAGAACCATTCTGCACATATCTGGAAATGCCTGTAATGCCCTGTTTCAGCGCTACATTGGGGGTTCCATCTGGGCCAGGCGCTTTCTTAGCTTTCATACCTCTCGGGGCAGCTTCGAATTCCTCGTTGAAGACTCGTCTTTTATCGGTGTCAACTCCCTCAACCGTACGGACAAGGTGGCCAGGTCGTCATGTTGTGCTGCAGAAAAAGTCCTTTAATAAACCCCAGGGGTTTAGCATCGGCGTCTCCATATACATAATTCCTTACAATAGTTGGATTTGCTTTGCATTATTGCTCGTTTCAGTGCAGCCTTGTCCACCCGGTGTACTATTCTCCATGCTTCTCCTCCCTCAGAGGTATTCTTTCCGTGCTGAAAGCTTCTTCTGGTCCTAAGGCATTCAACTCGAAGCTCCGCAAAGTGCGTCATTTCACCAGTAAACAGGGGTCCGTCTGGTTCTAGGCTCCCATTTTCTAGGGCTAGGGCTAGGACTCGATTTAATCCACCTATTGGTGAAAGGAACCTTTGTTGTACCATCGCATTTGTCATTTGAGTTAATAGCGGGGTCACATTCTGGGGTTTGGTTTAAGTTAGAAACTGACCGTTTTCCTGGATGTATTCGGAACGTTCCCAGAACATGTCCGGCTGTGGCCAATGTAATCCTGGACACTTTATATGACGACAAATGAACTGCTTTTGCAATTTCGAGTACTTAAAGATGTCACAAGTTTTATTTTAGTTCAATTCAGAAATTGATCCCCGATCCGGAACGTTCCCGGACGTGTTCAGACGTGGTCGATGATGTCTTGAACATTTTATACGACTACCAATGGTCTAGTTATGCACTTTCGAGTACTTGGAGGTGTCGCAGGTGCTTCTACGTTCAAGTTTCATATATTCCGGACCTTGTTCCGGACATATCTTCGGAACCGTACATCCGATCCAAATTCTGTGCGATAGAATTCTTATAGGCCGTTTCCGTTTGTTAGTTATTGCAGTCAAATCGGTTCAAGCATTTCCAAAAAGCGAATGTTTATTGTTATATTTTCACTACTGAGACTGTTATGCATTTATTTGTAAACTTGTGACTGACATAGTTTGATATTTTTTTCAAAACTTTGAAAACAAACATAACATTACTGTATAAAATATTGCTCTCTCCCAAAACATTTGCGGTATTAAGAGCTTTTATTTGATACTAAAAGTGTTGAAATCGGTTGAGCGGTTCCGGAGAAAATCATGTCACGTAATTTTTACATTTTTGCTTATAACTTTTAAACGAAATGGCGAACCGTCAAAAGAATTCAATAGTGATCTACAAGGTGATAACACCTTTCAAATAAGTATAATAGCGAACGAATCGGTTCAGTCATCTCCGAGAAACTGCAATAAGCAACCGAGGTGTATGTTGTGCAAGGAAAACAACGACTACGTGATGGAAGGCTTTAAATGCCCGGTGTGTCAGAAGGCAAAGGCAGGCCTACAATAATGGAGGTGATTCAAATCAACCTCAATCACTGCGACACTGCGCAGCAACTGCTGTGGCAGTCGACAACTGAAACGAAGTGCGACGTTGCAATCATAGCGGAGCCCGTGTCGAATTTCCTCCGATAACGGTAACTGGATAGCAGACAGAGCAGGAATGGCTGCGATATTGGTGACGGGCCGATATCCCATCCAGGAAGTGATTACAAGCCGATACGAGGGTTTCGTGGTCGCCAGATGGATGCTGGAACAGTTCCGTCGCATGCTGGACGAACTAACTGGATAGCTTATTGGACGGAGACCGATCGTCATAGGAGGTGACTTCAACGCCTGGGCAACCGAATGGGGAAGCATATGCACGAACGCCAGAGGAGCCAGCCTACTTGAAGCACTGGCAACGCTCAAAGTAGAGCTGAGCAACGCTAAAACAACCAGCACCTTCCGCAGAGATGACCGAGAATCTATCATCGACGTCACCTTCTGCAGCCCGTCGCTGGGAACCGACATTAACTGGAGAGTGTGCGAAGAGTTCACGTACAGTGACCACCAAGCTATACGGTACACTATTAGCCAACGGAATCCCGTGGCAGCACAGACAGGAAGAATTCACGAGCGGCAGTGGAAAATGGATGCAAGGACCTCTTTGTCGAGGCACTACGACCACATAGCGAAGCCCAGAATTGTAATGCTGATGAGCTGACCGAAGCGCTAACGAGAGCATGCGACACAACCATGCCGAGGAAGGTGGAGCCTAGAAACCGACGGCGTCCGGTCTACTGGTGGAATGAGTCACTCAGCGCACTACACGCTAACTGCAAAAGAGCTAGAAAGCGCTTCCAGAGAGCAAGAAGTACAGAGACTAGAGAGGAAAGAAGAAGTTGCCAAGGCCGCACTGAAATACGCGATTAAGCAGAGCAAGACAAACTCCTTTAAGGAGCTTCGTAGAGAAGTCGATTCCAACCCTTGGGGCGATGCATACCGAGTAGTGATGGCAAAGACCAGGGGCCCAGCAGTGCCAGCCAAAGGATGCCCAGATAAGCTAAAATGCATAATTGACGGCCTCTTCCCGAAACACGAGCCAACGTCCTGGCTCCCTACCTACTACCGGGCGCTAGAGGATGAGAACACCGACGAGAGAAGGATCTCCAATGACCAAACTAGTCAGAATCGCGAAAGACCTGAAGATGAAGAAGGCGCCGGGCCCGGATGGGAGCCCCAACGCAGCTCTTAAGGAGGCAATTCATGCATTCCCGGATATGTTCCGCACGGTGACGTAAAACTGCCTAAACGAGGGACACTTTCTAGACAAGTGGAGAATCCAGAAGTTGGTACTGTTGCCGAAACCAGGAAAACCGCTAGAAAGGATTATCCTGAACAGGCTATCCATATACACGGAGGGCGAGTACGGACTGACGCAAAGGCAGTTTGGGTTCCGGAAGGGAAGGTCGTCCACGCTAGATGCGATCTGGACTGTCGTCGAGACAGCAGAGAAGGCGTCCAAGCAGAAACGCAGAGGAAACCGCTACTGCGCAGTGGTCACTATCGACGTTAAGAATGCATTCAACAGCGCCAGCTGGGAAGCCATCGCTGCAGCGGTTCATAGAATGAGAGTCCCCGACTATCTGTGTCGAGTCCTGAAGAACTACTTCACGAAACGGGTGCTAGTATACCGGACGAACTTCGGAAAGGAAACGGCCGTGATCACGGCGGGCGTTCCACAAGGGTCAATACTCGGTCCATCTCTATTTCTACGCATGTGAAAAAGCAGCGAAAGCCATCAGTGCACTTTGGACCACGCAGTAGCAAGAGGCGCCTCTTGCCTCTTAGCCAGTGTATCATCGCCGATACTGCGGTATGGCGAACCAGCCTGGGTTACAGCGCTCCAAACCCAGCGCATTCAACCCAGCGCAACAGAGCAAAGCTGAGAAGTACGGCCCGACTCATGACCATTCGAGTCGGAAGCGCATATAGGACTATCTCATCAAAAGCTGCGTGTGTAATGCGTAATCTCATCAGGAGCTGCGTGGCTAAGTGGCAACAGGAGTGGAACATGACACAGAAAGGTGTATGAACCCACAGGCTCATATCGACTCTCTCGGTTTTGGTAAATGGGAAGCACGGGGAGGTGAACTTTTACCTAACGCAGTTCCTGTCTGGTCATGGTTACTTCAGGCAATACCTTTACCGGTTCTGGCACGCCAGGTCGCCCTTATACCCGGAATGTGGGAACGTGGAAGAAACAGCATCACGACAGGACAGGACAGTGGTTTTTGACTGTCCCAGATTTGCCGCATGGCGGGAGGAATTGCCGTCCGGTCTTAACGTCGGAAACATGGTGGAGGAAATGTGTCGCAACGAGAGCATTTGGAATGCCGTCAATAGCTCAATCGCACGCATCATGTCGGATCTGCAGCGTAAGTGGAGAGCGGAACAGCGAGGTAGCATCGTCTGTTAAGTTTCTGAGGATGAAACAAACGTCTCTGAGCCGCATATGACGCCCCAAAGCAACACGATCCGGAGCGCGTTAAAACCCTAAACTGGATGCATATGTGTGGGGATGGGAATTATCCCGAAATAGTCCCAATACTCAGATCGGTCCTTGTTCAAATAGGCATAGCTAAGAAACCCTGCGAGGGTGGCTGTGACGGAGTGCGCGTCATGTTGGAGGGCACTTCCTAATGAGGGCAAATGACCAGCAACGTTAGCCTGCGTTGATAACTGCAAAGTGCATGAGCACGGTATCCCCTCGATATGCCTGAAGGAGTAACGCTAGAAAGCGTGATAAATGGATAAGTACAAGAGCACAGCCTCCCCCTGAAGTAATACTTCATTGTGGTACCGGGGGATCCAGGCAGAGCACAAGGATGAGGTTTTGATGAGCGAAAGTCCCACACAACGTCCGGATTGGCTACGGATAAGACCTTTAGTTTTCCGAAACCTTGTGAAAAAAAACACACACACACACACTCGCCTCGGATCAACTTCGTGTTTTACGACCAATTTCTAAACCTAACAAAGGTACAAATGTTGTGATTACTCTAATGCTATGCTTTCTGACCAGTTTTCAATTAAATTCAAACGAACTGCACTGATATTTTATTGCGATTTTGCCAACATAACCATTTTAAGGGTTGGCAATAAAACCCAAATTGTGGGATTAGAAATTTGCGGTATGTTTGATTTGTCAAAAAGAAAGCTCTTGGTTGCAAAATTACAATTAAGCAAATCGTCAGCGTTATGCATCTACCCCCTTTTTAGAATGGCATAGCAACGCGCGCCGGTTCCTCTGGTAGTTTATAAATTATTCTGAGATAATCATAGTGCACATTTTATTGACATTAAAAGTCGTATTTCACACATTGTGCAATAGTCAATCATCGCTGTGACAGCGAGCGTCGGTTTCGTATGTTTATTAAAGGATATTTATCGGCAGCGCCGCTTACTTCGATCGAACTGAACCAGCCAAACTAGATTGACATCGGTTCATCGTTCTCCTTCTTCACCACTGCACTGCCACAATCGATGAGAAATCACACACTAAATCCACTCGTAATTTGCCATTTATGACTAATCGTCTGCGACGCCAAAAGCGTGGACCGCCAATGCGCGAAGTGAAAGAAAGTACGGGCGCAGTGCCATGATTTGCGTGACCGCCCGAATTGACCCCAGGGCCGCGGTGCGGCCAGCCACCAGCGCAGTGCTTGATGGTAAATCACTAACTGAGATTAGTTCCAATGGCCAAAAGCCAAACAAACGTTTTATCTAACCAACGCGAACTCTCTACGAGTCCTAGAGGAGATTGTTCCACCGTGATATGTGTGACTGTGCAAATGTTTGCCTTTTTTACTCTACATAGGTACTTAATTCGTTTCCAACACGGGCGCACTAGCTAATTGGATAAAATTAACATTCAGCAGCCGGGCAAAACAAAAACAAAAACACGAACGAAAAAAATTGAAGAAACCTAGCGGAACCGCTGGCCGGCTGCGCCGGTCCGGTCAGCATGGGCGCCTGGTGCGACCAAAATAAAAACCTGGTTGAAACCGAAAGTGAGAGTGTTTTCGATCGTTCGTTTTTTGTTGGCCGGTCATTCGACCGCACCGGCAAGAAGTGGCGGAAAAATGGGTTCGTTCATTGACCCACATTCGGTGGCGGCGGCGGCGGAGTCCGCCGCCGATCGATGAGCTGAGCGTTGTTGGTTTGTTTTGTTTACACAATTTCCGAGGCAGCTGCGGCTTCAGTCAGCCCCCTGCAGGAGAAGGGAAAGTCCGGATTCGGTAATCGACGGACGGATGGTGAATTAAATAATGGGTGAAAGGCGATTGACCTTCACGGTTCGGCGGCGCTGCCGCCGTTGTCATTTTAATCGTTTTAACGTAGTGAATAACGGTGTACTTACGTTGGCAAGGACGGTCAGGTGGTACATGGCCTGCTTCTCGAAGTCCAGCGGACCCAGCAGGAAGATGGTTCCTTCCGTCATGTCCGTGGACACAATTTTCTGTCGGATGGCAAACAGTGGTGAACCCTGAAATTAAAAGAAAAAAAAGCACGAGTTTGAATCAATAACTGTCGCTGATGGGATGGGATGGGAACAGTCGCTTACCCAAAGCTCCAAATAGACCGGCTTTTGCAGGAGCGGATTCCGGTTTGCCAGCACGTAGTCCAGTTCGGTGCCTTTTTTGGCGTCCTGTGGCAGAGAGAGAAAGAGAGATGAAAAGTGATCGTTAATTTAGCACTAATTGCCCGGGTTTTATGCGTTTGATCGAACACGACAAGAAGGATTAGATTAACGACGTGTTTGTTCTGGCGAGCAAATCAAAGTTACCGGCGCGTTTTACCGCCTGCTATATGCTCTATGTGGTTGATTAATGGCGACCGGGAGACTAAGCAACCATTGAAGTGTCGAGTTACCGTCGTTGTCGTCGCCATCGTCGGAAGATGGGATTTTATTTAGAAAAAAAGGGTTGCAACTTTGTCACAAACTGGAGTAGACCGACTTCGTCGGATGCAAATTCATGCAACCTTCGCGAGGGGATGAATGAAGCACAGAGCTTGGACCCGCGTGTGTGTGTGTGTGTTGAGGTTCTGTTTAGTTCGGAACATGACAGTACCATTAACTTCAACATAGTCCGGTGAAGAAGAAGCATGACGGCGATGACAGACGCATAACCGCAGAGAAAATGTATGGAAAAGCTCATATAAAATATGCCCATAACTATATTCTACTAACATCAGCGCTTACATTAGCTGTCAGCGCGGCCAGTTGGGTTGCATCTTCAAACGGACGGCTCTGGAGCCTTGTAAGGAAGTCCAGGAAATTGCTCGCGTGGTTAATTTATTACGCAAACGACCACATCATCAATTTGCTGCCGGTTTTCTCCTGCTCCTTTCGGTCGACACGATCAAGGTGACACACATTCGGTTTTACTAGCCACAAGTACTGACTGACTGACCACCATCGGTAGTAGTTTCAGTGCAGTTATAGGTTAGGTTCGGTTGAGTTGCGAGAAAAATGCTGTAACTGTCCCGTTGCTGTCGCTGGGTACTTGCTGCTGTACTTGCTGTAGTAGTAGGCTATAGGCTTAGGCAACGCGTGACGTATTTGCCCTGGAAGCTGAACCCCTTGCTATTAAGTTTGCTATTAACCCGAATGCGGCGCGCTCGCAAGCGCTTCCCGAGACGGAACCGAATGAAACGAAACGGGACAAAACGGGATTATTTCTGCCTCATGACTAAAAGCGGTGCGGACGTGTGCTGCCTACCGAAAGGTTCGAGACGAAGTCATTTTTCTGTAACGAATTTTAGGGCTCGCGTAACGTTCCCACGGCTAAACTTCAACCCTGCCCCCCCTCGCTATTTAACATATGTTCGATGATGTTGCAATAAATTTTCTCTTTATGTCGCGCGGCGACCGGCAAGCCGGTCTCCTCCAAAACATGCTTTTTTTGTAGCAAAAATGGACATCACGTTCGCGGTTCCGTGCGAAAGAGTGTGTGAGAGAGAGAGAAAAAGGGTGGCCTCAAAAGTCCTCGTGACACATTTCGAGCGACCCTTTTTCTTTCCTCCTAGCAGAGGATCGATCCGCGCGCTGGTCATGTGTCTTACGAATTTTGCGCTATCACTTCCGCGTTCTTCGTCTTCGTCTTCGGCGATCGGATGGTCGGATCGGTCAAGCGCGGCGCAAGGGCAACTAAATTATACTCGATAACCCATTTATCATAGACCACTGGTTGCTGTCGCTGTGCGCGCCTACTGCGCCAAACATAGTTCTCCTCTTTTCCTTACTTTTTCCTTGTGCTTCGTTTTCGTTTCGCCATAGCAGGCCTCGGCACGGAAAAGCGGACCGTCCCGTCCCGGTTATTGCGAAGGAACGCCCGAGGCGATGATGGGCTTTGTTCTATTCATTATGATTATTATTTATTTGCAATTGTCCGTGAGATATGTACACCTTTGGATGTTGGTTGGTTGGGGTGGACGTGGACGTGGACGGAGTGGCCGGCCGCGAGCGGCCGAAGCCACCTTCCCGGCGAAGACCCGCAACCGTGGAGAATCGTGTCGTCCGGTACCGTTAGGCTCGTTCGTTCGTTCAGGAGTCGGTCGATTGGGCAGCTGCGCTGCAGCACATTAGACACACAATCGCGATCATGGGATCTGGCGGGCCTTTTTAAGATCTTGTCTTGTTGGTTTGTTGGTTGGTTGCTTGCTTGCTTGCTTGCCGTGCACTCGGGTTCTTTTTTTTACTCAAGACTTGATCCATGTGAGGTGAAGCAGAGCGGAAATCGGTCGGTCTGCCGGGTCCGCATGGTTAATCGATCATGAGAGTTTGGCAGGGGGACCCGATTGGAAACGCATCTTTCTCGTTTTTTTTCCGCGGTCTCGATTCCGATTCCTTTTGCTTGAATGTTGAACAAAGTGTTAACAAGCCCATTTTTACTCCCGCCCAGCTCAGCACAGCCGGAAAGAACCGGCTTTTGGGCTCGTGTCGAGAAGACGCAGCAGCAGCAGCAGCAGCGGGGATTAACTACGATCTTTGCTCGCTGTGTGCAAAAACTGTGTCATGATTCTCCATCGGGATGCAGTTTTTCAGGTTGGCCGTGCGTGGGGAGCCTCCTGGGGGAGCGAGAAGACCGACGTTGATAGTCTTTGGCTGCACATCGGTAATAGGCCGTCGTGATATTCCCCGTACGGTTGTTGGATTGAGCGACGTAAACGGTTTGAAGATGATAAAACGCTTCATCCGGTCTTAAATAGAAACTCAAAAACATTGCTTTGGGCACATTTAACAACATGTATTAACCACCGTTGAAATAATAATAATTCTGTGAAGATTTTATTCCGCTTTTATATCAATCGTGTCCCCTTTTCGAAAATGATGCCTATACGGGGAAGGGGTACGTTCACGAGTTTGCTTCACTAATTTGACAGCAAGCTCAGATCGAAGCAATCATTGCGTGCGGGCGTCGGGTGTCGGGCGTCGCCATTGTTTTCGCTGTCGGTTGTTTACCTAAAACTTTGGATCTTTTCGTTCATATAATTTTTCTAAAACTTCATTTTCTGAAACCGGTAGCTTTCGTCACATTTGATTATGCAAACTAAAACTTAAAAGTACTGCCTTTTAAGCCTTTCCAGCACCGGCGGAAACCGCCAACGTGTGGGACGGATATTGTGCCGAGGAGATTGAATTTCCGACTCGCTTATATTACTTACTAGGTAGCAGCATTGAAAAATTATTACCTTTAGCAAGGTTTTTTACGATCAGAAAAGGCTTTAAAAGGGCACAAAACTGTGGCAATAAAAATAACGATAGTTCATGTGTGTTCATACTGTGAGCAGCACTCAGTAGGGTCACACTTTTTACGCGAACAATCGCGAGGAAAGTATGCGGCTTCGAACCATAGGGAAGTCAGTTTTGCGTTTGTGGCAAAAGAATAGCCCCAATAAATCAACCTAGATTCCGGGTTAAAGTCCATAAAAATGATAACAGAACTGAGCACGGGAGAAATACAGTACTCATTGACCACTCATTTTACAATAGGCTTTGATGAAAATGCATTTGAAATCGAAATTAATTGCTTTTCCTTCGGCAGAAAGTGTAAAAATCGTCCTGTAACGATCAAATTTGTTCAAGAAAGTGGAAAGCTGCTGTAACAAAAGCTTTATGATGCACTCAAGTTGGTTGGAAACAATGTAACAAGAAGGATAAACCTTACGTACAATGCAAGATTTCCGTATTTTTATAAGGCTGCCCGAACATTATCACTGGAACTAGTATTTTGATCTATTTTACGCATTCCGTATTCCGCATTTCCCTTTTTTATTCGCAATATCGTTATTAAGTGAGCGAACTGTTCATTATCCGTGTTTTAGGATCAGTGTTTTTTCATTCATTTTTCTCTCATGGTTGAACTACTTTTACTACTTATCTCCTGGTCAAGAAATACGGAAACTAGTTATAATGTACCCTTGAACAAGAGGCTTCATTACACATATCAAAGCCAGTTTCAGCCGTATAACTAGCACCGGCAAGAGGCATCTTCACAGATAAATGCATTATTCATTAAATCCATTATGAAGAAGTAAATGGAGCATCCTGACGGAAACGACACTTGGCTTAAAGAGCTTGATTTCAGCGGGATTTGAACCCACGGCCACTCCTTGACAGACTGAAGCATTTGACCTAATTACGGGAATAGGACCAAGTGTGGGGATAGTAGGGTGATTCCAACTCCTAAGAGCAAACACCGAATATGTGGTATATAGTATAGATATATAAGCGATATAATAAAAACCATTAATTAAGATTTCACTTTAGCTCGTAAGTACTTCTTTTGTTCGAATGCACATGGAATCTGCTGGTCATTCTCCTGGCAGATCGACTATTGTTATCAGTGCATGATCGATTGATCGACGAAACCGATCGTACATTTTGCATGGTAGTACGTTCGTGGTAGCGCCGCGTCAACGAGGGGCTCGTCACGACATTCCCCCGCCCGTGAACCTTGGTGGTTGACTGAGCTCTCCAGGTGTTCGTTCCTAGGTTCACCTTTCTCCACGTCGAGCACCGCCAGCTTGACTGCCGGCCGTCGAAGAATACCGGTAGCAGTTCGAACTGTGGCTTGTCGCACCCGACCATCTCGTCCAGGAAATACTTTCTCCACACGTCCTCTGATCCACTGGTCCCTTGCCGTACCACCCACTACCAACACGAGATCGCCCACTTCCAAATCCTTCACCTTGTCGAACCATTTACACCGCCGATTGATCACTGGAAGATATTCTTTAATCCAACGGTGCCAAAATTCAGTTGTGATGTACTGCGCCAATCTCCAATTGCTTCGCAGCGTTGCAGGTTTATCAACCTTCGCGGTGATAAAGGGCTTTGCACCCGTGGAACTTCCCAACAAAAAATGGTTGGGCGTAAGCGCCTCTTGGTCGGCCGATTCCAGTGGCACGTAGGTAAGCGGCCTAGAATTAACCATTACTTCCGCTTCGTAAACAATAGTCGCCAGCGTTTCGTCGTCTGGTCGCCGAGGAGCATCCAGGGCTGTCCCCATCGCCGATTTCACCGATCGGACAAGTCTTTCCCATACTCCGCCCATATGCGGAGCGGCAGGTGGATTAAATGTCCATTTTGTCAGCGCACTGGTAAACGTCGATGCCAAAGCGTTTTCTCGAGATACGATAGCTTTTAATTCGTTACTGGCCCCAACGAAACACGTCCCGTTATCGGAGATAAATTCAGCAGGTGTTCCGCGGCGGTAAGTAAAACGTTGTATCGCCATGATACACGAGTCTGTAGACAGGCTATGCACTATTTCCATGTGAACAGCGCGAATTGGGAGGCAGGTAAACAAAGCCACCCACCGCTTCACTTGACTCCTGCCTGCTCGTACTGTAACAGGCCCAAAATAATCCAGTCCCACGGACGTGACTGGTCTCACAAACGGCTGCATTCGATATGCTGGAAGTGGTGCCATTGGAGGTGGTCTTGGTCTCGCTCGCATAACACGGCAGTATGCACAGTTCTGCATTACCTTGTAGATTAGCGATCGCAGTTGGGCACTTTCAAATCGTTGGCGCATCTCGTTGAGGACTGTCTCTCGATTGGCGTGGTGGTAACGGCAGTGGTACCAGTCTGTAATGAGAAAGGTTATCAGATGGTTCTTGGGAAGGATCGTTGGGAACTTAGCTTCGGACGGTGCAAATGGAGCAGCACCGATTCTGCCTCGCATTCGCAGGACCCCTTCGTTTTCCAGGAACGGCCACAATTTGTAAATGGGACTATTTTTTGCAACTACCGCATGGCGTTTCTCTGGTGGTCCCTGTGTCTTCTTCAGCATGCTTATTTCGTCAGGGTATGCTTCAGCTTGTGCAAGTTTCCACAGCATCGCTTCTGCATCTCTCAGTTCCGATTGGTCAAGAGGTTCGAGGTTGAGTGCCTCTTTGCGAACCTTTCGTCGTAGATTACCGGTGTAGCGGATTACATAGGCTATCGTCCTGTTTAGGAAACCCCAGCGCCTGAAGCGAGTGAGGTCAATCACCGGTGTTGGAACCCAATGAGAGAGACATCTCGAGCGAAGTTCCTCCTCTGTGGTTACAGTTTGACGTTGGGGCCAACCTGCCTCCTACTCGTACAGAAATGCGGGGCCTCTCATCCAGACGCTATCTGGACGAAAATCGGGGCCCTTTTTCCACTTAGTGGCCTCGTCCGCAGGGTTCAATTTAGTCGGCACCCATCTCCGCTCGGTTTGATGACTCAGACTGAGAATTTCTCCAATTCGGAAGGCGACAAATTTGTTATATCGATGATGTTCCGATTGAATCCAAGCTAAAACGGTGCTTGAATCGCTCCAGAAATATCGCTGGTGAATTTGCAGGGTATGGTTACTGGCAATAGATTCTGCAAGACGAACGCCAATAACCGCGGCTTTCAGTTCGAGCCTAGGAACGGTTAAGGGTTTTACGGGAGCAACTTTAGATTTCGCAGCAACCAGAGACACTTCGAATCCCGAAGGGGTTATTAGACGGAAATAGGCTATGCAGCAGTACGCCACCTCGCTGGCGTCAACAAATACATGAAGCTGCAGTTGATAGTCGCTAGAAAAATGATTGAAGTAGCATCGAGGTATGCGAAAACTACCCAATTGTGGAAAGAGGTCCGTCCACTGCCGCCATCGAATCGTTAGATCGTCGTTAATGGCGTCATCCCAGTCGGTTCCTGAAGCCCAAATTTGCTGGATGAGAACTTTTCCGTGAATGGTGAAGAACGAGAGGAATCCGAGAGGGTCGAATAGGCTCATAACAACCTTCAGGACTTCTCGAACATGTACCCAGTTCACTCCGGAGAATCGGCAGTAGATCGTTGCGCATTGCGCAGGCGTAGGCGAATTCATCGTCTCTCGAAATCCACTTCATCCCGAGAACTGATTCGGAAGATTCGCCTCTTTCAAGCTGGAGGGATTTAGACTCCTTGACGGAGGATTCCCCGATTCCTTGCAAAACTTCTGTAGAGTTGGAAAGGAAGTTTCTTATTTCGAAACCTCCGTACGAATGAATGCTTTTAACTTGGTTTACGACTGTTACCGCTTCGTCAGTGGTTTGAAAACTATCCAGGTAGTCGTCCACATAATGGTTTTCCTTGATGGCTGATACAGCGCGAGGGAACCGATCCGCAAACTCCGAGGCATTCAGGTTCTTTACGTACTGGGCGGACGCTGGCGAACAAGTAGAACCAAACGTTGCGACGTCCATTATATAGACCTGTGGCTTTTCGGAGGAACTTGAGCAATACAAAAAACGTTGGGACTGGCGATCTTGTTCCCGGATTTTGATTTGGTGGAACATTTCCCGTATATCTCCACACACGGCGACAGAAAACTGACGAAAACGGCTCAAAACGGTAGGAAGCGGTAACAGAAGGTCTGGTCCCTTCAATAATTTCGAGTTGAATGAAACTCCCCCGACCTTAGCTGCTGCATCCCAGATCAGTCGTACCTTTTGCGGCTTTTTCGGGTTCGTTACGACTCCCAGCGGTAAATGCCAAACCCCTTTTTGGATCCGATGAATCTAGCTCTTCAGCAGTGGCCTTGTGTGCGTATTCTTTACGCTCGTACTCGGCAATCTGTTCGCGAACTTTCTCCTTTAACAATGACTCCTTCTCTAATCTTCTTTCCAACGACTTTAGACGGTGCAGTGCCATCATATAACTATTGGGGAATTCTGGTTCGTCCACTCTCCACAAAAGGCCTGTTTCAAAACCGGTTTTCACTCTTCTGGTTGTTTCTTCTAACAACTTTCTCGCTCGTTTGTCGTCCTCAGACTCCAAGATTTCGCTGGCGGAGCTGATTTCCGTGCGTTCCAGTGTGAAATAATCCCGCAACTGTTCATTCAGCTCCGTGACGGGATTCGAGGCCACAGCAACATGAAAATTGGAGATTGCATCTGGTGGCGAATAGTGTGGTGCACAACCGTAAATAGTCCAGCCAAGGCGACATTTAGCTGCAACCGGTTCTCCTGGCTGCCCTTCTCGTACCAGTGATGGAACCCCAAGATGAAGATTGTCTAGCCCGATGAGCAATTGCGGTTGGACTAGATCATAATCTTCCAGAGGGAGACCTCTTAGATGAGGATATCGTTGAGCTAAATCATGGTATCTTAGCGATTGCGTCGGTAAAACGAGGCAGTTGACGGTACGTGCTTGAAGAAGTTTACGTCTCGTCGCGCTGCCCTTCCCGGCAATCTCCAGCTGTACTCGTTGTGAGTTTGACTCCTTGCGCGATATTGCCTGTCCACTTTAAAGTCAACGGTTCTTTCGGTCCAGCAATACCAAGTTGCTTGGCGACTTTTTCTTCTAGCAGTGTTAGCGAAGATCCTTCATCGATAAAGGCGAAAATGATGTGCGACCGATCACCTTCGTTCAGAACGACTGGAAGACTGGATCCTGCTCTACTTCCATTTATTGACATCTGGCGCACGATTTCTCGCTTTTTCTCCAATGATTCCTGTCGGATAGCTTGTTGCTTAGCTTGAGACAACTTTTCTTGTTCTAGCTTTAGCGCTCTTATCCGTTTTTCCTCATCCATCAAGGCTTTCTTCTCCTCTAATTGCCGCTGCATTTCGTTCAGCTCCTGCATTTTTAATGCTTCTTGCTCTCTTACTTCCTGCTCCTTTATAAGGCGTTCTTCCTCCGCTAGCCTCATTTCTGCTTCCACCCGGGCCTGGTTAGCATTTGAAACCTCACTCGCTGCAGGCTTTTCAGTAACTCTAGTCGCGGATGCAGCTTTCGATCCTGTTTTCGAACCCGCTACGCTGGTGGATCTAGTTAACGATCCCTTAGGCGACCTGCCGACAGGTTGTACCTTTAACGTTTCCAACTGTTGCTTGGAGATACCGGCGGTGGGTTGATGTTGTGGAGTACCGGCAGGCAACTTTTGCTGAGAACTTTCAGTCCTACATTCCTTACATGAATACGGGCGTTTTTTTACGGATGAATCCACTCCAGCGCACTTGAAATGCTCCCATTTGTTGCATTTGTCACACGCAACCATATTGGCATCTGCATGGTCCGGGAGGAGGCATCTTCTGCAAGGAGAACTCTTCTCAGCGGTATCGCGAAGTTCTTCCATCGTTCGACCCACGTACAAAATTCTTAAAGAAAATTGTGGGGATAGTAGGGTGATTCCAACTCCTAAGAGCAAACACCGAATATGTGGTATATAGTATAGATATATAAGCGATATAATAAAAACCATTAATTAAGATTTCACTTTAGCTCGTAAGTTTTTCTTTTGTTCGAATGCACATGGAATCTGCTGGTCATTCTCCTGGCAGATCGACTATTGTTATCAGTGCATGATCGATTGATCGACGAAACCGATCGTACATTTTGCATGGTACACTGAGAAAACTTTTCGTATAGTTTCTATGTGTTTCACACATAGATTTTTTCCACCTGCCAAGTAAATGAACTTTATGTGCCAAACAGTTACCATTTATGTGTTTTTAAAATTTACCTTTAAAATTTGCACATACTATTCATATGCATATAGTTTTCATGTGAACTTCTGGGCGGACTGTGTTTATATGTGGCACATAATAATCATAAGGATTTTCGTATGGAAATTTTCCATTAGTTATGTGCGGATTATTTTGAGTGTAGTACGTTCGTGGTAGCGCCGCGTCAACGAGGGGCTCGTCACGAAACCAAGACTTCTAAAATGACTTCAGACATACTTAGCGGATCACAAAGACCACAAATTTTCACCCTCGGTTCTGTCTGTCTGTCTGTCTGTCTGTCTGTCTGTCGTCTTATTGTATTACATCTTTCGTCATTGCAACCCGAGCAGTTACCAATACCAATCGCTCGCGAAGTCCACTCTGTTACCCGCGTGTGTAAGCGAGGGCGTAAGATGGACAGAAGAAGTAAAGCGAAATCTGCAGCGATACATCCTAGTGTGCCGCTCACGCTCGCGGGTTGTTGGCAGCTCTCGAGCTGCTGGGCTAGAGAGTGGGCTGCACAGAACGATGCTTCGAGTTCGCGAGCTACGTTCACGAGTATGTAGGTAGCAGAATGTTTGCACACTGCAGCAGTAGTTGTTTATCGTACGTTCGCGTCAGTGGAGCAACCGTTGGATGCTATGCTTCCCACACACTTTCGAACCTCCCTACGACGATATTCTGATGACAGCTAACGAGGAACCACTTGACTTTTTATTCAAAACCTTCAAAGATTTCCGCTACCGAACCTTCGCAAAGACCGCACCACAATGTCACGGTAAGGCTCTGAAACCAACTCTCAAACCTGGGTCCAAAATCTAATAAAAAATGTGGTCCAAAACATGGTCCACAATCTACAGTCCAATTCTGTCCCAAAATCTGGAACAAAATTCGATAAAAATGTTGTCCACGGTATGGTCGAAAAGTAAAATATGGTCCAGGTCCAGAATCAGGCCCAAAATCGGGTCCAAAATCTAGTTGCTGGCTTAAAATCTAATTAAAAATGTGGTCCAAAATCTGAATAAAAAATGTGGTCCAAAATCTGGTTCAGAATTTAATGGAGCTGCAACATCTGGTCTGGTTCGGAGGCGTATTATCAGCGGAAGTCGTGCTTACTATGGGCTCCACAAGCAATTGCGGTCGAGCAGACTAAGTCCCCGTATAAAGTGCACTCTGTACAAAACGCTTATTAGACCGGTTGTTCTCTACGGGCATGAAACATGGACAATGCTCGAGGAGGACCTGCGAGTGCTCGGAGTTTTCGAACGACGAGTGCTAAGAACGATCTTCGGCGGCGTACAGGAGAACGGAATATGGAGGCGGAGAATGAACCATGAACTCGCACAGCTTTATGGCGAACCCAGAAGGTGGCTAAAGCTGGACGGATACGATGGGCAGGACATGTTGCAAGAATGCCGGACAACTACCATGCAAAGATGGTGTTCGCCTCAAATCCGGTAGGAACAAGATGACCAGGAGCGCAGTGAGCAAGATGGTTGGACCAGGTGGAGTGAGAACTGGCGGAGAGTACTCGGTGTCCGAGGAATTGGAGAGCGGTAGCCCTCAACCGAGTTACATGGAGAAATTTTGTTCAACAGGCCTTGTCTTAGGACGGCAAACCACCTAAGTAAGTAAGTTGCGGTGAAACGAGATAACACTACATCTGAGGACACTGATTGTTAACAAATAATTCGTACAGCACGCCTCAAATAGGTCAATCGGCTGCTGCAATCTCAAACAGTCAACTGTGCAGTATAGAGAGCTCGTCAATGAATAGTGTGAAAAGCAAAGAGCCTAGGTTACCTCTTTGTGGAACCGCTGATGGATTACAAAATTGTTCCGATTCTTCCGGACCGATTTTGATACCTAAACTGCGGTCAGTGAGAAGGACCTCATCCATCTGGTGAAAGCGGCAGAAATTTCAAGTTTTTCCATCCACAGGAACCATGATGGACTTTTTTCCACGATGTAGGAAATACATTCTGCGTCTATTTTCAAAGAGCGAAATAAGGCGCTATATCCTGGGCCACTTGCAGCCTGGCTTCTGGTCTGGCCCGAGTGTCCGGAGTATCACTTAACCTTTATTAGCAAAGATACTCCTAACGACTGTGAGATTAGATTAGAAATGAAAGAAATAAAATCTGCCGGGGAGAAGTTTCGAATAACATCGCCAATGGGCGAGCAGCAGTTGCAGCATCTTTCTTCAGAACACAAGTATGGTTTTTATGGGAAGGTATATCTTAACATCGTCCGCGTAAAACAGGTAGCAGTATAGAGAGCTCGTTAATGAATAGTGTGAAAAGTGAAGGGCTCAGGTTACTTCCTTGTGGAACCGCTGAAAAAATAGTTCTGATTCATAAAGTATAAAGTGTAACTTTGTACAAAAATAGATTATAAGCTCTGTAATAGTAGCTAGCTATGTTCAGCTGTCGCCTAGAAAATGGACGTCGGAGCTTACTAGATTTTTGTAGAGCAGAAGACCTGAGGTGCAAAAATAGCTAATGTGCATAGCCCCACGCTGGTTTATGAGGTGGTCTAAGTGCGGGCACACAATCGGAGGTCGAATGTTTTATAGTTTAGGTAATGTGACTAACAGCATAGTTAACATTTGCAAATAGGTCAAGGCAACTTCAATCGACCCGACTGATTGCTTCGGTTAGGGCAGAAAAATTTGCTCTTAGCAAGTCCAAGTCACTAGCGTCAACAATATCTTCAAATTCAGTGGAGACTGGCAGGTCCACTACCACTTCAACAGCGGGATGATCAGCGTCAACTGGAACTACTGGGTCAAAAGCTTCATGGACTGAGCAAAAGGAGGTTGCAGATTCGTTGACCAAGACAAGGTCATGCAGACGTGAGTTTCTGTTGGCTGCCGTATTTATTTGCGTTAGATCTTGCAAGTAGAAATGTTCCAAAATGTACGATCGCAAGCTGTCAACCACAGGCGGTGCACGCCCAGGAAAACTCCAAACAAGACCGGATTGTTTATTGAAAAAAAAAAGAGGACGGTAGTCGCACTGTTACTACTAGGGAAACGTTGGTAGTTCTTATGAACACTCATTTTCCCTATTGGACAGTGACTACTGGAAGCAACTTCGACGGGCAGCAGCAAGATGAGTCATCACGCAATGTGTCAAATGACTCGGTTCTACTTGCACCCCGACTGTTTACAGAGGCTTCAATCAACTGAGCACTCAGCGCCTTTGAACCTATGAAGCCCACAGGTCCTGATGATATACGGAAAGTTAGGGGCTGTCCATACCAAAAGCATTCAGACTAATTAGTCTGACATCAACGCTGATCAGGTTGATGGCAAAAATCACGGGCAATCACATCCGCAATGAATTTTTTTTTTTATAAAAACGCCTCTCTGCATAGCAATCAACATTCCTATTAGCGCGATAAATCTACGGAAACTGCACTTCATTGCCTAGTGACGCTGATTGAAAATTCGCTCCAATATCAAGAGGCGGTACTATGTGCTTTTCTTGATATTGAAGGCGCTATCGATAACAGGTCTTTTGCTTTAATTAATACAGGTCTCCTTTTCAAAGGAACTGACTAGCCGAAAATGAACTGAATTCAAGCAATGCTGTTAAGTGGGGAAATCACAGCCTCAGCCTAGGAGATACGTCGATCATGATTTCAGCGATCGAAGGATGCCCTCAAGAAAGAGCTCTCTCTCTCCTTGTTTTGGTCGCTGGTTGTCGACGCACTTTTGCACAAGCTGTCACGGCTTGGTTATGAGACCATTGCTTACGCCGTCGACGTAGTACTTATCGTCAGAGGTCAGAGGTGTCATTTGACACAGTGCTGTCACGTTGTATTCAATAAGTTCTAAACACCAGCATGTTACGGGCCTTACACGAAGGGCTTAATATAAACTCCACCAAAACAGTCGCTATACCGTCTACTAGGCAGAGGAGACATACCTTTACTCCCCCTACACTGAACGGTGTCAGACTGGACTTCAGTAAGGAAGTTAAACAACTGGGTATTATCGTGGATCAAAAGTTGAACTGAACTGCTCACCTAGATTATGCTGTTAAGACCAGCGCCATGCGCATAACACCACCTGCAGGCCATCGAGGCAGATATACCCAGATAAGTTTTACCCCAGATAAAAAGTTGGCTGCTATACTTCACTCTAGGTTTTTGATCATTCCGATTGGCAGATTCAGTATGAGTTAACTGGACCACTGGCCATTTCAGGCTAATTGATCATCGCTTTCCTTGGACCATCAAGTCTTCCCTGAAATCCTGGAGAGACACTTCTATCGTTCGCTTCTGACGTCTCTGAAGCAGTGTTGCCACCTTTTAATTTGTATTTCAAATGTCAACAAAATCTTTTCATCTGTATGGCTTCGAAGATTGCTTAAAATACCAAAAATCTGTATAGAATCTATACGAAATTCAACAAACAGAATTCTGTGTAACAATTTGCCACAAAATCTGTATCACTAGAGAGAAATTATAACATCACCTCGGAATTCATTAGCGACATCTCTGGAACATATCGCGAAGGAAGAGTTTGATTGTGAAGTCTCAAAGCAAGTGTGGGGACTTGCACAAACTATGATTGAATATAGCTCTGTGATGAGGTCGGTCTAAACTATTCAGAATTGAGAAATTGCCAAATTACTCAGATTTTTGGGCTGTTCCTTTTCAGGTGAAAGTGAGTCGGACCGTACTCATTTTGAGTCGAATCTCCTGAGTTCGACCTCGCTCAATGCAGAACGAAGACATTAGCTCTCTTCCAGTTCACTGGATGGCCAATGCCAAGACTAAGTTTCTAAGTGGCTTGAAAATTGATTTCTCCCAGAAGTCCTAGAGAAATAGTTATGAGAAAAAGGACTTGATTTTTAGGTATTGCTACTGATGTTAAGGTTAACGCAATGTTAAGCGCTACTACCATCAAAGAATCTTTTCGCTTCAGAAATTGAAGAGAAAGAAAATTCCGTTACGCCGGCTTGGAAGTTGTTTACCATTGTGTAAAACATATATGACTGACTATTTTGATGATCCGGGAAAGTTCGCGTTTAGCCTATGCCGTACCAGAAGAAGGATTTTCTAACTTTGAACAAGCGGATATAGACGAATTGTTTGCTGACAACTCTTTCAGAGATGAAAATTTGCTAGAAATGTCCGCTGCAGACAATATTCCAGAAGAGCCCGATGATATAACCTCAAATTCAGTTAAACATATTCTTCCGCTAGCGGAAAATCTTTTTCGGAAGAAGCTTACTGCAAAAGTACAGCGGAGCCGAAGCCTACTTTGCTCTGCTTCTTTCGGAAGCACAGCTTTCGTTTTGAATCCCATCCTTTAGCTTACTTACTTAGTTTGACATATTGCGGTAGCAATGGACAGAACAGACGTTTGCTTCCTTCCAATCGAACGGAAATTCTGAACGTTCGGAAATGCCTGCATTTTTGAAGCCAATTATCTTTAATGTCGGAATAAAAACTGGTAATCAATCAAGTTAGTTTTAATTTGATCCGGATATCTATTAACAGCGTTATCTAGGAAATAGGGAGAAAAAAAAAATCGACGTATTTCCATGGAGTGCATAAGTACATTATTGAGAAATAACGAGTTGACCGATATTCAAACGGAACTGCGCACAATCGTTTCGTGCTTTTAAACAAGAAGAGAAAGGATGGTGTAATTATTTAAACGCTGATTAGGTGAAAACTGGTCAAGGCAGGAAATCGAAAAGCCACATTAAATTCGAAATTAATGAACAAATCGACCGTTAGGTTGTTGGTTAGTGGAAAATTGTCCTGTCCTGTGTTGTTGGTCGATTGACGAGAAGAAATTCATTCCAAAGTTGTGGCTGATTCGAACGGAAAGCACTCCGATTGAAGTCAATCAATAAAACGATGAAACTAAATACCCATTCCAACTGTACCTCACTTAACGGTAAGGAAGCCAAGAAGCACACCACTAGTATCGTAACATCATAACGGAGTCAGTGGGTACCAATCATATGAGGAGGGCAACAACATTGTTCTTCTCGCAACAAACCTAACGTAGCACCGAAACAAGTTTTCTTCCGATCTAGTTCAGTCAGCTGTGCTGGCCCTGGCTGGGTATTAAAACATAAGTACGTGTAAAGACCGATTTCCGTTCGACCCGAATAAAATAAATTTATGCTGTACTTATTCTAATTATGTTTGCGCTTGTTGCGCGCATCAACCACGCAACATGGCAGCACGGCTCGTCGATAGCCGTTTGCGCACAGCATGCATGGCTAACTATGATGATTGCGGCCAATAAAATGCTAAAATTTACTGTTGTTTACTCTTCCAGTTTGCCTGTCATAACAAGAAGTGTTTTGCGGGGTGTCTTCTCTCGCTGACGGTGTGAGTTTTGCTACCGACGCACGCGGAGCGGAGGAGATTTACGATTGATTGTGTGGTGGCGGCGCGTGCCGCCACCATTGGAACCAATTGGAAGTGCTGGAAACTTACCTCCGGCACCATGATGATACCCGTTTTGTGCGGAAAAATGAGGTCATGCGGCGTGGTAAAGTTGGTGGCCGTTATCGAGCACGCCTGCACGGACATGCCACCCTTGGTGTCCTTCACCGACACCTGGAAGTCGTAGTAGCGGCCCGCTTCCAGTCGCCTCGTCAGGATCACGTTCGCCTGGCAGATCGAGTTGAATTTGGTGCACGGCAGGGTCTCGATCTGGACGGTTGACGATGCGGCGTCCCCTGGGAAAAAAGAAGGGCGATGTTAGAGGATTGGAAGGCTGCCTTCCCATGGATAGACCGAACTTACCGACTAGCTCAAACTGCAGCGGATACTCGAACTCGTCGTCGGTGGCTCGCAACCGGTAGATGACCGAACCGACGGTGGCGTCCGCCGGAACCAGCACCAGCCGCATACGGGTCGAGGGATCGAACTTCGGGTCCAGCCCGGCCGTCCGATGTACGAGCCCGCCGAGCAGCAGCAGCAGCAGCACCCAGTAGCAGTAGCTGGTCCACCACCAGATGGCCACGGCGGTGCCGCCACGGTTGTGAAACATTCTGAAATGGATGGAAACGAAAAAAAAGGGTTTGCACACGAATTAGAATGGCCGTAAAGTGGTTTAGTTTACGATTATCGATTGCGGGAGGGGTCGGTCGGCCCGACTAATGAAGTCATTAAGCTATCCGCTGACCGGCGGTGCGGCGCGGCGGAACATACGTAGGTACATTGTGTGTTCAGAAAAGTTATCTCGCGGGCGCCTCTCTAAAATGGGCGATTGTGTGAATAGGTGTTTGCGGCCTATCCGCGCAGCGCCCTGCACACACACGTTATGGAAATTGCACCACAAACAAGATGTATAAATATTTATTATTAACGCAGTAATTTATCGTCAATTAGGGGGGATTTATGGATACGCGAATACCCATCGAAGGCACAGCGGCAGCGGCGGCGACCAACAGCAGGGCTAACAGGTCGTTAAAAAATATTGGATGCTACCAGGCATAATTTCAGGCAGCCGATCAAACCGTGGCCGATGGCTAACCGAACCATAATTGCAACACCTCCACCTCATCTGGCTGGTCCTGGTGGTGTCATGTCACGAATCGAACGGGCCGGCCTGCCTGCCTGCCCCGCCGCTTGTCGTCGTTGATGGTGAGGAGCGCTTTGTGCCGAATCGATCGAATCAATCGGCGATCCGGCGTTCGACTAAGTAAGTCTCCAGGGATTGAAATGAATATTTCGAAATCAGCTCACGGGTTGAACCGGAGAGTTAGAGTAGAGTAGAGTAGAGTGCACAGTGATTTTCACACGACCGATCGATTACTGTCAGATATTTGTCCGGCCGGGTGTCCCACGCTGCTGCGGTCGATCGATCGATCGATCGGTCGAGTGACCATCGCGCATCGCATCGTATCGGTGCCATGCCGAGCGTCGGTTTTTAATGTCAGAAATGCTTCCAGGACAGGAATTATGAGCGATTGCCAGGGGAAACAAATGCCGTACGGTATTTGCACAGCAGTAAGTCGCTTCTGTCCTGTCGGTTAAGCGTAAGTGATGGTTTAATTAATACAGTCATAAGCGGGAGGGAAAGATTTTGCGGCGGTTTAACCACTAGTGGCTACAGTAAGATTGATGATGGTCCAATCGTGCCAAGCTGCAGAATTTTGCGAGTGGCTACTCTCTTCAGTTTTGTTGAAATAACTGACCAATACATAACCTCTTTGTAACTGTTATTATTTCCCGTTTGTACTATAAAGTTTTATAGTAAATTTGTAAATAACTTGTACACCAATTTATGTTACACCAGCATCGTACTTCGAAGCTAACTGGGCGTTTGGGACTTGACATTTAATTGAGGCTTGTTCGCGACAAAATCTGGACACCTCAATTTTGCAATAAAACAAATTTGTTAGAAGTTTAATCTATGAAACAATTTTATATCATTTATGTGTATATCGTTAATAATTATCAAACAAATTAACATTACTTATTTGGTCTGCTTGAAAAATTGGCGAACTTTGGAGTTTACTCTTGCCATGAGGCTCAGTGCAGACTTGTTGGCAACCAATTTAACTGCGTTTGTCCAAGATTTTCGAAATTTATCTATACTTGTTGCTTCTTGTTTGTGCTGGGACAGCTCTCTCTTCACCAAAGCCCAATACCGCTCGATGAGGCGTAACTCTGGACAGTTAAGTGGATTCGTCTCCTTCGGTACAATATGGACTCCATTAGCATCATACCATTCCAAAACATTTTTGGCGTAGTGACAGGATGCCAAATCAGGCCAAAACAGCGAGGGTACATCATGGAACGGTAGGAACGGTAACAATCGTTTCTGCAGGCATTCTTCACGGTATATTTCCTTGTTAACCGTTCCCGTAGTGATGTAACTTTTGTTTGCTCGACCACAGCTGCCTATGGCCTGCCAAACTAAATATTTTTTGGGGAACTTGGCTTTCTTCTTTGTCCTAAAATACTCTGCAACGCGATTCCGTTTCAACACAGTGTAAAAAGACATACCAGAAAGCTGTTTCAAGTCTTCTAGGACCTACGTTTCATCGTCCATTATAGCGCATGGAAACTTCGTTAAATATTCGCGATAAAGCTTGCGAGCGCGTGTTTTGGCCGTCGTATTTTCCTAATCATTACGGTTTGGCACAGTCC
This sequence comes from Sabethes cyaneus, assembly GCF_943734655.1. Lineage (NCBI taxonomy): Eukaryota > Metazoa > Arthropoda > Insecta > Diptera > Culicidae > Sabethes > Sabethes cyaneus. The sequence continues at coordinate 172,263,653 of NC_071353.1, forward strand.
TCATCTTGAAAGACTTCATGCCTTGTCGTTGCTTAGAAGTGTGCACGAATGTTGGCGACATTTTTATTTTACGAGCAATGGTACGTACAGAAAGAGCTGGTCTCCTCCGTAATATTTGTTTTACCTTCGCATCCTTGTAGTGGTTCCTCAGATCCGTTTTTGTTCCACTTCCCTTCTTCCTAACTGTTGTCAAGCGAGTATCGAACGATCTTAAAACACTGTGAACAGTGCTTGGAGGAAATCCAAACTCTTTGGCAAGTTTTCTTAACGAGAGATCCGGATTTTCATTGCGACCGCACACAATTGCTTTTCTCACCTACTCTTCTTTCGACGCCATTTACGCTGAGCGCTTGTAATATAAACAAGTGTTATGTTTTCAGAAAGAACAGACATACGTCTCCCACTTTGCAAAATATTTCACTGGTTGTTAATGTATTTCCGAAGCTGTGTGTGTTTTGTCGCGAACAAGCCTTAGACTTGAATTTGAACTAATGTGGGCCTGACGCTGTAGTACAAATTCAACCAAAAATAAACATAAGCATAGGATACCGCCCGTATGCTGCTACTCCGTTATTGACCAGGAGCGATGAAAATTGCAAAATGATGGCTGGAAAAAGCATACTTGGGACAGCACGCTATTCCTCATTGTGCAACCTTACCAAGGTCCCTAGATGCTGATCAATACCGACCGACGCCGGCCACGCCCGAATGCGGGTCCTGGTGGGATGGGAAGAAATGTTAGTCCAATACTTGTTGCTACTAAAGACTAGGGAATCCTCTGCATCTTCACAAGCATTTCGGGAAAGGAATTGTTGTTAGTAGATGGGGGGAGTTAGATGGATAATGTAATTATGTAAGCACCAGTTATATGAGACTAACCTGGATGTTCGAAAATTTTCTTGTAAAGCCAGTGACTACGAAAATTAAGATATAAAAAATACCTTTTTAACAAATTTAATATAATGCCAATGGTGCTCATATACAACCATAATTTAATTTATATCGAAAAATACTATGCACATGCGAGATTTAGGGCTCGAAAACTACGTGATAACTTTAACTTATTAAACAAAAACAAAAATCAGCGATTATGAAACGAGCTAATATAGTTCCTAAATTGATAGGCATTTCCTCTTACCAACGCTAATATGCAGAGATATAGCGCCCTACGCGCTTTGTAGTACAAATTCAACCAAAAATACTACTTAAAGTTGGACTTAAATTTGGCGTAATTTTGACTAAAAGTATTAATATCAGATATGAAATTAAAAAAGAATTTAAAGTTTTTGTTTTTTTTGTTAGATTATAGTCACTTTAACCAGCTCGGGTCATTCGTGACTTCTTTTGGGTTGGGATTTGAACCCGGGTCCTCAGCATGAGAGGCGTGAATGCTAACCACTACGCCGGAACAGACCCCTGAAATTTTTGTTTGAAATTGGACATAAAATTAAATTGGAAATGGTCGTTTTAAGTTGACGTCTAATATGACTTTACAATAGGCTTGAAATTGAGCCTCAAATCGAACATGCAATCGGACTTGAAATTAAATTAGACTTGAATTTGACTGAACTTGACATGAACACGAAATTGGACGCGAAATTTTACTTGAAATTAGGATTGACATATTTTGTCTTTCGTGTGCGAGAGACACGTTCTACCTCTTTTCTATTCCTTTTTTTGTTGTTTGCTTCCACTTTTCTTCTTTTTCCGCCCATATTTTTTCTTTGTAATTTTATTTTCATTTGCCGTGTTTTCACTTTTCTTTTTCCTTTTTCTCGTTTCGTGTTTTCGTTTTTTTTAAACTTTTCTTTCTCTTTTTCCGTCTTCATCTGCTATGGGTTTCCTTCTTCAGATGCTCCTTTTTTCTTCTTTTTTGTCACATTTATTCTATTTTTAACTGCCTTTGTTCTTCGTTTTCCCTTTTTATCCACCGTTTTCGTCTTTCTCCAGTTGTACCTTTTTCCTTGTTTTTCTCTTTTTGCCTTTCTACTATATAAATATATAGTATAAAGGTATAGAAATCACTTGGAAAACCGAAAATGGAAAGAAGGTCCTGCGGGCCGAATGTTATATACCATTCGACTCAGTTTCGAAAACTGAGCATTTTCTGTGTGTGTGTATGTATGTGTGTGTGTGTGTGTGTGTGTGTGTGTGTATGTAACGCTTTTAATCTCACTCACTTTTCTCGGAGATGGCTGGACCGATTTTAATGTTCTTAGTGTCAAATGAAAGGTCGAGGTGTCCCATTGGTCGCTATTGAATTTCATACTGATCGGACTTTTAGTTCAAAAGTTATGTATAAAAATACGAAAAATATGGGACTTCATTATCTCATAGATCCCTTAACCGATTTGAACAAAATTGATTGCATATGAAAGAGGAGCCTTACAAACCCTTAACTTCCAAATTTTATGATGATTGGACTTGTAGTTTGAAAGTTACATAAATAAATGTGAAAAAATAGTATTTAAAACATATTTTTGTAACATTTAAGAATTAATGCAATGAAAAACATCACACATTTTATGATTATTTGAAAATTACTGCTGAGATCTATCAAACGAAACCGAGTTATTTAAAATCGGACGGTTCATTCAAAAGTTATTCAAACTTTAACACTTAAGCACCGTATATTAAACCGTTAAAACGTGTGAAATCAAAACGTATCAATCAAATGTTGATTGTATTCAACGTGTACGATGTATGTATGTATGTATGTATGTATGTATGTATGTATGTATGTATGTATGTATGTATGTATGTATGTATGTATGTATGTATGTATGTATGTATGTATGTATGTATGTATGTATGTATGTATGTATGTATGTATGTATGTATAAATGTATGTATGTATGTATGTATGTATGTATGTATGTGTATGTGATGACAATTTGCAATGAAATTCAAGAAAAGTGAGAAACATGTCAATAGTCAGAAGTTTTTGAAGCCTCTTAGTGGAATACGAACTCTGAAATAAAAGAAAAGAAAAAAACTTTTACCGACTAAATTCCACTATTTAATATTTATTCGCGACAGATACGTATACGCTTTGAAATAAGACACTTATGAAGCCTGCACGTCGTAGGCGAACTACGTATCTGTCGCAAATAAATATTAAATAGCGGGATTCAATTGCAAAGTTTTTTCTTTTCTTTGATTTTAGATTTCAATTGTCATTTTCTTCACTTGCTGTTACTCACAATTGTACACGAAAAGCAAAAAGCGGAGAAAAGCAGCTAATTTAAGTATATAAGTATAGTGGTGTATAGGATCACAATACTAGTGAGTTGATTTTTCCAAATAAATTTATACAAATTTCAAACAAATTTTGCGCATCAATATATGCTCTTTTCAATCCATAGATACTAGAGCTTATAAATGTTATATGAAAAATAGGAAGTAAACGTTGCACGGTAGTAACTTTGTAAGATTTGTTTTCGTTAGTGACATTTTAAAGGACAGATGTCTTATGTCATGTATCATGTTTTAATAAATAAATCAAAAATGACAAGCACTGGAAATCATATCGATCATATTTCTCATTCTCAAGCATGTTCATGGCTCAGTTTTTGCACTATTTTTCGACCTCATCTTGTTTTCCTAACCCTCTAACATTGTAAAAACGATGCGATCAAGCTAATGACTATCTTTTCAAGAAAGTACATTCAAAAGAAGCTCAAGTTTTGATTTCCATGCAAAAATAATTATCTGAAGGAGCGCCAGCTAAGAAAAAGTTCAATTTCACTTTTTCATATCTAATGCTCTATTCAGTTATTTTTTCTGATTCAGATATATTGCACAATTGAAGTCAAGCAAACTAATAGTAAAATTTTGAGATTAATCATTTTCTTTCGAAATCCTTTTTCTTCAAAAGTGAAGTATATAATAATTTTTCTGAACTCTTGTTTTTCAAAGATGCTAACTTTTGAACGCATGGTATTAATATCAAAAAAAATCTACTCTCTGGGCTAAAGCCACTCAAAAAAAATATCAAAAAATCTGCTATGAACATATATTTCATATTGTCATTTCAAAACAAGTTTCGTATGTGGCTCTGAAACCCAAAAGTTAAGGCCGACCGATTATAAAACTAAATAAGGTATTCATCAAATAACATAAATGACGCTTACAAGTATTTACGCACCCAAGGAAAGAAAATATAATTATTCTACGCAATACGTTGTGAATTTTACTGGCAAATAAGGATTTTGAGGAATACGGAACGGATATTTAAAAATATAGTCAAATTAATTATAGATGTTCCTGAGAAATTAAATAATGATTATTATGGCAGTAGAAAGGCTAGGTCACGCCGCTAGGTGGATTAATTCGGGTTTTTAATTTGTCTGTCCCTTTTTCCCATACCATTCTCATTTTGTGCTATTCCTCTTATTGTTTTCCTTTATGTCCCGTTTTCCTCGTTTCCTCGATCGGTTTTCATTTTTAGCTCTCGCTTTTATTTTCTACTAGCTGACCCGACAAACTTCGTATTGCCACAAATTAACCTGTGTTGTACATAAATCATGAATCTCGGATGATCTTTGTCACAATCTCGAGTTTTGCAAGCCCCCCAGTGGGCGGCGCTTCCGACGGCGGGTCACCGGCAACACTCGCGACCGTCTCGTCCTGAATGATCTAGTGTTACTATAGATAGTTTTTGTGGTCTTGTATTGACTAATGTTTTATGGAAGAGTCTCGAATTTCTCGAGTTCGATTAGTTTTTGAGTTTCGCAAAAATTTCTGTTTTATTTGTATGAGAGTCCATATCCCCCTACCACAGGGGTGAGAGGTCTCTAACTATCGTAAAATAAATTCAAAACTCCAAAATCTCCCACATGCCAAATTTGGTTCCATTTGCTTGATTAGTTCTCAAGTTATGAGGAAATTTGACTGAAGTTTTTGGAACGTCTTAGTAGAATACGAAACCTAAAAATAAAAAATAAGAAAACTTATCCAATTTAATTCTACTATGTGTATTTTATTCAATGACAGATACGTATTTCGCCTACGACTTGCAGGCTTCCTCAGTGTCTGTTTTCGAACCACTGAGACACTGAGGAAGCCTGCAAGTCGTAGGCGAAATACGTATCTGTCATTGAATAAAATACACATAGTAGAATTAAATTGGATAAGTTTTCTTATTTTTTATTTTTAGATGAGGAAATTTGTTTTTCATTTGTATAGGAGCCCCCCCACCCCCTCTTAAAGTGGGGAAATCCATAGAAAATATTCTTGCCTACAAAAACACCCACATGATAAATTTGGTTCCATTTGCTTGATTAGTTCTAGAGTTATGAGGAAATTTGTATTTCGTTTGTATGAGAGCCCCCCCTCTTAAAAAGGTAAGGGGTCCTAATTCATCATAGAAAAAATGGTTGCCTCCAAAAACACCCACATGCCAAATTTGGTTCCATTTGCTTGATTAATTCTCGAGTTATGAGGAAATTTGTATTTCATGTGTATAGGATCCCCCCTTCCTAAAACGGGTAGGGGTCCCAATTCATCATAGAAAAAATTTTTGTCTCCAAAAACACCCACATGCCAAATTTGGTTCCATTTGCTTAATTACTTCTCGAGTTATGAGGAAAATTGTGTTTCTTTGGTACAGGAGCCCCCGCTCTTAAAGTGGGGAGGGGTCCTAATTTACTATAGAAAATATTCTTGCCCTCGAAAACCTTCACATGCCAAATTTGGTTCCATTTGCGTGATTAGTTCTCGAGTTATGAGGAAATTTGAATGGAAGCCCCCCCCTTTTAAAGGGGAGAGGAGTTATAATTCCCCTTATAAAGAGGGGAGGGGTCTCAATTTACCATAGAATAAATTCTTGTCACCAAAAACACCCACATGCCAAATTTTGTTCTATTTGCTTGATTAGTTGTCGAGTTATGCACAAAATTTTGGTTTCATTTGTATGGGAGCCCCCCCTCTTAATGGGGGGTGGGGTTTTTAACCATCACTAAAACCTTTCCTGGCCCCAAAAAACCTCTACATGCATATTTTCATGCCGATTGGTTCAGTAGTTTTCGATTCTATAAGGAACATACGGACAGACAGACAGACAGACAGACAGACAGACAGACAGACAGACAGAAATCCTTATTTATAGGTATAGATTTGTATTTCATTTGTGTAGAAGCCCCCCCTCTTGAAGTGTGGAAGGATCCTAATTCACCGTAGAAAATATTTTTGCCTCCAAAAACCTCCACATGCCGAATTTGGTTCTATTTGCTTGATTAGTTCTCGAGTTATGGGGAAATTTGTATTTCGTTTGTATTGGAGCCCCCCTCCTAATGTGGGAAGAGGTCCTAATTCATCACAGAAAAAATTCTTGCCTCCAAAAACACCTACACGCCAAATTTGGTTCCATTTGCTGGATTAGTTCTCGAGTTATGAGGAAATTTGTATTTCGTTTGTATAGGACCCCCCCTCCTAAAGTGGGGAGGGGTCCCAATTCATCATTGAAAAAAAATTGTCTCCAAAAACACACATATGCCAAATTTGGTTCAATTCGCTTGATTAGTTCTCGAGTTATGAGGAAATTTGTATTTCATTTGTACAGGAGCCCCCCCTCTTAGAGTGGGGAGGGGTCCTAATTCACCGTAGAAAATTTTCCTGCCCTCGAAAACCTTCACATGCCAAATTTGGTTCCATTTGCTTGATTAGTTCTCGAGTTATGAGGAAATTTGAATGGAAGCCCCCCCTCTTAAAGGGGAGAGGAGTTATAATTCCCCTTATAAAGAGGGGAGGGGTCTCAAATTACCCTAGAATAAATTCTTGTCACCGAAAACACCCACATGCCAAATTTGGTTCTAGTTGCTTGATTAGTTCTCGAGTAATGCAGAAATTTGTGTTTCATTTGTATGGGAGCCCCCCCTCTTAGTGGGGGGAGGGGTCTCTAACCATCACTAAAACCTTTCCTGGCCCCAAAAACCTCTACATGCAAATTTTCACGCCGATTGGTTCAGTAGTTTTTGATTCTATAAGGAACACAGGACAGACAGACAGAAATCCTTCTTTATAGGTATAGATTATAATCTGTTACATTTTCGCTCTCTTGCTTCGTTTTCACTCTCTTTTCTCCCCACCTTCCTTCAATTTGTCTCGTTTTCTCTGTTTTTCTCGTTTTTTTTCTTTTTTCTGCACGCTGTTTTCTCTGATAAGAAATAAGATAAGAAAAGCTTATCCCGTCCCGTTTTTAGCATTCTCCAGTCCTGATTTTCCTCCTGGTTTTTCTTTTCTGTACCGGTGACTCCTTTTTATTTATTTTTTGTTTTCGTTTGTCCCGTTCTTCCTCTAAGGCCATTTCAAATATTACGTTTATTTAAGGGTCAATATTTAAGCGTTACTTAAACAACAATTTAAGTAATAACTTTTTGAGTAAACTTTTTTTCACCTTTTTGGTTTCAAAATATTAAAGATAGATCAATTTCAAGTAATTTTTCTGAAGATATCAAACTTCTACCTTTTACCCATTTTCAGCAATAGACCTTTGTTTATAAACGGCCCGTCAAATCACATTTCTTCTTGTAACATGTTTATTTCAACAGACAGCTCAATGTGATGTTCTAGAAAATATTTTGCACATAAAAGAGGAATATTTTTGCTGTAGACTGTTTTGCTTTATATGCATTAATTAATAAGATATAACTGTTTTTAGGTTAAAAACAGTCTGATGAAAAATTCGAATATCTTAGCCATCTGCAAGTATCTGCAATTAGTTTGCATACCAATTTGTAGGGAATTATTAAAGCTATCTGCCCAAATCTGAATTTCAGAGAATACCTGGGAATACCATAGCTTTTTCATACATTTTATAACTTAATAAATATGCGTCCTAGCGTCAAACAGTCTTCACAGAAAATATGTATTTCAACATACTGAATAACTTTGTAGAACATTTGAAAGCAATAAAATAATCGTGTGCAAAGTTATTGAGTGTAATTGATTTTTAAGTGCTCTTTTTTAACACATCATTATATTTCGCAACCGGTAAGAGATAGATAGTTATTGTATTCAGTAAAGTTGCTTATTTTAGTTTGTTCTGCAACTTTTTGAAGAAAAAGTGTTAGAAGCGTTAACACTCCGTATGCTCTTTTTTCGAGTTCTTTAGGCTGTAAAACCCACAGATAATTGATTTTATACAAAAAAATTTTTACTCAAGTTTAACAATTTTTTTTGCCCCCCGGGGGGACAAAAACTTTGTAAATAATTTGCAATGGCCTAAATGAAAAAAAAAAAAAAAAAAAAAATTGCAGTATTCAAAATTTTTTTTTTCAATTTCGGGCAGCTTCGCACAAACCAGACAACCATTACGTGAAAGTACTATATTTTATCTATAAAAAAAAATATTTCCATCAGGAGCACTCTAAAGGAATCTCAGAAAAATCAATTAAAAATGTGTTATTTTTTGATAAAATTTTGTATAACTCATTAAATATGCATCTTCGTGAAAAATAATCTTCAGAGAAAATATGTATTTTAGCATACTGAATAACTTTGTAGAACATTTGAAAGCAATAAAACAATTGTGTGCAAAGTTATTGAGCATAATTGATTTTTAAGTGCTCCTTTTTAGCACATCATTATATTTCGCAACCGGTAAGAGATAGCTAGTTACAATGTTCAGCAAAATTGCTTATTTTAGTATGTTCGGCGACTTTTTGAAGAAAAATTTTTTTTTTGAAATTATTTAAAAAAACAAAAGTTCGTATCACCCTAATAGGTGAATTCACGGTCACCCTAATAGTGCAGAAAGATGCGCTATATTTAATTATTAAACTTCCCCGAAGACATCACCCTTCAAAAATTAAGCAATTGCAATTGCTAATGTCCGCGTTTTTTCAAAATTTGTCCACTGTGCAATGTCCTGTTTGTCAGTTTTTCTGCTCGCGTATTTTCTCCTCTTATATTTCCTCTTCTGTCTCATTTCTACGCCAAATTTCTCCTTTTATATGCTGTTTGACCTCTATTTCCTATTTTTCTCGTTTCCTCTAGCGGTTCTTCGATATTTTTCGTTATACGTTATGGTTCACTTTTGGCTTCTCTTGTTTTGTGTTCCATATTTTGTTTCTTGTCTCGTTTTTCCTCATTTTCTCTCTCTCTCGCTTTTCTGCTCGCTGTTTTCTCTTTCTCTGTCCCATTTCCCTTCTTTTCCTGCCCATTTTCGTCCTACTGATGAGTCCAAAATTTTCTCTGTTTTGGGTTTCGTCTTTCTTCTTCCGGGTTTTTCCTCTTTTCTTGTTTCGTGTTTTTTGTCATTTCTGTCCCCTCCTGAGTTTTTATTTCCTCATTTTTTCTCTAATTTCTCTTTTTTTCTTCGATTCTTCATCTTTTTCTGTCGGGTATGAAACGGGGAAGGCAAATGAGGAGCGTCCAATATAGCTCTAGCTATCCCAAGCCCCTACCTAGCGCCTCCACGTGGCCATACCCGGTAATGCTCTATTGAGTAGTCAAGCTAGGAGGTTGCGATACTGTGTGGTTCCCGGCTGCCTGATCTCATAATCGAGTGTTAATACGAGTGTTAATACTGCACATGGATATTGGATACCAGAAGAAAAATTAAATTAATTATTAGAAGCGCTTATGGAAACTAAAAGGACGCAACTCTATTCCATTCGAAGGACTGCTGGTGAGATTGTTCTATTTTTACCCATATATACCACATTTCATAAATAAACTAGAATCGGGGAGAGGGAGGGACCATCAGAGCACTTGTTTGAAGCGGTGGGCCTAGGGAGAGTGAAACAGTCAACTTTCTAGGGTTAATCTTGGCCCGATTAACAACACATCGTGGATAATGAGCGGGCTCTTCTCCCCACCTGCTGGAGTCATTCTGCATTAAGACAGTTTATTCAACGATTGACTCGGGTGACTTAGCCCTTGGAAGGAGATTCTCTAAATCCCTGGTACGTGTAAGTGATGTTGCTTATCGACCAATTCCCTTTTGGCGTTTCATACAAGCGTTGGAAAGCATGACCAATCGTTGAATATGTTCAACTCTTTTTGACATGATAGGCTCATTGCTATGAACGGATGTTCTGCTAAGGCAGGTGGTAGTACCATATATTCATATATTCATATTCGATTCTTCATCTTTTTCTGTCCAGTTTCCTCGGTTTTTGCCTCGTTTGCCTTCTTCTTCTCTCTCGTTTATTTCTTTTTCACTTTTTTCTCCTGTTTGTCCCCATTTTCGTTCTCTATTTCTTCACTGAGTTTTCTTATTTTTCTCATTTTTCTGTCCAGTCTCCTTCTTTGGTGCTTCGTTTTCCCTTTGCTAAACGGTACTTTATGTCAATATCTCTAAACGCCGCTGGGCTACATTTATTTTCTTTCCTTCGTAGGATTTTTAAACCGTTTTCTTATATTTTGCCGTAGTTTTTTTCGTTTTCTTTTTTCGTTTACTGTAATGTTCCGTTTTTGTCAGCCCCAGGTTGAATTTTGGCCTGACAAAATGGGGAAACTGACAAAATCGAGAAAAAAAATTTCCTTATTTTCAAAATTCAAGACTTAAGACCTTGCAATATCGAAGACTTCTATTAAAAATTAAATTTTAACCCTCAATTGGTCAACCGAAGGCTCAATGAACCGGGCACAGCTCACACTGGTCCAGAACCTTTTTTGGTGCGCATTAGCTTTGAGCGGGAAATCTTGGTTTTAGGTTTTAGGAGCCTTTGGAAGAGTTTCCTAAAATTAAAATATGTTCTGCAAAGTTTTACAGCATATTATTACAAGAAATTTTGCTAAAGACAGTAACCTTCTATCTCTTCAGCAAAGATAGAAAAATCCTATTTCTCATAAATGAAAAATCGTTAAAATCAGTTTTTCTATTTTTGTAGCTGTTTTTGTAGTTGTGGTATGACTTTTTCTTGTTTTACAAAGTTGTACAAATAGTAAAAATACACAACATTGCTAAATATAGTATACCTCTATCTTTGCTTGTTTAGGAATTATAGAACTTTTACTATAAAAATTTTGACATAATTTTAACCCCGAATAACTCACAAGAAGGCATCAGTTTATTCAAAAACTTTCCCCAGAGAATCAGAATAGCTTCAAGCAGACTGAAAAGTATTATAAATCATGTTTAAACGCACAAACGTTGAGCAAAATTTATAGGCAGACGAAATCGGGATAAAAAGCTGATAAAAACGGGGGTAGACAAAATCGGGAGCTGACAAAATCGGAACATTATTGTATTTGTAATTCGTTTTATCTTCTTTTTTTCTCGGTTTTTCGTCTATTATTGTCTCCCTTTACTCTCTGGTTTTCCTTTTATATGTCGTTGATTTTTGGCCCATGTTCTCATCCGATTTTTGTTTCCCATGACCATTTTGTTCCATCTTTCCCTTTTTATTCACCATTTGACTTTTTTCCTCGTTACTTCTTTCGGTTTCCTTCTTTCTCTCTCTTGTTATTCTTTTCTCCATTGATTTCTCATGTTTTCTGTTCCGTTTTCCCTTTCTTGCTTCGTTTTTATTCTTTTTCTTTCTCATTTTTCCATCTTTTCTGCCATGTATTTTTTGAATTTTCTGTCCCGCCCTCCTTCTATTAGTTTCTCCCTTTTCTACCCATTGCTTTTCTTATTTCGCGGTCCAGTTTTTTGCCTTTTCCTGATGTATTGCTCTTGTATTTCTTGTCTTTTTTCCTCTTTTTCAGTCCGTCTCTATTTTTTGTTTTCGACTGTTTTCCGTTCTTTCTCTTGTTATGCCTTTTTTGTATGGATATTATCACTGCGACCAGTATTTTAATCTATTGTGATATCATCCAGGTGTTGTTCCCGCACTTAGATTTTCAGTATCACTATAGTTATGCCTTGTTTTTTTTATCCTTTTCTGTTACATTCTGTTCCATTCTTTTTATCGCATTTTCCTCTTTTTCTGTTCTTTTCTTTTCAGCTTCCTTTTTTCTGTTCAGTTTCTTTATTTTTTGACTCATTTCTCCTTTTTTATTTTGTTTCCTTCTTTTTCACTTTCTACTTTCTTATCTACAAAAACCCGCGGACTGCATTCATTCAGTTATCTCCCGTTTTTAGTGTTTTCTCTTACCCAGTTTCTCCTGTTCTTCTCGTTTCTCGTCTGTTTTTGGCTCCCTTTTTTCCCTCTCTGGTAATTTTTTCTTCGGTCACTTTCCAGTTTTTTGTGCCGTATTTCTTCTTTAATATACCGTTTGCCTTCTTTTTCCCGTTTTTCATTTTTTCCTCTCATTATTTTATTCTTTCCTTTTGGTTATCTTGCGAAGAACTCGAACAGCTGTACCACTTTCACGACACACGGAAGTTCTATCAGAGACTCAACGGATCTCGCAAAGGCTTCGTGCCGCGGGCCGAAATGTGCAGAGATAAAGATGGAGGTATCTTGACTGATGACCGTGCGGTGATCGAAAGGTGGAAGTAGCACTACGATGAACACCTGAATGGCGTGCAGGCGGAAGACCATGATAGCGGAGGAAGTGACCACGTTGGTGTAGCAAGCAACGAAGATGTGCCACCTCCATCGATAAGGGAAGTTAAAGAAGACATCCAGCGGCTGAAGAACAACAAAGCAGCGGGAAAGGATGGCATTGGAGCGGAACTTATTAAAATGGGCCCGGACAAGTTGGCCGGCTGTCTGCATCAATTGATTGTCAAGATTTGGGATACGGAACGACTACCGGAGGAGTGGAAAGACGGGGTTATCTGCCCTAACTACAAGAAAGGTGATAAGCTGGAACTACCGAGCCTTCACTATCCTGAAAGCCGCCTACAAAGTGCTGTCCCAAGTCCTCTTTCATCGACTATCGCCAATAGCCAATAGATTTGTGGGAAGTTACCAGGCCGGCTACATGGAGGGTCGGTCTACAACAGACCAAATCTTCACCCTGCGGCAGATCCTCCAGAAGTGCCGCGAATTCCGAGTCCCCACGCACCACCTGTTCATCGATTTCAAAGCCGCATATGATAGCGTAAACCGACAAGAGCTATGGAAAATTTTGGACGAAAACGGCTTTCCGGGTAAGCTTACTAGACTTATCATGGCTACGATGGATGGGATCCAGTGCTGTGTGAGAATCTCGGGTGGATTGTCGGACCCATTCGAATCTCGCAGGGGACTTCGACAAGGAGATGGTCTTTCCTGCCTGCTATTCAACATTGCGCTTGAAGGTGTTATAAGGCGAGCGGCGATCGAAATGCGGGGCACGATTTTCAATAAATCCAGTCAATTTATCTGCTTTGCTGACGACGTGGATGCTGTCGGCAGAACATTTGAGGCGGTGGAAGATCAGTACACCAGACTGAAACGCGAAGCAGAGAAGATTGGATTGCAGATGAATACGTCTAAAACGAAGTATATGCTGGCGGGCGGGACCGAGCGCGACAGGGCTCGCTTGGGCAGTACCGTGGTAATCGACGGGGTTGAGTTCGAGGTAGTCGACGAGTTCGTATACCTTGGCTCGCTGGCAACAGAGGACAACAATACCAGCCGTGAGATTAAAAGCCGTATTATCAGCGGAAGTCGGGCCTACTACGGACTCCACAAACACTTGCGGTCGAACAATCTGAGCCCCCGTACAAAGTGCACACTGTACAAAACGCTAATTAGACCGGTTGTCCTCTACGGGCACGAAACGTGGACATTGCTAGAAGAGGACCTACGAGCACTCGGAATTTTCGAACGGCGGGTGCTAAGAACCATCTTTGGCGGAGTGCAAGAGAACGGTGTATGGAGGCGAAGAATGAACCACGAGCTCGCGCGTCTCTCCGGCGAACCAAGTATTCAGAAAGTGGTTAAAGCTGGACGGATACGTTGGGCAGGACATGTTGCTAGAATGCCGGACAACTATCCTGCAAAAATGGTTTTCGCATCAAATCCGGTAGGAACAAGACGAAGAGGGGCACAGCGAGCGAGGTGGCAAGACCAGGTGGAGCGAGATCTGGCGAGCACTGGGTGCCCGCGGAACTGGAGATCAGTTGCCATGGACCGAAACAGATGGAGAAATTATACTGCGCAGGCCTTGTCATAAGACGTTAGGCTAATTAAGTAAGTAAGTAAGGATCCTGATGATTTAATCAAGGCAAGCACATTCCATACAAACAACCGTTGCTCGACGAAACGGTCGACTATACGTCTTTCATCTTGTTTGTTTTGATTCGGCTCCTTATGCCGCATTTCAAATCCAGTTTTTAATGCAATTTCAATAACAATTTCCATTCAATTTTGTATCAGATTTTGAGTCCAATACAAATCTAACTACAGGTTAAATTCCAATTTCAAGTTTACAGACTTATGGATGGGCCCAGGGCACGGCATTTGTCCCTACTTCTGTAATACTTTTTAATATAGTTATAATTTACACCCACCCCACTAGCGACTGAACTTCCATCATTCCACTTATTAACAATCCTCCAGGTAATAGCACACACAGTGACCATTGGAAGGTATTTGTTGAGTTGATATAATTCTATGACCATGGGATCGCCCAGAGATATATATAACAAGATCCAAGGATCGCTCAGGATCTGTTTTAACTTTCGCTTCCAAGGAACGCCAAGGAATTATTTTGCCATTAACATCCAAAAATCGCCAAGGATTTATTATTACATACCATTCCACTTTAGGGATAGATTTATCAATATTGAACCGGAACGCGCTGATTATAGAAGACTAAGACTAAGACTAAATTTCCAGTACACGGAACCAGTCAGACACCACAACGGGCGTCGCCTCTACGTGCTGAGCTCTTCCCGTTTCGCTCACAGCTATATCATTGTTAGCTTCTTTTCCTCCCAAAAATTGTCCCATCGTTCAGCGTTGCTACAGCAAATTTGATTTGCTGCAGTTTTTCGTATATTGTTGACACCATCATTCAGAATCAGGTCTGCACGAACCTTGAATCACCTTTCATCTCCCGGACAAATTATTTGCATTTACAGAAACAAATCCTAATTGCTAGGCTTGCTAACTGATGTAGGTGTTTCTTTATAGAAGCGCTGCCGGTCTACGGGGGTTGAATTGTGGATGTGTGGTGTGGTGCAACCTGAAGCTTCACAGAAAACTTCCTTATTATATAATGTATTTGTTTTTTTTCTCAAGCTTCTTAGGATGCTTCTTTAACCACAAGCTATGTAATTTTCTTCTAGATTCAGTTTTTCACTCCTCGCCAAATTTGTAGAGAGCAAGTCCTGATGCAACGACAGTCGGAGTAAAAGTATATTTTATTCTGCCGAGCTGTCATTATATACATTTCTAAGATTATTACGATCCAACACCAAGCGCATAAAGTAAGCATCCTGGTAGAGATGAATCAGTTTGATAATAGTGGAGTGCCACATGATCACCTTAGAGAGCCACAAACGTATAACTTGACTTATATTTGAATTCTGCCCCTTGAACTTGCGTATCTCTGGGTTAGTTACCTTGTTTCTTTTTAATAATCCAAATTCGTGTCACTTACTTGTTCATAACTAACCACGAAATGGAATCGTAATCTAATCATAGTGCAAAAATGGCTGCTTAGGTTCCAAAGCAAAACCATGGGTATAAACGTCCTTAAGAACTTGACCCTTCTTTATCGACAGACTTCGCAGCCGGTTATAGGAATACAGGGAAACTACGGGGCTAGTGTAAAGATTATAATGATTCAATAGTGGTACCGCCCAGTCGGGATTCAAACCAACGATGGCCCGGTTATTAAATCAGCATCGAACCCCAGAGCTAACTGTGCGAGCAGTTTAGGTTCCTACAACTTTTTTACTTGGAACGCATATGCTGTGCTACCGACATGTTTTGAGAAAACAAATTTCTGACACTATTCACGTTTGAAATCGCTTGTTTCTTGGTCAACCTTTTAGTCATGAATATCATGCCATTCCTCAGCTGATGCTTGTTCTCCAACAATAACATGTTTACCTTTGTATATTAGGGATGCAAATCGTTTCGAAAATTTCATGTTTCGAACACTTCAGTGACATCCTTTCTGCATGCATCCAATGCATGGTAAAAAACTGTATTTTTGAGTTTTACACTATGACACTATGGAATGAAACTACCAATTTGGAGCCGCGAAAGCACCGATAGCTGATATTTCGGAGTGTCTAATTTGTCGTATTGCTATTTTTATCGTATCTTGTACTTATGAGGGGAAAAATAATCCCATATATCTATATGGGAATATATCCGTCAAAAGCGGCACCGAATTTCACTCACTCATTTCGTCTTACCACTATCTCGAACTTCCCCGTTTCTACCCACTGTTTCTGTCTACTTTTTCGTCATTTCCTGATATTCCTCTTGTATTTCTTGTATTATTTCGTCCGTATTTCATCATTTTCAGACCCGGGTTTCCTCTTTTCCAGTCAAGTTGTTTTCTGTCCCGTTAACTCCATTTCTATTTTTTGTTTTCGTCTATTCCGTTCTTCCTCTTGTTATGCCTCTTTCTTTTCTCATTCATTTATTCAGCTATCTTTCCCGTTTTCAGTCTTTTCTTTTGTTTTACTTACCACTTTTATCTCCTATTCTCCTCGTTTTTCGTCGGTTTTTGGCTGTCTTTGGTAATTTTTTCTTCCGCCTCTTGTCTTCTTGTCTCGTTTTCTCTCCGTTTCTCTCTTATTTTTTTGCCCCCTGTGTCTTATTACCCTGTATCGTTTGGCCACGAGCCTGCGACCTCTGCGCTGTGTTTCGTTTTCCCCGTGTTTAGGACCCCTCTTCTTGTCGTGTCTCGTTTTTATCATTTTCTACCCCATTTTTTCGGTCCCGATTTTCGTTTTTTTTTACTTTCCTTTCCTTTTTTCGTTCGTTCGGCGTTCGTTTTTTGTTTTTCGACCGTTTTATTCGTATTATCTTCGGTTTGCATTATTTTTTTCTCATTTTATTTTCTTTTCCGTCCCGCTTTTCCTTTTTTTCTGTTCTCGTTTCTCCATTCTCCTGCTTCTGTATTTTCTCTCGTTTTTTCTTCTTCTTTTCTTGCCTATTTTTGACCCTTTTTATTCCGATTTTCTTTTATTTCGTTCAATTGTTCTCATTTTCTCCGTTTTCTTTGGAGTTTTTCCTTCTTTTCTCACATATTTCTTCTTGTCTTCTTTTCTCTTCCGTTTTTTAACTTCTTCTCGTTTCCCCTCATTTCCTCTCCCGTTTTCTTCTTTTCCTCTTTTTTCTCTTGTTATGTCCCGTTTTTCATCACAATTCACAATGGGCAAAAACGAGCTCGAATCTTACAAGATACCTCTTCTTATGTAAAAAAAATGCAGGAAATCGACTGGTGATGGTTTCATCCTGCGCAGACTTCGGGAAGTGGTCCATTTTGCCCTATTTTCCCGAAAAATCATAATAAGAGCTAATTAAGCAGTATAAAAATTTATTTGCCGCCCGTGAAACGAACTCAAATAGCTTCCAAATTTTGTCAAAACATCAGAAGAATCAAATCCCATCCATTCTATACTTTGCGA
The DNA here is from genome assembly GCF_943734655.1 of Sabethes cyaneus. Lineage (NCBI taxonomy): Eukaryota > Metazoa > Arthropoda > Insecta > Diptera > Culicidae > Sabethes > Sabethes cyaneus. The sequence goes on from NC_071353.1 coordinate 172,281,075, forward strand.
AATGCAGGTATAGTCTATTTTGCCCAATTCACCCCTAAATACATAGTAAAACCTAATTAGAGCGATTAAAACTAATTCAAAGACAGGGGAATAAACTCGAATAGTAGCAATTTACTCGAAAGACATCAGGAGAGTTCATTGTCATCGATTTAGTACCGTGATGAATTCACAATCGGTTCGTTTTGCCTGATTCTCTCCTATCTGCAAAAACACGTTCATTAACATTTTAATAAAAAAAAACTGATTGGCTCATGAGAAATGCACCTATTTTTAATTTAGGTAAGTATTCAGGAAAGCCTGAAAGTTTTTCAGCTATAACTCGGGAACAACAAAAAATGTTATCATTAAAATTTTAATTATCATTAAAAGATTAGAAATTGACCAACGAGAAAAAATATACTTCAAAACAACTTTTATTTGGAGCATTCCACCATCACTTAACTTAAAATTGGACATGAAATTGAACTTAAAAAGGTTGAGTCTCAATAAGACTAAGAGGCGATCTGAGCCTGTTTACCGGTCTGATGGCAGGACATTGTACTAGTAAATATCATCTTCGAAATCTAGGTTTCGTACAAAATGATATTTGTCGGATTTGTAACGCCGAGCGCAAAATAATAATGGTCCCAATATAAACCCTTGAGGCACGCCAGATGTTATACGGAGCTGATAATTCTGCACGACACGCCATCCTTACGGCTGAGGACTTTCGGCCTGTACGACTTTTGCCCAAGTGCTGCGTAAATGTTCTGCTCATAAATCGGGGATGGCTCGATGTTAATGTTTTTCGATCAACGGACCTCCGCCAAGGAATTTTCTCCCCCTTCTGCTGGGTTACAATCAAATCTAAAGACGGAAAAAGCGCCGAACAACTGTTCTTCAAGTCAGGTTGCAATTTTGGTTCGGAGTCCATACTCATTCTGATAGTAAATCAGCAGCCCGTTGAAAGTAGACATCGAAACTATCGAGGGGTCAATCGAAAAAAAGACTATTCAAGAAGCGTGATTACAAATTCCCATTACTTTTTGTGGCAAAACGTATCTACAGTATCATGCCATCGACTGTAACAGCTTGTGTGAACACATCAGTGTCTGTTTACTGTTTGCTAGTTTGATAGCTCTAGCGTCACACGGAAGATCAGTTTTCTAGATGAAAACGCAATTATTTTAATTTACTTTATCTTCTATCACGCTGCAGAAACCAGCGCATCATAACGCATCATAAACCCAAATAGACATGGGAATACTGCTGGCTGGACACAGTTTATTTCAAATTCATTATCTCGAAACTGCACTAAATCCTAGCATCATCTAATTAGTTATCAACCTAATGCAAACGGCGGCGGCGCGGCGGTACGCTCGTTAGCACCGAATTCCTAACAATTCCATCCGCACAGGGCACAGCTTCCTTATTAACTTCGGAATCCGGACCACATACGCCTCAATCTAAGCAAGCGCGGTAGCGCTACGATGCGGCACACCAGATGCCATCAGCGCCTGTCATTGACAGTCATATTGCATAAAATGTTCATTTTATGGTTCACCCATAAATTGACCGTCCAGCGTAATCAAACCACCGCACACTGCGATTACTTTTATTCGCGGTGCCCCCCTGTGGCCGGGGTCCGGTGGTGGTTGATTCCAGGTTTACAGTTCATCGTTTGATTCATCAAAGCGGGGATAAAAATATTGTGTAACTTTTCAAATTCAAAAGGACCCTTGTAATTAAGGAAGATTCGTTTCATCTTTCCTTTCCTTCATGGGCCGGTCGTTTGGGGTAAGTGTTGCAAATGCCTTTGAACGTGAATTGTTTGCTGGCTGGCATCATTAGCTAGCTAGCTAGCTAATCGTTAGAAAAACTTGCATTCGAATGCCTGCCCTGATAATAGGGAAAGAAAATCCGCGCAAGGTTAGTTGGGTCCTTTAGAAAAGTTGCGCAAGAAATCGTGAATTTTATTCATTCATTCAGAGGTTGTTCGTTTCGTAACCAACAACAACAGAGCGTAAATAAAGTGTACAAAGCTAAAAACTCATGGCCGGCTTGATTGTTTCTAACAATAATTGGTTGCATTCGATTTCACTTCGCTAGTTGCTTATTGAAACAAAAAAGCAACAAGTCTTATTAGAACGCAATAACCTAGCACGCAAAATGATATTTACAAAACCATCGGAGTAATTGAAAACCATAAAAAAACACTAGCAAAATATTGAATGGGAAAATAATTTATCTCGTAACTTTTCCTTCATTTGTTTGCACATGCGTGAGCTGAGCGCGCAGTAGTTCCAACGATTCTTCCCGCTACCAAGGACGTGCAGGGCCTTTTGGATCTATCAATTTCAATTTCATATTTTATAACCATGTTTATTTACCGTAATTTCTGAGAATATGTAAGCACTCTTACAGCCAGCAGCGGTAAGTACGCTTTAGGAGCGCACAAAGAGGGGCAGAATGAGAAAAATTTCGAAATTAATTCTGCATTCGACCTTTCGTAATAAATTGATTGATGTTTCCACTCTCGCTCGAGATTTTCAATCGAATTTTACTACTGTAAAAGGCAATTGTTAAACGCGGCTGGCTGCTGCACACACGGTTTATTGTACTCCTAATGATACCCTCGTCAGCAGCGTTGCCAGACTTTGCTCGAGGAATATCCGTTGTTTTACCATCCACTTTTCCATCATTCGTTGTTTTATTGTTGTCATTTTTGACACTCTTTGTCGCTTCTTTGCACTTTTTTCATCGCCTACTTCGACTTCTTGTCAGCACTTTTTCGGCATCTTTCCATCGTTTTTCCGCCGTCTTTTGTCGTCTTTTCGTTGGTCAGATTGAGGTCTTTCTATTTGTTGTTTTGCCTGCACAGTTGCGGTTTTCTTGCCATCTTTTCAAACTATTTTCGTCGTCTGTTTCATTATTTGTCACCTTTTCGCCGTCTTTTTATCATCTCTTTGTTGTCTTCTCATCGTATAAGTCGTCTTTTTGTCATCTCTCTGTCATATTTTTGCCGTCTTTTTGCCACCATTTCAACGTGTTTTTATCATCATTTTTGAAAAGGCGACAAAACACACGAAAAAGACGACGAAAAGATGACGAATTTATGACAATAGAAAACAAAGAAACCACGATAAAAGACGACTAAAACATGCTAAAACAGCAACAAAAATAAGGAGAAAAACGTCAAAAAACAGCCGCAAAGTTCGAAAATACATAGCAAAAACGGAGACGAACAAACAACGGAAATAATGACGAAGATGACGTGTAAATGCCAAAATAGCAACAAAAAACACGACAAAAAGAAATTTAAAAAGCGGCAAGAACATGACAAAACATGCCAAAAAACGAAAAATATGCGACAAATATATACAAATATGATAAAAAATGATGACGATGCCAAAATAAATCTTTGAAAAAAAAAGAAACCAACATGGCAAAAACCGAAGCTAAAAAATTCCGAACAGACGACGAAAATGTGCAGTAAAGATGGTAAAAAGACGACAAAAATTCAACAGAGAGATGACAACTAGTCGATGAAAACGCGGCTCGAGTAACAACAAAAAGATAAGACAGCAAATAGACGACAAAAATAAGACAAGGAGGAGGCGTAAAAGGTTAGGAAAAAGTGCTGACAAGTAGACGGAAAGCTGATGAAAATAAAAGATGTCAAAAATACGATGAAAAATACGGTGGAAAAAACGCTAAAGCGACAAAAAATATCAAGATAGATAATAGAAAAAACGACGAAAAGACCCAAGATTTATGCGGAAAAGGCGATGAAGAGACGATTGAATGACAGACAAACCGGGACAAGAAATGCCAACAAAAAGATGCCTATAAGAGCAACCAAAAATGCAAAACAGAGAAAATAGCGAAAAAATCGTTGGAAAGAGGCAAAAGGACGATGTAAAGAAGGACCAGAAGGGCAGGAAAATGACAGATGAAAGGCGTATGATGGAAAAACCAATAACGTAAGTCGAAAATAAATGTCCTCAACTGAGTTGAATCGAACCAAAAAAGTGTGGTGATGAATGATTTAATTCAAAAAACTATCAATTTACTTCGAATACAATCAAAGACAGGGGTCAGTTCCAGCGTAGTGGTTAGGCATTCACGCCGAGGACCGAGGCGTTCAAATCCCAACCCCGCAGAAGCCGGATAGACGGAAAAAACAGACAGAGGGGACAGACAGACGAACGAGACAGGCAGACTGAGCAGATAGACAGACAAACAGACCATTTTTGCCATTTTGGTCGTCTGTTTTGTTGATGTTTTGGCGTCTTTTCGTCGTCCATTTGTCGTCTTTCTGTCGTATATGCATCATCGTTTTATTATTTTGTCGTCGATTCGCAGTTTTCCTTTTTGTAGTTTTTTTTCGTTGTCTTTTCGATACCTTTCCGCTGTCTTTTTGCTATTTCTCTTCCATATTTCTGTCGTCTTTTTGCCACCATACGACAACAAAATGATGACAAAAAGACGGTGAAAAGGCGTCGAAAAGATAACATCAAGCTGGAGGGAAGAAGCCAAAGTAGCGACAAAAACAAACACGACGAAAAAATGTTTAAAGGATCAAAAGGCGTCAAATCAAAAAAAGGACGATAAAAATGGTAAAATCTGACAAAAAAACGCAAGAAAATACCAGAACCAAACGTCAGAAACGACAAATAGACCATAAAGGGATACGCCTTATACGAAGAGAAGACAACTAAAAAGGTGTAGAAATGACACTAATAAGATGATGAAAATACGACAAAGAGGTGGTGAAAAGACGATAAACAAAAGACGTCAAAAGTACGATGAAAAAACGTCGAAGAAAGAACGCCAGAGCAGCAACAAAAATGGCAACAAAAACAAAACGACAAAATGACTACCGGTGAAAGGATGGTAAAACAGCGACAAAACACAACAGCCAAAAACGATCCAAGAGTTTCAAAAAGGTGACAAAATACGCAAAAAAAAGGCGACGAAAAGATGACTGATATATTACAGAAAGACGACGAAAAGAGACTAAAAAGAAGGCTTTTTGTTGCCTTGACAACAAACAGAACGAGGAAAAAATTGCACAAAAGGGCACAGAAGGGCAGTAACTAAAAGATGCCAAAACAGCAACAAAAATAACGACAAAAACGTCAAAAAGCAAAGTATGCGAAGAGAAGACAGCAAAGAAATGGCAAAAAGACAGTGGAAAAGTAACGAAAATACAACGAAAGAAGCAAAAAAAAAAAAGAAAAGCGTCTAAGCCGGACAAAATCGACGATAAATACCAAAAAGCCAAGATCAAAAAACGACGAACAGACGATGAAATTAATATGAAAATACGACGAAGATGACAAAAAAAACGCCAAAATAGAGACAAAAAAAAACACGCCAAAAAACTCATTCAAAAAGCGTAAAAATTGCGACAAAATATGCGAAAAAAGACGACGAATTTAGGACAGAAAGACAGTGAAAAAAACATGCATTAAACGATGAAGAGATGATGAAAAATAGCGACAAAATAAATATGCCAAAACAACCTAAATGGTAATAACCCGTTGAAAAAGGCGACAAAAAATGCAAAAGCAGAGGTCGAAAAATGACGAACAGACGACAAAAATGTGATGTAAAGATAGCTAAAAGACCATGGGAAGGCGACAAAACTGCAACGGAAAGATGACAAATAGACGGTGAAAGCGCGTCGAAAAAAACCAACAAAAAGATAACCGAAAGATAGCAAGTACACGGCAAATGGACGATGGAAAGGCAGCGAAAAAAACATCGAAAAGATGACGAAAAAAGTGATGACAAGTAGGCGGGAAGATGACAGAAAAAATACAAAACTAGACAATGAAAAGACGCGAAAAAAAGGTCTAAGTGACAAAAAAATGTTAAGAAAGATAAAAAAAAATACGAAAAGACTATGGAAATGGGTGCAGAAGAGGTGATAAAGAGACGCTTAAATGACAGGAAAACAGCGACAAGAAAGAGGGTTGGAGACTGAAGAGAACTAAAGAGACTAGAGTTTAATTTTATTACACATTAATCAAACTGGTGAAGTGGAAGCGACTAATGAGACCTTGAGAGTGAACTCACTAAAGATTTTAAACTAAAGACAGTCGAGACTAAAGATGAAGAGTAAAGACTAGAGATTGGAGATTATCACAGACTGGCGACTAACGAGGCTGGAAATCCAGCTTTCCACGAGCGATAATGGCGGATATTGGGCACAAGTGGGCACAATCTTTTGACATTCATTGCAGGAGCATCGAGTCCGCTCTGACGGAGTTACTATGGAAACGTCCATGATTGTTTGTTGTTCGAGTGTAAAAGTGTAAACATTGTTTAATTTTGCAGATCAGCTGAAGTGGAACATAACTAAACGGATTCAAACTTTTATAGTGGTTTGCGGCCATAATTTGCTGAAGGCACTGGCTCAGAATACTTTTTCACAATCGTGCGAGTTAAACATTCGAAACATTACACATTAACGCAAACATTAACTTCATGTTGGTTGAGCCGTTGTCAACTTTGCTCTCGAACAGCGTCTCGACTTGATGGGAAACTTTTCGTTGCGTATTTGGACATTCTCCCTGAAGTTTGCGAAAACTGCGAAGCCACAATCCATAAAACTTTTTGTCCGTTCAATTATGTTCCTCTTTAGCTGATCTGCAAAATTGAACAATGTTTACATTTTTACATTCGAACAACAAACAACCATGAATGTATCCATAGTAACTCCGTCAAGGCGAACCCGACGCTCCTGCAATTGTGCCCACTTGTGCTCAACAACCGCTATTATCGCTCGTGGAAAGCTGGATTGGAGACAGAAAAACTTGAGACTGAAGACTGATGAGACTACAGACTAATCAGACTGGAGACTAATAGCTGGAGATTTGAGACTAGAGACGCTGGAAAAAAATCAGGATGCTCGAGATTGTAAAACCTGGAGCCAAAAGAGATTAGAGACTGGAGACTAAAAACTGAAGAGACTGACGACTAATTGGACTGGATACTGAAGACTGGCGACTACAGAAAACTGGATACTTGACACTAAAGCCATCGGAAACTGATGACTTAAAAGACTGAATACTGATTGGACTGGACACTAACGATATGAAACTAAAGACAATGGAGCATGAAGACTAAAGGAAATAGAGACTGGACACTAACTAAAGAGTCTAGAGACTGGAGACTGAAAGACTTTAAACCGACGACTAAAGAAACTGGAGTCTAATCAGACTAAAGAATAATGAGATTGGAGCCTGAAGACACTGGAGATTTGAAACTAACGTCACTGGAGATTGGAGATTAAAATGACTGAAGACAAAAGGGATGGGAGACAGGCGACTACGGAAATTGTATACTAAAGAAGCTTATTGAGACAGACTACAGAAACTGGAGTCTAAAGGCACTGGGAGATTTGAGACTAAGGACGCTGAAGAAAAACTGGATTCTCGAGATTGCAGAGGCTAAAGACTGACGACTACAGAAACTGAAGACTAAAGCCTGGAGATTAAATACACTGAAGATTTGAAACTAAAAGACCGGACACTGCAGAGAATGGAAGTTAAAAAACTGGGTACCGGATCCTAATGCAGGATTGGAACCAAAGAGACTGGATATTGGAGACTTTGGAGACTGACTTTAACGACAAAAGAAGCAGGAGACTAAAGGTAATGTAGACTAAAGACACTTGAGACTGGAAATAGAAGACTGAAGACTAAAGAAACTGAAAAGTGCAGAAATTTAGCGTCTACAGAAAGTAGAGAGCAGAGAGCAGCTAAAGTAGACGTATCTATCTCTTATGCTCTACTTTCAGACAGACTCTTTTATGCTCTACTTTCAGACGTCTGTCAGACTTATTCGAGACTTAGACTTTAGCCGCCTTGTAAACTTCATCGAAATTTCTTTTAGACTTTTTTCGGGCCTCTTTTAGATTTCTTTTAGACTTCTTTGGACTTATTGAGAATTTTTTAAGCCTACTTCTAAACTTCTTTCAGACTTCATTAGGAATTATTTTAGCTTTACTTTAGATTCCTGCAAAACTTCTTATAGATTTCTTTGAGTCTGCCTTTAGATTTCACAAGACTTCTTTTAGACTTCATTTAGAACTCTTTAAGATTCCTACCAGTCTTCTTTAGTACTATTTTTAGAATTATTTTCGATTTTTTACAGAACTCTTTTAGACTTCTTTTTCGAACTTCTTCCAGAAATCTTTTATATTCTTTCCAGCATTTTTATGGTTAGCTTTAGAATTCTTTTAGACCTCCTTTAAAATTTTTTCGGATTTTTTTGGTGTTCCTTTGGATTTTTTTTATACTGTTTAAGGATTTCTTCGAGACTTTTTGAAATTTTTTTTAGCCATTTTTAGACATTTTTTAGACTTCTTTTAAAATTCTGCTGGATTTTTTCAGGTTTCTGTTGGACGAATTTTAAACTTCTTTAAGACTATTTCTAGAGATTTTTCAGAATTATTCTAGACACCATTCAAAAGTCTTTTAGATTTCTGCCAGACTTGTTTAGGACTAGTTTTAGATTTCTTTAGGGTTTCTTTTAGACTTTCTTAGACTGCTCTACCTTTGGTGTAACGGAACACAGCACAGTACAGTTCTTACAAAACGGATAGCTTACTTTTGAAACTGACCGCTTTCGGGAAGCAAGTTTCCCATCAACGGGACGATGCCTAGATGAATAGAGTCTTGCAGGAATAGAGTTTCTTTTGAGCATTTTTTAGACTTTGTTTAGAACTCTCCTTTTTTTTAGAATTCTGTCGAACTTTTTAAAGCTTTTTTTTAAAGTTCTTTTAGTTTGCTCAGAATTCTTTCAGATTTCAAAGTAACAAAGAGAGAGAATCTCATTGTGCTTCTTCTCTTTCGTTTACCACGGTGATGCAAATGATGTTCTAAAACATGCGATTTGCCTGAATCCGTTGCTAGTGTCACTTTTTAACAAACCCGTAATAATCTAAGGAGAAGGAATGCCAAAGCGAGTTTCCCAATGTAGCTTCGGTCCTTTTGAAAAGTTATGCAAGAAGTCTAAAAAGAGTCTAAAAAAATCTAAAGGAAGTCTTGAAGAAAACTAAAGGAGTTTGACTGGAAGTCTAAAGGAAATCTAAAAAGTATTAAAAATAGTCTTCTAGAATCCCGGTAGGAATCTCAGAAATCTAAGAGAGACTTCATTTAGAACTTTTACCAGACTTCTTTAAGACTATGCCTAGAGTAGTATTAGACTTCTTTCATCCTTCGTTCAGTTTCATTCAGACTTTTTTTTACACTTCGTTGGGAACTCCTTTAGATTCCTGCCAGGCTTTTTTAAGATTATTTTTAGATTTCTTTTAGCGTTCCTTGAGACTTCTTTTGGATATCTTTGTTACTTCTTTCAGACTTTTATCAGACTTATTTTAGACGTCTTTTAAATTTCATCAAAACTTCTTTTAAACTTGTTTTAAACTATTTTTAGGCTTCGTTTAGATTACTTCCACAGTGCTTTTAGACTTCTTTTTGGCTTCTTTCAGACTTCTTTTAGACTTCCCTAGGACTTTGTTTAGAGCTCTTTAGGACTTCTTTTGGATTTCTTTTAACCGCTTTTGGAAATGTTCTAGAATTTTAAACTTGCTTCTAGACATCTTTAAGACTTCTCTGAGTATTCTTACAGACTTCTTTTAAACTTCATTTAGAACTCGTTTGAATTCCTTGATGTAATTCGCCAAACTACCACCAGAGTAATGAGTACAGAGTAGAGAGTAGAGAGCAGATAGTAGAGAGCAGAGAGTAGAGAGTAGAGAATGGATAGTAGAGGATGGACAGGATAAAGTAGCGAGTAAGATGAAGAGAGTAAGAAGTAGAAAGCGGAGAGTAGAAAAGAAAACAGAAACTAGAGAGTGAAGTCAGCGATTTAAAGTTTAAACATGAAAGACGACAGATAAAAGATGAGAGACAAAAGGCGAAAGACGAAAAATGAAAGATGTGAGATGAAAGACGAAAAACGAAACTCAAAAGACGCAAGATAAAACTCGCAAGGCGAAAGTTGAAAACCAAAAAAACTATACCCAAAAGATGAAAGCGGAAAGACGTACACATAAAAAAACACCGATGTCGGCAAAAGGCCGAGATTTGGACCGCCGAGCGTTCAGCAAAAATTTTTATGATACCAATCGTCGATACGTCGATATGTACCACCGAAATTTTCACCGAACGCTCGGCTGTCCAAATTTCGGCAAATTTTGCTGATTTTTTTAACTGTGTAAAGAAGAACGGAAGACGAAAAACGAAGGACGAAAGGTAAAAGAGGAAAGATGAACGACGAGAGACAAAAGGCGAAAAATAAAACTCGAAAGACGTAAAACGATAGCCGAAGGACGAAAAACAAGGAACGAAGGACAAAAGTCTAAAAACGAAAGATGAAAGTTGAAAGACGAAACACGAAAGACGACGCACTAAAAACGAAAAACGTGAGATGTAAACCGAAAGCTGAAAGACGAAAGACGAAAAATGAAAAAATGAAAGACGAAAGTCGAATAACGAAAGCTGAATGGTGAAAGGGAAAAAAAAGATGAAATATTAGAGACGAAAAACAAATGGCAAACTTCGCAAGACGAAAGCCGAAGGAGGGAAGATGAATAAAGGAAGACAAAAGGTGAAAGTTTAATGTTAGAAGATGCAACATGAAAGACGAAAGCCGAAAGACGAAACACTAAAAACGAAAGATGAAAGAGATACTGAAACAGACTACACCCAGCTAGCATTTTTATATGTATATAAAAGATAAAAATCAGCATTACGTACAGATATACATGCTAATAAATCGTATTTGATGCGCAAAATTGGCATATCCGTGTAATTTTGGAGGGGATTGATTAGAAATAATTATAAGCGTTACGACTATATAAGTATTTATATACGATAATATCCGATTAAGCGCGACTCGCTTCGTAATGCTATACGATTTTGTGCTGAAAATTATATTTAGGGTAAGGAACGAGTTAAGCAGTGTTACCTATTTTAATCAGTTGAACATAAATGATCCGAAAATGCACTTTTTTATTCATATTTTCAAAATCTTTTGATAGGATCATCTTCACAAATCACTTAACCACACATTTGATTCACACAAACACAATTTACTGGGTTTCCGACAAGAAATATGATGAATTAAAAATTGTTGTCCAAAAATGTACATTTTTCAGCTGCTCTTCAGCAATCGCCACCTCGCTACTAACGAATTCATCAAATTTTCAGCACTGATTACAACCACTCTGAAAGTCAAGCACTCAATTGTCACATACCATATTATTCAGTCTCTTTTTTTCTATTATCTAAGACTTTGTCACTAGCCAAAAGTTTTATTATTTTCTAACAAAACTGAAAACAAATTCTGAATTGACGGAACCTGTTCACCACTAGCAGCAGCTGCAGCACAACTAATGAACTATCGTGTTGCCAAGACACTGTTTCGGTTCTGGAAATAAGAATTTTAAGTTTGAAATTACCTGAAACCTCGTATGGTGAAAACGTGGTTCAATACTTTCAAGAGAAATGTATGTTCATAATTAATTTTTCTTTATTAAAAACAACACAAACGACAGCTTTTTCAATAATTTTTGAAGATTTTCTCAGTGATTTAATAAAGCAACGATGTGTTTCAATGTTATTTGCTTTGACAACACTGTTCTGATCGTTTGTACTCGGATCGTTGGTACTGCTATATGTTTACCTCTTTTGTTCTCCCACCATCCTTATGAACAGCGAGTGAGACGTCAAACTCGCAGTTTCCCATAAGAACTGAGAATAAGAATAAAAGAGACGACGAATACCGTTTGCCGAACGGTGCGGTGAGTGTATGCCCCGATAAACAATTTAGACAGATGGCATTTTACGCCTCTATGCCGATACGCTATGCCGATTACGCATCAGATGCCGATTGGTAGGTCGCGGATAGGAACGCGAACTTACTGAATAGGGGGAAAAGTTCGAGGGATTTTTTAACGGGACGCAAAAAAATTCAGATTTCAGGATTGCTTAAAATAGCACCTTGCGGGTGAAAATGGGTTCGGTGTGTTCAAAATTAGTTCCGCCGCTCCAACTTTTAAAGCGAAAAATCAAAAGTTTAGCTCAACAATAGTGTCTTCCAATGGTAACAGCTTGAAGAACTAAAGATAGCAAGAAGATTGGTATGCTGATATCCCCCACTTAGTCAACCCATCGCTTGTAATAAGGTAAAACAATCAGTGACCCGCTTAGACTGCTTAAAACTAGTTCTTTGCCCTATGTCTGCTGTTATCATTATATACGATAGAAAATTAATTTGGGCCCACTTTATCAAGCCTTAATTACGACTTCGAATTTGTTAAGAGATATTTACGATAATTTTCGCACATTGATATACAAGTTGGTGTTAGCTGGGCAAATCAGGGTAAACAGATGCCATCAAAAGTAACCAACAACGCAAAAAGAGATAATAGAAAATTGCTGAAAAGATACCAGAAAGGCAGACCAATTGAAAAGTACGTACCACGGAATCACCACCACGAACCGACAAACCACCCGAAGAAAAATAAAAGATGAAAGGCGGAAAAACGTAGTCACGTAACTTAATGATAGTCGAATCTCAAATCTGTCATGAAATGATTTAATTCAAAAAAGTTCTAATTTCCTTCAAGCACAATCAAGGACAATACCTATGAAACAAATGGGATAAAGAATGACAACCGACAATAGCAAACCTGCAAATGAAGCACAAATGTTGGTTTAATTTTTATTTAAATTAAAATTTGTTTGAATTTCGCTTTTTTATTGATTTTTGCGGGAAAGTGTAAGCCTTTCTTCGGATGATAAAACTACGGATTTTTCCTCAGCAAAGTCTGAGCAAAGGCTGCGTTTTCACCGCCTTTTTGTTGTCTTTTCTTCGTATTCATCGTCTTTTGCTCATCTCGTTTTCCGTGGTTTTTCTGTTGTCTTTTTATGATAATTTTGGTCGACTGTTTTGTTGCTGTTTTGGCGCCTCTCCGTCATCCTTTTTTGCTGGCACCGAACTGATAGCAGACGGGGCAGCAAGACAAACGGGACAGACGGACAGCCAAACGGGACAGATGGACAGGAAAATGGGACAGATGAGACAGATAAACAAATATGCCTATAGACGGGACGGACAGACAAGCAGCTAGACGAAACAGACAGACAGACAAACGGGACTGATACACAGGCAGACGGGACAGAAAGACAAACAGAACACATAAGGGACAGACAAAATGACGAGACAGACAGACAGACAGATATAGACGGAACAGAAAGACGGGACAAGCAGATAGACAGATAGACGGAACAGACAGACAGAATGGCGGGACAGACAGACAGATGGGATTGACAGACAGGCAAACGGCACGGACAGACAGACGGAACAGACAAATGGGACAGACAGGCAGGCAGACAAACGGGGCAGTCAAAACAAACAAGATAAGCAGACAGAGCAGAAAGACTCAAATCTATCATGAAACGGTCCAATGAATTGATTGAATTTCGCTTCTTTATTGATTTTGAAAGGAAAGTGTGTTCTTTGGCGATAAAACTACCGATTTTTTCATGATCTTTTTTGTTACTGTTTTGTCGTTTCTTCGTCAACCTTTTTTAGCTGTCTCTTCGTCACTTTGTTTGTCATTTTTTCCTACAGACCGAACAGATAGCAGACGGGACGGACAGACAGACAGACGGGACAGGCAGACGCTGCTGGCGGTGGCCCACGTACAGCAACATTCGTCTTGAATTTATTTATTTATTTTACCGGAATATCACTGTCCCGTTACGTGAAGTGAATAGACGATCACGAACATACTACCTCATGATTGACTAAAAAAACAAGTTTGTTGGAATAAAAAATGACAAAAGGCAGTTAGACGGGAGAGGCAGACAGATAAACGGGGCAGACAGACAGACAAACGGGACTGATATGCAGGCAGACGGGACAGAAAGACAAACGGGACAGACAATGATGAGAGACTGGCGGGACAAACAGAAAAAACGGGACAGACAGGCAGACAGACAGAGTGGTGGGACAAATAGACAACAGACCGGATAGACAAATAGTAAACTGGACTGATAGACACAGATGGGACGGACCGACAGGCAGATAGACTATTGTGCGACTAGTTTCAGCAGGCATTCATACAGTTTTTACGTGGCTTTGATCCACAGGAAACGTATCCTTAGTGTAAACAGCAACTTCAGCGCAGAAGGAAAGTACCTATACACTATAAAGTAATTTTTACACGGTTTGTAGTTTTTTTTTTGGATTACATAAATCCGTAAATCTGGCATCACTGTAACCCGTGTATTATTCTCTGGTTGAACAACACATAAACATGTGAATCACACTTTCCACCACTTTACCCTTTAGCTAGAGCCAAAGTAGCCTAAATTCTCGTTTCAGAAATGCAACGCAGCAGTGCAGCAGTACACTTACAAACCAAGCGATTATTTAAATAAAGTTTTTTTTATTACCCTATCAGTCGGTCCGCCAGCAGCAAGCAAATGAAGCAACTCTACTCGACTTTACTCAGACTGTACTCTACAGCTCGTTGCGTTTTTTTTATTGTGAGCTTAGGGAACTAGTAAATTAAATTTAATTTTAAATCTGCACTGACCCAGCTTATTTCGAGGTCAGTATGTCGGCGTCGTTCGTCGGTTCGGTCGGCATTTGCTCGATTGCTGCGCCGTCCGTCCATCGACGTTGTTGGATGATGAGTTGCAACTTGCCGGCCATTTGATTCGACTGCCCTTCGAAGAAACTAAGCAACCCGGGAGTCCCGGGGGGACCGGGAGAAAAAATTATTATTGTTTTGTTTTTCTACTTTAGGGCATACCTACCTATGTTTTCGTTTTGTGTTTTTAGAAAGGAGGTAGCGGATTTCCTAAAGTGAGGTGTTAAAAATTAAAGGAAATTGGTTTTTTATGGCAAAAAATTTACAAGACCGCGGACACCTGCGTCCCGCAGTAACCAACCGGCAATGGCGGTTGGAAAAGTGACAATCTGCGGCCGCTGGCCGGCTGTGCTAGGGGCGCAATAAAGAAATAAAAACGCGCGGCGGAGTTCCGGAGAACTCCGCTGCTGCATACGTGGCGCGGAGGATTTTTTTACGGCAATGCCGCTAAGGGCCCACTGCTAAGGGCTGGCAGTCGTCACGTGCTCCAGTAGTAATAATCGCAAACGGCCGGCCAGTCAGTCAGCCAGTCAGAGGAGTGCCTATCTGCTGCTGCTCCTTTGCGCCCAGTGATGATGATAATTGGATGTGACCGCGCTCTGATGACAACCGCAGAGATAACGGGATTCCGGGTTTTTTTTTTTGCAGCACAAAAGGAGCAATGATAAATCATTCTAACAATAACTGCGGTCAAGCAGCGCGGAAAAAAATTAATAATAGTTTATTTTTAATAGACTGTGGAGGCATTTTTCAATTTAGTTGTTAGGAATGAGGACGTCGTCGCTCCGCGAACGCGGTCTACAAGCTCCGCTTTACATCAAATTACGTCGAAAACGTCATCAAGAATGCTTCCACTTCGTAATGTAGGAATCGGTACGGGTATCTCAATGACTTCTTTTCCGGCAAGTAAATGAACTTCACAGGAACGAGCAAAGAGTTCGTGGCAGATCTCAATCTATATGCCTAGAAAGCAAGGAAGAAACTTAAAATAATTCAGCAGTTCAGAGGATTACAAATAGAATGGTCATTTTCAGTGCGCAACAATGCCTCTTTTCCCAACGAGAAAAGTAACCAATGTCAACTGAGTTCCGTTAAGGTGTCAAAAGCAAGTCAAACATCTATTAATTTTTTTTTCCAACATTTATAGCGCTTTCACGATTACCAATGTCAAAAGGTTCTAACATCGCGCGCAGCTTACTGCGTTCGTTTCGAAGTGTTTCATCCGTTTACAAGCTTTTGCACTTTTCCTTCAGCATCGCGTCATCCATCGTCGGTTGGCGTTGCCATCAGGAGAGGCGACGAACTCGCTCGAAGCCATTAGAAGGCTATAAATTCTACACGGCAGGCGCACAGTCGGGCTCGGGACCAATGATGCCAGGAAGGGACACGATGGTGACCCGCCTGCTAAGAGCAGGCGGGCGAAAGAACAATGCAAGATTAATGCTTTTCGCCGTGACATTGCGCGCCTATCCCAGGCAGGCCCCGTGAATAGAGAGAGAAAAAAAAGGAATTTAGCAGCTTATCTTTCGGCCGGCAGAACACGACTCCGTATCGGACGTCACCTCAAGTGTCCGGGGTCAACGAAGCTAACATGGCTCGGAACTACTACTGTGCCTAGCGTTGTGGCACAAAACGAAATTCAATTCCTCCGTCGGCCGTCGCCGAGCTTAAGCTCGGTTGAGGCTGGATATAATTTGCACTTCCAGCTAGGTAGTATGGTCGCATAATTATCACCCTCCCGACTGGATCACGCTTGCCCGGCCCGGCCAGGCAGAGGGACGCCATGTCGAAGGTCATCCCGAACCATTTCCAACCTTCTCCGGGGGAATTTTGATGAGAATTGTTTTTCCGTTTTGCTCTCCGATGGATTGAATCTTCACGTTTCACGTACTTTTCTTACTTCGCCGATGTTCTTCATCCAATCGTTTAATCGTTTTCTAGTCTTTTCTCACCAATTCTTATCCGATTTTCCACGGGCATCGCCAATGGGGTGTCTCCATACCACCGACCGCCGGCCACTGCCGGTAACTCCGAAACGATGTAATTATTTATCTCCGTTTCTGCTAGAGAAATCGATCTTCGGAGCTGTGTTCTCCTCCACGACGCGACGCTGGGAAACAAAAACCGTTCTGAACAGAACGAATCCTGTAGCCTCGGTAAGATAATTTTACTAAGCCGTAATTTGGAACGGTGTTTCTCGTTCTGGACTCGGTAAACGTGATAGGCAATGAGCCGATCAGATTTTCTTTCTATCTTGTGAGTTTTACTGCCTCAAACAGCTTCAACAAGGTAATTCGAAAAATTTTGTGTGAAATTTCTATCAGATAAAGTAATTTAATATGTATTGCAATGCAAGAATCGAAGGTGGCGACGGCTGGGCGGAAAAAATTTGACAGTTCAGTTCACATTGAAAAATATTCGAACGTCAAACAGGAGAGTTTTTAATTTATTCGTCTACTATTTTTGCGATGATTAAATCAATTGAGTCAAACTGGACTGGAAAATAAAACAAAATTACAGGTTTAGTCTCAAATCTCAATTTGACAATTGACCGTAAACCCATGGGAAAACTACCAGAATAACGCTGACGGACGCATTGACGCAGCATTCTGTTTAGCCCTTAATCCAAAGCTCACTTTCCGAGTTTCAAACACAAACTGTTCCAAACACAATTTCGAGTGCAAGTTGAATGCAATTTCAATTCCTGCTTTGAGTTCAACTTTCAACAAAAAAAAAGACGATAAAAAGTGACAATGAAACGAAGAAAGAGCGACGAAATGACAACGAAAATACACCAAAACTGTAACAAAAAAGACTGCAAACATGGCAAAAAACACCCGAAAAAAGTAAGAGCAAATGCTAAAAGCAGGCGTCAATAAAAGACGAAAAGTCGACGAAAACACGACGAAAAGATGATAAAAGGAATATGAAAAGATAACAAAAGTACGATGGAGAGGTGATAAAAAGACGACGAATACGAAGAAAAGATGCTGAAAGAACAACGAAGACAGACGCCGAACAGTCGGACGAAAGAATGACGAAAAAGCTTTGAAAAGATGGCGAAAAGACGATAAAAAGGACGTAAAAGCAGCAGCAACAAAAAATGACAAAAAGTCGTATGAAAAGCGCCACCAAAAAGGGCAGTAAAACATGCTAAATAGATGTCGAACATACGGCGAAAGGGAGTTCAACACAGTGGCAGTAAAAAGACAACCGAACGACGACGACGACGAAAAAGGTGTCGACAAAAACGACAATAAAAAACTGGCGAAATGACGATATAAGGCGATGAAAAGATGACAAAAACCTAGATAAGACGATGAAAAGATGCAAAAATAACAGCAAAAAAGACGACAAAAATGCAAAAAAGCGACAAAACAGACGTACAAAAGACGGACAGATGATGAAAATACTATGAAAACAACAAAAATACCACAAAGAAATGACAAAAAGTCGGTGAATACGAAGGAAAGATGACAAACAGATGACTCGACAAATAAACGACAAAAGTACAACGGAAACATGATGTAAAGGTAATGACAAATGTGAAAAAATTCATTGAAAAAAGAAGAAAGACTGTAGGAAGAGTTTTTTTTTCCTTGTCGTTTATTTAAGGCTCACCGAAAAATCAAATAGAGCCAATTACCTATTTATAATTGTTACAATAATTTTAAAATTATAAATTAACTATATTATAATATTATAATAATATTGTATCATATATTTTGTTTAATGTGTCTTGCTATTTCCATTTTTTTTCTGACTATTCGCTGTCTGCGCCTCCCTGCCTTCGAAGGCCTGCTCCTATTGTTGCTCTGCTTGATGCCGTTTGAATGTTGACGTCTGGACTCCTCTCCTTCATCAAATTTGTAAGCCAATTTTCTTAAAGAATTCGAATATTTTTCCCAATGACTGAACATCTCTTACACCCAATAAATCTCTAATAGGAACCCCCGTTTGCTTTCCCAGCGATGAAAACTTTGATAGCAACTCCACTCTCTCGGAATCAAATCTCACACATTCCCATACAATATGATTTACATCCTCGTATCCGTCTCCGCATTCACAAACATTTGTTTGAACTAATTTAATCCTATAAAGATGACTACCTAGAGCATAATGATTTGCTATCAGTCGCGAGACGAATTTAATAAATGGTCTTTCAAAATTTGTTTTATAAAACCAAGAACTAGTCGAGACTGAGGGTAAAATTGAGTAGCAATATCGTCCCAAGGTATCCGTATTCCATTTTTCTTGCCATTCTTCCATAGCAATCTGGTGTGCTATACTATACAATTCAGTATATTGAATGCCTCTATCAAAAGTAACTGTACTCAGAGCTCCTTCCTTAGCTAGAATATCCGCTTTCTCGTTGCCATCTATTCCGCAATGCGAAGGGATCCACACTAACGTTACATTGTAATTTTTAGATGCCAATTCTAATAAAATTTCCTTGATTTTAAGAAGATATACAGAATCACCACCTTCATGTTTTTTTGTATTTAAGGCCATTAGTGAGCTAAGGCTATCTGAGAAGATCAAATATTTTCCTGATTCTAATTCCCTAATCATATTGCAAGCATGGTAGATTGCTATTATTTCAGCTACGTATACGAAGAATTCTGACTATAAACACCAAATCCAGATCGGCCACTCTTAAAAGAGCCATCGGTGAATATCAATCGATTTTTATCCAAACCTGAATATT
Source organism: Sabethes cyaneus (assembly GCF_943734655.1). Lineage (NCBI taxonomy): Eukaryota > Metazoa > Arthropoda > Insecta > Diptera > Culicidae > Sabethes > Sabethes cyaneus. The sequence goes on from NC_071353.1 coordinate 172,300,445, forward strand.
TTTCGCGGAAGCAATACTTCATTTGGCCTTTGCTAAGATTTTTCACCTCTTTTCTCCATGAGAAGTCAATTATTGGTTGATATTGCACGACGTCTAACGAAAATCCGAAAACATTAATATTTGGGTGACTAAAACTATCAATTGTTATAAATTGGCGATAAGCAGCAAGAAACCTCAATCCTGGGTTCAGGTCAAATAAATTATCATGATCTTCAATTATCCTATCATTTTTCTCCTGACTACGAAACAAAAACCGTAGATTTAATTCTAAAAATTGCAATTCCAACGGTTTTACACCCGCCACTACCTCGGTGGACAGAGTGTGGGTCGACGACATTTGACCCAAACAAATTCTTAAACATCGAAACTGAATGCGAGCCAATTTTATGAAATGACATCTAGCTGCACTACCGAAGCAGAAACACCCATATTGTAAAACCGACAGAATTGTTGTTTTGTACAATATTATTAGAACAGTAGGATGCGCTCCCCACCATGACCCTGTAACTGTTTTTAAAAAGTTCACTCGACATACACACTTTCTCACCAAATATTCCGTTTGACCTCTCCAAAGGAGTTTGGAGTCAGTTTACCTTTGAGTTTAACTGGAATTTCAGATGGAGGTCTTTTTTTGGAAAAAACAACCATTTCGGTTTTCTTGGAGGAAAATTCTAAGTTAATATTATCTGCCCAACTTGAAAGATTATCAATAGTTGTCTGTAGTCGTGAGCGTACCATTTCGGAATTCTTTCCACTTAGCCACACAACGGCATCATCAGCAAATTGCACTAAAACCACATCCTTATCTACACATGCATCTATGTCCCGCGTGTAAAAATTATATAAGAATGGGCTCAGTGAAGAACCCTGTGCCAATCCAACATAGTTAGTCCTTGAAACTTTTTCTTTATCGGAGACATAAAAGTGCATATTCTTTTTGTTAAGCAAATTAAACAGAAAGTTACACATCTGAGCAGGAACCCCTCCCATTAATAATTTCTTGCATAGAATTTCGATGTTTACTGAATCGTATGCCCCAGAAACATCGAGAAATACTGCAGAAAGTTCCTCCTTTCTCGAAAAGCTAGTATGAATAGCAGTTGTTAAAGTGGCCAAACAATCTTGTGTGCTTTTACCCTTTCTGAAACCATACTGGGATTGGGAGATTAAACCTTCATTTTCCGCCCAGTGCTCGAGTCTCGCCAAAATCATTTTTTCTAAAATTTTTCTAGGACATGGTAAAAGGCTGATTGGTCTATACGATTGATAATCTGAAGAATCTTTTCCTGGCTTTAACACAGGCACAACTTTAATATCTCGCCATTGCTCTGGGACAATGTTCCTTTCAATAAACAGATTATATAAATGAAGCATTAACTTTTTAGCGCATCCTGGTAGATGCTGCAGCAATTTGAATTTGATGGAATCCAGGCCTGGAGCCGAGTTATTGCACGATAATAGTGCTGTAGAAAATTCAACAATACTAAATGGGTCAGCCAGTTCCCGTACAGAACTGAGATCTATTGCGAAGAAATTTCGATTTGAAGCATAATCTGGACAAATTTTCTGGGCAAATGCGAAAACCCAGTTTTCCGAGTAAGATTTTTCATTATTAACTTGTGGTTTATTACGTAATCTTTTTGCCGTGTTCCATAACGTCGATAGTGCAGTATCTTTGTTAAAAGAACTGACTTTGTTCGCCCAATAATTCTTTTTTTTTTATTTTGAAACAAAGCGCGACATTCACGTTCAAGCTTTTGATAAGCTTCAAAATCGTCCTTCTTTCCCGTTTTACGGAATCTTTTGCATGCGGTGAATTTTTCACGGTATTTATCTGCGGCTTCCTGATCCCACCAAGGTTGACCTATTTTCCTTTTAATATTTTTTGTTGGAATGGGTCGATTTTGTGCAGATTTTGCTGCCTCTACAATGATTTTACATACAGACTCGTATTTGTTCATTATACTGCTATCAGATACTGTTTCGTTAAGATCCACTTCCTCGCTACTAATCTTTTGATAAACTACGTTCTCATATTTATCCCAGTCAATATGTTTAGTCAAATCGTAGGTAATGGACATTTCTGCGTTTTCGCTTGTAATGCGGAAATCTACTATCACCGGCAAATGATCACTACCATTTGGGTCTTCATGGACATCCCAGGAACATTCTAGAGCTAATGTATTCGAACAGAGAGACAAATCTAAAGCTGTATTTCTTGCTGGAGGGGTGCCAACTCTTGTGGCACGACCGTCATTTAGTACGGTTAAATCGCAATCATCACAAAGTTCATAAATTTGTAAGGCCCTCGAATCGTCATATCTTTCACCCCATAGTGCTCCATGGGAGTTAAAATCTCCTAATAAAAACTGCGGTTCTGGAATGCTGCCTGCTAATCTTCTAAGGACATCTCTATTAACAATGAAAGGTGCAGGTGGAACGTATACTGATGCTATTGAGAACGATTTATTTTCAACTTTACACGCTACAGCTACAGCATCAATTTTGTCAATTTCTGGTAAATCAATCTTTTCATATTGTATCCCTCTTCTAATACCAATAAGAACACCTCCATAAGGTCTGTCACGATCTTTTCGAAGAATATTGAATTTTGGAATGCTAAATTCAATTTCTGCTGTTAGCCAGGTTTCAGAAATACAGAAAACGTCAATGTCTAGTTCATCTAGGAGAACAATAAGCACCTCCCTTTTAGGGAATATGCTTCTAGACTTCCATTGTAAAAATTTCAATTTAACAGTGTTCGATTTCTTACCCATCAAATTCTACAAAAGATGCAATGAGGGGCCATTGTTCACACACTTTCACAAACACAAGACTGATTACTGGCATTAAAGACAAAATGAAGTCTTTGATAACGCCAGAGACTCCAAACATATTGCATATCATATCAATTATTGATCTAATAGTAAATTTCCCAGAAGGTTGTGGCTTAGAAAAAGAATCATAATTAACCTTCTTTGGTTCACCAGAACTATTTCTTACATTTCTAAATCCAGGGGGAGTTTCTTTCTTTTGGATCTGGGGGGCATATGAACACCCCGGTTTTTGAACAAAGGGTACTTTTTTGTTCGACGCTTTTTGTTTCTTTAGACGACTGACACGCTTCCGCTTTCGAACTGGAGCAAACTCGTCGCTTTCATCACTGTCAGAAGTATCTGACAAAACTTGAAACTCGTTAGAAACCTCAACATCCTTTTCATTTAATGTAGATTTCAACATTTCAGCAAATGATTTCCTGCTAGATTCTTTTACAGTCTTTCTTACCAGCTTTTTCGCTGCTAGATAAGACGAACACAACGAGATATCTTTATGAATTAAATCACAATGGATACATTTATTGTCTTGGATTTCACATTCGGTGTCCACGTGACCTTGACCGCACTTTCCACACTTTTGCTTATTGTTACAGAATTTATCGGTATGGTTAAATTGCTTACACTTTCCGCAATACATCGGTTTTGGTGAATAGAGCCTAACTGGGAACAATACCTTTTCAAATTCTACATAATCTGGGAGAACACTTCCCTCAAATGTGACTCGAATCGAAGCTGAGACATTATACTTTTTTTCATTGTTCTCTATTGTTACATCATGAAGGCGATGACTCTGCAGTATACGGACAGACTTTAGTAGACGGTTTCGCCATCTTCCACTACCTCCCGATATCAAAGCTGTGGGGTCTAAGTTTTTGTCCGAGATCACACCGTCTATCTCGACCTGATTACTTGGAATATAGACATGGTATTCTAGCAAAAACAACTGATCCGATGCTATTGAATTGGCATGTTTCCTATCACTCACAACCACACGTAGACGATCATGAGAAATCTTTCTAGATTCTTGGACGGAAGAGTACTTTTTGTGCAAATCTTTAGAGATCTGTACAACGTTGAGAGGCTTATCTTTTGATCTAAAAAAAAGAGTGTACGGACCTTGGGACGATTCCGGATACGATTTAGGCCGAGGAGTTGTACTCATAGTCTCATCGCCAGAATTAGCCATGATTACCATTCCACATGGTCCGTGGGAACTCCCACAGCCACTAACTTCAGTCACAGTTCAGTCACTTGGTTACTTATTCGAATACTTTTATTTTTATTGGACTTACTTGATACGACTTTATCCAGAACGTATTGTATCACCAACAATATCTCAGGAACAGTAGCAATCGATTTTTTACTCGGGAGCAGCGCACGACTGATCTTCTCAAAAGAATATCTCAGGAACAATAGCAATCGATTTTTTAGTCGGGAGCAGCACACGACCGATCTTCTCGAACGCTGAGACACGAATGTAGGAAGAATTGTAAAACTATGGCAAAAACCCGTCGAAACAATGCCAAAATCAAGTGATCACTTCAAAATAGGACAACAAATCGCTGAAAAAAACCAAGGTTTGTGTAAATGGCGGAAAGCCGTTGAAGATACCAAAACAACAACGAAAAGAACAAAAAGCGTGACAAAAAATAACAAAAAGACGACGAATACGAAGGAAAGACATAAAAAAAATCACAAAAAGACGGCGAAAAGATGACGAAAACAGCCAAAACAGCGACAAAAATATGACTGAAAACGAGAAAAAAACGTTTAACGGGTAGCAAATAGAACCAAATTTGGCATGTGGAGGTTTCTGGAGGCAAAAATATTTTCTATGGTGAATTAGGACCCCTCCCAACTTTAAGAGGGGGTGCTTCTACACAAATGAAATACAAATTTCCTCATAATTCGAGAACTAATCAAGCAAATGGAACCATATTTGACATGTAAGTGGTTTTGGACGCAAGATTTTTTTCTATGGTGAATTGAGACCCCTCTCTTCTTTAGAAAGCGAGTTATGGCCCATCTCCCCTATAAGAGGGTGGGCTTCCATACAAATGAAATGCAAATTTCCTCTTATCTCGAGAACTAATCAATCAAATAGAACCAAATTTGGCATGTGGGAGTTTTAGATAGCAGAAATTTTTTCTATGGCGAATTACGACCCCTTCCCCTTTTAAGAGGGGAGCTCCCATACAAATGAAATTCAAATTTCCTTATAACTTGAGAACTAATCAAGCAAATGGAACCAAATTTGGCATGTGGGAGATTTTGGAGTCTTGAATTTATTTTACGATAGCTAGAGACCTCTCACCCCTGTGGTAGGGGGATATGGACTCTCATACAAATATAACAGAAATTTTTGCGAAACTCAAAAACTAATCGAACTCGAGAAATTCGAGACTCTTCCATAAAACATTAGTCAATACAAGACCACAAAAACTATCTATAGTAACACTAGATCATTCAGGACGAGACGGTCGCGAGTGTTGCCGGTGACCCGCCGTCGGAAGCGCCGCCCACTGGGGGGCTTGCAAAACTCGAGATTGTGACAAAGATCATCCGAGATTCATGATTTATGTACGACACAGGTTAATTTGTGGCAATACGAAGTTTGTCGGGTCAGCTAGTTACAAAATAAAAACGAAACCACCAGTCTCTCAACTTATGAAAGGAAGAGGTTCAAAACAGTGGCGGAGACCTGTGATTTGCGACTTCTGAGGCGATTGGGAAATTGGCGAGGAGTGACCCGATGGCTCTAGGGTGGGATTGTTCGGATTAACTTTCCTACGGTCTGTGCAGCATCAATCGGCAAAGCTGTCCAACTGCTCAACACCTGAAGCACACAGGCATCGGCGCGATAGGGCTGGTTCGATTGAAGATTTTCAAATCGTCAGCGAAGGATGAAGGAGGTCAAAATTCACATCATTGATGTAAAGAAGGAATATCAACGATCCTAGGTGGTTGCCTTGAGGAGCTTCAGACGGAGCAGAAAGTTAATCGGAATGATTATCAGTAATCTGTTAGCTCAAAACAAATTACATCAGTGCTTCGAGTGTTTAGAGCCATCTGTTATATAAGAAGCAAACGATAAAAAATTTGCCACAGTAGAGCGCTTTGGCAGAAATCCGTGTTAGTCCTCGAAGTTTAGATGAGGCTTAAACTGCTATTAGCAAAAGATAACTGTTTGGACTAACTCCATCTCTAATTGCTTTCCGAACCTAAATAATAAGGCATTTAAATGGGAAAAACGTGTTTGAACCACTCCCCCCCTTTTATTTTACATAGAAATTAGCCATTTTTATTCTAATTTATCGTGAAACTTGTTCAATATTCAGCTGGCAATTAGAAGCGATTTATTTCCACCATGTCAAATGCTATAAACTCCAGTTTAAGTTTGCTTTGATTTTACACGTTTCAGTGACGGTTTTATTTCGATTTTTTTTTTATCTAAATAAACTGTGCAATTAACCGAAACACGTTAAAGGCAGAGTTTTATTTCGCTACGCGTCACCTCAAGACGATGATCGGATCGGTCAGAGGCAGACAGACCGGGTGACCTAATGGATGGTGCCTTCGGGTAGATTACTGGGTTAACGGTGACATGCAATGTCTAATTATCTCTCATCGTAACTCCATCGTGCCAACCGTAACGTGTGTAAACGCGTAAGTTATGTTTTGCTTCGGGTTTTATAGCGGCCATAAAAGCGTTCTAAAACACCTGCTTTAAAGAACAGTTTTTATTGTTGTAGTTTGCAGTGAAGAAAAAAAATCGTTTCTAATCGTTTCGTTTAACATGATCAATAATCTATACTTTGAGCGGAATTAAAACTGCTAAATACTGTTGTTTTTGCTGGACTATTACCGTTTCTCGCAACAACAACAACAACAATTCGAAAACCTGACTGCATATGAAACAGTCGATAAAATTCCTCGCATTAAGTCGTGAGAAAAAATGCATCCCCGCTTCGGTTGTTAGAGTGTTGCTCTTGTGCAGACTAGAGGCTAGAGAACTTTTCCTCGTCAAAACAATGCCCAACGAACCGGCGAACCTTGCTGGCTTTAATTATAATTCTTTTGTGGGAGCTGACCCTTCGGGGCCGAAAGGCCAACACACAACCTGTCCTGCCGTTCGCATCGGGCGCGCTCCAATCACGATTCATCATCGTTGTTTCAATCTCGGCCGAAGGATCGAAGCGAAATTGCACCGATTGTCTTTAATATCCTGGCTATTATTGCCGAGCAAAATCGTCGACCACGGTCCGAGGCCCAAGCCCAAGCGGTCCATCTTGGGAAGAGCACGCAGCATGCGAACCGACGACGGTGACGGTGACGACCTTGCCAATAATTTCGTCCCATATTGCCTTATTCGGCCGCCGGCCACCACCGGCCATCGCGCAGAAGAGCGCGCGAAGAAAACCTGCTCCTAATTAAAGCGTAATTGCGTAGATTGCACCTGACGGTGTAGGGGGCGGGCGGGGTAGTGCGTGATGGAGCCCCCCCGGTCTGCAAACCAGTCCTCGATGGATGCCGCGTCCGTCCTACGAACGACAGTTCCAATCGCAGTTTTATGCAAACTTCACACGTAATGTTAGATTATCTCGGCGAAGTTATTGGAAGAATTAAGCGGAGGAGCAGGCCTGGGCTGGCCTGGCTTGGCCTCCCAGGTGTTCTCGGGACACGAACCTTGACACGTTGAACGATTCCGGCTGACATTCATTGCAGGCCGTAACCATTTCCAGAACCATGTTCGAGTGTATGTTCGAACTAATTACCACCGTGTGCGCGCCCCGTTTCCACCCCTGCACGGACCGGTAGACTGATTTACGTTCATTGTCTTGTTAATCCAATCAGTTTTCCTCCACGCCGCCGCCGGCCGTGGCCGTCCCTTTTCAAGACAGACACACACTCACAGAGTGCGGTTGATGACGACGACGACGACGACGATGGGGACCGTTCCGTTCGATTCTTTTGGTTCGGTTCGGTTGGTTGATGGAGTGCACGCCATGTTCATTGGGCTTTTACCAAGTCATTCCTATGGGTAATATGTTTCAATTGAGTTGATATAGTTTATGGTCGATTTGCCAGTATATTATTATTCTGACCGGCCATCAGCCAGAACCGAGGCGGCTGATCCGAGACTGCTGAGCTGAGCTGAGCTGGGATCGTCCAAGGGCAGCAGCGCATACCGTTGATCGGAAGATCTATAACGCGACCAGGCCAGGCCTGGCCAGCGGCGGCGACGGCCATTGCGTGGTCATAAACTTTTTCTTTATTGTTATTTAAATGGATAGGTCGCTAGTAAATTCTTAAGCTCAGCGAGGGTTTCACTAACTTTGTGCAATTTTTTTTGCTGCTTAAAGTAATCAAAGTTATTATCTTAATTATTCCACCAGCCACTCAGCCAGATACCGATGAATTATACATTAATACCCACATACGAGCAATTTGACAGTTTTTTTCTGCCCTATGCGTACTCACTAGCGTGCTCAGACTACGGTAGAAAGAGGGGGAATCAAACTTTAACAATATAAAATAAAAATTGAAAAAACAATGTTGCACTGTTTATGTGATTGTCAACCGCCTAGGTTACTTATAAAGTTTGTATTGCGAAGCTGACGGACAGGCTTATTTTTATTAACAATTCGATACAACCATAGGTGAAACGAATGGTTCGGTACAAACATTGTACAATGCAGTAAATGGTTCGGTACGACCATAGCTGATTGAAATGGTTAAGTACGGCCGTTGGTGAAAAAAGGGATTCCGTATGGCATAGAATTGAAAGGTCCGGTTCGACCTTAAACAAATGAATAAAGTAAATATCTGATGATGGTCGAATAAAACGCCGAACAGTAAGGCGAGACGTAATCAACAAAGTTTAATATTTCGAAATCAATTGCACAAACACATGTACTTAACAGCGCGGTGGCTAAATGACCAACTCATTGTTGAAAAACCCGATTAATTCCACCTTGTGGTGAAAGGAATTTTTGTTATACCATCTTATATGTCATTTGTTATGGGCATTTCCAGCTCAAATATTAATTTTGCTTTGTATTTGAATTTGTAATTTTCATAAAACTGACAGAGTCAAATTATATACGTATCACTTTGAACTAAGTTCTTATATAAACTGTTTCTTAGGCACAGCCGTTCTCAAGTTATTCAGATGTGAAATCTAAAAATTATCTATTAGAGTCAACACATGCAAAGTATCCGATAACCGTGTAATCGGATTTGAACCAAATTTTGTCAGATTGTTCATTTTAGGTCAGAAAGCAAAAATCTTAAATTTGGTGCCGATTGATACGATTAGTGGTAGTACCTCCTTTTTAAACAAAGATCCGTTTTGTCAAACCTTTTTATTTTTTACTTACAGATAAACATGGAAATCTCAACCAACATGTCAAAAGGTCCAATGTGCAAATGAGAGATTCTCTTTGCGTTTCCTCTCTTATGCTTATTACGGTGGCATAAGTACATTTCAACCCAATTATTCTAAAGGTTAAGCTTTACAATAACACCGGTAACCGTTTCATGCAAAATAGGCCCCAAGTAACAATCCAATAGCAAATTGGTCTTATGCATTTCTTATAGTAGTTTTATCAGAGCATTGCAAAATCTATCAAGTTTTATAATGTTTTCCTCAAGTGAATGTTATCTTATTTGATTAACATATCTGAAGTATGATTAAAGGAGACTTGAAGAAACACGCATAAAACTGAAATATCAATAAGTGTAATTCACCTTATACGTGGTTTTAAAGGATACTTGATTTCTGCTCAAAAACGACGCTCCTTGAAACCTAGCAATAGTTTAGACAAAAATTTATGACATTCTTCTGCAAGATTGGTTTGTCTTAACAATACTACCATAAAACCGTCTTAAAACCGTATATTCTTGTAAGAGAAATCATACTCTGAAGAAAGAACATTCGAGCGTAAACAACTGATCTGTCAAAATGGGCATCTGAACCAGGAGAAAATTGAACAAATATGGATCTTTTAATCGAAACTTTGCAAGATTTGATATGAAAAATCAGCGAAATCAAAAAACAATGAAGATTTCCAAATGAGCTGAGGAAGGACTATGCTGGTGATGATGCATCAATGGTAGATTTGTATGTTATTAGAAAATTTGGTTCGATTGTATTTTGACGGAGGCGGTGCCGGTGCCGGTTTGTAGAAATGTTTGTATTTTTTAAACTGAATATAGAGATCATTAGCCGGTGTTGGGAAAATGTTCGAAGGGGTTGAAGCAGTTGAAGCATATTTTTTTTAAAGACGGTTGTAACGACAAAGTATATAAAAAAATTTGCAGATTAAACTTTACGTAAACTGCCGTGCAGCCTCCTTTTAATTTTTAAAATCAATTTGTATTGGTAATCATAATGACTGCTGTACTTAAAAAATATTAAACTCAATATAAGTAGGTGAACCTCCAGCACAAAAAACATCTTACATTGACACTTTGTTGACGTTTTCTTTGTGATTATCTATGATTATCTTGCAAAAGCTTGGTCCCCTTAAGTAATTCAAACAATTCTTGTTCAAGCACAACTTGTCTTCTTCAAGAATACAATAAGTATAGATGAACTTATCGACCTCTTGGAAAATTTTTCTTTGTCTTGTGCAAGAAATGTTAGTCTAATAAGCGCCTTCAGGTTGATTTAGATAAAACCATTAAAAAAATGGCGAACAGGACTGTTTTGATTACTTTTGAAATTCTAGCCAATTGCATATGGGCGTTTATAAATATGTTGTTATACAATACCATAAGTGATCTTATATTTTTAAATAAATGTTCGGACACTTAAGAGACTTTTTGCCGCAATTTGTTAAAAATATGGTAGCTATCAACTTTTTCATGAAATTATTGAATTTTTTTTATTAATTAAATTTTTAAATAATCTAGCGAAAATAACCGGCGCGTTAAAATTTTCTAACTTTCATGTCACAAAACATCGACAAACTGAGCGTGACATTAAAATTTCTCATTGATTGACAACAAAGCAGCTGCTTTTATTTTCAATTTTCATTTATATCCATTTTGGAAAAGCAATATCTGTGAATGCTTTTTCTCTCATAGCTTTTAGTCAATTTAAACAAATTAAGACTGTAAAAAGTGTATGATGTCTTGCAAGTGTTCTTTGAGACGACAACCATAAAATCATCAGCACTTGTGGTGGTTTTCTTTTAGTTTCAACCGACTCTTGGAAGTCACTATAAATACATATCGATAAGATTCTTGAGAACCTTCTTTAGTGTGGGCCTCCCCAGATTTATAAGGGTTTTATGGCTGTTTTATCGCAAGATTTGTAGAATTGTAAGTTTTATATTCGGTTTTAAGGAGCAAATGCTGGAAACCGCTTCAAGTGTATCTTAAAATTGAATTTGTTACTTGGGACGCATTCAAGTTCATTTATACCGCCGTAATAAGCGTAAGAGACGAGATGCAAAGAGAATCTTTCATTTGCACATTGTACCTTTTGAAATGTTGCTCGTCAAATATTAGGTTTAGAAAGAAACTATTTTCACATTCAAATTCCAATTCCAATCGAAAATAGTCGAGTAAAAAATACCTTTTTTAGCGTTTTGAGCTGGAAATGATCATACAGATATCAAGATATCGTCTTCGGAACTTAATTCAACTGTTTGTTAATGCTGTGCTAGTTATCATCCATATGCATCCTAGCGATAAACAATCTTCAGTGTGTATTTTAACCTACTAAATAACTTTATAGAACATATGAAAGCAATGAAAACAGCGTGTACAGAATTTTTGAGCAAAACTGATTTTAAAGTTAGTCTCGGGGTACAATGCTAGCCTAACAAGCCAATCGTCGTATGTTCAAATCTCGACTGATCGGTGCCGTTACAGTTAATAGGATCTTTGCCCTAGCCCGTAATTTTCCTGTACTCTAATAACCGGCTGCGACGTCTGTCGATAAAGAAGGGCCAAGTTCTGAAGGACGTTTACACCCATGACTTTGCTTTGCTTGAATTTAAACTGGTTTCTTTAAACAAATCATTAAATTTCGCAACCAGTAAGAGATAGATAGTTACTATTTGCAACAAAGTTGCTTATTTTAGTGTGTTCTACAATTTTTGTGAAGACGCTATTTTTTGGACGCGTTTCAAAAATAAAAATTTGTGTCACCCTTTTAAGCGGATTCACGGTCACCCTAAAAGTGTAAGAAAATGTGCTATATTTTATTAATTAACTGCTGCAAAGAAACACCCGTTGAAAAATGACACATTTTTACTATATTATTCTGTTTTTGAGGTTTGGTCCCATTAAAGGTTAGGTCATTAAGGTTTTCTTGAATAAATTTCATCAATCATTTTTAAATATCTTTTGACCAGTAGAACCAATCCTTATGAAATTTGGCAAATACATTTGCAGTGTTAAGACCTCTCGTTTAATACTAAAACAATTGAATCTAGATAGATTATCTTGGTTAAAATCGCTATAAAGTATTGTAAATTTTAACGTGTAGCTTCAATTGCTCATAACTTTCAAACTAAAAGTCCAATAAAAAAACCATTCAATAGTGATCTATCCGGATATATTACCTTTCAAATGAGACTAATAGCGCATAAATCGGCTTGGCCATCTCTGAGAAACAGGCGATAATTATTACGTTGTCAAAACACGTTTTTAAGCATAACTTTTAAACTACTTATATGTTTTCAATAAAACTTTCTGAAAATTTTTATAATTCAGCAAGAGCTTTCATTTGGTACTAAGATCATTGAAATCGGTTGGGTGGTTCCGGAGAAAATCGTGTCACGTAGTTTTCACATTTTTGCTTATAACTTTTAAACGAAACATTGTACCACGAAGCAATTCAATAGTGATATACTAGGCAATAATACCTTTCAAATGAGACTAATAACGCATAAACCGGTTCAGCCATATCCGAGAAACAGGCGATAGAAAATGAGCTGCACACACACACACACACACACACAGACATTGCTCAGTTCGTCGAGCTCTATCGATTGGTATATGTGATTCGGCCCTCCGGGCCTCGAATCAGTTTCGTGTTTTTCGACCAATTTCTAAACCTTTGTTATATACTATAACAAAGGTAAAAAGTATCTAGTTCGGTGCGACCATAGAGGGATGCAATGATTAGGTATGACTATTGATAAGTAAAAAGATTCGGGACGGTCATTGTTAAACGAAGTACATGGTTCGGTACGACCATAGATGAATGGAATGGCTCGATACGCATTGGCAAATAAAGTGGTTTTGTACGATCATTGTCGAAAGGACGGCTTTATTCAGTGTTACGGCACTTGATAATGAAATAGTTCTACTGCTATTAATTTATTTAGATTTTTGGCAGATAAAATGGTTAATCCACTTTAAACAGATTTTTAAAGCTGCATTGGATTCTAAAAAATTGCCAATGAGCCAATAGAGCGTGTGAAGCGAAATTTCCTTAACTGACTAAAAGGAAGGATAGAGTTCCGCCTTACTGGAAAGAAAAAAACAGTACATAGGCTTGCAGTCAGTCATCTGTAGTTGGTTAACAAGTAAGACTTGGACGATTCTTTATGATTGTAGAATAGACTTTGCACAGTATTTATATTTGAATTTATGAAATTGAAATCGTTCGAAAATATAAAGTGAGTACCTGCTCGGTCGTAAATGATCGTTAATGAATTACCACCATTATAGGTACACGATGCCTCTACTATAGGCAAACCAAGGATGCTAGAAATAAAATCTTTCCTTTTGAAAAATATGAAATTTTTTTAATTTCAACAGTCCTTTCCAGAAAGATTAAAAATGTTTAAACTAAAACAAAACCATAAACAAAAAAACAAACAATCAAATCCATAACGAAGTCTACGATGAGTCCAAAAGAAGTCTGAAAGAAGTTTAAAACGAGTTTGAAAAAACAACAAAACAAAAAGAAGTCTTTTAAGGAACCCTAAAAGACGTTTAGAAAAAGTTTAAATTTTGAAATAAGTCAACAGGAAGTCTGTAAGAAGTATTACATATAGCCAAAAGAAGTCTTAATGAACTTTCAAAGAAGTCTACAAGAATTCTAAAAGAAGCCTAAAAGAATTCAAAAAGAACTCTAAATATAATTTCAAAGAAGTGTAAAACAAGTCCACAAGAAGTCAGAGAAAAAAAGATAACTCTAAAAAAATTCGTTGATAGTGCTTCAGGTTATAACGTACTTTATTGTAAGGGATCAGCATCACTTGCTTTCGTGCCTCGTTCGTTGCAAAAACTTTAACAACATTTTTCCGAAGCCGTGACAATTAGGCAGTTTTAAATTCGAGCCAGTAGTTTTGAATAGTACTTTAAATGGTAAATGTAACTCACAATAATACTGCAACACCAAGCATCGGACTAATATTCTTTCCTTTTACCATGTAACACAGCCTCAGTATTGGTCAATTTGGTCAAAGTATTAAAGCAGTAGAAGTTGCACAAGCCTAAGTCAAGCTTGTTTTCAACTCGTTTCTTTTACTTCTAGTTTCCTTGTTTCGTTTCCAGTGTACGCCTTTTTCTAACTCTTAATATCTTCTTTTCTTTTTGTTTTTCGTCTGTTACTTTTTTCCGCTTTTAGATGCCTCGGTTGTCCTTCCTTATTCTGTCACATTTATTCGGTTTTGGCTCCCTTTATACCCTTGCTCTCTGGTTTTCCTTTTTTTTATCTCCCATTTTTCCACTTGTTTTCTGTTTCGCTTTCCGTTTCTTGTCTTGTTTTCCTTCTTTTTACTTCCCGTTTTTCACGTGTCTCCTGAGGGGACAGACTTCTTCTCTATTTGTCTCTCCCAACTCTCCTGGACAATATCACGTTTTACCCCTTGGTTTTCTTCTTACCCTTCTCGTTTTTGTTAGTTTTTGTCTCGTTTCGTCCAATTTCAACATTTTCTATTATTTCTTTATGACCTTTTGTCACGATTTGTTTTTATTTTCCGTTCTCATTTGTCTTCTGTTATCATTTTTTCACTCTATTTCCTTCTTTTACTGTTTTTGTTTCTCCTGCTTCCGTATTTTCTCGTTTTCTTTTCATCTTTTTTCAATCCTATTTTTCGCTTTGTTGTCCATTTTATCCTCATTTTCAGTTTCGTTTTCCTCGTTTTCTTTCTTTTCTTTCATTGCTCCTCTTTTCTCTGCCGTTAACCTTCTTTTCCTGTTCAATGTCCTCTTTTTTCTTCCATTTCTTTTTCCATTTTTTTCAATTTTTAAGTCCCGAATGGGAAGGAACATTCTGTCACTTTTTTTTCTTTTGTTTATCTTTTCTTTTTATTCATATGTTTCTTCTCTCTCCCTCTCTCGCATTTTTCCTGTTTCTCTATTCCGTTTGTCCAGTTTTTGACAAGTTTTTCTTCGTATTCTTTTCCGTTTTTTATTCGATGGACTATCGATGGACCAAATAATCTGTCTGTGAATAAGCATTGAAAATTAACTAACATTTTCATAAGAAACTGTTTCCTCTATGCCCGAGAAACATTCTATTAATCATAGGGTATCCCCGTCCCGTACTGGGGAATAAAATTACTTTCTAAAGAACGCAACAATAACGTTTGGTAAATTTTTTCCCGGAATTCCACTTGAAATCACAAAAGTATTTCGACATATACCCACATTCAGAAGTAAAAGAAGATATGGGAAAACGTTTCGGTACGTTTAATGTTGGATAAGGCAAAGGCCAAATAAAACAATTCAACAAATCATTGTTGTATCTGGTTCGGTACGACCATAGATGGATGGAATGATTAGGTACGACCATTGATAAGTAAAATAATATAGTGGATTTTTGGTCTCTCATTCTCTCTTCCTAAAAATACACTCTGATTTTTTTGACGAGACGCCATACTAACTGTCCCATGTTTGTGTGGAAGAATTAGTCAAGAATTTGTGTTTCCCTTCACCGGTTTGTTCTGGAAAATTTCACACATCACTGCGAATTCCGTGTTATACAATCGGCTATTCCGAAACTCTTTGAGACCAAGTATTTCTCCCGCTGCAACACGGATGCTTGAAGAAGAAATCAGTGACTACAAACCTGTGTGAGTTCACCACGACGGTTAGGCCTATATATACTACCGACATGAGTAAAGCGTTTGATGCCGTTAGTGATAATAGCATCTTGGAGGTAGTTGAAGAGTTTGACGTTCGAGGTTCACTGTACAACACGTTAATATTGCATCTGAAGGAGAGAATACAATTTGTTAAAATTTGTGGTAATAAATCTTTGTTCTACACTCTGCAGTACCGCAAGGCAGTCACTTAGGACCGTTGTTGTTCGCGATTTTAATGAACAAATTGCCTGCTTCTGACTGCCACGCGCTAGAATTCTGATTTACACAGACGATGTGAAAATGGAAATTGCCTGAAATTACAGCTCGACGTATGACTAGAAATCATTGATTAGAAAGCCTAAAAGAAGTTTAAAAGAAAACTAGCAGAAGTCTAAAAGAAGGCTAAACGAATTCTAAAAGAACTCCAACAATAGTCAGTGTGTGGTAGTAGTAGGATAGTTGGAACAGTTGGGTCAATTCGATGGTGGGATAATTGGAGAATGAGACCATTCACAAGCAACAATGTCAGTTTTATTGTACTCTTATGGCGGTTTTCATGACCAATTTTGCTCTTAAATCCCATCATAAGAGTATAATAAACCCCAAAATGTTACTTGGGTTAGATAGTGGGTCATTTGGATAGCGTGACTATTTAATTATGGGTCAATTGGATAGTGGGATTATTGGATAATAAGGCAATTAGAAGGTGGGGAAATTGGATGGAAGGACAATTGTCTAATGAGTCACTTGGATTGTGGGACAATTGGTTAATGGATCAATTGGATAATGGGACAATTGGATATTGTGACAATTGAATACTGAAACGATTGAATAGTGTGACTCGGAACTCGGACTCGGTGTCGCTCGGAAGGAGCGCATCAAACTATCGAACAGGGCCAGTTGGCTTGCGAGACAATTGGATAGTGAAATAATTGGATATTGGGACGTTAGTGGAACAATTGGAATGTGGGTCAATTGTTTAGTTAGACAGTTAAATAGTGGTACAATTGGTTGGGGACAATTAGATAGTGGAATATATTTTACATAATTGTATAATGAGTCAATTGGATAGTAGGACAATTAGGTTGGACCATTGAATAAAGGGTCATTTGGATAATGGCACAATTGGACAGTGGAACAATCGGATTGTGGGAAGTGTGAAAGAGTTCTAAATAAAGCCTTAGAGATATCTTAAACAATCTGAAACGAGTAAAAGTTTAAAAACAGTCTTACAAAGTGCAATTCAGAGTACAGCGTAAATGCCAGTCTGGTAGTTCTGGCAGTCTAAGAGTTCTAAATGAAGTCTAAACAAATCCAAAAGAAGTCTGAGAAAAAATTGAAAGAAGTATTAAAGCATTCTAAAAGCAGCCTGAAAAAACTATAAAAATCCAAAGAATTCTTATGGAATTCTAAAACATAGTATGGAAAAATTCTAAAGAGGTCTAAAAAAACTTTAAATGTAGTCTTAAAGAAGTCTGGCAGGAATCTGCAAGAGTTCTAAATCAAGTTTAACAGAAGCCTAGATCTAGATAAATCTAAAAGAATTCTTTAAATTTTAAAAACAGTCCTAAATAAACCAGGAGAATGAAGTCTAAAACAAATTCGAGCGTAGTCTGAAAAATCTGTTCAGAAATTTGAAAGGACGCTAAAAAGAGTTGTAAAGAAATTTGACAAAAATCTGACGGAAAGCTATAAAGGTTCTAAATGAAATCTGAAAGAAATCTGTAAAAATACTTAAAGAAGTCTAGAAGTTGGTTAAAAAAAATCTAAAATAATTCCAAAAAAAGTCTAAAAGAAATCCGAAAGAATCTTAATAAAAGTAAAAAAAAAAACTAAAATAGTCTAAAAAGCTATTTTAGTTTTTAGAGGGCTAAAAGCACTCTGAAAGAAATCCAAACAAAGGCTAAAAATAGTTTAAATGAAGTTTTGATGAAGTTGATAAGGTGTCTCTAGAATTCTGATCTGATTGAAATCTGAAAGAAGATATACAAAAGAAGTCTTATGGAAAAGAATCTAAACGTATTCTAAAAGAACCCAAACGAAGGAAGTCGAGAAGAAGTCTGGTAGACGGGTAAGAAAGTTTTAAAGACAGTCTACAGGAAGTCTAGAAGAAGACTTAAAGAAGTTTAAAAGAGGTCTTGCAGAATATTCAATAAACCTAACTCTAAAAATAGTCTGTAAAAAGTCTGGTAAGAATTCTAAATGGAGTCTAAAAGAAGTCTGAAAAAATCTAAAAGTCTCTAAATCTGTAAGAATAGTCTTAAAGAAGTCTGGCAAAAATCTGAAAAAAAGTACTCTGAAAAGTTCTCAGTGAAGTCTCGCGTAACTTTTCAAAAGAACATAAGCAACATTGAGAGACAGGTTATTACGGCGACATAAACGCATTTGAACAAAACCCGATTCGGGCAGAGCTGAGAGCTGTTTTAAAGTCCATTTGCAGCGCAGTGGCAAGCGAAATAGAAGAAGCACAAAGAAAATTTACAGTTACTTAGATCTTTTTGAAAAGTTACGCGAGAGGTTAAAAAACTGAAGGAAGTTGTAAAGAAGATTGAAAGAATTTTTTAGAAATCTTTTGGCGTTCCTTTAGAGTTGTTTCAGTCTTCTTGAAAATAGGCCTAAAGAAGTCTGGTAGGAATCTAAATGGAAATGGAAGAGTTCTAAACGGAAGTCTAAAACAAGTCCAAAAAAAGGAGTATTAAGTGGCAAATGGGTGAGATGAACCCTAACCCACCAGAAGCAAACTAATGTGACAAAGGAGAGTATTCTGCTTCTACTTCTGCTTATAAAAATTATCATGTCAAATGTAAAATTAAGTGTCAATTCAGTGTGTAACTATGTTGATAAATATTGCAGGCGTCTGATGATAATCGAAGGATAGTAGACGTCACGTATTAAAAAAGAAATACAAAGTTGTGGTCATTTCACCGAAAATAATCAACAAATTTGATAAATAAGTCCTAAAGAAGTCTGAAAAAATCTAAAAATCTGAACAAATTTTAAACAAAATCTAACAGAACTCTAAAAATAGTGCTAAAAAGGTTTAGTAGAAACCTTAAGAAAGACAAATGGAGTTCTAAACGAAGTCTAAAATGGTTAAAATATTTAAAAGAAGTCTGGCAGGAATCCAAAAGTGTTCTGAATGGAGCCTGAAAAAATTCTAAAAGAACTCTGAAAGTGGTCTTAAAGGGTTCTAAAACAAGCCTGAAAACCCCTAAAAGAGGTCTTAATAAATTCTGGAGTCATAAGGATGCTGAAAGGAATCTAAAAAATGACAAAAAGATTTTTTAATTAAGTTCAAAGAAGTTTAGAAAAAGATCTAACAGAAATTACACAAACTTAGCTCATTGAAACGATTTAGATAAGTCAACATAAAAATGACACAAAATAACATAAAAACTACACGAAAACGCAGGTGGCATCTCAATGAAACCAAACTGATGAAAAAAAGTTCAAGCTTTTTGTCGACACTTTTAAACCTCTCTTCGACTTCCTTTGGGCTTCTATCAGCCTTCTTTTAGACTTGATTTAGATTTCTTAAAACTGCTTCTTAACTTCTTTTAGACTTCTTTAAGTATTCCTATAGACTTCTTTTAGACTTCATTTGGAACTCTTAGCCTTCCTTTATATTTCTGCCAAGCTTCTTTAAAATTATTTTTAGAGTTCTTTTAAGCTCTATTAGATTTTTTTTTAGTTCTATTAGACTACGTTTAAACTTCTTTAAGTCCTCTTCTAGACTTCTTTGAAACAGTCTTTAGAACTCTTATAGCCGTCCCTTAGATTCCTTCCAGATTTCCTTCTGGCCTTTGTTTAGAGTTCTTTTAGACTTTCTTGTTCTCTTCTTTTGGGCAACAAAAAACTCTGAAAGTGGTTTAGAAGAAGTCAAAACTAATCTAAAAAAAAATGCCCAAAAGAAGAGAACAAGAAAGTCTAAAAGAACTCTAAACAAAGGCCAGAAGGAAATCTGGAAGGAATCTAAGGGACGGCTATAAGAGTTCTAAAGACTGTTTCAAAGAAGTCTAGTCTAAAAGAAGTTAAGAAGCAGTTTTAAGAAATCTAAACCAAGTCTAAAAAAAGGCTGATAGAAGCCCAAAGGAAGTCAAAGAGAGGTTTCAAAGTGTCGACAAAAAGCTAGAACTTTATTTCATCAGTTTGGTTTCATTGAGATGCCACCTGCGTTTTCGTTTAGTTTTTATCTTATTTTGTGTCATTTTTATGTTGACTTGTCTAAATCGTTTCAATGAGCTAAGTTTGTGTAATTTTTGTGCGAGTTTTTTTGCATCTTTTCATTTTATTTGCATTTTCGTTTTGCATAATTTTTGCGCGCATTTATACATATTGTTTTTTGACGACTTTTGAATATTTTTCGACATTTTTAAATATATTTATTATCCATTTTGTGTTCCCCTGAGTCATTTTTAAATTTGTCTGTAACTGTAATGCATCTGTTCGCTTTTGTGACATTTGGCCTTTTTTGTATCACTTTTCTGTCATTGTTTGTACCATTCTGGTATGCATCATTTTGGTGCATGTTTTTGTCATGAAATTACGTTGTTTTGTTATTATAATTTGTTAAGATGTATTTGTATCATTTCTTATATTCGTTTTAGCTCTTTCAAGTTCCTTTTTGTACCTTCATAACTTCTTGTTTCATTTTTCCATTATTTTATATTGCTTTTGCATCATTTTCGTATTATTTTTGGATCATTTTTCTATTGTTTTTATATAATTTAGAATGTCATCTCCAATTTTTTTCCATTTTCGTGATAGTTTTTTGGTATTTTGTACCGCTTTAAGGTCCTGTTGGACTTTTTTTGTTTTGGCACTTTTATGTTTAATTTTGTTGTTGTTGTTATTGTGTGTCAGTTTGATATAAATATAAATAAACAAACGGAAAACTGTAGTTCAATGAATTCTAGAGCATCATCCACTTGTATAGGACATTTAACATAAAACAGATGGGTGGGTGGGGCACGTGCCCCAGTGTGCCCCGCCCTAGGCACGCCGCAGTGCAGTGCCTACTTTGCCGGTAAGTTTCGCTTTTTTTTCTCGCTAAACTGCAACTGTAACACATGTTGCACGCGTTAGCTTGCGCTTTCACTTAAAATTGCTTGCTGCTACTAATTGGTGTAGAAACCAGAACCTAGAAGTCGCCATCGCGCCCCGGATGCCTGCACTGCTACCGGTAGGTAGGTAGCGGGCAGCCAAGTTATAGAGCAATTATAAATTACCAGTAACCATAGACCCCGGAACATGCAGCCCTTGGCCCAAACCATTAGCGAACGACCGACCGATCAGACAGTTACAGGAAGGCATTCGGCGCCTTGGCGCGTAAGCAAAAACTAAAAAATAACATGAATCTAACACAAATTCAAATCGGAAAGGTTGGTTGCTTGCTTGCTGGCGGTCGTAAAGTGAGAAATTGGGTTACATCGCTTCACGGTTTCACGGTTGATGACCGGCGCGAGTGAGTGAGTGAGTGAGTGAGTGAGTGACTGACCGTGCACAGCAGTGCAATAATAAATGAGCATTTAGGAATCGCAACGGAGGACGGGTCCGGTCGTAAACGGCCACAAAGCCTACTGTGATAGACAAACAAGAATTACCCTAACGATTTGACCAGAGAGAAGACTCATCAAAAGAAAGCATTCAGGGCCCAGTGAAAAGAATAAGTGGCAATCTTTCTAATGTTGAATGCAAACAATACTGAATAGGAAATACTAAAACTCACCAATATAAGAGGATGATGGACATTTAAAACCTCAGCACGCAATGTCAATAATCGTATGGAAATACACGCACCACCGTAGGCACTGCCAAATTAGTGGCCTGCAGTCAAACGCATTTATTGAGTTTGTGCCGTTGTTGGCAGAATTGCTAACGGAACGGGCCCGGAATGGGACCGAGCGAGCGGTGGAATTAATGCCATTAATATCTCGTCGAATCGTCTTCCTTAGGCTTGCAGAAAATCTCGAAGTGGCAGATATGATTACCGTACATTGTTTTGCGTATAATGTGATTTGTAATCATGCATCCCTTCGTGCCGATAGGGATGGCAAAAAAACAACAACAATTTCTAAAGAATCCTCAAGAGAAAGACGCAGTAATCTCCTGTATCTCCTGTTATCTGCAATAAGCAGCGAAATAATGATCTCGTTTCGTATGAAGACTTTTATGATAGGTTCATTTGCAGGCAAAACAAGCCGGAATTTATATCATCCGGTCGACCTATAAAGCAGATAACCGCGAGCAAACGGCAGTGAGCCCACTTTTATACGGAACCTTGGCTGTGTTTTTTTACGGCCCCTTGGGTATGGTTGATTTGAAAATAAATCATGCATAAATGGAACCCCATTCATGGCGTTTGATAATCACTGCCATGCCATGCCATTGCCGTGCTGCGTTTTATTAGGTAAACACTCTTGTATTGCTAATTCTTCTGCCCCGTTCGTCCGTTGAAAGATTTCTAAAACTTTCCAAGAAGACCAAGGGCTGACATCACAAGTGCAACACAAAAAAAGAAGGCCTTTCTGATATAAAGGGTCTAAAAACAAATGCTACTAAACTGCATTTTTTCGAATTATCTTGCCATTAACCCTACAGTACAGCGAAGAGTAATGGCCATAAACGTTAGGAATCTAAACTGTGCCGTAATTTGCCAGCAATCCGGTCAAAGTTGGCTGGGCAGCAGCTGTCGTCATTGCCACAGTCAGTCAGCTATTTACATTTCGCGAAGTATGTAGATGGTCATTTTTATGGTTTACCGGTAAATTAGCACACACAGACACACACCACATCGCACATCGGTTGCATAGCGACCGGTATGGCGACGACGGGTGAGTGTGTTGTCAAACTGTTGTTATGGCACTGCACAGTGACGACAAATCATAATTGTAATAATAATGGTATTATGGCAACCATGGTAACTTAACAGGACCCGTGGACGAAACGCAGGAAAAAAGTGTCTCCGGGTGAGAGAATGGCGTTTTCGTTTTTATGCTATGTTTACTTGCAGCATTTTGTAATTATTAAAAAATGTATTATTCTCGATCCAAATGAATGTACAAAGCGGGCCGAAAGGTCTCAGAATTTTAAGTATTCTTGTGCCTTTGTGCACTTGAATGAATAAAAACAATATAGTAGAACTAGTTGAACTTTTCCGATATTCATGAACATTACTAAATGTTTTACTTCAAAAATTAGTAACTTCTAAACCCATAAATAACCATAAATAATGGGTGAGGTAGGACTAGATTAGTCACTTTGTTGTATGATTTTGAATATCCTACTAACTCTGTGCTGAGATAATTTGTTGGCCCTAAAAAGGACCATTAGTGATTATCTGTTCAACAACGATGGACGCTTTGGATGAGAGAAACGGCATGATTTGTAATACTTCCCCTTGGATTGAATGTTCCGGGCAAGCGCTAGACGCAACGCAAGAACCTCCCAGGGTGGTAGCAGGTGTCGAATCCGAAGCCAACTGCAGGTTTTCTGTCTTTAACCAGTCAATGTTAAAGTGGCATGTAACCGGGCAGCGGTTATTCCATTCGGAAGTTTGTTCAATTATTTGCCATTGCGGATGGCCAGCTGCAAATGACATAAGATGGTTTGTTGTTGTCACGAACGGCATGCCGGGCAGTTCCAAAACTGCAACGTCCAAATTTAACACTCGCACCAACGCGTTCAGCGTAGTTTTCCTTTCGCAGCAAACGGTCAAGTGGTATAAGAAGCAAAGTCCCGTTCAAGTCGTGCTGCTTACCAATTCCGTCTTCACCATTTACTGCGAAAGAAAATTACGCTGAATGCTCTGGTGTTAGTTCACCTGTCTATTAAGAATTTGTGATAGAATCTAGCTGCTGAACTGTTGGAACTGAAAGGTTCGGTCAGAATAATCTCATGTCAATGTCATTTGCAGCTGACTATCCGTAACGACAAACAATTGAACAAACTTCTGCAGGGGATTATCGTTGCCCAAGGTGGTTCTGTTCTGTTCTGTTGTCAAAGAAAATCATCATCAATTACCAAAAACTGCCCTTTAAAGGACGAATACATTCTTATATGAAGATGTAAAAGATTTTTGCTTTGCTCTACTGGTCGTTATCAAACAATCTGATTATGGAATAGTAGTTGTTGTTAAAACATAAATCATTCGGTGTCAATCAAACAATTTGACCTCGTGTAGTTTTTAAATGCATTTGTGCAGTGAATTAGTGTTTAATTCTAGTTGATTTTAATTGACACGCTTGTTCATAGCAGATAACTTTTCAATGCGACAATTATAAAAAGCGATATTTAAGTATGGCAGTATTCGTATTGCCCTTGCACGTTCAAAAATAATTAGAAATTAGCAATCTATGGAGCATGGATTTTTAATGAAACGTTGGCTAACTATTTTCAATTAAGGTATTAGAAAAAATTTCCGTTCTTTACCGTTTCCAGTTTTTGAATTTTTCTAACTATTTTTTGTATCTTATTCTTCTCGTTTTTTCATCTAGTTTCGGCTCCCTTTTTTCCCTTTCCTGTCCGGTCATTTTATGTTCCACTTTGCCTTTTTCTTTAGTCTGTTTTTCTTTCTTTATGCCATATTTCTCCTTTCATATGCCGTTTCATCTCCTTTTCCCGTTTTTCTCATTTCCCGCAACTATTGTTTTTTCTTTCTCATTATTCTTTTTTTTCATTTTGGTTTCTCTTGGTTTTTCCTCTTTTCCCTTTCCTTTTTCCTTGTGTTTTCTGTTCCTTTTCTGTGTTTTTTTGTTCCCTTTCTCTTCTTTTCCTGTCTCGTTTTCACCCTTTTCTTGAGTCCTAAGTTTCTGCCGTTTCCGGTTCCGTTTTTCGTCTTTTTTCTTACCTTTTTCCTCGTTTTCAGGTCCATTTCTCTTCTCTTCCTTTCTCGTTCTATGTCATGTTCTACCCCTTTTCGATTTTTTTTCTTTTTTTCAGTACCGGTTTTAGTTCATTTTCGCTTTTAACCCGTTTTCTGTCCCATTTCTCGTTCGCTGGTCTTTTGTTTTATTTTAGTTATTCTGTTCTGTTCTTCATTGTTATGCTTTTATTCCTGTTCTGTCACGTTCTGTCTCTCTTTTCCGTTTTATCCCTTTATAGAAGAGTTAAATTCTGTTTTCATGTTTTATTCCCATTTTTTCTGTTTCATTTTTCCTCTTTTTCTGTTCTCGTTGCTCCATTCTCCATTCTTTTCTATCCCATTATTTTTATCCACTTTTGTCCCGACTCTCCCTGGTTAAAAAGCTTTTTATGTCGTGTTTATCCTAATTTTCTTCTCGTTTTCTTTAGGATTCCTTTTCTTTTTTTCATTTTTCTTCTTATTTCTTCCGTTCTTCATCTTTTTCTGCACAGTCTACTCGTTTTTTTTTGTCTTGTTTTCCCTCCTTTACGCTCCCGTTTTCTTCTTTTCCACTTGTTTCTCTTTTTATGTTACGTTTTTCCTCCCTTTCTATCTTGTTTTTCCCCCTATTCTCTTTTTTTCATGCCTCTTTTTATTCTTTTCTCTCTCTCTCGTGGCTTTTCCCTTTTTTTCAACCCGATTGCCTAGTTTGTGTCACTTTTATCTTCCGTTTCTCCTTCTGGCAATCTCACTTTACTTCGATTCTTATTTTATCGTCTACCGGTTTCATCACCTTTTTCACGGACCTCACCAACTGCTCCCATATGCCGCCCATGTGCTGTGCCGCTGGTGCAGCTTGGGCCGCGTCAAGCTCCTCGGCAGACTCCAGCGCATAGTGTGCTTTCAGTATTTTCAGTGGCTTGTGAAGGTCTTCATTGGATATTTTATAGGAGAATCCCAAAAATCCACCACCTGATTCGGCGACATTTGCTTGTTTCGGCCGTAGACGCGATCTGTCAAGCTTTTTCATCCAGGAAGGCCAAGACAGTGATGGACTTTTTTGTGGAGAATATAGGCTAACCGAAACTGTACTGTACTGTACTGAAGGGAACGAATGTGGCCAACTTTCCGGCCTTCGGTGGTTCCAGCTTATGTACTTTCTCCAGATGACTCCGCAGTAGTTGTTCCGAACGGCAAAACAACTGGTGAAGGCTTCAGATTAGAGAGTTCGTCGCACATTTGATACATTCCGAAGAACAGCGGCCATTCTTCTTGCGCGTAACTTCTTGCTTTACCCATTTCGCGCTGCCATTGTGTCTTGGTCGGTCCAGCTTGTACCTACCCCTCCTCCCCGTATCGACTCAATCGATTGGACATCTTCGAGACTGTACCCTTCTTAATACCTTCCCTTTTTTTTGAAGCTCCATCAGATTCACCTACCGATTAATCTTTGTGCAGACTTTTTTCGCCACCGCTGTCGTCTGCACTAAAATCGCTATCTTCTTCATCGACTTCTTTGCGTTTCTCCAGATTCTCTTTTGTCAGCTTTTTCAGCTTCAGACTCAGCCTTTTACTTTTCAT
Organism: Sabethes cyaneus; assembly: GCF_943734655.1. NCBI lineage: Eukaryota > Metazoa > Arthropoda > Insecta > Diptera > Culicidae > Sabethes > Sabethes cyaneus. The sequence continues at coordinate 172,326,763 of NC_071353.1, forward strand.
TTACTTTTTCCAGACATTCCTTCGCCAATATCGATGGATTTCTTCGAGAGTGATTGCTTCAATCGCTTCCTCCTTCGTCCTTCATTTTGTTCCGCTTAGCACCCGCTTCATCTCGATGACCCGGTTGAACTCCATCTCTTTCCTTTAAACTGATACCTCCATTTCCAGCTCCTGCTCCATTCGTTTCTGCTTCTTCTCCATCCATCACTTTCAGCTTGTTCACTGGAGATGTCGAACGGTTGGAATTCAGATCAGAAGGGCTGGTATCGGTCACGACGATTTGAGGTTATCCGATTTTCGTGTACTTCTTTTTGAGAATGTTCTCCGCAGAGCAGTTGTACAAATGATTGTGAGACAAGGACGGGGGTCTGAAAGAGCCTCACCAATGAGCATAATGAATAAAAGCTTTGATACTCTTCTGTTATAGGGATTTGGATCGAAAGCAAAGCAAAGCCTCGGGTTTAATCGTCTTTAAAATATGATCCTTCTATAGCGACAGATTTCGCAGTCGTCTGGTTAGAGTAATTACCGAGCTTGTGCAACAATCCTACTGACTCTATCTAGAGGGGTTCCTCTAGTGCCAGCCGAGAATCGAACATACAACGACTAGCTTGCAGACCACCAACGCAATTCAAAAGCTAACTGGGCGTTGTTTACCGATCTATAAATATGTTCCGCTATAACTCTGGAACGCCTGAACTGTTCTCCACCAAACTTGGCATACATATTCCTTGGCATAAGTAAATTACCAGAAGGGGGACAGACTGAAAGCTGTGTGGTCGGTCATTGACAAGGGGGAGGGCCAAAAAAGAAGAAAGGCTTGTGGCTTTTGCATTGTACAGATTTCTGTCTGAGTGGCAAAAGGGAAGAAGTAGACAGGAGGAGAGAAGTTAATGACAAGAACGGCAGAAAGACGTGTAAATGATGAGTAAACTTTGTTTCTTGCATTATGAGACTTCCCGTAACGAAAAGTATGTATGTTTTCGTTAGTAGCAAGTGGCTGGAAGACAAAAGGGGAGTGCCCGTAACAAAAGTGAAGTTCAAATCTTGTAATCTTATCTTCTAGCTTTTCGTTTTATATAGCTAAAAGTGAGCGTGGCCATATGTTTGAAGGTTTGTTCCGTCATAACTCCGGAACGCCCGAACCGGTCGCCACCAAATTTGGCCTACGTGTTCCTTGGCATGGGTGGATGGTCTTAAGCGAGTTGACAAAAAACCGCATCTCCGATGCCAGCTCGATAACCGTTTAACAGATTGAGTTGAAATTCCTGGCTGAAAGTAACAACACGCCAAACCTTGTAACGTGATAAACGGGATAGACTCGTGGTTTGCTGTAGTTTCCATCAATACCTTTGCGCTTTTCTGGTGAAAAGCTCACTCTCTGCAAGGAAACTGTTGCAGAATTTCTGGTCGAACTGCGGAGGTTCCGGCGTTACGAATGTAGAACAGAATCGTATATTAATTTTTCTGTGGAACAAGCTATGATAAATCTCTTACGACAAAAAAAAACAGGTCACGGAAAAAACGAATCTTATTAGCCTATTTTCGACGCTCTATGATCATCGTTAGCTTAACAGTGAAAATATCTAGTCAGTCAATGTCATGTTCAATTATTTAGTTTGGCGTCACTGCACATCCCGCTCGTTTGTTGCCTTGGTTACGTGTCAACAAACGACTACCGACTAGATTCGCGATTGCAATCGAAACGAATTGAAGTTTTTCCTATCAATTCAAATAAATCATTATAATATCTTTCGAAATTACTATTCGGGTGGTAAGTTAAAGTTTTATGTGCCATCAGGTTAACTTTCGCGCAGTGCTTCGATGGAAGTGGAAAGGTCGAAAAAAAAAATTGAAAAATTGACGGCGACCTAGATAGTAATCGAAACTTATGCTTAGAATGCTATGTTTCAGCGCTTGGAGTTGCAAAATGTTCTTGTTGTTAGTAGGTTTGAAGGACCAATTTTAATTGTTTCAAGAGGCTGTGGCAGTAGGGAAGGGAAGGCAGATATTGGGTGCCATGCTGATTGCCATAAATATACTCTGACGAGACGACTGATAACCTTTTCGTTAACCATGAAAAGGTAATACCTAATCAGAATCGACGTTAGTGCCATGGTGTAGGTTCTAACGTCGACGTTATCCAATCCGAAGTACCTTCCTTCAATTAAAACTTGGTCGATTCGGCGATTGAGTTTGCTGTAGAGGGGAAAATTGGTAGTTTTTCCATGAGTTTGTGGCGGCAGCAGTGTCAGATAATGCTCGCCAAGCCGAAAAGTGATGGCAGAAGAGGTTTGTTCTTCATTAAATTCTTCAAATCCCCCTCGAAAGCCTAGCCAGCCTTGTTTTCGTCCATTATTATCCATAGCTCTTCACGGTCGATAGTATCATGGGCGGCCTTAAAATCTATAAATAGGTGATGCGTAGGTGGGACTTGGTCTGGGCCGGCGCGAGCCAATTTGCCACTCCAAGCAAATTCTGAAAATGGCGCCCCCAGAATTTAGTCGTAAAAATAAGGTTATTGCCTTTATAACGACATCGAACTTACATATTTTTTAATTTGACGCGTTCCATGCGGTAGTAAATCCGGCATCTAATCAATTTTGCTTTTCATTCCACGTTAATCGTTCCTAACCATAAAACAAATAGTTAAAGAATCCCAACCCGTCGAATGCTTAGCATTCGTCAAAACTTGTTTAAGATTCCTGCAGGTATTCTAAAGATTCTGCCGAAAATGATTATTTTTTGTGCGTTTTTGACTGTTACAATCTAAATATGAAGCATACAATATGTAAATGTTAATGTCAGTGCATCTTACAATTAAAAACAATGTTTTAATCAAATTTATAGAGTTATCTAAAACAAAGTTAAAGCCTTCTGCTTCAAATTTTAAAGTACAATAGATTTGTCATCTGCTTTAGATGGAAAAAAACAGTTCAGAGTTCCTGCTGCTGCAGAAACTTCGTCCTCATACTTTGCTTGCTTCATCAAAAGATGCATCCGCTGAGTACTGATTTTGAAGAGATTCGAAAATTTCTACCGAAAAGTTTCTAATTAATTTAATAATGTTAATACGACTTTCCCACCACGCTTCCCAAGTAACAATTTGGGTTTTATTACACTTTTATGATGGCATTTAAGACCAAAATTGGTCATGGAAACCGCCATAACAGTACAATAAAACTCTCCTTGTTGCTTGGGTTATCTAACTATTTTAATTCTTACGTTTTGTTGTAAATCGGTGTTCATCAGAATAGGCTGTTATTTTGTAGCACTGCAACACGGACTTTTTCGGCGGAGTACAAACGGAAAGCGGAGGGTGGCGTAGGCGTATGAACCATGAACTGCAGGCACTACTTGAAGAGATTACCGTAGTACATCTGGCGATTGTCGAGAGAGCACGGTGGACCGCCCAAATAACAATGAGGGCTTTATTCTTATGATGGTTTTCATGACCGATTCGTCATCTGCTACATCAAATACCATCATAAGAGTGTAATCAAACTCAAATTGTTGCTTGGGGCGGTCACGTTGCAAGAATGCCGGACGACTGTGCAGTGAAATCTGTTTTCTTACAAGAGCTCCATCGGCATGAAATAGGGAAAGAGGGACCCAACGTGCTGAATGTCTCGACCAGGTTTAAGCCGATTTGGTTCTGTCGAGATGATCAACGAATTGGCAGCAAGTAGCTCAGGACCATATACAGTGGAGAGTAACTCTAGATACAGCTCGAGCCATCCCGGCTCTATGCTGCTAAAGAAGAAGAAGGACCACTTATTTATTTTATGCTCCAGTTTTTAATGTAGTCGAAATGGCGCCCCCCTCAAAGTGGCGCTCCAAGCAGCTGCTTGTTTTGCTTAAGGGAAGCGCCGGCCCTGGACTTGGTATTCGCGATACTTTTGGAGAATCGAGTTTCAATTATTTTGCCACCTTTTACGAAACAAGGAATCGCATGTATATTTTGCTGGGGACTTTGCTGTGATAAAGTTTTTACTATAAAATATCAGGTTATTGTAAAAACAAATATTACCAGCATATTTTCGACGCACAAAGGAAATTTTGCGTTGGCGTCGCTGCATATTCTTGCTCGTTGCCTTGGTTACGTATCAACAAACAACTACCGTTGTTTACAAGCGAAGCAAGTTGAAGTTTTTCATCGTGGAATTCTTGGGATGCGTCACAAATGTACTGTGAATCTGAATCAAGGTTCTGAATCAAGGAGCACTCGACTTCGATGTATGAAATTTGCAATTGCTTGAGGAAAATGCATGGATAAAAAACTTGTTGTTCGGCGTCGAAGACTAATTCTGCTCTGATAGTACTACATTCTATACTTTTTATTACGATTATGACTAACTATGAAATATTCTGATTGAGACATATAAAGTATAAACAACTTAACATTTAGAAAAACCACCATAAAATTGTCTAGTAGGTAACAAGTTGGAGCGAAAAAATTACGGCAGCGACGTACATTCTAAACATAGCCATTCAAAGTTGTCACGATAAAATATTCTGCTTAATGTCCATCGTAAAAGGATAAAACGCTCTTAGACTACTTCAGAAAATCGAACTGTGTGTTCCTCGCCCATATTAAATCCATAAAACATCACGTACGCAACGGCAACGCAATGGCCACGGCGGTGTGGTACGTTACGTATCAGAATAGATTAAGCAACTTTGTTGCAGCACTCGCAGAGTAGCGAAAAAAAAGCCGTAAAAACATCCATTACACCCTGGTCGGCCGGTGGCAATCGGAGGACACCGGTTGCGCATTAGCGTAACTTAAAAGGCCATTTTCCGATCGTACTCGACCGTCCGGTCCGGTCCCGATCAAATTGAATCCGAGGGTGTCCACACAGCACTTGGGGACACACACATTTACCCATAACAGGCGCACGGGCTTTATGGTCACGCGCACGGAAGGATGTTTCCGGCTGATTTATGATAATTGGGAAAGTGGCTGGTTTTTAATTTCCCATCGACGCCGACGACGACGACGACGACGACGTCGTTTTCACAGCTTGACAGTTCGCACAGCGGCTACTTTGTTGTAGGAAGCAGCTGCGTGAAAAATTGTAGTGTTTTAAATGCCTCCGTTTGTGTGTGTTTTTCGGAGCGCGGATCGCAGTAGTCCAGTGATGGAAGAAAATGTCCAATGCAGCAATGCAGCGGCCCTACCGCAGGGCGAATACTTACCAGCGGAATGCAAGTGATAAATAATAATGGTTACAAAGTTCGCCTTCGTTCGTTAGACAGTCGGCGGCGGCAGCAAATGGTTGTTGTAATGGTTTCGAAATCAGACGGTAATTAATCTCAAGGGCTCAAGGACCGACGACGCCGATAGCAGCCCGAGCAGCAGCAGGCTCAATGTTTGCCGAGTCAAACAGTCAGCCCAGCAGAACAATGACCGACGATGCTGTGTGGTTGGCGAGAATCGGCAGGATTCAGAGGACCGTGGCTGTAGGAAAAGAGTAGATCACGCGGTGAGATAACGACCCAATCAACCCGGCCGCCGGTTGGCCGGCCAACGCAGCCAAGCGAAGGGGTCGGGTCGGATGCCGGTCGGCGGTGGGTGCAACATATTAACGGCACCAGATACCTAGATCGGCGTTCGCGAAGGTGTGGCGTGCCTTTTTTCGCGCCGCGTCGGTCCCACACACACTAGGTCTGGGGATCGTCAAGGGATTTCTCCACCGCCACCGACGACGACACGAAGGACGACGACGACGACGACGACGAAGGAGGCCTGCAGCTGATTGATAGACGTTGCGATTAGTGTTGATAGGTTGAAATGAAATTATGCGAAATGGCACCCGTGACGGTGCGCGGTCGTGGGTCATGACGGGACACGACGGGTACCGAACGATTTATGGTGTGACCCCAGCAGCCTTGGCAAAAAAAACAGACAAAAGCTGGACACCGGTGCGGTGGTGTCTCGGTTGACATTTCGATGACGCGAACTGGACCGTTTCCTGGTTGCACAGTCAGCTGTCGGCTTAATTAGACATTGATTGAGAGCCACACCGCGCCAGCGGCAGCAGCAGCTCGGCTTCCTGCTCTAAAACACATCTTTTGCATAATTAGACATTGACAGATATCGCTCGATCGAGGTTGCACACAGCATCTGCACTTGGGCAATTTCGTTTTTATTTCACAATCGATTAGAGCTAATAGTAATGGCATTCCGTAGGAAAAAACCTTCAACAGGATTACAACCATTAACCGGCAATATGGCAAACGATTATTGATCATTCAATATCTAATTCAATTGGCAACTGCATCGGCCGGCTGATAATGGAGAAACACTTGAATTAATTACACAACTATTGCATTTCAGTGCGGTTTCAAGCGAACATATTTCATATGCAGCGCCAGGGGCCTATACGAGCCAAGTGGGCGGCATCTCGGAGGTCACCTGCTGCTGCTGCTGGTGGATTCCCAAGCGCCACCAACCGTCGCGGCATTTATCCGGTGCTAATCCCGTGGAATGACAACGGTTACAGTGCTTTTCACGCGCTCGCTTTTCATTATTATTGCCATATTCTCATTTAACTTATGGCCATCGGAAGGCGCTGTAAATGGGGCCCGGCTCTGAAATTGAATATGGTCAGTTCTTTATCTAATCTTGTTCTCGAGAGCTGTGCACTTAGCGCAAGGAGCGCGCGCGGATTGTGATCTTGACGAGCGAGGGACCAGCAGCGAACGATGAGGACCCGCGTAACAAAGTAAGTAAAAGCGATAGCCTGTAAATTAAAAGTGTGTATCGTGAGCAGCAGCGGCACGGGGACGAACGAACGAACGTGGTTCACAAGCGCTATGGTAATGGAACTGGTTACAAGAATCGTTCAGATCATCTATCTCACTTACACCCGGACCGAGGAGGATGCAAACGAACCGAACGCGGACGCCAAGTGTGAGTGTCGCATTTTTTCCTCACACTTCTGCTGCTGCAGCAGCAGCAGCTGTTGAAACAACGACTCAAAAATGCCCATTGAAACCCCTCACTCGATAATTTATATCGACAGGCAACGGACTAAGCGAACTATAAGCTAAACCACTGCTAAAGCAGTGCTTTCAAATGGTCACACTAGTTTGCCAGTCCGGGCCGAACCAGCTGCTCTTGCTGTTACTGCGTTAGAGCCAGTGGAGCTGCAAACGCGAATTTGCAATTTGTACAGACTTATTAAAAAAGGACCGTTGATGTGTGACCGGCTTCTGGCCGCCAACCAGTCGTCGTCGTCGTCGTCGTCGCCGTTGTCGACGACAACTGCCCTAAAGTGGCGAACGGCCTTGTCAGGAATCTCGAACCATTCACGCTGTATTAACACTACTGCTGTGGCCGCCGCCGCCGGGGAACGTGGACTCGAAAGACTAGGCTTTCGAGAGGGATTTGAATGATTTATTCAAGAACAAACCTCTTCTGCCAGTGCTTTTCGGTTCAGGGGGGCATTATCGCGTTTGTTCAGTGCTCAACTAAACTAACTGGGGTTTCGACAGATGGATGGGTACTTTGACAAAAGCTTCTTTATGAAGGAAATTATTCATGGGCATGTTATATTGTTGAATGGGTACCTGCCCTGTCTCAAATGAATTAGATTAAAAAAAAGCCGAAAACAGTTTACTACCCGGCATACAAACTTTCATCAAGGTTGCGTTGAAGTTTTGATTGAAAAAGTATAATTTCAAGTTTCCTTGGTTACGCAAGTTTGTTTGACAACTGCAACTGTAAGCTGTAAGCCTCATAGATCCAAAGGTTGAGTGTTTTAGGACGGAAGTGAACTCACCAGATTTCCGGTATGGCATGAAAACATCACTCTCCGGATTCCGGAAACAGTCACTGCAGTTACTACCCAACAAACACAGAAGCTGAATTAAAATGCTACTGATTTGGTCACAGCTGATTTAACTCTGAATACAGGTGGTAGACGCTGAATAAATTGAAGTAAAGGCCTCTGTATTCTATAAGTGATTAAGCAGCCAATGAATGCGCTGTAAATCAGCTGCTTCACATAATAGTGTCACAAGCAGATTAGGCGCATCTTCAACCTCTCCACAACCCGTCAATATTCTCAATAATTGTGTTATACTAGCTGAATAAACGATTTGTCATCTTAATAAAACAGCCCTCCCACGAAACATTTATGCGCTGATTAAATATTTTAGCAGCCATTATTATTCAGCCATAGCTGAATATGTATAGAATAAAATTTATGTAAACATATCTACAATACTTATTCAGCCGAAATTGGAGAACTTATACAACCTATTTCGTTTGAGGCAGAAAAAAACACTTGTTAAGCAATTATGTCGCCCTTTATATAACCTCTGTGCGCCTTGTTTCCAGCTTTACACAAATTTGTTATTTAAAAACGCGCAAAAGCCTCTATTGAGCTCTATTGCAGCTTCAAAGCAGCTATTAGCAAGCCCGAAGCTTGATAACATTACTGAATATACATGTTTAAGAGCTGAAAAAAGGTTTTTATTTCTAAAGCTAAACCATAATTCAGCCACAGGTTGAATAAATTCGGCTATAAACGCGTTTGATCAGCTTGAAATTGTTACTTGGGCAGCTGCTTTCAAAGCTGCAATTGAGCTTAATAGAGGCTTTTGCGTGTTTTGAAATAAACAATTTGCGCAATGCTGTCAATTCTATTTTTAGAACGAGAAATAGTTTTGCAATGCTTTTTCAGTCGCTTAATCAACGTCTCATCAACCTTTATGCAGCCAAAAAATAATCTATCTTTAAATTTCAAAAATGGAACGCGTCATATTTATTTTGCTTTGGCGTCATAAGCTATATTTTAAATTTCGAATAACTTGAATTCGTATATGCAAGCTAATTAAAAATGCAAGTCACCATCTTGCGGGAATTGAACCGCCATCTTCTGCAATTAAAAATTTTCCAATTAAATTCTGCTGTTTATATATATTCGTGACAGATACGTATTTCCCCTACGACATGCAGGCTTCATCAGTGTCTGTTTTCGAAAAATCTTGTAAACTGGATCGCCTTAAACCAACCCGTAAACAGCAAGAGCAATTGCTGTTTACGAGTTGATTTAAGGCGATCCAAGCTGCATAAAGTAAGCACTCAAATGGTGTTTGACCAAGCGGTGTTTAAGCTACTTTAAGTTTTTCCAAACCCGCTTTCCTCCAAAGCTGATTATTAACAAGCTTAATAGCGGATTTTTCTGCTAAACAACCCGCTTCTAAACAGCCACAAACATAGAACCGTTTTACGGTTGCTTAAAGGTGTTAAAGTGGCCTTATAAACCTGTAGACGCTTTCATTAGGCTCACAGCTTTCAAATTTCTTTAAAGCAGCTTAAGGGTGTTAAAGTGGCTTTACAAACTAATACCAAGCTTCCATTCGGTTCACAGCATACATACTTTCAGATCATAGAGTTTCGAATTCGACTGGCAGCAAAAATATGTCAATTATCGACATTATCGACTGCTTCAAGTGCAAAGATATTTTCACTATCTGTTCTACAGATGCAGATGGGGCGGATCATACGATGAGTGCTTATGGATCAGAAGTTGGCGGTTCAATTCCCGAAAGATGACGACATTCAATTTTAATTAGCTTGCATATATACGAATTCAAGTTATTCAAAATTTCAAACATTATACGACGCCATAGCAAAATAAATATGACGCGTTCTATTCTTTTTTAAATTTAAAAATAGATCATTTATGGCTGCATAAAGGTTGATAAGACGTTGATTAAGCGACTGAAAAAGCATTACAAAACTATTTCTCGTTCTAAAAATAGAATTGACAGCATTGCCCAAATTGGTTATTTCAAAACACGCAAAAGCCTCTATTAAGCTCCATTGCAGCTTTGAAAGCAGCTACCCAAGTAACAATTCCAGGCTGATCAAACGTTTTTTACCTGAATTTATTCAACCTGTGGCTGAACTATGGTTTAGTATTAGAAATAAAAACCTTTTTTCAGCTCTTAAACATCTAAGTCAAGCTTCGGGCTTGCTAATAGCTGCTTTGAAGCTGTAATGTAGCTTAATAGAGGCTTTAACTGTTTAACAAGTGTTTTTCCGCCTCGAATAAAATAAGTTGTATAAGTTTTTCAATTTCGGCTGAATAAGTATTGTACAGTTGTTTACATAAATTTTATTCGATGCATATTCAGCTATGGCCAGTGTTACCAGGTCGATTGCCCATTTTCCCGCTGCCCAGAGGTTGATTTCCCGCTGAAATCCCGCTGTCTAGAGTCTATTTCCCGCTAGAAATCCCGCTGAATCAAAAGTTTCGTTTCTGGTACAGAATTAAAATTAAAAAATATTCATTTCAGTAAGGCTTGCATTTGAAATCAAGATGATCTGCTGAAATTGAGCGGTTTCAATTGAATGAACATTATGCAAATTTGCTGCATTTATGTGGACGAAGCTTCAGGAAACAGAAAAAGAAATATCTTGTTATTCTTCATAGACACCGCTATTCTATATTTCGAACGAATTGGTTATTCGAACGAAATTTCCGCCAGCAAAATCAAATGGGCAAAACATCTCGTTCGAAACAAGTCGAACGAAATAAAGGTTTGTTCGAAACACAGAATAGGGGTGATAATGACAATTTAGTACGAAATTTCGTAGGAATTATAATATTAAGGAGTCTAAGAACACATGCGAAAATTTCGAAAGAAGCTTTTAGCACAAATTCTCTTTCTTTGTCTAGCTATGATAAAAATCATGCAAAATTTCAGCAACTCTGACAAATGGTTATGGTTTTTGGTGACAAAAGAAGACATGTTTCAATTTTTATAAGCAGCCAAAGTTCAAAAATATCTGTAAACGCATCGGCTCTTTGTTCTCGCTGATGTTTTGTTTTAGCAAAAATGTACCGATTTGTCTTTTAGACTTCGGTTTTATCGGCTCATCAGCCGATTTGTTTTGGTTTTGTTATCATACAAATGCTGCGGTATATAGCAAACTATGATGTATATACATACATTAGTTGTTTGTGTTGTTTTGTTTCCAATTCATGAATCAGTTGGATTTTGCCATTCGCAACGAATTAATTTGTGAAAAAATTAGGAATACGCAAAACGGATTGGTTTGGGGCTTTTTCAGTAAGTTCTAATGAGTATTTGTCAGAACTGATTCCATTCTAGGTAAAAAACACGGAGTTTTCTAATCAACAGAATATACTGAATTATCTGCCAATACACGAGCAGACATTAGAGTGTCAATAAACGAAGTTTTTTGCTGTCAACCTCTCTTTCAGCACTCTTTTTGCCTACCAAATATCGCTAAATCGAGATCCCGCTAAAATCCCGCTGAGTTATTTAAAAATCCGCTAGATTCCCGCTAGCCGCTGTTTGGTTAATAAGTCCCGCTATCCGACTTGAAATCCCGCTAAATCTAGCGGGAAAACCGCTGATCTGGCATCGCTGGCTATGGCTAAAATGCATGCATATGCAGATGCATATAATTATGGGTGCTAAAATGTTTATTCAGCGCATAAATGTTTCTTGGGTAGCTCTTAAGTATCAGAATTAGATATTCTAGGATGATTCGCAAATGCATCAAACTGTTTGTCCGGTACTGATTTATTGGATGTAATGAAGGACCCTCGAAGGATATACAAAATAAACGAAACTTTGAGTAAACTGCTTGTCAGGGATAGAAAAACAGCGATCTTGATCAAATCTGTGAGTTACCGCTACACGCACAGATCGTAATCTGTACAGTTTATGACAAACAGTGAATCTTTAACTTCAATCACTACATTTTGCTCTCACATTTCGCAGCACTCGATCACAGTGTTAGATTTTACCTAGCTGCGAGAATAAAAGCTCACTCATATTCTTTGTGTTGACATTCACGCACTGCACACAAACGATCGTCTGTATCTGTTCTATTTCTCAAGGCAATCAATTAAGTTTGTCATAATCTGTACATATCGTGACAAATTATTCATCCCTGGTCGGGAGCATTAACCCAAATAAAGGCCCAAACACAATGCTTTCGCTTGCTGTTGCAAGCCGGAAATTTGATTTGATAATCTGCTAGTTTGCCATGGAAAAACCATCAAATTGGATCTCATACAAGCAACACTAATATCTGAATGCTGATACGCCTTCCGTAGGGATGCCTTCTGTGCAGTACCAGAACCTGAGTGGTTTACGAACTGGAGCCGCTCGGCTGCATTTACAGTTATCTAGTTATGAGTATTTCAATTCTCCAAACAAAATCCCTCGCAAGCCTTACATCAAATACTTCCAGAATTATCTGTTGAATATCGTATTTTGAAGATGTATTTTGAAAGCATTATCGATTAGCCTCCCAGTTAGGCTCGAGGTATGATGCTGTCCTAATAAGCCAGTCGTCGTATGTTGGAATCTCGGCTGGGAGAGACTGTTAGAGTCAACAGGGTCGTAGCACCTGGCCCTGCAATTGTCCTGTACTCTAACAGCTGGTTGCGAAGTCTATCGTATATAAACAGAAGGTCAAGTTTCGATAACGGAATTTAGCACCTAGGCTTTGCTTCTAGCACTAGCTTTTCGTGTGCTTGGTAGAACTCGGGATTCAGATCCCGGGGTTCAGACCACGCCATGATTGCAAACCATCATTACAAGCCAAAGCAACGATGAGGTGCTTATGATTCCACTGACCAAGAGACTCACAGTAAGGTTTGAAGCCGATACGATTTGCTTCCGAGATAACTTGCAGCTCTGTAAGGAGGGGGGGGGGATGTAGCGCCCCTACCCGCGCGTTCTTATTTAACATAGTCTGAACCCGGATTTTTGTCCTGGAAGAAGATTTTTGTCTGAGCGGACCGGTATTCATTCATGGTCCGCAAATTACCCGTAAAATGTAGGATCTCAGCATTAGGTGAATGAATATGAATAAATTATATTGGTATAAGCAGCGACTGGTTCTCCATTCGGGTAGAATGAAAAGAAAGTAGTGCGGCCCGCGCTTTACAGCTACTTTCAGCATCCATGCTGAATCCGAAGAGTCCGCCGAAAGAAATAATAAGCGCATAATTTTGAGCCAGCTTACAAGCTACGGGATTTCAGCTGGATAGATAACCCATTAGCAGCTGAAACTTATCGTTAGAATTGCAGCTCATATCGTTAAGCGTGCTAACATATATGAATTTCCATCGACCACTTCAAAGCGTTATGTTATGCAGGTGAAATCCTAATGGGCATCGCATCTAGGTAAATCAAATTCTTTAAATTTTAGGTTGAAAAACTTATAACTGTGAATATCGGATTGTGGGTTTTCTGCTATAGATTCTTGATTATAAATTTCCGATCTTGGGGTTTATTTCCGATTTCAAATTTTTTGTTAAAAATATCTGTTTACAAATTTCCAGATCTCGATAACCATCAACTGCCCAGCACTGCAAACGAAAGAAAACTTCCTACATGGTTCAGAATGTTCTTTACGCTTTAAGCTGGCATTATGGAAAGCTAAAATTCCCCCGCCATTGCATTAGGGGGTCGAGCCGCTAAAGCCATCAGGCTATCAAACGTTCTGGTCCTTCGGCCATTCCGAGCGCTTTGGCAATGCTAACAGTGAATCACCTATCACCAGAGGCATGCTAGCAAACAGCCTTATGGTGGATCCCTGCGAACCTATCGTAGGGAAGTGCATATATAAATGCATACCTTGTGTGTTTTACCAGAACGTGAGAGGTTTGCACAGGAAGAACTTAGCCAAATAGCGACGGGCAAGGACCACGAAGAGTAAAAAGTGCCAGTACAGACGACAGAGATTGTAAAGAATTAAAATAACTACTCCAGCTAATGATACGCGCAAGTTTTACAAGAAGCTGAATCAATCTCGTAAGAGCAACACACTGGAACAATGCCCATAAAAGTCAGTAATGAGCCAGCACCTGATCACCAAGAACTCCAACGAGAAATCGGGTTGCTCGATTTGAGATGAGCAATGGATGCAAGGAGATAATTTTTCTGTCTTCAAAAGATCGGGGTCTTCATCGGGATCGGGCGACTGCGGACCAAATTTTTACCAAATTCGACAGATCTTGCAGAAATGCCGGGAGTATAAAGTGCCCACCTGTCTGTCACTTCTTTATTGACTGCAAGACAGCATACGATACAGTCGATCGAGATCAACTATGGCAGATAATACACGAATAACATCGCTCTTGAGGGGGTAATCCGACAAGCAGGCATCGAAACGAGATGTACCATCTTTAACAAAAGTAAACCGCTCCCAGGCCTCGCAACAGCGACGAGTTAAAAGTGGTAGATGAGCTCGTGTATTTGGGATCGCTGCTTACCGCAGCCAGCAACACTAGTAAAGCGATCCAGCGCGTATTCAAGCCGGAAATAGGGGCTACTTAGCCCTTCGCAAAATGCTACGTCGTCGAAGAAGTTGATAGTGCACAAAACCTTTATTAGAATGGTAGTTGTTCAAGTTGTAACGCTGCTCACGAAGGACATACGCGCCCTTACTATGTGCGAGTGGAAGGCATCTGGAGAATCGGCGACGTGTGGCTCAAGATCAAGTTGAAAAGAGACGACTATTTGAACAGCACGAGCTACCCTTGCTTGAACCCTTGCATTATTGGCGACAGTTATATCAGTTTTATAGAAAAATCATGTTCAAGCTCATTTAACTGAATCGTACGCCGCCTTTAAATCTACAAACGGATAATGAGAGCGCAGACTGTGCTCCCGGAACTTATCCAAGATCTGTCGCCGAGTAAACGAAAGAATAATCTTCGAACAATCCTCCAATTTTTCGAAAAAAGATACCACCAAAATGGTCGGAATTTTTGAAATGATCAGCGGAATGCCTCAGAAGGGGCTGGTTCTCCATTCGGGTAGAACGAAAAGAAAGAACACAGTTTCATTTAGCATCCATCCGCTCCAGGCCGCCGATTTTGTACGAGTTTACAAGCTATGGAACTTCAGTTGGTTACATAATTCATAGAAGGCCTTATGCGCAGCTGATACTTCAAATACCTCGTTGTGGCAGAATTCATGCTGAGTTTCAATCTCACAGTTTCTCCCTTGAAAGGTCTACAAGCCTCCTCTCCATTGGCCTGCGGTCAATCCTGATGATTCGAAGTCACCAGCGAAACTCATAAAGATGTGGGCCTTGATAATAATGGAGCTGTTTCTGTAGCAATTGGCTCTTCACAGCACATTTTAAAGAGCTAGTCTCACCGGCATCATATTGATCCTCCGTTATCAGAACAATTTTAATCAGTTCAATGCAAAAATCATGCTCAAGCGTTATCTACCACAGCACATTTGGTTTAACTAAATCGTACGCTGCCTTCAAATCCACAAACGGATAATAGATTTATAGATTTTATATATAAGAACAAAGAGACCTTTCAACCAGCTGTCTGGCATTTTTTCGCCCTCTCGGATCCTTTTAGTATGAGCCGTTGGCTCGCATCAAGCAGTAAGTACAAAAGTAAGATTTAATTATTTAAATTTACATTTAGTAGCTGCAGGAAGGAATGGAGGAGCAATAATGAATGATGACAGTTGCTGCTGGGCAGAAAAAAGAACGAATAACATGTTCCGAGATTAGATTACAGAGTTGATTAAAAGCCTTGTGTGGATGGATAATATTTATCGCACCTGACTAGAACAGTTAGTGAAACGGGATCAGTGGAGCTTGTATGCACGTAGGTGCTGAAGCTGAAATTGAAGCCTCCCCTCGGCTAAACAAAAACCAAATTCCAGGGCCCAATTTCAAACCAAAATTTATTGCATTTTAACTTTTACACATTTTAACTGCGGGTTGGCACCGAGCGAAAATTCAAACCAGTGTTAGCAGAATTTTTTCGACCCAGCCCGTCTAACCCTTCTTCTTGCTCACGCCGGTTATCTGCCGCTGCTGGTGGACCTGTTTGGCCTTCTGCTTATCGGCAACGCTGCCCACTTTGGCATCGCGAATGTGCTGCGAGGAGGTTTGATCGCCTGCTTCGATCGCCGGCAGGAAGCTACAGCTGGCGAACAACAACAGCAGTAGAAAGCAAACTGGAAAATGGAAGTTTTTTTTTCTTGGTTAAAAACCGAAAACAAAATTATAACTTAAAGTGAAGGGAAAATTTTTTACTGTTAAGTGATTTCATCGTTATCCAGAGACTGACGGTTACAGTGCAGGTCTACTGAGGATAGTTTTATACGAAAGGGTTTTGTTTAATCAATTGCTAAAAGAATAATAAACAGTGTTTATTTTTCCAGCTCAATCAATAAACAATAAATCTCACGGGTTGTGTTGCAATGAGAAAAAATTCTAGTGCGATGTGCTGGTTGTTTTCCAATTGAGAAAAGGACATATTATTGATTGAACTATTGAATCGACACTTCACTATTTGGCGGCTGGTGCGGGTGCTGCCGGTGGTGGGGCACCGCCGCCACCACGCCTAGCTGCGCGGCGATCCTGGCGGGCCTTCGCTCGGGCATTCCTGCGCTCCGCCCGAGCTAAACGTCGATCGGCCCGGGAAGCCGGACCGTCGCCAGCCCCCTGTGCTTCGGCGATGTCGGCGAAAAAGCTTCCCACCAGAAGCAGAACCAAAACGAGAGCTGGAAATTTAGGAAATTAATCAATGAAAAATACGAAACAGTCTGGAAGCGGTGCTGTTTCGATACTAACCGAACGAGATCTTCATGGTTGTTGTCCGAACTGATTACGTTTGACCGGAAAACGTTGCTTTTATAGGGTTGTTGTTAAATTGTGTACTTTTTCTATTTTGAAGTAAATTTAAAATTAAAATGGTTTCATCATTCCGGTAAAATCGAACGAAGTGGATCCCACTGTAAGTTATTCGAACGAAAAACTACCAACTAAATGCAAATTAAAGCTCACACTTTCGCACGCTTTCCATTGTTTGACGCCGTGTTATCGAAGTTGGCCATTCCCAGCGTTAGACCTGTCAGCTGTCAATTGTCATAATGCAACTGTTTAAGAACAATTTCAAACAGTTTTCCAACACTGTTTTGAAATTCTTCCAAAGCCTACTATCAGAATCCCGTTTATCATCCCTGCGCCGACGTTGCGCTACCAACAAACGAACGCTTCCATAATTGCATATCAAATCATCCATCGGAGTGCGGTTGGTTGGGTTCCTCCGCTGCATCGGAATTGCCTGCCGGCAAAATTTTGGCACGATTCTGCTTGGCAATTCATTAAGATTGGAAACTAATAACCACCCTGCCTGGTCCGAGAACCGGCTGACCGCGCAGAGATGATGTTCGTCGGTTTTTTTTTGCGTGCCCCAACGCTCGCCAACTGTGTGCTGGCTGCTCCATTCTTCCGTGGTCAGATCAGATTCAATTTATTTTCACCAAGCCATGGCAGGCAGTCAGGCAGGCCGGATCGCCGCCGGCCAACGTGCGTCGTTGCTCTCGAAGAGCGCGGTGCGCAGAAATTATTTGCATAGCCCCATGTCTGATCTGGCTGAAATGTTAGACCGACTGAAGACCGGGGCCGGGGCCGGAGCCGGACAGCTGTGTTGGATGCGGATCAGATTGTACTCAACGCCCTCAAAAAAAAAAAAAAAAGAAACGAAACAAGTTTGACGTGGCGTACTGTTTTTATGATGCAATCTAAATTTACTGGCGTAAAACGACGCCCCGGCCTGCCTAGATCAAGGTTTCCTTTAATGTGAAGGTTTTCCGTTTTGGCGTTTGACGCTGTGTTTGACAAATGTGGGTCAACTAACAAGCGATTGACCTCTCTGTTATTGTTTGCGGAAGATTGTCAGTTTGAGGTTAGTTTGAAGATTCGCCTATAGGCCACCGGCCTAATGAGGAACAATAATGAAAAAAGCGGTGCGTGACTGCGGAATTCCTATCGGGAGTTCGTGAGACAGCAACCGAATGCAAATTGTTGGAAAATCAGAACAGAACTTAATAACAAATTGCTTCGGATGGATGCAGACGAAGTCGTCGTCGTGGGTTCGATCTGATAATTCGCTGTCAGCAAGCAACAACGCGACGGGACCGGGACGGGCAGCAGAAACAGGCAAACGATGACGAGTTCCCGATTGTTGGACGACTTTCCGAAGAGCTGCTGCTGCTGCTGCTGGAGCAGGATGAAACTGCACAAATCGTTAGGGGCATGTGCACAGTCACGCCAATTCGCCCCCGCCCCCCACCCTAAGAAGGGCTTTCATAGGGGAAATCCGCAAATTATTGTGCACTCCTCCGCGCGCCGGTTGAAGATTATTGTGTCTTGATTGTTAGCGTACAAATTGAAGGGCAAAAATGGAGCGGAAAAGCAGCAAGGAAAAAAAGTTTGATTAATTGAGTTGTACGGTTCCAATTATCATGGTCACAAAGAAAGACTAGCAAATAAACAAACAAATTCCGTTGGCGGTTGGGAGAATTAGCTTTTGCCTGTACGGTTCGATTCGATTTGTTCCGAACAATCGGATAGGGACATCGCGGCACGCAATCACTGCCGTGTTCTGACCGTAGTTGCGTGCCTGTTCTTTGGCGGAACTTTTAGTTCGAAGAAATGATAAACTTCAGTATTTTCTTCCTGGTTTATTCAGATCCCTACAGAATATTGAAAAATTAAGTAGAATAAAACTGAGCTTGAGAAATCTGCAAAATACATACTCAGTAGCGGTGGAACTTAACCATTCCAACTGATTCAATATTTACCGAAGGTGGTGACATTCCGTTGAGAAATCTCGCTATAAAAACGCTGATAGATCGAATAACAGACTTCATACGATTCATTCACAATGAAAACTCTTACAAATGGTGAGCAAAACTGATCATTCACTTCATGTGCTGCATTAAATTTTATCCTAATATTCTTCCCTATAGCTTTTGTTCTGCTCCTCCTGGCGTTCCTAGCGAACGGCTTTCTGCCTGTACAAGCCGACGAAAGCCAAAGAAACGTTAACCAGTGGGAAGCCTGGAAGGACCAAATCCAGTCGGCGTCCGTACGGTTTGTAACAAATTCTAATTCAAACTGATTTTAAAAACTTCACAATTCATAACTTTTTCTTCTAGTACCAGTTCTAAGCCAAACCATCACTGAGTTGAGTCTCCCATTGATGACGAGCGAAACCGTCACCTTTGCTTCGAACTACTTTGAAGGAGAAATAAATTTGCTTTATTTGTAACAAAGCTCTCCTCTAACACATTGACTTATTTGTATAATGATCCTCAGTAGGCGGCTGTGTTTTGTCAGTCCGTCAACACAATGTATTCGTTTTTCAATACGTTGCGGAAATTGGACAGTGTTTTTTCGCGGATTTCCTGTCAAATTTCCGCAGCGTTTTAAAAAAAGGGTACATTAATATTTAATACACTTTAATTACGCGTTGCAGGGAATTTTCTTTCACATTGACGGACAGTTGGCCCGTGATTGCTGAAAGTGGCTTGTAATGCCTTTAGCTTGTCCCGGTAAGAGGCTTCATTGTAGGTAAATGCAAGAAGGAAGGATTCAGTGGAGCCTAAAAATAAACCCATGTTAAAGTCACTCAACATCGAATGGCCTGATTCTACTAAGATTCGAGCTCACCTCACGACCACTGACTTGCCGAGGTGGTCTAGGTAACATTGGCGCTACAGGCCCCCCTTTATGTTCAGTTGAAAATCTAATTTCAAATTCATTCTCAAGTTTAATTTCAAGCTCGTTCAAGTAAAATTACAACTGTAATTGCAGGTCCAATTTAGGTCTCATATTTTGTTCCATTTTAAGTCCAATTTGATGTCTAATTCTAAGATCAATATGAGTCCAATTGAGTCTAATTTAGTTCCAATTTTAACTTCAATTTCATGTCTAATTTCAAGAATAATTTCAAGTGCAATTTTACGTCCTATCTCAAGTCTCAGCTCAAACCGCATTTCATGATGAATTGCCAGTCCACTTTGAAGTTCCAATTTGGCTTCGTACGCAAATTACGTAACGCTTAGAGGGGAGGGAGGGGGGTCGCTGTTTCGCTGATATGTTAGCGATAAGTAAACTAATTGCATAAAACTAAATCCGCCTACCTGCCATTACTGGATTTTTCCTGGCCAAAACGTACTTTTGAAACGCCAGCCCCCTCACCTTCAGCTTCTCTTTGGGCACGCCGTTGCTCAGGGCACTCAAGTCACTCAATCAGTAATTCAGGCCATTCACTCAAGTTACTCAGATCACTCAGTCAGCCACTTAGGTCACTCAAATAGTAACTCAGATTACTCAGATCACTCAGTGAGTCAAGCACTTTACACAGTCAGTCGCTCATATCACTTGGCTAGTCACTCAGGTCACTCAATCGGTCACTCAGGTTACTTAGATAGTAACTCACATCACTCAGCCAGTCATTCAGGTCCCTCAGATCACTTAATTAGTCACTCAAGTCACTCAGTCAGACACTCAGTTGGTCATTCTAGTCACCTAGCCTCCTCAGTCAGTCATTCAGGGCGCTCAGGTCACTCGGTCATTCACTCAATGCACTCAATTAGTCACTCAGGTCACTCAGTCAATCACTTAGTCCTTCAGAGCACTCAATCACTCAATCAATCGCTCGGGCCCCGCGCGTCACTTAGTCGGTCACTCAGTTCAAGCAGCAATATGAGCTTTATTGCACTCACGATGGTTTTTGTGGTCAAATTTGATCATGAAAATCATCACAAGAGTGTAATAAAACCCTCATTGTTTCTTGGGAGGTCACTCAAGGCGCTCAGGTCACTCAGTTAGTCATTCAGATCACTCAGCCAGTCATTCAGGTCCCTTGGATCACTCAATTAGTCACTCAAGTCACTCAATCAGTCACTCAGCCGCTCATTCTAGTCACCCAGGCTCCCCAGTCAGTCATTCAGGTCGCTCGGATAGCTCAATCAGTTGCGTAGGTCACTCAATCAGGCCTTCAGGTCACTCAGTCGGCCACTCTGATCGCCCATGCTCCTCAGTCAGCCACTTAGGTTACTCAGTTAGTAATGGAAATCGCTCAGGTCACACAATCAGTCACCCAGAACATTCAGTCAGTCACTCAGGTCCCTCGGTCATTCACTCAAGGCACTCAATTAGTCACTCACGACTCAGGTCAATCGCTTATATCACTTAGTCAGTCCTTCAGAGCACTCAATCACTCAATCAATCGCTCAGCAATCAGAAATATGAGCTTTATTGCACTCACGATGGTTTTTGTGGCCAATTTTGATCATGAAAATCATCACAAGAGTGTAATAAAACCCTCATTGTTACTTGGGAGGTCACTCAGTCAGTCACTCAGAGCGCTCAGGTCACTCGGTCAGTCAGTTAGGTCACTCAGTCGCTCACGCTGGTCACCCAGACTACTCAGTCAGTCACTCAAGTCACTCAGTTAGTAACTCACATCACTCAGGTCACTCAGTCAGTCACTCAGGTCATTCAGTTAGTCATTCAGATATCTCAGATCATTCAATTAGTCACTCAAATCACTCAGTCGGTCACCCAGGCTCCTCAGTCAGTCATTCAGATCGCTCAGATAGCTCAGTCAGTTATGCAGGTCACTCAGTTAGTAATTCAGATCCCTCAGGTCACTCAATTAGTCATTCAGATCATTCCACCAGTCATTGAGGTCACTTAGATCACTCAGTTAGTCACTCAAGTCACTCGGTCGGTCGCTCAGGTCACTCAGTCAGTCACCCAGGACACTCAGTCAGCCACTCAGGTCACTCAGTTAGTCATTCAGGTCACTCAGATCACTCAAGACACTCAATTAGTCACTTAGGTCACTCAGTCAATCACTTAGATCACTTAGTTAGTCCTTCAGAGCACTCGATCACTAAATCAAGCACTCAGGTTCCGCGCGTCACTCTGTGGGCCACTCAGCCCAAGCAGCAACATGAGTTTTATTGCACTCATGATGGCTTTTGAGGTTAATTTTGGTCGTGAAAATCATCACAAAAGTGCAATGAAACCCTCAATGTTACTCGGGAGGGCTCTCAGTCAGTCACTCAAGGCGCTCAGGTCACTCAGGTCACTCAGTCAGCAACTTAGGTCACTCATTTAGTAGCTCAGATTACTCAGGTCACTCAGTTAGTCACCCACGTTATTCAGTCAGCCACTCAGGTCACTCAGCCAGTCATTCAGGTCCCTCAGTTCACTCAAGTAGTCACTCAAGTCACTCAGTCAATCACTCAGTCGGTCATTCCAGTCACCCAGGCTACTCAGTCAGTCATCCAGGTCGCTCAGATAGCTCAGTCAGTTACGTAGGTCACTCAATCAGGCCTTCAGGTCACTCAGTCGGTCACTCTGATCACCGATGTTACTCAGTCAGCCACTTAGGTCACTCAGGTCACTCGGGCATTCACTCAAGGCACTCAATTAGTCACTCAGATATCAGGTCAATCGCTTAGATCACTTGTTCAGTCCTTCAGAGTACTCAATTAATCGCTCAGCAATCAGCAATTTGAGCTTTATTGCACTCAGGATGGTTTTTGTGGTCACTTTTGGTCATGAAAATCATCACAAGAGTATCATGAAACTCTTATTGTTACTTGGGAGGTCACTCAGTCAGTCACTCAGAGCGCTCAGATCACTCAGCTAGTCACTCAAGTCACTCAGCTCGCTCATATGTCGTTCAGGTCACTTAGTCAGCCGTTCAGATCACTCAATCGCTCACTCAGGTCACTCAGTCGCTCACGCTGGCCACCAAGGCTCCTCAGTCAGCCACTCAAGTCACTCAGTTAGTCACTTAGTTAGTAATTCGGATCACTCAGGTCACTCAATTAGTCATTCGGGACACTCTGTCAATCACCTAGACCACTAAGTCAGTCCTTCAGATTACTCAGTCAGACACTCAAGTCACTCATTCGTCGTTCAGGTCACTCAGTCAGTCACCCAGGACACTCAGTCAGCCACTCAGGTCACTCAGTTAGTCATTCAGGTCACTCAGATCACTCAAGACACTCAATTAGTCACTTAGGTCACTCAGTCAATCACTTAGATCACTTAGTTAGTCCTTCAGAGCACTCGATCACTAAATCAAGCACTCAGGTTCCGCGCGTCACTCTGTGGGCCACTCAGCCCAAGCAGCAACATGAGTTTTATTGCACTCATGATGGCTTTTGAGGTTAATTTTGGTCGTGAAAATCATCACAAAAGTGCAATGAAACCCTCAATGTTACTCGGGAGGGCTCTCAGTCAGTCACTCAAGGCGCTCAGGTCACTCAGGTCACTCAGTCAGCAACTTAGGTCACTCATTTAGTAGCTCAGATTACTCAGGTCACTCAGTTAGTCACCCACGTTATTCAGTCAGCCACTCAGGTCACTCAGCCAGTCATTCAGGTCCCTCAGTTCACTCAAGTAGTCACTCAAGTCACTCAGTCAATCACTCAGTCGGTCATTCCAGTCACCCAGGCTACTCAGTCAGTCATCCAGGTCGCTCAGATAGCTCAGTCAGTTACGTAGGTCACTCAATCAGGCCTTCAGGTCACTCAGTCGGTCACTCTGATCACCGATGTTACTCAGTCAGCCACTTAGGTCACTCAGGTCACTCGGGCATTCACTCAAGGCACTCAATTAGTCACTCAGATATCAGGTCAATCGCTTAGATCACTTGTTCAGTCCTTCAGAGTACTCAATTAATCGCTCAGCAATCAGCAATTTGAGCTTTATTGCACTCAGGATGGTTTTTGTGGTCACTTTTGGTCATGAAAATCATCACAAGAGTATCATGAAACTCTTATTGTTACTTGGGAGGTCACTCAGTCAGTCACTCAGAGCGCTCAGATCACTCAGCTAGTCACTCAAGTCACTCAGCTCGCTCATATGTCGTTCAGGTCACTTAGTCAGCCGTTCAGATCACTCAATCGCTCACTCAGGTCACTCAGTCGCTCACGCTGGCCACCAAGGCTCCTCAGTCAGCCACTCAAGTCACTCAGTTAGTCACTTAGTTAGTAATTCGGATCACTCAGGTCACTCAATTAGTCATTCGGGACACTCTGTCAATCACCTAGACCACTAAGTCAGTCCTTCAGATTACTCAGTCAGACACTCAAGTCACTCATTCGTCGTTCAGGTCACTCAGATCAATCACTCAGATACTCATTCTACTGGTCAGGTCACCCAAGTCAGTCAATCAGGTTACTCAGATCACTCAAATCACTTAGGTTACGCAGTCATTTACTCACATCACTCAGTCGGTCGCTCGGGTCACTCAATTAGTCACGCAGGTCACCCAGTCAGTCACTAAGATCACTCAGGTCACTAAATTCAGTCAGACCGGTCAGATCGGTCATACGACTCAGGTCACTCAGATCGCTCAGATCGTTTAGGTTACTCACGTTACTCAGGTCAGCCTGTTAGCAAGTCATTAAACTTCACTTAGTTCGTACAATTCTCGCGTAACTTTTCAAAAGGACCTAAGTAACATTGAGAGATTCTCTTTGGGCTTCCTCTCTTCCGATTTTTACGGCGACATAAATGCATTTCAACAAAAGTTTTATTGACGATTAGGTAGGTAGTGACACCAGCAACCGATTTATGCAAGCCTGATGTTTTAAAGTGCATTTGCATCGCCGTGGCAATCGAAAGAAAAGAGGCACAAAGAGAATCTCTCATTGTTACTTTGGTCCTTTTGAAAAGTTACGCGAGAATTCAGTATACCTATTGTGATGATCCTCACCAGAGGAGCAATAGGAAACAATCTCACAAGGACCGCACCGCATTCATAAGCGGTACAGTTTCCATTTCTAGTCCCTTCCAGGTTCGAGGTATCCTTTCGATTATTATTAGTCTGGTCAAAACTTTCTAATTTCCCACTTCAGTTTTCAGCAGACTTTCCCCCCGTCAGAAGAATGATGCAGAGAAACGTTTTATTATTTAAAAATTGAAACGTCCTTTGTTTCATAGGCTTTTAGTTTTACTGGCAATGTACTGATGATGCTTTACAATTTTATGCCAATAGTGGCCTTTGGCCATTGTTCCCATTTTTCGAGTACTTCGATTGCCAACGATGCCTTCTCTCACGCAAGCAAGTATTAGAAGCATAGCTTTCAACACTTACGCCACTCACGCAAGCGTAAGACAGACACCGCCGCTGTTGCTGTGTGCAGACATTCTGCTACCTGCACACTCGCGAACGCACAGTCTCATATCGTCTTTCTCAAACAAGTCAAACTACTCGTGAGCAACCAGCTCCAGTCAGGTAAGGGCTAGCGTGGGCTTCGCAACACTGATTTCGACTAGCCAGCTCACGGACGTGACCGGTGTAATAATGTCCTCCAATTACTTGGCCGTTGCTGGTTCGAACCTAAAGATGTCAAATCACATCACGATTAAAGCGCCCAACTAACAGGCTCAAAACCAGGGATTAACTGCTCGCTAAACACAGTGGATTCTTCCCATTTCTTGGAGCTATCCGCAATCGTCGACTGAAAGAAGACTTCATTGACCGTAACGTGGCGGCCAATGCAATAGAGGACCAATGATTCTGCTTTGCTCACAAGGTTTTAGTTTGTGAACCACTTTTTTAACAGAGATCGAATTTCGATAATTAAATTCGATGATTTACTAACTTAGCTCGACTGTAAGCGGGTATTTTTCGAAATTATCGTACATAGGGTAAAGAACGAGTTAAGCAGTGTCACCTATTTTAATCAGTTGAACATAAATGAGCCGAAAATGCACTTTTTTATTCATCTTCACAAATCACTTAACCATACATTTGATTCACACAAACACAATTTATTGGGTTTCCGACAAGAAATATGATGAATTAAAAATTGTTGTCCAAAAACGTACATTTTTCAGCTGCTGAAGGCAATCGCCACCTCGCTACTAACGAATTCATCAAATTTTCAGCACTGATTACAACCACTCTGAAAGTCAAGCACTCAATTGTCACATACCATATTATTTACTCTCTTTTTTCTATTATCTAAGGCTTTGTCACTAGCCGAAAGTTTTATTATTTTTTAACAAAACTGAAAACAAATTCTGAATTGACGGAACCTGTTCACCAGTAGCAGCAGCTGCAGCATAACTGATGAACTATTGTGTTGCCAAGACACTGTTTCGGTTCTGGAAATAAGAATTTTAAGTTAGAAATTAACTGAAACCGCCTGTGGTGAAAACGTGGTTCAATACTTTCAAGAGAAATGTATGTTCATAATTAATTTTTCTTTATTAAAAACAACACAAAAGACAGCTTTTTCAATAATTTTCGAAGATTTTCTCAGTGATTTAATAAAGCAACGATGTGTATCAATGTTATTTGCTTTGACAACACTGTTCTGAGTCGGATCGTTTGTACTGCTATATGTTTACCTCTTTTGTTCTCCCACCATCCTTATGAACAGCGAGTGAGACGTCAAACTCGCAGTTTCCCATAAGAACTGAGAATAAGAATAAAAGAGATGACGAATACCGTTTGCCGAACGGTGCGGTGAGTGTATGCCCCGATAAACAATTTAGACAGATGGCATTTTACGCATCTATGCCGATACGCTATGCCGATTACGCATCAGATGCCGATTAGTAGGTCGCGGATAGGAACGCGAACTTCGAGGGATTTTTTAAGGGGACGTAAAAAAATTCAGATTTCAGGATTGCTTAAAAAAGCACCTTGCGGGTGAAAATGGGATCAGGTCTGTTCAAAATTAGTTCCGCCGCTCCAACTTTTAAAGCGAAAAATCAAAAGTTTAGCTCAACAATAGTGGTAACAGCTTGAAGAACTAAAGATAGCAAGAAGATTGGGATGCTGATATCCCCCACTTAGTCAACCCATCGCTTGTAATAAGATAAAACAATCAGTGACCCGCTTAGACTGCTTAAAACTAGTTCTTTACCCTATTCGTACTCCAAAATTTTGTGGCGAAACATACGAACGAAAACAATATTCAAAAAATCGAGGTCAGCTATTTTCCCATGAAATTTCACTGCAATGAAGATCGAAAAATACTTTTATGGATATCATTTTTTTTAAATTTCTAACTTAAACTTGAAAAAGACATCAACAAACTGTAGAAACGTTGGAAAAACATCAAAATTCCTTCTTGATAACACTCTCTGAAGAGTGCCCTGTCGAATATAAATAACTTCAAATTGAATCCAGTTGATGGAAAACACTTTATTCAATCCATTTTCTCCACAATCGAGGAAAAGTATAATCTGCAAACAGTTTTACAAGGTGACTTAAAACTCCAAACTGAAAAACTGTGTTCTACCTCATGGAATTTTTTTCTCAATCGCCAATCGGTAGTCTTTCAGTGGTCAAAATTTTCCCGTTTACATTTGACATTCACATTCGAGCTGTCAGCTCGAATCAGGAAGTCGAAAGGGAACCTTGATGGAAGGCCGATCGCAGTATGCGTCGGCCGATATGATATGACTTCGATCGATTGTCAAGGTGATTTCCAACAAAGGTTTCGATTTCTTCAGAATTCCCACTAAGAGTGAGAACAACATAAATCATCCGGCAATCTATCGCGATCGCTTGGATGGACGGACTAGTCCGTCCAGCGCAGCAGCAGGTTCATTGCCGTTTGACATTCACTCACCAGATATGCGCGATATCGGGACGCTCCGGGCCGCTAGATGAAGTGATAAAATTTTCGCGAACATGGATTGGCGCGGTTGTTGTAGCAGCTAGCATGCTCACATTATAAATATACATCACATCGTGATATGACACGGGTGAGTATGCAAATTTCCCATTGAACAAAGTGCGATAACAGACTCAAGTCCAGTCAAGTGAGGTGGGTCGGTTAGTTTCACTACACGCCCCCAGACAAGCTTTCGACCGAACTGCCTTGCATCGCATCGCGGAAGGTCGTTAACTATCTGCGTGATCGGGATGCGGTAATTATCGACTGACCGACCGACCAGCCCGAGGATGTTTCACTGCGATGAACATTTTCTGTTGAATAGTAACATAGTCTGAATGGCTCCCTCAGTGTTGTATTAAGGTTTTTTCAACTTTAAACTTGTATGAAAGTGTAATCAGTACTTACGGACACTGTCAATTCTAATTAGACCACAGCTCGGTAGGCTTACCTGTAATTAGATAAAAAAAAAAACATAATCAATGAAAAAATAGCTCTTACATTTTAAGTAAGTCTAAGTATCAAGGCACAGCATTTAATCGTTTCATTACAATTGCGGAGAAAATTACCATTTTGCAGCCAGCCAGGCTGCAGCGGCGGATTAAAACAATTGAATTGAATTATCGACAGCACGCTGATTACTGTCTTTTTAATGAAGGCCGCAGCTGCCAGTGCCAGCGGTGCCGACACAAGGTGACACAATACATGCGGCGAATTCCACGCATTGCTTGAGCTGAGCCTCGGGCGCTGCGGCGCCCGTAAACACCTGATAGCAGCCCACGCATGTGTCACCTTGCAGCAACAGCAGCAGCAGCAAGCGCAGTAGGCTTTCGCAGTTGACAAACGGAGAATTTTCATCGAAAATTGTCTCCCCTAATGAAGTGCGAACAATAAACATCGAACACCGAGAACCCCCCGGGTTATTAGATGCGAGTCCTACAAACCTATTTAAGTAGCGTGGAACGAACGGTGGTGCGTCGAAATTTGCATTCCGGTTGCTTTTGCTGCTGCTATATAACTACCGTCGTTCCACTATTAATCAAATTTTCACCCCGCAACCGCAAACGTCAAATTACTGTCAGTGACTGTAAGCTACACCCACCAATTCGAGTGGAAAGCCCGAAAGAAGAAGGAACGATCGGTTGGTGGGACCCGGGAGACCTCGTTAGAGAGACCTCTCGCCCGGCTCGGCCCGGCCAGGCCAGGCAGCAGCAAGTAAGAGGGCGTCGAGTTACGTCACATCAAAAAACCAACCATTCGACGAAATTGGTTGTTTGTTAGGTTAGGTATAGGCACCGAGTTGCTGGTAACCGAAGGGTAGCACAGTGAAGCCGTTATTGAAATGTTCGACAACGACGACGACGGCGATGGCGACGGCGACGTCGACGGCTGTTGAAGTAGGAAGCATAATCATATAGACAGGGACCCGGTTGCTACTGTTAAATTATAGGCAGACAGAGTTCGTTTCTTCGTCGTCGAAAACGGCGGATCGAAGCCGCGTTGCCAGACTTTGCTGAAAACAAAACGATAGTTTTTTCACCGAAGAAAGGGTTCCACGCGTTCTATTTCTCCTGACACGTTTAGGTATTTTTTTCTTTTCATCGTAGTTTTGTCGCCTTCCGTCTTTTATTTTCGTTTGCTTTCATCACCTTTTCGTCATTTTTAGTGGTTTCTTCGTCAGCTGTTGTCGTCTTTTCGTTATCTTTCTAATTTTGTAGGCTCTCTGTCGTATATTCATGATTTTTTACATGATTTGCGTGTATTTGACACATTTTAAACGTCTTTTTATCGTTGTTTTGGGTTTCTTTACGTTGTATTTTCTTGTTATTTCAGTTTTTTCTACGTCGTTTTAGTAATTTTGATCGATTTTCCGACGGTTTTTGACGTTTTTGTCGCTAATTTTGTTGCCGTTTTATTGTTATTTTATCCTCTTTTCTTCGTATCGAATTGTCATCTCCTGTGGTCGTTTCACCATTTTGATTGTTGCCTTTTCGTCGCCCTTTTGACATTTTTCGTTGCTCTGTTTGTTGTCAAGACAACAAAAATGTTGAATTTTTACTGCCTTTTCGATGTTTTTTTTTGTCATCTGTCTGTCCTACATTGGTCGTTTTGTTTGCATGTTTTGTCGCTTTTTTGTTTTTGTTTTTTTGTCCCTGCTTGGGCTGTTTTCGTGGTTTTCATTGCATTTTTATGTTATTACCGTCATCTGTTCCGCTTCATAGCTTATGGCTTATAGCTATTGTCTTTTTAAATTAAATCATTTCATGACACATTTGAGATTTAAATTAATTAAGGACGCTTACTCTCGACTTTCGCTATTGATCTTTCAGCATTCTATGTTTTTTCATCTTCTTGTTCTGTGGTGTGTTCTTTTTCGTCTCTTCCAAAAATTTATGATTTTTATTATATTTTCTTACGTTTTTGATTGCTCCTGATGGCATCTTTTTGTCCTCATTTGTTGTCGCTGTTTTGTTGTTGTTTTATCGTCTCTCTTTTGACATTTTTTTTTGTCACGTCTTTGGCGTTTTTCGGCCTCTTTTCCGCGTATTTTTGTAGTCTTTCATCTTTTATTTTCATCGGCTTTTCGCCTACTTGCCATCACTTTTTCGTCATCTTTCCGTCAGTTTTTCCCTGTCCTTTCGCTGCCTTTTTGTTGTCTATTTGCTGTCTTTACGTTGTTCTTCTGTCATCTTTTCGTAATCTTTTCATAGTTTTTTGACGCATCTTCGCCGTTCTTCCATCATCTTGTCGTATTTTTGTTGTCTTTTCGTTTATCACTTTTTGAACCACATTTTTGCATTTTTCGTTATTTTTTCCAGCAGCTTTGAACCACTTTTGTCGTCCTATTTGTGGTTGTTTTAGCATCTTTATTTTTACATCGTCATTTTATCGATTTTATTTGTTTTTTCGTTAACTTTTCTGTAGTGATTTTCCATTTTCACGTCCGTCTGCTACCAATTATCGTCAGAAAGAGGAAGAATTCACATTCGTTTTTTCTCATGTTGAAAATTAGCTTGCTTTGTTTTTTAACACGCCAAATTTTTTGTTTTTTATTCTTAAGATGTTTTAACACATTACACTTTATACTCTACAATTTCCTTCTCCGCTACTCTATTAAGGCACAGAGAACAGATTAACAGGCTCAAAGAAAGTAATCGTTTTCTCTGGGCTTACATTCCGGTATGTTCAAGGTAGCCACAGATAAATTATTCACAGTTGCCATAAGCGACGAGTCGGTAGTACTTAATTGTTGATCATTGCTCATTGTAGAATTCCTCTGCATGAAATCATGGCCTACTTCACCGAATGTGACGGATTCTTCTAGTACACGTTTATCCTTTCGCACCTTTCGCAGCTTCGAAACAAGCATAGCACTCCGCTTTTTTTCAGATTTCAAGGCTTTTTGCAAGTCTTTCAAATCTTTTTTGTAATCCTTTCTGCCATTCCTAGAAAAATAATTAAATCGTCATTGTATAGTCAACTGACGTTTCCTCACGGGGAAGATTCCTCACAGGGAAAATTAAATACTATTCCAGCCTCACAGAGCTGTTATTCCCTCTCAGGGGGCATAAAGTTAATTATCGTAGCTTCACGGAGCTAAACTAGCCTCACAGAGCTGTTATTCCCTCTCAAGGGCATAAAGTTAATTTTCGTGGCTTCACGGTGCTAAACTCCCTCGCAGGGGATCATTATCTAGTAGTTTTGCAGAACTACAAATCCCTCTCAGGAGAGTTTTCTTACATTTTTTTACGGAAAAATGATGTCCTTCATAGGGGACTACAGCAATATATTTAAATACTCACTTTTTGGGAGCATCCGAATTTGCGCCATTGTAGTGATTTTCCATTTTCACGTCCGTCTGCTACCAATTATCGTCAGAAAGAGGAAGAATTCACATTCGTTTTTTCTCATGTTGAAAATTAGCTTGCTTTGTTTTTTAACACGCCAAATTTTTTTTTATTCTTAAGATGTTTTAACACATTACACTTTATACTCTACATTTTCCTCGTTTGTTGTTGTTGTTGTTTGACCGTTTTTGTTATCTTTTCCTCTCCTTTCGAGCACATTTTCTTATCGTCATGTTTGTTGTGAAGATAACCAAAACTGCCACAAAAGAAGACGATCATTAAAACTGTTGCAGTAGTCTTCTAATCCTATACTCTTCTGGCATAAGAATAGGCATAAAAAAGACAACCAAATTTGTTGTTTTTACTGTCGTTTTGTTGTTCTTTCGTTGTCTTTCTGTCGTCTTTTAAAACATATTTTGTCGTCTTTTTGACGCGGGTTTTAAATGAATATTTTGTTCTATTTATTGTATTTTGTTTTATTTTTTGACCCTGTTTTGGTGTCTTTTCGTTGTCATTTTGAAGTTTTTTTCTTCGTTTTTTGTCTTTGGCGGCTTTCTGTCGTATATTTATTGTTTTTGCATGTTTTGTCGTATTTTTGACGGGTTTTAAACCTCCTTTTGTTGTGATTTTTGTTTTTTTGTCGTTGTTTTGTCACTTTTTATCGTATTTTCATGTTATTTTCGTCATTTCTACGTCGTTTTTTCAAATTTTTGCCTATTCTCCCAATAGCGTCCGATGTTGTCCGATTTTGTTGTCACTTTAGCGCCTTCTCTTCATTTTTAATAGTCATCTCTTGTCGTCGTTTCCCCATTTTTATTGTTTTTTCGTTTCCTTTATGACATTTTTTGTTGCTCTGTTTGTTGTCAAGACAACAAATATGTTGACTTTTTACTGGCTTTTCGTCGTTTTGTTTTGTCATCTGTCTGTCATATCATTGGTCGCTTTGTTTGCATGTTATACCGCTTTTTTGTTTTTTTTGTCGCTAATTGGGCTGTTTTCGTCGTTTTCATCGCATTTTTATGTTATTTTATGTTATATTATGATGTTATCTATCATTTTACTGCCTTTTCATCATTTCTTCGCCGTTTTTCTAAGGTACGTTGTCCTTTTTGCATATTTGGTTGCCTTTCGACTGCCTTTTTAAACGTCTTTATCGTCTGTTTTTGTTGTTCGTTGTCGCTGTTTTGGGTTCTCTTCGTCATCTTGTTAGTTTTGCAACGTTTTTCGCCTGTTTTCGTAATTTTTTTTTGCTGTATTTACTACATATTCGTCGTCATTTTGTCATCTCTCTGTCGTCAATGTCGTATTCTTTTATTGCCATATTCTTATGTTGGCCGTCGGTACATTTTTTTGACTTCTAATATTGGATTTTTTTTTGTGGTTTTTAACCATTTTCGCCGTCTTATTTGTTATTGCTCCGGCATCTTTTCGTCTGTATTTTATAGTCTCTCTGTCGTTCTGTATATTCTTTGTTCTTCGTTGTCATTTTTACATGTTTTGTCTCGTTAAAACGTCTTTTAGGCGTGTTTTTGGTTTTCTTGTCGCTATTTCGGAATTTTCTGTCGTCTTCGTCGTATTTTAATGTTATAGCTTGGTTCGACTCATGCACCTTCCACCTACCTACAAAAGGTAGGAGTCAAAATGACTACTAGTTAAGCGTAGCTACCAATACCCCCCCCCCCTCCTCACCTTTCCGCTCTTTCCCCTCTTCCCCAAAAATGTTCATTTCTTTTCCCTACCGTTCTTTACTTTGTTTTTATTGCTGTCATTTTGGCATTTTTTTATAGTCCTTTCGTCTATTTTTGTAAATATCTCAGCAAAAAGCTATCTTTTTGTGTGTTTTGTCGTCTTTATGAAGCTTCTTCATCGTTTCTTGTCGCATTAACTGCGTGTATTTATAGTCATTTCGTGGTTTTTTGGCATTTGGCATTGCTCTGGCGTTTTCCTTGGCATCTTTTCATCGTATTTTGCCGTCTTTAGTTCGTCCTCTTTCCTTGTTGTTTCGCTGTCATTTCACCGACTCTTCATCGTCATTGTCTTTTCGTTACCTTATTGATATCTTTTTGACTCCTTTTCGTCATCTCTTAATTGTAATGTCTTTGTATTCGTCGTGTCTCATCGCTCTGTCTCCGTCTTTTTACTGTCTTTTCATCGTACATTCCTCGTCCGTTTCTTCGTTTTAAGTTTTCGACGTTTTTAAACGTCTTTTTGTCGTTTATTGTTCTGCTTTTTTTTTGGTTTTTACATTTCTGTGCCTGTTTTAGTCATCTTTTCAGTCTGTTTAAGTCCTCGTTTAGCCGTTTCGCAATCTGTTCATAACTTTTTCTTCATGTTTTTTATTGCCTTTCACAGCAGTACGGTACAGTCGTTATGCTCGCTTTTCTTCGTTTTTGTGTCGTCTTTTTCTCATCTTATTGTTGTCTTTTCGCAGTCTTTATGTCATCTCTTTGTTATCTTCTCGTCGTACACGACGTCTTTTAGTCGACTCACTGTCATATTTCTGTCGTCTTTTGGCCGTCATTTCTGCGTGTTTTCGTTATTTCTTTGACTCTTTTCTGCGATTTGTACTAAAATCGTCGTTTTTCATCGTCTTTCATGGCGTTTAGGGTTGATCGCTTTTTTGGCATTTTTGCGGTAGTTCTTCATAGTATTTTTGTCATCTTCCGTCTTGTTTCAATGGGTGTTTCGCGTAGGTGTCATCACCTTTTCGTCATGTTTCCAACGTCTTTTTATCGCTTATTTGCTGTCTTTTTGTCATTCTTTCGTTGACCTTTCATCATCGCTTTATCTGGTTTTTCGTATTTGTCGTCTGTTTGTCATCTCTTTGTGGTATTTTTGTTGTGTTTTCATCGTATTTTTGTTACCTGGCTGTCTTTTCTACGACTCCCTTTGCTTTATTTCGGCGCTTTTGTCGTCTTATATGTTGCTGTTTTGCGGCCTTTTCATCGTCGTTTGGTCATCTTTTCACCGTCTTTTGTCGTCGTTTCGCCTTTTCTTTTATTGTCCTTTCGTCACTTTTTGCCAGTTGCCAATTAACTTTTGACAATCTCTAGTAACGTTGTTTCGTCGTATATTCAACATTTTTTCGTCATCTTTTTAGTGTGTTTTGTTGTTTCAATGCTGCACGTTTTTTGGCACGTTTCACCCGTGGCGCTTTCTAGCCTTTTTTGTCGCTGTTTTGGCGTCTAAGCATCGCTTTCTTATTTCTTTCGTATTTTTGTAGGTTTTCGACGTCTTTTTGTCACCTTTTCCCTTTTTCTCGCCGACTTTACGGCGTCTTTTCTTCGTAAAGAACAAGAAAAAAAAAAGAAAAATCGAGATAGACAGGAAGACAGGATGCAAAAAGTGGAAAACAAGACAACGGCAGAAAAAAACGGAAACGTACGCAAAATTAAATGTAATTGGACCGAAAAAGAGGGACACAGAAAGAGAAAGAAAATAAAGATAGAAAAAGAGAAAAACCTATCAAAAAAGGAGAATAAACGGGAGCAGAAAAATTGAGAGACGAAAACAACAAAAAAATCAAATGGAAGACAAATGTGACATAATAATTGGAAAACGAAACAATGTATTAAGGGGATGGTACCGAATGGCCGAATCACGAATGGCCGAAATGCAAATGGCCGAATTTCAACAACAGTCACAGAAGGCCGAATCACGAAAGGCCGAATTTTTTCGGAATGCCTAAATAACTATTCATTTAAAAACATGAATTGGCAAGCAGTTAACTAATTACTTCAATCAAACAAATAAGCAACACAACTATTTACTATAGTGTAAAGATAACTGAAAGTTCTTTCTTCCCCTAAGCGCAAATGCGAAACCTATTCACCGTGTCAGTAGCAAATGTTTCCTAGATGATTCAGGGCGAGACAGCCGCAGGCCGCGAGTGTGCACCGGTGACCCACCGTCGGAAGCGCCGGCGACGGGCAGAGCCCCCCCGCAGTAACCACTACTATTTAGGTGCATGCATTTTTCTAGGTTTACTGACTAGTAGGGATTATCCCTTAGTTAACGAACCGCAGCGCAGTTAGTCCGAACGAGCGGCAGCGAGTAAGCCCAACGTTTGTGCAGGTTGAAGGCCGTGAAAAATTTCGGCCAAATATGAAGTTCGGCCATTCCTGTTTCAGCCATTCGTAGGTAATCCGTATTAAGAGTGAATGGGACAGAAAACAAAAAACGAAACTGAAAGAGAGGAAAACTGGGACTGAAAAGAGAAAAAAATCAGAGGGGTTGTGCACAAGACACGACCGCATAGGTGACGTAGGACCACGTAAGTCTCTTTGTAGCGATAGTAGGATGTATCCATGTATATAATAATACGATTCTTCATGTATACAAGCTACATCCGTAAATAAATTTGTATGATATGTTTCTACGTTGAATAGTGCTTTTCCTTTGGTAATCGGTAGACGGTACGCGCGAGTTTTCAAAAAGTTGAAAATTTTGCGCAACTTTTCTGCGGCTTACAAAAGGACACGGATAAAGCATTTATAACCTGCAGACGTATTGGAAGTCGCAGAAAATGTCACCTGTGACCAGAAAACTTATTACTTATAATTGGTCGTCCGCAATGGCGAAAAATTCAACTTTTCTCTCGTTGACTGTGTTAATTATGGTAATAACTGGGCAAGAAAATATAATAAACTCTTCAATCGTTGTGTGGTCCTTAAAAGAACCGATTGTTTGATTATCATAACTCCTGCTTGCAATAAACTTGCACTAACGCATTTAACGTAATTCTCTGTTCGGTAAATTGGAGTACCAATAACCGCTAACCAGGCACGGCTTGTTGCAACGGACCAACCGGAAAGCCTCAGCAGCTATGAGATCAACGAAACCGTTCGTGTATGGTCCTGAATCACGAGAAATACCACTCCAAGTGGCCAGCTGCAAGTGACGTGGGATGCTTCTGGTCGTTTTGTTGTCGCGAGCAGCATATTTCCTGCCAATTCCAGGACTTCAGCAGCCAACTATGCCATCACGGCAACGAAATGAACCACCAGCAACAAGCGAACAGCAGCGCGAGGCGATCGGTTAAAATTATTGCAAAGAAGCGAATAATCAGATCAATCTAAGTTAAATAGAATTTAAATCTATGAGAGAAAATTCCTCAAATCTTCATGAACAAATATTTCGTTCTTAAAAGAACGGTTTTTCAACGTGATA
This sequence comes from Sabethes cyaneus, assembly GCF_943734655.1. NCBI lineage: Eukaryota > Metazoa > Arthropoda > Insecta > Diptera > Culicidae > Sabethes > Sabethes cyaneus. The sequence continues at coordinate 172,363,281 of NC_071353.1, forward strand.
TACCGGAAATTTAAGCATTGTTTTCCCGTCTTCTTGGGCAGCAACAAAACAGTTTGAATGTTTGAAAAGACACTTCTCATAGCAGCGGTGACACGGGACAGCAATTTGTTCAACTCTTCGTTGTTGCGGATGGCCAGCTGCAAGTGACGATAATTCTGATCGTTTTGTTGTCGCGAGCAGCATTTGTCCTCCCAATTCCAGAACTCCTGTTGCCAGATATTCCATCACGGCAGCGATCATTGAGTGCTCCAGCTCCAACACCTCGCTTGGTGAATTTGCATGCCTTGGTTGCCTTATTCGTGGAAAGCAGCAACAGCTGAAGCAACAATTTTCGATCGGATTCTATAGGGCGTAAATTAAATACAATCATAAGGAAGCTTAACCCATAGCTTATATCATATATATTTCTGTCATCCGTGCTAGGGAAGCACTGACGAGGGAAGGCAAAAATATGAAAATAATTCAAATTTTCAAAATCAATTCAAAAACAAAAATTTTTCAAATTCATTTTCAAAAACAAAATCAATAGTTTTCTATATTTTCAATATTTTCAATCGATTTCCCGATCAATTGGTGTAAATATCTTGGAAATCTATTGAAAATTGACTGAATTATAAGCCGAAGCGTGAAAACGCGTTTGTACTTTGATGACGTCATTTCCAACAACCAATCACGAAGCGAGAATTCTGGTGAAACATAGGTTCATTATTTTCAATTTTTCAATAGTTCAACATCAAGAATCCACACTTTTCTTTATTTGGGTCAATTCTTAGAAGATTTTCCAATCAATTGGTGTAAGAATATTGAAAATCGATTGGAAAACCGCTGAGTTATTAGCGCTCAAAACCTTTCATTTTTCGTGACGCTCGCATTTTTCGATTTTTTGGAATGACACCCTATCTCAAAACTTGCCGTAAGACGTAGTCCTACGTCAACAAGAGGACTATCTCGACTGAAGGGAGCGGGCGAAAAACGGGATAGAAAAATAAGAGAAAGAAAAGCAGCGGATGGCAACCAGGAAAAACGAGGCAAATAGAATAAAGACGGGACCGAGAAAGAAAAAAACGTGACAAAAAAGGTGGAAAAACGAAAAAGAAAAAAGAGAAACCAAAAGAGAAAGGAAGAATGGCGAGAGAGCGAGAGAGAGAGAGAGAAAAAACGGGAATAAGAGGATAAACGGGATATAAAGATGGAAAAAATGTAATGGGAATGAGCTGGGCAGTTGGGAAAAAGAGACCGAAAAAGAAGCCACGGGAAAACGGAACAAAGACAGATTAAATTGGAGAGAAAAAAACGGAAAAAGGGAGATGAAGAAGGAAAATCGGAGAGTAAAGGGCAAAGCAAGCCAGCAACAGCATAAACATAACAGAAAAGAAGAAAAAACCAGGAATCTAAATCAGGGCTTGAAAAGGGATCGCAAGTTGAATGTGACTGCCGTGAATGCGAACTTTCCGCATTTAAACTCCGCTTTTTAAACGATCATTTGACTGTTTTTTGAATCCAGTCAATCTACCGCTTGCGCTGCTGCCGTCTTACGATTCATGCGGCCTCTCAGCAAAAGCAAACAGTCGATCTCCCGTTTTGCTTTGCGCTTTGAGAATATAAACTGCAAACTGACTGGAAGCATGCGGTGACGTATTTTTTCGTTTCTCTTTTTGTCTCCAAATCGGCTGCTCACAGTAATAGTTTGTCACCCGGACGTCGGTCCGACGCAAGCAAAATATTCGTTTGTATTGGACGAAGTCCGACCGACTTCTTCCATGCACATGTAGTGGTTGTTTTTTTTTTGTAGTATTGCATCATACGATTGAGTGGTTGCTTTTCGTTAGCGTGGTGATTGCCAGTCATTTGACAGTTTTGCAGTCATTCGCTGCTCCAAACGGTAAAGGCAACTTGATCGAAACGAAAATGTCAAAAAGCTCTAGAACGCGTTCGTTCTGCTGCGTGCAATCGGCGTTTGACTGAGCAAACAGCCAGTTGTGTTATGCATAGCGTTCGTATTCCACCTCTAAACGGACGGTGTGAACTTGAATGCGCGTTGGTGTGGCTGCGGTAGAAAAATAGGATCGGTCGAAGCCCTGATCTAAATGAGGAAAAACTACAGACGAAATATTAGTGTGAATATATTACGGTTAGTGAGGGAAAGCTTGAAAGTCATGTAAGAAATATCATGAAAATATAATGAATGAAATACACTCAAGTACTCAAAACAAACCGTGTAAAAAAAGACTCGAGTGTACAGTAATGTTCCGATTTTGTCAGCCCCATGGTGAATTTTGGGCTGACAAAATGGGGAAACCGACAAAATCGGAAATTTTTTTCGAATTTTTTCAAAATTCAAGACAATATCGAAGACTTCTACTAAAAATTAAAGTTTAACCCTCAATTGGTCAATCGAAAGCTCAATCAACCGGGCACAGCAAACTGGTCCAGAACCTTTTTTTGGTGCGCATTAGCTTTGAGCAGGAAAACTTGGTTTTAGGTTTATGGAACCTTTGAAAGAGTTTCCTAAAATTAAAAGTTCTATCGTCCAGCGGAATTCAAATTTTGATTAATCCGCCTAAAAGTGCAATAAAAAATTTATTATTCTGCAGTTTCAATATAACACATTGATGTGTTCTGCAAAGTTTTACAGCGTATTATTATAAGAAATTTTGCTGAAGATAGTAACGTTCTATCTCTTCAGCAAAAATAGAAAAATCTTATTTCTCATAAATGAAAAATCGTTAAAATCAGTTTTCCAATTCTAGCTGTTTTTGTAGTTGTTGTATGACTTTTTCTTGTTTAACAAAGTTGTACAAATAGTAAAAATACACAACCTTGCTGCATATAGTATACCTCTATCTTTGCTTGTTTAGGAACTGTAGAACTTTTACTATAAAAATACCCTAATTTTGACCCTGAATTACTCGCCAGAAGGCATAATTTTATTCAAAAATACTTCCCAAAAAACCAGTAAACTGAAAAGTTTTATAAATCTCGTTTTAAAGCACAATTTATAAATTTAATCAAAATTTATAGGCTGACAAAATCGGGATAAAAAGCTAACAAAATCGAGGGGAGACAAAATCGGGAGCTGACAAAATCGGAACATTACTGTAATACTGTATAATGAAGAGTTCTATCTGCCGTTAAAGTGAAAAATGCAAGTTCATATTAACAGCATCGTAGCAATAACGTAAATTTTCCGTATTTTAATTTGCTACTCATTAGAGTAGTAAACCCTCTTTATTTTTCTGTTCGTTTCTTTCTCTTAGAGGAACTCTATAAGAAACTTGCATATCGGCTCTTATCGGTTATTTTACCGATAGAAATTTTTAACCTTATCCATGGAGTTTATGAATAACCGTAGAATACTAGAGTACTTGAGCTATAGGTCCGCAGAAAATTCCTTACTCTGTAGATCTGGCACCACTGGATCGAAACAACCGCGCGCGACTAGGTCGCCAATGACGACGACGACAAAAGCGCTCATTGAGTGGGACGTTTGGCACCTCATTAGGGTCTCTTTTGCACACTTCGACAGAGTCAGAAAGTACGCGATTGAAAATTACACAAAAAAAAACGACGCAACGAGGCTCTTGTATCGAAGAAAAGCATTCTCCAAACCGTTCGTTCGGTTCGGTTGAAAGTGTGCACTTTGCGGTGGGAGCACGGGCACGGGTCGGTCTCCCTCGGTAAACAAGACAAGCAATAAATCAAAATCTCGCGGTTGATTTGATTGATTTGTACAAGCTCGCGGTGAATGAGTGAGTGAGTGAGCGTTGGTTGAGTTGAGCAGGGAACGAACCACGGGCGAAAGTTGGATGTCTTTATCCGGGTCAAACGCGAAGGGCTTTCCTTCCGCTTAACCGAGTCAAGCGATCAACCGTTCCCACGATTGCATAATTTGCCTGGAAGATTGGACAGTTTACATTTACAGTCCAATCCCTGTCAAAAAGTTAATTAACACTAAATAACAACCTTTCTAATATATGTTTGCCCCTACTTAGTGGTTGTTGCTGCTGCTGTTGAGTGCTGACCTGTTGCTGCTGGTCAGCACCAACAAGCAGACATCCCGAAGTTGACGATATTGACGCGAACAGAACTACCATTTGGTCCAAGTCAAGTCGTGATCGGATAGTACAAACCAATGCAATGTGTGTGTGTTACTGAGACAGAGATAGGGAGATATGATGAAATGCAAATAAATTATGGCGCAGTTTTTTTTTGTCAAACTCTGTTTGAACTAGGAGTTTGGCTAATCGTAACTGTTAATAGTGGCGCACAGCGGCCGATCGGCCGACCGGTCGTTAGGAAGTAGAGGGCCAGAACCGAACCGAACCGTATGGAGAGTGTGTCATTAAGTGCACTATTTTACGACTTCGGTTGACCGTAGTTTGAGCTTTTATTATCAATTCAAATTCAATTAGGTACTGTGTTTATGTGTGCCAGGACCGGTGGGTTAAGCAAGCAAGCAAGCAAGCTTGCTTGCTTGCAGTCCGAAAAACAAAAAGGCCAAATCGACAAACGAAACGAACGAACGAACGTGCAGCCGAACCGAACGAGTGTTCCAGCAACATGGTCACAACAGCATTAGAAAGGAGTTATGTCGCACCGGGGAGTATTATCTTCTCAGCGGGCCGTGTGTAGTACCGAACCTAAATAGCTGGGCGTTAGCCTTTTCCCGGGGCCCAGCGCCTGTTCACAGCTGGTGGTACCGTCTAAGCCTTTCGCTTCCACCGCAGCACCGCACCGCGGTCTCCGACCGATTTGCCATTTCCCCCCGTCCCCTTCCCCGGACTAACTGCTGTCTTGTGAACTGGATTTGCCGATGCAATTGCATAACTACGCGATGCTGTCTGTCTGTCGGTCGGTCTGTCCGACCGTCCGTCTGTATTCTGCTCTTTGCGATTGAAACGAGGCGCTTTTTCACTTTCATTACGCCTTCAAATGAGCTTCGAGCAAAACGGGCGACCGTTTGAATGAACGATCATCGAACAATCAAGTGAGTACCGGGGCGCTTGCGCGCGCGAATTGATCGCATCAGCAGCAGCAGCAGCCACCAGGAGGAGGAGGAGGCCATCTGGCCTTGCCTTGCCGGGTGCAGATTCAAACGAACGAAGGAATCCTACAGCCGGAGTGTGTTTGTGTGAAGATCACTAATGAATTGCCTGCAGTTGGTAACGTGAACGCCAACGGCCACGACTGACCCAATTCGGAATCGCTGATCGCGATCGCGATCGCTCCGACTCGAAAATTTCGCTTCAACTGTCGGTCAATGGTTGGTAAGTTGCATTCTGAGCTTGGCTCTTGCAAAAGCATCTTTTATTACAAGCAAACAAACAATAAAAACAAACTGGAGGTATGTAACTGAACTACCGATAAATATGTCCTAATTTGTTGACAGTGTTGCTATGGTGTTTTGCGTGAGAAAAATGGATTAGCACCGCGATGACAGTTGCGAGACAGACAGCGTCGGTCCCTTAGATTGCAACAAACTTCTTCGGCATAGAAAACCGGCAGAAGTTTTCAACGTCTCAGCAAAATACCAATACGAATAGAGGAGAGATTTTTCCATCAAACTTTACTACTGTAGTAGTAAAAGTAAATCAAAATATCTCTCCATTATTCATAACGTGAAATGGATCACACGAAAATGTTCGTGCTTCTTTTTAAGAACTTGAACTAACTTTGATGAATAATAACTTTTAGTACCCACCGAAAAAGGGAGCGGAAAATAAATTCAAAATTAAAATAAATGTCCCCTGGGGGTCGGCCTGCTGGGTTTAGGAGGGGTTAGAAGCAGGCAGCATGGCATGCCATGCTGCCAGCAATTGTGTGCGTGCGTGCTGAACGCGCGGACGGGACAGGACGGGACGGGATAGTACATTATGAATGGCGGCTAATCACGGACGACACACAACCCAACACCATGGGGACAGAAAACGGAGTCCTTGGATGCGTGGGAAATTCGAAGCGGAAAATATAAAACAAACCAAAAACGATTTAAAATAGGTCAGGGCTGGCGTGTGAAAGCCTGCGTGATTTTCAAGCGGTGTGACACGAAATGTTTTATATCGTTTTATATACAAATTTTAAATTCATAAAAAAATTTATTAGTATTATCATAAAATAGTTTTGACACTATGACCACTTCTTGTTAAGAATATTGATTTTTAAATTGCCCAAGTCATAGTTTTCCTCCAAAATCAAACTTTTTTTCTCAAACATCGTCACGCAATTTTACGGAAAAATCAGTATTTCAATGGCCTCCTCCCATCACTCACGAATCCGACTTTTGAGCTGGTTTATATTGACAGACTGTTTGCCGTTTTCGTTAAAACAACATGCATCGATGGACCAGAGTTTTCGGTCGGAATCAGATCGCGAGAACAGGCTTGGTCACTGGAAAACTTCGATTTCTTTATCAACAAACCACTGCGTTTTGCTAGTTTTGGTTTGTGGATTGCAGCATTACCTTGCTAAAAACAAACATTGATAGGTTTCGATCAATCCTGTGTTCAATCAAGCTTATCTCAAACATACCTAGAGTACGGGAGGGGATCTTGCAGAAATGTCGGGAATACAACGTGCCCACGCATCACCTTTTTATTGATTTCAAAGCAGCATACGATACAGTCGATCGAGACAAGCTATGGCAGATAATGCACGAACACGGTTTTCCGGACAAACTGACGCGACTGATCAGAGCTACATTGGATCGAGTGATGTATTTCGTACGCATCTCTGGGACACTCTCGAGTCCCTTCGAGACGCGACGAGGGTTGAGACAAGGTGACGGCTTGTCCTGCATGCTGCTCAACATCGCTCTTGAGGGGGTGATCCGACGAGCGGGCATCGAAACGAGAGGCACGATTTTTACCAAGGATAGCCAACTTCTAGGCTTTGCAGATGACTTCGATATTATAGCCAGGAACTTTGCGACGGCGGAGGCAATCTACGCGGAGTCTAGGAGAATTGGGCTAAAAATAAATGCGTCGAAAACTAAATACACGAAAGGAAGAGGCTCAAAGGAAACAAACGCGCTTCTCCCACGGACCGGTAACCGTTGACGGCAACGAACTAGAAGTGGTAGATGAGTTCGTGTATTTGGGATCGATGATGACCGCGGTCAACAAATTTAATAAGGAGATCCAGCGGCGCATCCAGTCGGTGAATCTAGCTTAATATGTCCTTCGATACGATCAAGAAGCATACGTAGCCGTACAAAGCTGACAATTTACAAACCGTTATCAGTCCGGTAGTTCTTTATGGACTTGAAGCCGTGACGCTGCTCACGGAGGACATACGCGCCCCTCAAAAATAGCCGTCAAAAACAGCTATCAGAAAAACAACAACCAGGAAACCGCAATTAGAAAGCAACCATCTGTTATCAGTCGTCACAAATATCCATCATAAAACAGTCACAAATCCACCAGCAAAAAACTGCCGAAAAGAAAAAGCCATCAATAAATATAGGGCATTGAAGAGAATGCCACCTGGGGGTGAATCCACTTATGGATCGCCAATCGTTGCAACCCAGCAGAACGTACAGAAAAAAATTGACAGCGTTATCAGTTGATTTGAAGCAACCATGGCGAAAACAACCAAGCAGCTGCGCTTGGTGCTTTGTTCGTACTGCCAGCTCCATCCCGGAGCGAAGCACTTAGATAATGTGCCTCATATGCGTGTTTGTCAGACATAACCGTTCCGACGTTTACAGAATCTTCTCCCTTCTGGATAAAGGCGTCAAATGGAAGTCAGGTTCCGGCCGCTCGACAGTGGAGCTGAATAGGAAGACCTACAGCAAGGTGGTCCGCGCTTTGTGCTAAGAGATCGGAGCCAGCCATACAATGAAGAAGGACCTGGCCAAAATAAACGGTTTTCTGCGGTAGCGTCAGTGCTAGTCGGTGCTAGTGAAAAACATCTTTCCGATGAAGCGTTATGGATGACGAAACCTAACTTGATGGTGGACGACAGCAACGGTCCCCCAGCAACGAGGTAAGCGAAGACGTCAAATATATCTCCCATATAAAGTTCTCGAAAAAGGTCCTTCTGTGGTTGATAATTAGCGAAGAGGGAATGTATCGCGCGAAGGAGGATGTGGTCTTTTGGCTGTACCTGACCTTGGCCCGTTATGCTATGAGCTCACTGAAGAAGATGAACCGACTGAAGATGAACGTTGTACCGAAGACCGCCAAACCTCCCAACGGAGTGTACCCTGTTAGCCATACGGACGGCAAGCATAAATAGGTACATTAGGCATAATGGACGGTAGGCAACCTGTCGTTAGTTTGCAAAAGCTTCATTCGATTCAGTTTAAAAAGGAATTAAATAAAAAAGATGAAAACTTATCCAATTTAATTCTACTATGTATGTTTTATTCACGACAGATACGTATTTCGCCGACGACTTGCAGGCTTCCTCAGTGTCTGTTTTCGAACTAAATTAGCCAAAGCAATTTTACAATTTTTATAGGAGCTTATGGGTACGTAAACTTTGTGTGGGTATACAAAATTAGTGTAGGTAACCGGATACAACTTTCGTTCGAGACTACCTGTGCAGGTAAACTAATTCCACTGTAAACTAAATTCTATTGGTGAACCAATTCTATTGCAAGAGTCTGAAATCTAAAAAATTAATTAAATTAAGGAAAACCTGAAAAAACCTAATGGGATTTTCCGAATAATGTGGAACCGGGATCTGAAAAGGGAGAGAGAACGAAGTTTTTTGCCAGAAGTAGTCTAGTCTGAGTGTGTTCCCCTATGTCTGTGTTTTTAATTAAAAAGCCAAGAATAACCATTTCCAGATTCTTTGTTTAATAAAGTGCAGAAGCATCTCTTGTATATCTCTAAACATTCCGTTACATCCATCTTCCACGCCGATCTGTAAACACAATAATCACAAATGTTTATCAAAAAAAAATCGTGAAAAACAGTCTTCAAAACACACCCATCAGCAAAAACCACTGTCAGGAAGAAAAGCCATCAAAAACAAAACAGAACAGAAAAGCCAATTAAACAGGCCATCAGAAAGCAACCTTCAGCAGAAATAACCATCAGAAGGACGTCTACTAAAAAAAAAACAGCCGCCGAAATACAACCATCGTCAAAGATAATCCTTAGAGGACAGTTGGAGGCTGCGACTGGTGGTAAAACTGATTCCGATGGCCAGTGTTACGAAGGGGGAGAATGTTGCACACCAATCAAAGGTTGGTCGATGACCGTCATCGCAGGGTCAGTTTATGGAGTCGCGGTTTGGTGCGCATCATTGAAACTTCCTAATAGGAGGTGGTTCGGAGTCCGAATTTCCCCTTCAGCAGCATCTGGAGGCAAATAGAGATAAAAAAGATATATGGCCAACCGTCGATCAATTCAGCTGCTATTGTCGTAGTACACATTTTCCAGGGCAGTTTTTATCGACCGTACTATTCTCTCCCACGGTACACCCTAGTGAGGTGTTACCGCTGATATGCACCTAATGTCTGTATTCGTGAATTTCGCTACCAATTCGCCGTGTATAGCTTCAATCTATTCCCTGGGTAGCCGCGTGGTCACGATGAAGTTCACGCTATGTTTGGAACAGGCACCAAAAACGGCCTGAACCTCAGTCATGTTCCCTCGAGTGTAGCGAAGCCGAATCATATACGACTGCCTAAAGAAACACTAATTTAAGTAGCGAGGGTGCGCCAAATCAGGCCTTAGGTAGGGTGGCCACAATGTCGCGCTACGACTGCAGAACCGGATCTAGAATCTGGGTTCAAAATCAAATGATAAATGTGGTCCAAAATCTGATCTATAATCAGACCCAGTTTGAGAATCTAGTTAAAAAATTTGATCCAAAATCTGTACCAAAATCCGATTAAAAATGTGCCCAGAATGTGGCCCAATATCTGATTTTGGTCCAGACTGCGGTTCAAAATCTTGTCCTACATCTGAAAACTGTGGTTCAAAATATCATCCAAAACCTAGTCCAAATTTGATAAAAATCTGGTTCAAAATTTGGTCCAGAATCTGTTGGAAGATCATTTAGTTTAGGTCCAGAATACGACCCAAAATTTAATCGAAAATGTAGTCAAAAATCTTGTTTATAATCTGGCCCTTTTTTTGAGAAAATGGTCTAAAATTTGATCCAAAATCTGATCAAAAATGTGATCCAACATATTATCTCAAACATGTTCCAAATTCGATAAAAACGTGGTCCAGAATCTGATAGAGGTCCAGAATCTGGTCCAATATACTGCCAAAATCTAATCCAAAATCTGGTCCAGAATCTGGTGAAAATTTGTTCTAAGATTTGTTACAAAATCTAGATTTGTAGCAAAACGTGATAGAAACAGGTGTTCTGCGATCTAGTCCCGGTCCAAATACGATCCACGTCCAGTATCTGGTGTAGAACCTGATCTATAATCTGTTTGGTAGTTTAAAATGTGATCAAAAATATGGCCCAAAATCAGGTTTATATTCTGGTCCAGTTCCAGAATTTGGACCCTACTTTGTTTCAAAATTTGGTCTCAATTCAGAAAAAAATGGTCCACAATATGGTACAGGTACAGAAACTTGTCTAAAATTTGATCAATAACCGGAGTCCGGAACGCCTGGACAGTTCTTCATCGAACTTGGCATGCATGTTCCTGACGAAAGGGAACCAACACAGAGAGATTGACAAAAGGAAGCGATGCTGCCTTACAAGGAGAGGGTGAGGTCCAAATAAGTAAATATGATTGCGTTTCTCTTGCATTTAGACCGACAGCAGTTGTAGAAGTGGCTGGGAGCAGAGTTTGGGCAATTCGCAAAACGAATAATCACACCGAGAATCGACAAACGATTTTATCCTGAGAAAATAGAGAAGCAAATGGTTCAATTTGCCTGTACAGGAAAGATGTGCCCGGGCAGGAAAGACCATCTCCTTCTCGAAGTCCCCTGCGAAATTCACTCACACAGCACTTGATCCCCTCGATGGCAGCCCTGATAAGTCTAATAAGATTACCCGGAAAGCTGTTTTCGTCCAGAATTTCCCATAGCTCTTGTCGGTTTACACTATCATATGCGGCTTTGAAATGGAAGGCGAGCCTACTTTTCCCTCTGCAAGATGCTTCAATCGAGAAGCATACGTTACCGCACAAAACAATCGATGTACAAAACGGTAGTTAGACCGGCAATCCTCTACGGAGTGGAGAGACTGTAACCTTGTGCTTACGGAGGACATGCGTGCTCTTGTCGTATTTGAACAAAAGATGTTGCGGACTATTTTTGGCAGAGAGTGGCGCGAGTGTAAGAGCTGCTGGAAATACTTACAGGGATTCTCATCGTACATTTAGCGAAGATTACGGTGGACCGGACAACTGTGCAGTGAAGAAGGCATCAACTCGAGGGTAACACCTATGGTGGGGTCCTGAGACCATTTGCGGAATCGGCGAATATTCGACGCTGGCTTTCGTGAGGATCGCTTCACAACGGGTCAGATGTTAACCCTGCGTCAGTTACTGAACAAGTTCCGGGAGTACAACTTGCAGACTGATCATCTGTTTGTCGACTTTAAGACGGCGTCCGATTCAGTCGAACGAAATGAGCTGTTTCAGCTTTCGTGATGTTGGATAGCCTTATGGAAGGGAATGCACTCTTCAACCTGATATTCAGCATTGCCTAGAACCATATATTCCTGTAAAATGCAACCAACATAAGCTAAGTATAAAAAACTAATTTTTAAAGAATTTCCAAGAAAAATGCTCTATAGCTCTGCACTCGATAGAGATAGAAATGTCATTACTTTAGCAAAATTGTTTATCTTTATATTGTCTAAAACTTTGCCGACGAAACCATGTGTCTATCTACTAACACAAAAAAATCGACGTGCATCGAGCTTTTAGCGAACGCGAAACACATAAAACGTATGCTTGCCGTACTCTCATCTGGGTGGTTGGGGACAAGTGGAACCCGTACAAGTTTCTAGTACTCGATTTAAGCTTTAAGATGAAGCGCTGATTTCATAAATCCGCTTGTCCCATTTTACCCAATGGGTTCGTGAAGATATGGAAATTTCAAGTTTGAACATGCGATAACTCAGCAAGTAACGGGTCAAGAGATTTGCGGTCTTCTACAAAAACGTGTATTTTGAGAGCTTCGATAATTGCCTAGAACACTGTATACTTGTAAAATGCAACAAACAAAAGCTAAGTATGAAAAACTATTTTTTAAAGAAGTTTTGAAGAATATGCCCTATAGTTTAGTACTCGATAAAGATAAAAATTTTATTTCTTCAGCAAAGTTGCTTGTTTTTACAATATTTACAACTTTGCCGAAGAAACCTAACTCAATCAGTATAAATGGCATCGATTTGGTTGCCCTTTTCCATGGTGCACAGACACAGCGAGGTAAATTCCAATAAGTTGCAACGTGGAAGTTCATTTTATGAAATTTTGTTCTTTCAACAGATGTAACAATTCTGTTTTGAATTTGTTCCGCTTTGGTCTCATGTTTGTCTCAACGCAGAACAACATCGTAATTTCATACTAATAATTCGGCACCTAAACACCACCCAGCACTAACTCATCTTCGTTATCGTTGCGTTAACCGCCGGATGCATGCCGCCCAACAGCTTAACCGCAACACCAACCTGCCTCGCCGCGCCTTGCCGTGCCGCCGGGGACAGCGGCAAAGGTTGGTCAGTTACAATGATAAACGAGCTTGTTTGCGACTGAGACGACGAACGACGGACCGCGGCCGCTGCTGTGAACAGAAATTTTAACGCCTTTTGATGGTATCGAAATCGGCCGGAGTGCCGCCGCGCCGCACAGTGCGTTGAACGTATGGGACTGCGGGACAAAAATCAAAACTGCTAGTTTTAGACATTTTATCAAGCTAGTGTAATGAAAAAAGTAGTTTGTGATAATCGAAGCTTGTATTTGCTTAAAGGTTTCAAAATATTTACATAATGGCAAAACTGTCCCAAACGCCAAATTTTTACGCAAGCACTGCAAAAGTTTTTCATCATTATATGGGTTGCCTAGCTGACGGCCAAAGTTGTTTGTGAAAGCGGCATTTGTACTAGAAATACTTTGGTAAATTCAACAATGCCATCTAGTGTTAGATTAAGCAATTCTCGAAGATCAACCTTGGCTGCAAGGTAATTGAATAGTTTTTCTTCAGTGCATGAAAGCTTGGAAAGCTATGTTTATGGAACACGTTCAAGCATTTCTAAGCAAACTATACTTTCACACTAACAAATCTATATCTGTGAACAAAGCTAGTGTTTAAGTAATACTTAAGCCTTTTTTACCATTCTAAGCCGTAACGGAAAAGTAAATAATAATTTTCCGTGGCATAATTTGAGACAAAATCTGCAGCTCGACGTTCTGTTTTTGCTGGGCAATTTTTTAAACCTTTTAATTAGATCCACGAAACGAATTTCCAGCAGGAAAACCGTTATCATTGATTGTTCGTCATTATTATAAACCCGAGAAGCGGGAAAAAACGGCAGCCGGTATTAAGTTTATTAATTTTTTTAAAGAAATATTTACTCGCTATATGAAATAAAATCGCTTTGAGTTTAAGTTTGAACAGTAATAGCACTAAGCTTCGTAAACAGTGGTTTCTTTTAACAGGGATAACATAATATAGTAGAATCAACGGAAATCTGACGGTTTATCAGTGCTTGACGTTGATCTACAAATATTGAAATATCTTGTAGAGTTGCAGGTAGTTGCAGCTAAAACCTGTTCGATCTTGTATAGGACACATTGAGCAATTATTCTGTATATATTTTAGCTTGGAAGTCGGTGGAACATTTTTTAAATTAGTAATCAAATTTGGAGTTCTGTTTTTTTGAAGGACAATAACTATGTCGTTTCTATGGGGCGATTTTTTAGGAGTGAGGTCAAAATGAATTCCTTCTATAACCAAAATTTATTCTACTAACCTTGATTGTTTTTCTCCATTTTAAAGATTTTGATTACACAAACTATGAAACTTTTACGAGCGTGATGAATAACCTTCAAAAAAGGAAGCAAAATTTGTAAGTAAAATCCACTCTCCAACTTGACAGTTTGAACGCTTGTAATAGTAGTTGTGGCGCTTTCCCAAGCAAACTAATACTTGTTTATATGGCAGAAGGCATCTATAAACAATCCTAAATACGTAGTATACCTGATTAAAAAAAAGTTAAAAACGATTTTTGTCTATGGCTCAACGCACTGTGCGCCGCGCCGCTGTGCGTGTTGTTGGTCATTGGAACTAAAAATTAAATCGATTATTTTATTGCGGTTCGAACCCCGCCCCGTATCGCGCCCGCGAGAGTGTGACGCTCAACTGCTGCTGCACCGGCAGCAGCAGCAGGAGCAGCAGCAGCAACAGCTCGAGTTAATAGGATTATGGTCGCTTCTTTGTTGTTTCTTTTTTTTTGCCTGCAAAAGGCAGCCGGACGGGACCGTCCGGAAGGGTCTCTCGTTTCGAATCGGTTGCGCGTTACGATGCGAGAAGACATTATGCAAGGTCTTCCAATCCAACCAACCAACCAACCAACCAACCAGCAAGCAAGCAGTTCGTGTTCGTGCTGAGTGATGAGTTAATGATAGTGTCTGTTTGATTAACTTCGAACAATTATAAGATCATTTTTCATGCCATCGGCGGCGGTGCAGAAGCGAAGGTTGCTCGGATCGGAAAGCAGGCTCGTTCTAAATCGTTCAGTAACAATCAAAAATAGAATCTGTTTTCTGGTTTTGAACGAACCGAACGCAATCGGCGTCGCAGTCGCAGTAGTCTGTGCTTGAAAATCGCTCATGGGCTTTTCATAGCCGGTGGTGATTACACCGAATTGATAGCAAAATCTGAAGAAAAAAATCGTTCTAAACTTGAATCAGCAACTGCAGCAGCGGCTAGAGGGAAACCCAGTTGGGTTGCATTCCGACGGCGACGAGGATCGACATTAATCAACGAACCTCGCACGTTCGCGTAATTTCATCGCCCGCGGATTAAATGGCGTCGTCCGTCGTCGAGGGGTTTTTCGCCGCTAAAAGTGCACACTTTCTGTTTTGATTTATCACTGCTGGCAATCGTGCGATAATTAGCATGTTATTTGCCAAACTGTTCGTAGAGGCAATGCATCTGGCCTGGTCTGGCCGGCTGGCCGGGTGACCAAGGTCAGATAACAGAATCGTAGGTAAAGTGACATTTTTTCCTCTACGTGTAGAAGTTTCATAAACTCACAATCGATCATCAATTCAGCGTGTTTTATGCACAGCCTATCGGCTAGAATCGATCTTGGACCAATTCCATCGCTGATCCACGACCGGATCGGATCTTTTCTCTTTCTCACGAGTCCAGAGGACCAACCCTTCGCCGACAGCAGCAGCAGTTTGCAAACAAAGAATCTCATGGCCATCGGTTGGCGCGTCCTGGTCGGTCGTTCGGAACTGAGCTGCAGCACAATGGGTTCGATCGACCGACCGACCAACCTGCTGCCAGACCAACCTATGCTCTCGGCGTTCCGCCGCCGATCTCTAGGCGGTCTTATCGGATCGACAGAATCGGTCGGGTCTGTGAAAACCCTGCGAGGCAATATGCAAAAATTATGAATTATTAATATCACGCCAATGCAATGCAGCAGAGTATATTGAATGATTGTTTTAGAGTTTCCCCGGCATAAAGGGTACACAATGTTTGGAGATATGTTGACAGAGGGACGTCAAAACATGTCGCCTCTCTCTCTCACTCGCTCGCTCGCTCGTTCCGACTCTTCGCTTTATCGCACAATGGATCGAAATGTTTGCGCGAAATCTGGTTTTGCCTTGTACAGGAAATTTGTTTCCCCATCTATGGAAATCGATTTATTATCATTAGATGCAGAACTAGACTTCGCTTGATTGCATTCACCGACCGACCGACCGACCGACCGACGAACAGAAAACGGGGTGGTATGCTGTTGTATGTTAATTTAGTTAGTCTCAGCCTTAGCTCATTCGGCTTAGTTTATCAATTTAATGGTCCCTTCTTTGTCTGCCTTCTTTTTCTTCGTTGTTCAGATTGGTTCGCCAGCAATCCTGCATAATGAAACTTGAAGCCAAGTCTGTCTCTGTATATCAGTGAAATTATCGACGAAATTCTTCCCGGGCCGTCCCGGCCCAAGAAGAAATTTTAATTTGTTCGATCTTCCTCGATCGTCTCGTGAAAGATATGCGCTCCCATCGAACTAGGATGGATAATTATTTCGAAGTACTGCACCACCGAGTTGCATTGCTAGATATGCGCCCTCATGAATATTGAAATCGTTGATTGCTTTTTACTGATGATGCGCGAGGCCGTCGTGTTCTTTTCCCAGAGGAGGAATCGGCGCAGTCGCAGTGACCGGTAAATTCCCGCGATCGACCTTGATCACGTTCCGAACAAAAACCTCTGGAAATTCGATTCGTTCTACGTACTCATTAACACCAGCACATTTGTTTTGTTTGAAACGCGCCTGAGGCAAGACCTTCTCTTCCACTCCGGACTCACACTTGTACTGACGTGCTTCTTGTCGTGTCTATCTGTAAACTGCCGATTCTCTGCACGGCTATCAGGCGCGCTCCCTCTCTCGATAATCCCCACATAGTAGACACACTCAATACATCGCTCCTAATCCAATGTATTCTATCAGACGTTGTAAGGTATGTTATATCTTACAGATGACTCCAGTACATCCCTCCCCAAATTAGGAAATCTATTTAGTCTACGATAACGTATTATGCGAAACTATATATATTTAAAAACCACTCAGTATAATATTATTATAGCACAAAGAAGTTATTCGTATAGTTCAAAATCTTTATATTTACGTGGAGCGTTCCGTTGTCTTCGAGGACGGTTCATATGTTCTGAAGATACTGCTTGACCATGAGTGGACTGCGGCTCCAAAACTTTCCCTACTTGATCCTCGGTTGTGTCAACGTTAGAAGCCAGCTGTGGTTCGTCCGTTGTCTTGGAGTCGGAAACTGGCACGTCTGTACCACGTAGTATGCCCGGCGCGAATTTCTTGACGTGAGTTCTGTTCCTGGCATACTCCTTCCCAGTTTTCTTTGACCTGAGAGCAATTTCACTCCCTTCCACATTGGTAACTTCAAATTCTTCTGCTCGAAAGTTTGGTTGTGTAGATCCTAACTTTAAGTTCCGCATTAAAACGGTATCGCCAACGAGTAGGTCATTTGATTTAGCATGTCTTGTATCATTTGCGTATAGCTTCTTTCGTTCTTTGCCTAAGGCATCACGCTCTACTGCCCCTTCGTGAAATATTCTATGCGGTTCTTGGACTGTTGGCAAATAGCTTATGAGGTCTCTATTGAACATCATCTTTGCCGGTGACAAACCCGTGGTTTCTTGAGGCGTTGAGTGGTAGAACAACAGATATTCATAGAGATCACTTTTCCAGTCACTATCTTGGGCAACACTAATTTTTATCCTTTTCTTTAGATTACGATTTTGCCTTTCGACGGCACCGTTACGTTCTGGCCAGTACGGTGTTGTCAGATTTAGATGGATATTGTAGGAGTCACAAAATTTTCTAAGCTCCATGGCACGGAATTGAGGTCCGTTATCAGTGGTTATCGATTGAGGTATTCCAAATTTGCTGAACATCTTCAGGAGGGCTGCTATGACCATAGAAGATGTAGGATGTTCCATTGGTTCTACCATGGTATACCGGGTTGTGTAGCACACCACAACCAGCATCGAGTAGCCGTTAGGCAAACCTTCTATGAAATCCATTGCTAGATCTTGCCACGGCAGAGTTGGGAATCTTCGTGACATAGGGCATGGTGGATCAGGTTTTGACATCATTGCACATTCTTTACACGTTCTTAGGACTTTCTCGACTAAATCATCCAAACCAGGAAACCACAATCTTGATCTTAAGTGTGCTTTCATAGCGGTTGCCCCCTGGTGACCCAAATGTGCTATCTCTGTGACTCTCAATTGCAGAGCCGCAGGAATGACAATTCGATCGCCTCTGAGGATTAATTGCCCGTATTGAGAAAGTTGTTCTTTGATGCCCATCGTCTTATACTGTGCTGAAACGTTAGTCCAATCACCTGACATCAACGCCTCACGAATCGCATTCAAGCTGGCATCCTTTTCACTAGCATCGTCTAGTTCTTGTTTACTAATTCTACACGGTTGCATATACGGTGTTATCAAACTGATGACATCTGTTTCTTGTCTCACGTTGTTTTGAGATGAACAGAGTCTCGAAAAACAGTCCGCGACATTCTTCTCTCCTGGTTCATAGCGTGTCTCAAAGTCAAAATTCTGGAGACGCAGTATCCACCTTTCTATCCGAGCCGAGGGTCTTGATCGCGCTCGCTCAAGCAAGTAGACAAGTGGTTTACAGTCTGTGATGAGGATGAATTTGGTTCCATATAGATAAATGTATAATTTCTCCATTGCCCAAATAATACCGAGGCACTCCTTCTCGGTTTGGCAGTATTTGGCTTCACATGGAGTTAAGCTTCGAGATAAACATGATACTGGCCTAATTTCGTTGTTTTCTTGTTGAGCTAGGACAGCACCCAAACCATTAGGGCCAGCGTCGGTTATCAAATACGTCTTATCACGAGGGTTGTAGTATTTAAGTGTTCGTTTTTGGGAAACTGATGTTTTCAAACCATCGAGTTCTCTTTGATGACATTCTTTCCAACAGAACGGTGTCTCTTTATGCAAAAGTTGTCTCATATGATGAGTGCGTTGAGATAGATTCTCAATGAATTTACCAAAAAACTGAATAGTACCTAAAAGTGAACGGAGTTCGCTTGTTGTTTCAGGAGCTCGCATGTCTGAAAAAGCTTTTAGTTTGGTCTCTGTAAGACTTACTCCTTGTTTAGATATTTCAAAACCCAGAAATTTGACGTTCGAAGCTCGTAGTACTGATTTGTTATCATTGACTTTCAAGTTATACGTTTTAAGGCGCTGCATAACTAATCCCATTACACGATCGTGTTCTTGAGCGGTAGCAGCAAAAATCAAGATATCATCAAGGTATATAATGACCCCTTTGATTCTACCAATAATAGTTGTGATGGTTTTCTGGAATAATTCTGGCGCACTTTTAATTCCGAACACCAGACGAGTGAAGCGATAAAGTCCGCTTCGTGAAATGAAGGTTGTGATATCACGACTATCAACATCGAGTTCGAGATGATAGAAGGCAGATTCCAAATCAAGAGTAGACAACATTTCCGCCTCGTGGATAGAGGAAAGTGCTTCTTCGATGTTCGGCATTGGATAGTTTTCGGTTAAAACCGCTTTATTCGCAGCTCTTAGATCCACGCAAAGCCGTAGTTTTGCATCGTTTTTTCGAACGGGCACTAGTGGAGACACCCAGCTGGTTGGATGTTCGACCCTCTCTATGATCTCTTGGGCAAGCAATTCTTGTATCTGCTGCTCTACTTCCGCTTCCATAGCGATCGGTAAGCGCCGCATTGGTTGGCATACAGGTGTCACGGAAGAGTCGATGTGTATTTTTAATTGAACTCCTGGTACTTTTGGAAACGGCGTGAACGTAGTCGGCTCGGCGTTTGAAATTGCGTTCACTTTATAACCAATTCTAAGGACGCCAAGAGCGAATGCGGTAGACTTTGAGAGGAGATTTGTTTGTCCGTTTGGTGACACGAGTACGTAAGCCCAAACTCCATGTTCTTCTCCTGGTATTTTTATTTCCGTTTCAAAAGCCTTGCTAAACAGAATTGCATCTGATGAGCCATAGCCCTGGTATTGCTTACTTTCTTCGATAGCTTCTCTTTCGTTAATGATCTTGGCACCTGATCGTCGTAGCTCTGCATAGGTCCTTTGGGTAACAATATTCGGTGGTGAGCCGGAGTCAACCAGCATGTGAATTTTCACGCCTCCAACATCAAACGCCAATGTATCACCTTTCTCTCCGGCGTTTACACAATACAATCCTTTTCTGGGTGTCACTTTCTGCCTTTTCGAAGGCTGGTAAAACTCATTTTCTTCCCGTTTACGCTTTTTTGGACAACAAATTTTAAAGTGGTTCATTTCTCCGCAAACGTGACATTTTACTCCGTTTGCCGGGCAGGCGTGTTTATCACGTGCGATATGACCTGTTCGATTACATTTAAAACATCGCATATTCGACTTGTTGACTGGTTGTACGCGTTGTACGGATTCCATTACTGCACTTTTCGGACTCGTGTAAGTCTTACTCTGAGCCTGTATATCCTCCATCACTTTGCCGAGTTGCAAAACTTCCTCAAAAGTCTTGTCTTCCGCTAATAACTTCTTACGGAAATCTTGGGAAATACAACCTTCAATAATCTGATCTATCGCAGCGTCATTTACGTCAGTAAATTCACATCTATTTGCTTGTTCTCGCAAGCGGTTGATAAAATCATCAAACGGTTCATTTTCGTCTTGCTTAATGCTGCGTAACAAGTGTCTTTCGTATCGTTTGTTTGTTTTAGGCGCATAGTAATTGTCAAGCGAAAGTATAATTGAGGCGTATTTGTCCACCCGGCGGTTTTCGTTTCCATCTTCATCCCTTTCTGTGGCGATTACCTCGTAGTGAACTATTTTCTCATATTGATCCTGTAAATCAATGCCTCCGAGAACTAACAACAAGTCACATTTATCTTCTTCCTCTGTGACCTTGCTCAACTTCAAATAGCGTTCCAGAACGCGTTTCCATTTAAGCCAATCATTACGAGCGTCACGGCCTGGCTTGAAAGGTGGAACAACTGACGCATCTAAAACAAATGTAAAATATATTATAAATAATATATTGAATGACTTAATTAATTTTTTTTTTCGTCCGCAATCATTCATATTTCATTCGCACATAACACATACACATAAAGCGCACATACATCAGCCATGTGTTCCCCAAATGCTTTACCCCTGTATGTGCTACCCACATACATCAGCCATGTGCTCCCCACATGCTTAACACCTGTATGTGCTACCCACATACATCAGCCATGTGTTCCCCACATGCTTAACACCTGTATGTGCTACCCACATACATCAGCCATGTGCTCCCCACATGTTTAACACCTGTATGTGCTACCCACATACATCAGCTATGTGCTTTCCATATGCCTTACACCTGTATGTGCTACCCACATACTTCAACGTGTTACCTCCGTAAGTCATTCCATTATTAGTTCGCTTCGCGCCATGCGCTTGACTTGATATATGCTGCCCATATATCACATTGAAAAATTAAACACTGCACAGAACCACTGCACTTACATACGAACAATCCCCACGACTTAACATGACGCAAAAACAATCCAAGTGTATTCATCCTCAACAGAAAAGTTTGCCGTAGCCGAAACGCTAAGCCCTTGTTTCTCAAAATTAACAAAAAAAAATCAGCAGCATCAACTGAGTGCCTCTTTTAACGCTCCCCTCCGCACGGACGTCGGCGCTACAGCCCATGACCAAAACCGTATTAAAACACGAAGTACGTCTCGCAACACACTACCACAAACAAAACCAAGCAAGTAGCGCTCTGCCCTTGCTTTCATCAGCCATCTTTTTTTCGATAATAAATTCTAAATTTTTATCCGTGCCAAATTATGAGTGTCGCGTACACCACGTACGACTTACTTATAAGTTACCGGTTAGTTTACCGGGAAGTATTTTTCCATAATCAATCACTTTACTAATTTTCACTATTTTCACACACTGAACTTACCTATTTTTATACTCGTCGCCATCTGTACTGACGTGCTTCTTGTCGTGTCTATCTGTAAACTGCCGATTCTCTGCACGGCTATCAGGCGCGCTCCCTCTCTCGATAATCCCCACATAGTAGACACACTCAATACATCGCTCCTAATCCAATGTATTCTATCAGACGTTGTAAGGTATGTTATATCTTACAGATGACTCCAGTACAACACTTCAACTCCAAGCCCAATCCAAGCATCATCACTCACCTTCTCTTGTTCTTGCTCTTAGTCGGCAGAGTAGGAAGGAAACTGGTTCTGGTCCACCCACACGTGACAAAACGCGATCCGCTCGTGTCTGCTGCCGCTGCTGCGGTTCGGTTCGGTTCGGTTCGGTAATCAATTCAGACGCCAGCCAGCCAGCCTGCCCGCCAGCCAACCGGCCATTGTTGTGTTCTACAACAACGCAACACAACGCAAAGGTGAGGGCAAATTTCAGCGCAAACATTCTGCTAAAAGATTGGCGTCAGTTGGACGCGTAAATTTGCATCTCCATTATGGTGCGAAACGACGCGAAGGGATCGGAGGCTGGCTAAACTTGAACTTTACACACATTGTTGTTGTTGTTGTCTTCTAGCGCGTAGAGCTGCTGGCGTTTGAAATGGGCGACGACACTTAATTACTTAATGATGATCGAGTGTAATTAGGCAGCATTCCTGACAAGCGCGGTGTTCGATAATTGATGATATATAGCGGATTAGTGAAATCGAGAAAACGGTTCGCATGGATCCGTCACCTTGATCTTTCGGATTTGAATTTGAAAATACGGATGTGGCAGATCGTTGTTAAGTTTGGCTAATTGGGGATGTCACACCATTAAATTTACAAACCACAAAATTAACCTTTTAAGGTTAACTTTCATGTTTCTTTTTCACGATGCTGAGATCCTTGCAATTATAACCTTTTATTAAAAGTTGATTTTGTGAGGCACCGGAATTGCCGATGGTTAAACATTTGGATTTGAGCTTCGCTGCAGTGCGAAACATTTTTCGTTTGTCAGGCCTCAAAGTTTTCACACTGATCAAACATATCAGCATTCGAATTTTGGCATCTATGTATAGGTCGTCCCTACTTCAAAAATAACCCCGTAGAATATACAGATTTCCACGAGGGTTTCTGAAGGGCACAGTTCGGTTTTGACATTCAATGCAAGAGCGGTTACTGTTGTTTACTATGGAAGCCACTACGGTTGTTTGCCGGTTGAGTGGAAAAATGTAAACATTGTTTAGTTTTCGCAAGACCAGCCGAACAGGAATTTAGTTGAAGCGAATTTTTGTGCTTTCTTAGCTCAATGTGACAATATTTCCACAAAGAATAGCCACAAAACTGCGCTTCCGAGTATAACTAAATTCTTTTTCGGTTGGTCTTGCGAAAACTAAACAATGTTTACATTTTTCCACTCAACCGGCAAACAACCGTAGTGGCTTCCATAGTAACCACAGTAACCGCTTCTGCATTGAATGTCAAAACCGAACTGTGCACTTCAGAAAGTTGTACCGTTTTCGCCTTGTCTCAAAGCACTGAACTGAGCTGGTCCGGCCCAGTCTGGTTGTCCGATTCTCGGGAATGCATATCTAAGCTGGACTCCGAAGCAGCTCTACTAGAATCTTCGAATCGAACGAGTACAGCAAAGAGCTGCAATGACAGGCTCTGCGCAATCTGCTCTAGTGCAGCCGATCCGATCTTGCTTGGAGCCCCTTTGTCTCTCAGCCACTTCTGTTCATCTGTTATTGTAACGGAAATGTTCATAACGCAAGAAACAATTCCCTCCTTTTGTCCCCCAGTCACTAATAAATTGGTCTTCTTTTAGGAAACCTCTATAAAGTAAGACAAAGCCCCTTGTCCATGGTCACCCTATCAATTTGCACAGTCATACCTGCGATTGTACAGCAGAGCGAATGCGTTCTGCTCTTTTTTTACATTTTCGTTTCGATCAAGTTTCATTTGGATCATTTGGAGCAGCCAAAACAGTCAATCGGTGGGATACCGTCCGACACATACGAACATTTTACTTGCGTTGGACCGACGCCGGGCGACAAACTTTTACTGTGGGTAGCTAGTTTGGAGACAAAAAGAGAAACTAAAAAAAACGTCACCCTGTGTGCTCCCAATGCACCTTCAATGGATTGTAGGCGGCAGTTTTCGCAAGCGGCAGATAGACTGGATTGAAAAAAAAAGTCAAATGATCGTCTTCGAAGCGCAGCGTACGCATTTACGCAGTCACAGTCAACTTGCATCAACTTGCGATTCCTTTTTAAGCCCTGTTCCGGAGTATGGCAGTGCATACAAACATACATTTTGTTTTGAAATTCCTATAATGTAACAAACCAGGCTTTTTTCCTCATTTTCACGTCACTTTCCTTCTCAGTTAGCCCACCTTTCATTGTCAGTTATCACCTTTTGTCACATAGCCACTTATAGATCTGTTTTCTTTCCAAAATTCTCTAAAATGGTACAGAAATAAAGTCCGTTTTCCTTATTTTGACCCTTCCATCTAGGTGATGAGGTGATGATTGCCCCCCCCCCCCCCGCCCCTCTCTGGTTAAATACAAGAGTAACGCAGTCCTTTTGGTTATTTGAATTCCCTACATTGCCAATCCTCCTGCGCTGATTCTCTCATGTCAAAGAACTTGTTGTTAGTTTAAATAACCCATCCAGGCGATTTGGGGCTATAGCGGAACATGCATTGATACTCACGTTCCTCGCCTTCCGCCCTCTGCTGGCTCCTCTCTTTAATCAGGCAGCCACATATGCATTCACGCTATGTCCGAAGGAAATTATTACTTACCTTTCATGCACCTCAGATTTTTCTTCACAGGATGTTAGTATTGGTCAAAACAATTAATTTAGAGAAGGTCTTAAAATATTCTATCTTGGGTTTTTTACAAAATTTAATTTTCAAGGTTATATAGGGGTCATTCCCCCTCAAATGATCATATCCGTTGTAATCGACCACCACCGATTTCAACAAAATTTGGTATAATTGCTCATTCCGACCCCATATTCGATTTCCTAAAGTTTTGTACAGATTGATCAATCCCCCTTGCAGTGACGCTTCTCCAATTTTCGAAAAAACTCGTTTTTCTTTGCATGTCACTGCAAGGGGGATTGATCAATCCGTACAAAACTTTGGGAAATTGAATGTGGGGTCAGAATAAGTAATTATACCAAATTTGGTTGAAATCGGTGGTGGTCGATTACAACGGATATGATCACTTGAGAGGAAATGATCCCTATATAACCTTGAAAATTGAATTTTGTAAAAAACCCAAGATAGAATATTTAAAGACCTACTCTAAATTAATTGTTTTGACCAATACTAACATCCTGTGAAGAAAAATCTGAGGTGCATGAAAGGTAAATAATAATTTCCTTCGGACATAGCATGGCATTCATTTTGTCTCCAAAAATCTTCATACCGCATCAGAAACAAAGCCTTTTTTCCTTCCTTACATCTCTTTTTTGTGCCCCTTTTCTTTCAAACCCTCTCTTGTCTCTCAGTCACTTGTATATCTGCTATCGTTCTAAATGCAAGAGAAACGCACCTCTTTATCCATTTGAACCTTCCTCTCTCTCTGTAAAAGATCGTCTTCCCCTTTTGTCAACCGCTCGGCGCTGATTCTTTTATTATTTTATTATTGTCAAAAATATGCAAGTCAAATTTGATGAAAAACCGTCCAGCCGTTTCGAAGTTATGGCAGAACATACATTTATACTCACATTGCTTAACCTGCCTGTTGGCTCCTTCTCAGTCAGCTCCCCCTTATGTCACGCAGCCAATCATGAATCTATTTTCTAGCTGGAAGTCCCTATAATCAGGGATGGTAAAATCACTTTGACTCAATTCACATTCATTTGACAGTACTGTCTCAACCAAGCATGGTTTTAAAAAGTTATATATGAGACAATTGAAGGACTAGTTATTGTCTACAACTTTTCTGAACAAAGCTGGGCTGTATCTTTTGTATTTACGGTGCAACAAGTGAACGTTCACTTAGCTACTAATGAGCTACTAGCATTGTAGCTCCGTAACTACAAAAGGTACAGCAAAACTTTGTTTAGCAAAATTGTAGATAATAACTAGTTCTACAAATGTCCCATATATGGTCGGTGTTAAATCAGACCGGACCAAGTCGCAAAATTTAAAAAAATGAGTTAATGACAGCCAACGATCAAGAATTTTCAAAGGTACATTTTACTCTAATCAGACTACATAAATGTTGTAAACAGCCAGAGTTATGAAATCGAACGATTAATAGCAATTAATCATACAGAGCAGCAAACTTTGAACGCGTTTTTCTCGAAATCTGAGTATTTTGTCACTTGGTTGGGCCTGACTTAACACCTACCATATAACTTCGCTTGCCTGAGACGGTACTGTCAGATCAATGTGAATTGAGTCCAAGTGATCGTGCCATCGCTGCCAATAACGGAAGCGAAACAACGCTTTGTTTCATATATCCCTCCTCGGTTGACCCTCCATCCTCTATTACCCTCCCACTACTAGTCTCCCAGTCACCTGCACAACTGCTATCGTTCCAAATGCAAGTGGAGCAGGGCAATTCCTTTCACTCATTTGGGCACTCGCGAGCGCACTGCCTCGTAGCGTCATTCTGCACAGCCCACTCACGAAACCAACAACTCGTCCCGCGGTGAACAGTCCACGAGAGTGAGCGGCACACTAGGATGTATATCTGCATATTTTACTTTACTTCTTCGTTTGTTTCCTTATCTTACGTCCTCTCTTACACACGCGGCTAAGAGTGCGGGCTTCGCGAGCCATCGGCGCCAACTGCTCGGGTTGCACCGACGGACGACAGCGACGTCCGTGGCAGATATCTAAAAACCCATTCACAGAAACTCGTCGCAGAGACTATCCTTTCTTTTTTACATTCTACTGTTCTTCTCCTGTTTGGTTTATTCTATTATTCGATTCTTTCAGTGTAATACAGACTCAAGACTATTCTTCCGATTTCCGATTCTTCTATCCTTTTATTTTTCCGTTCTTTTTTTCTATCCTCCTATTCTTCCATAGGAATAACGAATATAAGAATTGAAGATAGGCGTGAAATGGGGAGAGTTATCTGGACGGAGCGTTCAATATAGCTCTGGCTCTCTCAAGCTCCTACCTAGCGCCTTCTCGCAGATACCTGGAAGCTGGAGCAGCTAAACTAGGAGCTGCGAACTTGAGCGCCTGCCTGTTCCCTAAGTGAGGTGCGGCTCAAACAGCGTCTGTCTCGGAGCGAGCGACTCAATATGAAATGCTGTCACCCGCAAGCAATACCTAGAATGGCAGATCCTTCAGCGACCGCGATGAAGGTATCGCGAACCCCCTTAAGGTAGTATACCGAAGCTCTCATTTACTACGAAAAATGAAAATGTTACTACGGAATGATTAATGGATATGGATTGGAAAATTGGTACCTAGAATGTCCGGACTCTCCACAAACCGGCACGAGCTGGCTTGCCTGGGCCGAGAGCTACATCGAGTCGAAACGAAGATCGTTGCTATTAATGCCGACTTTAGAGCGTTTAGAGCTGCTTGGCTGTCGGACGTGATGCATATATTTGAATGTCAATAGTTCCTGCGCAAGCACACAGTCGTACATTCTAGAATTGCTTGTATTTCAGCTTGGAATACAGTTGGCCATCTGCCCATAGACATTGACGTGTCTATTCCTGGGCCAGTTACTCCTGCTCCCACTTGTTTGTCCATTTTTGAACCATCTGTATAGAAAACTGTCGAGCCTGCACAAATATCGGGACCACCATCTTCCCAGGAATCACGTCTAGGCTCAAATACACGAAATATTCGGTTGAAGTTGTATTTTTTCTCCGTCCAATCTTCATTACTGGTTACAAGAGGATTAATACTAATAGTTTTTAGAATACTAAGATGACCTGTTAAGTCCCCTTCAAGAAGCAAAAGTGTCATCAAAGAGTATCGCTGCTTTAATGATGGTAGGTACTGGCGAGCTACCAGAGTCACGTTGCCCATTCTCTAATTGAGTTTCTCTAACACCATCATAAGAAACGCCAGAACTGGAATTGCGTTCTGGCGGCGGTGGAGAATTACTTCGAGAGGCACGATGCTTTTCTTTAACACGATCAACAGAATCAGATACCGGACCGTACCAACTCGTGTCATGTGCACCGATTACTGAAAAATCCGAGGTGTTGGAAACAACATTTCGATGTACTGTTGAATGGCGGACAAGATGGAGAATGATTGAGCATGATAGACAAGCGGTGGATCCACCAACATTGAACGAGCTTAGAAAAGCAGCGAGAAATTCCGAGAATTCAACTTGCAGACCCACCATTTGTTTATAGACTCCAAGGCGGCGTACGATTCAGTTGAACAGAATGAGCTGTGACGAATTATGGGTTGCCAACAACACTGACTAACCGGATACGTGCTACCCTTGATGGATGGTTTAAAATCAATCATCAGACTAGCGGGTGAGACATCGGACTCCTTTGCAATGTTGAACGGTTTGAAGCAAGGTGAAGGACTATCGAATTTGCTGTTCAACATTGCATTGGAAGGTGCTATTCGAAGGGCAGGCGAGCAGAGAAGCGGTACCATCATCACGAAATCTCACATGCTCCTAGGGTTTGCGGACGACATCGATATCATCGGTGCGGTAACCGTAGAGCTGTGGAAGAGGCGAGGATAGGGCTTATCATAATGATGGCTGGTAGAGAGCGTGGTAGGCCCTCGGGTGTTGGAACTGCGGAGTCGATGGAGTATGCCAGAAATTAAAATTTCGGGACAAATATATTCGGCAACTTTTTGAATAAAAAGTTGATGCATATTTTGAAGCGGTCGTCCAATATTTAAGCGTTACTTTAACAACAATTTAAGTAATAACTTTTTGAGTAAACTTTTTTTCACCTTTTTGTTTTCAAAATATTAAAGATAAAACAATTTCAAGTAATTTTTCTGAAGATATCAAACTTCTACCTTTTACCCATTTTCAGCAATAGACCTTTGATTATAAACGACTCCTCAAATCACATTTCTTCTTGTAACATGTTTATTTCAACAGACAGCTCAATGTGATGTTCTAGAAAATATGTTGCACGACGTAAAAATCATTTTGCTGAGATACAAATGCGCAGATCGGAAGGGAGGAATGCTTCCCTTCTGTCGATGGAAGACATTAGTTTCATCTGTCATCCAATGATAACCGTCTGAGGCTGACAAATTTTGTTGCGGTCAGAGGTATAGCCATCTGCAGCCCCTGCTTTCCATGTCTGAATAATCGGAAACACACCTTGAGTCATTCCCTCGCAGATCGATCATGGCTTGATTGACGGTCTCCCGAGGTCGAGCCAGGAGGCTCATCGTAGGTTTGTGGACTTTAAGGCGGTGTACGATTCAGTCCAACGAACAGGATGTGTCAAAACCATGCCTCACGACAGTGGGTGAAACCTCAGTCGCTTTCCTGACGTTGGATGGATTAAGGCAAGGGCTAAGGCACTTTCTAACCTGCTATTCAACATTTCCTTGAAAGGTACAAGGTGAAGGGTGAACGTGGAAAGGAACAGAAGTATCGGCCCTTAGGCTATGGAACACTAATCCTCCCGGTGGCTGGATTGGAGAACGTAATAACCCAGTGCCAAGTAGCAATCATCGTTAATGGGAACAAAAATAAGACACTTGAGTACATCTATAACCATTCTTTATCAAGTTATTACACGATTAAAGTTTTGATTAGATTTGCGCTGGATTTAGATTGATATCATCTGGAAAAATGAGTGTTTCTTTAGAGCAAAACCTACATGTCTAATGTTAGAATTACTCGCAGATAAGCTGTCGTAAAAACCCGGTGGAAAATAATGCCTTCAATCCTTTGTTCTTCTCCCACAACATTCCTGAGGACGACGATTTAAAAACAATAGAAAACAGCCATAATTTTACGACCCAAGTAAAACAATGATGAAGTTCTTGCTTTAATTATGTGCGGCTTCGAGCGAAAAGGTACTAAAAGTTGTGAATGCGTTTTGTTTTTTATAAAAACACTTTTTCCGCCGTAATCGGGACGCAGATAATCGATACAATTTTCTATATTTTTCAATGGCTTTCTGTGAGCAGCCCTCGGGTGTTTTCCGATAAATTTTATGGAAACATCCTCATCCGCACGTCAGTCAGCGGAATTTAACGGCTGAATTGATGCGACGCTGGTGCTGGCTGAAACAAAAGCGTAAGTCAGATTTTGATTCGAAATCACACCGGACCGAGAGTGAGTTGATTGAAGCGAATTCCTCGCTTAATGGACGTCTCTTGATTTGCTTGAGGTCCTCCTCAACTGGTACTGGTACCAGTGCAGTGCAGTGTGCACTGCAGGAAGAATTCTCTCACAGCAGAATTATTGACTTGTCCGTGTAATAAAACCCCTCCATCCAGGGACAAATAGGTTCGTCAAACGCTAGGTGCCGGGGGAAGTGCGTATGTCCGCACCTCACCAGCAGCAGCAATTTCAGCGAACGAAAAATCATTTCAAACAAATCCAAGGCTGCAGTTTAATCGCTTTAAAATTGCATTAATATTACCGCTCCGCCACCGGTAGCCAGTGCCCGGCGCATTCCTTTTAAGTCGACGCCGAAGCCGTGGTCTGAGTTCTAAAGCAGGGCCCACCTAAAAAAAATACTTAAACAACGATATAATATTTTAATGACTGTTTCGTCTGGGTAAACATGCACCAGAAAAACGCCGCACTCGAGTTGTCAGCTGTCGATCGCCCAGAGTGAAATCACACATTTACCTTCGGCTTCTAAATCGGGAAGTACCTACATGCTACATACGTCCTGTCCTGTCGTCGTCGGTTCGTTGGTTGGTTGCCGCCGGTGGCTGCTAGCGAAGTGACAGTTTACGAGGCTGTGCCGCTGCTGCTGCTGGTTCTATCTGACGAGTATTCTACATTTGCCATCATCACCGGAGGTGCCAGCAGCACCGTAAGACAATGTAAAGTGGTTTTTAATTGTTACCGCACAACCGCACACGGACCAGGGAGGCTTGAAATGGTTCGATCAAGGCCAGTAAAAACCCTACAACCCAGAAGCTTGAGGCAACCATCAACACAATAAATCTTGACAAAATTTGACACATCCAATCCAATCCAATCCGGTCTAAGTTGGCAGCTGCAACCCATATCGGTTGTCATAGGAAAACATTTCCACGGAGACGAGTGTTGATGTTTTATTGTTTTATAGCGGTGAGTGACTTGCCCTGGCACACGCCTACTGTGCCAGGCCAGGCCAGGCCAGGAGGCCAACAAGCAGCCCAAATTGGACTGAACTCAACTTAACCTCACTACAGTTAGGCTTCGATGGCAGAGCGGCCAGCTGGCAAAATGACATGATTAATGTATGCACGGTTGAAGCAAAGAAGAAAAAAACCAAACGATTAGATCACCCCATCATTATTGGTCACTTCACACTCGTTGGTTTCCGCCCCGGTCGGTCGCTGTCCGATTGATGGGATGCTGTTCCATTTCGGATGCGCGTCAACCAAAAGTTACGTGAATGAAGAAAAGAACGAAAACGGTAGATTGTCATTGTCATAAATGGTTGTCTCGTAAAAAAAACGTCACTTTTTGGTCAAATTTCATGGTACAAAGTGGACACTCGCACGGCTACCGGCGACTAGCGGAGTGACACAGCACAAATGCGAACGGAATCCTAACTGTTCTTCGGTTTTGGTTTGTGCTGACAAACTCAATTACCTAACGAACCGACAGTTACTGGCGTGCTCAGGCTGGCGTACATATTTAGGCTGGGACACATGCCCCACCGTTAGTACTTAATAGAAGCTTCAGTTTCAAGTTCAATTTCAATTCCAGTTATAAATTTAATTTCAAGTTCAGTTTTAAGCCTAATTTATGTTCAGTTTTAAGTTCAAATTCTATTCTAATTTCCCACCCAATTTCATCACCGATATCAAGTCTAAATCTAATTCTTATTCCAGGTTTAATTTCGTGTCCGACTTCCACTGCCTCGTTGGAAAAATAGAAAAATAGAATAAAGAGCAAAGGTCCCAAGTTGCTTCCTTGGATAACACCAGATTCATTGGTAAACACAGATGAAACGGCCGATTCCAATTTGACTCCATCGGGTCGCTTCAATTTACGTGTTACTGAACGTATTAGCGAACACAAAGGGGAGAAAAAAGACGCAAACGATTATACAGGAATTTGCGACGGAACGCGCCTTGAACCCGTCAAGAGAAACATGGGCTGGAATAGGAGTTGACAAAACGCCAGAAAAAAACCTTCGCAGGTTACAGGTCTTATCGGACTTACAGGGAAGCATTTGGAGCGGACAAACAGACGAGATACTCGGGTTAACTCCATCGTCCGTTCAAAAACCACTTATTTCTCCAAAAAACACACACCACAGCGCTCGTTATGTGTTGCTTCGAGTTTTCAGTATAAAATGGTTGGCGATGGCCAGAATCAATTTTCTGAATGCTACGACATTGAGAAGCTTGAAGCGTTGAAGCCAAGAGTTAGAATAGTCGGTATAAACGATGAACTTTCGGAACTGGACATAATCGAAAAGCTGAAAAAGCAGAATAATTTACCCGGAAATGCCAATCTAAAAGTCATCCGTGTGCAAAAACAAACTATCCGCGGTGAAAACACCTCGGCGGTCGTTTTGGAAGTCGATGCATCATCTATTAGTTTTCTGATGAAAGACCAGCGTGCAAACATAGGCTGGGATCGCTGCCGAGTTTTTGAAGTAGTAGACGTCCTACGCTGTTACAAATGCTCTGAATATGGCCATAAAGCTGCACTGTGTAATAAGAAAGTATGCTGCCCGAGATGTACTCAAGAACATGCAATAAACGAATGCCAATCCAGCGTCGAGAAGTGCATCAACTGTCTGGACTACAATAACAAACAGGAATTGCCAGCTGCCGAACAATTGAAAACGGATCACCCTTCGTGGAGTTCGCAGTGCCCAATATACCAGAAGCGACTGCAGAAGTCCAAGCTCAGGATCGACTACCCAGCGTAGCAACCAATACTCGCCTCGTCAGTCAACCTGAACAACATTAATTCCTGCGCCAGCGTAGATCATCTGCCCACTTTCGATGACGGTTCCGCTAATGTTTTCTCAGGTAAAGCCAACGAGGGTATATGTCCACCCGAAGCCACAGAAGATACCGCACGCCCTCATTGTGACATTCACTTGCAGCCAGTCGACATGTGCAACACATTTGTCTCCGATACTGTTGCTCACCGTTCTCCTAATGTAAGTGTGGCTGATATCCATTCATCGACACGCACACCGGTATCCAGGAAACAGCTCAATATATACTACCAGAACGTCAGGGGCCTGCGCACGAAAATCGATGAGCTGTTTGTAGCTGTTTGCGATGCTGAGTTCGACGTTGTCATTCTAACCGAAACCTGGCTAAATGACGAAATTACCTCACTTCAGTTGTTTGGAGCAACCTACAGTGTTTATCGCAGAGATCGGGATCCTTCTGGTAGCGGTAAAACTCGTGGTGGAGGCGTCCTCGTCGCTGTATCGAATAAGCTATCTTTAAAACAAATAACGAGTGTCGGTGCAGAGCTTGAGCAATTGTGGGTGTACATTTCTTATCGTAATACCAATATCTGCGTGGGCGCTGTATACCTGCCTCCAGACTCCTCCTCTGATGTCACCGTAATTCAGAAATATGTCGACTCCTCGCTCACTGTTGCTAATTCCTTAAATCCCAACGCAGTCCATCTACTATTTGGGGACTATAATCAGCCTGGACTAGTTTGGAACAGCACACCCTTTGGCCATGCGGTACCCGACCCCGTCGAATCCACCTTCACGCGGTCTAGTACTGCGCTACTTGACGGCATGTCTTTGTTGAACATGCTTCAGATGTCTACAGTTAAAAACTGCCGATATCGAACACTTGACCTTGTGTTTGTAAATGCAGAAGCTTCTTCGCAATGCACTTGTTTCGAAGCATGCGACCCGCTTGTCGATATCGACACGCAGCATCCACCGCTTTCAGTATACCTTACGTGTTCTCACCAAGTGCTCTACGAAGATGTGTTTGAGGTAAAGGAGTTTAATTTTTCAAAAACGGATTTCTCTGGGCTCCAAGAATCACTCTCCCACATTGACTGGAATAATCTGTTAGACAACACAACCGATGTTAACGCCGCAGTTGACATTCTCTCGAACACACTAATTCAGCAATTCAGAACATTTGTACCTCCCCCCGCCCTCGACCGAAGCCGCCTTGGTCGAACAATCATTTACAGCAATTACACCAATCGACGTGATCCCCTGGCAAAGCGGGAATTTACTTTTGCCAGCAATAATTACCGAAGGTACAATCGATTTCTCTGCTCTAAACACGCGTTACGTACTCAAGCAGATTTGAAACGAAACCCCAAACGCTTCTGGTCTTTTGTTAACGAGAAGCGTAAAGAAAACGGGCTACCTTGCAGCATGTTTCTAGCAGACGAAACTTCCAGCAAGACGAGTGACACTTGCAATCTCTTTGCTAAACACTTTTCGAGTGTGTTTGCAACTGCTTCAGCTAATCCGACTCAGGTACAAAATGCTATCCGTGACGTTCCGGACAATGTGCTAAACCTTAGAAGCATCCGCTTCTCAGACGAAGATATCTTTGCTGCACTGAAGAAATTGAAGTCTTCAACATCAACAGGGCCTGATGGAATCCCGTCGATAGTGTTAATAAACTGTGCGAACGCCCTATGTGCTCCGTTGAAAATACTTTTTAATCAGTCACTGGCGCAGGCGATATTCCCAACGCGCTGGAAAAAATCGATTATGTTTCCAATTTTTAAAAAAGGCGATAAACAAAACATAGCAAATTATCGAGGAATTACGTCTCTTTGTGTGGGTTCAAAGCTGTTTGAAATTCTAATTGGTGGAGTGCTATTCCGAGAAGCTAAAGCATACATCTCAACAGACCAACATGGATTTTTTCCAGGCAGATCAACTACGACAAATTTAGCACAGTTTCGCACTGCATTAAAACTATGGAAAGCGAAGCTCAAGTAGATGCCGTGTATACGGATATAAAAGCAGCATTTGATCGTGTAGACCACCTCATCCTATTGGCGAAACTCGAGCGCTTTGGAGCCTCTTCCAACATAATTGAATGGCTGAAATCATATCTAATTGGCCGCACCTTATCTGTAAAAATAGGCGGTCACGAATCACAATGCTTCACAAACTTGTCGGGCGTACCACAAGGAAGTAATCTGGGACCATTTCTTTTTTTTATTATTTTTTAACGACGTCTGTAAGATAATTCCATCAGGTCGATATTTAATTTATGCTGACGACCTAAAGCTTTACCTTGTTGTACGCTCGACAACTGATTGCATCGAACTTCAGCGACATCTGGACGACTTTAGCGATTGGTGTGCTCGAAATTTGCTTACCCTAAGTGTGTCCAAGTGCTCTGTGATCTCTTTCTCACGCAAAAAGAACCCAATTCACTGGAATTATTCCATATCTGGAGAACCAGTCAGTAGATTAACGGTAGTCAAAGACCTAGGTGTTCTTCTTGATGAGCAAATGTCCTTCAGAAATCACTACTCCCATGTCGTTTCAAAGGCGAATAGAAATTTGGGGTTTATTATTAGACTTGCTAAAGAATTCACTGATCCGTACTGTTTACGAGCATTATACTATTCCCTTGTTCGTTCCGTATTAGAAGCCTCAGCTGCCATTTGGAGCCCATACACAGCTGTTTGGTCAAACAGGATCGAAGCTATTCAAGCAAAGTTCCTGCGCTACGCGTTAAGAAATCTACCCTGGAGAAACCCTCTGGAATTACCTCCATACGTTGAGCGCTGCCGTCTGCTTGACATAAATACCTTGGCTAAAAGAAGAGATATATGTAGAGCAGTTTTTGTGGCAAAGCTGCTTTTAGGCGAAATTGACTCTCCTCTTATCCTTTCCAAAATCGACAACAACACTCCATCCAGAAACTTTAGGTCATGGGATTTCTTAAGACTGCAATATCAGCGCACTGATTACGGCAAAAACGAGCCTATAAGGGCAATGTGTGACGTGTTCAATAAATACTACGTGCATTTTGACTTTTATATGTCCATTGATGTGTTTAAAAATAATTTAAAGAGATTACCCTAGTACGTAAGATTTCTATTAATTGTTTAAAGTAGTCGTAAGTTAAATGTGATCCAAAATGTATTGTAAGCCCTGTAAACGTATACTATGTATTGATATCAAAAGATGATGGGGTTTTTACGCCTGCTTGAGAACGGTCGATGTATGATCATCTCAAGGAGGCTTTTCCCAATCCAATCCAATTCATGAAGGCCTGTATGGCCAGATAAATAAATAAACAAATAAACAAATAAAACCGTACAAATGTAAAAACCTTACACTACAAAACCCTACAAATTTAAGTTGCTCCGCAACATGCATAACAGAGAGTGCTGGTGTGCAAGAAAAATGTGTTGGACGATGGTTTTTAAAGGATTTTCCCTTATGTGTCAGGTCAGTTCGTCAGTGTATTAGGCTAGCGATATTTTTCACTAGTCCGTTTGAATTCCCGTTCCTAGAAAGGAGCAACTAGAACAGAAAAAGAGGAATAACGATACAGAAAATGAAACAAAATGGGAAGGAAAAATGAATACAGAAGACGAAAGAAATACACGCGACAGTTGAACAGAACATGACAGAAAAGAAGGAAAAGCGGGACGTAATAAGAGAAAAAATGGAACGAATTACACGAAAAAAAACCCAACAAGAAACAAAAAGGAGATAAAAATCGAAAAAAGTCGAAAAGAGGTAGAAAATGACAAAAAACTAGATTGGAAAAGAGAGGAAATGGGCCTAAAAAAACAGAAAACAGACAAAGGAAACGAAAAAGGACAGAAAAAGAGAAATTCAGGACTCAGGAAAAGAGCGAAAAATGTGACAGGAAAAGGAAGAGCAAAAGATAAAACAGAAAAAGGCGGGGCATCAAAAAAAGAAAACCGGCACAGAAAGAAACGAACAAAAACAGAATGGGAAACGAGTTAAAAAGCGAAAAAACAACGAAAGTCGTGACCGAAAAATAGAAGAACGTCGAAATTGGATAGACACTGATAAAGAGCTAGCCAGGAAAAGAGAAGAAATAGGCCTGAAACCGGGGAAAACAGATAAAGAAAGACGAGAAAATTCAGGACTCAGGAAAGGAGCGAAAAATGGGACAAGAAAAGGAACAGAGAAGGAAGAAATAGTGGCAGAAAAAAGAACGAGCAGAAAAAACGAGACAAGAAAAGAATACGGCACAGAAAACAAGAGAAACTAAAAAGGAACAGAAAAATAACGAGAGTAGGGCTAAATAACAGCTGAAAAGAAAAAGAAAAGGACGAAAAACGGCAACAGAAAACAGAAAAAAAGGAACCACAAACAAAAAGGCAGAAAAGACGGAAAAACTGGGAATCAAGGAGAAGAAAACGGCATAGATGAAAACGAACAACGAACAAACAAAAAAAGGAGTAGAAAAGAAGTTGAAAAACAAGCGAAAACACGAAAATCTGGACCGAAAAAAAACAAATTGTATAGGGGTGAACAATGACCAAGAACAAGACAGAAAAAGAGGAAAAACGTGCTTGAAAACAGGTTAAAACGGAAGAAGAAAGTCGTCGAAATAAATAAATAAATAAATAAATAAATAAATAAATAAATAAATAAAGAAATAAATAAATAAATAAATAAAAAGGAAAAGAGGAATAACGAGAAAGTGAAAAAAATGAGAAAAATGGAAAAAAAGAGCGGAAGGGAAGAGGAAAAATGGGCTAAAGAAACAGCTAAAAAGGAAGACAAAATGGTTGGAAAACGGCAAATAAAAAAGAAAACCGGATAAGAAATAGAAAAATAGGGAACTAAAAGCATAACAAAAAGG
Source organism: Sabethes cyaneus (assembly GCF_943734655.1). Classification (NCBI taxonomy): domain Eukaryota; kingdom Metazoa; phylum Arthropoda; class Insecta; order Diptera; family Culicidae; genus Sabethes; species Sabethes cyaneus. Next base: position 172,400,888 of record NC_071353.1, read on the forward strand.
CAGAAAGGACGGAAAAACGGGTCACCAAAAAGATGACACAGACGAAAAAACGAACAACGAACGAACAAAAAACAGGATGGTAAAGGAGTTAAAAAGCGAAAAAAAACGAAAATCGAGAACGAAAAATAGAAAAAAAATCGAAAAGAGATAGACAATGACAAAGAACGAGTCAGGAAAAAGAAGAAACGGAGGAAACGGAAGAATGAAGAAAAACAGAACAAAAAAGGGGGTAGAAAAAAGGAAAAACGAGAAAGAAAACGTGATAAGAAACGAAATACGGAACAGAAAACAAGCGAAACCAAAAGAAAAAAGAAGAATAACGAGAAACAAAAGAGAAAACCAATAGCGGAAACGAGCAAAACGGGGAAAAAATGGTCAAACAGGATACAGAAAAGAGAAATATAAATCAGAAAACGGGTAAATGGGACAGAAAAAGAATCGGACGAATCAAGAAAGGTAAACGGAAGAAAAAAAGACGTAAAACGGGAAGCGAAAAAGGAGAAGCGGAAAGAAAATGGAAAAAGGTAGCCAAAAACAGCAAATTCGGCAAAACGATGCATAGAAAAGAGGAAAATGGTACAGACGAAGAAGAAAAATGAAAAAGAAAGAAGATAAATAGAGATAAAAACATACAGAAAATGGAATTAGTTTCCAATAAAGAAAATTTTGAAAACGGGAAGGAGAATAACAAAATACGAGTGAACAGCAGCATGATTGAAATCAAGACTGAAAATGAGAAAAATTGGAACAGGAAGTAATTTAAGAAACAGGCAGCAAATTGGACAAAAACGAAGCAATGAAACAAGAAACACGAAGCTGATGATAGGAAATTGAGCAAAAAGGCAAAAAGGGGAAAACCGGATGGAAAGTTAAGTCAGTCAAGTCAAGAAAACGACACCGAAAAAGAGAAAACCGGAACAACAAGAGGAAAAATCGGTACCGGAAAGGCAGAAAAACCAGAAAAGAAATTCATATCTCACGAAGAAATCAACGCAGAGCAAACAGTTTCTTATGAAAATGTTAGTAAATTTTCTTATCATATTCACAGATGATGGATTCTGCGCTGGATCTGGAGGTAGGCCATCTCCTGCTGGAGAGTCAGCAGAAAAATTAGCCAAAAAAAGGACAATTGAGACAAAAGGAGAACGAATGGAAAAGAGCACGGAGGAAAACGCAACCAAAAGTGGACAAACGTTTAGGAGAAAACCCAGTGTGGCCGCCCAGTTAGCTTCGAGGTACGACGCTGGTCTAACAAGCCAGTCGTCTTATGTTCGAATCTCGGCTAGGCGGTGCTTGCTAGTTAGAGTCAGTAGGATTATTGCACTGGCCCCGTAATTTTCCTGTACTCTAACAGCCGGCTGCGAAGTCTGTCGATAAAGAAGGGTAATGTCTAAAGACGGTATAAACCCATGGCTTTGCTTAGGAGAAAACATGTGAGAGAATAAGAATAAAAACTGGCCTGAAAAGAAGAAGAAAAACGAAAGAAAAAACGTGAGAAAAATTGGAAAAGAACTGAAAGCAAAGAAGGAAATATCAACTTTTAGGAGATTATTACGAAAACGTCATAAAATGATATCAAAAAATGATTCGAAATAACGCCACAATACAGCAAAGCCAGGTAAGAAATGCAACTAAAATATATTTTAGTTTTTTTGGCTAATCTGGGGATACGAAAAATCCTAGCAACTATCGCCCAATATCCTGCTTGTCCGTCCTTGATAAAATAATAGAAAAGCTTATCGTTAGTCGGATTATGAGCTTCATCGATTATCATGTATGGATTCAGGCAAGGCTTAAGCACATTGTCAGCCTCCTGTAACTTAGTGGAGAGCATCTATGACTCATTGGATAATAGAAAAATAGTAGGATCCCTGTTTATTGATTTGAAAAAGGCCTTTGATACAATAGACCATGAATTGCTAATTGATAAACTGGATGTTTATGGAATTAGAGGGGTCGCAAAATCGCTCATTAAAAGTTACCTCACAAACAGAACCCAGTTCGTGTCTGTAGGAGACTGTAAAAGTTCGCTAGGAACGGTGCCTACGGGTGTGCCCCAAGGTAGCAATCTGGGGCCAATATTGTTCCTAATATTTATCAACGATCTAGCCAAGCTGAACCTCCGTGGAAAATTGCGCCTCTTTGCCGATGATACATCAATCTTCTACCAAGGAAATGATTGTGCTACAATACAGCTCCATATCAAACAAGATCTTATGCTTCTCGATGATTTTTTTGCAACCAACCTGCTATCGATGAATCTAACGAAAACCAAATACATGCTGATTCATTCACCCCGCCGAAGTCCCCCGGATCGAGTTCTAATTGTAGTCAATGATGAAGTTATCGAGGAAGTACAGGATTTCCCGTTTCTTGCTTTAACGTTAGATAGCAAGATGAACTGGAACGCCCACGTCGAATCACTAAAGCGGAAGTTATCGTCCTTGTGTGGAATTTTGAGGAAAGTTTCCTCCTTCCTGCCCATCACCACGTTGAAAACACTATATTTCTCGCTGATTCACTCCCGACTCCAATATCTGGTTGCCAATTGGGGACTTGCCTGTAAGTCATCACTACGTGAACTCCAGGTGATACAAAACAGATGCCTAAAAGCTGTTTTCAGAAAACCCGTTATGTACCCCACAAGGCTGCTATATCAGAATCCTGATGATTCAATGCTACCGATTCGGGCGCTACAAGAGTTCCAAATGTTGGTTTACTTGCGGAATACCCTTACTGAATCCTCTTCGATACCGAGTAGAATGCCACACTTTATTTTTATTTATTCTTTCCGCCATGCACTGCCTGCCACCACCAATGCCGCCACCAACCGCTGCACGTCGCCAAACATCACCATTCGTCGCCACCCACCGTCATCACCACACTTCGATAAGAAACCACCGCCCACATCACCCGTCATCAATTTCCACATGCTGTACAAAAACTGCGTAACACTTCCTTAAAAGAGCAAATGGAAGTGAAATCAATCAAACAGTTCTTTGTAAAATTATGGATAAAATATGGAAAAGAAGAGGAGGTTTTGTGCCTGTTGGAGAAGAAACCTGAAAGAGGTTTACTCCAACGGGCTTTTCCCTGCTCCCTAGAAAAAAGAAAAGGATAATAATAAAATAATAATAATAATAATAATAATAATAATATTCAAAATCACACCCCCACTAGCGCAGTTGTTATAAAGCAGTTATGGCAACTGAATTAGAACCAATTTCAGTCGTAAATAAGTTTCTTCAACTAAACGTGCCAAAAGTGTAATGCTTAAGACAAATTTTGGGCTTCGTTTTGTGTAATTTTGATTATGTTTTTGCCATCATACGAATATTATTTTCATTTTTTTTATTTGCATATTTTTTCGGCACAGAAATAACCAGAAACAAGACACAGAAATCAAAAATAATTCGGTAATGATAAACCATAGAGGCGCTGAACAAAAGGAGACTGCACAACCCCCCTTATTAAGATAGCGACATGGGTTGGACTATTTTTAGACACAGATCGTGCCTCTTCCTCCTTCTACTACACCGGTTCAACACCGACCGAGAAGTTTAATCTAACTTTGTGTTTACTGGCGGGAGGAAAAAGGAAGGAGTCACAACGACAACTTGTTAATTGGTAGCGTAGCTAATAATAATAGCGTAGCTACCAATTACCCCCCCCCCCCCCCCTTCACCTTTCCACTCTTTCCCCTTCATTTTCAAAACCTTTCCATTACTTTCCCCTACCGTCCCTTCATCAATTGTAGAACAACCGTTTCAAAAAATATGAAATTTTTACGCAAAACTTTTCTGCTGCTTACAAAAGAAAAACAGTGATAATAAAGCATTTGTAAGCTGCAGACGTTTTGGAAGTTAAATTGGAGTACCGATAAACGATAAACTAGGCATAGCTTGTTGCAACGAACCAGCCGGAAAGCCTCAGCAGCTATGCGATCTAAAATATCGACGAAGCCGTTCGTGTATGGTCATGAGTCACGATAAAATACCAGTCCAGCTGGTCAGCTACATGTGACGTGGGATAATTCTGGTCCTTTTGTTGTCGCAAGTAGCATTTCCTTCCAACTCAATCACTTCCGCAGCTAATTATTCCATCACGGCAGCAGCCAGCTCCAGCTTCAAAAGTCGCGTCCAGACATGCCAATAAGAGATGTTGGCAGTAGCTCAGCTAGCGTTTGAATAATGCTGTTCGCGGGCTTACTGCGTGCTATAGTTCACAGCAAGCGACAAGAATCGGTCCCGCCAATTTTTCACGGTCCATCATTCCATCATCTACGTTGAACAAACTGGAGCATTTCAATTTCAGTCCGAACAAAAGCGGAAAGTTACCAGTGAACCGTTCACCTGTTTGCTGCCAAAGAAAAATTATGCTACTGGCACAAAAATATACAGAGATGACAGACAAAAAACACAAAAAAAGTGATAAAAAAGTAAAAAGTAACGGAAAATTGTGGAACATTTCTGACCTAGAAAACTAAATTAAGATAAACTTTAGTTAAAATTAAACTCAGTAAAACTAACTTATACAAAATCGTGACTATTCATGAGGACTCTTAAAACTTTTGCAATAAAAGCTTGGTGGCCCACCTTCTTGTCAAGAAGGTCTGGCCACGCTTGTGATCCTAACTGTTCTTCGTTTCGGTTTCGGTTTGTGCTGGCTGACAAACTCAATTACCTACCTACTGAAGAAGCTTTATTTAGCTTAACAAGAATAGCGGCGAGGAAGAGAAGTCCCAAAGATCCATTCTGGAGCATGAATGACAGCTTTTTTTTCGGCTTTTCTCACGACTTCCGTCCGATTTTTTTATGTAACGGGTTTCCTAAATGATGGGCGAATGCTTACCTGCGAAACAGATCAAAAAGAGGAAAAAAAACGAAACGATTAGCGCGATGTTTTGAATACATTAAGCTATTAATTAATGACGAAAGCTAGAAATCATGTTACGAAACGGAAAACGACTTTAAAAATAGCCCTATAAATCGTTTCGATTACCGCAGAAGTTCGAAAATCACTTATGGATGGCCGTCCTCTAACGCGCAGTGACAAGTCGTGTGCTGGTTATGTCCAATATTTCACGCCCTTTCGGCTGGGGCCAGCTGTCAGCGGACATGTAATAGTAATTAACCACCATAAATCGCATCTTTTGCAACTGTAAATCTTGAATCTGGAAATGCTCGGACGGACGCCTACGGCGTCGAAATCCATATTGAATACCACCGAAGGCTCGAGGCGACAAAAGTCACAGGCTTGGTTGGTTGGTTGGAAATTTATTGTTTCACAACGTCGTTGTGAGGTTATGTCGTCACAATGATCGTAACTGATTATCGATTATAAATGATAGAGAAACCAGACGATGCAAATGAGACCAAGCGTCTGGGTTGTTATGTATTTCGGTACCTTTCAAGCCGTACAGACATTAAGTCTGACACAAATGAGCTGCTCTCCGGTCGTCGGTCGACAAGAAATTATTGCGATTTATGGTTCCAACCGTACTAATCGATTTAAATTCAATTTGTAAAACGGATGCCGACAGCATTTCAGGATTGGCAGCTCCGTTGAACTTTCCCGTTGCACACCAGTGGTAAGTTGGTAATGTCTAATGAAGAAATTCCGCAGAAAAGCGATAGACAACCATCCAGCCGAGCCGGCAGGGCAGCAGGGAATCTTGACCCCTAGCGCAGCGGTTGGCCGCACTGATGGAAACCCATAAATCAGCATCCCCGGTGCACCCGGGTGAAGTTGCACATTACAAACTGACCACGACGGCCACATTCTGCATTCCGGTCGTCTTTTGCCAGTTGTAATTGAACATCTCCTCCATTTCTTCCATTTCCAATATCGAAACTCCACACGCGGACGGACGGACGGACGAAGTGAGCTACCCATCCGTAGGTAGATCCCGGGAAAAAGCGGAAGCCAATGGCCATCTAAACCAATCACCATATAGCATATGTTAAACAGAAGTGTCTTCCTCCTTCCCCGCGGCATTCACCCTCCCATCGGCACCGCTCAACAATGATGATTCAAACGAGAAAACGCGCATTTTATTTGCGTTCTCTCCGTTAGACCCCATCAGAATGAGCCCCCCTCCGGTCCTCGGACAACCCGGAGGGGGTTCTGTGACTGCCGTCCGTACACAGTACCGTCCGGCCGTCCGAACAAACGACGACGACGACGATCATTAGAATCGAAGAAAGAATGCTGTACGGTCTTCGATGGTCTTGCGCTTTTCCGCTGTACTTGGCGATCAGTTCATTAAACCTAACAATAACAAATTTATGAAAATGTATGCAAAAATACTCGAGTCCGCGGAGTTGTAATAAAAGTTCGCGATGTGTTCAGAAGGTCGCGGGCACTTATTGGTTTCGTTGTTCGTGTTCATGTTGTTCCCGTTCGCGCTACCCACCTGGCCCGAACCTGAGCCTGAGCCTGAGGCTGGCATCCGGCCGAGCCAGATCGCCGGAACGGTGAGTTTGCTAGCAGTCAACAATAGAATCACTTCGTTCGCCAGTTTCCCCGTCCGTCGTCCGCCATCCGACAATCCGGAATCGCGATAGTCGTGTGATTGGGAATATTTTATCGACAACGATGGTCAATATTGGTAGGGTACCTTCCATCTCTCTGTGTCTCTCTCTCTCACCCTGGCACAAACAAGATAGGCACAAACAAAACGATCGGACAGAATCTGCATCTGGTCGTTTTGAAGAGCACAGCAACAGCATTTATGCAAACAACTCCTCCCATAAGCAAGCAGCACGCACGCAATGCGCCGCCAACTGCGCTCGCGGCCGTGAGTCGAGTTGACGAGCTGCTCGTGAAGATGACATTCACATTAGGTACTAGACATCGCAGTTGGCTATGGCTGCTATGGCAGCTGGGGCATAGCGCACATTAAATGGTTGTTCTTTCTCCGTTTCAATATGCTTGGAGTGCCAGCCAGCAGGGAACGGCGTTATTCGAATGCGAACGATGGGATTCTTATTGCGCTCTGAGCCTGAAGTGTGGTGGAGACATCTTTCTTTTGTGCCAAGTCACGATACAATGGGACGCGCCAGCCGCCAGCTATCCTTCCTGGGTGAGAGCTCTGCTTCTTCAACCGGTTGGTCGGTCGGTGGTGGTTGTGGAGGTCAATGATCTATGGTGGGAAAACGCAGAATATCCGCCGTCGAAGTAAAATTGAATTTCTTCGATTTAGTTGGAAGCAACTTACCGGAGCGAATTTATCCTATTATTAATTAATGTGAAAATAGTCAAAAAAAGGTATGTTCGACCTGATTCACACAAACGCTTAAACCGGGTCCGTGCAAAAACCGTCGATTTTCCCCGTTCGGTTCGAGGCTTAGATGGCTAAGCCTCGAACCGAACGCCGAACGCAGCAGAGGAGAGAAGCAAACGCTTTTTCCTCCCCGATCGTAATCTTTGCCGAACGTTCACACGCTTATGAATTCACGCTTTCCCGCCTGCTTTCCATGGCCTGCTGCCACTGCTGCAATACTGCACTGCACTCTGTAGCAGTTGCACTTTTCGATTTCGTTCGGAAAATTTTCCCCCCGTTTGTTCGCGACGACCGAGCTCAAGTGAGATCAAGTTACCCGGGATGGAGCTGCTGCTGTTATCGCCTGAGCAACGAGCCAACAACTGCTGAACTGCACTCGGTTGCTACGACAGAAACGGTGTTCTTATGTCATCATCATGCTGCTGGTGGTAAACTGCGACAAAAACGGGTGAAAACGTGCGTGCGGAATGTGTCACACTAGGTCGCGCTGGCTGTCATATCGGTCACCACCATCCACCACAGCTTGCTTTGGTTTTGATTCGCCAGCAGAGGGAAAGAAGAGTACAGAGCAACAATTAATCCGATCCGAAAGGCACACACCCCGCAATACCGTTGGTTGTGTCGTTCATTAATATTTTGCACGCGCCCGTGTTCACAGAGCGAGAGAGAGAGAGAGAGGCCATGGGAATCTAACGTCTGATCAACGCACGCCAAACCGAAGCAAAAATTACAACCATCTTTTAACAACCCCAACAAGAGACAAGCCAGCCAGCCAGCTAGGGCCAGCAATGCAATGACAGCATTCGTGATCTGTGCTAAAATAAAGTGCGGCGGATTTGAGGCGGTTCTCATCCTTCGATTCGCTGTCCCGTCGTTCGTCCGTCGCGTCCATCGCAGCAAACTGGGGGCGATGAAAATGTTTTTCTGCAACAACGCAAGGCTACGCAACGGTTGATTAGTGGTCGCAGGAATCCGTATGGAATCCGTAGAAATTTGTGGCTAAGTAGTGGAGAGAATAAGCCAACCCGTAAATGATTGGTTATTAGAACCCTCACATGTGTTCTTTCGTCACACGTTTAGCAGCAACTTTTTTGCTACACAGTAGCTTTAAGAAACAAAAATCCTTAGCCAACACAATCTCGATGTCTTATCGCCAACACAATCTCGATGACAGCGAGGACAAGTTCAGATGACAGCCGCCGATGTTTACCTCCTCTCGTGTCAGCGAAGATGGTATGCAAGGGTTTACCGAAATCGACACTCCCCGACACTGGAAGCCTTCCCCATTTCAGTTAATCCAGATTCGACTTCACGCTCTGGATCATCCGTTCCCATGCGCCGCCCATGTGCGGGGAATCCGGTGGGATAAAAGTCCATTCCGTGTCGGGTGTCGTGAACCCTTCGATGAGCTGTTCTTGGTTCAAAGCTCTTCAAAGCCTCCCGAAGCTCTTTGCTGCCCCCTTTGGAAGTAGGTGCCTCGATCGCTGGCACGCTTCTCCTGACCATGAATTTACGGATTGCCTGAATGCACGAGTCGGTCATCAGTGTGTGAGCTAATTCTATGTGGATAGTGCGTATTGTGAGGCATGTTGCTAAGACTCCCCACCGACTCCCCAGCGCACATTCGATTGTATTTCCTTCCTGGAATCGCAAATAAGCCACGGCAGCATAGCCAGTTTCGTAGCTGGATATCGTTATCGTCGCCTGTGGCCTGAGAGTAGTAATCGCTGGGACTGCTGAGCACCATGCATTCCACTTTTCGAAGGGTGAATCTTCTATCGGATCATCCCAACCGATGGAGGTTCGCCAGATCTCATGTAGTAGTGTTTTTAGAATTATCAGAAAGTGCCCTCGATAGATCGAAACAGAATAGAATAGATCGAAAACCATCATTAGAGTTCGAAGAACCTGCCGTTTGGTTAGTCGAAGTCGTCCGGACCGAAGAAGTGAAATGATCTGAGGAGCTATTCCACCACATGCCGAGGATCTTTTCGACTGAATTGTCGCCGAATCGAATTATTATCGGTAAATACCACACACGATGATGTTCGGCCTGAATCTTCTATTCAGTCAGCTTTCGAATGCACCCCTTTTGCACTTGATCTCCTATCTTTTCTCTCACTGCCTTTGCCAGCACCGTATCCTGTTTCATGCGTCGGTCCAGTCTAGGCACTGCCATCTCTTCAGAGCCATTCCCTTACTGTCCGGAAGGTGAAGTCCTGATTCATACCTCCCATCTTTCGCTTTCGTTAGCGTTTCAAGCAGCAACTCTGCATGGCGATCTTCTTGTGACTGGAGCAGTTTTTCTGCTTTTCTGATTCCGAGACTGTCCAGCGAGAAAAAAACCATTTACGACTTGGTGAACGTCTTCATCGGAGTATTTATTGCACTGACAGACCTTAACGGAATGGTGGGTAACGGACTGTAAAAGAAACGCTGACTGATCTTCGCCGACTGGTTATCTTATGCCGCAGAAGCAATCTTGCTTTGCCGCTTGCAGCTAGAGTCTCGAAACCTATACGGACTGATAAACTGCTATTCGCTATGACCGCGCCGCAGTGGAGACACCTACATTAGTACGGGCAGTTCTGTAAGTGGAAAAGAGGTCGTGCGGTGCCGTCATATTTCCCCGCTCTGAATTCCCCGCTGGGTCGCCATCGTATAACTGTCGAGAGCCTTCTTAGGTCTTCAAGCCACAGTAGGCCTGTCTCGAATCAGCGCTCCGATCCGCATCGTCGCTTGCAGAATCTCACAAGGACGTAGGTCTTCCGCCGATAGCATGTACAGATAACTGGATTTCTCTAACTTTCGGCTGAATCAGGATCAGGATCATCAGGATCTTGAATTCGTCGCTAAACGCCTGCACCTAAGCCGTCCGCATAAGCTAGATTTCCGCCTCTTCATGCTACAAGAACGTCCGCGACATCGAATAGTCGAACAGGAGAATGCTCGGTTCTTCGCTTTTCGTCGATTTTGACGTTTCTAGCGGTAACCCTTTTCACTTTCTTCGGCAGAACCGTCCATTAAAATATTCGGATGACGTCTATCACGGTAGCACGAAGTTACACGCCGTGAACGTGCCGATGGGCACTCAGCTCTACTTCCGTATCAGGACGCGGTTACTTCTGCTTCGGCCAATCTACTTCGAATTTACTTTAGGATCTTTCGTTCATTTTGTAAGCGGGTCTGTGACTTCCATTCACGTAAGAACCCAGCGTATTTCACCAATACAAAGACCCACGAACTGCTTATACTTGTATTAATCCTACTTGATCCACGAGAAGATGGATTAGCCCAGAAGTACTGATGCCTGATCTCCAAGGAATAACCGTCTCTAGCATTGCCGCTTGCAGCTCAAGTCTTGGAACCGATTAAGCGGAGCCACTTTCACTCGGCCAACACACGCACCGGACCGTTCCTCCTGCCACAGCTTGAAGATAGGTCGCACAACAGTAGGTGCCTTTGCTTGCATCGGACGCTGCATGTATCTGGAAATGCTCGATTTGATCGGTTAAAGCGTCTCCAAAGTAACTCCGGAGAATTCGATCATCGGCAGCACTTTTGTCCAGTGAATCCACTTCTGGTCGAAATCGAAGCCGGTCCTCCAGAATCTTTCCACCAGCAACCGGCAAAATCGCCATGGCACAACTTAACGTTTGGATTCTTTTGGTTGTTCGAATAACTCCTTGCAGAGCCGGTTGATATTCCTCACTCCTCGTTCGCTAGTCTTATCGAATCTTCGATGGAGTCCACACAGTTGTAATACACGTCTACGCAGTACTTTACTTAGATGCTCGTGCAAATTCGATTGCAAACTCGGCGGCATTCAAGTTTTTCACGAGATGCACTAAACAGGGGGATAGGTAGCTCCGAATGTGACTACGGCCATGATGCCATTGTTGGAACATTTCTTTTATATCCCCATCGAATGTGAAGCACCGTTTGCATAACTAATTGATTACTGACTGCAGCATATCCGGCCCTTTAAGCAGTACGGTGTTGAGCGAAATTACATCCACCAGAGTGACCGATAGCAAACGCACTTTTTCCGGTTTTCGCGGCATGATTGCCATGTTTAACGGAAGATACCTTATCGCACTCTTTCCCGCCATTGTTAGATCCTCCGTCGTGGCCTTGTGCGCATAGCTCTTCGCTTCATACTTTGCTATCTGCTACGTTTTGTTGAAACACCGGATTCTTCCCCGGTCTTTGTTTCAGTGGTTTCATCCGTCGAAACACCATTGGGTAACTATCCGGGAATCTTCTCACGTCTACAGACCACAGTAGGTCTTTCTCGTATCACTCGCCGGTCCGCATCGTCGCCGCTTGCAGAATCTCACGTATGCGTAAATTTTTTGTCGATTATAATACTGCGTTGCAGGGATTACCTTTGTCCTCCACTAAGTACTGGGTTTACATCTCGTAAAGGCACTCGTTGCTGATTTGTCCGGTCCATAACTAGTCATAGTCCATAGCTTTGACCTAACTAGGTTTATTCAGACGGGAATGGAGCAAACACGTGCCGATAATCTTGCGTAACTTTGATCAGTCACGTCAGAGTGTCCGGAAAACCGTACTTGTGCATTATCTGTCATATTTGATTGCGATCGACTGTATCGCATGCTGTTTTGAGGTCAATAAAGATATCGTGCGTCGGGAATACAGACTCTCATAACGATTAGGCTCGGGGACATTACTGTCTTCCATGAGCTGCATCTGCAACTTCGCTATCGAGATGTGTTTTCTAGTCCTTCACAACGTATTTCCTCCTTCGAGCGCTTTTTACTTCTCAGGATCGTGATCAACTAGTTCTTTGCTAATCAGCGTTTGGTCAAATGTTTCCTAGTGGCAATCCTCAAATAATTTTTTCATGTCCTTTTTTCTTTCCACCGCTTGCTTGTTGACCATAAATCATAAACCAGTTAGTTCGAATACTCCGGGCCTTCTCGCTTAGTACTGTGGTACTGACCAATCCGTTGTCCGGCCGGCCGAGAATATTCTGCCACACCCATCTTCGAGGATTGATCTCGGCAGATTGTAAGCTATCTGCCTGATGTTAAACCGATGAGGACAGCTTTGACGCGTCTGTTGTGCGGTTGACAAGCGCGCGTATCTTCTACTAAATGTTGGGCAGAGTTAATATCAGCACCCCGTAGTGAACGTATGTTCGTCATGTGAAGGAAAAACCGGCCATCTATGAGAACGTGGTCAATCTCGTTCAGTGTACGTTGGTCAGGTGATCGCTAGGTGGCTTTGTGGTTATTTTTACCTGGAAAAAGGGCACCTCTGATCACCAGGCCTCGGGAAGCTGCGAAATTTATACAATTTTATCCGTTATCGTTCATATTTTTCGTTCAGGACATCAACATGGTTTAGGTTGACATATGGAATATATTATTCGTGACCTGTAGAGACGGGAAAGCCATTGTCGTTGTTTGTCTGACCACAATATTGACACCGTTTGCCTGACAAACTTTGTTATGAATGGAAATAAGTGCAATTGCCGCTGAATATGGTTGTAATTATTTCATCAATTATATGACAGTTATGCTTACAGCTTATAGATTTATCATTCATTTTCTCCGTCTGTTGATCTTTATCGTACGTCTTTTTCGTCGATTTGTGCTTCCACAAGTTTCTGTAGGTTTTTCGCGATTTTGTTTTTGTTTTTCTTGATTTATTTTTGAATTTTTTCCTGAATGTTCGCTGGCTTTTTCAGCTGTTTATTTCATTTTTCTGCAACTCTTCGACGTTTTGGCCTACATGTGGTGAAATGAACTTCGGAATGGACACTTGGTAGTTGATCTAGTTTCATTTCGCTCTCAACTTCAGCCACGTTAAGAGGGTATTATCCTACAGGAATATTTTCATTATATCGCACCGGAACGAATTTCCCCCCGAGTTGATATTTGTTTGCTTGCCTTTACCGCACAAAAACCTTTGGCAATTTCTACCTTTTGTTTCATCAATTCTACCAGTCTTTCAAATTAACAAGAGCTCGTCTATTTAATGTTGTTATTTCTGTTACAGATTTTTACTGGAAGTAAATTCCAGTCGGAATTTGTCCGATCAGTCGGAATACAAAACAAATGTGTTAAGCACTTTCGTTAGAAATCTACACACATACTACACATATAAAAGATAAAGAACAGTGACAGTAGGAAAGTTCGGACACATAGCAAACAGCTGAAAGTTTATTGAAAATATCTTCATTGAATTTCTTGACTCGTTCGATGCCTTTTCTACATGACTACTTGACTCGTTATGTTTTCTCAAACACTTTCGGCACAGTTTGCATTCTCTTACCGCTTCCCACCTCGCGTCATAGCTTAATTCCGCAAAGCGCTTACATTTCAAAATGTTCGAGCAAGCACCTTTGCACACGGGACATTGTTTCTCGGATTCATTGACACTAGCAGGCTTCGTTGTTGGCGGAACCGTCACCTTGATTTCTGAGTGAGCGTTCAGGAATCCATCCTTCTTACTGAAGCGTGACTTTGAATAATCGATAGCCGAGGGCATTACCGCACTAGCATCTTCTGCCGTTGAGTACAACCACGAGCTGAAGTCAGGCAGATTAGGATTGGGTTTGTCCCTGGAGAACTTAGCCCAGTCTAATTTCAGTGTCGTTCTACTAATTCGTATCGTAACGAGGCGTTGTACATGAAGTCGTGTACTTCACAAGCTTGGATTGTCGCGACCAAGTTCTCTACTGTGAGCGCGAAATTGACGACGGTCTCTAGCCTATCGATGTTTGGTGACGGTAAAGCCCGAACCTTCTTGACGATCTCGGAGTCCCAGCATGTTTTCTTCATTCGAAAACCCGCACATAAGAGTGGAGTTACTGAAAACGGAAAAGAAGAGCGGCCAATCTTCAGACACTTCGTCATCTAGCTCATCACACAACTGACAATTTGACACCCGATTCGCGCGACCGTTCCGCGGCGGATTACGTCTTGGATTTGGTCGCCATATTGGATTTTATCAAAAAATGGGCGTTTTCACGCCAAAAAATGGGCGTTTGCCATTGCACACCTAACTTAATGAATGTTTCTTATAGCATTTTTTCTCAGCTTTCCTGTGGTGGTCTTGAAATTAAAATCGGTTGTTGGGCTCGTGTTGAAAACGGCGATTTTTTTATAAAATCCAAGATGGCCGCCAAAAAAAATTACTCCATTTGAAAACCCTGTTCTTCTTTACAGAACCGGGCCATGTGTCAGTTGTTTCATGGCAAATTTATGAAATATCACATGATATAGATCTCAAGGTTTACTCAAAATTCAACTTTTTTTGAACCTGTTAGACCCATTGGCGCACGAGGGGTCCACTATTTCGAGATATCAAAGGTGTAAGTCTTATTTTTTAACCATCTTCAACCAATTAAGAGCAAAATTAAGAATTGCTCAACTTTAAAACTCAGGTTTCCTTTGTTATACACTGATCAAATCATAAACAATTTCCGCATTCCAAGAAGACTCTTAAAGACATAAAAAAATGATCCAAAATCTATCATCATTCAAAGCTCGTTAGCACAGCGCTCAACTGTTGATCCGGCCAGATTGTACAAAACTGCAGGCGAAATTAACCTCCGCCCGGGATTTGGTAAATTGTTTGACCACCGTAAAAGTGACCTCAACCGTTCGCTCGCTCGCTGGCACTGTTGCTGTTGCTGTTGTTGTTCAGTTCGTGAAATTCCACTCCTCCCCGTTGCGTTCCGTCGCAGAAGCAGCACGGAATTGGGGCTAAAGTTCAAACTCCTGTGTAGTAGTAGAAACCCGGCAAGGATCCATCGTTTATCGAGCTCGGCAATCATATGCAAATCAAATCCTTCCCCAACATTCCCCCCCCCCCTTTCGGGGCTTCAGCCCCTAGGTCGAACGAACGTGCAAATCCGGCCGCTGCGCTGCTGCAGCTGCCGGAGCCACTCCACTTCGTAAGGAATAGAGAGAAAATCAACCGTGCACACATTTGTAGGCGATTGCAATCGCAGTCCAGCAGCAGCGCAGCGCTGCGCTGCCCGGCCGGTTTGGTGCTTTATGGCGTTCGGGTCCAAAAGTACGTACGTACGAACATGTATATTGAATTGGCTCAAAACATTATAAGGGGCTTATATTGCGAGAAACACGACGGTACAGAAAAAAAGCGGTTTGCAATTGGTTCACACCAGCCCCGTGCGCCGTTTGTTGTCGGATGAAGTGTGAATTGTGCCTGGTACTGGTTGCCTGGTCGCGAGAGAGTGGGCGCGCGCAATCCGCTGCACTCACGGCGACAATCTGGGTCACAGAGGCTCACATCGTCGTTGTTGTCGTTAGTCGTCGTCGTCGACGACGACGACGACGACGACGACGACGCTGTCGATGATGCAACGAACGAACGGGGCTCGATCCGGAGTTCGTTAAAGGGGCCAGCCAGGTGAGCGGGAAGGTCAATTTTACTACGCGGCAAATTATGTGCGAAACGGTACAGTCTGTCACGAGTGGCTGGCGCCTCGGCGACGAACCCGGAAGTCTCCTCCGCAGATCAGACCAGACTGCCTGCGCTGCACTCACTGTCTCTGCCAAGCATTGCAATTGCAACTTGGGTGGAGGTTAATCGATTTGGCGCAAACGTCAAACGCGGTGGGAAGAGAAGTGAAGAACTTCCTACCAAAGACGTGTACAAACATCATAGCAGGCTGTGGTAACCTAGAGTTCATTTCGGTTGGCACAACAAACACAGTTTAGAACTATCAAATGAGAAAAAGAAATAAAAATAAAAAGCGTAGTAATTACTAGTTTTCTGCCTCCAACTGTGATTAAAAGGGGATATTTCCTGTTCTAGTTTTCCGTTACGTTTAATAGCAGCAGCTGAAGTCCGCGAAAGGAAGCAGAGTGTCCCGAAAATAAAAAACAAAGCAAAATGCGTTCTCAGTCGTCGTTCTTAATAGCGTCACACAAACGACCAAGAAGCTCACCCTGCTGCTCCGGTTGGTTTTTCCCGTGCAACCAACGGACAGTAAAAACGGTCACGAAACCGGACCGGAAGCCTCCACCGCCATGCCGGCAGGCTTTCATGCCGACAGTCAATTGACCCAGGCGAGCGAACGAGTAATCAGCGGGTGGAAATTGGATTAAATTAAAACAAATGTCCAGTTGCAGATGTGCTCAATGCAACGCAACGCAACGGGACGGATTTAAACTAAACCCCGGCCAAGGCCGGTTTTCTGGTTCAGAATATTTCCCCTGGTGATGAAATTTTGGAATAATTACTTACCAGCTTTGAAGCGGGCCTTACATATTATGACAGGTCGTGACATTTTTCTACCGTTCCAGTGGTCACGGCCTGCTTTGCGTTGTTTGATTGTTTCCATCGGTATGTCTGAATTACCTGCTATAAAATAATCTCTTGCCTACTGTTTATGGCCTACTTTAAGTTGGTGCCGACATTCTGTCAATCACAACACAGAAGCCGTTGGCCGGCTGGAAATAGGAATTGTCTTTGATAGCGGCGCTGCCGCAATTGGCAACGCATTGTCTTTTTTTATTTGTGTTTCTGATTAAAGTATGGTATCAAGGTCGGAAATGCTGCCGCTACTCGCCAAACAGGCCCCCATTTTCTATGGAGTTTCCAATTTAAAAGGACAGTTACGCAAGTAATAAACGTCTTTAAGACTTGGCCCTTCTTTATCGGCTTCGCAGCCGATTATTACAGTGCAGGACAATAACGGGTCTAGTGCAACGATCCTACTGACTCTAGTAGCACCGCCAAATTCAAACATACGACGACTGGCTTGTAAGACCAGCATCGTACTTCGAAGCTAACTGGGCGGTAAAAGCTTCAAAAGCCCTCAGCGGGTTGCGAAAGGTCTCGAGAGCTTTAATCATCCTCGTCCGAATGTTCGGAAATCCGTACTCGTGCGTTCTCTGCCATAGGCATTGTTCGCGCTTGACTGTATCGTATGCTGCCCTGAAATCCACGATGATGAAAATGATGCATGGACACGTTCTACTACCGACATTAATGGAGGATATATTACACAAAGCACTGTCTTTCATTCACTGCGATTTTGCCGTGCAACCGATGTGGAAGGTTCTCCTGGACTTATCTAAGATCTTGGAACCTAAGGATTCTTACTATAAATCCACTTTCCATCGCCGGTTACAGTCCGATAGAGAAATGTCTTTCTTTTGTACCTTGCGAACAGCATTCTACACGTGATTTTTTGGTTTTCCTGCTGTCTTTTGTTTATCTCATCTGTAATTTCTGATCTTTTGGATCTTTCTCATGACCTCTTCTAACCGCTAATCTGGTATGCTTGTCGTAGTCTCATTTGGGTGGTTGGGGAGAAGCGGAATCCATACAAGTTTATAGTACTTGACTTCAGCTTTAAGAGGAAGCACTGCTTTCATAAATCCATTTGGCCCATTTTACCCCATGGGCTCTTGAAGCTATGGAAATTTGAAGCTTGAATATGCGATAACTCAGCAAGTAAAGGTCCAAGAGATTTGCGGTCTTCTGTAAAAACGTGTATTTTGAGAGCGTCGATAATTGTCTAGAACATTGTATTCTTGAAAAATGCAACTGAGAAAAGCTAAGTATGAAAGTATTTTAAAGCAGTATTAAAGAATATGTCCTATAGATTATCACTCGATAAAGATAGAAATTTCATTTCTTCAGCAAAGTTGCTTGTTTTTATATTGTTTACAACTTTGCTAAAGAAACCACGTCTATATTTCGTAACACAAAAAAGTTATTTTGTTATTTTCATTGTAGTAAGCGATGACTAACTTTTGACAGTTTTAGATTAAGGGGTAAAAGATCAAATGAAAACAAAACACACGAGGGAAAAAGTTCCACTCTTCGCCCTTTTGGACTACTGTGGCGTCCCAGGGAAGCTTCCGGCTCCGAAACTAGCTGTCAAACAGCGTAGAGGCAGATCCGTAGTTGAGAAAGATAAGGGAGAAAGATCCCCAAGATAGCAAGAGCCTTTGCCTGAACCCAACGGAAGGATCGGCCATCTTCTGCTAGGAATGCTGTGGTTGCCGATGAATGATGAGCTACAATTCGCCATGAAAATGAAAGATGAGCTTCAGCTTGTGATCGAAAGAGTGCAGAGCGTGCAACCGACTGGCGATTACTGAAATGTTTGATGGGAATCCTCGACCCACTAGGTTTTCTAGGTATTTTCCTGGTCCACGGCCTGATTCTTTAGGATATTTGGCGAGCTAGCTTGCAGTGGGACAAGAACTGGACTAAGTGAACGTTGCTCTCTCCGAAGGTCAGGAACCTATGGATTTCGCGTTGCTATTTCGTCGAAGCAAACGCGAACAACTACTAATTTCTTGAGCTTCACATCTTCATCGATGCGAGTGAAGTCGCGTTTTTCGTTGGAGCTTGCTTCAGAGTAGTCAAACCTATCGGTAAAGCAGAATGTACGTTAAAAGCCGTAGCCTGATACCACCTCGTGGCGAAGACCCGATTCAGCACTCCCTCGTTTGTTACATCAGTGTTCCCCTTCCTAGTTTATTATTTTTGATAAGATTTCAAATCACCAACCAGGCTTTGAGCCTGGACTAAATTCTGAACCACATTTTCGATCAGATTTTGGACCACATTCTGGACCAAAACCAGATTTAGGACGTGGACCAAATTCTAGACCTGGAGCACATTTTGGTCCACATGTTTGATCAGAATTCGGACCAGATTCTGGAACTGGTCCAGGTGATAAACCAGATTTTGGACCATATTTTTAATCAGATTGCAAACCTGGAGCAGATTTTGGGCCACAATCTTTTGATCAGTTTTACCTTTGTTAACACCACAAACCAGATTTTGGATCAGGTTTTGAACTAGATTGCGGACCAGGACCATATTTTGGACTGAAACTTTTGTTTCAGATTTTGGAACAGATTTAGACTAGATTGTGGACCAAATTTTAAACCACATTTTTGATCAACTTTTTGACCATTTTTTGGATCAGATTTTCGCTCAGATTCTGAACCTGACCAGATCTTGGAGCTACAAGAGATTCCAGATTAGATTTTGGGCCACTGTTTGGACAGATATGGGCCAGCTTTAGGGTAATATTTTGGACCTGAGATTCTGGACATTTTTGATCAGATTTTAAGCCACCAGCCAGATTTTGGATCAACTTTTGAATCGGATGCTGGACGGGGACCGACATTTTTTGTCCAATTTTATTCCAGATTTTATAACAAGTTTTGGACCAGATTCGAATTAGATTCTGCACTCGAATTCGAATTAGATTTTGGACCACATTTTTATCAAATTTGGGCCAGGTTTTAGGTAATTTGAACAGATTTTGGACCTGTGACAGATTTTGTGCCACATTTTTAATCATATTTTAATCCAGTAACCGCCCGGTTAGTCTTGAGGTACGATGCTTGCCTAGCAAGCCAGTCGTCGTATGTTCGAATCTCGGCTAGGTAGGGTTTGCTAGATAGAATGAGTAGGATCGTTACACTGGCCCCGTAAATTTCTTGTACTTTAAATAGCAGCCGGCTGCGAAGTCTGTTGAAGAAAGAAGGGTAATGTCTAATGACGGTTTAAGCCCAGGGTTTTTTTTAATCCAGCAACCCTATTTTGTATCGGATTTTGAGCCAGATTCTGGACCTGAACTATATCGTGGACCAAATTTTATTTCAGATTTTGGAATAGATTGTGCACACTGTTTGAGACCACACTTTTAAACAGATTTCTGAACATATTTTGGATCAGATTTTGGACCCAGATTCTAAACCTGGTCTGGACCAGCATCAGATTTTGGACCACATTTTTATCAGATATGGACCAGCTTTTGGATAAGACTTTAAACCACATTTTTTATTACATTTTGGATCTAATTTTTGACCAGATTCTGTACCTCAACCAGCTCTTGGAGCTACATCAGATTCCAGACCAGATTTTGGCCCACATTTTTATTAGATTTGGACTAGATATTGGATAATATTTTGAACCAGATTTTGGATCAGATCTGGTGGTCAGAGTTTTGGAACAGATTCGAACTAGATTCTGAACCAGACTTTGGACCAAATTTTTATCAAATTGGGACCAGTTTTTCGATAATTTGGACTACATTTTTGAACAGATCTTGGGTCTGTGGCAGAGTTAGTGCCATATTTTAATCAGATTTTGAACCAGATTCCGGACCTGGACTATATCGTACACTACATTTTTTATCAGTTGGACTAGATTGTGGACAATGTCTTGGACCACACTTTTGAAAACATTTTGCGATCAGATTTTGCACCCAAATTTTAGTCCTGCACTCTTAAATGAATTTACCCGTAAATTGGTTTGATTTAGCTAAAACTTGGTTGAAACTTCTCAAAATGCTCTTAAAGTATAAGCATAGCATAAGCATAGGGTACTGCTACTCCGTTCTTGACCAGAAACGATGAAAATTGCAAAATGATGGTTGGAAAAAGTACACTTGGGACAGCACACCTTATCAGGTCCCTGCATGCTGATCAACGCCGATGCTGGCCACGTTTGAATGCGGGTCCTGGTGGGATGGGTTAGTTCGATACTTGTTGCCACTAAAGACCAGGGAATCCTCTGCATCTTCACCAGCATTTCAGGAAAGAAAATGTTGTTAGCAGAAGGGGAGCTAGATAAAGATTCAACCAATACGATTCCAAACATAGGATTCAATGCTTACGCCGCACACGCAGGCGTAAAAGAAACTGCCGCCGGTGCTGTGTGCAGGCATTCTGCAACCCACACACTCGCGCACGCACATCTTCACATCGTCTTTCTGCTAGCTTATTATCGCGTCAAAAACTCGCGAAGAATCAGCTGCCCGTGAGGCTGGTGGTGCACTGGGATACAAGTTTTGCATTTTCACGGGAGGGAGTACGAGCCGTCGTGAGGAAGCGGTATCAGCAGATCGAGCGGCAACGACGAACGACGAGCGACGACTGTAGCAGTTAGCTAAACAAACACTCGTAAAAATTCGTTGCAGTGCATGAAGAAATAAGAGCAGGAGTTTTAAGGCGTGTGAGAGAAAATTAGACGACACGTGTGTGGGCTTCGAAACACTGCTGCTGGGACCAGAAGGTCCACGGCGTAATTCTTCAGGACGTTTGGCGAGCTGATGTGCCGCGGATGGAGAAAGTGCCAAACGATATATTTAATAAGTAGACCGGGTGAACGTAGCTCTTTCCAAAGGTCAGGAACCTACGGATTGCTTGAGCTTCATGCCTTCGTCGATGCGAGTGAAGTTGCGTTTTTCGCTGGAGCTTGTTTCAAAGTAGTCAAATCTAGTACATTCCGGTGAAGTGCCGTAACATAACATTATGGCACTTCGTCGTTTCTTGTAGCAGTGTTCCTTCCATAAGTCTATTATTTTTGATAATTTTTTTAAATTTTTTAATTCTATATTAGAGAGGTTTTCAGCCTGCGGCTGGTTCGCCTCTTCATTTTTGATAAGATTCTAAGCCACCAGAAAGTGCGGAACTTCCCACTGGAAGTGCCCCGCCGCCACCTAAACAAAGCAATCCTGCGAAGACTAGGCGAGCGCCGCGAAAACCTCGCAAGAGGCGTACGCAGCAATCACCAGTCGATAGCAGACCTCAGAGGCTCAATCCGCCGTTAAGTGCGGGTCGGACATCTGTGGCCTGTCGCCTGCGGCAACCGAAGCCTGCCGGTGTGAGCGACCCAGCCGCTCAACTCAGCGAAAACGCTGCTGGTACCCGTTCGCCAAGGCTCGATCCAGTACTGGATCAAGCTGAAAACGGCAATCCTGCCTCCAAATGAGCAGCTTTCGCTGCATCCAGGTGAACCTCCACCATGCCAAGGGCGCGTCTAGTGTCCTATGCCGGAGGTTCACCAAAGAGCAGCTGAGTGCTGCTCTGATCCAGGAGCCATGGATCAACGATACCACGATCCTCGGTCTATCCGGCGCTAATGGTAAGTTGATCTATTGTAATACACAGTCCAAGCCTAGGACTGCCATTCTGTTAAATAAGAGAATAACATTTTCTCCAATTACAGAATTCATCCAACGCGACGTCGTTGCCATTACGGTGGTAGTCCCGACGACTAGAGGGAAGCAGGAGATAGTCGTTGCGTCCGCCTACTTTCCAGGGGACAAGGACGAAATACCACCGCCCGAGGTTGCTGAACTTGTGCGGTACTGCAGAGCAGTCAACAAGCCGTACGTGATAGGCTGCGACGCAAATGCGCACCACACGATATGGGGCAGCTCGGACACAAACAACAGGGGTGAGTACCTACTTGAATATCTTACTTCTAACGATGTCAATGTAATCAATGTAGGGAATGACCCCACCTTTATAAACGCTATCAGACAAGAGGTCCTAGACCTTACTCTATGTAGCGCCTCTATAGCTGAGAAAGTCAAAAATTGGCATGTCTCTGATGAACCAAGTTTATCAGATCACAGACATATCATTTTCGACATCGAGGCTAATCCTCTAAAGAGAGAACAATTCAGGAATCCGAGGAAAACCAATTGGAGTTCCTTTAGGGATCATCTGATTGCCTCACGTAATTCCTGTCACAATAATATACGAACTCCAGTTGAGCTGGATATCGCCGCTAGTGACCTGCAATGTAGGATCACAGACGCGTATAACACAAACTGTCCCGTAAACACGCGAACAGTTTGCCGTGATGTGCCCTGGTGGAATGAGACGCTTAGCAATCTCCGTCGGAAGGCAAGGCGTCTGTTCAACAGGGCCAAAATCACGTCTAACTGGGAAGACTACAGAGCTTCCCTCACCAAATACAACGCTGAGCTACGCAAAGCCAAAAGGAAATCTCGAGTTAAATTTTGCGAAAGCATTCAAACTCTGCCAGAGGCTACGCGTCTGCAGAAAGCGATGTCCAAGGACCATTGCAATGGTCTAGGGCAATTGAAAAAAGAGGATGGGAGTCTCACTGTTACCACCAGGGAAACTCTGGAAGTTCTGATGAACACGCACTTCCCTGGTTCGACAGTGACCACTGGACAAATCATAGGCGGGCAACAGTGGAATGGGTCATTACACAATGTGCCAAATGATTCGGTTCTATTTGCACGCCGATTGTTTACGGAGGCCTCGATCAATTGGGCACTCAGCTCTTTTGAACCAATGAAATCTCCAGGTCCGGATGGTATTCTACCCATTTTCTTACAAAAAACGGACGGTGTTATAATGTCCGAGCTCATCAACCTCTTTCGAGCCAGTTTCACTTTGGGGTATATCCCAGAGAATTGGCGGAAAGTAAGGGTTGTGTTCATACCTAAGGCTGGCAAAAAAGACAAAACCATGCCTAAGGCTTTCAGACCGATAAGTCTGACTTCAACGCTTCTTAAGCTGATGGAGAAAATCACGGATAACTATATCCGCAATGAGTTTTTAAAAAACTCTCCGTTACATGTAAATCAACATGCATACCAACACGGTAAATCTACGGAAACCGCACTGCACTGCTTAGTGACGTTAATTGAGAAATCGCTCAAATATCAAGAGACGGCACTTTGTGCTTTTCTTGATATTGAAGGCGCTTTCGATAACACGTCCTTTGCGTCAATTAATACGGCTCTCTGTCAAAAGAGAATCGACCACACTACAATGAGCTGGATTCAAGCAATGCTCTCGAGCAGACAAATTACAGCATCATTGGGAGATACGTCGGTCACGATTTCGGTGATCAAAGGATGTCCACAGGGAGGAGTTCTCTCCCCCCTGCTCTGGTCACTGGTGGCCGACGCACTCCTTCACAAGCTGTCACAGCTTGGTTATGAGACCATTGCTTACGCCGACGACGTTGTACTTATCGTCAGAGGAAAGTTTGACGCAGTACTGTCAAGTCGCTTGCAAGGAGCTCTAAACACCACCATGTTATGGTGCTCACAAGAGGGACTTAATGTAAATCCCACCAAAACAGTCGTTATACCATTCACTAGGCGAAGGAAACATACCATTACTCCGCCTATACTGAATGGTGTCAGACTGGGCTTCAGTAATGAAGTCAAACACCTCGGAATAATTCTCGATAAAAAACTGAACTGGGCTGCCCACCTAGATTATGCTGTTAAGAAAGCAACTTCGGCTATCTGGGCATGCAGGTCACTGTTTGGCAAAACCTGGGGATTGAAACCTCAACTAGCCTTCTGGTCATATACTACTATTGCACGGCCTAGGATAACCTATGCTGCAGTCGTATGGTGGCCAAAGGTGAATGAGGTGACAGCCCAAGCCAAACTAAACAAAGTTCAGCGCCTGGCCTGTCTTACAGTTACCAGTGCCATGCGTACAACACCTACTGCAGCCATGGAGGCAATGCTATGCTTACTGCCTTTGCATCTTCATGTGAAGAAGGAAGCAGAGCTCGGCGCACTACGGTTGCAAAGGAGTAAAACCATACTCGAAGGTGACCAAATCGGTCATCTTCGCATACTTCGGGAATTCAATCTGACACCCTTAGTAACTTCAGTCTCTGACTGCATGGAAGCCAGGCCCAATATGGACGTTCCATATGAGGTGATTGAAACAGATCGCTCAATGTGGAATAATGGAGGGCCAGATCTTCCATCTGGAACTATCTGTTTTTTTACAGATGGTTCAAAAATGGGGGCCTGCACAGGCTCCGGAGTCTACGGACCCGGCATCAGGGAAACTATCTCATTAGGAAAGTGGCCCACCGTTTTTCAAGCAGAAGTATATGCCATATACATCTGTGCGACAATATGCTTGAAACGAAAGTACAGGCATGCGAAAATCGGTATCTTCACGGACAGCCAAGCAGCACTACTGGCTCTCAAGTCCGCCAAATGTGTGTCCAAATTAGTTTGGGAGTGCAGCACAGCATTGAGGGAACTCTCCCGCCAAAACAAAGTTTTATTACTTTGGGTGCCCGGTCACTGCGGAATCGAGGGCAATGAATTTGCTGACAACCTAGCAAGACAAGGATCAGCTCAGCAATTTATTGGTCCTGAACCGTTTCTGGGCACCTCCACATCCGCCGTGAAAGGCGAACTGATGACATGGGAAAAGCTAGAAATAGCATCCCGTTGGAATCAAACACAGGGTTGTAGACAAGCTAAACAGTTTATCTACCCAAACCCTGCAGTAGCTAAAAAACTACTCCATTTAACTCGTAGTGAACTACGCACGATCACGGGACTCCTAACAGGACACAGCCCCGCTCTTTATCATTTAAAGAATATCGGCAAGGTATCATCTGACACCTGCCGCTTTTGTAACTCTGAACCTGAAAGTTCAGCGCATCTGCTCTGCTATTGCGGAGCTCTTGCATTATCAAGGCACAACTTCTTAGGAAGTTTCCTTCTTACTCCATATCAGGTATGGAGCCTAAATCCCAAAACGGTCATTGGCTTTATAAACCATGTAGTACCGAATTGGGGCACAGGATTACAACTATTCCGCTCAACTCCATCAATGGGTATGAGCGATCCGTAAACTGTGTACAGCAATCGGGGCCTGCCACAAAAGACGATCATTAAGACTGTCGCAGTGGCCTTTTAACCCAATGCCCTTCTGGCATACAAAAAAAAAAAAAGCCACCAACCAGATTCTGTACCTGAACTAGGTTCTGAACTACATTTTCTATCAGATTTTGTACCAAATTTTGCAACAGGTTTGGAATAGATTCTGTAGCAGATTGTGGACCACATTTTTGGTCAGATTTTGGACCAGATACTGGACTGGAGAAAATGTGGACCAAAACCAGCTTTTGGTCCACATTTTCTATCAGATTTCGGACCAAATTTTGAATCAGATTTTGGACCAGAAGCAAGTTTTGGGCAACAGTATTTTGATCAGTTTATAAACCACCAACCAGGCTTCGGATCAGGTTTTGAATTAGATTGCGGACCATAATTTGAACTTGGACTACATCGTGGAGCTCATTTTGATCAACTTTTGTTTCATATCTTGGGGCAGATTTGGGTTAGATTCTGGACTAAATTTTGAAGATGTTGGACTCAGATTTTGGACCAGATTTTGGACTATATTTTTATCCGATTGGGACCAGCTTTAGGATAACACTTTAAACCACCATTTTTATCACATTTTCGACTTCATTTTTAACTAGATTCTGGCCCTGTACCACATTCTGGATTTGAACCAGATCTAGCAACAACATTTTGGGTCACATTTTTATCATATTTAGACCAGATTTTGGACCACATTATGCACCTTACATTCTGGACATTTTAGATCAGATTTTAAACCACCAGCCAGATTTTGAAAGAAGTTTTGAACCATATTCTGGACCTGGACCGTATTTTGGACCTGGACCATATTGTGGACCACATTTTTATTCAAATTTTAGATATTTTGGACCACATTTTTGATCAGGTTTTAGAACTAGGGCAGGTTTCTAGCCATATTTTTAATTAGATTTTAAACCAGCAACTACATCAGATTTTGGACCCACATTCTGGACCTGCAGCAGATTTTGGACCCACATTTATATCACACGTGGACCAACTTTTGGATAAGACTTTAAACGGCATATTTTATCACATTTTGCACCTTATTTGTGTTCAGATTTTGGATCAGATTGTGGACCTGGACCACATTCTGGACCTGAACCAGATCTTGGAGCTACCTCAGAGCTCAAGCCTCATTTTTATCAGATTTGGACCAGATTCGGGACCTAACATTCTGCACAATTTAGATCAGATTTTAAATCACCAATCAGATTTTGGATCAAGTTTTGATCATTTGTAGACCACATTTTTTTATCAAATTTTGTTCTAGATTTTGCAATAAATCTGAACTAGATTCTAGACCAGATTTTGGACCACCTTTTTTCAAATGTGGGCCTTGTCTTGAATGTTTTGGACCACATTTTTTGACCTGGAGCGAATTTTGGGCCACATTTTTAATCAGATTTTAAACTATCGATCAGATTTTGGTTTAGATTCTAAATTAGATTCTGGACTAAATTATAAAGCGCATTTTTTTACGTCATTTTTGACCAGTTTCTGGACCTGAAATCGATCTTGGAGCTACTTGGAGCCGTATTTTAAACTCGGACTAGATTGCTAACCACATTTTTTTTTATCAAATTTTGTTCCAGATTTCGTAACATGGCTCGTACAACTCCCTATATCCAGTACCTCGCTACACTCGGGAGTGTCTCACTGAGGTTCAGGCCGTTTTTGGCGCTCTGTAGGCCCACTTGGCGGGGACCAGTCTGGCCAACTGCATCACTGCATGCTAAAGCCCTGTGCACGTTAGTAGCTGCCAAAACAAAACTTGCGCCACTGAAACCACTGTCGATTCCACGCTTGGAGCTGCAAGCAGCGGTCTTGAGAGGTAAAGCAAAAACATGAAATAGCGGTTCTAGTCTGGCTACGTGCCGATCATCGACAGTACAAGCATTACGTGACCTTTCGTATTGGGGAACTGCTATTCACAACGGATGTTGCACAGTGCTGAATCAGATTTTTAACCCAGATTCTGATCCCGGTCTGGACCATATTCTGGACCTGCATCAGATTTTGGACCACATTTTTATCAGATCAGACTTTAAACTACATTTTTTATTACATTTTGGACCTAATTTTTGACCACGTTCTGGACCGTTTTGACCAGCTCTTGGAGGTACAAGAGATTCCAGACCAGATTTTGGCCCGCATTTTTATTAGATTTGGACTAGATTTTGGATCAACTTTTGAATTAGTTTCTGGACCTGGGCCATATTTTGGGCCACAGTTCCTATTGAATTTCGTTCCAGATTTTGTAACAAATTTTGGAACAGATTCGAACCAGACTTCGGACCACATTTTTATCAAATTTGGGCCAGCTTTTCAATAATTTGGACCACATTCTTGACCAGATTCTGAACCTGGATCAGCTCTTAGGGCTACATCATACTCCAAAACAGATTTTAATCAAATTTGGACCAGATTTCGGAAAATATTTTGAAGCACGTTTTTAATCAAATTTTGGAGAAGATTGTAGACCAGGAATTCTGGACGTTTTTGCTCAAACCACCAGCGAGATTTTGAATCAAGTTTTGAACCATCTTCTGGCCCTGGACCGTATTTTGGACCTGGGCTATATTGTGGACCACCATTTTTTCAAATTTTAGATATTTTGGACCACATTTTTGATGAAATTTTGAACCAGATTCTGGACCTGACATTCTGCACAATTTAGATCAGATTATAAACCGCTAATCAGATTTTGAATCAAGTTTTGTATCAAACTCTGGACCAGGACCGTATTTTGGATCACATTTTTATAAAATTTGGACCAGATTTTGGCTATTTGGAACTACATTTTTGAACAGATTTTGGACCAGAACCAGCTCTTGGAGCTACATCAGAGCCTAGGCCAGATTTTGAACCAGCTTTTTATCAGATTTGAACCAAATTTTAGATAACATTTTGGACCACTTTTTGAATCAGATTCTGGACATTTTAGATCAGATTTTGGGCCATCAATCAGATTTTGGATCAAGTTTTAGACGAGATTCTGCAATTGGATCGTATTTTGGACCTGGACCAGATTGCATTTTTTATCAAACTTGGTTCCATGATTTTGTAACAAATTTTGCAACAGATCTGAACTAGATTCTGGACCAGATTTTGGACCACATTTTTGTCAAATGTGGACCATGTTTTGGATGTGCTTTTGGTTCTGATTCTAAACCAGATTTTGGACCTGGACCATATTTTTTATCAACTTTTATTTCGGTTTTGGGGCAGATTTGGTCATTTTTTGACTAGATTCTGGACCTGAAACCGATCTTGAAGCCAAGGAGCCGGACTTGGGCCATATTTTGGACCTGAACAAGATTGCATTTTTATCAAAGTTTGTTCCAGATTTTGTTACAAATTTTGCAACAGATCTGAATCAGATCCTGGACCACATTCTTGTCAAATGTGGACCATGTTTTGGATGTTTTGGACCACATTTTTGAAAAGATTTTGGACCTTGAGCATATTTTGGACCAGATTCTGCACCAGAACTACGTCGTAGACTCTATTTTTTATCAATGTTTTTTTTAGACTTTAGAAGAGGTTTGGACTAGAATATGGACCATGTTTTGGACCACTTTTTTATCTGGTTCCAGAGTCGTAGCGTGACATTATGGGGGCCTTGGCATAGGCTCGATTCCTCCCAAGTACATGATATGATTCGAACAACTCTCTATGTCTATATCCGTTACAATCGACTGTGTACGTTGGTAGTTGCCAAAACGAAAGGTGCGCTATTAAAGCAGTCGATCGACAACCGTCGATCCCACGCTTGCAGCTGCAAGCAGCGGTCTAAGGAACCACACCGTCGAAGTGAAGTTGAAGGAGTGATCCCGCAACGGTTCTGGTCTGGCTACGTGCGGATCATCGACAGTACAAGCAGTAGGTACTGATTCCAGGGAGGATTGTAGCGTTCAATCGCTTCTATTAGTGGCGATGTCTTTCAAGAGCTGTAGCAGCAGCCCATCTGGGCGGAGCGTGGGAGAGAATGATACGGTCGATAAAAACCGCACTGGAAACTGTGTACTACAACAACTGCAGCTGGATGGTTAAGCGTCAGCGGTCGGCCCGTTATCTTTATATCTACTTGTCTCTAGATGCTGCTGAAGGTGAATCTCGGACTCCCAATCACTTCCTGTTAGGAAATTCCAATTGGGGTATCAATTTCGTCAAAATTAGGTCTAAGTATTGCGTTTGTATTTTTTTTACGGAATGTATCAAACAGCGTCAAGTCTGATGAATATGGCATGTGAGGTAAAACTCACCAGGAACTATTTTTGAATCTTTTTTTCACCAGTGCGTGTAGCAACGTGTGTCCGGTTCCTGGTTGAATATTTTCGCACTTTTTCTAACTTCTTTTTGTTTGTTTGCACAGGGTAGAGCACAAGGCATAGTCCTTTTATATTGAATCCATAATTAACGGTAATTAAGTTTTTTCTCTCGTCAAACGTCTCCACCCCTGAATGGTCAATAGAGTCTATGCAAACTATTAACCGATATCAGGCAGCCCTTTTCAAGTTTTCGCTAACAAAACACAACAATAAATAGAACTGCGATCGTAAAACTAGATCGACCATTAAGGTGTGATCACCGCCTACGATAAAATCACTTTCTCTTTCAGCAATGGCAACAGTTGCTGAATTGTTAAAAACTATTATTTGTACCTTCGATTTCAGTATGGTACGGGCTACATTTGAACCGGTTTTCTATAGGACACACGGAGTGAAAGAACACAAAATAGTGATTTCCGTAGGGCGACACTTCAATCACAAATCAATCTTCAGTCTCTTGCAGTGGAATCAGGTACATTTTTTCACATTTTTTCGGTAGATCAAGGTCGATCGAAATGACCTTGAACGGTTTCAAAGGCGCCGCCAGGTTCGTTACGCAAAACCGGTTGACTAAGCATACATCGATTGTCACGGAATTAGATCCATCTCTTCGTGTGTTGAATATTATTGATTAACGCCTGTTCTGAACGAACTGCACTGACAATTATTGATGATTAGGTTGCCGGCGATTGTCACTTGACAACTGGAACTGACAGCGTAGATAGACGACCATTCGTTTGTTCGTTTATTCACCGTGGATTATAGCGGCGCTAATCGGAATGTCCGTCCAGCAACCATCACACTCACGACCGCCTACTGCGTGAGAAAAAGATCTTTGACATTAGTCTGTACAATGACAAAAAGGATCAACAACAGCAGCAGCAGCAGCAGCACGCACGCATTTGTCGATAAGCAAAGTACGTATTGACTTCAGCCGGAGAGTTAGCCGGTACGGCCATTACCGAGGCGAACAGCAATGGCCATTTTGCTCCGCTAATGGATCGTTTGGTGTGCCTTAATCGTTCGGTCGTGAGTACGCGATCTGCATTCGTGGCATACGCGAAAGCATTGCGCAAGGTTCGGGGTTAAGTTTTCCTCGGCTAGAATTTTCGATTTTCAATTTATTTACACAGTAAGGTTTCTTGAATAGCCTCTAACAAGCTGGGAGGTGGAGGTGGGTTGGAACGACTCAATCTATCAATCTATCATATTTGTCATTATCTGTCAATTTTACTGTTATTGTCGTATCTAGCAATCGCATCTCGCGATCAGCAACAATCAGGTGGGGCAACTGTAAATCTAGAGTTTCAAGCCATGATTTCCTGTTTTGACTACATTGCATGAATTTCGTCTCAAAATCCCATCGTTAATCTAATTATTTATAGCCTTCAGCGAGAGCAAAAAAAACCCTGCTATTAGAATAACGCTTCTCACACCGCGGTCCGGGCCAGGATCAATTTGATTAATGAACACACGACGGCAAACAAACTATGTCTAATTTATGCAAAGTCGAAATCGACTAACGCCCGCAGATCATAGATAATCAAGGTCACACCGGCACAAACAAGCAAAAAAAAATAACTAAACGGAGAAGCTTCACATAGCGATACTCGGAGAGAAGGCACAAAAAAAACCAAACCAGTCCTGCCTGACGGACTGACTGGCCGCCGAAACTGGTTTCCGCCGCAAGCTTTGTACGGCTTGGCGTGTGCCCGAATCGAATGGCCAACAACTTCCACCGCGTGCGCACCGCTCCGTTGCCGGTGCCGCGGTGATAGATCGAGCGAATCATACCATGTCCAACCGCACAGCTTCACTTTGAGGAAGTCGGCCGGTTCTGACGCTAGAACTATTGGTAAAGAAATCATAGAGGGTCCACAAAACAGACCCCGGACGGTATTGGTGCTAGAAATTAGGTGTGATTTAAATGATCTGCCTCTGCCTGCGTCGTGCGTGCGTTTGGGCTAGGTGGGAAGATTTTTTCCCGAACATTATGACCACATAAAATCGCGCTTCAGATTCAATAACTCACTGGATCACATTATTTTTTGGGTTAACAAAAAAGAATGGAAGCTTCTCCAGTTTCGCCCGATTAGCAAATCTGTACTAAACATCGCTCGCCGGTGGAATTTGCATACGACACTATGCTGTGCGTCGCAGCAGGCCACGGCCCGGGCATGTGGGAATGACTATGCGTGAAAAAATCCACCAGCGGAGGCGAGAAATGTCATACATAAATAAACCAAACATGGTACGAATTTGTCGCATCGCCATCGGTGCTGCTGCTGCTGCTGTTCCTTTCGCTGTTCTTTTGCGCGGAATAAAAACACCACAAATGGGCGAGGTAGTCGACCTGTGCTTTAGCAACGATTAATGGGGTTTTTGGCGGTTGAGTCACAGGCTCACGAAGTAACGACGACAATATTCAGTATGGTACGTATCTACAGGCACTGAGTGGTTGCGAACACGTGGCTGGAATGTCGAGTGGAGTAAACATTTGAACAGTAACCATGGGCAACAGCTATCAGTAACGCTACCAAGCACGCCGGTGTCAAGAAGTTGGTTACTCCAAGCAGCCTACTAAGATAACGTTCCTCGAAAAGCTTTAGCAAGATTAAGCTAAAACTTACACATATTTATGACGTTTCAAAATGAAACGAGTTCGGCCAAATTCATAAGTAATTTTGAAATAAATAGGGTAACATACTTAATCTATCTTCTAATCACAAGGGAATTAGTACGACGTAGCAGAATTAGCAAGGGAGAAGTTCAAACACTTAAAAAGAGCTTTGTCGCGCCTTTATAGGGATTACCGAAACCAAGACAAATTTACAAGTGACTGTGAGACAACAGGATGGGATCCGACAAAGAGAGTAGATACATTCAAATGAAGAAAAGGGGTTTTGTTCCTTACATTATGCGAATTTTCGTTACAATAACAGTGCACAGTGGTCCAAAAGGTCGAAAAGTGGATAAGTAGACACATGGTTTCTTCGGCAAAGTTATGGAAAATATAAAGGTAAACAACTTTTCTGAAGAAATGACATTTCTATTCCTATCGAGTGCAGAGCTGTAGAGTATTTACCATTAAACCATTACCATTAAATGATTTCTAGGCGCCTTTTGGACGATGTTCAGAAAATTTAGATTACTTTCTGATAACTTTTAGACGACTTTCCAACGATTTTCAGGCAACTTTCTGATTACTTTAAAATACTTTCAAACGGCTTTCGTATGATTCTTGTATGACTTCAAGATGATAGTCATACGACTTTTAAATAGCTCCGACTACTTCAATAGCGTTTTGGAGACGATTTTTGGGCGACTTTTAGTCGTATTTCATACAACTTTCAAAAAACTCTTCGCTGACTTTTAGTCGATTTTAAAACGTCGCATGAAAATCTCTGAAAATCTGAAAAACAACAGAGAGACGCTGTAAAGATGACGCTGTAAAGGCGATGAAAAACTGAAGAAGTGATAAGATGGCGAAAATACGATGAAAAGTTGTCGAAAATACGATGAAAAGTTGTCAAAAAGACAACGAAAAATGGACAAAAATACGATGTAAACAACGTGTAAAGTTGATGCAAAGACGCAAAACAGCGGCAAAAGGAACAAAAACATGACAAAAAGAGGTTTAAAAAACGTCAAAAGAGCGGCAAAACAGGTTAAAAAGACAAGAAGGCGCCGTAAAAGCAACAGTAAAATATGATAAGACAAAAAAAATGACTAAATACGACAGTGCGCGGTGGTCCGGATTCGAAAAAGTGCGGACATTAGCAATCAGGAAAAAACTACGTAATTTTTCAAGGTTGGTGTCTTCGGAGAAGTTTAATAATAAAATATAGCGTATCTTTCTGCACTATTAGGGTAACCGTGAATACGTTTTGTTTTTTTAAATAAATTTCAAAAAAACTCTCCAAAAAGTTGCAGAACATACTAAAATAAGCAACGTTGCTGTATATAGTAATTATCTACCTCCTACCGGTTGCGAAATGTAATGATGTGTTAAAAAGGAGCACTTAAAAATAAATTATGCTCAATAACTTTAACAATAACAAAAATGTGTTACTTTTTGTTAAGTTTTTTATAACTCATTAAATGTGCTCTTAGTAAAAAACAGTCTTCAGAGAAAATGTGTATTTTGGCATACTGAATAACATTGTGGAACATTTCAAAGCAATAAAAAAATCGTGCGCAAAGTTATTGAGCATAATTGATTTTTAAGTGCTCCTTTTTAGCACATAATTATATTTCGCAACCGGTAAGAGATAGATAATTACTATATTCAGCAAAGTTGCTTGTTTTAGTATGTTCTGTAACTTATTGGAGAAATTTTTTTTTTAAATTAAAATTTTAAGAAACAAAAGTTCGTATGACCCTAATTGGTGAATTCATGGTCGCCCTAATAGTGCAGAAAGATGCGCTATCTTTTATTATTAAACTTCTCCGAAGACACCACCCTTGAAAAATTACGCATTTTTTTGCATTTTTGCGTATGCAGTGAAAGCAAGAAACGTAACGTTTAAATGTTGAAAAGGCGTCAACGAAACAGACAATTAGAACTGCAAAATCCGAATGAAAAAGCAACAAATATACCTTGAAATGACAAAAAGACGACGTACGACAACAATAAGTTGACGAAGATTTGCGAAAAGACGATGAGAAAAAAGCAAAAATACAATGACAATACTGCTAAAAAACGCCCGTGCAGCTACACAAAATGCTAAACAGGACAATAACGACAAAATGACTATAAATAGATGCGGAAAATGTAACGAAGAAACAATAAAAACACTGTAAAACAGGGAGAAAAACAATTAAAGAGCTTCAAGAAGGCAAAATACGTAAAAAGACGACAAAAAGATAGCGAATGTACAACAAACAAAAAGACGATCAAACGGCGGCAAAAAGATTGTAAAAAGACAACTATATTTCCCAAGCAACAATGTGAGTTTTATTGTACTCTTATGGCGGTTTTCAGAACCAAATTTGGGTTTAAATGCCATCATAAGAGTGTAATAAAACCCAAATTGTTACTTGGGTTGTCTTAATAATAAACAGAATGATGAGAAAACTACAAAAATAGTTTAAAACAGAACATAAAACGGCAAAGTGATGACAAAAAACGAAGAAAACCGAACATGAGAAAACTGCAATAAAAATGACTACAAAAAGCCGCCGAAAAAATTAACGAAAAATTCCAAACAACGGAAGTTAAAAAACGACGGACGAATAGACGACGGAAATAACATAAAAATGTAATGAAGACGATAAAAAGACGTTAAAACAGCGATAAACAAAAACAAAAAAAAACACGAATAAAATTGAAAAAGCGTCAAAATGACGACGAGTATAGGACAGAAAGACGATAAAAGAACGGCAAAACGATAGTGAAGAAAATGACATTTTGGTTGTCTTTTTTTTTTGTGTGCCGGAAGGGCCTTGGATTAACAGACCACTGCGACCGGACGGCAAAAGGTGATGAAAACAAAATGATGATTAAGGGACGCTAGGGGAAAGTAAAGATTTTTTTAAATGGAAGGGAAAGAGCGGAAAGGTGAGTGGGGGGGGGGGGGCGTGTCTTTACATTCAACTATAAATCATCTGCGATAAAAGTGTTTTGCAAAATAAATTCTTCTTGCTTCTGATCAAGTGGCGATTCGCACTGTTACCCCACTAGCGGGGCAAAAGTTCGAATACCGCGGGGCAAAAGTGCGAAGCTCGAATCCATAAAATTAGCACAACAGTAGCTAACAAAACCATATTATCTCCAATTTGCGGTATGTTTTGGTAAGGAATATTCTCAATTTGCATCTTTTCTATTTTGCGCTGGTGTATTGAAGCCTCCGTCAGATCGAAACTTTTCGAAATGTTTGTTTTTTGTTTCATCAGTGGAAAAACATTGTTTTCCTTCGGCCAACATCTGTAGAGCACACAGTTTTCTGCAGATCTTCCATTTCTAGTATCTGTAATATAGGGCCTAATGTTGTATATAATTACAGGTGTACCTCGATAGTACGTACACCTTTGCTATACATTTTTGGCTCATCAATGAATCGCACCTTTGCCCCGCTAAGCGCTTGACGGGGTTAGATCACAGAGAACAGACATTCATCTTGAGCTCGCAGAATGTGTAAAGACTCAGTCGCCATTTTGAAATTATGTGGTAATGCTAGGTGTTAGGTGGCGCTCACATCACTGACAGAATTTCAATGGTCATCAAAGCATGCGTCACATTTTCAGCAAAATATTGAACAGATTCTATAGCAACTAACATGTTGTTTACCCAACCTAACATAAAAGCATTGGCGGAACTAGCGCTCATTTCTAGGGAGGGCTATAGCTCCCGGAATTTTTTTCAACCGTTTTATTTCGTCGGCATATTAAAATTTAATGCACATTAATGCCTGGAATCTTATAACAGTCATGCAAATAAACTTTACTCTGAAGTTTTTCGTATCTATAGTTGTCTAACTATTGGTTTTTCAAAAATTAAAAAACTTAGTCAATTTTTCTAGGGGGGGCTAAATCTTTTCTAGGGAGGGCTTAGCCCCCCCTAGCCCCCCCCTAGTTCCGCCAATGCATAAAAGTAAACAACGTATTTGGAGAAACTATTTCGGTAAATAATAGTTTTCTGAACAGAATGAAATGAATGTGGCAGATGGAGTAAGCGGAATTGCGTGTAGATGACTTTCGCCAATGCATCGATATTAAAACTGGTCCGTAGTCCGAAAGACAACAACCAATTCCGTACACGTTGGTCTGAAAAAAAGCGGTAAGGGTTATCTCGGCTACGAATTCGTTGTTAAAGAGTCATTGGTGTAGACCGAGAAAATGCCTTGATTATAGCAGGTTCGAGATATCAGAGATGAGAAGAGTACCGCAAGTGCCGCTGCGGTTGCGTCAGGCAGTGTTAAGCGAAAGAATGACACGATCCAAGCCGGAAAAACTCTAAACCTATCAAAACTATAAAAACTTGAAATGCTATTTGGGTTCTTTTACCAATTTTTAACCGCGTTCAACAAATAACATAAACAACCGAACAACAACCGTTGCTACAGTAACTAACATTAGAGTTGCTAGTATTTGGAATATGCAGGATATAACAAAAAAATATAAAAAAGTTGGCAACGAGGCTTGTGTTCAACTGGTGCACCCTAAAGGGCCAGACAGAATGCTGCGTCAACGCGTCCGTCAGCGTTATTCTGACAGTTTTCCCATGGGTTTACTGTCAAATTGACGCTGACAGATGCGTTGACGCAGCATTCTGTTTGGCCCTTAAGAGAGATGTCGCTAGTGTCTTGTTCAAAAGTTTACACATCATTTGCGTTAATCTTTATATGAACATAAATGTCTGTTCTCTGTGGTTAGATTAAATTACGTAAAAGCGAAATAAAAATTCTTTTCACCGTATTTTCAAAACAGATATGTGAGTGATGTAAAACGCTGCTACAAAATTTCAACAAGTAATATCCTCCTGTTGATATCGTATTTGCCGTATAACGAAAAATTACATCATTACCACCCTAAAATAACATTTGCAAAGCAACTATGCTTTGTAAGCAACCAAAGTTTACGTTAGATTCAAGCTGTCAAAGTAGTCACCCATCCATGCCAATGTAGTTAATTTACTCGGAATCTGCACCGATAAATCATTGAATCGCACTTTTACCCCTCCTTACTCTATTGTTAATTTGCGTGGCTCTGAACCCGTCAGAGGGTTCTACGTCGATACACAATTCACCTCAACCTAGGGGTTGAGGATAAGAATTGTACGGATTCAACACACGCTAAAGAAAAAAGTCAAAAATAAGCTGTAATTAGCCAACGAAGTTACTGATTTTTTTCTGAAAAGATTAACTTCTATAACGGTTTAATGGAAACTCACGAACAAGATACCGTTCCGTTGATTTCGTTCTATGAGTTTTTTTATCTTTTAATTATCGTATCAGCACACACACAAAAAACGGCACATAACCGGTCACCTTTCCGGTCAAATCAATTAGAATGATTCATGAAAGTGCTTTTTCTTCCTTTTGGCAAATGAACAATGCGGCGCAGCCGCCAAAAAAGCTCACGTCACGGGGCATCTTCCCACCAAGTTTTAACTTCATCTCAGCAGCAGCAGCGGAGCTAGAAGATAGGCTAGGTTCAAGCTCACGGTCTGAGGCTGAGCCAGAACTGGGCCAGCCAGCGTTCCCACTAATTGGCTGCGAAATAACCTTCCATCTTCGTTGCTGTCGGGATCGGCATCGGGTGGCCAGGGGGAGCAGAGCAACCGAATTGATTAGCGGTGTGTCCCAAAGAAGCACCACGAAGGCGCAGCGAACTGACTGACCGACCGGCAGGCCGGCCTGGCATAACGGTATCTCGCGCTAACCACAAAATGCAGGCGACGACGACCTGCGTCGCGACGGAAGATAAGATAAATCACAACACATTCGCTGCTCGTCGTTTTGGATCGATTCTCGATCTTCTTCTAGTTCCCTAATGGGAACGGGGGTGGATGGTGTGGTTGGAAGGGGGAGGAAAACAGCAACAACAACAACAACATGTACAAATAATCAGCAATCTCCGTCCTGCTGTTTGTTGCCTATTTCGCCGTCGTCGCCGACTTAGATTAGGCGGTGGTGGAGCAGAGAAAAAAAGTGAACTGCAAAAGGTGAAGATTCGCATGCATGCTTGGATGCATGCTGGTTGGCCCGGCCGAAGGCCGGGTGACAGCTGCGAGGGTAAGCGGAAAAAACGGTAGCTTCATACGGTGCAGTACCAATTTTCCGGCTGATGCTGGTAAGTAAGAGAGCTCGAGCCTCGAGCGGACATCATTGTGTGATTGAGATGAATTTGCTAAAACATGGCAGAGATTTATCCGGCGGGTCATCCCGAACGTTTTTCGTCTGCGAGATGGTGGGTTGGGTGGAAGCGGTCCCGCGTTGGCTGAGTGTGTTTTTGCCAGCCAGAGAAGAGTTATGCCTATGCCATCAGCAGCAGCATGGCTGGCCAGAGACAGCAGCCGGCATCGCTCGCTATGCTGCTGTGTGCTGTGCGATGCGAGCGAGTGTGCGGAGAGGAGTAGCTTCTTCGCTGCCGTAATGAGAGCATCGATCGGATTCAGCTAACTAGCTTCGTGTTTTGGTGTTCAGCAGCATGTATAACATACGACGGTACACACCGGACCGGACCACAGGACAGGCCGGTGGCAGGACAAGCAAGCGCAAGCGAGACTGACGGCGGTGGATGGCGGCGAGTGTGCGAGCGTGCAGAGCGAGAGCAGCGTTTGATGTTCCTTTTTGGGGAGTTGAACCGAGCCCGGGTGGGTGATTCTGCTGCTGCTGCTATGGAGAGTTGAAAAGTTCAACGAATCCATTTGTTTCGTCAAGTCAATGAAAATTAATTTTTATTTTGACCTTTTTTCACGGAGTTTATGTCACAGTGTGAACTGAAAGTTTACGAAACGAACGAATCACGCTCGCTTTTGCCAACCAGTTTCGGGAGGCTCTAATTAAGCTTCGATTGTATTGGCCATAAAGGATCGTCAGCTGGAGATGTGCCGCTGCTGATAGGGGAAGTCGTCGCCGTCGCACATGCTCTTGATTGAATGCTCGCCTGGCGGCGTCACCGCCGAAGGAAGCACACTGAGCGTGGTAGCAAAGCCAAATAAAAATGAATCTCTCGCTCGATTTGAGCGCTGTTCAACTTTTATCAAGCGCTGGCCCTCGTTGCTGCACACACGGGCACGGAGCACACGCCGTGAGGTGAGATATTCTACTTCTGACCGGCCGGTTCCGATGAGATAGGAAGAGATTGAAGAACTTATCGGCAGTTTATGCGGGGCCTCGGGTGTGGAACGGATATAGCAACGGGGATACTCTTCGGTGGACCACAGCGGACCAACCGTCGATGACGACGACGGCAGCGGCAACGACAGGGAGAAAACCCATCCCTCTCGAGAGTGGATGTATGCTTGCTTGCTTGCTTTCTGTGACTGTGACCCACGCGCGCGCCTCTCCGGGAGCACGGCGGGTGTTTTGCCACTCCGCGCGCGCACTCTTGAAGATCTCAGAAATTCTCGAATCCCTCTGCCGAAAGGCTTCCCTCTCGAGTCGCCGAGCGCAGCGGGGAGAGTTTTACCAAAGGTTGCGCGCTCGAAATTTGAGTTTCGAAAATTTTGAACTCGCGGCGCGCGATCTTGGGTTGGTGTTGGAGACCTCTCACCCTGCCTGCCTGTGTTCCGTCCGTGCCGGGCGTTTCGTCCGTGTCCGCGTTTGACCACCGTGCCGTGTCGTCGGTGCGGTGCGGCTCCTAGCTCAATCTTCATGAACTCCTGGTACGGCCGGGACCGAATTCTCTCGCGAATCGGAATGAGAAAGTTATTTTACAGTTCCTTCTTGGGCGATGAGTTTTTGTCTTGAGGAACCAACTGCGAGAGAGGATTTCGTCGTGTGCCGCCGCTTGCAAGCACACGGCAGTCTGAACGACGGTGTCCTGAATCGAATGGCCGGGCCGTGTCTGTGCCATGCCAAATGACTGCCGTACTATCTTTTGATTGCTTATAATTAAAGACAAATCTTTGCCCGTATAAGTCCCGCCGGAGTGGACAAATCCAAGCTTAATTTTGCCTAATTTGGTACCGCCCGCTGGCGGGACGATGAGATAACGCAATATGCAATTAGCTTGGCGGCGGAGAACTGCCCAGATGGCAAACATCCTCTACTATTCGTATTTATACCGTCATGCTCAAACAAAACAGAATCGTGATTACTTTTCCATCGGAATGAATAAAAATCTGCAAGTATAAACACACGTAATTTTTGCTCATTTATTAAAACTCTAGCGAAATTTTCTCTTCACAAATCGGTAACATTCCCTCGGGCGAGTTAAGCGGAGCAACTATCCTGCCACAGCTCATCCCGGGTGCAGGTCTGATGGTAGAAACTGAAGGAAGTTTCCTCAGCGCAAGGCATCGCTATCGGAGCGTAAACCGCCGGATTGGACGTCAACGGACGGCACTGACAGAACCGTTTCGAATCCTCGTGACATTTTAACTCGTTAATTTCCGCGTAGGTACCGCACAGTGCCGGTGGATCCAGGCACAAATCTTCCTCATCAGGTTCATCGGGACTGGTTCCCGTGAAGCAATCCGCCTCGTTTCGCATATCCGGATGGACACAAACCTGATGGCGGAAGCTGAACACGGTTGCATCGGCGCAGGGCATTACCTGGGGGCCCCAAATGCCGCCCGGGGTGGGACGACACTGGCAGAAATAGGTCGGCAGTCGGTGGCACCACAGCGTGTTGACTTCGGTGTACGTTCGGCAGGCGATTTCGATGCAATCGTCGACGGTTTGTGACGTGGCAAATGCTGCCATGCAAGCCAGCAGCAGCAGCAACGAACAACAGCAGGAAGCAAACTTCATTTTTGGCTAAGAGTTCAAACGTTTCAAATCACTTCGACAAACTGACGGAAAAACGGGCGAAACGTCGCAAATTATGCAGGTAACACACTTATCAAAATGGGTGATAGATTTACAACCCATTAAATCATACTTTTAGCTAACCCACAAAAATACTAGGAAACAGAAAGCCAACCATTCCGTAGAATGTTAACCATTGAAAGTAGATTTACTTAGACTCACAAAAGCAGCCCTTTATTGGCACCATAAATTAAAATGTTTTTTTTTTCTGTTGCTCGTTGACACACTAATCGAAGACCAATTTACGGTTTAAAATAGCTTTCGATTGTAGAGTGCAGAGCAGATAACAACTGGAGCTGGCAGTAAAAGTTTATCGTGTTTAAATGTTTACCGATTTATACTAATAACGGCGTCATTTTTTATTTTTTATTTCCGGAAACATGAATGAGTGACAAAACTTTTGGTGCGCGTGAAAGTGATTCAACCCTAAATAACCCTAAAAATTCACCGTGCAATTAACTGCATCGCATTGCAGCTGTCAAACTCTAGATGAGTACAATCAAAAACTGTGAGAAAAATAAAACAATAATCATAGCAAGCCTGCACGAAAATGTGCATTCCCTGCCTGCATCAACACAAATGATTGTTGCTAAAATTTTGACAGTTCGAAAATTGAGCACGCAGCCGAGGATCGTAGCAAACTATGGCTGTGGGGGAAAATTTCTGATTGAATTTGAAGCCAAATTTGGCTTCTGACGCAAAGTGTGAGTTTGGTTTGGTCTTGTGTTTATAACAGTTTGTGTATATGAAAAATACACGATTATGTTTTCACTGCCAAGAGCAACAACAATCATAGAAAAGTGATGATTGGATCAAATCGTGCCGGTTGATGAAGACTAAAAGGCGAAATCTGAGCAACTTTTAATAACGGTGAAGGTAAGTGGTGTCGATCGAAAAGGAATTCTTTGAACACCAAATAAAAACCTTTAACAAAGGTTTTACTACCTCCCAAATAATTACAGAAAAACTCTTAAGCTTGTGTTTATCTCAGGAAACAATATTATTATTTTGAGAATCTGTCTCTACTGTTGTTACGGCCATACTATGACAAATCAATGAAAACCCTTATTTAGGACCAAAAAGCACCTCACAACAGGAGAGAGCTAGAACTAAGTTTTAAAATCATTTGTGTGCACCTAAGGTTTACTGTCAGAAGTCCTATCGTAATTTTACAGAGCTTAGAGTAATACTTTTAAGCAACAATTTGGGTTTTATTGTACTCTATTAGGGGCTTTTAAGACCAAATTTATACAGCTGATAATAAGCTCCGTTTAACCGTTTTAATGCTTAGTGATCACTCCTCAGAAGGATTTCTTAAGCAAGCTTCCGAATAATTGTTATTGCTCCTATAATCCCAGTTGGGTGT
The DNA here is from genome assembly GCF_943734655.1 of Sabethes cyaneus. Taxonomy (NCBI): domain Eukaryota; kingdom Metazoa; phylum Arthropoda; class Insecta; order Diptera; family Culicidae; genus Sabethes; species Sabethes cyaneus. The sequence goes on from NC_071353.1 coordinate 172,443,813, forward strand.
GATTTCTGCATTTTTCGGCACGTTTTTACAAACTTTTCAAGTAAAATGTGTAGTTTTATTACGGTCTACTGGAAGCAACAATAAAATCAACTGAATTTTTCACTGGTTGACGGTGGCCGCCATAGACTGACACGGCTTTTCGTTTCGTACTGCAAAGCTGAATAACCTAAATCAGTCAGCTACCCTGCTTTTTTACCTTCAAAGATGTGAGAAGAAAATTTCCAGGTTTACTGTTGTATTCCAGGTTAGTTGTTGATTATCTGAATGGATAAATGGAACATTTTCAGCAGTATCCGAAGTAGCACAGCATATGCGCATTAAATTTTATTTAAAATAACTTTTTTTTCGAAATCATGAGTGAATTTTCTCAACAGTTCAGGAAAAATAGTATGTTCTAGCACAAGGATTTTTTTTAAATATTGATTTCTTCTCTGTCTGTTTTCAGTGACAAAAATTTTATCCAGTTATCATGCAATCCGAATAAATGGTGTCCAGGAAAATCCGATAATTTCTCCTATAGCATTCTGGGAAACTATGTCCTATGTATGTCCTATGTCCTATTTCATGAAACTCGGGAAGCCTTAAGCCTATTTTGTACGACAATTTCGCCCAAAAAATGAGATATAATGTTCTTATCTGAAAGTCTTCCGGAAGCTGCCTAAATGCCACTAACAGGTCGCCTGAAAGGGTCTGCAAGTAACCTGAGTCATCTGGCTATCGTCTAAAAGTCGTCCAGAAATCGTCTGAGAACCGTTTAGAGACGTCTCGAAAATATTTCGAAAGGAAACCCTAAATCGTTTTAAAGCTTGTTTAAAAGCCATGTGAAGGTCGCCTGAAAGTCTGTGGGCAAGCCATCTGCAGCACACCTGATCCTGAAGATTGTTTGAAGGTTAGCTGAAAGTAATCTAACAGTTATTTGGAGCCCGTCCTAAATTCGTCCGGAAAATGTCTCAAATCCGCTTTAAAGTAGTGCAGAAATCGTCTGAGGGCCGTCCAGAGGACGTCGTTGAGAGCCCAAATTCCTTAAAAGTCAGCTGCAATTCATCGGAAAGTTGCCAGAAAATCGTTGGAAAATGATCGAAATTTCGTTTCAAAAATCTTCAAGAAACCTTCATAAAGTCTTTTGAAAGTCATCTAAAAGTTGTCAAAAATCATTTATCAGGTTTCAAGCAGCCGTCTCCATTCAACTCGATTTTGGGCCACTCAGCACTTATTTCCCAGCAACGTGGCACGTCGTTTTCAGAGCCATCTCGCACGTTGGACCCCTCTGTTGCGTTTACGAAGAATCGTTGGATCTCCTAAGTAGTGTTATTGTCCGTGGTCACCAGCGATCTCAAATACACGAGCTCGTCTACCACTTCTAGTTTGTTCCCATCCATTGAAGGCACACCGTTTTGTCTCCCATAAGCCGCTTATTTGGTACTCAATGCCTTTATTTCAGCCCGATTCTCCTAGACTTCATCTTCAATCTAGCGTAGGTTGCCTACGCTACGCCGTCTATGATATCAAAGTCATCTGTCAACCCTAGAAGTACCGTGGCTGGTTTCGATCAACTGTATCGTGTGCTGCTTTAAAGTCGATAAAGATGTAATACGTGAGCAGGTTTTACTGCCGACCTTTCTGCAAGACCTGTCGGATGGAACCCATTTGGTTCTTAGTGGCGTAAGTTCCTTTGTACCCGCCCAGGTAACTAATAAGCAATAAGCCGTTTATTAGCGTATTGTCCACCACCCTGTGCCGAGTTCCTTATGTTAAGCAACGTGTACACCAAGTGTGATGAATAATCATTCGTTAGTTTCGGAGTTATGGTGGTGCCTGTGCATACTAAAAATACAAACAAACAAAAATTCATCTTTGTTTTGTTTGGGTTTGGACCTCCTCTGTTGTCAGTTTTTCAATCGAAACTTAAAAACATAGTCCTATTGATTATTAAAAAGATTACCTAAAGAAACAAAGTGGGCGCTATCTAGTAAGGGTGCTCTTTGTGAAGAGTCACCGACTAAGTTGAAACGAAAATTGTTGAAAATGGAGACAAAATAACTGTGAGAAACGTTAAACATTACAAAAATTGACTGATTTGAGCAATATTTCATACCTTGATTGCCCTGCCACCTGGTGATGAGTCCACCTAAGTATCACGAATCGTACAACACAGTTGTGTACAGAAAAAAAATAACAGTCAAGCAACTACGCTCGAAGCTTTGTTCGTACTGCCAGCTCCACTAAGGAGCGAAGAAGTCGGACATCGAGAGGCACTTCGTGTCTACCTGATATGCCCTCCAGGCTATTCTGAAGAATGGCTTAACCATGAAGTCGAGTCCGATCATCCAGAATGAGCGGCTGGCGGTACTGGTGAAAAACATCTTTCCGGCGAAGCGCGACGTCGTATGGACATAATGGATGACCAGACCTACTTGACGCTGGGCAGCAACAACTAGTAGTCAAATGGGTACTCTCGGAAAAAGGTCGTTTTTCCTTCGCAGCTTGCAGCTAACAAGTAGTAATACAGTACAAAATGCCTGCCTTTTGTGGTTGCTTTTGAAGTTTTTTTTATTGCCATCCAAAAATAGGTCATTTTTTTAATACGTGCATTAGACTGCCTACAATATTTGAAGGTGGCCCTTTAATGGCGATCCTGCCAGGTTTTTGTTTTTTCGCGCATTTTAGCTTAAATTGCATAAATGGAAATAAACCTGGGAACGTCCAAATTTCCCTGCACAGTTTTTTCAATTGAAATATAAAAAAAGAGATAGTCAAAATGGACATTGAAAAGTCTTCCCAAAAGAAAATCCAGACAAAATGGACCCCATCCAGTAATGGTTCCTTTGCGACGAGTGCCTAAGCTAGTTGAAACGAGATTGATTGAAAACGGAGACGATAAAGAACTGTGGAAAACTTCAGATATTGTCAAAATTACGAACGGTCAAAAGGATTACGGGTTAGCAAATCTATTTATATGAGAGGCTTATGTCTGTACCGAAAACCAGGTCTCTGACAGGACGTCATAAGAGGCTTATCGGTGACTAAAAACAGATCCCTAACAGGACGTCATGCTTTCGTGGCAATGGGTTGTATTCTCAGTCATCTCACTGGTCGACTGCTGGACTGCTCGATTGCCCAACTGGTTGACTAGACTGCTCGACTGGACTGGTCGATTAGACTTCTCGATTTGATTGCACGACTGGACTGCTTAACTGAGCTGCTAGACTGAACTGTTGGATTCCACTGTTCGACTCAACTGCTTGGTTGGACAGATCGACTTGACTGCTTGACTGGACAGCATGATTTATCTGCTCGACTCGACTGCTGGAATGAATTGCTAGACTCAACTACTCGATTGGACTATTCTAATCGGCTGCTCGACTCAACTGCTCAACCCGATTGCTCGATTCAATTGCTCGACTATACTACCCGATTTTATTGCTCGACACATCTGACAGCTTGATTTAACAGCTCGACTAGACTGCTCGACTTAACCAGTTTACCCGACTGTTCGACTCAACTGCTCTGCCCATAAATGAAAAATTGGCTAATATGCCACCGACATGAACTTGAGAAAAATGCAATTTTATTACCGTGAAAGCACCTAATTCCGATCACCTAAGGCATGATTCATCTTTGAGTCCCTACTGAAAAATAAAGGTTACACATTTATTTACATAGTATGTGTCTTTAGCAAGTATTTTCAATTATGTTTCATGGAAAAATGTTAAAATGCCTAAATTATTAACCGAAAGTTACAAAAAATGCATCCAAGTATGCAGTATCAGTGCACCTAATTCCGATCATCAAATTTAAGGGGTGATTCTAATTCTGATCACGTCATGAGTAGCTATTAAAGTATAAACCTATTGTCAATTTGTACTAAATGGATACGAAAGTGAAAGTGGATCTGAAATGTTTTGCGTTTATAGAGTCTGACGACAATTCCCCTACCAGTCATCTTCTGCTTACGTTAATGATCATTATTATCATTAGAGCACGACAAGCGGATTATGAAACCTTCCCCTTCTTTTATCTTCGTTCAACTGTTACAATTATAAAAGAACTGAGCCACATTCAGCCTTCAAATCAGAAAGGTTGTGTTCCAGATATGACCGCGTAGTTGGCGTAGAACTACGTTAGGCTGTATTTCGCGAAGAAACCTCGAATATTAAAGAATTTTACACCATATTGATATATGTGTAGCGTAATGTGAGAAAAAACAAACAGCATTATAATATTATCTTGCTTAATAAATTGGAGCGTATTTTTGGTAGGAGAGGTATTTTGTGATACCAAAAAAGAAGATTTTTACCAGTGCCAAAATCGGAGTATATCAGTATAGAAATCTGCCATACGCATCCAGTTATCAACAAAGTTCTAGGAGAGAACTCAAAGTCCTCAAAGTAATATGTTATAATAAGAGAACAGGCATTAATAATGGCGTGTGTAATGGTCCTCCGTCTGTCCGCAGCCTGGGAAGCAAGACTATCATACGGAAAATATTTGTAGAAATTTTAGCTTTAAAGTTTTCGTTAATTTTCACGAGTCGCGAATAGGTACTTCAAGAATTTTTTCGGAACTGTTGTCTTACAAGGAAACACGGCTAAAAGAATATTTGTGCATGTGAAGTAACGCAGCAATTCTCAAAGTGCAAGGAAAATCTGCGATTCTTTTATCTGAGAATAGTTTTGGATGTTTCAATTGTTGCTTTGCGTCAGTTAGTTGCCTGCATTATTTACTATTCAATAGTCAAGCATTAATTTCTTTCGAAAATGATGGAGAAAACAAGGCAGAAGGGATCCGTAGTGGTGCTAATGTTTATTTGTCCGTCAACTCAGTATAAGGCATTAAGATCCTCTATTATACAAAAACGAACATGTTTCGAAAAAGCAATATAATGGCATCGATCTTACTTCAAAATCTGCTTAACCCGTAACCGATACCGAGGCCGTCAAAGCGGCAAGTTCAGCTGGACTAGAACTAACACGTAAATGACAGAAAGGAAGGACAGAACAGATGCAAAATACGAAATAGGACCTGTAAACTGAGGTTTGTAACGAAGATTACTTCAGATACCCTTTATAGCAGGTATGTAGGTACAAGGTAGGGTATGTGTCCCCAACAGCATTTTGATTAGAGAACTATACGGCATTTGCATCATCTATACGCTGCAATCTCATTCTGTTTTTATTTTCAACACTATTCTCAGCTTTATCTCAGCTATCCACTATTTTCCGATCTATCAACTCCCTATCTGGCATCGGGCCCCAGGATTCACTCGATCAGGAAGATTATTATTCTGAGATGCCAAACCTCTCCCTCTACCTTAGCACAGCATGGAAGGTATAGATATTTCTTACCGGCGACCTGGTCTCCTAGACCCCCTTATGCGCTAAAAAATGAAAATGAAAATGAAAAAAATGAAAGTTTTCGTTAATTTTCACTAAATAGTGATTGGCAAACAATCTTTTTAAGGAAGCCGTACAATTGCTGCATTGTTTATGATCAAAATCCATTTAATTTTTAATTTGATTTTAAATTGGAAGTGCTATTAGCGTTAAAAATTTTTCATTCTTTCGTGACGCTAGCTTGACTCCAAATTTTGGATTTATTTATTTATCCTGTCGTAAGACGTAGTTCTACGTCAAAAGATTTCAATATTTCCACCATGTTATCATGTTGCGGATAATTCTAAAATCCAAATAGCAACTTCGTTAACATGAATTTTGAGAGTTTATAACTTTGATATAGTGATCCGAATTAAAAGCAGAAAAAAAAGTTATGTTCATAATTCCGATCAATCACTTTAATGGAATAAATTTCGCAAATTCAGCATATTTTCAGCCAAATATGATATAAAACGGTTATATATACTTGTATCTATTTGTTATGATAGAATACCGAAGAAGGTAATATGTTTCCACGCTGCTATGATCTTAGCAAATTTGATCGTGCGCTTAGCACTTCGGCTAAGAAAATACATTTTGATGGCGTTTTTTGCGAATGCCTGTCGTATTTAATTTATTTTGAAGCGCTCGGTTCCCCAAAGACTGCAATTTTTTAACAATTGACACATAAACATATAGCACAAAAACGGAGCAGACTCATTTACTACAGATTTTGGCTCAATTTTTAAAAAAATGACTCTTTAGGCTGAGTGATCGGAATTATGAGCTGATCGCAATTATGTGCGGTCACGGTACTTTTGTCTGTAGAAGATGTTTTACGCGGTAATGGCAACCTGTTTAACGTGCATATTACCCGTCATACACGCCGAAGCCGCACCGTCGAGTTCAAACAGCGATGGATGTGGCCAAATTCCCTCCGCCGGACGTTTTGCCTTTCTACTATATAAATATATAGTATAAAGGTATAGAAATCACTTGGAAAACCGGAAATGGAAAGAAGGTCCTGCGGGCCGAATGTCATATACCACTCGACTCAGTTTCGAAAACTGAGCATTTTCTGTGTGTGTGTATGTATGTGTGTGTGTGTGTGTGTGTGTGTGTGTGTGTGTGTGTGTGTGTGTATGTAACGCTTTCAATCTCACTCACTTTTCTCGGAGATGGCTGGACCGATTTTAATGTTCTTAGTGTCAAATGAAAGGTCTAGGTGTCCCATTGGTCGCTATTGAATTTCATACTGATCGGACTTTTAGTTCAAAAGTTATGTATAAAAATACGAAAAATATGGGACTTCATTATCTCATAGATCCCTTAACCGATTTGAACAAAATTGATTGCATATGAAAGAGGAGCCTTACAAACCCTTAACGCCCCTTAATTTCATGATGATTGGACTTGTAGTTTGAAAGTTACATAAAGAAATGTGAAAAAATAGTATTTAAAACATATTTTTGTAACATTTAAGAATTAATTCAATGAAAAACATCACACATTTTATTATTATTTGAAAATTACTGCTGAGATCTATCAAACGAAACCGAGTTATTGAAAATCGGACGGTTCATTCAAAAGTTATTCAAACTTTAACACTTGAGCACCGTATATAAAACCGTTAAAACGTGTGAAATCAAAACATATTAATCAAATGTTGATTGTATTCAATGTGTGTGATGTATGTATGTATGTATGTATGTATGTATGTATGTATGTATGTATGTATGTATGTATGTATGTATGTATGTATGTATGTATGTATGTATGTATGTATGTATGTATGTATGTATGTATGTATGTATGTATGTAAGTGTGTATGTGATGACAATTTGCAATTTTTAAATTTGCATTGAAATTCAAGAAAAGTTAGAAACATGTCAATTGTCTGAAGTTTTTGAAGCCTCTTAGTGGAATACGAACTCTGAAATTAAAGAAAAGAAAAAACTTCTACCGACTAAATTCCACTATTTAATATTTATTCGCGACAGATACGTATACGCTTTGAAATAAGACACTGATGAAGCCTGCACGTCGTAGGCGAACTACGTATCTGTCGCAAATAAATATTAAATAGTGGGATTCAATCGAAAAGGTTTTTCTTTTCTTTGATTTCAGATTTCAATTGTCATTTTCTTCTCTTGCTGTTACTCACAATTGTACAAGAAAAGCAAAAAGCGAAAAAAAGCAGTTGATTTAAGCATGTAGGTAAAGTGGTGTATAGGATTAAAGTGTGTTGATTTTACCAAATAAATGTATACAAATTTCAAACACATTTTGCGCATCAATAGATGCTCTTTTCAATCATTAGATATTAGAGCTTAGAAATGTTATATGAAAAATAGGAAGTAAACGTTGCGCGGTAGTAATTTTGTAAGGTTTGTTTTCGTTAGTGACATTTTAAAGGACAGATGTCTTATGTCATGTATCATGTTTTAATAAATCCAAAATGACAAGCGCAGGAAATCATGTCAATCATATTTTTCATTCTCAAGCGTGTTTATGGCGCAACTTTTGCACTATTTTTCGACCTCGTCTTGTTTTCCTAACCCTCTAACATTGTAAAAACGATGCGATCAAGCTAATGACTATCTTTTCATGAAGGTACATTCAAAAGAAGCTCAAGCTTAGATTTTTATGCAAAAATAATTATCTGAAGGAGCACTAGCTAAGAAATTTCTCTTTTTCATATCTAATGCTCTATTCAGTTATTTTTTCTAATCCAGATATGTTGCAAAATTGAAGCCAAGCAAACTAATAGTAAAATTTTCAGATTAATCATTTTGTTGTAGATATCCTTTTTCTTCAAAAGCGAAGTATAATAAAAAAAATTCTGAACTCTTGTTTTTCAAAGATGCTAACTTTTGAACGCATGGTATTAATATCAAAATATCAAAACATCTGCTATGAACACATATTTCATATTGTCAATTCAAAACAAAACAGTCTAAGTTAGTTAGATACTGATGAAGGTCACACGTCGAGACCGAAATACGTATTTATCAATAGAGCACAGTAGTAGAATTAAAGGATATAAATAACTTTTCGTTTTACTTCTTTTTTATCAATTCAAAAAAAGTTTCGTATGTGGCTCTGAAACCCGAAAGTTAAGGCCGTCTGTAGACCCGTTAGAGAGTTAATTTCTAATTTTCTATATATATTCATTCAAGTCTGCATAAATTATCTTTTGAGTTAACATTATTTTTCTATCAATCACGTAAATATTATAAAACTAAATAAGGTGTTCATCAAGTAACATAAATGACGCTTACAAGTATTTACGCACCGAAGGAAAGAAAATATTATTATTCTACGCAATACGTTGTGAATTTTATTGGCAAATTTTTGAGGAATTTGAGGAATATGGAACGGATATTGAAGAAAATAGTCAAGTTAATTATAGATGTTTCTGAGAAATTAAATAATGATTATTGAGGCAGTAGAAAGGCTAGGTCACGCCGCTAGGTGGATTAATTCGGGTTTTTAACGCAGTAGCCAGTTTTTCATTTATAAACACAAGTAGAGTTTACAATTCGGGAGCAAATTTGGCTAACGTCCATACGTTGTGAATTATCTCGTGTTAGTGGGTCTACAAAATGGCTTTAAACTACCTAAACCAGTACGGAAGCACAAGTGAAGACGAAGTGGACGACGAAACAAGTAATCCGAGCACCTCGGAGAAGTTGTGAACGAAGCGTGTGCTTCAAGCGCTTGAAGCCAGAAGGAAGAAGCTGCTACTCCATGCCGTCATTAATGGAAGCTGCGAATCCTACCGTCTAGATTGTAAAAAAAAGATGAAATGTGAAAAAATAACAAGATTCGATCCAAAAACCTCGCGATTGCTAACCTTACGTCTGAAACCACCACACCACATGATCAGTTTTAATGTGTGATGGAAAAATGCGAAATAAGAACACATCGGTTGCTGTGCATGCGGTTTGAAATCATTAAGGATATTAGCCAACTTCTCATTTATTTTGGATATTAGCCAAAATTGTTTCACGTTCTGTGCCTCCAAAAATACATTTTTTTTACAATCGGCTTCCGTGGGAACATTGGTTGGAGTGAATGCTATCATGTGATATTATGATCTCAATTTTGGAAAAAATGGCATATTAGCCAATTTTTCATTTATGGGCAGTGCTCGACTCAAATGTTCGACTTAACTGCTCAACTAAACCGCTTGACCCGACTGCTCGACTAGACTGATCAACTCAACTGCTCGACTAGACTACTCCATTAAACTGCTCGACTGAACTGCTCGACTCGATGGCTCGGTTCAACTGGCCAACTCGGCTGCTCGACTCAACTGCTCGGCTGGACTGCTTGACTGAACAGCTTGATTTAACTTGCTCGATTGGACTGGTCGACTCAACTGCTCGACTCAGCTGCTCAACTGGACTACTCAACTGCTCGAATAAACCGTTCGACTCGACTGCTCGAATGAATTGTTCCACTCGACTGCAAGAATGAACTGCTCGACTCAACTGTTCAACTTAACCGCTGGTTATATTTTCAATTTTAAATAATTCGATGTTGGACGTCAAACATTAGAAATGTGATTAGTAAATTAGTGATTTATCAGGAAAAAAACTGAATCAAAGTTACTCTCACTCAACGAAAAGGCTCTCAGCCTTTGCAAGCCATCTGAACTTTACATTCCCCCGCGACTGGCCTAGAATCGAGGTAATGAACAGCGAGGCAACCATTGCACCCAACCAACCAACCAAGGATGGATGAAGGTACCAGTACTTTCTCTTGCGCCCGAACCAACAACAACGCGATCCACCAGCGGATCCGCAACGGAACGAGATCCCGATTCCAGGGCAAGGCTGTCTCGGGATCGGCACGACCAATTCATGTCTGTCTGCGAGTTCGTGCGCGCTGCGTTTGTCGTGCGGCAATCCGCCGCGCAGCTCAAGTAAAAGCACGGTCGGAACGGAAGGCACTCCAGGCCTCGAAGTCAGTAACGAACGTTGTGCTTGTGGCCGGATTGCATAATCGATTGGTGGTTAAACTTTCGGTACAATCTCATTAATCTTCAGCTATTTATTTGCAAGGCAACCGGCATTCTGCCGGTCACACCTTGCTCGAGTGCTCGAGTCCGGTAAGTGTTACAGTTTTTACGCATCAACAACTAATCTTTTTGGCTGGCTGGCTAAGCTTTGATTTATGACGGTATGATGTGTGTTTCCTAGAAGCGCTTACGCGACCGGAGAACCAGCGCACGGCAGCGGCGGTTTGGCTTTGAACAAAACAACTCAATTTGTTGCTGTTTGGCGGCTAATTTATTACTTGGAAACTTGGACTCTACGCCGGTTTCTACAAACAAAGTTTCGAGTACCCTACAATAGCATCGTTGATTATCATCCTTCAGCGGCCGAGTAGGTAGTTGGCTAGTGTTGGCCGGATCGTGTTGAATTTGGAGTTTTTTTTTAATTTTTCGATGGTACGGTTTGGATTGCTTCGCACTTAACCGTCGCGTTGCTCGCACGCGTTGGCAAATCTGCGGCAGTGCTGCCAGACTGCTAGCGGAAAAAGAAGCGGTGAGGCTGTCAAGGCCGTTTTACCTGAGCTCGTTGCAGATTAGTAGTATAGGCATCTGTTTGCTGTTGGGTTTGGGACCGCACTTTGACGAGGGTCAGTTAGGCTAAGTTCAATTATGAAGGAGTTTTTTGTTGTACTATCAATACGCTCGGGGTTTCGAGGTTTCAGGTATTTGACTCGAACTTCCTGGTCCTGGGTCTGGTTGTTCTATTTCACTCTTCAGTCAGACACTTTTTGTCTGTTTTTTTAGCGAATAAATGGTACCTAGTTTGGCTACAAGTCTACTGAAAGCAGACTTCGTCAGTGCCTTTCTAATCGATCGTCACCAACAACGGAGAAATGAATCGTTATCGTGATGCAGCTCTCGCAGCCGGGACTAGACCGGCGAACACCCAATCCAAAACACTGGTGGGGCACCGCTCGGGCACTGTTTTCTTATCCGAGAGGACTATTATCTTCGCCGGAGATCTTCGCACGACCACGCTTTCATGACGATAGACCCGGTGAATTTCCCCACTTCTGCACTGTCGTCACCACCGCACCGGTCAAGATTTTTGCCGGCAAAACAAACATCGACAGGCGGTCCGCCGGGGTCTTTTTCATATTCCAACAAGAACACACCAGACAACGGCTACGGCGAAAAATACGAGATAATATAAAATATGATTGCATACCGAGGCAGCGAAAACAGCAGATCGATCGATCGATAGCCGTAGTTAACCGCGTTCACTGGCAGGAACACCAAGCGGTGAGGCGAGAACCCAAGGGGTCGAGCTTATCGAATTTAATGAGACATTAAAACTCATAATTCAGCTGGCAGCCAGACACTTCAAGACAGACTGGCATGGCACAAACCTTACCAGTAGGGGAAGACTGTCCAGAACGCACCGTGGGGGTAGAATGGCCCATGCTATTAATTGCTTAAAAGCACGGAAACTATTTGGTAAAATTATGAATGCGCATTTTATTTTGGTGTAAAACACGCTAATTCATAATTATGTAGCATGTAAAAGCATCAAACATAGCCACATCCAATAAAATCAAGCGATTATCCGCGATCTCATTCCACATGTAAGAAATCACGGTTTTCTCTTAAGCTTTTACCACTAGTCGGTATGCAAATTTTATAATAAATACAGTCTATCTAATTGATATACTGTCATACTCGATGATTCATCACAAAAACGGCATTAACTATGCATATTTTTCACATATATTGCAAAAAACTTCAAAATACAAAACAGGGGCAGAATGCATCACAGCGGGATCGAACAGTTATACAATATTTTTAATTTGCAGTACATCTTTTGTTTCGGATTATTTAATAAAAATGTAGCAATATTATGTATTGTATAGGACTTCGAATTTGCCTTAAACCTAATTGTACATTGTTTAACTTACAATATTTCATCACACATCAGTTGGAGAAAATTAGATGATTAAATTTTATTGCCAATTATGTTGAGATATGAACCCATTATGTCCCAGCAAACAAGCGTTTGCAACAAACGCTATAACGAACGCTTTCGCCATTTCGGCAGCCTAGTTTTAGGAGTTTATTTAACACGTGATTGAATGGTAATTTTTTCGGTTGCGTTTAACGCCTAGCTGGGCAAACTAGGTGCGTTTTGTCCACGGGTTTTGGCGTTCTGCCTCACATAATGATTTTGACCCTTGCCAAAAATCGTCAAAAATAACAAAAAATACTGGTTTTTGTTAGGAAATTTCACCAGGAGTAAGTGTAAAAAAGATCCCAAAGTCTTCTAGAAGTTGAAAAACGTGGAACAAACACGCCGTGGCTCTGCAAAATGATGTTTTGCTTCAGCGGTGCATTCTGCACCACCTTACCCTAGTAGTAGATCGGAACGGAATAGAATAGACAGTCGAAGCGCAGGCTGGTGAATGTTTGCAAAAAATATGACCCTCCGGAGGCAGATTGCCGTGCCGTGCCGTGGCTAAATGTCAACCAATTTGAAGCTGTGCCCGGTTCGGTGCAACGCACGATTAGCTGTCAAAATGGCGCCACCGTCGGTGGCAGGAACGGCTACCACCAACATGAGAAGCTACCTTGTTCTAATTTGTAAATTTTTTCTCCTACTCAACCACTATTCGGTGGCATTTGCTTTACAAACAATCCGCGTTAAATTAAGGCAGCAAACCGTTAGATAAGCGACCTACCCCCCTTCCCACCCTGGTGGGACCTCGCGGCAGGCAATTTTCCGGAATATAGGAGACTAAAATATGGTATTGGCATTTTATTTATTGGTTTCCATATCGATTTTCGCGTTCCGTGTGCGCGAGCGAGCAACTCTCGCCGCTCAATAAGGGGTCCGTCAGTCGTCGGCGTCGTCGCTTTGGCGACCTTCTCCTCCCCCCAGGGCAGACAGACATAAGGGCCTCCAGGTATGATTATTGATTTCGATATATTTGTTCAATGGGTGATTTATTTTTTATTTTTTATTTTAACTTAGCTACTTTGGCCAACGGCAACACAACAGCCGGGGCCAGCACAGTCGAGATCAGGAACGTAACGTAACACCATATGGGTACAAATTTATTGTATGGGACTTTTGAAATCGAATACAATTGCTGGTCTAAATGTTCGCCTTCTTTTAGGACGAAGAAAGAAAGCAACTGTCCTACTGCGGCGGCGGCGAATTAGGTGCGGCTCGGGGCAATTATGCAATGCATTCGTGTGAAATACGATATCGAGTGGCAAAAAAAGCAAAAGGTTTGACAGTTTGGAATGGAATTGTTATAGAACCAAACCGCATAAACTCCCACTAGCGTGGCCAGGCCAGTTAAAATCTAAATTCAAATTCATTTCTTATTTTAAGCCGTATTTGAACCCGAGTTTAAGTCCAATTTTAAGTCTAGTTTCAAGTCCAATTTCAAACACAATTTCAATTCCTACTTTAAGTTCAATTTCAAGTTTAATTTCATGTCCACTGCCAATTCTGTTTTCAATTTCGTCTTTAAGTCAAACTTCAAGTATATTTCCAATTTCGATTTCAAATCCAATTTTAAGCCTAGTTTCAAGTCCATTTAGCAACTCCTAATGGAGGGGGGGGGGAGATGTAGCGACCCTACCTTCCATATTACGAATTTTGGGGTCTATCCAGGACCTGAAGTATTAAAAAAGACCCCGGGCAATCCATTGCAAGTCAAAAGTAGCCGCGTTAGTAAGGAAATAGAACGATCTAACGGCGGTCTAAACTGATGAAACATTTTCTGCGAATGCGTGGCACAGTTTCTCCAAGGGTGCGCGTAAAAATATTAAATCTAACAAAACCTTAATTAAACTGCTTCTTTTCCGTGCCTATTTTATTTCGACAGCCGCATGGGCGCTGCAGAAGTTGCTGCTCCGCGGGACCAGTAGTTTCGGACCGCGCACAAGATAAGCGCAGAAAACGCGAGAGACGCTCTCCGCTTAACGTACTTTGTTTATCAATTGTTGCCTTCCGCCGCTTGCTTGCATGCAGATGAACTTGCGCGGAAAAACGACGGAAAAGGCATCCAGCGTATGGAGTTTGGCTATTACCAGAATAGGAGAAAGAGATTTTCAAAGTCAAATCGAGCAGTCTAGTCGAGCAGTTTAATCAAGCAGTCCGGACGAGCAGTTGAGTCGAGCAGTTGAATCGAGTGTTCGAGTCGAGCAGTTAAGTCGAGCAGTTGAATCGAGCAATTAAGTCGAGTAGTCCAGTCGAGCAGTTGAAACGAGTAGTCTAGTCGAGCAGTCGAATCGAATGGTTTAGTCAAGCAGTCGGGTCAAGCGGTTAAGTTGAACAGTTGAGTTGAGCAGTTCATTCCAGCAGTCGAGTCGAGCAGTTCATTCGAGCAGTCGAGTCGAGCAGTCGAGTCGAGTGGTCCAGTCGAACGGTTTATTCGAGCAGTTGAGTCGAGTAGTCCAGTTGAGCAATCGAGTCGAGTAGTTGTATCGAGCATTTGAATCGAGCAGTTGAATCGAGCAGTTAAGTCGAGCTGTCGAATCAAACAGTTAAGTCAAGCAGTTGAGTCAAGCAGTCGGGTTGAGTGGCTAAGCTAGTCGAGCAATTAAATCGTGTAGTCTAGTCGAGCAGTTGAATCGAGCAATCAGGTTGAGCAGTTGAGTCGAGCAGCCGATTCGAATAGTCCAACCGAGTAGTTGAGACAGGCAGTTCATTCAAGCAGTCGAGTCGAGCAGTTGAGTCGAGTAGTCCAGTCGAGCAGTGGAATCAAGCAGTTGAATCGAACAGTTGAGTCGAGCGTCGAATCGAACAGTTGAATCGAGCAGTCTAGTGGAGCAGATAAATCATGCTGTCCAGTCGAGCAGTTGAAAGTGCAGTTAAGTAGAGCAGTCAAGTCGAGTAGTAAGTGAAGCATATGTGTCAAGCAGTCGAATCGAGTAGTTAACTCGAGTGGTCCACTCGAGCAGTTAAATCGAGCTGTTTAGTCAAGCAGTCAAGTCGATCTGTCCAATCAGTCAAAAGCAGTTGAGTCGAGAAGTCGAATCGAACAGTGCAGTCGAGCAGTTGAGAAATCGAGCAGTCCAGCAGTCGACCAGTGAGGTGACTGAGAATACAATCCATTGCTACGAAAGCATGACGTCCTGTCAGGGACCTGGTTTTAGTTACCGATAAGCCTCTATGACGTCCTGTCAGAGACCTGGTTATCAGTACAGACATAAGCCTCTTATATAAATAGATTATATAAATAGATAGTTGTAACCCGCGCGCGTCGCCCCGCGTCTGATGGATCATTGTAGGTAGCTTTTGCTCATGCTTACCGCTAGATGGACACTAAAGGCCCACGTGGCATATTTAGAGTAAACTTTAAGGCTGATACAGATTACACGTCCTAATACTTGCCGTTCCGTTGACGGTTGATAACGGTTAATCTGAACCGGTCTTTTTAGGTGGACCTATCAGATTGCAAGGCAGTTTGACAGTCGGTCATAGACGTTCGTCGAGAGTGTTTGACAGAACATGTCTGTCACTGGAACCATCTGTGAAATTTTTTATCTTTTTCAATGAGCCATTGAGAGCAAATTGGAGGTACGCTATGTAACGCTAACGCTATGTAACTCTATGAGGTGCAACTACATTACTTTTGCTCGTCTTGAATGTAATCTGGTATGATTGGTTTGAGTCTTTGCTTAATGCGGGCGATTATTACCACGCAAATACATATCGCGCCCCTCGTTTTGGCGACAGACATAAGCCTCTTATATAAATGGATAGGGCACTTACGGGGGCTAGTGCAACGATCGTACTGACTTTAGTATCATCGCCCAGCCGAGATTCGGACATACGGTGACTGGCTTGTTAGACCAACATCGTACATCGAAGCTAACTTGGCCGACAAATGGGTTAGAAAAAGTGAAACTGGGCGAGATAGAGAAAAGAATAAAAACTGGCATGCAAAAAAGAAAAAAGACAAAATTAGATAGAATGGGACAGAAAAGGGGAGAGAAATAGAAAAAACGGGACAAAAAAAAGAGAAAAACAGAAAGTACGGGAGCAGAAGAATGAAGATATACGAACAGAAAAAGAAAAAAACCGGGACAGAAAAAAAAATAAAATGATGAGAAAAACTGAAGACGGAAAACAAAAAGGTTAAAACGAAAAAGAACGTAACAGAAAAAGGGGAAAATTAGGACAAAATAAGGGAAAGAACGGAGCGAACGACCGCCAATGAAAAGAGGAGTTGAAAAGTAAAAAAAAAATGGCGAAAATTGTACTGAAATGACGTTTTCAAAACATATCTAATGAAAGAAATCGGTTGGTAAATGTGGAGCACCCTGTACGTCGGGATTGACCCCGATATGTACGTTTGAATTAAAGTACATATTCAGGAAAGCCGAGCTTTCAAGAGTAACTCAGGAGGAACAAAAAATTTTATCATTAAAAAAAGATTAGAAATTGACAAACAAGAAAAAATATTTCACAAAAAGTGCAAGTGACAGAACATAATTTTCCAACTTTTCTTTCGCCATCACTTAACATAAAATCGGACTTAAAAATCGAAATAAATTAATTTTAATTGGACCTGAAATGGGCTCTGAAATCGGACTTGACGTTGAAATTATACTTGAACTTGGCTTTAAAAAAGTTGAAATCAGACTTGAACACTAAACTAGAAGCTGAACTTATAGTAGGAGTTTATAAAAAAATGCAAAGAAATGATAAGAACCGGAAAGAGATGCGAAAATCGAATGAAAAAAAAATAACGAAATGGAAAGAAATAAAACGAAAGAAACGAAAAGAAACAAAAATATATGTAAAGATTTGAAGAGTAATGAAAAGACCTACATTGAACTGAAAAGTCAATGAATTGCAAATTTAACTGAAAAGAAGAAACATAATGAATTGAAATGAAAAAAGCATAAAAAAAATTAAATGAAAATAATAAAAAAGGTAAAAGAAAGGAAACGAATAAACAGAACGAGATAAAAAAAATTACAAGTAAAAGGCTAAAGATTTATTCGACATTTGAAGAAAAGTTACACATAGAGATGTAAAAACAGAAACAAATGAAATTGAACGAATGCAAATGAAAAAACTATTAAAAGTTACCGAACCGGCGCACTGTGGGCTGAAACCCAAATCTAGGTGGACAAAAGTAATAACCCTAAAACCGTTAATCCTATAGGTATATAGTACGTTCGGAATAAATTTGTTATTTCAACTTTTGCATTTTTTTGTGCCTATCATAGTAAGCGAGTGCAAGACATAAACTTTTTTATGTCTTAATTTAGCTGAATAAAATGTTCAGCAAAGTTAAAGAACATTAAATTTTGAGTAACTTTACTAAAGAAATGAAAGTTCTATCTCTTATGGTTGATGGGGTGGAGCTATTTAAAGTTTTTTAGTCGGGGTGGACCTAAGAAATCCGTTTTTTTCTTTATATCTCCTTTCGTGTTTATTTCTCACAATTCATGCCTTCTGAGAACTTTCACACGCATGGAAAACGCACATTTTGTTTGAAGGAATCAAGTTGCTATCTCCTTCGGTTCTGAAGCTACAGGCATTTTTTCTAAAAAAAAATATGCTTTTTTCAAATGTCAGTAACGTAAAAACTGCTCAAAAGCAGCAAGTAAAATTTTGTATAGATGTTGGCCTCCGAAATTAATTGAGATCACATCGGTCCAGGTTGGCCCTTTTAGAGGCTAGAGCGTATTGAATAACGAAGTAAAAATTACCGGTTTACTTACCCAAAATCACAATTTTTACGTTAATAGAATGAATTAAAAAAGCGAAAAGAAGTCAAAATGTATACCAAGTATAACTAATAATGGTATAAACTCAAAAAACTTTATTTTACAACGTTTCGACTCTATGTTTTTAGTCTTCTTCGGGGAAAGCGTAGAAAAGGTTACTGTTCGTGATCGTCGGGAAA
This sequence comes from Sabethes cyaneus, assembly GCF_943734655.1. Classification (NCBI taxonomy): domain Eukaryota; kingdom Metazoa; phylum Arthropoda; class Insecta; order Diptera; family Culicidae; genus Sabethes; species Sabethes cyaneus. Next base: position 172,462,118 of record NC_071353.1, read on the forward strand.
TAGCTTATTGTTAGAATATCTGGCACGAACGACAATAGCTGGTTAGGTTAGGATGGTCAACGCGGTCATAATGCTGCTTTGTACCGCCGCAACAGTTACAAAGTCTGTTCTAATGTTAATAGACTAGAGAGAATATCAAATTTTACAGTCGAAAAAATGGATTAATAAGTCGAAAAACACAAGTCAAGTTTAAATAAATTTATGCAGCAAAAAATACTAGGGTATTCCAAAAGAAAAGAAATAAAAAAATGGGAAGAAATGAAAGGCATGGAACAAAAAGCAAACAAATAAAATTGTGCTAGAATAAAAAGAAGCGAAGAAATGAGGAAAAACAAAAAAAAAAGACAGGAAAGGATGTACTCGAAAATTGCACTTGAAATTGTGTTTGAAATTGGACCTGAAACTAGACTTAAAATTGGACTTGAAATCGGTGATGAAATTGGGCATGAAATTAGAATTGAATTTGAACTTAAAGTTGAGCTTGGGATTGGCTTGATATTCAACTTGAAGTTTAATTTGAAACTGAAATTAAAATTGGAACTCTGTTCACGCAATCAATTTACCTTTCGCAAAAATAGTGGACGATTAAATTAAAAACTGTGGATTTCTGAGCTACAGAAATTAATTCGGTTTAGAAGTCCCAGCCAATGCCTCTTGGCTCTACAACAAATTTTACATAAATAATGCAGCCCAACCCCATGGAAACCAGAACCAACCATCGAATCCACACACAGCCTGCTTGATTCTGATCGACGAAGACCGATTGTGAAAAGGTCACATCGCTCGTCCAGTTAAGCTTTTCTTTCTGCACATACGACTGGCAGGCAGGCAGGCTGACAAAAGCAGTAGCGCGGTCGTATTTAAATGGCTTCGGGATTGGGCACATAAACACACAAACACAAGCACACACAGGTGGCTTTTCATGGTTTATAACTTTATGGTGTTGTAGTAATGCGGTTGCTTTACCAAATCACCAGTCCTAGAGTAGGGAAAAGAGCATACATATTTAGCACGCCTTAACTTACGACTGACTACGGTAGATAGCTTAGCGCTCGCGGTTACGTAATCGATCGACGGCGCCCATTTGGGACCGTAATCGTTACGGCTTCCAGATGCGAGCCACGTCACAGTCGGAGTGCACCGTCCACAAAGAATAGCTGCAATTTTCAATTTATTCACGATATTTTTAACATCTTGTCAACATTTTTCTTTTAAGTACTCTAAAAGTCGTTAAACTAGCTCTCGCACAGAACTCTCGTGCAGTCTGACAGTAACAATCGGACAAACCTTATTGAAAACGAATGAAAAACTACTCTGCACGATATGTAGCCGCAAACCATCACTTGCTGCTCCGTCCGCGTATTAGCTCCGGATAAATGATACCATTTTTAATTCCGCAGTATAAGCCGTGTAACAGCTGGGAGCACCTTGGCGATTAGTTCGACGACGATGGCGTCGTCGGTAGCTATTTTTCAATTTTCTTCAGCCGCCCGGCCCGAACGGCCGAACGCGAAACTAGTTTGTGGGCAGCTGGGCAGGCCCCAGCACCGTCCGCCGCTCCTAGAGTCGGCGTCAGGAGTCGATGGTGGTCGCAGAGATATGCCCTCCGGACTCATAATCGATGACATTTGACAGCTACACCACCGGGACGCCATTTTTTCGCTCTACCATTCTTCTCTCAGCAGAAGCTTAACCGCCCGGGGGTCAAATCTGCGCTAGTCATCCTGTCGTCCACCACCCTATCCACTACGTCGTGTCGTAATTAAATCCTGCCCTCTCCCTTCTGCTGCTCGTCGCTACCGTACCGCACCCCGTCGGACCGGACATAAACCGCAAAAAGACAGAACATAAATTGATTCATTATTCAGAATCGCAGACTCGGCAGCTGGAGTTCTAGTCGAAATTTGCCAAACACCCACCCCAACCGGGACCGGCCGGGCCGTGGGGGCTGCAGCTTCTGACATCTCACATTTTCCACCGATCGATCTGGTTCTGTACGTTAAAGAGCAAAAGCCCAACGCCTGACTGGCCCAGCCTAGCTGGGCTTTAGCCCTAGCTTAAGCAAAAGGCAGTAGCGAAGGCAGGCCACCTTCGAGTCGAGTGGCTGCCGATCGACCAACCGGCAGCATGCCGGTCCAAAAGGACGATCGTAGTAGACTGCAACCAAGGCGACGACGACGACGACGACGAAACTTTCCGCTAAATGGTTTCCTAATGCACATAAACAGTGTAATTTATTTCGAGCGTGACTATTAACGGTTCCATGTATGTGCGTCCGCATGCATGACATTTCGAGCTTGAGCCAGCCTGCCAGCCAACCAACCAGCGACGAACGACTAACTCGGTTTAGTGATTAGCAAAACTAGAACGTCCAAAAAGGTTGCGTACCGTACAATACTGTTTAGTACCTAATGTCGGTACAAAATTCAATTATATTTTTTGCGTTATGCAAAATTAATATAGGCTAATTTACGATTGTAATGCAATCGCTGTTGTGTGGAGTAATACCGAATCTAAGCGAAAATTACTGCCGAAGGGAAGGTGGCTGAACAAGCTACAATTAGCCGACAGTTGCTCGTAAAAATTAATGATTTTTAAATTACTACAGTGAGTCCCGTCACCTTAAACTTTTCCGTACGTAAGTTCTCCATTAACCTTCACACTGACACTCGTGTGGCTGTATATTAGAAATGTTTGCTTTAATTTCATTAAACGAATCCTAACAGTAATTAAGACGCCTCCTACTGGCGAACGCGAATCACTAATTTGCACTACCTAACCTATTCAGAAAAGATACATAAAAAGAAAAAGCAGTTATTGCTTCAGGCGTCTGTGAATGGTGTATATATTTTAGCTGAACGGCCTCGACGTGCTTTTCCATGACTTACTTTGATGACACAGTACAGGTACAGGACCTATTTCAAAACGTGACAGAAAAGCAGGAAATCATTAAACGGGAAAAACGGAACAGACGAAAGACGAACAAAAAACGGGCAAAATATGGAGTTAAAAAGCGAAAAAATTAAAAATTTCGACCGAAAAAGAGGAAAGAGGAAAGTGGAAAAAATTAAAACGGGAAGAAAATGACAAAGAACGATATAGGAAAAGAGAAGAAACGGGTGTGGAAGCGGGAAAAACGGAAAAAGGAAGGTCGGAACGGAACAGAGGAAATCTAGGACTCAGCAAAAGTGTGAAAAACGGAGCAGGAAAACGGAAATATGAGAAAAAATAGGGGTCATTCCATTTTTTTTTGTGTTAGTCGATAGACACATTGTTTCTTTGGCAAAGTTATGGAAAATATAAGAGCAAACAATTTCACTAGCGAAATGACATTTCTATCTCTATCGAGTGCAGAGCTATAGAGCATTTTCCTTGAAAATTCTTTAAACAATAGTTGTTCATACTTAGCTTATGTTGGTTGCATTTTACAGGAATATATGGTTCTAGGCGATTATTGAAGGACTCAAAATACACGTTTTTGCAGAAGATTGCAAATCTCTAGGACCTTTCCTTACAGAGTTATCACTTTTGACTCGTGAGGTTAAGGAAAAATAAAACTTAAATAGGCGATAACTTTGTAAGAAAAGGTCCTAGAGATTCGCAATTTTCTGCAAAACCATGTGTTGTAAGTCTTTCAATGATTGTCTAGAACCAGATACTCTTGTAAAATGCAGCCAACATATGCTAAGTATGAAAAACTTATTTTTTACGTATTTCCAAAGAAAATGCTCTATAGCTTTGCGCTCGATAGAGATAGAAATGTCATTTCTTTAGCAAAATTGTTTGCCTTTATATTTTCCATAACTTTGCCGAAGAAACAATGTATCTATCTACTAACACAAAAAAATGGACGTATATCGAGCCTTTAGCGAACGCGAAACATATAAAACGTACGCTTGCCGTACTCTTATTTGGGTGGCTGGAGATAAGCGGAACCCATGCAAGTTTATAGTACTCGACTGAAGTCATCGAGTAGTCGACCGGAAACCACCTGAAAGGCGTCTAAAGGATGCCTGAGAGCATGGTCCGAAAATCCCCTTAAAATCATTCGAATTTCATCTGATAGTCGTTTGAAGGACACCTGAAAGCCTTCTAAAGCATCACGTGAACATCGTCTGGCTGCAGATCACTTGAAAGTCGGTTGCGTGTCGCCTGAAGGTCCTCTGAAGCCCTAGGAAAGCCATTTTTAAGTCTTCTGAAGATCATTCGAAGGCCAAAGCCTCTTAGAAGCCGTTTGAAAACTGTCTAGAAGATGTCTGAAAGGTTTTGTCTTTTCAGACATTGAAAAGTAGTTTACAACTTGTCTGAAAATCGTCGTTTGAAAGTCGTTCGAAACGTATCTGAAAGTCGTCTGCAAGCTGCCTGAATGTCATCTAAAACTTCAGGTCGCAAGTTCGTCGTCGTGGAAGACGTACGAAAGACACCTGAAAGCCATTTGGAAAGTCATCGCCTGAACATCGTCTGTCTGAAGGTCGCCTGAAAGTCGTGTCCGTGTCGTCTGAAGCCCGTTTGAGAGTCACTTGAAAGTCGCTCAGAAGTGGTCTAAAAGCGGTTTGAAAGACGTTTTTAAAATCATCTGAAAGCTGTTCGAAAATAGTCTGCAAGTCGGTTGGAAATCGTTTGACGGTTGAAAGTCATAAAAAAGTATAAAAGTCATCTGAAAGTCGTCCGTATGCCGTGTGAAAGTCGTTTATTCTTTGTGAAAGTCGTCTGAAAGTCATCCACCTAAACATCAATTGAAGGTGTAGGGTATTTGAAAATTGTCAATTTGAAAGATGCCTGAAAGACTCGGTCTATATGAAGTTATCGAAAAGTAATTTAAAACTTGTCTGAAAGTCGACTGAAAGTCATCTGAATCATTACCTGAACATTATCTGTCTGAAAGTCGCCTGAAAATCGTGTGCGTGTCCTCCGAGGCCCGTCAGAAAGCCCCTTGAGAGTTGCCCGGAAGTTGCCCGGAGTTGCTCTAGAAGTTGCCCGGACGTTGTCTAAAAGCGGTTTGAAAGTCGCCCTAAAGCCATCTGAAAGTCTTTCGTCTGAACATTATTTTGTGGAAATCGCCTGAAAGGCGTTTGGCGATTGCCTGAAAGCCATTGGTAAATCGTATGAAAGTCGCCTGAGAGCTGTTTGAAAGTCATCTAAACGTCATGTGGTTGTTACCTAAAAGGTGGCATGAAGAAGGTTATGTAAAGCACTCTGAAAGCCATTTGAAAGTCGTTTGAAAGGTAGCTGGAAGGCGTGTGAATGTCGTCTGTAAGTCTTACGGTTTTTCTGTAAATGTCATCTGAAAATCGTCTAAAAGTAAAAGTGATTTGGCAGCCATTTGAAAGACGTCTGAAAGACTTTAAAAAGATAAAGTAATCTAAAAATTGAAAGTTATCTATCAACCGTCTGGATGTCATCTAAATATCCTCTAAGTCATCTAGAAGTCCCCCCCCCCCAGAAGCGCCTCCCAGTTGGTCTCGAGGTATGATGCGGGCCTAATAAGCCAGTCGTCATATGTTCGAATTCCGACTGGGAGAGGCTGTTAGAGTCAATATGATCGTAGCAACTGGCCCTGCAATTGTCCTGCACTCCAACAACTGGCTGCGAAGTCTGTCGTATAAAAACAGAAGGTCAAGTTTCGATAACGGAATGTAGCACCTAGGCTTTGCTTTGCTTTGCATCTATTTCGGAGATCCCCAGCTGTGAACTTGACGCCAACGCTCGATACTCCACCGGAAATGATGTTGTGGTTGCGACCGATCCAGTGTTAACAGCGACAAGCATAGTTTTGGCGGTGTGTTTATTGCTGTTGCCGAGCGGCATGGTTGTTCCCGCATTAACACATGTAACGGCAATAGGCTGGAGCAAGTGTGTGTCTCTGCGACGATACGGACGGGGTCATCGTTTCCTGATGTGCAATATTTACATTCCACCCGACAAAAGCCGATCAGTTGATATAATTGAAGAGCACATCAGCACCGTCCGTGAACTCTGCAACAAGGCTTCTCAAGGTGACACTATCCTTGTGTGCGGCGATTACAATCAACCCCGCCTTGCATGGCGCAAAGACGAAAGCGGTACTTTTCCTAACTTGTCATATTTAACTTCATCATCCTCCACTGGACATTCGCATTAATGTTTATGGCGAACTTTCGGGGTCGCTACCAACTTAATTTCCGGAAAATCGACTTCGACAGACTTTCTGCTTACCTATCAGCTGTAGATTGGCACTGTATCCACAATTGCGTGGATGTTCATGGTATGGCCTCCCTGTTCGGCGATGTTATCCGTCAATGGCTAAACTCAAACGTTCCGGTGAAAAGAAAACCAATTTCACCTCCATGGAGTACTCCTCTTCTTCGTGACGTCAGAAATTACCGTTGGATTACCAGCCTTTCCGCCGCCTCGAAACTGTTCGAGATTATCGTCAGCGACCGAATTCTACAAGCAACGAAGTCTTATATGTCCTCTGACCAACATGGTTTCATTCCCGGCAGATCCGTAACTACAAACTTGTTAGATTTCGTTGCCACTTGTTCGACGGCTATGGAAGTTGACGTCATCTATACGGATCTGAAAGCGGCTTTCGACAAAATTGACCACAAAGTGTTACTGCGTAAATTGTTGCGAACGGGGAGCCTCGAGCAGATTGGAGGCGTGGCTTTCATCCTATCCGATTGAAAGAACGTTTGATGTCAAACACGGTCTAACCATCTCGTCACTGTTTGTTAATAAATCTGGAGTTCTGGATGGACTATCTGGAAATTATCTAACATCATATGAATTTCTTCTAAAAGTAATAAAAAAAAGATTCTTAAAAGTGATCTAAAAAGTTGCCTTACGTAAAGCTGACAATCAATGCGCTATTTACCTTCATTTTTTGTTCGAATCTCTTCTAAATATGGTCTTTTAAACGTCATCTTTCGTCTGAATATTATTCGAAAATTGTCTGAAGATCATCTGAAAGTCTTTGTTGGATGGTTGTCTGTAAGCCATCGGTTAATTGCCTGAAAGTCGTCTTAACGCAGTTTGAAAGGCACCTAGAAGTCGTCTGAAAGAACACCTAAAGCACTCCGAAAACCGTTTGAAAATCGTTTGAAACATGCCTAAAAAGCATCATCTAAAAGTCGACTGTAAATTTTTTTAAGGCTTTTCAGAAAATCATCGAAAAGTTGCACTAAAATCGTCTGAAAACCATTTGCAAGCCATTTGAAAATTACCCAGATGACGTCTGAAAGACTGTGTCTTTCTAAAGTAATCTAAAAGTAGTTTTAAACTTGTCTGAAAATAGTCTGAGTCATTCAGAGGCCATCTGAAAGTGGTCTACTGATAGCCTGAATGTCGTCTGAATATCGTTTCAGTCATCTAGAAGTTAGTTGAAATCCGTCAGGAAACGACCTATTAGAAATTAGAATTTGGAAATCATCTAAAAATCATATGAATTTCGTGTAAAAGTCGTTTGAAAGTCATCTAAAAAGTCACCTGAAGATCACCTGACAATCGGCCTGCTATTTGAGTTCATTTTTCATGCACAAATGCGGAAAGCCTGGTTCAATAAGTTGTATCTGGAGGAAAACTGGACCAAATGGACCATTTTGGGAATTCTTCATGGTATGAAATCGATGGGACATTCGACTCTCCTGATGTTTTTCAAATGAGTTAGAACTATTCGAGTTTATTCCTGATCTCTTGAGTTAGTTTTAATCGGTTTTATTATGTTTAACTATTCATGTAGGGGTGAATTGTGCAAAATGGACTATTTTTGCGTTTCGCACTGTATAATGGCGATGGGATTTGATTCTTCTGATGTTTTAACCATATTTGGAAGCTATTTGAGTTCATTTCATGAGTGGCCAATAAATTTCTCTACTGTTTTATTTACTTTCATCATGTTTTGTGGGTCTAATAGCTCAAAATGGCGCTTTTCCCGAAGTCTGCCCATGATGGAATCAAGGCCAATGGACTGGTTCAATTTTTTTTATAGGGATAGGTATCTTGTAGGATTCCAAATTAGTGACGCGTAAATATGTTCAACTACGAAGAATTTTCAGATCATCTTAGATCTGAATCCAGTTTGTACTAGTTTTCCAAAAATCGTAACACGCGACTCACAGTTGACACACCAGTGAGGTACATTAAAAACAGCAAAAAAACTGATTATGACCGCATACGGCAATGCCGTTCAGGACAACTTTTTTTCGTGCTCTCGCAAAAACAAGAACGTTACTTAGTAACGGCGCGTGAACACGAATGGAAGTTTGCGCTGGGAAGTGGCCCAACAGCAGCAGCAAACGTCATTCGTTCGCTTGCTCGCCACAGTAGGCTGCGCAAACTCTGTTCTAAAAGAAATGTGCGATTTCATGGCGAATTGTTTACTTTTCCACACACCGGCAATAAACCCCAACAACATTTTCGTTCCCAATTTGGCCAGACCACAAACCTCAAATTCGAATAATAAAATAAAATCGATACGTGTGTGAATTTTTAAGCTCTGCCCCGTTTTATATGAACAGTCAGGTAATTCAATCTGCTCGTTTGGCAAGGTAAACAGCATATCCGAATGAAGCACACTGGCAGTCAGCGGCAGTGATGTTGAGGTACAACACAGTCGCTCAGCGCCAGATGGTTCGGTTCCCAACCGGATGCTCCCTTTCTTGATGGTCTCTCGAACAAGTAAATCCACTCGCAGGCAGGCAAGGCATGCAAATTCAACGACCGGAGGTTTATCTCCTTCAGTTCAGTTCTCAAACGAAACACAAGAAATGGAGCTGAACATGAACACGAACGAACGAACGAACGATCTCCGCTCAGCACAAAGGACTTGCAATAATGCAAATGCGTAATCCACGGATGATGGCACCCAGCAACCAACGCAACGCAACGCAACGGAACGTTGGGATGGGATGCAGGATAGGAAAGGTCGCAAATCAACGCATCGTACGAGAGATCTGGCCATATGGCTCAAGTCAACGTGAATGTCAGAGTGGAGTAGAAAAAAAACAGCAAGCTACCTTCGAGCTTTGCAAGATCGCTTGTGACCGACTATTATACAGAAAAGGCAAAAAAGCGGGTCAACTTTAGGACTTTGAATTTCGATTTCGTTTTCGATGACCCGTCACTCATCGAGCTCATTGTGGTGGGGCTCACCCCGAGACGGAGGAATTGTGCAATTTGTATGAAAAATAAAGTAAAAAATAAAAATAAAAAATGCGCAGTTTGCTCGTTAAGGCTGTCGCTGCTTCGAGGAGATCTCCACTTCAGTGCCAGTGCCAGTGTGAGACCATTTTAGCGCTACTCGAAACCATCTCGCCATCATCGTTTTAGCCTTGTTGGTCATCCGTCATGCAACGAAACCAAACCAAACCTACCAACGACCGGTAGATTTGGTCGGTCAGTCGGTTCTGATGGACGAAAAAGGATATCGTTGATTGCCGTTCGATTTCACTTCGTGAGGGTGGATCGCGTTGAGGGAAAAGATTAATCGTTGCTCCCGTGGTTGTTGTTGTAATGTTGTAATGAGGGAGTGTACACTAGATAGAGCGTGTCCAGACATAAGCAAAAGATAGGACTCCCGAGCTAACAGAATAATGTTTTGGTCTGTAAAAAACGGTGTAAACGTAGGATGGCAAATCTATTATTACTTAACACAAAATACCTGCTGGTCAGGTGGAAAATTTCGAATCTTTAGGTGCAACTCGATTTGAATTTAAAGTTGAAATTGAACTAGCAATATGAGTTAAAATTGGACATGAAATCGGATTTCACATAGGGTATCTAATTAGACTTGAATTTGGAGCAATTTGGGTTTGAAGCTTTACTTCCAATTGAACTGGAAATTGGACGAACCTCGTGATAACCTCCAATAGACTTTACACTGAGGAAGAGCTTCAAATCATCCGCGTACAGAAGTCTGCATTTTCGAGGTAACACTCCGCATATATCATTAAAGAATAGTAAAAAAAGCACAGGTCCAAGATTGTTTCCTTGAGGGACACCAGATCAATTACAAAATTGATTCGAATGTGCGCTGCCCAGTTTCACAGAAAGACACCGATTAACCATATATGACTTCTGCCAGTGCACAAACGTCGGCACCGAACCCATCCGTTTTTCTTTGGCCAATAGCAAATCATGGTGCACACGATTTTAGCACGCCTTCAATTCTTTGTAAATAGTTTGAGTGGAATTTTCCATGTGTTGAATACAGTCTGATATGAACTCTGGTCTCATGTCATGTTTTTTGTTCATTGTTATGTGTTTTTTGTTTCTTGTCTTGATTTTTCTCATTCTTTCAACTTGTTTTTTTTTATTTTATTCTCCATTTTCAATCTTTTTTCTATTTTTACGTTTCCTGTTTTCGTTGCTCCTTTTATCTCCTTTTCTTAACATTTTTCGTCTGCGTATGTTCCGTTGTTACATCTTTGAAGTCCCGTTTTCCGTCTTTTCTTTTTATGCTTGTGGTTCTCCTTTTCCTTTTCCTCTCAGATTTTCCTTTTTTATCTCTCGTTTTACGTCTTTTTCTCTTCCGCTTCTACCTTTTTCGTATTTCCTGAACTATTTTCAAGATTTTTCTTCTTCCCATATTTCTCCTTTTTTACTCTATTCGACCTCTTTTTCTCGTTGTTCTCGTTTCCTATATCGGTTTTCATTTTCCCCACTCATTCTTCATTTTGGTTTTTCTTGTTATCTGACCCTTGCTCCCTTTCTTGTCTCGTTTTCCCACTTTCCTGTTCCATTTTTTTATTTTTATTTCTAATCCTGTTTGTCCTCATACTTTTAATTCGTTTTTTTGTTTTTTTCTTTCCCTTTTTCAGTCTTTTCGCTTCTCTTTTTCGTCGTTTTATAACCCTGTTTATCTTCTTTCCTTCTCACTTTTCGTATTCGTCCGTTCCGTTTTCCTTTTTGATACTAAAAAACCGTCGTTTCTGTCATTTTTGCTGCTTTCCGTTCCCTTTTTCTCTTTTCTCTCTGGTTTTCCTTTTCATCTCGCATTTTTCGTCCCTTTCTCTTTACTGTTTTCTTTATTTTGTTTTTCTTATTTTTCTGTCCCATTTTCCCGTTTTTATCCCATATTTCTCCTTTCATGTCCCGTTTGACCTCTTTCTCATTTTATAGTTTTCTCTCTTAGTCTAGGTTTCCCCCCTTCGTCGGAACGGAGGATATTCAGGACTCATGCAAAAGGCGAATAACGGGTCAGAAAAAAGAAAAAGCGAGAGAGAAAAAGAAGACAACCGGAACAAGGAAGGGAATATGGAACCACAATCAAGATTAACCAGAATGGAAAAGAACAATAATGAAACAAAAAAAGAGACTAACAGAGAAAACTATAAAATGAGGGACATGAAAGGAGAAATAAATTCTTCTGTCTTCTCATTTTTCAGGCCCATTTCTCTTCATTCTTTCTCGTTTTTTATCATTTTCCGTCTTGTTTCGACATGTTTCTTTCGTTTCGGTCTAGGATTCGTTTTTCTGCATTTTTTAGTTTCTTTTGTTATTATTTTTCTCTTTTCCTTTTCATTTATTTACAGTTATTTTCATACCATTTTATTTCTTGAAAAAAGTTTCATGCGTTCTTTTTTAATTCCTTTTGGCATTCATTCATCGTTCGTTTTATTCGTTCGTCTGTTCCGTTTTTCTCTTATTACATTCTACTCTGCTTCGTTTTCTGTTACTTTTTGTTTTTCTTCTCCGTTTTATTCCTTTTCCCGTTTCTTTCTTCTTTTTTGTTGCAGGTTTTCACTTTTTGTGTCCAGTTTCTCTTCATTCTATGCGTATTCTTTAATAATCTTCCTTATTTACTTTCATTTTTCTTCTTTTCTCTTCCGTTCTTCATCTTTTTCTGTCCGATTTCCTCGTTTTTTGCCTAGTTTTCCCTCTTTTTTTCTCACAGAGAGAAATTAAAAGAAATAAAAAAATTGCAGGAATGAAAGTAAATAAAAAAGTATGAAAATAACTATAAATAAATGAAAAGGAAAAGAGAAAAATAATAACAAAAGAAACTAAAAATGCAGAAAAACGAATGTAAATTCAAAGAGTAAAAGAAAATAAGACATAATTAAATGAAATGTAATGAAAAGAAATTATTTCTATTAATAAAAAGAAGTGAAAATACATTAAAAGAAAACAAAATACACGAAAAGTTACTATAAGAAAAGAAAAAAAATACAAAGAAAGGAAAAGATATATGGATTTGAAAAGAAATAAGCCAATGAATTGCAAATGAAACAGAACAGAAGAAACGTAATGAATTGCAATGTTTTCTCTCGTTTTCTTTTTTTCTTGTTCCGTGCTTCCTATTTGTGCCGTTATTTTCGTTTCCTGCTCTATTTTTTCTTATTTTCAGTTCTGATTTCCCATCTATCTGCTTTACACTCGTTTTTTGTTGTTTTCTTTTCCGGTTTCAAGCTTTGCGCTTCTCATTTTCCCTCTTCCTTTTCGTCTGTTCCGCTTTCCTCTTTTGGATGCCCCGTTTTTCTGCCTTTTCGTTCTTCTTTGGACGCTCTTCTTTTGATTTCCTATTCAGTTTTCATTTTTCATTTCCTTTTTCTTTTCCTTTAGTCCGTATTACCTATTTTTCTTTTCCCAGTCTTTGTCCCGTATTTTTTCTCGTTTCCTCAATCGGTTTTCTTTTTTCTCTCTCATACCTCGTTTCAGTTTCCTTCTAGTTTCGTTTGTTTTATATTCTGTATTCTCTTTCTAGTCTCGTTTTCCCTTTCGTTTTTTTCATTTCCTCTGCGCGCTATTTCCACTTTCTCTTCTTTTTTCCCTTCACTTCCTTTCCCGTTTTTCGCTCCTTTTTGCTGAGACACTTTCTATATTCCGTTTTTCATATTTCTTCTTCCATTACCCCGTTTCTTATCTTTTCCCATCTCGTTTTTTGTTCGTCTGTTCCGTTCTGATTACGCTCTACTTTTCCGCGTTTTCTGTCATGTTTTACTTTCCTTTTTCGTTTTATTACTTTTGTCTTCCGTTTTCTTTCTTTCACCGTTTTCTTTTCTTTCCTGTCTCGTTTTTGTTATTTTTCCTGTTCTCATTTTTCCATTCTCCTGTTTACTTTTACTTTTTCCACCACTTTTTGTCCCATTTTCTCTTTTTCTCTCTCGTTTTTTCATATATTTTGTCTCCTTTTGTTCCCCCCGTTCTGCTGCGTTTGTTTTTTGGTTGTTCTTTTTTCATGCTAGTTTTAATTTTACCTTCTCTCGCGCACGGTTTCCCCTTTTTTAACCAGTTTTTTTAATTTTTGTCTAATTTTTCATTTTTTGCTTTTTTTGGGGTAAGGTTAAGGGTAAGCTTCATTGGTAATACATCTATGAATGTGAAGTGAATGATGAAATGTGATTAAGAAATGAAAAGTAAATTCAAAAAATAAAACTAAAGAAAAAGAAAACAATAGAATTAACACGAAACCAAAATGCATGAAAATAATAGATCAGAAAACAAGCAAAGTTCTGAAAAACTAAACTGAACTAAACGAATATCAATTATTGAACGCTTGAAGGCAGTGAAAGAAACGTCCCAAATGGCCTCGAATACGATGCTATTCTCCCAAGTCAATCAACGTATATTCGAATCTCGGCTGAAAGAGGCTGTTAGAGTCAACCGGATCGTAGCACTAGCTGTAGTATAACAACAGAAGGTTAAGTTTCGATAACAGAATGAAGCACTTAGGCTTCGCTTTGCTTTGCTAAAACAAATGAAAAAAATAAAGAAATCAAAAGCAATGAAAAGAAAGAAATAAAAACAAGTAAAAAGCAACTAATAGAAAAGAAAATACGTGAAAAGACATTGAAAGAAAGAATGCCTGCCGACGAAAGATTGTCGACCTCCATTCCGTCAATGTTACTACCTGCAAATCTCAATAGAATCTACCTCATGCTGAAGATCGAAGCCGCCAATCGCGAACAGATCTTAAACTGATATTCAACCAACGAAATAACCTGAAAATTCATTCCGCCTAGAGCCCCACATTCGGGAGGGCTCTAGGAAGCAGTAGTCAAATCGGCGAAAAATCATCTCCTCAAGGTAGCTGGCAACATCAAATTGGCTTATGAAGCTCTGCTAACATGATTGAGGCAAGTAGTGATGTTCGAAATTTTCAATTATTCGATTACCGATTAATCGGTGGGCCTTGTCTGCACTAATCGATTAATTAAAATATTCGTGCTAGTGGTGTTCGATTAGAAATATTCGCATATTTCTTTGAATAATTCGATTAATCGAACGATTATGAACGATTAACGAGCATTATTCGGGGATTATTCGTACCAACCAGACTTTGGATTAGATACCGGACCTGGATCATATTTTAGACCTGGACTACATCGTGGACTACGTTTTTAATAAACTTTGGTTCATCTTTTGGAACATATTTGGACTAGATTTTGGACCAAATTTTGAACCACATTTTTTATCAGAATTTGGAAGAGTCTTGGACCTAGATTCCAGACCAATAACAGATTGTGGAATGAATTTTGGACCACATTTTTAACAGATTGGGATTAGCTTTTCGACAAGATTTTGGATCATATTTTTAACCACATTTTAAACCATATTTTGGTCAAATTTTGGATCAGAATCTGACCCTAGGAGCTGCCTTAGATCCTGGACCAGATTTTGGACCACATTTTTATCAAATTTAGATCAGGTTTGTGATAATATTTTGGACCCCATTTTTTATCAGTTGTGAGACCTCACAGTGAACCACATTCTGGACCAAAAACAGACTGTGGGCCTGGACCTGATTCCAGCCCACCTTTTTATCAGATTTTGGTTCTAATTTTGGACCAGATTCTCAAACTGGGGCTGATTATAAACCAGATTTTTAACAATATTTTTGATCAGATTTTGCATCTGGTGCCGATTTTGGACCACATTTTTAATCAGTTTTTAAACCAGCAACCAGCCTTTGCACTATGAGCCAGAAATGAAAATTTCGGGACAGATATAGTTGCGGTTAAATGGCATGTCTCAGCTCAATGTGGTCGTCGGCAACTTTTTGAATGAAAAAATGATGCATATTTTGAAGTGGTCATCCAATATTTAGATGTTACTTCAACAACAATTTAAGTAATAACTTTTTGAGTAAATTTTTTTTCACCTTTTTGATTTCAAAATATTAAAGATAAACCGATTTCAAGTATTTTTTCTGAAAATATCAAACTTCTACCTTTTACCCATTTTCAGCAATAGACCTTTGTTTATAAACGACCCCTCAAATCACATTTCTTCTTGTAACATGTTTATTTCAACAGACAGCTCAATGTGATGTTCTAGACAACATTTTGCACATAAAAGAGGAATATTTTTGCTACAGGCTGTTTTGCTTTTTCTGCATTAATTAATAAGATATCACTGTTTTTAGGCTAAAAACCGTCTGATGAAAGATGTGTATTTTTTCAAGGGTGGTGTCTTCGGAGGAGTAAAATAATAAAATATAGCGCACCTTCCTGCACTATTAGGGTGACCATGAATTCACCTATTAGGGTGATACAAACTTTTGTTTTCTTAAATAATTAAAAAAAAAGTTTTTTTTCTCCAAAAGCTGCAGAACATACTCAAATAAGCAACTGTGCTGAATAAAGTAACTATCTATCTATTACCGGTTGCCAAATATAGTGATGTGTTAAAAAAGAGCGCTTAAAAATCAATTACACTCAATAACTTTCCGCACGATTATTTTATTGGTTTCAAATGTTATTCAGTATGTTGAATTACATATTTTCTGTGAAGACTGTTTCACACTAGGACGCATATTTATTATGTTATAAAATGCATGAAAAAAAATTTGCACTATTCCCAGATATTCCCAGGTATTCTCTGAAGTACATATTTGGCAGATAGCTTTAATAATTCCCTACAAATTGGAATGCAAACAAATTGCAGATACTTGCAGATGGTTAAGATATTCAGACTTTTCATCAGACGATTTTTAACCTAAAATCAGTTATATCTTATTAATTAATGCATATAAAGCAAAACAGTCTTCAGCAAAAATATTCCTCTTTTATGTGCAAAATATTTTCTAGAACATCACATTGAGCTGTCTGTTGAAATAAACATGTTACAAGAAGAAATGTGATTTGAGGGGTCGTTAATAAACAAAAGTCTATTGCTGAAAATGGGTAAAAGGTAGAAGTTTGATATCTTCAGAAAAAATACTTGAAATTGGTTTATCTTTAATATTTTGAAACCAAAAAGGTGAAAAAAAGTTTACTCAAAAAGTTATTACTTAAAATGTTGTTAAAGTAACACCTAAATATTGGACGACCCCTTCAAAAGATGCATCAATTTTTTATTCAAAAAGTAGCCGAAGACCACATTGAGCTGAGACATGCCGTTTAACCGCAAATATATTAGTCCCGAAATTTTAATTTCTGGCCCATTTCTTGGCGGGGCCTAGTCTGACTAATTGCACGCTACGGCGTTGACTGCTGGTCTGCCGCGTTTACGAATAGGTCTGGTGTACCAAAGGGGAGCCATTTGGGGTCACGGCAGTTCGGTATCTATCATAAACGACGCAGCGTTACTATTCAGTGGAGGTGAAGAGCTTTTCTTCGCTGACAAGTTGAAAGTCTTTCCTGTAGTCAGACTAATCGAGGACTGCAGAATGTTATAAGGGCTTCTGAACTGGATTGGTGACTGGTGCGTAAGGAATCAACTCTTATTGAGTGCGAAGATAACGATCAGTCATCAGCTTTCAGCCAAACTGAATAGGGTGGATCAGTTGAAGGATGCTGAAGTAATACTTGCACCGGGCATCATCTATTGCAAATTGGACCCTACGCACCATTGAGAGGTTTACGACCTAGAAAAGACACCTATTCAGTACAATACACCGCCATATTTCCCATCGAGCTTCCGTCAATACGTCAATTTAAAGGGGACAGAGGGACTCTTGATTGCGGTTGATTTTTGGGCTTTGGCGGCGGATTCTCATTATTAATAGTGCGCACTAGCTGTTTGTTTTCGGCGATTGGGTGTTGACGAGTGCGACTCTATGGTTTATAGCTTCTGTCGACCACCGCGAACGCCTACGTTGCGCTGCGCCAAATTTACTCTGTGGAGCCTATCTTGGAACAGTGCATAAATACCAGAGGGAATGTAAGATAACTTATTCTATGGATCAAGCCTTGATAGGTCGAAAACCACTAATGATGGTTGTGTTTGATGGTTGATGGTGGTTGTCTGTGTTGGAAAAATTTATGGCTGATGCTCGGTTGATGGCAACCAGGATTAGGCACGATCTAAGGCCCAAATTAGTCCAAATTCAAGTCTAATTAAATCCCGATTGCAACCTTGAGATTAAATCCAGTTGCACCCAAAAGTCTGAAGTTTTCAACCTGAATCGGCTGGTATTTTTGTGAGAAGTAATGATAGATTCGCCATCCTATGATTGCTCCGTTTCTTGAGACGGAAAAATTCTTCTGAAAGATTGGCTACTCCACCTTTTGTTTATGTCTGGGCACGCTCTAGTGGAGAAAGCAGGTACTAACCGGCAACTCCATTACAATGGCATCACAATGCGGATATGTGCGTTGAGAATGTACAGCTTTTAAAATCACGACCGAATCAATCATGCCAATTGTATTATTTTAAATTTTATTGACATTTGACTTTTTACAGTCACCGTGAAAGTACCAGGAATTATTGCTATTACATTGTTGCCGGACGGCAGAACAAAAAAGAGTTATTGCATCGTTTTGTTTACATAATGACACTTTGATCGAAAGGGGAAGCCAAGCCGAACGTTTCAAGATTCCATAGAAAGCAATTACACAGACTCCATTAATTTCACCCGGGCAAATGTGCTGACCGACCGGACCGGGCAAAAAGAACAAACAGTGCAACAACCGTACGCATGTTTCTCCACTTGAACAACAACCTATTTAGGCTGGCTGGCTGTGGTTGTTGCGGTGGCAACGGTGGTGGACCCCCCGCCCTCAACCGGGTAGGGCTGTGGCACCGTCGTCCGTGATTGCATGGGCTCCTATGTTTATTTCGCTGTTTTTCTTGCTTCTGAAAAAGACCGCCCGTGGACCTTTGCCTTCCTGTGCCGCGCGCTGCTGCTGCCTGCTGCCTGCTGAAAGGTGTGTCACTCATAGGGTACAGTACTACGGTAGTGCACGACTTGAGCCCGAGAGTCGAGTCGAGTCGAGTCAAGTCGAGAGAGATGAAAGCAAAAAGCGATAGTAAATGCTCCAACCGGGTTTCGTTTGTGGGCTGTTGGTTGTTGATGGTTTTGTTGTTTTTTTTTCACTCCAAATCGAAAGGTGCCTGTGAATTATGCAATTCTATTTAAGTTCAGCTAAGCGCTGTCTGCTATTCAAGGTATCGGTATTTTGTAACACGTCACGAACACTAACGGTAGTCCAAAAATAGCAAAATCGCTGCCAGCGCCACATGTACCTACATTCAGGTTTCCAATCGAAAGGTTAATGGTGACCTTGCTAAAAATGCAGATAAGGAAATGGGTGCTTATTCGATCTCCACACTCTGCCATGCATCCAACCATCCAACCATCCACCCAGCAACCAGCATAACAACGCCATAACAACGGCGAAAAAAAAAAGATTACGGTCGAATCATGCTCGTCAACATCCCCATCATCAAAGTAGGCACATAGATCATCAAATTAGCCCCAGGCCGGCAGGGCACAGAACCATTCAGCAACCAACAACCATCTTCTATCGCTGTTGTTGTTGTTTCGCTATCTCCTTCCTTCCTCCGTGCCGTGCGCGCCGTTTGAGAGTTTAATAATTCCAGTTAAATTTACGTTTTGCAGATCCCGTTATGTTGGGCCCCCGACCCAACAAAGGCAAAGCCAAGCTCCATGCCGACCGTCTACCTACCTACCTTCCATCCACAGAAGGTGCCAATTTTCGATTATCCCAACTTCGGTCATGAGCCGGTCGATTGACGATCCCACCAAAATGACCGATTATAGCGCTCTGAAGTACGACGTACAGCAGTCGGTCATGTCCATGTGGCGGAATGGGAATAATCGGGGTCAATGGGCTCTCCGTTTCTCGATTGGGAACGATTACGGTGGGATAGGTTCGTTTATGATGCCGAATACCATAGTGACCACATCGCATCGCGGCGGTTCATGTGTCTTTGTTGCGTGACAAACTTCACCGAATTACACCGCGTTAAAGGTCATCAGAAATCGATTTGCTACGCAAACCCCTGTGTTATCACTGAGTTAGAACTGCTTCCTGGGCATTCGAAATCCGTGCGCTGTAAGTTTACCCCGTTTGACCCACTTCCTTGCCAGCAGAAATAATGTGCGATGGCATGCGACTGCATCCGGTCGGGTCGGACTTACTTTACAAGTATGCACCCAGAGCCGGAGGCTCTAATAAATAAGCGATTTATATTGACTGCTGTGTGTGCGCTGAAAGCGCACCAAAACGGAACGGAATGGAAGTTATTTACGGACACATTTCTACGATTGATTTCCGCTTCTGCTAAACAGGCCTGAATGAGTGCAAGCGAAGGGGGGGTAAAAATCGATTCGGAACGGAACGTGTGCTTCTCCTGCCTGGCTGACACATCGTATGTGACATAGGCTGGCACACCGGTAGACACAGGACATTCCGTGTCTGAGTCTATTTGTTCAATTAGGTATTAGTTTGTCGGTTTTTGTGCTGTTCAACTAAACGGGTCAAGGGAATGGCGTTCAAGGTTGAACGGGGGCAGTTAAAGGATTAGAAAAGGGAGTCTGGCGTGACCTGTTGGCAAAAGGTGGTTGGGGGCCATTTGTAATATTGCTAAAAAGGCGACATTTTACCCGAAGTAGCATCTGATGTAGTTTCAAGTGTAGTTTCGGAAAAGTTTAGTTAGATCATTCGACAAAGTTCACAGATAAATTGGCTAGATCACCTTCTAGCCTTCATTGCGGCCTTAATGAGTCTAGTCAGCTTCCCGGGAAAGCCGTTTTCGTCCATCATTTTCCATGGCACTTCACGGTCGATAGTATCGTACGCGGCCTTGAAATCTCTGAATAGGTGATGCGTATGGACTTGATATTCATGACATTTTTTGAAGGATCCCTTTATTCCTATATGAATGTACCGTAAATCGCTTCCAGCATACCGTCTGTAACGCAACACTATCAAACTTGTGGGCCCTCAATAAGTCGAAAAGAAGGCGAATACTTCCTAGGTATCTTTTCGATGCCTTGGTCTATGCCGATTGTTCCGGTCTGTAGTAACATTGTTTGCTGCCTGTACTAGTATTTTAGCTTGCAAGACCTCCACCAACCTCTGTGTCGCTGGAGAACCATCGCACAGTAATCCAAAAGGGCGAAAAGTGATACTTTTTTCCTAGTGGCTTCTTTTTTCATTTTATCATTTATGGTCTTCAGCACTTTTGTTCGTATGAATATCCCCCTTGATCTAAAATGGTCAAAAGTTAGTCATTGCTTACTATAATGAAAATAAAATAAAAATAACTTTTTTGTGTTAGGAAATACAGACATAGTTTCTTCGGCAAAGTTGTAAATATTGTAAAAACAAGCAACTTTGCTGAATAAATAAAATTTCTATCTTTATCGAGTGCTGAACTATAGGGCATATTCTTTAAAACTTCTTTAAAAATTGGTTTCTCATACTTGACTTTTCTCAGTTGCATTTTACAAGAATACAATGTTCTAGGCAATTATGGAAGCTCTCAAAACACACGTTTTTGCAGAAGATCGCAAATCTCTTGGACCTTTACTTGCTGAGTTATCACATGTTCAGGCTTCAAATTTCCATAGCTTTACGGAAATGGGGTAAGCGGATTTATAAAATCAGCGCTTCATCTTAAAGCTTAAGTCGAGTACTATAAACTTGTATGGGTTCCCCTTGTCCCCAACTACCCAAATGAGAGCAAACAAACAACTTTGCTAAACAAATGACATTTCTAGCTCTATCGAGTGCAGAGCTATAGAGCATTTTCTTTGGAAATTCTTTAAAAATAAGTTTTTCATACTTAGCTTATGTTGCTTGCATTTTACAGGAATATATGGTTTTAGGCGATTATTCAAGGACTCAAAATACACGTTTTTGCAGAAGATTGCAAATCGCTAGGTCCTTTCCTTACAGAGTTATCGCTTTTGACTCGTGAAGTTAAGGAAAAATAAAGCTTAAATAAGCGATAACTTTGTAAGGAAAGGTCCTAGAGATTAGCAATCTTCTGCAAAAACGTGTATGTTGAGTCCTTTGATAATCGCCTAGAACCGTATATTCCTGTAAAATGTAACCAACATAAGCTAAGTATGAAAAACTAATTTTTAAAGACTTTCCAAGGAAAATGCTCCATAGCTCTGCACTCGATAGAGATAGAAATTTTATTTCTTCAGTAAAGTTGCTTGTTTTTACAATATTTACAACTTCGCCGAAGAAATTATGTCTATATTTCCTAACACAAAAAAGTTACTTTTTTATTTTCATTATAGTAAGCAATAACTAACTTTTGACAGTTTTAGATTAAGGGGGATATTCATACGAACAAAAGTGCTGAAGACCATAAATGATAAAATGAAAGCAAAAGGCGCATAAGAAAAAAGTTCCGCTTTTCGCCCTTTTGGACCACTGTGAATCGTGACAGTATAATTAAGCGTCCCACGCGGACACGAGGCGCTGATGGTTGCCCCTTCCCTGTGAGCAGGCTTAGGCTCTAAGGTAGCTCAGGGATGGGAGCTGCTGGATAAGAGATAGAGCAAAGCTGATTCGAACTATCGGGTACAATTTAAGGTCATCGGCTTATACTGATTTGCTGCCAGACGCGAGTAAGAAGTTTGCGTCGTTGAAAAACAACATGAATAACAAGGGTCCCATATTGCTTCCCTGCGGAACTCCTGAATAATTATTAGTAAATTTCGAGGACATACTGCTCACGCAAGTGAGCAGTCCTCTTAACAAGAAGCCGATTTGAACTTAACCACTTATGCGACAATATTGCAGAAACATGGACGCGCGAATACTGGGTGAGGAGTTCGAGGACGTTGGGTGTTTCGACCGTCGAAGATAGGTTGGGGCAGAATACGCTCGGCCACCGGAAAGGTCGCTACCGTGAAACTACGTGAAGAGCCCCGGAATATACGAAATAATTTGATTGATAGGGAATGCCAACCAGCAGTGGCCAGTGCCACGAGAACTTGGTCAAATACCGACGAGCAAGGAACAAACTGACCACAGTGATAGTGACGTAATAGAATAACTATTTCGAGCTAATGATACGCGCAAGTTTTACGTACGAGAAGGTGATCGATAAACTTTTTCCAAAATTTAGGAGGAGGCAGAGTTACTGGAGGAATGGATGGAAGGAGTTGTTTATTCCATCTACAAAAAGGTTGATCGACGACTTGATCTAACGAACAGACTAGCACGGGCATCTTTTTCAGACTCCCTGTCTTATTTTTGCATGCACTACGACGAGTTTTCTGGTACGGTCATCTCTCACGCTCGTCATTGCAACCCGAGCAGTTGATACCGATCGCTCGCGAGCTCCGCGCCTTTACCCGCGTATTTAAGCGAGGGCGTAAGATGTAGAAGAAGTAAAGCAATATCCTTAGTCGTACATCATGGAGCTGGCAGCTCACCAGCTGTTGGTTTCGTGAGCGGGCTGTGCAGAAAGACGTTACGAGGCTGTGCGCGTGCGAGTGTAGGTAGCACAATGTATGCACACGCCGCCAGCGGCCGTACGCTTGTGTCAGTTGAGTAAGCGTTGCTTCTCGCTCGATTTGCAACATTGTACAATGGGCAAAAACGAGCTCGTAATCCCAAGAATTAGAAGCCGCTGGTTTGGAATCGATTGGTGATGGTTTCATCCTGCGTAGACTACGGGAAGTGGTCGATTTCGCACTAATATCCTCAAAAATCATGATTAAAGCTATTTAAATAATATAGACACTTCTTTGCCATCTCTTTTCCTCGCGCTATTACCGAACCAGATATTTACCATCCGACAGATCTTGTCGAGAAATGTCGAGAGTACAACGTGCCCACGCATCACATTTGTATTGACTTCCAAGCAGCGTACGATACAGTCGATCGAGACCAGCTGTGCCAGATAATGCACGAACACGGTTTGCCGGACAAACTGACGCGATTTATCAGAGCTACATTGGATCGAGTGATCTGTTTCGTGCTCATTTTGGAAAAACTCTCAAATCCTTTCGAGAAGCGGTGAGGATTCAGACAGGGTGACGGCTTATCATGCATGTTGTTCAACATCGCTCTTAAGGAGGTGTTTCGAAGCGTGAATTTCAGATAGAGATTACTTCGATGAATCATGGACAAGAAATTTGCGACGGCGGAGGCAATCTAAATAAAGTAAGGCGTTGAAGACCAAATGTATGAAAGTAAATGGCTAATAGGAGACAAACGCGTACCTTCCAGAAACGATAACCGTTAACGGGGACGTATCTTTCCATCGGGAAGCTACGGTGTGGATCGGCCACGTCGCAAGGATGCCGGATGACTGTCCCCTCTTAGAGGGCTCAACCGGGTTGAAGTCGGCTTGTAGTCGGTCGCTGTTCTCATCGTATTGTGACGAAGGGATGATTGCTTTAGCTTTTGTGTTTTTTTTTTTGGCTTTCAATCTATTAAAATTAAAACGGATTTTAAAATATTTCCAACGTTTTATTTTTAGTCTTCTACAGAGATTGAAACTTGTCAAATATCTGTGCCAAGAAACAGACAGTATTCACTCTGAAGAAGACTAAAAATATAGGGTCGAAACGTTGGAAAGAAACGGGTATGAAATACGAAAGGCAACTAGGAAGAAGCGTTCAACATCTAGCTCTAGCCATTCCAAGCCCCTACCCAGCGCCACCACGTGGCCACACCTGGAAATATTCCAATTTTTATAATTTAGTAGCTAAGCTGGGAGGTGTGGGGTCGTGTGGTGTCACTTCGTGATCTTACAACTGAATTTTCATTGCCATCAGTTCATCCACGAAGGTCCGGAGTATCACTTAACCCTTCTTAACAAAGATACTTCCAACGACTGTAAATAAATCATTATCTATATGGGAAGGGTTTGGTACGGGAGGTCCACGCTTTTTTCCTTCTCTTTGATTTCAATGTATAAGAGTATGAGATTAGATTAAATAGAGTTGAAACGTTGGAAAGATTACAAAATCTGTTCTGATTTCAATAGACTGACAGCTTTAAAAAAACGAGAATATCAAATTCTGCTGTCGACAAAACAGCTTACTTCCATTACTTTCCTTTGGATATTCAGTCACTTTTCCACAACAGCTGGGGCTGGGGGATGCACGATTTGCATAAAATCAAATATCGGACCAACCTCACTCCCTCCTAGTCGAACAACGACGTCGACGACGGAAAAGGGCTGTTTATAGTAGTTCTATCCATAATTCAGACTACAGTATGAATATAAAATTTTACCGATCCGGCAAAAAGGAAGATCGGCCGTACGGCGCTGCTGCTGTTATATTAGTTTGCCCTGGCTGGCTCATTTCGGGCCTCGGGAAGAGCGCGGGAAGATGTTTATGTCTTATGGTTCGTCCGTGTATTTTGTCCCGATCTATGCAAACCGTGACCAAATGGGCTCTCTTGGAATTAGGCTACAACGGAGGAACCCCGGCGTATGCTTCTTGCCTTGCCCGTTCCCATTCCGAACGAACGAACGAACGAACGAGGAATGAAAGGGATGGTGGGCACGCGGCTAGGTTTCGGTCAGCACAGCACCGTTAGGTTATGATGAAATTATTGAACGGCATAAAAATATTATTGCCTTCAAATCGTGCTCATGCAAAAAAGCGCCGTTCAAGTGGTTGGTTGGTACAGTTGCGGGCGGAGTGAGTGGAACGACGGTGCGGTGGTATGAGGGCAACTGCTGCATGTGACCCTGCGGGAGAAATTCTCGCTCGCTGCTGCCCCATACCTACTCTACTCTGTGCTCTGGTTGCTGGTCCTGGTCCCGGTCCAAACCGAAGGCAGTTACTTTTATTCATGTTCGCGTTTATTCTATCCTGAATAACTGAACGGAGAACGCGAAGTGAAGTTGTGAAATGTTTTAGAGCTTTTTTTCTGCTGCACCTGGGATAAGTTCTATTACGGTGTGGCATTCATACGTGCCTGATTGGGGTTTTTATGTTTTGCTTGCTATATTTACCGTGAAACGAGTAGCCATAATTCTCTGGCAAATTGATGGTGTGTTGGTCACAGGCAAAACACTTTCTTTTGAAGACAACATTTGTGCTAAGTTGTTAAAAAAAAGGCCGTCTGAAAGTAATAAATCTGCAGCTGCCAATTTAAGAGAAGACTCCTTTCTCCGGCTGGGGCCAACCCGCGAGGGTTCGATGATAAAAATCAATTCCTAACGAGCGCTAATTGCAGCTTTTCAATCTTTTTTTTTTTTTGCGAATCTCCGCGAATATTTACTAACGAACCGACCGGCCAGTTTAGGTTATGAATATGCAAATGGTTCGCCGGAAGATCCCTCCTGCTGCACTCTGCACTGCACTGGTGGGAAGCAGCTGCACTGAATCGTAATTTGAATTTCAATTCACATTCAGGTACAAAATTTATGGCTTCCATGTCGGGTCAATTTATGGTTGTTTGAAGAAGTTACCCCGAAGCCGGAGAACAAAATGAATTTCGAAAGAAACAAAAAAACATCGCAGCAAAACAAAAATTGAAAACACCAAATGACAGACCACTTATCACGAGCGACACGACGGCGATGAAATTGACGCCAGTTGCAAGGTCATGGCCTGCTAGTAGAGCCTCCGGGAGCGCCAGTCGTCACTCAGATGTGTGACAGACGGTCAACAGCAACGAAAGCACAATTAATCATAGCACGTCCTCGCGTAATCAACTTTTTTCCTTTTGTTTAATTTAGACACGACGCTTCACTTGAGATGCGTGCGAAATCGGTGCGATGCGATGGTGCGTTGCGTTGCCAGACTTTGCTGAGAAAAAATCCGTAATTTTATCACTGAAGATGAAAGGGTTACACTTTCAAATATTAGTTTAAAGTTTGAAGTTTCGGTTATTTTGAGTCTTTTTACGGCGGTTTGTTGCTTTTTTTGCGTTTTTGGTTGCTGTTGATGGTGTCTTTTTGTTCTCATTTGTAGTCTGTTTTGGTATTTCTTTTCGCTTCTTTTGCTGTCAGTTTAATCGTCTTTTCTGCATTTCTTATTTTCATCAACTTTTCGTTTACTTGTCATCACTCTTTCGTTAACTTTTTGCTGTCTTTTCGCCGCCTCTGCGTCATTTTTCTGTTGTCTATTTACTGTTGTTCTTCTGTCGTCTTCTCTATACTTTTATGTTGTTTCGACGCGTATTCGTCGTGTTTATGTCGTATTTTTGTAATCTTTTCATGGCCTGTTCGCCATCTTTGCATCACATTTTCGTCATTTGTTGAACACCCTTTTTGCATTATTTGAGGCTTTTTTAATGGCTTTATACCGTTTTTGTAACCTTTTTTGATGTTGTTTTGGCTTCTTCATTCTGGTACCACCATTTTGTCGAATTTTCTTTGTGTTTCTTTGTCACATTTTCATTGTTTTATGGTGTCGTTTTGCCTGTTATATTGTCTTTTCAGCACCTTTCTTGTTATCCTGTTTTTTTTTATCGGTAAAACAACCAACGATCATTAACACTGTCGCGGAGGCTTTTCAACACGACGCCCTTCTGGCATCGAAAACAGACAATCAAAATGTTATTTTTCAACCATCGTTTCGGCGTTCTTTCGTCCTCTTTCCCTCCTGCATTTGTTGTCTTTTTTTTACATGTTTTGTCGCTTTTTCAATTATTTTTTGTCGTCTTTTTCGGCCATTCGGTTGGGTTGGAGTGACAACTTTTTTGCCATTTTTCAAACTCCGTTTTTCGCATTATTCGTTAAATTTTTATTGCCCTGTATTGACCTTTCTGTATTGACATCTTCTCGATGTCATTTTATCGATGTTTTTCTTTTTTTGTCATCCTCTCATTGACTTTTGTTGTGTTTTCGCCACCTTTTTACGTCGTCTTTCAGTATTTTTGCAGTCCTTTTTGCATGTTTTGTTACATTTTCACGCATTTTGGACATTTTTTGTCGTGCTTTTTGTTCTTTTTTTGCTTCTTTGGCTTTTGTTGTGCTGTATTTCACCGCGTTTCTGCTTCATTCACTTGGAATTCGTTGTATTTTTGTGATCTCTCTGTCGTCTGTTTATTATCTTTATGTCGTATTTTTGTTTTGTCTTCTTATTTTCGGCATCGCACAGTGGTCCAAACAGCGAAATACGTGATCGTTTGATAGAGCGCCAACACGTGAAGTTTTTCGCATATGGTGCCTTTAGGAACATTTCTTGGTATAACAAGGCCCTTCTTGTGAGAGAAATCTTTGAGTGATTAATTCTCTTAAAAGTGAGATACGAAATTCATTTTCTCGTATATTCGAGATACAGGTTTGGTACTCTCGGCAAAGTTGTAGTAA
The DNA here is from genome assembly GCF_943734655.1 of Sabethes cyaneus. Lineage (NCBI taxonomy): Eukaryota > Metazoa > Arthropoda > Insecta > Diptera > Culicidae > Sabethes > Sabethes cyaneus. The sequence goes on from NC_071353.1 coordinate 172,489,538, forward strand.
ATATTAATACAAACAACTTTGTCAAAGACACCATACTTGTATCTCTTCATGGAAATTATCTATGAAGCGTTATTCGTGGACAAACCCTTCAAAACAGTTTTTAAACCCTGACTTATTCTGGTTACCTTTTATGTGTTCATAGTATTCTAGAAAGTTGTTTATCTTGCTAAAATCAATGTTTTTGTAGAACATTATTATACGCAATTTTCTGCAGTTTCGGAGATTTTGAGCATTTTTGATGAAAAATAGTGCTACTTTGGGATTGAGTATTTCCCAAGGTGGCAAATGGTGGCAGATCAAACAACTTCTACTTAAAAGTACAACAAAAAATATTTAAAAGCAAGTGTCAATTGTCTGTATCCGTTTGTATCCTCAAAAGTTATAGTTGTTTTAAAAATCCATCTCAGTCATGTTTATAGAACAATTAAAATGTACTTCGGATGCAATCCATAATGTTTACGTTGATAATCTCTTTCTAACAAGTTGAGTTACCAGCAATTTTTTCGCCTATTTTCGAGTCGAAAATTAATGTAGACTTAAAATTATTTGACGCAATCAATAAGAGAAAAGCTTCCAAGTCTTAAGTTGTTTAAGTCTATTTTGTTCAATGCCTTCGGTTGGTGTCTTTTCAAAAGATCACACTCATAATGGGCTGGTACCGAATGGCCGAAACACAACTGGTCGAATCACGAATGGCTGAAATCCAAATGGCCGAATTTCAACAACAGTCACAGAAGGCTGAATTTTCTCGGAATGACTAAATAACTATTTAATTAGAAAACACGAATTAACAAGCAGTTAACAATTAACTTTACTCAAACCAAACATAAAATAAGCAACACATCTTTTTGTTGTACTTTTAAGTACGAGTTGTTTGATCTGCCACCATCTGCCACCTTGGGAAATATTTAAGCTCAAAGAAGTACTATTTTTCATCAAAAAAGCTCAAAATCTTCGAAATTTCAGAAAATCAGGTTTAATAATGTTCTACAAAAACGTTGATTTTAGCAAGATAAACAACTTTTTAGAACACTATAAACACGTAAAAGTTGACCAAAATAAGTCAGGGTTTAAAAACTGTTTTAAAGGGTTTGTTCACGAATAATGCTTCATAGATAATTTCCATGAACAGATACAAATATGATGTCTTTGACAAAGTTGTTTGCATGAATATTTACTACAACTTTGCCGAAAGTACCAAACCTGTATATTGAAGGTACGAGAAAATAAATTTCGTATCTCACTTTTAAGGGAATTAATCAACCAAAGATTTCTCTCACAAGAAGGGGCTTGACATACCAAGAAATGTTTTTAAAGACACTATATGCGAAAAACTTTACGCTTTGGCGCAATATCAAACGATCACGTATTTCGCTGTTTGGACCACTGTGCATCGGTTCAGTTGTTTGACATCTGTTTTCGGCATTTTTGTTGCGTTTTTCGGCGGCCTTTTTCCGTTTTTCTTGCTGTCTTTTTGTCGGTGTTGTGTAATCTTTCTGTCGTATCTTCGTCGTTTTTTCGCTGTCTTTCTTGCATGTTTGTCTGTTTTTTTTAACATTTTTCCGTCGTATTTTTTGTCGTTGGTTTGGCGTCCTCGTCATAGTTATATTTCCATCGTATTTTCGTCATCTGTTTATCGTTTTCTAACCTCCGGTTTCAACCGAAAAAATCTACGAAATTACGGTGGCTTTTTGCGTTTGCGTCGTTTCATTTGTCGTGCTGTTTTGACGCCTTTCGTCGTCATTTTGTTTTTGTTTTTTTTTTACTTTTTTGTTATATTTTCCGATTTTCGTCGTCGTTCTGCCGTTTTTTGTTGTCTGTTTTGCATGTTTTGTTGCTTTTTTGAAATTTTTATTAGTTTTTGTCGCTATTTTACCATTTTTATCGCCTTTTCTGCATCTATTATTAGATTCTTTTTGTCATCTCTCTGCCATATATCTATCATCTTTACATGGTCTTTTTGCCATCATTTCGAAGTAGTTTTGTTTTTCGTTCGTTGTTTTTAACGTATTTTTGTCCTCTGTTCTTTGCTTTTTAACGTCTGCTTTGGGCAATTTTTGGTTGTTTTTTTTGTCGTTTTTATGTTTTTTTTCGATACCCTTTGACACTTTTAAACGTCTTTTTATCATGTTTTTGTTTATTGTCGCTTCTTTTTGTTAATATTCATCGTATTGTCGTCATTTGTTCGTTTTTTTGCGTCTGTTTTTTGTTTTGTTTTTGCTTTTTCGGTGGATTTTGCCGTTTTTGTTGCTGTTTTGGCGTCTTTTTGTCGTAATTTTGTAGTCTTTCCTTCGTTTTTTCTTGTCATTTTTTTATCGTCGTCGTTTCCTCATTTTGTCTCGTCTTTTTGTCATGTTTGCGTCACTTTTTTGCTATCACTTTACTGGCAATACAACATTTTTGTCTTTTTACTGTCTTTTAGGCCTGTTTTGTCGCTTTTTTGTCGCTGTATTGGCATCTTTTCGTAACATTTTGCAGTCTTCTGTATTTTTTTCATCGTCTTTTCGCCGCTTTTTCGTCAATTTTCTGTTGTCTTTTTGGTACTTTTTCATCGTCTTTTTGTCATCTCCCTGCCATATTTCTGTTCTATAACAAAAACAATATTATTGCCATCATCTGACGTTTTCTTGTCTTCTGTTCGTTGTTTTTAACGACCACTGTTGATATTTTTTGTCGTTTATTCGTCAAATGTAGACGTTTTTATCGTCTTTTTTTTGTTTCAACGCCTGTTTGACACTTTTGTCGTGTTTTTTGTCTTCTTTGTCGTTCTTAGTCTTGTTGCTGATTTTCATCAGCTTATCGTTGGCTTTTCGACTTTTTTTTTCATCTCTCTGGCGTATTTGTCAATTTTGTCGTGTTTTTTGGTATTTTTATTGCTGTTTTGGCGTCTTTTCGTTAAATTTTCGCATTTTTTACAACATTTCTTTGTCTCTTTTCACCGATTTGCCGTCATATCTATTCGTCGTTTATGGTGTTTTTGATTGATTTTTTAATCGTCTTCCCACTTTTTTCAATGGGCTTTTCGCCGATTGTTCATCACCTTTTCGTCACGTTTCTGTCGTAGTTTTGCAGTCGTTTTGTTCCCTTTTGCTGTCTTTTTGTCATTCCTTCGTTTCACATTCGTCCTGTTCTTTTCGTATTCGTCGTTTTTTGCTGTTCTGACGTTTTTTCGGCGTTTCTTTCATTGTATTTTTGCCATCTTTTATCTATTTTTGGTCGTCGTTTCACCTCTACGTCATCACTTTTTCGTTATCTTTCCGCCGTCTTTTCGTCAACATTTTTGTTATCTTTTCGATACCTTTGCATCGTCTTTTTGTCATCTCTTTGCCATATTTTTGTCACCTCTCCATTATCTTTTTGCCATCATTTCGACCTCTGCTCGTTGCTTTTCAACGTCTGCTTTAAGCACTTTTTGTCGTTTTAATCATTTTTTTTGACGTAGGACTACGTCTTTGTTTACTATACTGGGACTGGGTAGCACTTTGTGAAAACGAAAATAGAAGTGTAACGTTTGAATGAAAGATTTTAAATGCTAATAACTACTAAACTACTGAACGAAACTCAACAATTTATGTGTCGTTGGATAGATAAAATGGCCAGCAATTTTATGGGGGATAAGAGAACAATTTTAGGGAGGGCGTAAGAGGGGGGGCTCCTACGCAAATGAAACACAAATTTCCTCAAAACTTGAGAATTAATCAAGCAAAAGGAACCAAAATTGGCATGTTGGGGTTTTTGGAGCTAAGATGTTTTTCTATGGTGTACTGAGACCCCTTCTTCTTCTAAGAGGGAGGCTCCCATACAAATGAAATACAAATTTCCTGATAACTCTTAAACTAATCAAGCAAATGGAATCAAATTTGGCATGTGGGCGTTTTTGAAAGCATGAATTTATTTTGAATTTATTTATTTTATGATGGTTTGAGACCCCTCACTCCTGTGGTAGCAGGATAAGGACTCTCATACAAATACTACAGAAATTTTTGCGTATGTGGCATATTTTCTGCTATGTAACAAGCGATTAGCTGTGAAAGTAAACTAGTTAAACCTTCTAGGAACAAAAGACAGTGAATCTAAAAGAGTAGGACATTCGAATGGCACGTCATATTTGTGATGAACGTGCTTTGGCTTTAATGTTATTTGTAACCAATGACTCTTTTAAAGGCCACAAGCGAGTTAAAGTAAGATTATTGAAACATATCAAGTTACACATAATCATATTCAATACAATAATCTGTGGGCTGGTCATTCATTACCATTTCAACCTTTATGATGCACACAAGTGATTTTTGAAAGAAATCTATGTCTCAAAGGTTGCAGGCGTTGTACTTATGAAACCCCGTCCACGTATTTTCAAAGCTACCATTGCATTCAATGAAGAATTGAATCTGAATTTTTTGCTCTTTTTTTTTCAACATTCACTTAAACAATGGCACTCATAGATTCTTATAAACATACATATGCCAGAAATGCAGTTTACATTAGTCTTTGGTTGATTATCTGATATAGTCCTACGTCACCCTTTCGTACAACCCTTAGGGCTGTATACCTTGTAGTTTTTGTTTCGAAACCTTTTGACTCCTTCAGACGTCTTTTTGTCATGTTTTTGTTTTGGTCGCTTCTTGTTGTATTTTCATCATATTTTCGTCATTTGTTCGTTTTTTGCGTCTGTTTTTTGTTTCCTTTTTGCTTTTTCGGTGAATTTTGTCGTTCTTGTTGCTGTTTTGGCGTTTTTTGTCGTAATTTTGTAGTCTTTTCCTCGTTTTTTGTCATCTTTTTATCGTTGTTTTTTTTCATTTTGACTCGTCTTTTTGTCATGTTTCCATCACTTTTTTGCTTCATCACTTTGTTGTCAGTACAACATTTTTGTCTTTTTACTGTCTTTTAGGCATGTTTTTTCGCATTTTTGTCTCTGTGCTGGCATCTTTTCATAACATTTGGCCGCATTCTGTATTTTTTTCATCATCCTTTCCAGCCGCCTTTTCGTCAATTTTTTGTTATCTATTCGATACTTTTTCACCATCTTTTTGTCATATCTCTGCTATATTTCTGTCGTCTTTCCATTGCATTTTTGCCATCATCTGACGTATTTTTGTCTTTTATCTGTACGCTGTTTTTTAACGTCTACTTTTGACATTTTTCGTCGTTTTTTTATTTCGCCGCCTCTTTGTCACTTTTAAACGACTTTTTGTCGTATTTTTGTTTCCTTTGTCGTTTTTAGTCATGTTTTTTGCCCACATTTTTGTTCCATTTTCATCGTATTTTCGTCATTTGTTCGATTTTCTGCTTTGGTATTTTATTTCCTTTTTGCTTCTTCGGTGAATTTTGTCGTTCTTATTGCTGTTTTGACGTCTTTCTGTCGGAATTTTGCAGTCTTTTCCTCGTTTTTTGTCATCTTTTTATCGTCGTTGTTTTTTTTTTCATTTTGACTCGTCGTTTTGTCATGTTTTTATCACTTTTTTGCTTCATCACTTTGCGTCAGTATAACATTTTTGTCTTTTTGCTGTCTTTTAGGTATGTTTTGTTGCTGTTTTGGCATCTTTTCATAATATTTTGCCATCTTCTAACTTTTTTCATCGTCTTTTCGCCGCCTTTTCGTCAATTTTTTATTGTTTTTTCGCTACTTTTTCACCGTCTATTTGTCATCTCTCTGCCATATTTCTGTCGTCTTTTCATTGCATTTTTGCCATCATCTGACATATTTTTGTCATCTGTTCGTTGTTTTTTAACGCCTACTATTGGTATTTTTCGTCTTTTTTTTATTTTGACGTATTTTTGTACTCTGTTCGTTGTTCGTCAACGCCTGATTTGAGCATTTTTTGGCATTTTTCGTCGTTTTTTTTATTTCGACGCCTCTTTGACACATTTAAACGACTTTTTGTCGTGTTTTTGTTTTCTTTGTCGTTTTTAGTCATGTTTTTTGTTGTTTTTTTCTCACATTTTTGTTGCATTTTCATCATTCGTTCGTTTTTTTGCGTTGGTTTTTTATTTCCTTTTTGCTTTTTCGGTGAATTATGTCGTTCTTGTTGCTGTTTTGGCGTCTTCTTGTCGCAATTTTGTAGTCTTTCCCTCGTTTTTTGTCATCTTTTTATCGTCGTTGTTTTTTGTTTTCATTTTGACTCGTCTTTTTGTCTTGTTTTCATCACTTTTTTGTCTAATCAAAGCACAACATTTTTGTCTTTCTACTGTCTTTTAGGCCTGTTTTGTCGCTGTATTGGCATCTTTTCGTAACATTTTGCAGTCTTCTGTATTTCTTTCATCGTCTTTTCGCCACTTTTTCGTCAATTTTCTGTTGTCTTTTTGATACTTTTTCATCGTCTTTTTGTCATCTCCTTGCCATATTCCTGTCGTATTTTTGTTGTATTATTGCCATCATCTGACGTATTTTTGTCTTCTGTGCGTTGTTTTTTAACGTCCACTTTTGGTATTTTTTGTTGTTTATTCGTCGAATGTAGACGTTTTTATCGTCTTTTTTTTTTGTTTCAACGCCTGTTTGATACTTTTGTCGTGTTTTTTGTCTTCTTTGAAGTTCTTAGTCTTGTTGCTGGTTTTCATCATCTTATTGTTGTCTTTTCGACTCTTTTTTGTCACCTCTCTGGCGTATTTGTCAATTTTTGTCGTGTTTTTTTGGTATCTTTGTTGCTGTTTTGGCGTCTTTTCATTATATTTTCGCCAGTTTTACATCATTTCTTTGTCTCTTTTCACCGATTTGCCGGCATATCTATTTGTCGTTTATGGTGTTTTTGATTGATTTTTTTTATCGTTTTCCAACCTTTTCAATGGGCTTTTCGCCGGTTTGTCATCAACTTTTGGTCATGTTTCTGTCGTAGTTTTGCTGTCTTTTTTGTCATTACTTCATTTCGTATTCGTCCTTTTCTTTTCGTATTCGTCGTTTTTTGCTGCTCTGACGTTTTTTCGGCGTTTTTTTTTTCATTGTATTTTTGCTGTCTTTTATCCATTTTTGGTCGTCTTTTCACCTCTTCGTCATTACCTTTTCGATACCTTTGCATCGTCTTTTTGTCGTATCTTTGCCATATTTCTGTCGTCTTTCCATTATCTTTTTGCCATCATTTCGACCTATTTTTGTCCTCTGTTCGTTGCTTTTCAACGTCTGCCTTGAACATTTTTGTCGTTGTTATCGTTTTTTTGTTTCGACACCTTTTGACTCCTTCAGACGTCTTTTTGTCATGTTTTTGTTTTTTTTACCGCTTCTTGTCATATATTTGTTGTATTTTTATCGTATTTTCGTCATTTGTTCGTTTTTTTGCGTTGGTTTTTTATTTCCTTTTTGCTTTTTCGTTGTATTTTGCCGTTTTTGTTGCTGTTTTGGCGTCTTTTTGTCGTAATTTTGTAGTCTTTTCCTCGTTTTTGGTCATATTTATTTGCCGTTTGTTGTTTTTGATTGATTTTTTTATCGTCTTCCAACTTAGCTCATTCCAATGGGCTTTTCGCCAGTTTGTCATCACCTTTTCGTCATATTTCTGTTGTCTTTTCGCTGTTCTTTTGTTGTCTATTTGCCGTCTTTTTGTCGTTCCCTCGTCTTTCTATTATTGAATTTTTTTCGCATTCGTTGTTTTTTGCTGTTCTGGCGTTTTTTTAATCGTATGTTTGCCGTCCTTTATCGTTTTTTGGTCGTCTTTTAACCTATTCGTCATCACTTTTTCGCTATCTTTCCATCGTCTTTTTTTTACCTCGACATTTTTTTATCTTTTCGTTACTTTTGCATCGCCTTTTTGTCATCTCTTTGCCATATTTCTGTCGCCTCCCTATTTTGGCCTATTTTTGTCTTCCGTTCGTTGCTTTTTAACGTCTGCTTTAGGCATTTTTTGTCGTGTTTTTGTCGTTTTTATCGTTTTTTGTTTCGACACCTTTTGACTTTTTCAAACGTCTTTTTGTCATGTTTTTGTGTTTTTATCGTATTTTCGTCATTTGTTCGTTTTTTTGCAGATGTTTTGTTTCCTTTTTGCTTTTTCGGTGAATTTTGTCGTTCTTGTTGCTGTTTTGACGTCTTTCTGTCGGAATTTTGTAGTCTTTTCCTCGTTTTTTGTCATCTTTTTATCGTCGTTGTTTTTTTTTCATTTTGACTCGTCGTTTTGTCATGTTTTCATCACTTTTTTGCCAAATCACTTTGCTGTCAATACAACATTTATGTCTTTTTGCTGTCTTTTAGGCATGTTTTGTTGCTGTTTTGGCATCTTTTCATAACATTTGGCCGCATTCTGTATTTTTTTCATCGTCTTTTTGCCGCCTTTTCAACAATGTTTGGTTATCTTTTCACTACTTTTTCACCGTCTTTTTATCATCTCTCTGCCATATTTCTGTCGTCTTTGCATTGCATTTTTGCCATCATCTGACGTATTTATGTCTTTTGTCTGTACACTGTTTCTCAGGTGAAGGTCGTCAGAGGCCAGCAGCTTTTATACTGATTTCAGTACTTGTTTCCACTAACGTTTTGTTTATGCTAAGTTTATGCTGAGTTGCTAGTAGTAGGTAATAATCTGTTATGAACAATTATGAAACGTAGAATCGCGTATCCATTTTTACTGTTGAACTAGATCCGACAGTAATTCTATCCCATAAAGTGTTGTTTACGCCTTTACGGTGAATTTTATTATCAGAGAATTTTATAAGTATCGAAAATATACACTTTACGACCGTTAATGTAATAGCGAAAATTATTGGCCAATATCATGCTCAACGTAAATATGGCATCACTCCCGTTTCCTTGGTAACGTATCAACAGCGACGGTCACGGATTCGGAATTGCAATCGAAACGCAGTGAAGTTTTTCCTATCAATTCAAGTGAACAGTTTGGGCAAAATCATTATGATATCTTACCAGATAACTGTTCGGGTGGTAAATTCAAGTTTTCTGTGTTTCAAGTTAAGTTTCGCGAGTGATGTAATGAATGGAACGGCCGAAAAAAATTAAAGAAAAATCGACGCGAAAAAGTGAAAATATAGTGATGAACTTTAACTGGGCAGAAATCTCAGTATTTAGTGCAATTTAGAGCCCAAAAAGTAATAGAACCTATAGAATGCAGTGTTTTGGTGCTTCGAGTTGGAAGATCTGATTACGGCTAGCAGGTTAGTTGAACTAATTTTATTTTTTTTTGTGATGGTTTCCCGAGTCTATGGGAGCATGTTGATACACTTTCGTCTCTTTGCCATATTTCTGTCGTCTTTCCATGATATTTTTGCCATCATTTCGACGTATTTCTGTCTCTGTTCGTTGCTTTTCAACGTCTGCATTGGGCATTTTTTGTCGTTCTAATCGTTTTTTTTTTGTTTCGACATCTTTTAACTCCTTCAAACGCCTTTTTGTCATGTTTTTGCTTTTTTTGTCGTTTCTTCTCGTACATATATTTGTTGTATTTTCATCGTATTTTCGTCATTTGTTCGTTTTTTGCGTCTGTTTTTTGTTTCCTTTTTGCTTTTTCGGTGAATTTTGTCGTTCTTGTTGCTGTTTTAGCGTCTTTTTGTCGTAATTTTGTAGTCTTTTCCTCGTTTTTTCTTGTCATTTTTTTATCGTCGTCGTTTCCTCATTTTGTCTCGTCTTTTTGTCATGTTTGCGTCACTTTTTTGCCATCACTTTACTGGCAATACAACATTTTTTTCTTTTTACTGTCTTTTAGGCCTGTTTTTTCGCTGTATTGGCATCTTTTCGTAACATTTTGCAGTCTTCTGTATTTTTTTCATCGTCTTTTCGCCGCTTTTTCGTCTATTTTCTGTTGTCTTTTTGGTACTTTTTCATCGTCTTTTTGTCATCTCCCTGCCATATTTCTGTTCTATAACAAAAACAATATTATTGCCATCATCTGACGTTTTCTTGTCTTCTGTTCGTTGTTTTTAACGACCACTGTTGATATTTTTTGTCGTTTTTTCGTCAAATGTAGACGTTTTTATCGTCTTTTTTTTGTTTCAACGCCTGTTTGACACTTTTGTCGTGTTTTTTGCCTTCTTTGTCGTTCTTAGTCTTGTTGCTGATTTTCATCATCTTATCGTTGGCTTTTCGACTTTTTTTTTCATCTCTCTGGCGTATTTGTCAATTTTGTCGTGTTTTTTGGTATTTTTATTGCTGTTTTGGCGTCTTTTCGTTAAATTTTCGCATTTTTTACAACATTTCTTTGTCTCTTTTCACCGATTTGCCGTCATATCTATTCGTCGTTTATGGTGTTTTTGATTGATTTTTTTATCGTCTTCCCACTTTTTTCAATGGGCTTTTCGCCGATTGTTCATCACCTTTTCGTCACGTTTCTGTCGTAGTTTTGCAGTCGTTTTGTTCCCTTTTGCTGTCTTTTTGTCATTCCTTCGTTTCATATTCGTCCTGTTCTTTTCGTATTCGTCGTTTTTTGCTGCTCTGACGTTTTTTCGGCGTTTTTTTTTTTCATTGTATTTTTGCCGTCTTCTATCTCTTTTTGGTCGTCGTTTCACCTCTACGTCATCACTTTTTCGTTATCTTTCCGCCGTCTTTTCGTCAACATTTTTGTTATCTTTTCGATACCTTTGCATCGTCTTTTTGTCATCTGTTTGCCATATTTCTGTCGTCTTTCCATTATATTTTTGCCATCATTTCGACGTATTTTTGTCCTCTGCTCGTTGCTTAATGCCGTTTTTGCCGGCAGCCGTTAATGCTTTGGGCATTTTTTGTTGTTTTTTGTCATTTTCATTGCTTTTTTATGTTTCGACACCTTTTGACACTTTCAAATATCTTTTTGTCATGTGTTTGTCCCTTCTTCTTGTTATATATTCGTTGTATTTTCACCGTATTTTTGTCATTTGTTCGTTTTTTTTGCCTCTCTTCATGGTATTTTCGCCATTTTTACATCATTTCTTTGGCTCTTTTCACCAATCTGCTGTCATATTTATAGTCGTTTATGGTGTTTTTGATTCATTTTTTTATCGTTTTCCAACTTTGTTCATTTCAAAGGGCATTTCGCCAGTATGTCATCACTTTTTCGTCATGTTTCTGTCGTCTTTATGCTGTCTTTTTCTTGCCTCTTTGTCGTCTTTTTGACATTCCATCGTCTTTTTATTGTTGTCTTTTTTCGTATCCGTCGTTTTTTACTGTTCTGGCGTTTTTTTAATTGTATTTTTGCCGTCTTTTATCTCCTTTTGAACGTCTTTTCACCTCTTCGTCATCACTCTTTCGGCATATTTCCATCGTCTTTTCGTCAACATTTTGTTATTTTTTCGATACCTTTGTCATACTCTTTTTATCCTCTCTTTGTCATATTTCTGACGTCTTTTCATTATCTTTGCCATCATTTCGACCTATTTTAAGTAAGTTGCTTTTTAACGTCTGCTTTGGGCATTTTTTGTCGTTTTTATTGTATTTCCGTCATTTGTTCGTTTTTTTGCCTTGGTATTTCATTTCCTTTTTGCTTTTTCGTTGGATTTTGCCGGTTTTGTTGCTGTTTTAGCGTCTTTTTGTCGTAATTTTCTAGTCTTTTCCTCGTTTTTTGTCATCTTTTTATCGTCGTTGTTTTTTGTTTTCATTTTGACTCGTCTTTTTGTCTTGTTTTCATCACTTTTTTGCCTAATCACTTTGCTGTTAGTACAACATTTTTGTCTTTTTATTGTCTTTTAGGCATGTTTTGTCGCATTTTTGTCGCTGTTTTGGCATGTTTTCATCAATTTTTTGTAGTCTTTTCGCTACTTTTTCACCGTTTTTTTGTCCTCTCTCTCTGTCATATTTCTGTCATATTTTCATTGCATTTTTGCCATCATCTGACGTATTTTTGTCTTCTGTTCGTTGTTTTTTAACGCCTACTTTTGGTATTTTTCGTCTTTTTTTTTTTATTTCGACGTATTTTTGTCCTCTGTTCGTTGCTTTTCAACGTTTGCTTTGAGCATTTTTTGGCATTTTTCGTCGTTTTTTTTTATTTCGACGCCTCTTTGACATTTTTAAAGGACTTTTTGTCGTGTTTTTGTTTTCTTTGTCGTTTTTAGTCATGTTTTTTGTTGTTTTTTTCTCACATTTTTGTTGCATTTTCATCATTCGTTCGTTTTTTTGCGTTGGTTTTTTATTTCCTTTTTGCTTTTTCGGTGGATTATGCCGTTTTTGTTGCTGTTTTGGCGTTTTTTTATCGTAATTTTGTAGTCTTTTCCTCGTTTTTAGTCACCTTTTTATCGTCGTCATTTTGTTCATTTTGTCTCGTCTTTTTGTCATGTTTTCATCACTTTTTAACCTAATTACTTTGCTGTCAATACAACATTTTTGTCTTTTTACTGTCTTTTATGCATGTTTTGTCGCATTTTTGTCTCTGTGTTGGCATCTTTTCGTAACATTTTGCCGTCTTCTGTATTTTTTTTCATCGTTTTTTCGTCAATTTTTTATTGTTTTTTCGCTACTTTTTCACCGTCTTTTTGTCATCTCTCTGTCATATTTCTGTCGTCTTTTCATTGCATTTTTGCCATCATCTGACCTATTTTTGTCTTCTGTTCGTTGGTTTTTAACGTCTACTTTAGGCATTTTTCGTCGTTTTTTTTATTTCGACGCCTTTTTGACACTTAAATGACTTTTTGTCGTGTTTTGTGTTGTTTTTTGTCGCATTTTCGTTGCATTTTCATCGCATTTACGTCATTTGTTCGTTTTTGTGCGCCTGTTTTTTGTTTCCTTGTCACTTTTTCGGCGGCTTTTGCCGCCTTTGTTGTATTTTTCGATACTAAAGTCTTTTCCGCGTTTCTTGTCATTTTTTCATCGTCGTCGTTTTCTCATTTTTATTATCTTTTAGTCATTTTTTCATCACTTTTTCTCCAATTTTTCGTCGTTTGCTGTGTGTTTGCTGTGAATACAATCAAAATGTCGTCATTTTACTGCCTTTTCCTCGTTATGTCATTGCCTTGATGTAGTGTATTCGTCATCTTTTAGTCGTCTTTTCATCATATTTTCGTATTATCGTCTTTCATTGTATTTTCGTCAACTTTTCGTCGTATTTTTAATATCCTTTCATCACTTTCTCGCCTTAACGCCGGTTCTTCGTTGTTTTTTCTCTAACCTTTCCGTGCAGTTTCTGAAGATCCGTAGTTACGAACACTTGATCCGTAGGTTCGTACAGAAATGTTGAATCCGTAGATCTGGCATCACTGGACCCTCAAGCCAAAGCCACACCGGTCGGACGGTGGTGGACAGTTGATCCACTTTGTTCAGCCTACCAAAGGAGAAAGAAAGAGTGTGTGCCGGCATGTGTGCGACCTCTACCCAGTTTCGAGAGCTTCGTAATCTGCGTTTCGAGCGATTCAACACGGTCGGTCACCCTTCCATATAAGGAAGGTAGGTAAAACCGCCGTTCAACGTCGTCGATCAGGTTTCAAATTTTAACAATCGAGCACACGATTGCGTTCGGAATCGAAAGGTTAACCGTCGGTCGGTCGGCCGATCGGTAGCATGCAAATACACGTACGTACCTACTGTGAATCTTTCGATCGTGACGCAAGGATTGATCGCATCTTTCAGCAGGAAACTCCCGGAGGCCACACACAAGCATCACCAACCGTTCAATTGCTGGCTGCTCGCTGTGTCTTATTAACATCATTATATGTGCAGTACACAAAGCATCAAACTCTCCGGGAATCGATCGAAGGGAATAACAGTTATGCCTCATTCCATTTCACCGATCCCATCTGTTTCTAATGCGTTTCCAATTGGTGTTATTCACATGCAGACAGCGAGAGAGAGGGACCCCCTTAGGCAATTCTTACTTACGACTCACGATGCTGGTGGACTGATTGCGAATGATTTGACTAATAAGCCGCGTACAATTGCCCTCTGGCACAGGATAAGAAGCCTAATTTTTACCGTTATGGCCTACGTGTGCTGGTTCTGCTCTTTGTGCGCCTGCCCCCTCTAATGGTTCCGCGTGGATGTTGCTTATTTAGTTAGTGTGTCAATTGAGATTGGGCTCCGGACGACACGCACGCGCTGATCAACATTCGAAAATCGATTACCCGCGATCGCTCGCTGTTTGCTGCTACGGACATTCGTCAAGGGTTAGGCCGAAATTACCTTCATGTGGACACTGCGAGTCAACGATCGATTGCGATCGTTTTCGTTCCAGAAAGCGACTTTTCACGAGCGGAGCGAGTGTCCCTTCATCAGATTCGAATTCCATTCGAGTACATTTCGCAATGTTCGTGCTGCTTTCTTCTGTGGATCGCTAGCCGGTACAGAACCGAGCCATCGGGCGACCCTTTCGGGGAAAAAAGGGGACAAGTCCACTCGTCGACATCTCCAGCAGTGCTAGATTTCAAGTCACGATTTTGAAATCTCAAACCACCGGCCGTAACTCTCCGGACCGGCATCAGGTCGCAGTCGCAGATATGTACGTAACGATCCACCAACAGCGCAACACTGTCCAATCCATACACCGCCATCCGTAACACAACAACAACAACAACAACAACAAACAGATGTATAATCATAATGTCTTACTTATTGCCATACTTAATCATCTTCTTAGTCTTGGCGCAGTGGCGTCGTCGTCGTCGTCGTCGTCCGTCGCTTCGGTCGTACCTGATCTGGAATGCGCCGCTTTTTTGAGTGGAGCCGCATTACCGGCGGTGGAGGAGACCGGCGAGATTGCGATAGTTTTCAATTTTCTCGACGAAATTCAATTCCTATTAACCTGCGGCGGCGGCACGTTCATTTATAACTACTATTTATTATTGAAACAACAACAAACAACGACGACGACGACGAAGACGATGACGGTCGGTGATGACGACGACCACGATAATAACGACGACGACGACGACGTCGTCGCTCGACATTGCTTTCTTTGTGGTGGGTTGCGCGAACCGATTTCCTCATCGATGCCGATCGGAAAATGATACAGAACCGGTGATATAATTATTATAGGTACCTACCAGCCTAGGTATAGGGTTTGCTGGAAGATTGATATTGGCCTAGCCTAGGCACTGCTAGGGGGATTCGCAACTGAATTAGAGGGTAATACGATGCACGGAATGCCCGAAGAAAACTGGAGGGGTCATCGTCGTGATGCCGTTCATTCGTATGCACAAGGGCCAATCACATCGGGGAAGAGTAAATAGAATGCGAAATAGTTTAGCTATAAGTAGAACGAGCTTCGCTTCTCTGCGAAAAAGCTGATAAGCTGATTTATTCGAATTCATGAACTTCCTAAAATGACCCTTTTCTTGAGACTTTTCCTCCAAACAATCAAGGCCTGCTGATCATCATGAAGTCGAATGAATTGGTACTAAAAAAAACATCGCAATTCATTTCCAGTGTTGCTGTCAACCGTTCCATGTATGACTTGACATTTTAAAGTTGACCCACTGACAGGGAATGGTACAAATAGGCTAAATTAGAACGTCGAAAATCGTTGCCTACGGAACTAGGCTAATAACAGTGCAAGATTCAATAATTATAATTGACGTAAGCAAACATAACTAATTAGCAAACGTCTGCAATTGTTATGCAGCAGTCAGTCAGTACCGAACCCGAAGCGGAAATTACTGCTAGGGGAAAGGTAAAGCATGCCGTAGGTACAATTAGCTAACAGTTGGTCGTAAAAATTAATGATTTTTAAATTACCTTACCCGTGTAAAGTCCCGTAACCTTAAACTTTTCCGTTCCGTAGGTTCTCCATTAACCTTCACACTCGCTGGCACTAGCTATCGTATGTTCAAAATGTTTGCTTTATTTTCATTTGATTTAGTCTACCCTTCCT
Source organism: Sabethes cyaneus (assembly GCF_943734655.1). NCBI lineage: Eukaryota > Metazoa > Arthropoda > Insecta > Diptera > Culicidae > Sabethes > Sabethes cyaneus. Next base: position 172,505,233 of record NC_071353.1, read on the forward strand.
TCCTAAGCGTCCATTCCATAATTCATACCCGTAAAGTTACCAGCAACCAAGTATTTTGCATTTTGTAGTATGAATGGTGGGTCCCAATCACGCTACTTTCAATTTAAAAATCTCTTTTCCACTGTTCTGCAGTTGATTCCGATAATATTGACGTTTTATTGGCGAAACCAGGAAGAGTTTCTTTCCAAATTTGCCTTTTGTATAGCGCCCACCAAGGCATTATTGCATAATTGGTTAGAGTGCGCATCCCCTTGCTCATTTCGTTTGACTGAATCGTACGCCGCCTTAAAGTCAACAAACAGATGATAAGTCTGTAGGATGTAAACCAGCCTGTAACGCGCCGACGAAGGACTCAGTCTACAGAACAGGGTTCGGGATAACACCTCGCTCCCCGCTTTGCCTTCTTAACTTCCTCCTGTGTTGGTTGTTCCACAGTTTGACCGTTAGTCACGATTCTGTTCGTGCAGTTCTGCGTGTTAATCTCTAAATTCAACATTCTTTTTTTTTCGCAGTTTTAGCCTCTTATATCTTTCTCTGTTCTGACGTGTGCGACTGCTGGCCTAGTCCTTCTCAATGGTCATCCTGTGGTATTTTGCCTCAAATATCTCCAATGTTGTAATGAAAATAAAAAAATAACTTTTTTATGTTAGGAAATGTAGACATAGTTTCCTCGGCAAAGTTGTAAATATTGTAAAAACAAGCAACTTTGCTAAAGAAATAAAACTTCTATCTTTATCGAGTGCTGAACTATAGGGCATATTCTTTAAAAAACTTCTTTTAAAATTGGTTTTTCATACTTAGCTTTTATTAGTTGCATTTTACAAGAATGCAATGCTCTAAGCAATTATCGAAGCTCTCAAAATATACGTTTTTGCAGAACGCCGCAAATCTCTTGGACCTTTACTAGCTGTATTATCGCATATTCAAGTTTTAAATTTCCGTAGATTCACCAACCAATGGGGTAAAATGGGGCAGGCGGATTTATTAAATCAGTGCTTTATCTTGTATGGGTTCCGCTTGTTCCCAACCACCCAAATGAGAGTACGGCAAGCGTTCGTTCTATATGTTTCGCGTTCGCAAAAGGCTCGATATACGTCCATTTTTTTTTGTGTTAGTAGATAGATACATTGTTTTTTCGGCAAAGTTATGGAAAATATAAAGGCAAACAATTTTGCTAAAGAAATGACATTTCTATCTCTATCCAGTGCAGAGCTGTAGACCATTTTCTTTGGAAATTCTTTAAAAATTAGTTGTTCATACTTAGCAGGTTGCATTTTACAGCAATATATGGTTCTAGGCGATTATTGAAGGGCTCAAAATACACGTTTTTGCAGAAGATTGCAAAGCTCTAGGACCTTTCCTTACAAAGTTATCGCTTTTGGTTTGAGAAGTTAAGGAAAAATAAAGCTTAAATAAGCGATAACTTTGTAAGGAAAGGTCCTAGAGATTTGCAATCTCCTGCAAAAACGTGTATTTTGAGTCCTTCAATAATCGCCTAGAACCATATACTCTTGTAAAATGCAACCAACATTCGCTAAATATGAAAAACTTATTTTTAAAGAATTTCCAAAGAAAATGCTCTATAGCTCTGCGCTCGATAGAGATAGAAATGTCATTTCTTTAGCAAAATTATTTATTTTTATGTGTCTATCTACGAACATAACAAAATGGACGTGAATCGAGCCTTTAGCGAACGCGAAACATATAAAACGTATGCTTGCCGTACTCTCATTGGGGTGGTTGGGGACAAGCAGAACCCATACAAGTTTACAGAAGTCGACTTAAGCCGAGGCCTGAAATAGAAGGCTCGGCAAAATGAAATAAGAATCTAACAAGATGGGAGAAAGAAAGGATGAAGATTCTGCTTAAATTTGGGCTTTCTGCTGACGGGGGCCCGGTAGCAAGCACCGGACCCTTCACTACCGGCCTCTATCAAATGCTAGGGGCAGAGCGTCTCAGCAATAAGAAGAAAACGGTTCTTAAGAAATCAGGATAGCATTTATGCCCCAAGTAATGAGCATAAAAGTAGTCTAAAAATCGTCCGCGTCATTTGAAAGTCGTCTGAAAGACAACTGAGAGGTCTTCTAAACACTGTCTGAAGAAGAAAGTCATTTGAAAATCGTCAACAAGTCGGCTGAATGTCATCTAAACATCGTTTAAGTCATCCAGAAGTCGACTGAAAATCGCCTGAATCTAAAAGATGCTGAGAGCATGGTCTGAAAATCTCCCAAAATCATACGAATTTCATCTAATAATCGTTTGAAGGTCATCTGAAAGCCCGAAAGCGTCTGGCTGCAAATCACTTGAAAGTCGCTGGCGTGTCGCCTGAAGGCCGTCTGAAGCCTAGAAAGCCTTCTCAGCGCTATCATCTTTCTAAAGTCATCTGAAGGTTACTAGAAAATCGTTTGCGAGTCTACCTGTAAGTCATTTGACGGTTGTTTACAAGCTATCGGTAAATCATACAAAAGTCGTCTGCATGCCGTTTGAAAGTCATTTGGAAGTTATCTGAATCTCACCTAAAAGCCGTCAGAAAGTCGTTTGAAAGTAGTCTGAAGCCCTAGGAAAGCCATTTTTAAGTCCTCTGAAGATCATTCGAAGGCCAAAGCCATTTAGAAGCCGTTCGAAAACTGTCTAAAAGATGTCTGAAAGGGTCTGACTTTTCCAAGACATTGAAAAGGGGCATTTCGGTACCTCATTCAATAGCATAGTTTTGGCGGTGTGCTAATTGCTGTTGCCGAGCGGCATGGTTGTTCCCGCATTAACACATGTAATGACAATAGGCTGGAGCAAGTGTGTGTCTCTGCTACGCTACGGGGTCATCGTTTCCTGATGTGCAATATTTACATTCCTCCCGACAAAAGCCGATCAGTTGATATAATTGAAGAGCACATCAGCACCGTCCGTGAACTCTGCAACAAGGCCTCTCAAGGTGACACTATCCTTGTGTGCGGCGATTACAATCATGGTCTTACATGGTGCAAAGACGAGAGCGGTACTCTTCCTAACTTGTCATATTTAACTCCAGCGAATATACCATCGGTCGATGGCGTGGACTTCTTGATCATGAATCAAGTAAATCTACAACTGAAAAACAACGGCCGCTTTCTAGATTTAGTTTTTGTGCCTGAAGCCAGCCGTACTGTGGTAACCACTTCAGAGGATCCTCTACTACCAGTAGATCTTCATCATCCTCCACTAATTATTCGGATTGGGTTTAAACCGTCTTCAGACATTAGCCTTCTTTATCGACAGACTTCGCAGCTGGCTGTTTAGAGTACAGGAAAAGTACAGGGCCAGTGTAACGATCCTACTGACTCTATCAAGCAAGCACCGCCTAGCCGAGATTCGAACATGCGCCGACTGGCTTGTTAGACCAGCATCGTATCTCGAAGCTAACTGGGCGGTTCAGAAGGCAATCAGTAAGCTGAAAACCGGTAGGGCTGCTCGGAAGGACGGTATCCCAGCTGAAGTTCTAAAAGCGTAAAAACTATCGAGGCATTACATTGCTCAATTCTGCCCTTATAGGTGCTTCTTCATACCTTGTTCTGTAGATTGAGACCGTTAGCGGAGTCCTTCGCCGGACAGTACCAAGCTGGTTTTTGTGAAGATGTTTACCCTGCGTCAGTTACTGCTTACTGGACAAGTATCGGGAGTACAACTTGCAGACTCATCACCTGTTTGTGGACTTTAAAGCAGCGTACGATTCAGTCAAACGAAATGAGCTGTGGCAGATAGTGCCAAAATCATCGGCGTCTTTGGCTCGCGAGTAAGCTATGCAGGATGGATGGTAAATGGTTGAATAATGCGCTCCAGAACCAGCATGAGGTTCCACAGCCTCTTATTCAGCAACTCCTATCTCTACCTCCTCGTGGTACCATCCGGGATACGTTCCTTAGTGGAAATCGGACAACCGGTTAAAACTAGGGTCGTATGCGGACAGAGAAGGGGCACTCATGCGAAGGCTGAAGTGTAAACTCTCCGCCTGCAGGACGGTTTTCTCGACTCCCAGGAACCAAAGCAGACGGTCCAAAGCCCCTAAAGGAGATGGTTGTAATAGCTGTTATCCATGGCTATTATGTAAAAACTTGAATGGATAAACCCCTACTCAAAGGTGCGACGCGACTCGTGCCGAGGGATGAATGGTGGGGGGGGGGGTTCTATAAATGCTCCTGATCCTCGTCTATCCTCAGCACGCCCCGACTCGTTGTGAGTCGACAAACGAAGATGTGGCTCCAATTCTCCACTCACGGGTCGAGATTCACTCTGCCTGATCTCTGACTGTGTGCTGGAGGGTGGACTGAAACAAAAGGAGAGCCGAACAGATATGGCCAGTAGAATGGCTGTGTATAACGTCGAGTAATCCACCCTGGGTTTCTCAAAAGTTGCTGAGTCTCAATAAGAGTCTTGCGACAGGACATTGTCCGAGCAAATATCATCTTCGGAATCACGGTTTCGTACAAGATTATAGTTAACCTCGGAACACTTCACCAAAATCTAGTTACAAACTTCAGTAAAACGATCCGCACTAGAGGTATTATATTCAAGCAAATGCAGTATAAAGCATAAACGAAGGAAGGAGTCTAAACCTGAATTGCAAAGGCCACAAAATACCTAATGACAAAAATAGTAGTAATATTTCATGCCAATTATAGCGAAGGGAAGATTGAGCTAGAGCTAGACCTCCCTAAGTCCCTATACGTGCGGTGGTACTGGAAAGTCGCTCACCACAGCAGGGTATTTTAGTTGAGAACGGAGCGAATTTTTAAGATGCAGAATGGATTCTTCGTATAACTAGATAAATGCGGAACTCTCGGCAACGTTTACTAAAGCATTGACCAAATGGACCTTTATTCTGTCAGGAGCTCCGCACATGGGTGGTACATGGGAACGTTTAGTTCGTTCGATAAAGACTGCACTTGAAGGCGCGTAGAATTCGAAGAACTCGAGGCCTGTGACACATTTACCACTAGATTCAGAAGAGTCCTGTGCGGGCTGAAACCCCTGAGCGTCGCGAAAACCGACTTGAATAGTGCGGTGAATCATCGTATCACAAATCATCGGCATCGTCTAAATTCCGACCGCGTTCAACGACCTGATTGCTGATCACAGTCCGTCGTCTGCAGTTGGCTAACAAGTAAGACTTGGACGATTCTTTGTGGCTGTAAAATCGCGGAGTTGAAACAGCCGGCATCTGGAGAAGGAATCTCCAAACCGAAGAAATTATGACGGAAAACGTAATGAGTGGATACGGGGACGTACATTATTGGCTGGTAGCACGATGCACCTGGGGGAGGATGTTAAAGCTACATCGGTTTAAACAACCCTGTTCACATCTATGACAACTCGTCATCATACATATACGCGGGTATACATTTTATTCGCTAAAGGAAACAATTTAATTCTGGCGGAGTTTTGAATTTTCTTAAACAACAATCTTTTGCATTGACATAAATCTCCTTCAATCATTTTGTTTCCCCCTCTTTCCTTCTCCGCTCTACTTCTTTTACTCTACTTCCGCATGGTTGTTCTTAATTTCAAATTTCTTTTCTCTGCTTCGTTCTCTTTAAATTTTTCTCATTCTTTGCCTTTCTTGACTCTCTCGAACACATTTGCTCGATTCTTTTCTTAAATTTTTTCTCTCTCAAAATGGGAAGAGTCTTGGCGCTATACTCCGACGAATCAGGACGAACAAAAAAGATTCACAAAGAGTCTCCAGGGTTTCTCACATAGGAATCAGGTGGAGCAATTCTGCAGAAGGCTCGTACAGAATGCCTCACTTATAGGATTCTTGTATGAGAAGGCAATAATGGAATCTCCGGGATGTCCATAACTAGATGAAGGAATAGGGAATCTCGAGATTCTGAAAGCTGGAATCCTGGTGTGTCAGGAAGGGTAGTTTGGTCTACTGATTTTTTTTGTTCGACAGCCTTCGCAGCCAACTGTTAGTGTACAGGACAATTGCAGCACTATTTGCGGCAATCCTGTTGTCCCTAACTGCTTGTCCCGGTCGAGATTCGAACATGTGACCTTTTGTTCGGGTTATCCAGTTGGTCACTTAATAGTGTATAAAACTCTATGCCAGGCCCTTATGTGTTGTCATTGTCAGAGAGAGTATCAGGGAAATTTAAACTTCAAACACCAGTTCTACCTGACTAGACAAGGTAATATCGCCCATTAAAACACAGAGCCGACACGCCTATACCCGCGGGCGGAGGCTTTCCGGTCCGGCGCGAACTCCAACTTGAGATCTCTCTGCTGCAAAGTATATTGAGTGCAGCACGACCTAGACGTTCGCGGTCGTCGGCAGAAGCTTTAACCCATAGAGTCGCACATGCCTCCCAACTATCGAGAACTACGATAGGTAATCAGCTACGTGGGAGAACAGTTCTGAGAATGAACCAACATGGCGCGGGGGGACGAGAAACGTGAGTATGATTGTATGTTCCGCTATAACTGCGGCACATCTGGACGGTACTTCATCAAAATTGGCACATATGCTTTTTGACACGAAAGAATCAGCGCAGGAGGGTCGACTAAAGCGGGGGACGGTCTCTTACAAGAGGGGAGGAGGATTCAAATGGGTAAAGGGGTGCGTTGCTCCAGCATTTGGAACGATAGCAGTTGTAACAGTGGCTGGACGATAAGAGGAGATTTCTGAAAGCGGGGATGGGGTAACCATTGACAGGGGGGAGGTTCAAAAACGTAAAAAGGGCCTTGTGTCGATTTACAAGGATGATCGAAAAGAACACAGATTTACAATATCTATACCTATAAAAAAGCATTTCTGTCTGACTGTCCCTATGTTCCTTTTAGAATCGAAAACTACTGAACCGATCGGCGTAAAAATTTGCATATAGGGGTTTTTGGAGCCAGGAAAGGTTCTTATGATGGTTAGAGACCCCTCTCCCCACTAAGAGAGGGGGCTCCCATACAAATGAAACACAAACTTCTGCATAACTCGAGAACTAATCAAGCAAATGGAACAAAATTTGGCATGTGGGGAGTTTTGGAGACAGGAATTTTTTTAATGATGGTTTGTTGCCGGCGACCTGCCGTCGGAAGCGCCAGCCACTGCGGTGGGCATCCCCCCGTAGAGATCACCTCAATCTAGGATTTTCCTGGATCGGCTGACCTATATTACTGTCCTTCAGTTGTGTCACCCTTGCGCAGTGGTATTTTCTACGAAAAAAATTTCCGTGGAATGGTACATCCCGCGTACGGTTTCGCGGTAATATTCCGCGTTATGGTCAACCGAGAATTGGTGTTCCGCAAAATGGTATTCGGCGTAAATGGTTTGTAATGATGGCGAATATTTAAATGCTATCCGCTTTATTTTATCGAGCTAAGTAATGGGGGAGTTGTTTTCTACTTTACTGTGAAGATAATTTGTAAATTAAAACACCCATGAACTCCCCAGAAACTTGTAAAACTCGAGATTATGACAAAGGTCATCCGAGATTCACGATTTATGTACAACACAGTTTAATTTGTTGAAATACGAAATTTGTCGGCTCAGCTAGTGATAAATCTAAATAAGACAGAAGCAGAAAAAACGGTAAAGAACAAAAAGAGACGCTTGACAAAAATGAGACAAACGGGTTTAGAAAAAGTGGAAAACCGCGAGAAAGAACAAAAACTAGCGTGAAAAACATATAAACGAAAGAAAAAACGTGACAGAGTGGGAGCAAACATGGGACATAAAAAACGGAAAAAATTGGAAACTCTCTTTCTCTATTCCATTCCCTCTCTTTGTCTCTTCTATTCTCTTTCATGCTTTCGTGTTCTCCTTAATTCTTCCACCCATTCTTTTTTTGGATCTCTTTCTCTTTTCCATTTTATTGCTTTCTAACTTCCTGTGGTCCTTTCCATTGGTTTCTTTCTCTCCTTCATTAACTCTTTCTTTTTTCTTTGTCTTTCTTATGTATAGTTCATTCTAATTCTTCTTCTATCATTTTCTTTCTCCTTGTTTTCTTCTCTTTTCTTCTCTACTTCCGTTTTGTCGTTCTTTATTTATAACTAGCTGAGTACCCGATCTTACTCGGGGCCCCTTTGTCTCCCAGCCACGTACTGTATATTTGATCTTCCCCCTAAGTGGTGACCCACGTTTTCAGAATCTCCGCCTCTTTTATCTTCCAGCCAACTGCACAACTTTTATTGGTCCAAACGCTAGGGAAAGCTTCTTTCACTTATTTGGATCTTCCAGACCTTCCGAGGGTTACACGCCGTTTTACCAACTCCCCTGCGCAAGTGGTGAATGACCGTCTGGATTAAAACCACCTAAAAAAACAAAACTCCCCTACGCTCGTGTCCCTTGTGTCAAGTTGGGTGGGAAACGGTCCAGGCGCTCCGGAGTTATGGTGGAACATATATACATACCCAAGCAACAATGTGAGTTTTATTGTACTCTTATGGTGGTCTTCAAGACCAATTTTGGTCTTAAATGCCATCATAAGAGTGTAATAAAACACAAATTGTTACTTGGGTACCCACGTTCACTTTCATATATTTAGATTTCCTTTCTTTCTTGTTCTTCCTCATTAAATTTTTCTCTTGCTTTACCTTTCTTACATCTGTTTCTTCCTCTTTTTATCTTTTCTATTATTTATCCTTGTCATATACCTCCTCTTCTCTATCTTATTTTTTTTCTTCTTTCATTGAATTTCATCTTTCGTTTTACATTCCGATTTCGATATTTTTTAGGGATTTTTTTTTTCAAATATGCATGGGGATTTTCGGAGAGAAAGTATGTGTGTAAGTCGCTGTTGCACAAATGAGGGCGCTGGTAAGAAGGAAAGGGACGTCCAAATAAGCAAAAAACACTGTTTCTTGTATTGTAAGAACTTCCGAAACGAATACATACGGCTGGAAGACAAAGAGGGAGTGGCTTCTTACAAAAGGGCTACTCGAGCCACTAATGCTGTGTTCGTCGCACGCGGTGGTATAGAGTGCCATGCGTTATGTATGAATTCGTGCAATTTTTAGATGCAAATTCAACACCCAAAATCGTATGTTTAAAACAAAAATGGCAACGAAACTAAAAGAGGTAGATGTTTCGTGTCAAACAACGAATTGTAAAACACTACTAATCCCTCAAATTGGTAGATAAATGCAATCAACTTTGTCATGCCTTTTTAGGCGAAATTTGATGAAATCGTCTTGAGAAACACTTAATTTAAAGTTTTTTGCTTCTTAAAAGTTACTAGATTTCATGAAGTTAGACGCTCAAGGGCAATTTTCTCAGCTTTCGAATGAAAGCAACAGGATTGAGCTAGTCAGTCAGCATACTTTTTGTACTAGAGCTAATTTGAGGCAAACAGAACAGGAAACTAAAAATATTTAATAACTCAGTAATGATTAAAATTTGACCATTTACGTGAAAGGATTTTTTCTACAAATGTGGTCCTTTATCACCCCCTGAAATATTTGCACCGAGTTATCTACTATTTTATATATGTATATAAAAATAAATGTGAAGTTGCATGTTTATATGTATACATGTTCCGTCATAACTCCATAACGCCTGGACGGTTCTTCATCAAACTTGGGACACATGTTCCTTGACACAAGGGAATCAGCATTCGGTGGATAACAAAAGGGGTCGGGGCTAATAATGACGCGAAAGGTGCAAATAAAAAAAATGGGGTTACCTTTCTCTTGTATTTAGATTACGCAAGTGGCTGGGAGACAAGAAGGCGGGGGGAGGGTGTTATATAGGAGAGCACCCAGAAGAGATATATAAAACAAGACTGTTTCTCTTCGCTATAGCATTTTTTCAGAGAGCAAACAGTAGCTTGATTGGCTATGTGACAGAAGGAGAAGTTGATCGGAAAGGGGCCAACAGGGGAGAACTAGGAACGGGAGTACAAACACATGTTCCGCCATAACTCCGGAACGCTTGGATGGTTTTTAGATGGCACACACGTTCTTTGATACAAAAAAAATCGCCGCAGGGTAATTGACAAAAGGGGAAGGCTCTCTCTTACAAAAGGGGGGTGGGGGGTCAACATGATTAAAGGGAATGTGTTAGTCTTGCAATTCGACCGATAGGAGTTTTACAAATGGCTGGAAGTCAGGAAAGGACGCAATGATCTAAAAGCGAGTACATTGCCGGGAGGGGGACGGGCTTAAGAATAAGGAAATTTTATTTCTTTTCGGGATTTGTTCGGCTTTTCGGAAGATAATTCACCAGGATCGACGTGTGACGAATTTCGGCGACACAAATTTAGTGAAACGTGTGGCACTTCACTGTAATTTTTACGTTTATTAAGTTTCTACATGTCTGTGTGTAATGGTGCTATATTTCGAATGAAATCTTTTTGTTTGTATTATAGTACAAAACTAGTATGACCGTGTCATCGCATCTTTTAAAGGAAATTTAGGAAATTTTCCATTTTTGGCGGTTCGGCCGAGGGGATTTGTATCTTTGTATCTCATTGCTTTTGTCAGTATTCGGTACGCCAATGATGCCAAAAATCTTGGTTGAATCGTTGCAACTTGCAGTCGTTGATAATGGTTCAGCTTGCCGGGTGGAAGGTGACACATGTTTGGTTCTGGTAGTGCAGGCAAGTTTTCTCCGGTTAAAAAGTGCCCGGGTGTTAGGCATGTGAGGCCATTTAAATTCTCTGTCATTGAAACGAGACGCCGCGAGAACCTTCGCCATGTTTTCGAAGCTTATCCGTAAATTCCTTAACTGTCGGTACATTTGGTTTTCGGCTGCCTTAATAGCAGCCTCCCATGGTCCACCAAAATGAGGTGATTATGGTGGAATTCGTTTGCACACGCGTCGTCGATCAAACGGTCCTGCTGTTTCAGTATACAGCGCACATCTTCGGATTTCTGTTTTACATCTTCGAAGTTCTTTTCGTTATTCGTGTAAATATCCGTAGGTCGTCCACGTCGTGAAATGAACCGTCGCAGTGAACAGCAAAACAACGCGGTAGAAAAGTAAAACCTAATAAGAGAACGAACGGAAAGATGAACGGAACATAAACCAACGATAAAGGAACGAAAAACGGGATAGAAAAGGAGTTAAAAATTGACAAAATAAGAACTGCTCGAGGAAACCAGAAAAACGAGTAAATGAGGTTAAAACGGCTAATAAAAGGAGAAATAAAGTATTAGACAAATGGGATAACAAGGGAAATAAAAACGTTGTCACAAGGAGAAAAAACAGGACATAATGACAGGAAGAACGGTACAGATGAATGAAAAAAATCTAACGACGAGTGAACGAAAAACGGGATAACAAAAGAGGCAAAAAGCGAAAAAAAGACGAAAACCGGGACCGAAAAAAGTCTAAAAGGGGTAGAAAATGACAAAGAACGAGACAGGAAAAGAGGAGAATCGGGCCTAAAAAATCTCGCAAAATGAAGAAACGCAAAGGAGAACAGGACTCCCGAAAAGGGGAATAAATAAGCAGAAGGAAGGCAGGAAAAGGAACACACACACACACACACACACACACACACACACGCACACACACACACACACACACACACACACACACACACACACACACACACACACACACACACACACACACACACATACACTGGGAAGCCGGGATCTGTGAAAGGAGAGAGAGCGAAGTTCTTTAACCAGAAGTTGTTTCGTTTGAGCGTGTCTCTGTATGTCTGCGTTTTGGCACATATCTGTAGAGCCAAGAGTAACCGTTTCCAGAGTCTTTGTTTGGTAAAGTGGAGGAGCATCTTCCACGCAGTACAGTTGTTTATTACTTTTGCGTGTTGTCAATGGTCAGTGGATGGTTGTCGTTGAAGACGTGCTCGGCCACTTTTGATCTAAACTGGTATGTCTGACCTTTCTCGGTATCTCTTGATGCTCTTGTTACCTCTGCCAAGTGTTCTTTAGTACGTGTTTCCAGATTCTGATCCAGAACTGATCTCATAAATCCCGAATTTCCTACGTTCTTCAATCGGGTCTTTAGTTGTGATCCCAACTTATTTTTGAGCTGGTTGTTTCGGTTGGTTCTCACCGTCTTTCCGTCTTTTTTTATTTCGTATGTGAAGTGTATGTTCCTGTGTGTGCCATTCATGGCTGATAGAATGGTTTCCAGTTCTCCCTTTTTGACTATGCTGAAAACGTCGTTGACGTATCGCCACCATCTTTTCGGGAGCAACTTGTTTTATTCCAGATTACTTACAAGGTTAGCCATAAATAGTTCGCACAGGAACGATGATAGTGGATTGCCTGTTGGTGCTCCTTCCAAGTGTTTGTAATAATTTCAACCTTCACTGATGTTTCTTAAGCTTTCGTGTCCGTGCCTACGGTTGGACATTACCCAAAAACCAACAGAAAACCATTCGTTAGACCACCAACGCAGTTGCCACCAACCTGTACATGGAAATCCGTCTAACAAACGCTTGCAGCCACGAATTCGAACGTCATTTTCGGTGTATGAAAATTGCAAACTCGCTGTTGGTGCTGCTGCTGCTCCGGCTGGTTACCAAAGAAACAATGCAAGGCCTACTTGAGGAGTTCGATGAAAACACGTTCCACCAACAAATCACTTTACCAGCCAGCCAACCAGTACCAGTGCCAGTGCTGGTTGTCATGTCGGTCGCGTCGGGTGCAGGCCTACCAAGAGGCAAAATCTGAAGCACCACCGTCACGACATCCTTCCGGAACTCCGGTTTGCCCGTTTGGGCCACAAACCGCGCGCGGTCGGTCGGTCGGTCGGCTCATGCCATGAATATTAATTTATGTTAAAATTCCGCGCACATGGAAGTCATGTTTTCATGTTTGTGACTGAACTCTCCGGCCGACCGTTGCGGTTGTAGATCATCCCTGCCGGCTCCGCCGGCTGGAAAATTGAGGCCCAAATAGGTAGGACATCGTTTTCGTTACACGATCGAAAGCAGGTCAGTGGAATTTATTCTTTCGAAGTAGACAAGAAGTGAGAAACAACGGCTCCCCGGCAGAGTAAAGGCACGACGACGACGATGCATTTATTTACGAAGGTAGCTATAAATCAAAAGTTCACGCCTCCCGGGAAAAACCAATTAAAAAAGCGGATACAATTTTGGCAAACGATTTCGAGGAACACATCAACAGACAGACAGACGGACGGACAGACCGAAGAACCCCCAACAAGATTGATGGGCCCAGTTATTAGAGCGTGAAGCGTCCAACAAACAAAACTCCGCCAGAACCAAGCTAACCGAACCGGACCGAAAAGCGAAAGTGTTGCCTCCTTCTTCTTCTGCCTACCTACTGGGTACTGATTGATTTGCGCTGCGGCCGCGGCTTCAGCCGCGGCGGGGCACAAATTCCGAAGAATCGAAAATGAAAAATAAAGACGACTCAAAAAACGGCAAGGTCGAGAAAAGCGAAACCGGATCGATTCTTTTTCTGTTGGTAAATGGGAACGATCGGTAAAACGGGGAAATAAAAACGGACTCAAAACACAAACAAAAATGAAAGGAAAATTATACCATTTCCAAATGCGGACTTGAAAGGGAAGCGAAAGAATCACGCAAGATAATTGCCGTTTTGTCTTCTTGACAGGGAACGATTAACCACCCTCCCTCCCGTCGCTCCCGGCTCGACTGGATTAAGGGCCAGGAATGCACCATTCAGGGACTGACTGACTGACTGGTAGGAAGAAGATTCGCAATCCGGCCGCCTCCGGCGGATTGAATTTAGCTTGAAGGTTTATCTTGCTCCGTCGAACATGATTTATCTTGTTTCTTTCGATTTTGAAAACTATTTTAATCAAAAACTCACCTTCTATTTCCACGAATGGCTTTCATTCTTGCTGTCGTCCTCCCCTCTGGAAACACAAACTTTTCTCTCTAGCTTTTCCGGCCACCGCAAGTCAGTTGCAGATGGTCCGCATTTGCATTCCGGCCTACCCTGCCGGCGTAGATCGTGCGGATTCGTTCCCGGTACACATTCACTACTGGGTCGACACTGGGTCGGTGGTGGGAACCGGCACCGGACCGGGTCGTCGTCGGTAGAGAAACAATAAAAAAAACACACGGGAGAAAACACCGCGCACTAATCACCAATTGTCACGTGAATCTAATTACTTCGACACTGCCTGCTGACGTCACACGACGGCGGTTGGTGGCCGGAGCCAAGCCGCTGCTGCTCCTGCACTGGTTTCGCTTTCGTTGTAATTAGAAGTGTTCGACTATGCACGAGTATGAACTATTTTCCACCTAAATACGGGTTTTACACTGATTTCTTAAAACAACAACGACGACGACGACATGCAATCACATGGTTAACCCATTTTCCGTCGAAAAGCACCAGCAGCAGAAGGCGGCAGCGCCTGCTATGTTCCGTGTGTTGTTCATGTGTTTACATTCGAAGCTTTTGCAATCGACCACTTGACGGCGCTTCCAACGTTACGTTCCAACGCACTACAAAGTTTAAACTTTCAACATCTGAAACGAAAAAAACAGAGAGAGAGAAAAATAAAACAAACAATTAACATTCGATTGTTCGAGCCACAGCGATCTTATCTAGTTATTTGTTTGGAAAAGTAGCCGCCAGTTTCGAACTGACAGTTGCGAGCCCCGAGTAGCTCGGGGTTATGTTTTATGCTAATCAGACGCCATCTCCCGGACAGATCTCTGTCATTATGTTATGGCTGTTTGATTGAGCGAGCGAGCTGGCTGGCCGGGTTCGATTCGATCGTTCGTAGCTCAAGTCTGCTTGCTTGCCTAGCAATTCCACCGCCAGGTTTCAGGTTTTCAGGTTTTCAGGAGTGACTCATTGATGCAGGGCGCTCGAACGAGCGCCGCAGAGCAAAAAAACGTGCCAGGACAAGCTGTATTTCCCATACAGCTGTTGTGTAGATTGACGCCGTCGATTGACGGCGATTCCGAGCCGAGCGGAACAAGTTCTACCGCAAAACTCGCTGAAGTTTGACTGTTGCTGCTCCAACCACAGTTGACAGCTGCAGCTGACCCAACCAAGAACCAACAACCAACAAGCAAGCTAAGCTGACGTTCGGCCGGGTTTTGCATTCTACAAAGTAGGCCTGTTGCGGCGTTACGAAATCAGATCCTAATTAATTGCGACATCAACCGGGCTCACGACTAGAACGGCTTTACAGCCGTTCTGTTTTAAATTGGCGAATAGGAAAAATAAATCCGTTTCTTCGAAACAGTAACGGTGCATCAAAAATTGATAATGAAGGTCACACACTGACAGTGTATCTGTCATCGATTCCGTCAATTTTTTATCTTCAGGGAAAAACGCCGCTGCGCGGCGACGGATCCCTACCGACTTGATGGCTCAATCTCCCGCACGGTTTGATCGTAATGGTTACAATTTAGCCATATATTCAACCCCACCGACAACGACCGTGAGTGAAAGAGAGAAAAAAGCACATACCAGCGTAGGTAAGCGTAATCGCAGCATGCTGCACATCATCGCAGCCGTGTCGCGGCCGTATTTGATTGAGAGGAAAACGTGAATTGCGTTTTTCTCTGTCTCATGAAGTGAGTTTTTGTTGTCACATTCACCATTGCCGCACAGCGGCAGCAGCGACGACGGCGGTGATAACCGTCAACGGCGTGTAATGCCATCTTTTGACATGCATGGCGACATGGCGCGGTGTCTAACGGAGATTCCACCAGTCCCGCGATCCGCGAACGAACGGCAGTAGCGGAATTCGCGGACACGCTCCTAAAATGCGGCATCAATCGGCTCGGTGCGAAATGCCGCCTGCTGTCCGCGTCGTCTTCGGCTGTCTGTCACACCAACCGTCACCAGGCAGGGCCGAGGGACCGTCCGTCCGCCGATTTCGAAGGTGCCAACTGGGCGATGCGATGCGATGCGATGCGATTTCTGCCCCGCATCACAGTAGGCAACCAATCATGATGGAAACCGCAGCAGCAGCACCAGCAGGAAAAACGGGTCAACCAAATAAAGTGTTCATTCGAAGAAAATCTAGCGAAGCGACCATCTATGGGGACAATCGCGTCGCGGTGCAGTAATGCACTCGCCCCTCGCGACTTGGTACTGTAAGGTCTGTGTGCGGTTTTGCTCGATCTGATCCGAGCAAGCTCTGGAATGAGGCGAAAATGTGACGCTGCTATAGAGCTACTTACTTGGGTGTGCGTGAATGTGTCAGTGTGTCTTTCTGTGATTATATGTCAGTAAGCCATGCAATCAAAGTAAAATGTAACGTGAAATATGGATCACGTGTTACTAATAAGGTCCCTTCCACATCTGATAAGAATTGAGTCATTTCAATTTTAACATTTTGTTGTCCCTGAGTTATGGCATGGGAAAAGCTAGAAATAGCATCCCGTTGGAATCAAACACAGGGTTGTAGACAAGCTAAACAGTTTATCTACCCAAACCCTGCAGTAGCTAAAAAACTACTCCATTTAACTCGTAGTGAACTACGCACGATCACGGGACTCCTAACAGGACACAGCCCCGCTCTTTATCATTTAAAGAATATCGGCAAGGTATCATCTGACACCTGCCGCTTTTGTAACTCTGAACCTGAAAGTTCAGCGCATCTGCTCTGCTATTGCGGAGCTCTTGCATTATCAAGGCACAACTTCTTAGGAAGTTTCCTTCTTACGCCATATCAGGTATGGAGCCTAAATCCCAAAACGGTCATTGGCTTTATAAACCATGTAGTACCGAATTGGGGCACAGGATTACAACTATTCCGCTCAACTCCATCAATGGGTATGAGCGATCCGTAAACTGTGTACAGCAATCGGGGCCTGCCACAAAAGACGATCATTAAGACTGTCGCAGTAGCCTTTTAACCCAATGCCCTTCTGGCATACAAAAAAAATGGCTGAATAACTCGGTTTTCCTAAATAGTAAATCCTAATTCAAATATTCATATCTTATAAACCAAACAACCTGCCCAAGAAACATTTATGCGCTGAATAAACATTTTAGTAGCCACAATTATTCAGCCATAGCTGAATATCCAACGAATAAAATTTATATAAACAGCTGTACAATACTTATTCAGCCGAAATTGGAGAACTTATACAACCTATTTGTTTCGAGGCGGAAAAACACTTGTTAAGCAGTTATATCGCCTCTGTGCGCCTTGTTTCCAGCTTTGCGCAAATTGGTTATTTAAAAACGCGCAAAAGCCTCTATTAAACTACATTACCGCTTCAAAGCAGCTATTACCAAGCCCGAAGCTTGACTTAGATGTTTAAGAGCTGAAAAAAGGTTTTTATTTCTAATACTAAACCATAGTTCAGTCACAGGTTAAATAAATTCAGCTAAAAACGTTTGATCAGCCTGGAATTGTTACTTGGGTAGCTGCTTTCAAAGCTGCAATTGAGCTTAATAGAGGTTTTTGCGTGTTTTTAAATAACCAATTTGCGCAATTCTGTCAATTTTATTTTTAGAACGTGAAATAGTTTTGCAATGCTTTTTCAGTCGCTTTATCAACGTCTTATCAACCTTTATGCAGCCAAAACATAATCTATTTTGAAATTTAAAAACTGGAACGTGTCATATTTATTTTGCTGTGGCGTCGTATGCTATGTTTTAAATTTTGAATAACTTGAATTCGTATATACAAGCTAATTAAAATTGAATGTCGTCAACTTTCGGGAATTGAACCGCCATCTTCTGATCCATAAGCACTCATCGTATGATCCGCCCCATCTGCATCTGCAGAACAGACAGTGAAAATATCTTTACACTTGAAGCAGTCGATAACTGACATATATTTTTGCTGCCAGTCGAATTGCGAAACTCTATGATCTGACAATTTGTGTGCTGTGAACCGAATGAAAGCTTAGTATTAGTTTATAAAGCCACTTTAACACCTTTAAGCAACCGTAGAACGTTTCTATGTTTATGGCTGTTCAGAAGCGGATTGTTTAGCAGAAAAATCCGCTATTAAGCTTGTTTATCAGCTTTGGAGAAATGCTGGTTTGGAAAAACGTAAAGTAGCTCAAACATCGCTTGGTCAAACGCCATTTAAGTGCTTACTTTATGCAGCTTGGATCGCCTTAAACCAACTCGTAAACAGCAATTGCTCGTCCTGTTCTTGAAAGATGACGACATGCATTTTTATGTAGCTTGCATACACGAATTCAAGTTATTCGAAATTTAAAATACAGCTTATGACGCCCAAGCAAAATAAATATAACGCGTTCCAGTTTTGAAATTTAAAAATAGATTATTTTTTGGCTGCATAAAGGTTGATGAGACGTTGATTAAGCGACTGAAAGAGCATTGCAAAACTATTTCTCGTTCTAAAAATAGAATTGACAGCATTGCGCAAATTGGTTGTTTAAAAACACGCAAAAGCCTCTATTAAACTCCATTGCAGCTTTGAAAGCAGCTCTTTCAGGCTAATCAAACGCTTTTATAGCCGAATTTATTCTACCTGTGGCTTGGTTTAGTTTTAGAAATAAAAACCTTTTTTCAGCTCTTAAACATGTAAATTCTGTGATTTTATTAAGCTTCGGGCTTGCTAATATCTGCTTTCGAAGCTGCAATGGAGCTTAATAGAGGCTTTTGCGCGTTTTTAAATAACCAATTTACGCAAAGGTGGAAACAAGGCGCACAGAGGTTATATAAAGGGCGAAATAATTGCTTAACAAGTGTTTTTTCTACCTCAAGCGAAATAGGTTGTATAAGTTCTCCAATTTCGGCTGAATAAGTATTGTAGAATTGTTTACATAAATTTTATTCGATGCATATTCAGCTATGGCTGAATAATAATGGATGCTAAAATATTTAATCAGCGCATAAATGTTTCGTGGGAGGGCTGTTTATTAAGATGACAAATCGTTTATTCAGTTAGTATAGCACAATTATTGAGAATATTGACGGGTTGTGGAGAGGTTGAAGACGCGCCTAATCTGCTTATGACACTATTGTGTGAAGCAGCTGATTTACAGCGCATTCGTTGGCTGCTTAATCACTTATAGAATACAGAGGTCTTTGTTTAAATTTATTCAGCGTCTACCACCTGTACCTGTACCTGTATAGCATTTTACTTCAGCTTCGGTGTTTGTTGGGTAGTGCAAACGTTTTCTTGCAGTTAGCGTATTCACAGATCATCTGGAGGGTCTTAAAGACAGTCTGTCTCTTGCTGCTCTCCAGAAAAAGGACAAAAAAAGAGGAAAAAATAAGACAAAGGGAGAAAAAATGAAAAGAGCACGAAGGAAAACGTCACAAAAACTGGACAAACAAGATAAGTACAGGTATAAAAAATAGAAAAATGACAGAAAAACCGTCGCAGAATGGGAGGGAAAATGGAACATAAAAAGGAAAAAAATGGAAAGGTAGAAAACGGAAGTGAAAAGATGGAGCACGAGGAGACGGACAGAAAAAGAAGGAAAACGGAAGAGAAAAATAAGAAAACTCATAAACAAAACGAAGAAACATAGGATAAACTGGACAGAAAACGGAAAAAATGAAAAAAAGACAGTAAAAAATGAAGAAACAAGAACAGAAAAAGAGGAAAATCGAGATAGGAAAAAAACGGAAGACAAAAAACGATCGAAAAAGAAAAACAGAACGTGACAGAAAAGGAGGAAAAGCAGAACCTAATAAGAGGAAGAACGGAACAGACGAACAGCGAAAAATACGTTAATCGAAATCGAAAAAAAACAAGAAAAAAGTCGAGAAACGGGACAGAAAATGACAAAAAATTAGACCTAGAATCGAGAAAAAACAGAAGAAAAAAGATAAAAAAACGAGGAAAAAAACAATCACTCAGCAAAAGGGCAAAAAACGGGACACAAAAAGCAGGAAAAAAAGTAAAAAAAAACGAGAGAAAAAGAGGGAAAACGAAACAGGAAAGGGAATACGGAACAGAAAGCAAAAGAAACCTAAGGGTCTTCTTTGACCATTTGGTTTCTCTTACTAGCGAAAAGAAAAAGGCAAACAACCGATAGAGGATACAAAAAGAGTTCAAAGGGGATATAAAACGGGGAAAATATGGGACAAAAAAATGACAAAATGAGATAGAATGAGAAAAAAATCAGAGGGGTTGTGCCCAAGACACGACCACATAGGATTTTCAACAAGCTGAAAATTTTGCGCAAAATTTTTCTGCGGCATACAAAAGAAGAAGACGTTTAGGAAATGGCAGTCAATGTCGCCCGTGACAAGAAAACTTATTTCCGCATGGTTGTTGGTCGTCCGCAATGGCGAAAAATAAACTTTCCCTGGTTGCCTGTGCTATGGTATTACCTGGGCAAGAAAATACAATAAACTCTTCAATCGTTGTGTGACCCTTAAAAGGACCGATTGTTTGATTATGCACTAACGCACTTAACGTAATTTTCTTTTCGGTAAATTGGAGTACCGATAACCGCAACCCAGACACGGCTTGTTGCAACGAACCAACCGGAAAGCCAGCTATGCGATCTAAAGTATCATCGACGGGGCGGCCGATCGTCTATGGTCATAAGTTACGATGAAGTGACGTGGGATAATTCTGGTCGTTTTGTTGTAGCGAGCAGCGTTTCCAGCAAACTCAAACACTTCCGCAGCTAATTATTTCATCACGGCCGACAGCTCCAGCCCCAATAGCTTCCTATCCTCAGCAGCCGGTGAATACTGCAGACGTGCACGACTCGAGCGTGACTTTCGCTTGCCCTTGATGCTTCCTCTTTTGTCGCGTCCAGACGAGACATACCAGTAGCTCAGCTAGCGTTTGAATAATGCTGTTCGCCGGCTTCCCTCATGTTATGTACCAGAGCAAGCGACAAGAATCGGTTCCGCCAATTTTTCTTGGTCCATCATTCCATCATCTACGCTGTTTGTTCAACATTTTAACTTCAGTCTGAACAAAAGAGCAAAGTTACCAGTGAGCCGTTCACCTGTTTGCTGCCAAAGAAATATTACGCTACGTATTACTGTAGCATTTATGATGGATAGATTTGTGTTGCTAAAGAAAACCGAGTAAAAAGCTATAAGTTCCAAGTTTCCTAAGTTTCATCAATTACCGAAAACTGTTCTTTTAAGAACGAACAAACTCTTATATGAAGGTGCAAAAGATGTCACTTAAAATGCTAATACTAATACTGCTTTTATGAAGATATAAAAGATTGTTGTTCGCCGCTGAGCACAATAAATTTTATTGGGCCAGCAATAATTATTAAAACAAAACATTCGGTTTAGTTTCAAGACGTTTTCCTGCGGTAACTATAAAATGCAAGAAAATTATAGACAGCTTAGTGGTGTAATTGGTTAAACAGCACACTCAACTAGAGATTGAGAGCTTTGGGTTCGACTCTCACTTTCGCTAAGTCTATGTTTTTGGCCAAATATCAAGAATTTTCAGTTTGCCTGAATCAACACTTTTCGCATAGGGCATTTATTTTTCCCAACAGAAATAAAAGAAAGTCCGGAGTTTTCAGCCGAATTGGCCGATATTTTTGCGTTGACGTTCGCCAAACTACGATTTCTCCGGTGTTCCGAGTCAAAACGTTCTCCTCAAAGGATCGGATGACCCAGTTTTTGTTTATGTCTGGGCACGCTGCACTAGTGACTTTCAATATTGAATACGTCGATTGAAATCCACAGTTGAAATCTTTGCTGACTAAAGGGACTATAATTGGACCGGCATTGGAGGTTGTATTGAACTGAATTGGACTTGGACTGGATTAGAATTGGACTTGAATTGGATTGCACTGGACTGTACTTTCGGGTTAGATTCGGGATAGACTTCGATTAGAATCGGACTGGACTCCAATCGGATTCCGGTTGAGTTCGATTTGGGCTTGAATTGGACTGGATTCGGATTGGACTCGAATTGGATTCGGATTGGAGTTGCATTAGACTAGGAGCGGACTTAGTTTGAACTAGTCTGGACTGAACTGGACATGAATTGAACACGCATTAAACTCGCGTTGAACTCGGATTGTACTGGATTGAATTGGGTTGCACTGTGCTAGACTGGACTTGAATCAGACTTGGATAGATGTCGAAATGGACTGACCGAGAACTGGAATATATCGGATCGCACAGCATATTGGAGAGATTGGGATCCGAATGGATTCGAATTAGACATGGCATGAATTCAGACTGAACCCGGAAAAGAGTCTAAATGGAAACTGTACTGGATCGCGCTCGGTCTTGCATTGAACTCGGATTAGATGTGGATTGAGTTAAATTTAGGCATGAATTGTATTGGATTGGACGTGGATTGAATTGGACTGGACTGAATTTGTGATAGGCTCGGATTGAACTAGGATTGGATTCGGATAAAACTCGAAATAGAAGCTCGTCTGGATCGTACTAGGACCTGAATTGAACTCGGATTGGAATTGGATTCGATTCGGATTGGGATTGGACTCGGATAGGAGCCGGAAAGAATTGGGTTTTGAATAGATTGGACTGGACTTGAATTGAACTGGCATTGGACTCCAATTAAACTCGGATTGAATTCGAATTGGTGAAGGATTAGACTCTGATTGAGCTTGAATTGGATTGGACTGGGCTTAATTAGGATTCAATTCGGATTAGTCCCAGATTGGACTCGAATGGGATCTAAAACGCACTGAGATTGCACTGAATTAGACTCGAAAAGGAGTCGGAATGAACTGGAATTGCAATGGATTGGTTTCGGGTTAGACTAGGAATGAATTGGGTTTGAATCGAATTGGACTTGGATTAGTCTCAGATTGGAATTGAATTTGATTTTATTGGACTGGACCCAAGACCCAAATTCGAATTAGATTCAGGATAGACTCGGATTGCACTGACTTTGAATTGGAAAGGCTTGGATTGAATGTGGATTCGCATGGACTTGGTTCGGATAGGATTCGAGCTGAGTCCGGTTTGGGCTTGAATTGGACTATCCATGGATTGGAGTCGGATTAGACTGGACTGCACTTAAATTGAATTCGATTGGAAAGGAATTAGATTGGACTGGACTGAACTTGGACTGTACTCAGATTGGACTCGAATTACATTCGGTTTGGAATCAGAAAAAAATCTAAAACGAATCGAAATGGATTGGACTGGACTTGTATTGGATTCGGGTTGATTTCAGGTCGAACTTAAATTGGATTCAGATTGAGTTAGATTTGAGCTTAAATCATATTGTATTGGACTTAACTTGAATTGAACTGAGATTGGACCAGACTAAACCGAACTGGACTTGAATTGAATACAGATTGAACTCGGATAGAAGCCGAAATCGAAACTGAACTAGATCGCACTCGGTCTTGGATTGAACTCGAATTAGATTCGGATTGAGTTAGATTTAGGCTTGACTTGTATTGGATTGGATTTGGTTTCGATTGGACTGAACTGGACTTGAATTGCACTGGGATTGGATTTGGAGTAGGCTCAGATTGAACTAGGATTGAACTCGGATTGGGTTCGAATTGCGATTGGACTCAGATAGGAGTCGAAAAGGCCTGAGCTTGAATTAGATTAGACTGGACTTGGATTAAACTCGGATCGGACTAGAATTGGAGAAGGATTAGACTCTGATAGAATTTGAACTGGATAGCACTTGATTAGCATTCATTTGGGATTAGTCCCGGATTAGACTCGAATTGGAGCCGAAACACACTGGAATTACAATCGATTGGATTCGGATTAGACTAGGATTCAATTGGATCTGAATAGAGCTCGGATTGGAATCAAGAATTGAACTTCAATTTGATTGGATTGTATGGGACTTGGATTGAGTTCGAATTGGATTCACGATAGACTTCCCAACAAACATTTTTGTTTAAGAGCAGTATATTCAAGTATTGTATAGCTAAATCCAGTGAAACAAGCGCTTGATAAGTTGGACTGGACTGGATTTGGATTCGACTAGACTGGGTTCGGAATGGGTTCGGGTTAGGCTTCGATTGGACTCGAAATGGATTGAGTGAGTGCCGGTCGAGTCCGATTCGGACCTGAACTGGACATGAATTGGGCTCTGATTAGATTCGGATTAAGTTAGATTTAGATTAGAATTGTATTGAATTGAACTAGAGTGGGTTAAACTGGACTCTACCTAAATTTGATAGCAAATTGGACTGGACTTTCGGATTGGATTCGGGTTAGATTCGGATTGAACTCGAATTGGATTCGGATTGACTCCGATTTAGGCTAGAATCGGACTGGACTTGGATTGAACTGGGATTGGACTTGCATTGGAATCGGATTAGAGTGGGCTAGACATAAACTAAATTAAATTAAAATGGAAAGATGAAAACAGATCGAACTCGAATAAAACTCGGATTGAGTTATAATTGGGTTTGAATCGAATTGTATTGGACTGGACTGGGATTGAACTCGGATAGTAGTCAGAACAGACTTGACTGGAATTGGATTCGGGATAGACTCGGATTAAACTAGGATAGGAGACTAAATAGAAACTGGATTGGATCGCACTCGGACTTGAGTAGGCTAGGACCGGACTTGGATTGAACTGGGATTGGACTCGGATTGGAGTCAGATTAGACTCTTATTGAGCTTGAATTGGATTGGACTGTTTCATCGGTGTTTACCAATAAATCTGAAGTTCCTCAAGGCAGCAATTTGAGACCACCGCTTTTCTCGCTGTTCTTTAACGATCTTGCCTTACTGTTGGGTGCGTGCTGGATGTAGGTTAGTATCCGCCGATGATCTGAAACTATTTGCCTCGGTAGGAAATATAGACGACTGCCGTCGCTACAGCAAGGTTTGCTTGATTTGTTCACGAACTTGAACTGGTGGAAAACGGAACTGCCTCATTGTGAGCGTTGTCAAATGTGAGGTTACGCTGGAGCCAAAAATAACGTTCAATCTACAATGTCCAAAATGCAGCGACCGCTGCGCAAAACGGGATTGCTGCTTACCCAGTTTCATCGGACTGCATTTGGATATAACGAACCAATTACTGCGAGGCTTCCTGTGATGCATTTAATGGTGGATACAAGATCGTAATACTGCCAGTGACGTATCATGAGGACAATCAATCCACAATAAGGATTATCGATGGACTCCGTGATCTCAGCAGACTCAAACATATCAATATCAAGGATTATTTCATCAGCAGTTTGGTTCAGTAATGAAGCATTGTGATGAAGTACATACCAACCGGGAAGCAGAAGGGTAGGAGGCTAGCCAATTCCAACGACTGCACGGAATATACTTTATTTTTACACTCTGTACAGTGTTACAGTTCTGATTTCAGACGCTTAAAGATGAATTTGCGGTAATTAGCTATTCGCTTAATCAGCAGATCATCGAATCATCAGATTATCCCTGGATTGTCCCAATGGACTGGATTGAAATGGTCTAGACTGCCAATAATGGGACGGGAATAGAATAGGGACGGGGCTTGGAAGTGTGACGGGAACTGGAAGTAGGATGGGAGCTGCAAATGGGACTGGGAATGAAAGTGGGACGGGACTAAAAGTGTGGCGCGTATTGGAAGTGCGACAAGGACAGGAAGTGGGACAGGGGATGCAAGTGCTAGGGGAGTTGGAAATGCAAAATGAGCGACGATTATAAATATAACTGAGACCGGATTTGGGACGGAGATTGGAATTAAGACAAGGATATGAAGTGGAACGGGAATGGAAGTAAAATAGGGGCAGAAAGTGAGACCGGGAAACAAACTCAGGGACAGGAATCGCGAACTCTTTTCGCTGATAAAGTAAATGTAAAGTGATTACGCTGAACATTTGATAAGTTCAAGATGATAAATTTGCAAAAACCAAACTAAAATCGCTTAAATCAATCAATCGATATTTCTTCGTGAGATTTACATTATGGAATCTTGAACTCCCTATTTGTAAAATAATATAAGTGCTAGGACTTGGACCTGTTTGAACAGCAATACACGACATACTTAGCAGCTGAACAAATAGTTGGTCGCAAACTAAGCAAATAGTTCACAGCAATATATAACTATCCAGCTATTGACAGCTGATATTCACATTACTATAGCTATTCGAAACAAACACTACGCTGCCAAACATGGCCGTCATTACAGGTTCTTACAAAACCACAGTAGCCATTGAAATTAACTAATCTCGTCTCTTTTCTCGACTGCAGTAATTACACTTTTCGTCACCATGGCAACGATTCCCTTGTTGATGGAATGTACTCCCGTGGAACAACCCAGCAGCGAGGTCCTAAAATACTGCGGTTATCTCAGCTGCAAGGACATCCGTTTCGAAAAGGGTGAAAAGTTTTGCGCTAAAGACACCGTCCTCGGATATTGCAAGTGTGCCGAAAATGACGGCAAATGGCTTCCACGGTACGTCCAATGCAACCTGGGAACCGTCTTCGTGCTGACCGAGAAAGGCTGTGTTACCGGAAACAAAGCCTCGCTGGCAGCTGCCTGCGATGCATAGTATTTTTTTATTCATTGAATCTAATAAATCTGTAAACTACGTCGGACAACTATCCGTCCAGAGCTTATCGGCTACGCAAGTCTGTCGTTGAAAGCTGAACGTCGTTCCGACGGCACAAGGCATCTTGACGGGAGTGAACACCCTCTCGACGGCGGTCGGTCGACACTGACAGTATGCCTTACGGTTCGTTGGATGACACCACAGTTTGACAATGTCCTCGTGCTTGGTGCACGGCTGAGAACATGGACCATCGACCACCACGGGTTTCACTTCCATTTCCGTTTCCAAGGTCGGACACTCAGATTCCTGCCAGAATTCCGGCCGAACGCACGTTTGCCGTTTGAAACTAAATTTGGTGCCTGCGGCACAGGGCATCACCTGTTCCGACCAAGACTTGCCAACCATGCCGGTTCGGCACTGGCAAAAGAAACTGGAATTCGAGTGGCACCACAGTGTATTGATGTCCTTGTAGGTGTTGCACTTCGAATTGATACAGCCTTCCGTTGTTTGCCCGCTTGCGAGGGTGAAGAACAGCGTCAGAGACGCTGCTGCTTTGAAAACTGAAGTTTTGAATCAAATTGACGTAATTTGAATCAATTGGCGGAAAAAAATGATAGAATAGGAAGTTACTCACACATTCTTTTATTTTTTAATTCGTGGGATGATCTTGCTGCTGCAAGTTTTGCGATTCTACTGTCTCCATTTAAGCAGTCTTTCGCAGTTAATAAGAGTGCGAAATCTTCGCATTGCGATTAATAATAAAATTCGTAAATATATGACAGCGTGTTTGCTGAAGAGGAAAAAAAACAAACAGACAACCAACACGTACCGGTTCCGTATAGGTATGAGATAAGAGTTTTCAGAATGAGATCATAAACCACCATTTAATCCGCTTTGTTTTTTTGACACGTTCCTGGGATTGTCGCGACAAATTTATTACTGACGAATAATGGAATAATTTGTTGTAAAACTTCAAAATATTTTCTACCAATGCGAATGAACTTCCTCTTTGTCAGTTCAAGTTTAGTCAGAAGTTTAGTTTAGAAGAAGTTTAGAAGTCAAATCGAAGCACAATTTCAAGTCCTAATTCAATTTTAATTTCATGTTCATTGCCAATTACAACTTTGATTTCAAAAATTTAAAGCCAAGTCAGTTCCATTTTTGGGTCCAATTTTAAGTGATGGTAGAAAACTGCAAAGAAAAGTTAGAAAAGTATGTTCCGTCACATGAAAATTTTATGAAATCCTAGAAAAAAGAAGCAATAACCGAAAAAATGAGACAAAAGGAGAAAATGCTAGAAAAATGTGACAAAAACTGGAGAAAGACGGATTACAAAAAGAGGAAAAACGCGAGAAAGAAAAGAATACAATCTCGCACGAAAAAGAAAGGCAAAACGAACGACAAAACGTATCAGAATGGGAGAAAAACGGCGCATAAAAAGAGAAAAATATGGAAAAGAAGACAACAGGAGAGAAAAAGAGAACGAACAAGGCGAAAACCGATTAAATTGGACAGAAAAAAATGAAGAACGGAAAAAAGAAGGAAAATGAGAGAAAAGAAAGAGGAACCTTAAAAAAACGAGAAAGAAAATGAGGATAAACTACCGGAAAAAAGAAAAAATAGGTCAAAAAGGTAAAGAAATAAACAGGATGGAAAAGAAAAATAGAAAATACAGAAGAATAGAGAAACGGAAACCGAAAGAGAAGAAAAACGGGACAGGAAAGAAATTAAAATGGGAAGAAAAAATGAAATTGAAGGACAAAAGAGATAGCAAGAAAAAACAAAAAAAGTTAACCGAAAAGTAGGAATAGTAGGATATAATAATAGGAACGGAACAGAGGAACGAGAAACAACGAGCGACGAACGAATGAAAACGGGATAAATAAAAACAAAGAATAAAGTTGTAATGGGACAGAAAATTGCAAAAACTGCGACAGGTAGAGAGGAGACACCTGAAGGAGGAAAGGACTTGAAAACGGGGAAAAATGGAGGAAGAAAAACGTTTTCGTCTTTCGAAACAGTGGAAATTCAGGACTCAGGATAAGGGCAAAAAGGGACAGAAAGAGAAATGGCAAAAAGAAAAAAACGAAAGAGAAAAGTGGAAAAACGATACAACAAAGGGAATACGAAACAGAAAACAAGAGAAATAAAAATTAAAGGAAAAATAATGAAAGAGAAAAAAGAAAATCGATAGAGAAAACAAGAAAAACGGAAAAAAGTGGTCAAAGGGAATATTAAAGGAGAAAGATGAGACTAAAGCCGGGAAAATGGGACAGAAAAAGAGGAAAAGAAAAACATGAGAAATGAACTACAGAAAAAGCTAAAGAACAACGCAAAGCGGGAAATAATAAAGGAAAATACAATGAAGGGATGGAAAAAAAGAAAACCAATAACAAAATAAAAAGACAAAAAAAACGAAAAACGAGGCTTCAAAAAGAAAAAACGGCACATATGAAGACAAAAGACGAGAAGTAAGGAAAAAAAAAATGTTAGAAAAATACGAAAACTGAAAACGAAAACAATAGTAACAAAAAGAAGAAAAAATACTAAAGACGGAAAAGAAAAAAAAAACAAGCAATTAAATTATAGAAATCTTGTAGAAAACGGCTGAAAATAGTAAAAAATGAAGCAGGAAGTTAGGAAAAACGAGAAAAAAAGGAAAACGAGAGAAAAAGACGAAAAATTGCTGAAAAGTGAGAGTAAAAACCAACAAAACAGTACAGAAAGGAAGAAAAAACAGAACAAAAAGTGGAAAAACGGGAACAGAAAAGCGGTAAAACGTGTGAGAGTAAGACGAAACATGCCAATTTTAATGTTAAGCGAAACTTCGTTTCGCTTTTAAGCTCAATTTAGTCCAAATTCAAGTCAAGGAAAACGGGAAAGCAAATAAAAAAAACCAATAAAAATCATGAGGAAAAACGGGGTTGTAAATAATGGAAAAATGGAAGAGGAAAAGGAGAAAAACGGAACAATTTCTTGCTGCTCTCCAGAAAAAAGCAGAAGCAAAAAGAACAAATGTCACAGAAAAAAACAGGAAGCAGCACGAGGTAAAACATGACCTAATGGGACGAAAAACAAAACGCAAACAGAGAAAAGTGGAAACGAAGAAAACGGGAGAGTAAAAGAGGAAAAACAAGGTAAAAAACGAGGACGGACTGGACAGACAATAATGAAGAACGGAAGAGAAAAAAAGTAAAAATGCAAAACGAAAGGAGAACCCTAAGAACGATGTAAACGAGAAAGAAAATGAGGATAAACGGGACAAAAAAGAGGGTAGAAAACGGTAAAAAATAAGGAGAAAATATAGAAGCAGCTGAATGGAGAAACGAGAACAGAAGAAGACAAAAACTACAGGACAGAACAGAAAATTAAACAGGAAGAAAACAGAAAACAAAAGAGTTAAACCCGAAAAGAACCACAACGTGACAGAAAAGGAGGAAACGCAGTACATAGCAAAACGAAGAACGTAACAGACTACTAGGAAAACCGGAAAAGAAATGGAAAACAGGGAGCCAAAAATAGAGTGAAAAGACACAAAAAATGGACATCAAGAAAAGGAAAACGGTACAGACAAAGACAAAAAACAAGAAGGAAAGGAGCAAACAAAAAAGAGTAAGAAAAAAACTGGAAACGAAAAACAGGAGAAAAAAGAAAAGCAAACGAGAAAGAAAAGAAAAACAAAATATAAATGAAAATTATAAGGAAAATTGGAGCAGGAAACTAAGCAAAACGGAACAATGAAGAGAGAAAAGGCGCAAAAACGAGAAAGAAAAGAAAAACAAAATATAAATGAAAATTATAAGGAAAATTGGAGCAGGAAACTAAGAAAAACGGAACAATGAAGAGAGAAAAGGCGAGAAAAAGAGGAGAAACTGATAAAAAGTGAGAGTAAAAACGAAGGAAACAGTACAGAAAAGAAGAAAAAACGGAACAAAAAGTGGAAAAACGGGACTGGAAAAGTCAAAAAGTGGAAAAGGAAAGAGGTCAATTTTAATTTTAAGCGAAATTTGGTGTCCATATCCGAATTGAGGTTAAATTTCAAGCTCAAATTAGTCCAAGTTCAAGTCAAGGAAAACGGGAAAGCAAATAAAAAAACGAATATAAATCATAAGCCAAAACGGAATTGCTAATTATGAAAAATGGAAGAGGAAAAGAAGAAAAACGTAAAATAAAACAAAATCTAGAGACAGTCCATCTTTTGATGCTCTCCAGAAAAAAGGAGAAGTAAAACAAAAAACAAAACATGCAAAACAAAACGCAAAAATAGAAAAGTGGAAAAGAAGAAAACGGGAGAGTAAAAGAGGAAAAACAAGACAAAAAACGAGATAACTGGAAAGACAATAATGAAGGACGGAAGAGAAATGAAGAAAAAAGAACCCTAAGAACGATGAAAATGAAAAAGAAAAAGATGAGGATAAACGGGACAGAAAAAACGGGACGAAAAAGAGGGTAGAAAACAGTAAAAAAAGAAGAAAATTTAGGAGCAGTTGAATGGAGAAACGCGAACAGAAGAAGATAAAACAGGACAAAACAGAAAATAAAACAGGAAGAAAACAGAAAACAAAAGAGTAAAAACCGAAAAGAGTCACAACGTGACAGAAAAGGAGGAAAAGCAGTACATAATAAAACGAAGAACGTAACAGACTACTAGGAAAAAACGTAAGAACGGAAAACAGGAAGAAGAAAGGCGAAGAACGACAAACAAGAAATCCAGGATAAGAGCGAAACACGGAACCGGAAAAGAAGAGCAAAAGCAACAGAGAAAGAGGAAACAAGAAAAACCAAAGGGAAAAAGAAGAATTACGAGACAGGAATAAGAAAACCAATAAGAAAAACTGAAAAAAATCAAACAGAATATAAATAAATATGGGACAAAAAACGAGAAAATGTGACAGAAAATAAACGCGAGATAAAAAAGGAAAACCGGAGAAGAAATGAAAAATAGGGAGCCAAAAATAGAGTGAAAAGACACAGAAAATAGACATCAAGAAGAGGAAAACGATACAGACAAAGACAAAAAACAAGAAGGAAAGGAGCAAACAAAAAAGAGTAAGAAAAAAACAGGAAACGGAATAAAGGAGAACGAAGAAAAAATACTGCAAAAACGAGAAAGAAAAGAAAAACAAAAAATAAATGAAAATTATGTGGAAAACAGGGCTGAAAATAGTAAAAATTGGAGCAGGAAACTAAGAAAAACGGTTATTGTTCCGAGAGAAAAGAAAGAAAAGTAAAGAAAAAGAGGAAAAACTGATAGAAAATTAGAATAGTAATCAAATGAGCAGTACAGAAAGGGGAAAACGGAACATAGAGTGGAAGAATGGGACTGTAAAACAGAAAAAGCGGAACGAGAAAGAAGTAAAACATGTGAGAGAATACCACGAAAAATGTCAATTTAATTTCAAGTAAAGCTTCTTGTTCATGTCCGGTTTGAAGTAAAATTTCTAATCAAATGGCCTGTGGTCTAGTCCGATTTCAAGCCCAATTTTATCTCTAATTTCTAGTTTCTAAATTTCTTATTTCAACTTTGATTTTAAATCCACTTGCATCCGTTTTTCCAGACCAAAACATACTCCACAAAGGTCCAGAGGGCTCCAACCTTCGTTCGAGTCTGGACACGCTAGTGCTGAATGCATCCCATTTCTGTTTGAAGAAAACGAAACTTAGTCATCATTTACCATCCGCCCGGTGTGCATTTTTCGTTTTTTCTTCACTTTTTGCCGGCTCTTCTGCGAGGAACCTTGGCGGCCACAAGCATCCTATGCATTGGAATGAGGAAACAAAATAAAAAGCCTTTCAGCTTTAGCGTTGGCACTCTGTTTGGTGAAAAAAGTATACTCAGACTCAGTCATAACCTTCCAAGAACTGTGTGTGCTGCTTCAGTCAATTTCTGCTTAACCCCATTCTTGGAGACCACAGTGTAGCCACCACATTTGGACCAGAACATTTGAGCCGCACTGGTTGCTTGTGTGTAAATTCACAAAAAGACTTTTCAGCCTGGCATCTGATCTAAATGCCATTAGTTCATTCCCGAGGGTCCGGAATATCACTTAACCTTTATTAGTGAAGATACTTCCAACGACTGGAACTGGTTGGTACGGGAGGTCCATGCTTTCTTCCTTCCCCTTGATTTCAGGGAGTTGAATGGAATTCGGTAACATTTCTGATTTCATTGGATTCCTTGGAATTCTCTCTGCGGTACATGTGCGCAATTGACCTGCCCGTTGCTAAGAAAATTGGTTGTTTCAAGTAATCGTCATTTTCCAGGATGCTTTTACGAATTGGTTGTGTTAGTATGAGATTAGATTAGATTAAGATTTAATGTGATTTTGAGCAATTCCCACCAAGTTTTAGGTAAATTCAACCAATTCATTAGTAAAAATATTGTGAGAAATGTAGTTAACATCCATCATTTAGGCTTGTTCGTTTAATTGGGGTTCACCTGTACTTTTAGCTTTGTTTTTCAGCATCAAACCCCAAATTTTTTGCACTTCCTTCATTTTCGTCCCTGGCAATGATGATGATGATGGTTTGCCGAACGACCGACATACCGAAGCAACTGTCAAAATCAATCGAAGGACGCCCAACCAAAGTCGAAACTGGTCCTCTGCATGCATGCAGCCAGAGCCAAACTGTGTGTTGTTGTTGTTATTAGATGTTCGTTGCTGCCTTGAGTTATGTTGATCTTTCGTTCTTTTTTTATCTCGTCAAAAACAAAGTAGGCAGAGCACAACTGAAAGGTTGCGCCGTATTTTCGAGCATCGCGAAGCGATAAGAAACAAGGATGACTTGTCTCTTGAAATGCGCGAAAAAATTGCTTTAAATGCCAAAAATACCCTCCAAAGTCGTCCTACCTTTTCGTGGGCTGCAAAAGTTGGAGCTCGGGCTTTTATTTTTGCTAGTCACACGACTCCGTAGGTCAAACCGAATCAGTTCCAATAATAGAAAACTGAAAAGTGTCAACCTACGAGGAGAATGCAGTCAGTTTTTGTCGTTTTGCCGTTTTGCATACCTACTTGTGTAAGCCAACAGACACACAGCCACACACACTCACAAAAATGGCAGCCGTAAAAGGCTGGCTCTCGGGTTTGTGTCACGCTTGCCAGGCAGCCAAGCCCGGGCCCAGGCCCAGGCAGACGCAGGAGTTGAAGTGTAATAATAGCAAACAGCGGCGGACAAAAATGACCCCCGGGTTGCAACAGTTTTGTGTTTCTTCGCTTCGGTTGCACTGTGAAAAAAACTTGCACTTTTCGGCTGGTTGGAAAAACTGGAGCCCGATTTTCCCACGGTGTCCACATCTGGATCGGTGCGGCCACCAAGACCAGACCAGCTGCAGCACGAACTATGGCTATGAGCTGAGCTAAGCTGGAGCTCTCCCAGTGCCCCCAGAAGGGACAGGCTCCGTATTTGTTGTGTAATTTTTACTTGGCTCAACAGCAGCTTGCTGCTTTCCGTACGCCTACGATTTCTTTTTCATTTTTTTGCTGCTCCTACTGCAGTCAAGTCACTCTGGTCTGGTCGTAGTGTGCTGCGCACACGAAAAAAAAACCTTCTTCGATGGCTGGTAAATATAGGATTTTCAACATTACCGGTAAGCTCACTTTCTTTGCATACGGAGCAGGCCCCTGGCCTGGTGCAGGCCATATACAAGCATACCGGGTGTTCGCTCGGTTCGGTTCGGTTCGGAGGCGTCTAGCAAAGAGACAGAAATGAATGATATTCAAGGGACCTTTAATAGCGTGTCGACATTTCTTGAAGTTTTGCGTGAAAGGCAGTTTCATATTTCCGGACCGATTCGGTTCGTGTGACGTAAGGCACACACGTAGACGACGAATGCAGACAGGCACAGCGTGGATGGGCTGGGATGCCATTTTAAATAGTAATCTACTCCTGACCTATCCTAGTTTAGTTTTTAACTTCATGATTATGTTACACACATATGTTAGAAGATTGCCCTTGGGGTGGTATTATAATTACTGTAAATTCAATCCCACACCGGCGAGTATGCGTTGACAGTTATCGATTCGATAAATCGTAGCTAACGGTTGCCTGGTAGCCTCGTAACTGCTCGAATCCAGTAACGTTTCATCCAAGCAACCACATGTGGCGTCGAGCAGCGTCGTGTGCGCGGGGACCGGGAAATCAACTGCCAATTAGCCATAAATTCTAAGCCATCTGCGTTGTTCCACTTGTTGTCAATGTGCATAATATTTCGCACTTGGGCAATTTTCGAAATTATCGTGCAAAATGTGCCGCAACGTTCAAGAATTAATTCCATGAAATTTGTTACACTGACATAATTACTGGATTAGTTATGAACGAAAACAGCATTTAAGCAGTCTACTGATAGAGCAAACTCTGTTAGATGTACTGCTCGTATATACTGCTCGTTAAGCCGCATTCGACACTGTTAACTGAACGGTTCTGTAATTGACTGGAATCGTATCTTTACGAACCATTACGAACCAATCAGGTGTGCCTCAAGGTAGTAAACCTAGGTCCTCTGTTGTTCTCATGATTCGTAAATGATGCAGCACTGATTCAGTCACCGTCTGGAAGACGTTTTACTATCTGAAGTGTCCATATCTTCCAGCGGCTGCTTCTCTCCACCATTATCTACCGTACAAGCTCCTCTCAGCTTGAAGCACGTTGACAGGACAGGACGCCTGTTGATTTTTTATCAAAACGTGCGTGGATTGCGCACTAAAAACTACAAATTTTTCATTGCGTTTTGAAACGGAATCGAAGTTTCTCATCATCGTCCTTGCTCTAAACGTGGCACGATGAGAAAGTCTACTCAGCACAGTTGTTTGGAAGTACATTCACAGTATTTCACTGTCAGCGGAGTTCACACGTGGCACGGACTACTTACTGTCGCTTGTGCGTGCTCTTTAGGATGGCCTTTTACCTCCAAGGCCTGGCAAAAATTAATAGCACCGTGCATCTCTGAGCATTTTCGAATGCGAAGCTTGGCATTTCTCTTGCATTCATGAGATGGCAGAGGTCTGCCGTTACCGGTCGCACTTTATGCGTCAAGATCGGTCAGGGAGAAGCAAATTTTTCGGGCGATCTTTCTGGAGTTCCGCTAGGGAGCGATTTAGGGCCTTTCTTTTTACACCATTCACTTCCTCGATCTCGAGGATAAGAAAGTTAGCTTCGGTCTGTTTAACCCAAGCCACGTGGCAAACCGCTTCAACACAAGCAGCTTCTTAACGGTGACGCCTGAACTACGGATTTTTTGGACTTTTCTGCGGAACTAAGGATTCAGTGCTCGTATCTTTATAAACTTACTAGCTGACCCGACAAACTTCGAATTGCTACAAATTAACCTGTGTTGTACATAAATCATGAATCTCGGATAATCTTTGTCACAATCTCGAGTTTTGCAAGTTTCTGAGCAGTTCAACCTTAGATGATTCATTTTGGCAGTTACGTGACTATGAAAGCATCCCAGGTAACCAATAAGCATCACCAATGCTATTCAAATGTAGGCCAATAAGCATTTAAGTCGCCTTAAATGCTACTTAAATGCTATTTTGGCAAAATATACAGCTACTTTACTGATAACCTTCTTATAGTGCTGACAATGCTAATTTACAGCTAACTACCAACACGAAGAATTTGAATACAATTTTGAATGCCAATTTACAACACCTATGCAGTCAAAAAGCTAACATACAATAACGTGCAGTATAAAATGCCAGATACGCTGATTTTTAAAATACAAATTTGCAATTTTTCCTCACAATAAAGTAGAAAACAACTCCCCTGTCCCCTCATTGCATAGCCAGAAAGCGGATAGTAATATTCGCCATGATTGTACAACATTTCGCCGAATATCATTTTGCGAAATACCCTTAAGCAGAATGTACCATTTCCCGGAAAACTTTTTTGTGGAAAGTACCATTTCGCGATCCTCTCCTTACTCGCTGTCGCTCGTTCCAGGAAACCCAGGTGGACCTAGGAAAACAAATAAACCTAGACAGTAGTGATTTCTGCGGGGAGTTGCCTCCCCCCAGTGGGCGGCGTTTCCGACGGCGAGTCACCAGCAACACTCGCGGCCATCTGGTCCTGAATGATCTAGTGTTACGATAGATAGCTTTTGTGGTCTTGTTATTGATTAATGTTTTATGGAAGAGTCTCGAATTTCTCGAGTTCGATTAGTTTTTGAGTTTCGCAAAAAATTCTCTTTTATTTGTATGAGAGTCCATATCCCCCTACCACAGGGGTGAGAGGTCTCTATCATAAAATGAATTCAAGACTCCAAAATCTCCCACATGTCAAATTTGGTTCCATTTGCTTGATTAGTTCTTGAGTTATGAGGAAATTTGTGTTTCGTTTGTATGGAAGCCTCCCTCTTAGTGTGGCGAGGGGTCTCTATCCATCACTAAAACCTTCCTGGCCCCAAAAACCTCTACATGCAAATTTTCTCGTCGATTGGTTCAGTAGTTTTTGATTCTATAAGGAACATCCCGACAGACAGACAGACAGACAGACACACACACACACACTTTACGCTTAATTCCACTCATAAGGTTCTGTACAACATGTGGATGCAGCTGCTTCTGTACGGAAACCCACTTTTTCTTCAGGTATTTCTCCGATTTGACCTTCATGGGATGCTTCCGTAGTGCCTGCTTCATAATAGTTCAGTATTTTTCGATGGTTGCTGAGTACCAGCTGGCTTGCAGTGACGCATGCTACGATATCTACGCTTTCACGGAAACTTGGCTGAAGAACAGCACACTATCGAAGCAACTGTTTGACGACACGTACTCGGTTTATCGGCACGATCGGACAGCCTTAAATAGTAACAAAAGCTCTGGCGGCGGAGTTCTTTTGGCCGTGCGCTCCTGCATCAAATCCTGGCAATTGAAACCTCCCGAAATAACGACGGTCGAGCATCTGTGGGTAGCGATATCGACTCAATCTGGAACGGTTTTTATCTGTGTCGTATATTTTCCACCTGACCGCATCAATGACAGCAGCATAATCGACAAACACGCACTCTCTATCGAATGGGTTGTCTCTCAAATGGAAGCTAATGATAGCATTATTATTGTAGGCGATTTCAACCTCAGCACAGTTTCGTGGCTCAGCGATACGAATAATTTCCGCTTTTCTGACTTTGCTCATTCCTCGTTTCGTCCAGCTTCACTGTCCTTGCTTGATTCATATTCAACAGCCGGACTGAGACAGCTGAATGGCATTTTGAATGCAAATAACCGTTTGCTTGATCTGTGTTTCGTAAGCGAAGAATTAGGGCAACGTTGTTTAATTCTGCAAGCCCCAACACCACTCGTCAAGCATTGCAGGCATCATCCACCTCTATTGTTGACACTGGATTTGAAACCCGAATATCGTTTCTTAGACCATGCTGAAACCGTCTATTACGACTTTCTCAGTTTTTTGGCTAACTTGGACTGGAATTCTTTACTCGCTAGTCATGACGTTAACTTTGCTGCTTCCACCGTTTGTGGCATCATACTTTACGCGATAGATCAGTTTACACCCAAAAAATTCAAACGCAAGCCTTCTAAGCCCGCATGGTCCAACTCGGAACTTAAACGCCTGAAACGACTGAAAAGAGCTGCCCTTAGGAAATACTGCAAATATCGCTCGGACCGCGCCAAAGTTGACTATGCACATGCTAACTCCAACTACAAGCGCCTAAATAATAGTTTGTTTATTGCCCATAAATCGCATCTGCAGAGCTCTCTTAGAGCAAATCCCAAGAAGTTTTGGACCTTTGTAAACGAACAACGGAAAGAATCTGGACTTCCTTCCAATATGACTGACGGCGTTAAAGTAGCGGATTCAGTAGCAGGTATTGCCGACTTGTTTCGCACGCAATTCAGTAGCGTTTTTTCTGATGAGATCGCCCTTGCTCATGACATTGTGGCAGCCACAAGTAACATTACTCGCTTAACCGTTTCCAGTTTCCCGTACAACGTAACTAGCGATGTGGTGATCTCTGCTGGGAAACATTTGAAATCCTCAACTGGATGCGGCCCAG
Organism: Sabethes cyaneus; assembly: GCF_943734655.1. NCBI lineage: Eukaryota > Metazoa > Arthropoda > Insecta > Diptera > Culicidae > Sabethes > Sabethes cyaneus. Next base: position 172,543,525 of record NC_071353.1, read on the forward strand.
ATGGCATTCCTTCCATAGTCTTGAAACGCTGTTTAAATACTCTTGCATTGCCCTTAGCTAAGGTTTTCGATATATCATTGACGATGGGAGTTTTCCCCGAGTGCTGGAAGGATTCCTTTGTTTTCCCTTTGAACCTTTGCTAATTACCGTGGTATTGCTGCCTTAAGTGCTGTCTCTAAGCTGTTTGAGCTAATCGTTCTGGAAAAGTTGATGCAAGATTGCTCACACTGCATCTTTCCTGACCAGCATGGATTTATGCCAAAGCGCTCAACGACAACTAATTTAATCGCCTTTACATCGTTCATCATCCGTGCAATGCAAGAAGGGAATCAAGTTGACGCTATATATACGGACCTTTCTGCAGCTTTCGACCGCATAAACCATGAAATAGCTATCTCTAAATACCACGAACTGGGCATTCACGACAATCTGCTGACTTGGCTTCGCTCCTATCTCATCGGCAGAACTATGTCAGTCAAAATCGGCGATTACGTATCGTCACCCTTCGTAGCAACTTCCGGCGTTCCCCAAGGCAGTCATTTGGGACCGTTCTTGTTTCTGCTGTACATGAATGACGTGAACAGTATCCTCAAATGTTCGAGATTATCTTATGCTGACGATTTGAAAATGTACTGTACAGTAAAAAGCCCTAATGACGCCCATCTCTTGCAACAGGATTTGGAGACCTTTGACGAATGGTGCCGAATTAACAAGATGTCACTAAATGTGTCCAAGTGCTCAGTCATCTCCTTCGGTCGCAAACGTAACATGTATCTGCACGATTACGCCCTTTGTGAGACGGCCCTAAAGGCCCTAAACAACTGTTAAAGACTTGGGAGTCTTGCTTGACTCTAAACTAACGTTCAAGAACCACATTTCCTACGTTGTATCCAGGGCTTCCTCGCAACTAGGATTTCTGTTCCGCTTTGCGAAAAGCTTCAAGGAAGTATATTGCTTAAAATCTCTATATTGCTCGCTAGTTCGTCCTATGCTGGAATACTCCGCCATTGTTTGGTCACCTTTTTACCAAAATGCAATTCATCGGATTGAAGCAGTTCAACGCAAATTTATCAGGTTTGCTCTGCGACACCTACGCTGGCGTGACCCACGTAACCTGCCGAGTTACGACAGCCGTTGCAAGCTGATTAATTTAGAACCGCTGGAAGGAAGGCGCAATGTAGGTAAGGCGTGTTTTGTCGGCGATCTTCTTCAAGGAAATATCGATAGTCCTGAATTGCTTAGTCGCCTAGATATCAACACTAGAAGACGTAATCTTCGTTCACACGCCTTTCTCGTCAATCAACATTCAAGAACTAACTATGGGTTACACGAACCAGTGCTTAGTATGTGCCGGGTTTTTAATAGCTGCTATGAAGTGTTTGATTTTAATGTGTCTCGTGAAAACAATAAGCGTTGTTTTAAAAGATGTTTGTGCTAGGTTAGTTCATATATGTTTTAAATAGATTTTGTCATTAGAATTATACTTTATCTGTTGACTATAATAAATAAATAGATGGTCCTTAGTTTCGGTGCATTGGAAAGGGCGGGGGGGGGGGTCTTCATGTCCTTGGATACGAAAGCGGCCCCGTTGGCTCCAGGACATCCTTTGAATAGTGGCCTTCGTGTAGACACTCCTTGAGGTAGATCTGCCCGTTTACAGTCACGAGCCGGTAGTCACGAACGGCACACTCCGTTTGCCACATGAGCAGATCGCTTGCCAAATCATATATTTCTTGGCTAACTTTGTAAGTTTCTGCTTTCTTATTTCCTCCGGCACATCAAACTTGTGCTGGAAGCTGCCGATTCACAGTTGAGTGCACTATTCCGAGTTTTTTTCCGATGTCTCGATAAGATAGTTCAAGATTACTTCTACTCAAATTTTTAAGAGAAAATGCCTGTTGGGTAATTTTCTACAGCGTTTTTTCCGTGATGCAATTTGATGTGGGACACCCTTTAAAAATACGCAAGGATAAAGAATGATTATAAAAAACATGTAAAAGTATGACAGGAAAACGTTGAAAAAACGTTGACAGCAAAAAGACTACATTTTTGTTGTGCTAATAATAAACAGGACTGATAAATTATTCTGATCCGATTCCGACTCAGAATTTGGTCGGATTCCGACCCAGATGCTGGTCAGCTTTTGATCAGATTCTGGTCCACATGCAGATGCAGATTTTAAGCAGATTCCGGTCCAGATTGTGTTTAGTTTCTGGTCAGATTCTGGTCTACATTCTGGTTCAGATTGTAGTCTAGATTTCTAGTTCTAGATTCTTATCTAATTCTGACTAAAATTCTAATCAAATTTTGGTCCAGATTATGGTGAGATTCTGACCCAGATTTCGGTGAGTGTGATTCTGGCCGAGATGATGGTCAGATATTGATCAGAGTCTCTGGTCCTCTGGCAGTCTAGTCAGATTCTGGTTCATATTTGGGTCTACATTGTGATCAGTTTCAGATCAGATTCTTGTCTAGATTCGGGTCCAGATTTTAATTAGATACTCCGTGCGGCTATGCGGAATGGACACCGGATTGATTGAACACATGCACTCTGCTCTATCTTCTGGGACATTTTGCAGATTTGACGGTCCAAACCAACCTCTCCCAACCGTCTCCCGTATGCGGAGCAACAGAAGTATTAAACCTTCACTGCATTTGACTATTATTAAGTTTCGGCTAGTCCCTACAGGTAAATACGTCTAAAACAAACTACATGCTGGCCAGCGGAACCGAGGCCGAACGACGCCGCTTGGACAGTAGTATATTGTTCGACGGCGATGAGTTTGAGGTAGTCGATGAATTTGTCTACCTTGGCTCACTGGTAACGGCGGACAATGATACCAGCCGTGAGATTCGGAGGCGTATTAACAGTGGCAGTCGTGTTTGCTATGGGCTTCACAAGCTATTGCGGTCCAGCAGACTAAGTCCCCGTACAAAGTGTACCCTGTACAAGACCAGTTATTCTCTACGGGTATGAAACATGGACAATGCTCGAGGAGGACCTGCGAGAGCTCGGAGTTTTCGAACGACGAGCACTACGAACGATCTTCGGCGGCGTACAGGAGAACGAAGTATGAAGGCGGAGGATGAAGCATGAACGATCGCACGGATACGACGGGCAGGGCATGTTGCAAGAATGCCGGACAACTACCCTTCAAAGATGGTTTTCGCCTCAAAGCCGGTAGGAACAAGACGACTAGGAGCGCAGCAAGTAAGATGGTTAGACCAGGTAGAGATCGAGATCCGGCGGAGAGTACTCGGTATCCCTGGAATTGTAGACCGGTAGCTCACAATCGAATGAATTGGAGCTATTTTGTTTATCAGACTTTCTTGGAACGGCAAGTAAGTAGGCAAGAGTTGCCTTTACTAATGGAGTATTTTACTGTACTTACTGAGCTGGGTCCGTCAAGGGAGTCTACTTTTTCTTGCACTTTAAAAACACTGGATATATTGATATCTTTTCAGATACCATATCATAACTGGAACAATGAGTAGTTAAATTTTCCGGATAAATATTTGAGTTGATTTTTTTTAAAAAGAGCAAACCTGTTGAGTCTGTTGACAGTTCAGATCCATCTTAATTTATGCATTTATGCATGAAGCTTACCTGAAAAGAGAAAAAAGTAACGATTTAGTGTTAACCTACATCTTTATTCTTTCAATTTTAATTTCTTATAAAATAGGTGGTCCCAATGGAAAGCCTTGGGGAACATCCCAGATGATTTTAATTTGATTTGATTTTTTTCTGTTTCATCGCAAAAATAATTGCGTCAAGCAAAAAAGAAATTCTTTCGGTGTGAATAGTTGTTCTCTAGTTATTTTTAATATTACAAAAACTATAGTTCTGGTTAAGTTAGAAAACTCCAGCTTTCGTCAGCTGAGTCTCCGGGCAAAACTTGTGACCTTAATATGCATACCTAACACACTCCAGCCAACGATTCTCCACTTTCCTAGCACAAGGGCTGCATGTCGAACGGGTGGTGTGTAATTACGTTACGCTCTATTTGGCGAAACAAATTGATCAAAGTGAGTCGAAAGCAATTTACCCAAATCGACACTCATAAATGCGAATTTCTGACAGACACCATCCATCGGCGGCCAAAGATGGACGACGGAGCTTTTTTCTTTCTTTCTTTGATTTCAAGCACAAGCAAATTGCAACCGTTGGTTGACTGGCTGGCAGCTTGCAGGAACGACGATGGGTAATTTGTAGCATCCTGTCTCCCTCTGCTGGCTGGCTGGCTGACTGGCTGGTTGGTAATGATAATGACGCACCTTATGCCAGCTTCAAAAGCCCTTAGGCTTAGGCTCCTAGCCTAAGATGCTATGCGTGCTATGCCAGATTGACACAAATTATGCTCGACACCCAAATGCGGATCCGCTGTTTAGGGTACGCAAATTGGATAACCATCAAGCGAGTGTGTGTGGGTCAAAAGGTGAACTGGTTTTGGACGTTTTTCCGTTTTTGGCTACGCTGCTGGTGTGACCTTGCAAACAGCCACGCAGCTTCAAATGATTTTCCAGTCATGCAGCATGGCTGCGCCATGCCTGAACTCATTCTGCAATGCCCGGTATTTCACAAAATGACATTATTTGCTAGAGTGTATCTCTCGTTCGGTTTGGTCCGGTATGCAAACGGACTAAATTTAGACCATTGTTTACGACCCCGGTGACCACAGTTTCACACTCTCTTCGTGGAATTTGCGCGCTTTGCTAAGTCTTCGCTCGTTTATTATCGCCATCAGACTTCGCTCCTATTTATGATGTCGTTCGCGGCTCGAAATCCGTCCGTTCAACTACTCCCCCGCAGTAGTCGGTCGACTGAGCTTACCGGCCGGCCAGCCGGCCGGTCACATTCGGCGAGTTCCCGGTCCAGTCAGCAGCAAGATCGAGACAGGACAGCGAGGACATAAATTCCCTCCTTCGCTTTCGCGGACACTGTCTCTCTCTCTCTTTCTCGCTCAATCCTTTTCTTTCCATGTCTTGATCTGGATCTTGTTCCGTCTTCGTTCGTACGGTTGTGCGACCATTCATTGTGCATATCGCACACACTGCACTTCACCCCGGAGATCATACAATAATGGAGCATATTTCACTCACTCATTCATTCGATCGCGCACCTTTGGGGGTCGATTGAAAACGGTACCGTACCGTCCGTCGACGTCGTCATCGTCGTCCGTGAGAGGTGTCTGGCAAAACTGGGGCTCGGCAGAGCCCAGGGAGAAGTCCAACAGCAACGAACAATAATGGGGTAAAATGCGACTGTTCCCCTGCTGTTGGGATACTCTGTAATAGAATCGGTAGTGACTGACTGCATCGATCGATGCAGTTGGTGGACCAAATCTGAAGTGCACTTTATATTTTACCCCTTCCGAAATGACTCCATTATTCATTGGAAGATTTTTGCAACGAAAGAAGCGGTTTGCGGTCGTTGTCGCTGTCGTTGTTATTTCCGTCCCGCAAATTGTGGTTAAGCCACTAGCGTGGCCAGACATTACTCAAAGGTGGGGAAGCCGATTTTTCAGAACCAGAATGTTTTGGCCTTGAGAAAAACCGAGTAATTCCGAGCTTTCGGGTGCAATTAGATATAAAATCAAAGTTGTTATTTGGAATTTAGATTGGATTAGGAACTGGACTAGAAATTAAAGCTAAAGATTAGAAACTGGATTTGAGATCGGACTTAACATAGGGCATCCAACTAGACTTGAATTGGATTTGTTTGAACTTTAAGCTTTTTTTGGAACTAGCTGATTATAGACCAAACTCGTGTTTTTTAGTCTTTGACCTTTAAATCCGCCCAGGAAAAAGTTCCAAAAAGAAGTCAAAGGAAAGTTAAAAAAATAGTTCAAGAAAAATTCAATACTTTGAAAATTGACCAATAACGACGCCAGTCACGACCAAAAATCTGTACTACATGGAAAAAGGAAGGAATATTAGTCCGATACTTGTTGTTGCTGGAGACCGCGGGTACCACTGCATCTCCACAAGTATCACGGAATAGGATTTGGGTTAGCAGGGCAAGGTACAGATCAGGGTTCATCTTGGTTACATTACATTCATTACAAAAGCTTTCCCCGATCACTATTACAGATTGTCGTTTAAAAAGCGCGTGCGACGTATTTGAGCCTGAATTCACTTCGAGGATATGAATATTATGTTTTGGACATTTATTTCCGTAAGTAAAATATAAACTAGTCCCGCTCGAATCCACTGTGTGGACGGAAAATATTGCATCCGTCTCGTAGAGATAAGGTTGATGATTTATCACAAACGTTTTGATTTGATTTAATATTTTCTCGCAAATTTAAGATAAAGATATCGTGGTGGCCATCAATCACGCATTCTAATTCGTTTACGAACCATTACATTAAAAACTTTACTGCTCCAGGAATTTATCGTTTCAGAATAAAGATCATACAAATAACGTATCTGCATTATTATTGTAAATTACAATACAAACTACTATTCAAAACTGCTAGATTCGAATTTATATCTGCGTATTTGTCACGGTTTCGGATAAATTTGGTTGTCAAAGTTGTTGCAACGAACGAGGTACGAAAGCAAACGATGCTGATCCCTTGCAAAACATACTCAGAACCTAGCCTCAGGACCACTAATGAAAACTGAGGATAATAATGTGCTTCATGAATGATAAGAACAAAATTAAATTAAGAACATTGTCCTAAAGCAAATAGTCCCTAAGTTGATAAGCATTTCTTCCTACCAACGCAAATATGTAGAGATCTAGCGCCCTACACGCTCAGAGTTTAGAAAAAGTCCAAGAAAAACGATACCTGGGTTCTAGATTAAGAGCCTAGAAAAAAGAACCTGAAAGAAATCAAGAAAGAATGCAAAAATACTCCAGTACAGAATCATAGTAAAATGAATATATGAATATATGGTACTACCTCCTGCCTTAGCAGAACATCTGTTCATAGCAATGAGCCTATCAGGTCAAAAAGAGTTGAACATATTCAACGATTGGTCATGCTTCCCAACTCTTGTATGAAGAGCCAAAAGGGAATTGGTCGATAAGCAACATCACTTACACGTGCCAGGGATTTAAAGAATCTCCTTCCAAGGGCTAAGTCACCTGAGTCAATCGTTGAATAAACCGTCTTAATGCAGAATGACTCCAGCAGGTGGGGAAAAGAGCCCGCTCATTATCCACGACGTGTTGTTAATCGGGCCAAGATTAACCCTAGAAAGTTGACTGTTTCACTCTCCCTAGGCTCACCGCTTCAAACAAGTGCTCTGATGGTCCCTCCCTCTTCCCGATTCTAGTTTATTTATGAAATGTGGTATATATGGGTAAAAATAGAACAATCTCACCAGCAGTCCTTCGAATGGAATAGTGTTGCGTCCTTTTAGTTTCCATAAGTGCTTCTAATAATTAATTTAATTTTTCTTCCGGTATCCAATATCCATGTGCAGTATTAACACTCGTATTGGCCAAAGATTTCACTATAAAGCAGTAAATGCTTCATAAGCTAAAACGAAAAAAATAATTAAAATAACTTATATTATGCTTACCAGATCGTGTGGCTCCACCGTCTGCCCAAAACCTCGATTATGAGATCAGGCAGCCGGGAACCACACAGTATCGCACCTCCTAGCTTGGCTACTCAATAGGGCATTACCGGGTATGGCCACGTGGAGGCGCTAGGTAGGGGCTTGGGATAGCTAGAGCTATATTGGACGCTCCTCATTTGCCTTCCCCATTTCATACCCCAGTACAGAATCATAGTAAAAGTCCATAAAAGAATTCTAGAAATAGTCCAAGTTAGTTCGGGAAAAAGTCCAGGAAAGAATAACAAAAAAAAATATATAAAAGCGCAAAAGACTTAAGAGCTTAGGAAAAAGTAACAAAGGAAGATTCAGGAAAAGTTTAAGAAAGAATCCAGAAAAGAATCTGAAAAGAGTGCAATAAAAGTTTGAAAGCATCCAAAGAGCCCAAGAAAAAAATGGAAACGGTGTTCCAGAGAGACTTGGGTTCTCTTCGTCTACGTAAAAGTCTAGTCTAGAAGAAGTCAAAAAAGAGCCCAAAATAGTCCACTAAAAATCATAGAAAAATTACAAAAAAGAGTTCTATAAAGAGTCCAAGAAAAGCACCAAGAGGAGGTTAATGAAAGAATCTACGAAAGACTTCAAGGATGTGTCTCAGAAAGAGTCCAAGAATGCGCCTAGGAAAGAATGCCAAAAGGAGGACAAGGAAGAGTCCAAAAAAGTCCGAAAAAGATTTCAAGAAGGGTGCAGACCGACGTCTAAGAAGGAGTCCAACTAATAGATTCGAGAAAAAACGAACGAGTTGAAGAAAGAGCCAAGGAGAGCAGGAAGAGCACAAGAAAGTGTATATGTAAGAGCCTAGGAAAGGGTACCAAAAAGGAGTCAAGGAAGAGTTCAGAAAAGGGCACAACAAGTGTCCCGAAAAGAGTTTAGAGAGAGTCCAAAAAAGAGTCGATAAAAGAGTCCAAGGTAAAGAACACGAAGATGTCCAAGAAGAAGCATTAGAACAGTCCAAGCAAGAGCCTAATAAAAAGCACCAAAAAGAGTCCAAAATACAACTCTAGAAATAATGCAACAAATAGTCTTAAAAAGAGTTCACCCGAAAAAAAAATACAGAAAAAATTCATGGAGGTCCAACAATATTGATTGCTGGGGGGATTGAAGATAGAATCCACGAAAGAGCACAGGAAATAGTAACAAAAATAATTCAAAAAAGAGTTAAAATAGTCAAAAAAAAGTCTTTTTTGAGAGTCCAACAAAGAATGCAAGAAAAAATTTAGGAAACATGCATAAAAAGGGTCCTAGAAAACATGAAAATGTAGTTCCAGAAAGAATCCTAGAAAGAGTCTAAGGAAGTGCCTAGGAAAGAGAGCCTGAAAGAAGTCTAGAGCCGTAAAATAGACCAGCAAAAAGTCCTAGAAAAGTTTTCAAAAAGAGTTCTAGAAATAGTGTTAGAAAGAACCCAGGAAAGAATCCGAGGAAGAATTGAAGAAGCGTGCAAAAAGAAATGCAAGGAGTCCGGAAAAAACCAGCTGAAGAAAGAGTTGCAGAAAGAGTCTTAGTAAGAGTGTCGGAAAGAGTGCCAAACAGAAATCAAGGAAGAAAAAGAACACGAAGAGCACCAAAAGGAGTCCAAGACACAGTCTAAGAAAGAGTCCAAAATAGAATTCTAAAAAGATTCCAACACGGAGTTCAAGAAAAAATCACAGAAAGATTCCAAGAAAGTCCAATATAATTGATCGATGAATAGATGGACCCTAAAACAGAGTGTGTAAAAGAGCTCAGGAAGGAGTAATAAAAAGAAGTAACAAAAGTTTCTTTTTAATAGTCCAAAAAAATCCAAAATGGAGTGCAAGAAAAGTTTGAAAAACATCCAAAAAAAGTCCAAGAAAAAACGAAATCGGAATTCCAGAATGAATTCGAGCAAGTGTGTAAATAAGAGCCCAAGAAAGAGAGCCTGATAGAAGTCAAGAAAAAGTCCAAAATTAGCCCAACAAAAATTGCATAAAGCAGTTCTAGAAATCGTCCATGAAAGATTCCAAGAAATGCACCAAGAAGGAGTTTAAGAATGAATCCACGAAAGAGTTTAAGAATGCGGCTCAGAAAGAGTCCGAGAAATAGTCCAACAGGGAATAACAAAAACAGGTATAAAAGCGCAAACAAGAAAAGTTCAAGTAAGAGCACAAAAGGAGCGCAAAAACGAGGTCAATAAAAAAGTCCAAAACATAGTTCAATATAGAGTCCATATAGAGTTTGCACCAGTTTGATGTTTGATGATTTGTGATGAGAGAGAGAGAGAGAGAGAGAGAGAGAGAGAGAGAAGCAGAGACTGGAAAAGTGGAAAAGAAGAAATAATGAAAGAAAAAGAGAGTAGTACAGAAGGTGCGAGAAGAATACCCAAAAGAGCTTGAGGATGAATTTGAGAAAGCGTCAGTGAAAGAGCAAGGAAAAGGAAACAAAGAGGGTTAAAGAAACGGTCCAAATAAGAGTTTTAAAAAGCGTCCAAAAAGAACTCTAAAGAGTGCCGGGAAATGTTTGAGAAGCATCCAGAAAATATCCCACGAAAAGCATAAGACGGAGTTACAGAAAGAACTCTAAGTAAGAGCTTAAGAAAGAGTCTAAGTCAGAACCTAGGAAAGAAAGAAATATCTAAAAAGAGCCCAAACATAGTCCAATAAAAAATCTTAGAAAAATTCCAAAAAGGAATTTTGGACATGCCCAGTGCTGTTTACCTTATGGCACGGAACGTGTGTGCCAAGCTTGGTAAAGAACGGTCAAAGCATTCTGGAGTTATGGCCGACGATAAACTTTTCTGTAGCGTTTTTTCTTTTTTTCCAGTCCCGTTTTCTACTTTTTGTTCCATTTTTTTCTGTACCGTTTTCTTGGTTTTTGCTCTCACTTTTTATCCGTTTTTCCTTTTTTTCTTGTTTTCCTTTCTTTCTGTTTCATTGTTTCGTTTTTTCTGATTTTCAACGCTTATTTTCTTCACGATTTTCACTCGTTTTTTATTATTTTCTTCACCGTTTTCAGTCTTTTCTCCTCTCCTAATTATTTACATCTCCTTGCTTCTCATGTTTCGTCTTCGTCTGTTCCGTTTTGCTATTTTTGACGCCGCGTTTTTCCGTTTTTTTTTGTCTTTTTATTCTGGTTTGGGTTTGCCTTTTTCCCTTCCCTTCGGTTTTCCTTTTTTATCTCTCGTTTTAAGTCTTTTTCTCTTTCGTTTTACCTTTTGTTTTACTTCGGTTTTACTTTCCTTCTTTTTCTATACCATTTTCCAGCTTTTTTGTCCCGTATTTCTACTTCTATATCCCAGTGACTTAATTATTTTTCTTTTCCCTTACGGTTTCTCTTGTTTTCTGTTCCATTTCTTGTTTCATTTCTCCTCTTTTTTCTCGTGCTTCCCTTTTCTGTCCACCGTTTTTATTTTCTCTGTCTCTTCTCATCTCGTTTCCTGTACCGACCGTTTTTTGCCATTTCCCTGAGTTCTAGATTTCCTCTGTTCCGTTTTTCGTCTTTCATTTTTCATTTTTTTACCGTTTTGCAGCTCGTTTCTATTCTTTTCTTGTCCTTTTTTGCCATATTCTGTCCCGTTTCAACTTTTTTCTTTTCTTCGGTTTTCTTCGGTTCCACTTGATTTTATCATGTTTTTTGTTCATTTCTTATGTTAGTCTGTTCCGTTTTTCCTCCTTATGTTCTACTTTTCCTTCTTTTTTGTCACGTTGTTTTTCTTCGTCCTTTTATCGCTTTTTTCTTCCGTTTTTATTAGTTTCTCCTCATTTTGTTTTGTTTTCTGTCTCGTTTTTCCTCCTTTTCTGTTCTCATTTTTTTATTCTCTTGTATTTACTACTTTTCTTTTGCTCTTTTTCTATTTCATATTTTCTCCTTTCTTGTCCCGATTTTCTTCTTTTTCGGTCTAATTTATCCTCATTTTCTTTGTTTTTTTTGGCAGTTTTTACCCGTTTTTCTCGTTTTCTTTGACGGATTTTTCTCTTTCTCAGTTTTCATTTCTTTATTTTCTCGTTTTTTCTGTTTCCCATATTCTGCCTGCTGTTATTTCTGTCTGCTAATTCTTCTTCCACTGTACGCTTTCTTTTCGTCTTCCATTTTCGCTCGCTTCCTAAGTCCTAAATTTCCTCTGTTTCGTTCTTCGTCTTCTTTCGTTTTTCCCCATGCCTTCTCCCCTTTTCATATCTCATTTTTTGCCATTTTCTGTCCCGCTTTGATTTTTTTTGCTGGTTTTTGCTTCGGCTTCTCGTCTTTTTCCGCTTTTAAACTGCCTTTCTATCCATTTTGCGTTCAATTTTTTTGTCCGTCTGTTCCGTATTTCTTGTTTTTATATTCTGTTTCTGACAGGTTTTTCTTTTCCCTTTTATACCCTTTTTTCTGCTATTTATATTTATTTCTTCCTGTTTTACTCTCTTCTCTGTCCCGTATTTTCTCCTTTTGTTTTGCTCTTTTTCCTTTCCGGTTTTTCTCCTTTCTTGTTTCGCTTTTTTTCTTTTTCTGTCCAGTTTATCCTCAGTTTCTTTATTTTCTTTAGAGTTCTTCTTTCTTTTCTCTTATTTTTCTTCTTTTTTGCTGTTTTCTTTCACTTCCGTCTTTTGTCCCATATTTCTCCTTTTATATGCCGCCTGACCCTTTTCTCCCATCTTCCTCTATTAGTTTTCTTTTTTCTGCCTCATTATTTTTGGTTTCCGTTTTAGTTTCTCTTTTTATCTTTTCTGTATTTCTTTCTTGTCTCGTTTTCTTTCTTTTTCCTCTCGGTTAGCCTTTTTTTGCTTGCTCTTTCCTTTCGCTTTCTTCCTTTCCTTTTTTTATTTTCTATTCCGTTGTCGCTTTTTCCTGCGTCCTAAATTTCTTCTGTTCTATTTTCGTCTTTCTTCCGATTTTTCCTCTTTTCCTATTTTCCTGTCTCGTTTTTTGCCATTTTCTGTCCTGTTTTTTTTTCCTTTTTTTCTTCATTTTTAGCTTTTAAACTACTTTTCTATCACATTTTTGGTCGTTTGTTTTCGTTCACCTATTCCATACTTCTACTTATTATGTTCTGCTCTTGCTGCTTCACTGTCACGTTCTGTGCTTGTTTTTTTTAATGCATTTTGTCTTTTATTTTTTTCATTTAATTTTCTATTCTGTCCCATTTTCGCTCCTTTTCAGATCTCATTTCAGATCTAGATTTTCCTGCTCTCGTATTTCTCTTTCTCTTTTGCTCGTTTTGCCGTTTCCGCTTTATATTTTGGTCTTGTTTTATCTCTTTATCTATCTTGTTTATCCTTATTTTCTTTGTGATTTTGTCCCATTGTATCTTTCTTTCGTAGCATTTTATCCCTTTTTGTGCCTTATTTATCCTCATTTTGATAATTGTTTTTTTTTAGTTTTCTGTAGGGTTATTCCTTCTTACATCTGTTTTTCTTTTCGCCTTTTCGTCTGTCCCATTTTCTCGTTTTTTGTCCCGTATTACTTCTTCTCTATCCCTCTATTCTATTTTTTTCTCTCTCACTATTCCTCTTTTCTCATTTGGTTTCTCCTGTTTTCTGATCCGTTTTCCGTTATTTTATCTCGTTTTCCTTCTTTTGTCTTTCGTTTTTCCGTTTATTTTACCCGCTCTTTGCGCTTTCTCTATTTCTTTTATTTTTCTGTCCCGTTTATGCCCTTTTTTGTTTACAGACTTTCTGTGTTCCATTTTTGCCTTTCTTTTTCCGTTTTCTGGCCCATTCCTCATCTTGTTCTGTCTTATTTTTTCCGTTTTCTGTCCCATTTCGACATTTTTTTTTTTCGTTTGGATTTTCGCTTTGTGATTCCTTTTTTATAACGTTTTTCGTTCGTTTCGTTCTGTTTCGTCTTTAAGTCCTACTTTTCTTTTAGGTCCTTTTTTTCTTTTCCATTTTATCCCTTTTTCTTCCGGTTTCATCTTTTCTCCCCTTTTAATTTAGTTTTTTTTTCGCTTTCTGTAGGGTTATTACATTACGCTTCTTACATAATTTTTTCTTTTCTTTTTGTCCCATTTTCCCGTTTTTTCCCATGCTTACTTAGGTGGCTTGCCGTCCTAAGACAAAGCCTGTTGTACAAAGTTTCCCCATGTATTCGGTTGAGGGCTACCGCTCTTCAATTTCTCGGAGTACTCTCCGCCAGATCTCGCTCCACCTGGTCCACTTTGACGAAGCCCTCTGTGTGATTCGTATGAATTTGACAATCCACCTGAAATCCGAACACAGCACTGTGTACCATCCAGATAATAGATTTAATCAGTTTGATGGGCTTCCTGGGGAAATCCATAGCTCTTTCCGGTCGATGGTATCATATGCGGTGAAGTCAACGAATAAATGATGCATGGGAACTGCCGTTTTGAAGGATTTGCAGCAGTGTAAATATTTGATCCGTTGTAGACCGACCTGCGACGAAGCCGGTTTGATAAGTTCTCACAAATCTGTTCGCAATTGGTGATAGTCGGCGGAAAATCATTTGGGACAGCACTTTATAGGCTACTGTTTTTACCCATTTCATTTTCAGGCCCGCATTTTCTGCTCTTTTCCTGCCTCGTTTTTTGCTATTTTCTGCCTCGTTTCGATTTTCTTCTTTTTTCGCTTTTTAACTCCTTTTCTATCCTGTTTTTTAATCGTTTTTTGGCTTTGTCTACTCCGTTTTCCTCTTATTATATCCTGGTTTTTCTACTTTTCTGTCAGGTTCCGTTTTCCGTTTTTATCCCTTTTTATTTTTTGTCATTTTATTATTTTTTCTGCTCTCATTGCTCTATTCTGTTCCCGTATTTTTTCTTCTTTTTTATTCTTTTTTTCTTTCTAATCCCGTTTTTCCTCTTCTCCTTTCCATTAAACCTCACTCTCTAGGATTTAATTCTTTAAGATTCTTCCTTCTTTTCTTATCTTTTTTCTTTGCCTTGCTTTATCTTTTTCTGTCCAATCATCTGGGTTTTCCCGTTTTTGTCCTATATTTCTCCTTTTATATCCCGTCTGGCCCTTTTTCCTCGTTTTCTCTATCGGGTTTTTTTTCTCTTCATTTCATTTTTCATTTCCATTTTAGTTTCTGTTGTTTTCTGATCCGTATTTCCGTAGCTTCTTGTCTTGTTTTTCCAGTTTTTTCCCTTTTATTCTTCCTTTTCTTTTCTCTACCTCCGTTCACTTTCTTTTCCTGAGTTATAATTTTCCCCTGTTTCGTTCTTTATCATTATTCTTCCGTTTCTCCTCTTTTCATGTCTCGTTTTTCATCTTCTATCTTTTTGTCGTTTAGTTTTTCGACTTTTTTCGCTTTTGAACTCCTTTTCTATCTATATTTCTGTTCTATATTTTCGTTCGTTTTTTGTTCGTATGTTTCCTTTTTCCTGTTTTTATATCCTGCTTTTCCTTTGTTTATCCTCGATTATCCGTATTTTCTACTCTCTACTTTTACTGCTTTTCAATAACGTATTCTCTTTTCTTTTATGTCCCGTTTATTCTTATTCCCTTAGTTTTCTTCAGGGTTATGGTTTGTTTTCTCATATTTTCTCATTCTCTTCTATTCTTCTTCTTTTTCCTTTTAGTTTCTTTTGTTTGTTTCCTTTCCTTTCCACCATAGTAAGCGTGTGCAAAATATAAACTTTTTTATGGTTGAAGTTAGCTGAATAAAATGTTCTGCAAAGTTAAAGAAAATTAAATTTTGAGTAACTTTGCTAAAGAAATAAAAGCCCTATCTTTTATGGTTGATGGACTGGGGTAATTTAAAGTTTTTTGGTCGGGGTGGACCTAAAAAATCTGTTTTTCCTTAATATCTCCTTTCGTGTTTATTTCTCACAAATCACGCCTTCTGAGAACTTTTACATCCATTGAAAACACACATTTTGTTTGAAGCAATCAGGTCGCTATCTCTTTCGGTTCTAAAGCTACAGACAGTTTTTCTAAAAAAATATTCTTTTTTCAAATGTCAATAACGTAAAAACTGCTCAAAAGCAGCACATGAAATTTTGTATGGATATTTAGTAATATATTGGCCACCGAAATTAATTGAGATCGCATCGGTCCATGTCGGCCCTTTTTTGCTAGACCGTATTGAATATGAAGTAAAAATTACCATTTTACTTACCAAAATCACAATTTTTACGATAAGAAGATGGATTAAAAAACAAAAATAATTCTAAATATTTGTATTTAACTTAATCATGCAAAAAAAATACAAATAAAAAATACAAACAAACATTTTTGTTTTTTAATCCATCTTATTACCGTAAAAATTGTGATTTTGGTAAGTAAAATGGTAATTTTTACTTCATATTCAATACGGTCTAGCAAAAAAGGGCCGACATGGACCGATGCGATCTCAATTAATTTCGGTGGCCAATATATTACTAAATATCCATACAAAATTTCATGTGCTGCTTTTGAGCAGTTTTTACGTTATTGACATTTGAAAAAAGAATATTTTTTTAGAAAAACTGTCTGTAGCTTTAGAACCGAAAGAGATAGCGACCTGATTGCTTCAAACAAAATGTGCGTTTTCAATGGATGTAAAAGTGCTCAGAAGGCATGATTTGTGTGAAATGAACACGAAAGGAGATATTAAAGAAAAACGGATTTTCCAGGTACACCCCGACCAAAAAACTTTAAATTACCCCAGTCCATCAACCATAAAAGATAGGGCTTTTATTTCTTTAGCAAAGTTACTCAAAATTTAATGTTCTTTAACTTTGCAGAACCTTTTATTCAGCTAACTTCAACCATAAAAAAGTTTATATTTTGCACACGCCTACTATGATGATCACCCTAATGCCATATACAGCAAAAAATGCGGAAGTTGAAATAACAAATTTTCTTCGAAGATACTTTATACCTAGGACTAACGGTTTAAGCGTAATTACTTTTGTCCACCTAGATTTGGGTTTCATCCCACGGTGCGACGGTATGATTTATGAATTATTCTTTTCGCCCTACGTACGTTTCGCTGTTTGGTTTTGTAATGAGATATGAGTAATGCTGTGTGACAGAGTGAATACCTGCTCGTTGGCTTTTGATGATTCGACTTCATTCGACGCCAGTCGAATCAGTTTGTTGGCGGGTGGGCGTCGATGGCTTGTTGAAAATATTGTCTCTGACGGTTTATGACAGTTTGGGGACATTTTACTAGATTTTAGGGGCAATAAAATCAATACGCCACGGTCGGACCAGCAGCAGCGCAACTGGATTCAAGGCGATCCCAAAGTTATATAACAACAACCAAGAGGACAGAAACAATTTCGTAACACTTCCAACTCAAATCAGCACGGCCACTCCCATCGAGGCGCGATAGAGAGAGAAAGAGTGTGTGGAACGCGTCAATTCAGCGCCTGCCGCGTGCGGCCTGCCCTGTTGAAACCGATTCCGTACGCATTCGAGTATAGGTACGTACAGCCTGCTGCGATGCAGGGGCCATAATTTCGGATCAAATCCGAAAGCCGCTGTTGCTGCTGCTGCTGCTGCGCTGTTTGTTGTAATAAAAGCTGACAGCAATTAATCCACCCTGAAAACCCTTTTCGACAGAGACTCGGCTGCGCCGCGTATATCTCGAAACAAATCAATCGACAACTCGGCAGGGGGATTTGTTTAATTGACCGCGACCAAGGCAACTAAAATTCAAATACGATGGGCAGATTGGCATGCAGAAATTTGCGTTGACAGAAGATTTAGTTATAAAACTTTGGATCTTGTGAAGGTTTCGACATAAAAAATATACCGCTGAGTCGATTATTTAGACCTTTTTCTGCTGTTTACCATAATCTAAACTGCGATCCTCGTTCCCTGCTGTGAGGGCACAAAACTTTTGTCATTGAAGCTTTTCTCCGAAGGAGAAACAAGAGAGTACCTTTTCATCGACACCATCAACCTCATCACTACCGTCATCATCATCATCATCATCATCAGCGTCATTATCATCCGACAAAAGACAGTACTGCCAGCGGCAGCGGCAACACCTCCTTCGATCGAGCGCGACGACTGTCACGATTTTGCGCTTTTCCGCGAGGGGCGAATGAATGCGAATGCATTTAAATTTTCACGAGCACCACTTCTTCGGCTTGGTTTCAATTAAAGCCCCAACCCAACCGGAGAGAACCGAAAAACAATTAGCTTTTACCACCACAACACCGCAGCAGGCTTTGGCATGCGGACAAAACGGTTAATCAATCTCAAACTCCATTAAACGGAATTGTAAATCACGACCATAGACGCAAAGAACTAATAAATTCCTGGCAACAAAACCCCAGCCGCAAAGCCTACTGCGCTCTCTGACAGGCACAGGACTGCAGTTGCAGCGGCTGCTGCAGCATGAATGTCAAAGTCCAACCAATTTAAACAATTTCTTTTGTCCGCCTTCGGCATCAGTTCCACTTCTCAGACATTAAAGTGACAGAGCGCACAGTTCTAAAATATGAGCTGCCTGGCCTGGGCTGCCACATCTCCGGCAAAACATCGGCAGAAGCAAATCGTGGTCCATCAAGCGAGGATTTTTTCATTAACCTAGCAGCAGCAGCAGCAGCAGGAGCAGTAACAAAGCTGAAGCTAACCGTAGGTACCACTATACACAGGTTCGTTTAATTGAAATCTCATAAATTAATTTCCCGGAGCGGCAGAGCTTCGTGACCCTGAAACGAAACGACCGAATGCTGCCTGTTGCTGTTTGCTGGATTCCTCCCGAGATCCCGAGGAGTATCACGACGACAAAAAAAAACGGGCAGCACAAAACGGCACACCAGTCCGGCGTGGTGGTAAAGTGGCATAAAATAGCCACATTTGTGCACCGTCGAAACGATTCCGAGACTAACGAGGTCAACCAGAATCGGATTGCCGCACGACATTCTCATCTCCATCTTCATCCCGCATCCATGGCAATGGCACACACAGACCACAACTTCTTCCTGGCCGATTCCTGGAACTCCGGCTTGGCTTGGTTTGGCCTGAAAGCGGCAAAGAATTTAATGGGGTTTGAAGAAATAACAGCAAAAAAATACGGCAATTTTATTCTTCTGGCTTATGACGGGTTTAACCGTCGACGTTTGCATAGCACATTGACAATCAGAGTCCGTTGCGCGGTGAGTGTTGTGTTGGAATGAGTTGCTAACGATGCTTTTCCAACGCCATTTTTCGGTTGGATCGTAAAACTCTGCTGTCCTTTAGTTTTTCGAACAAAAAGAAGGCAATAATCTTCGCTGAAACGCCCTCGTTCTACGACGGTAATTGAAATAGTTATCGCTCGCGTAACGTTTCAAAAGGATCAAAGCGTAACGTCGATGACAAGAGCGAGTCCTTTTGTGTCCGAGTCTTGCGACTGTTTGAGCGACATGAATGCATTTCATCGCCAGTTTTCTTAACTAATAGCTAGCTAATGACGCCATAAAACCTATTTATGCAAAGCAGACGCACTCAAATGAGAATATCTCATTGTTGCTTGGGTTCTTATAAAAGATACGGGTAATTTCCAAGCCACTCGGTAGAATTTAACATACTTATTCCTTTATTTAGATACATTTTGTTTCGAAAAAAAGGTTGTTTCATACGGGTTTTATTTGCTTCCTTGTTTAAATTCATTTTAGATTGTTAAACAATGCAATACAATTTTACGTTACACATTGATACTGCATAGCTGATTTACCATGCTCCAAGAAAGACGGAAATGAGTCACTGACACCATTTGATTTGGTTTACCTTTGGCAGTGCTCAGCGTTTCTTATCTAAAAGCAGCATCTGTCCGAACATTAATTTTTTGTAAGACACAAAAACGTAAACTTGAATGGCATCCTGCTATAGTTAAGACATAAAAGGCGAACCCATTGGTGAACCAAATTTTTGCTTCTAGAAATCTCATCCTCGTCTCTCTCTACTCCGACTGCAGATGTCTTTTATTATATATACTAGTTGAGCCCGAATCTTACGATCCGGAAAATATAAATGTCCGTTCAGAATTCCGAAGACTGCGGATACATTCCATTGGCCAGTGTTTGCGAAGATGTTTAATCTTTGTATTAATTCTTTGAGTTCTTATATTGCAAAATATAGCTCTAAGAAGTCGTACCTAAAAGAGTCATAGCCAGAAACTGAAACAACTATGGTCTTTTATGGTCGTACTGGATTTTATTTAACCGAATAAAAACTTCTGGCTGTTTGCAACATTTATGCAGTCTAAATAGAGTAAAAGGTTGCTCAGAAAATTCTTGATTGTTTGCTCATTTTTCAAAATTTTGCGACTTGGACTTGGTCTGATTTAACACCGACCATATGATATCGCGACAAGCAATCGAGTTGAGTAGACGCGTCGAGCAGTCGAATCAAGCGATCGAGTCAAGCAGGTGGGTCGAGCAGTCGAGTAGAACAGTCTAGTCGAGTAGTTCAATCAAGCTGTTCAGTCAAGCAGTCCGGTCGAACAGTTAAGTCAAGCAGTTTAATCGAGCAGTCGAATCGAATGGTTTAGTCAACCAGTCGGGTCAACCCAAGTAACATTATTGGTTTTATTACAGCCTTATGATGGCTTTTGTGACCAAAATTGGTCATAGATACCATTATAAGAGTGCAATAAAACTCAAATTGTTACTTGGGAAGCGGTTAAGTCGAACAGTTAGGTCGAGCAGTTCATTCGAGCAGTCCAGTCGAGCAGTTGAGTCGAGTAGTCAAGTTGAGCAGCTGACTCGAGTAGTCGAGTCAAGTAGTCCAGTCGAGCAGTTGAATCGAGCAGTCAAATCAAGCAGTTCAGTTGGGCAGTTGAAGCCGAGTCGAGCAGTTTAATCGGGCAGTTAAGTCTAGTGGTCCAGTCGAGCAGTTTAGTCGAGCAATCGGGTCAAGCGGTTCAGTCGAGCAGTTAAGTCAAACAGTTGAGTCGAGCAGCTCAGTCGAGCAGTTGAATCGAGCAGTTAAGTTGAGCTGTCGAATCAAACAGTAAAGCAGTTGAGTCGAGCAGTCGGATTGAGTGGCTAAGTCGAGCAGTCTAGTCGAGCTGTTGAATCAAGCTGTCAGTTGAGTCGAGCAATCAAATCGAGTAGTCTGGTCGAGCAGTTGGAGCGAACAATCGGGTTGAGCAGTTGAGTCGAGCAGCCGATTCGAATAGTTCAATCGAGTAGTTGAGTCAAGCAGTTCCTTCAAGCAGTCGAGTCGAGGAATTGAGTCGAGTAGTCCAGTCGAGCAGTGGAATCAAGCAGTTGAATCGAGCAGTTGAGTCGAGCGTCCAATCGAACAGTTGAGTCGAGCAGATGAATCATGTTGTCCATTCGGGCAGTTAAATCGAGCTGTTCAGTCAAGGAGTCAAGTCGATCTGTCCAATCAAGTCGAATCGAACAGTTCAGTTAAGCAGTACAGTCGAGCAATTAAATTGAGCAGTCTAGTCAACCAGTTAAGCAATCGAGCAGTCCAGCAGTCGACCAGTGAGATGCCTGAGAACACCACCCATTGCTACGAAAGCATGACATCCTGTCAGGAACCCGTTTTTAGTAACCGATTAGCCTCTTATGACGTCCTGTCAGACACCTGGTTTTCGGTACAGACACAAGCCTCTTATATAAATAGATTGAAAATTTAATTTGAAAATGTCGATTAGTTTTTCAACTGGAAGACGACAAACAGTCGCATAATTCTGCCTTCTAGTTAATTTTATTGAGGATGAAATTGGTGAACGCAAAGCATAACAAATGTGAAGCTCTAGCGATTAGCTCAACCCGCTGCTAGCTTGTTTTTCTTTTCAATTTTGACGCTTTTAATTTTTTCATTCCCAATTAATTTCCGTTTCTGTCCCGTTTTATCTTTTTCCTGTCCTGTTTATCCTCATTTTCTTTGTTTTCTTTAGGGTTATTCCTTTTTTCTCTTCTTTTTTCCCATTTGTCAATTTTTTCTGTCTAATCTTCTCATTTTTTTCTCATTTTTTGTCTGATATTCCGCTTTTTTGTCCCATATTTCTTCTTTTGACCTCCTTTTTCTCGTTTTTCTAGTTTCCTCTATCAATTTTTTTTCATCACCCATTATTCTTTTTTCCTCTTTTAGTTTCTCTTGTTTTCTATTTACGTATTTCTTTTCATGTCTCGTTTTCCTTCTATTCCCTTTCTATTTTTCTGCCCGCTGTTTCCGCATCCTCTGTCACTTTTTTTTCTTTTCCTGTCCTATTTTTCTATCTTTACCTGAGCCCTAAATGTAATTCCACTGTATGGTTTCTCGTTTTTCTCCTTCCGTTTTCTGCGTTTTTAGGCTTATTTCTCCTTTTTTCTGTCTCGTTTTTTGTCATCCTGTTTCGACTTTTTTCTTTTTTTCTGTATCGGTTTTTCGCTTTTTAACTACTTTTCTATCCCGTTTTTCGTACGTTTTTTGTTGTCCTATTTCGTTGTTCCTCTTGTAATTTAACTTGGATTAAACTTGACTTAGATTTACTTTGGATTGCAGTTTTGTATTGAGTTTGCAGTGGGACGCACATTAGAAGTGAGACTCAGATTGGAAGTGAGACAGGTAGATTGGGATTAAAACGAAAGTTAGAAGTAGCATTGGGAAAGTAGAAGTATGACGGGAACTAAGAGTAGGACGGGGACTAGAAATGGGACTGGGAGTGAAAGTGGGACTAAAATTTTAAGTTTTTAAGTGCAACAGAGATTGAAAGTGGACCATAAACTTGAAATGTGACTGAGAATGGGAGTGGAACAGGGACTGGAAATAGGATAAGGATCAGGAATGTGACTGCCAGTGGAAGTGGGACTGGAATTGAAAGTGGAACAGAGATTAGAAGTGGGACAGGAACCAGAAATGGGGCTTGAAGTGAAAGTGGGAGTCTTTTACCACATCGGGTGTGTTTCTATTCTCGTTTTTCTCGTTTTCTCTATCAATTTTTTTTCGTCTCCCATAAATCTTTATTCCTCTTTTAGTATGTCTTGTTTTCTGTTCCGTATTTCTTTTCATGTCTCGTTTTCCTTCTATTCCCTTTCTTTTTTTCTGCCCGCTGTTAGCGCATCCTCTGTCACTTTTTTTTCTTTTCCTGTCCTAGTTTTCGATCTTTTCCTGAGCCCCAAATTTCCACTGAACGGTTTCTTGTTTTTCTCCTTCCGTTTTCCGCGTTTTCAGGCTTAGTTCTCCTCTTTTTCTGTCTCGTTTTTTTTTGCTCTTTTCTCTCCTGTTTCGACTTTTTTCTTATTATCTGTCCCGGATTTTCATTTTTTAACTACTTTTTTTATCCCATTTTTCGTTCATTTTTTGTTTTTCTGCTCCGTTTTTCTTCTTATAATGTAATGGATTTAACTTGGATTATACTTGACTTAGATTTATATTGGATTGAGTTTGAAGTGGGACGCAAATTAGAAGTGTGACTCAGATTGGAA
The DNA here is from genome assembly GCF_943734655.1 of Sabethes cyaneus. Taxonomy (NCBI): domain Eukaryota; kingdom Metazoa; phylum Arthropoda; class Insecta; order Diptera; family Culicidae; genus Sabethes; species Sabethes cyaneus. Next base: position 172,566,326 of record NC_071353.1, read on the forward strand.
GAGGGATTGAGATTGGAAATGGGACAGGGAGATTGGAATTAAAACTGAACTGAAGGAACTGAAAGCAGCATTGAGAATGGAAGTGGGACGGGGACTAGAAGTAAGTCTGGAACTAGAAATGAGACTAATAGTGAAAAATGGGACTGAAATTAAAAGTGAGACAGAGTGAGAGTTTGAAAGTGGGGCGAGGACATGAAATGTGACCGAGAATGGAAGTGTTACGGGGCCTGGAAGTAGGATAAGGATCAGAAATGGAACTGCGAGTGGAAGTGAGACAGGGATTGAAAGTGGACCTGCGATTAAAAGTGGCACAAAGATTGGAACTGGGACGGGAACTGGAAGTGGGACGAGAACTAGACTTAGAACAGAAACTAGAAATGGGACTGAGAGTGCAAGTCGAACATGGGTTGAAAGTGGGACGAAGACTGGAAGTGAGACGGAGACTTGAAATGGAACTGCGACAAGAATTGGGACTGAAAGTGATAATAGAACCTAATTTTAAAATGGACCTGAGGTTAAAAGTGGGACAGAAATTGGAAGTGGGACGATGACTGAAAGTGGAACGGGGACTTGAAATGGGACTGCAACTAGAATTGGGACTGAAAGTGAAAGTGGGACTAGATTTAAAATGAGCCTGATGTTTTTTTTCTGTAGGAGAATGAACCATTGCGACCATTATTAGAGATCTATTGTGGTATACTCCACCTTAATCTAAGTGCATACTCGTGGCTCATCACTATTGGCGTGCCCCAATTCGGTACTGCACTTCGTATTAAAATAAGCACTTCACTGGGAACTTTATTCCAGATATCGGAAGGTTCTAGGATTCCCTTTCCGAGGATACGCAGTCTGCGTTGTATCAATACTCGGCATTCGCAGAATAGGTGTTCCGAGGTCTCACTCTCAAGATTGCACAAACCCTAAATCTCCTTATTGAGCTTGCCTATCTTCATGAGACGATGTTTGCTCGGGCAGTGATCGGTGATTAGTTTTCTCATTCTACTTAGGTCTTTTTTGTTGAGCATAAGCAGTGTTTGGCCTGAGATTAAAAGTAGGATAAAGATTGGAAGTGGGACGGGAACAAGAGTAAATCGGAAATGGGAGATAGGACTGGGATGGAAGTGGGACGCAAACTGTAAGTGGGACGGGGACTAGAAATGGAACTGGGAGTGAAAATGTGAGTGGAATTGAAAGTGGGTCTGAGGTTAAAAATGAGACAGAGATATCGTATGGGAACAAGAGCTAATAGAAATATGACTGACAATGGGAGTGAGACGAGGATGGGATTTGGGACGGTGGGTGGAATTGAAAGAGGGACGGGGACAAAGGTGACTGGAATTGCACATGGGACATGGACTGCAAATTGGACGGAGCTTTTATTGAAACGTTAATGAATGAAACGAGAATGGAAAAGATACGGTGATTGGAATTGTGACTGGGGTCGGACGCGACACAAACACTGTAATTGAGACGCAGAATAGAAGAGGACAGGGTTAGAAGTAAGACAGTGATTGGAAGTGGCATAGGGACAGAAAGTTAAACATGGATTGAAAGTGGGACATGAGGAACAAGAGGAACGGAGATTGGAAGTGGGAGTTAGAATGAAAGTGGAAGTGGGACACGGACTGGAAGTGGAACGGGAATTGGATATGGGATGGTGATGGGGAATGAAAGTGGGATGGGGATTGGACACGGGACACGGATCGAAAGTTTAACGGCGGGGCTCCCTTTTTGAATTTTTCTCCGCCAATGGTACAAACTTTGTAGGCAGTCGAAAGCTACTGGCTGAATTTAGTATGATTAATATTTAATTGAAAAGTACCTCCGCAAAAGTCCTGCGCCTCCCCATATGGGAGGTTGTTGGGAGAGAATAGTTCAGACCGTGAAATCCTTCAGTAAAGTGGAAGCTTGATTACAAATCATTTCCTACTGTGCTCACAGAAGCTGAATGTATGCTCAATTGCTCAACTTGCAAACCCATTGGAAACGGCCAATCAGAAATCAAGAACGCTGAAAAATTTTTTACTGCCTCAAAAAATGGATTATCTTTCAACGGATACTGGGATGGCACTAAAAATAAGCTGGCGTGTGATAAAACACACGCTGGACAATTTTTTGGAGCAGTTGACTGGCAAAATGCTTATACCGACAGCGAAGCTGAACCGGAATATATGGCAACACGAGAGTTGGGAGTTGTTCACTAGGAGCATAGTAGCTCCTTGTATCCCCCGGCCCACTGATAACGAGGTTCAGCAGACTCGCAGGTTAAATGCTCCGTATCAAATGGACCATGGTTTTAATAATTCGCATCAATGACTATGAAAGATGGGGAAGGTAGGCTGATTTACGAAAAAACAACTATTAATCTTGAGATATGTTATGGCAATAAGAAGTTCGTGAACGAAGGAGTGGCTAAAAATGGACAAACCTTCTACAGTCTCTGGCTTTGAGAGAGGACGAGATTTCGGGACAGATTCAATTTGAACGGCGTCTATTTGAAAATTGTGGTATTTAGGCAATTTGATTTTATCTTCCCAGATTCCGCCGAAGTGCGGAAACCGGGCAGCGATGTGACATGTGACTTGATTGCATTTTCAACGCAATATCGTTTCCAATCGTCTGTATAAAATTGACGGAGAACGTCTACTCGCTTGTCTCAATGTTCGTTGACAGCCTTAAAGTGACCAAAACCCTCAACGAATTCAGGCAAGGGTGAATGAGGCACTTCTATGTAGAACGCAATGGAACCAGATTGGTGTTGGATGTATTGGAAAGCGTGAGCAGTGAGGCGCATTCATATTCGACAACCCTCCGCTGATTCGGAGTAAACTCAAACTATCCCAAGTGGACCGTTTCAAATCTCCGAGTAAAAATTTCCACTGATTTTTGAGTTCGAAGGCTTCTTTATTGGGCCTTCTATCAAAAGGTAGGATTTGGACAATTATAACAGATTTTCTTAATACGGCTGTAAAATTGAAAAATTGCATTGTGAAATTTTAGTTTTGAAATACATTCAAATCAAACATAAGAAAACACGTGATATTGGTTAACCAAAATATTCCTTTTATACTGGTCGCTGTTTATAATCGTTTTTATACATCTCGTGAAGAGACGACGACATCCCGCAAATTCGTTCTCGGCTAAGGAGAACAAGAAATCCGAGGCTGCACTGCAACCTCCGCATAATTGTGCCCCCGGTGCTATCAAGCCAGAAACATCAGACCTGGACCGGGTCTTGCTGGTACAGCGAGCGAGACTCTGTGATGCCTTTGCTTTGCTTGGCTTTGCACAGTTTCTTTGCAGTCCCTTTCAAGGGTGTCCCTGAAGGCTTCCCGTTCCAGCGCGCACACGGACGAAGACTTCAACTGGGCTGGAAAAAAGCGTGAGTGTAACAAATTAGCCTTCATGCCCGCTTTTGTGTCCCACCGCAGCATCGCCATTGCATCGCAACCGCACCAGCGAAGAACCAACGAACGAAGATAACAGCATGTCCCTGTCGCGTCGCGTCCGTTCCGTTCCGAGCCGAATGGCGGCGCGACGGTGACGATGCTCTGAAGATGAACGATGATGCTTGCAGAACAAATGTACCCTCAGCGAGCTTTTGCAACCGGAGCCTGTTTGATGCCGTTCTACATACAACCAGCCACTTGCTTCATCACCCGTCAAGTCCAGACTTGTCAATTAAGCTTGAACAAATTGAGTCCAAATCTCCCGGGAGATTTCACTTTAAATCCTCTGGAACATTACCGGTGTGGGATTTAAAACTTTGATTACGAGACTGCTTTGCTTGTCCACACGCACAGTTTGATTTGTTGATGACATTGGACAACACAACATAAATCAACCATCAGAGCCAACGTCAGATTGGGCTTCCACATATTTTCCCAAACATTGCCCCACAGCAAGCCATGAAATAATGAAAAGGTTTTTCTTCTACGCTGTTCTACCTTGCTATTTCTAACCGAAATGAAAACAGTGTCTAGTTGAACGCCATTGACAGAACCGTCCAACGCGACTCGGTTGTCCCGAACGGCGCGCGGCCGGTAAGGAAGCCGTCGAACCGCCAGCAGAACTCAATTGGGACCCTTTTGTTTCGCGTTGGCTGGCTGAACGCGACGCGACAGCAGCAACGATGACAACGGGTGCAATTATTTTGCTGTCGTGCGAGACTGAAGAGCATGGGGCAGTTTCGAAATCCTTGCTGGTTTGCGCTGTCCCCGCAGTGGGCAGAGTGCACCGAGCCTCTGCCTCTGCTTCTGTGTGTGAATCAATTGCACAATAAGTGCACCGAACCGGTTAAGGAAATCTGATCCCGAGAGGGACCTTGCAAATTGCTACTACTCGCGGAGTAGAGAAATAACGACAAAGAAAATTGAAGCCACTTATTTAGACCATATACATGTTGGGGTTGTTGGTGTGTCCATCCAACATCCATAAACAAAGATAATTTTAATTTTTTTTTTCAGCAGAAGACATGTTTTAACGGACTTTGATCTACTCCGCTCGTCAGCGAGTTGCAGTTGAACGGTTCGCGCGGTTGCATCAACAAAGTGACCACCACTTGGCTTGACTCTCTAATTAGTATGCATCGGAGGCAGCGCGGTCTCTGCCCCGATCGTATCAGCCGGCCACTTGCGGTCCAGTTTCAACATTAATAAATGCACCTCGCGCACGCGTAGGTACCGGCTGCGACTGCGCGACTTTCGTGCGATGCCGTTAATTGGATTCTAAACGATTTACTTGAGCCGACCCACCGAGCGGTCGACCGACCGACCGGCCGAGGCCATCCCGTATCAAGATCTAAACTAAATACCTAAATATAGGGGAGTCAGACTTTCTACATAAACCTGGACGAGCCACACTGATCGTCGTTGCGTCACTCACCAGCGAATGAGCGGTAATTCGCATTCCTTCACGTACGGCTGGCTATCGTCCGAAACGGCGGCGCAGACGTCGGGGTGACAATTGCGGGCTGTCTTTCTCGTCTCGTCGATGTCTTTTTGTGGAGGAGTCACATTTGTTGTCCTAACAACACAGACGAGAGTTTTGTTCAAATGTACAGACTGACCCTTTAGTAGTGTAACCGTGACCGCGCGGGCTCAGTTTGATGTAGCGTGTGACAAATTATAAACAATGCTTTGTGATTGTACCCGATAGCTTACAACCGTAGCAGGCCTTGATTTTCAGGACATGAACCAGCATAAAAGGAAAATGAATATTCGAAACCGCGTTGTAAACTGTTTGCTTTGACTACAACAGTCAACTATAACTATTTGTTTCTTGATTTACCCTTATCAGTTATTTCTATTCATTTATCGAGTTTTATATTTGATCAACATCCGAAGTTAATGCTTTGGTCCCAATCTAAATTTGACTCCACCTTTTTCAATTCTTTATTCTTTTTTCTTTCTCTCTTATCCTTATTATTCTTTTTTTTTGTTTTTTCCATTTCAATTTTTGTTTTATCTCGTTCTTTCTTATATTCAATCAGTCATTTTTAATTTTACTTTCCTTGCTATTTTTTACATTTTTTTTGTTTACTCAATCTTTTTCCAGTGTTTTGCTCTATTATATTTCTTCCAGTTTTGTAATTTTACTATGTTCTGATTCCACTTCAATTTTTTATTTCTCTTTTTTCTATTTACTCACTTTTTTACATTTACTTTACACCACCTACCTTTCCATGATCCCCTTTCTCTTTTATTTTTCTATCTTCTTTTCTATCTGGTCTAACTTCTTTTTGAAATTTTGGAATCACAATGTTATTTCTTTCGTTTTTAGTTGCTTTCTCTTCTTCTTTCTCTCCTATTCATATCTCCTGTCTCTCAACTTCTTTTTCTCCTTCGGTTCTCTCTCCTCTCCTTCTTTTCTCTTATCTTTCTATTTCATCTTATGTTTCTCTTTCGATTCCTCTTTATATTGCTCTTTCTTCCATTTCTCCTTTTACAATTTTTTCTTTATCAATAGTTTTCCATTTTTTAACTTTGTACACACCAAATTCCATCAAATTCCGATTTCATTCCAAATCTCTCTCTTTCATTTCTTTCTATTTTTCACTACTGTTCTCTTTTGTTGGCCCCTCCATTGCTCTGTCTTGTTTCTATTCTCTCTCCTTCCTTTTATTTTCTATCAGCCACCCTTGGATTATCTTTTGAACGCATTTTTAGACTCTGTGTAGGAATTTTTTCTAGAACTCTATTTTGACCTCTTTATTAGACTATGTACTGAACTCTTACTGACCTCTTTTTGCTGCTCTTCCTGGGGTCTTTTTTGGACATTTTCGTGTTTTTTTTTCTTTAGGATTCCGTCATCGACTCTTTTTGGAACTCTTTCCAGACCTCTTTTTAGGAATCTTTTGCAATGCTTTTTGGACTCTTCCTTCACTTCTTTTTGGCATTCAAGCTCTCTCTAGGACTTTTTTGTAGATCTCTTTGTTGGACTTGTTTGTGTAGGAGAAATAGTAGGCAGAGTGTAGAGCAGAGGTATATAAAAGGTTGACGTTTGTTGTAAAATGATTCATTAACCTTCGAGAAGCGTACGAATAAACAGTTTATAAAGAATTTCCCGAAGTATTTTCTACATTTGCACGCTTTTTTTTAGCTTTTTTTCATTCTCTGCTAGGTTTTTTCTTGGACTCTTTCGGAGACACATCTGTTATTATTTAAAAAAGGAAAAAAAAAGGCAATTCACTGCACTTACGCGAAGGTGGTTTTCTTTAACTAAAGGAATACACTTTGGTTAGAAGACGACACGAGACTGTTTTTAATTCTCTTAATAACTAATATTTATAAATTATTCTATGGTTCATTTCTTAACTCTACACTATTCTACACTCCTAAGAAAGATTCAATCAGCCAATCAGGCTCAAGGTGGAAAATTACTACCTGTTCTATTGCCTGTACTTGTATATGTAATTGTTGGCGTCTTTTCTTTTCCTTCGCCTCGCAGGACGAATTCTTTGGCTACTCCCTGTTTTACTCGCGACAGACGGTCTAGACTAATGAAACAAGGGACGAAGCTAGTTGTATTGAAATCATTGTTATTTTGGGTTTTGCCGATTATATATGGTTTTTCTTTTATTATTGTAAAAACCCAATTTTCATGGATCGTAATTGTTGTAAAATTATTAGCCTAATTAGCGTTCGGTTTTTCCTTGTCGCTAGCGTAACAACATCCTTCCATGGATACTTTCCTGATCTCCTTGATGTGTGTCTTGGTCTGTTTCATAGACTATTACTCCTCCTTTCTGGATGTTTTTGGACGCTTCTCAGACGTTTTCTTCCACTCTTTTTTGGACTCTTTCTTGGACAATTCCTCGACCTCTCTTTGTTATTTTTTCTAAGGCTCTAAGTTGGACTCTTTCTTGAACATTTTAGTACTTTTTTCTAATGCTTTTAGTTAATTTTTTCATGGGCTTTTGCGAACTTTTTTGTAGATTCATTCTTGAACTCCTTCTTGACGCTCTTTTGGACTCCTATATAGAATTTTTCTGTGACTTCTTATTAGACTATTTTTGGACTCGTTTTCGAGTTCTTTTCGGCTCTCTTTCTTTATTCTATCTTTAGACTCTTTCTGGAGCTTAGTTTTCGTTTTTTCTTGGACTTTTTCCTGGGACCATCCATCTTGGATGCTTCTCGAACTTTTTCTCGCACTCTTTTTTAGACTCTTGCTAGGACTATTTCTTGATCTCACTTTGTTGCTTTTTCGCTAGGTTTTCGCTTGGACTCTTGCAACAACTCTTTCTTGTACTTTTTAACTCTTTAGGATCTCTTCCTAGGCTCTTACTTTGACTCTTTCTTGTGTTCTTTCTGGAACTCCGTTTTCATCTTTTCTTGGATTGTTCTCAATCGTTTTTTGGGTTCTTTTTTAGACTCTTTCTAACATTCTTTCTTGGAATATTCCTTGATCTCTCTTTGTGACTGTTTCCTAGGCTCCTACTAACACTCTTTCTAGGATCCATTCTTGGACTTTTCCGCATTCTTTTTGCTACTCTTTTATGGACTCTTTCAAGAACTCCTTATTGGGATTTTTCTATGACTCTAAAGAGTCATATTTTTGGGCACTTTCTTGATATCTTTTGTGAAAGAGCGTAATTCATGGGTTCTTTCTGAAACTCCGTTTTCGTTTTTTTTTGCGCTCGTTTATCTTGGATGCTTCTCAAACTTTTCTTGCACTCTGTTATCGACTCTTATCGACTGATATCGACTCTTTATGGACTATTTCTTGAACTTTATTTTGGACTCGTTTTGGTGGCCAATTTTTGGTGCTTTTCATTGGACACTTGCTTGGACTGTTCTGAGGCTTATTTTTGGGCTTGGATCTTCGTGTTTTTTTCTTTGGATTCTTTTATCGACTCTTTTTCGGAATCTTTAAACTCTTTTCTGGCCTCCTTTTAGGCCTTCTTCTTGAATTATTTTTGACTCATCCTTGACTTCTTTTTGGCACTCTTTCCTAGGCTCTTATTTGAGCTCTTTTTGAAATCCTTCTGAAACACATCCTTGAACTCTTTCGTGGACTTTTTCTTGAACGCCTTCTTGATGAATTTCTTGGACTCTCAGACATATTTAGATCAGACATATTTTGGACTCTCTTGAATTGTTTTAGACTCTCTTTCTTAGGTTTTTACTGAGACTCTTCCTTAGGTTCTTTCTGGAACTCCATTTTCGCACCATTAATTCTGTCTCGGATTTCTTGGACTATTCTTGCAGTCTTTTGACCTGTTTTTATTGCTATTTTCTAGAAACTTTTTTGGACTCTTTCTTAGACTCATCCTTGGCTCCTCTTTCTTGGATTCTTCCTGGGAATTTCTTAAACTCAGTTTTGGAATTTCTCTAAGCTATCTTTTTAAAACTATTATTGGATTATTTTATGAACACTTTCTAGGCTTTTTGCACACCTTTTTTAAATCTTTTTGGAACTCTTTCCTCAGCTCTCCCATGGACTCTTTCCTAGAGTCGTGAACCCTTTCGTGAATTCTATCGTATCGTGTTGCTCTCTCTCTCTCTCCTACGTTTTTTCCTTTTCTTTGTTTTTCTTTTTGTTAGTCTTTCCAGAACACTTAGGTACTTGAACTCTTTCTTGAAATTCACACTCTTTCCTTAAACCTGTTAAAAAATTTTCTTGTTGGACTATTTTTGGGCTTTCTTTCTTAGGCTCTTACATAGACTTTTTCTTGGGTTCTTTCTATAACTCCGTTTTCGCCTAATAAGGCTCTTTTATGCACGCTTCCCAGACTTGCACTCCTTTTTTCAGTCCATTATAGGAGTCTTGCTAAGACTCTTTTTTAGACTGACCTTGATTTCTCTTTGATACTTTTACCTAGGCTCTTTTTCAAATTCACCTTGAATTCTTTCGTGGATTTTATCTGTTTGCTCTCTTTCCATTTCAACCTCTTTACTTCTCGCTCTGCTTTTCAACTTCTCTCTTCCATTTTTCCTATTTACAAAGAAGTTTCTTTCAACTTTAGTTTTCCTTTTTTTCACTTTGTGCCCCTCTTCCATTCCCAATCTTCTTCTTTCTTTTTTTCCGTTCTCTTTCGTTTGCTGCTCCATTCCTCTCTTTTGCTTCTATTCTCTCCCCTTCGCTTTTATTCTCTTTTATTCCACCCTTGGATTATCTATTGAATTAGTCCAATTAGACATTGTTAGAATTTTTCTAGAAATTCATTTTGGACTCCTGGACTATGTATTGAATTTTTTTGACCTCTTCTTGCTGCTCTTTTCTGGACTCTTGCTTGGACTTCTATGAGGCTCTTTCTTGTATATTTTCATGCTATTTTTCTAGAATTCTCTAATCGGATACTTTTTTACGGACTCTTTCTATATCTCTTTTCAGGACTTTTTCTTGGATTGCTTTTTGGACTCCTAGGCCCGTACCAGGACTCTTTTGCGATCACTTTGTTGAGCTTGTTTGCACTTTTTTCTAGCAGCTTTTGTTACTCTCTGCTGGGCTTTCTTTATGGCCTTTTTCAGAGACGCATCCTTGAACTCCTTTCATAGACTTTTTCTCCTTAAAATTTTTCTGTGCCTTTATCTAGGACCATTTTTGGTCTCTTTCCAGACTTCTTTTGTGATTCTCATTCTATCTTTCTTTCCTCTTAAGTTTTTTTTCTGGGACTTCGTTTTCATTTATTCTGGGGTTCTTTTATGGACATTTCTGAAACTTTTGCTTGCAATCTTTTTTTGAGTTCATTTTTGAACTCTTTCTTCGACTATTTTACACTTTTTTTAGTTCTTTTTGTTACGCTTTCCTAGACTCTTTCATGGACTCTTTCTTGGAATTATCTATTCAGCAATATTTTCAAGTCTTTCTAGGTTCTTTCTGTGATTTTTTCTTGGATTATCTTTTGAACTCTTTTAGTGTTGACATAACCTAAGTTTTGGACGCTTTTTTATTTCTTTTTGGTACTTTCTACCAGGCTCTTGCTTGGGCTTTTCTGAGACTATTTCTTGGACATCTTCGTGGTCTTTTTCTTGGATAAATAAACTCTCTTTCTGAACTCTTTTCCGGACTGTTTTCAGAACTTCTTGGTACAGTTCAAGGACTTTTTCTAGAACTTCTTTTTGAAACTTTTCTAGGACTTTTTGTTGGACTATTTTTGAACTCTTTCTTGACTTCTATTAGGCACTCTGTTTTAGGCTTTCATTCAAACACTTTTTGAGTTCTTTCTGGAACTCTTTCTTCATTTTTTCTTAGACTCTTTTTGGACGCTCCTCAGATTTTTTCTTGCATTCCTGTTTGGGTTCTGTTTTGTCTGCCTGGAACTCTTTCTTGGACTCCTTCATTTTTTGGACTATTTCTTTGACTCCTTCTTGGACGCATCTTTAAAACATTCTCGAATTCTCCATTGCATTTGTTTCGCACTCTTTTATATCTCTTTTTATTGCTCTCTGCTGGGCACTTTTTGGGACTCTTTCTCAGACTCATCCTTAGCTTCTTTTTGGAACACATTCTTGAACTGTTTCGTGAATTCTTTTGTGGAATTTTACTTCGCCATTTTTATTGAACTATTTTTGGGCTCTTTCTTGATTTCTTTTAGCCTCTCTTTCAGGAACTTCGTTATTTGTTTTCTTTTTCGATTTTTTTGGATTCTTTCTTGGACTATTAGTTGAGCTCACTTCGTTACTTTTTCTAAACGCTTACCTGGACTATTTCTGGAATTCTTTCTTGTACTTTTTTACATTCTTTTTTTTTAATTCTTTTTGTTACTGTTTCCTGGACTCTTTCATGGAGTTTTGCTTAGAATCATTCTTGAAAGCATTCGTGGACTCTTTCTTGAACTTTTTCCTGCTTGATGCTTTTCTTGGACTCGTTCTTCCTGGGCTTCTTCTTTATGGCCAATCTTCTAGCACTTTTTGTAGAACAATATTACGGCTCTTTCTAGGTTTCTTTGACGCTTTCTTCAATTCCTATTTGGGGTTTGCTTGAACTATTTCTTGGATTTCTTGCACTTTTCTAGGACTATTTGTTGGACTACTTTTGGGTTCTTTCTTGACTTCTTTTAGGCTTTTCTTTCTGGACTCTTTCTTCGAATATTTCTTAGGTTCTTTCTTGGAATCCGTTTTTGTTTTTCCTTGGGTTCTTTTATGGACGCTTCTGAAACATTTTTTGCAATCTTCTTTGAGTTCTGTTTTAGACTCGTTGTAATACTCTTTCTAGGCCAATTCCTTGATCACACTTTGTTGCTTCTTCTTAAGCTCTTACTTCGACTCTTTTTTGATTTCTTTTACGTGCTCTTCTCTGGGCTCTTGCTTGGACTTTTTAGAGGCTATTTCTTGTGCATTTTCATATTCCATTTCTTGGATTCTTTTCACGACGCTTTTTTGAACTCTTTCTAAATTCTTTTCTGGATTCTTTTCTTGAACTATTTTTGGACTCTTCCTTGATTTCTTTCTGACTTTCTTTGCTGGGCTTTTACTTAGAGATTCTTCCGTGGGTTTTTTCTAGAACTGCGTTTTCGATTTGCTTAGGCTCTTTTTAGGATGCTTCTCGAACATTTTGTTGCCCTCCTTTTTGGGTTCCATTTTGGGCTCTCTATAAGACTCTTTCTTGGACTATTCCTTGATCTCTCTATGTCACTTTTTCCTTGGATTCTTTTGCACTTTTTTAAAATTCTTTTTGTTACTCTTTCCTAGGCACTGCACCACGAGAAGAATCTTTCTTGAGTTCCTTCTTGGCGCCTAACTTGGACTCTTTCTAGAACTCTTTTTTTTTAATTTGCTGATTTTTTATTGGACTATTTTTGGACTCTTTCCTAATTTCTTTTAGGCTCTCTTTTCGAGGCTCTTAATCTAGAACCTAGTTTTCGGTTTCCTTAGACTCTTTCTAAACTCTTTTCCGGACTCTTTTTGGGCCTCTTTCTTGAACCATTTTTTGGACTTTCCTTAGACTTCTTTTTGGCACTTTTCCTAGGCTCTTGGTCTCTTTCTTGGGCTCTTTCTATGAATCTTTCTTGCACTCCTTCGGTTTTTCTTGGACTATTTCTTGGGCTCCTTGGACCTTTCTAGGACTCTTCCTTCGACACTTTCTTAGGTTCTGGGATTTCGTTTCCTTTTTTTGGGGTTCTATTATGGACGCTTCTGAAACTTTTTTTTGCAATCTTTGTAAAATTATTTCGCAGACTCTTTTTGTTAATTTTTCCTAGGCTTTTACTTGGACTCTTTCTTAGTGTTCGATCAATTTGCTCTCTCACTCGCTACTCTCTCTCGCTACTTTCACTCTCATTCTCTTCTTCTCACTCTTCTATTCTCCACTTCTCTTTCTCTCCTTATCACTACTCTTTCGCCCTTTCTTTTTCTCTCTCTCTCCTTTTCGCTTTTTTTCTTCCTCTTTCTTTATTGCTCGTCTTTTCTTTTCTTTGGTTCGTTTTTTCTTTCCCAGTTGCTTCTCTTCTGCTCCTTTTTCCCTGTTTCTTTTCTTTTTCCAATTCTTTCATTTCTTTTTTCTCTCTCTCATTTTCCTTCTTCGTGTTCTATCGTTTTGTTTTTTTTTTCTTTTCTTCCTGTTTCTTTTTATTTTTTTTTATTTTTTTATAGCTCTCTCTCTCTCACACACTTCTACTTTTATCTCTCCCTTTTCTCGCAGTCCCTCCACATGTTGTCTTGTTATTGCACCTCTCGCACTATGGGCCAGAAATTAAAATTCCGGGACAAAAATAATTTTGAATAAAAAAATGATGCATCTTTTGACGGGGTCGTCCAATATTTAGGTGTTACTTTAACAACAATTTAAGTAATAACTTTTTGAGTAAATATTTTTTCACCTATGTAGTTTCAAAATATGAAAGATAAACCAATTTCAAGTTTTTTTTCTGAAGATATCAAACTTCCACCTTTTACCCATTTCCAGCAATAGACCTTTGTTTATAAACGACCCCTCAAATCACATTTCCTCTTGTACCATGTTTATTTCAACAGACAGCTCAATGTGATGTTCTAGAAAACATTTTGCACATAAAAGACTTCTGTTTGGCACTCTTTCCCTGGCTCTTATTTAGATTCTTTCTGAAACTCTTTCTTACACTCCTTTTTCGTTTCTTGCAATAATTCTTGGACTCCTTCTTGGGCGCTTTTTAAATTCTTCCTAGAACTCTTTCCTGGGTTCTTTCTGTAACCCTTTTTTGAACTTTTTTGCGCTCTTTTATATCTTTTATACCTTATTTTTTGGACTCTTTTAGTCCAAAGGTGACCTAGACATAATGTAAGTTTTCGACTCATTTTTTACCTCTTTTTGGTGCTATTAACAGGGTTCTTGCTTGAACTTTTCAGAAGCTTTTTCCTATTCATCTTCGTGTTCTTTTTCGTGGATTCTTTTATCAACTCGTTTTTAAACACTCTTTAAACTTTTTTCGAACCCTTTTTTAAACTTTTCTTGCACTGTTTCTTAGATTCATTCTTGAATTCTCTTGTCGCTTCTATCTATTTACTTTTTCCTTTGTCTCCTCTCTGTTTCCCTACTTCTCTCCCTCCTTCTCTAATACTCTCTCTGCTCTCTTTCTCTCACTTCTTCTCTAATTCTCTCTCTTCTCCCTTTTTTCTCTCCTTCACTCTCTCTTTCTTTCCTTTTTCTCTATCCTCTTCTCTTTCTGCTCCTCTTTCTTTTTTGCTGTCTTGCCTTATCTCTTCTTCTCTTTTTCATCTTTCTTTTTTCTTTTAATCTTTTTTCCATTTTCTCTCTCAGAAATGCCTCTTTTTTCATGCTCTCTTTCTTGTTTTTTCTCTACATCGTTTAACGCTTATTCTCCTTCTCTTTTTTATCCAACATTCCTTGTCTTTTCTTTGCTGTTTCTTCTATTTTCTGCTTCTCCTTTCTCTTGCTTCTCTTTCGTTTTCCTTCTGCCTTGTCGTTCTTGCTCGTCATTTCTCTCTCTCTCTGTTCTCTTCTTTTTGTTTCTTTCCAATTTTTTTGTTTTTATTCTCTTCGTCTCTCGTATCTCTTCCTTTGCGTTCAGACCCTGGTCCTGGTATGTTCCGTCAATTGCCTCAATACTACTCTTACATTTCTCCTTTCTTCTTATTTCTTCTTATTTATTCTTTTTCTCTTTTGTTCTTCTTTTTCTCTCTCTCTCTCTTACATACATTTTTTCTTTATCACGTTCGTCTGTTTGCTCTCTAAACTTTCATTTTTTTCTTTTTCGCTAACAAATTTTTGGAAATTTCAATTTAAAATCTGTCTCTTTTCGTTTCTCTAAACTATCCTTCCTAAATCAACTAAAACATAATCCTCATTTCTGCGAGAACTCTAGTTAATCTCAAATTGGCTTCCGTTTGTGATTTCTTTACGACCGTATCGATTTCACTTAGTTTTCCCAATTCAAATTTTATTCAACTTTGACTCAGTTTCATCCCGATTTTCATTCGATTTCTTCTCACTATAATCACATTAATTGCATTTCAATGTTTTTCGATTTTTGTTTCATTTTTTTTATATATATATTTTCAATTCTAACATATTCTTGGTGTTGACTCTTTTCAGCTGAAACTTGGAACCATTCTTTTTTTCTCAACGCATCTTATTCTCATCAAAGTTTTGAGACAATTTTAATTTAACTCCAATGAAATTCCGTCTCACCTTGATTTAACTTTAACGACAAGGTCGTCAGAGTTCCTTTATGGCAGTCGAATATTACCCTTCCCTTCCATTCTTCAGTGTACTAACATGCTCCCATAAAGTCGGGAAACCATCACAAAACAAAAATTAGTTCAGCTAACCCACTAGCCGTAATAAGATCGTGCAACTCGAAGCACTAAACGTTGCATTCTGAAGGTTCTATTACCTTTTGGGGCATAAATTACACTAAATACTGAGATTTCTGCCCAATTAAAATTCATCACTATATTTTCACTTTTTCGCCGTCGATTTTTCTTTAATTTTTTTCGGTCGTTTCATTCATCACATCAATCGCGAAACTTAACATGAAACACAGAAAACTTTAATTTACCACCCGAACAGTTATTTGGTAAGATATTATAATGATTTTGCCCAAACTGTTCACTTGAATCGATAGGAAAAACTTCACTTCGTTTCGATTGCAGTTCCGAATCCGCAACCGTCGTTGTTGATACGTTGCCAAGGAAACGGGTGTATTCGCGGAGTGATGCCATATTTACATTCAGCATGAAATTGACCAATAATTTTCGCTATTGAATTAACGGTCGTAAAGTGTCGAAAATTTAACAGCATTTTATGTGAAAGAATTATTGTCGGATCTCATTCAACAGCAAAAATAGATTCTACGTGATTCTACGTTTCATAATTGTTCACAACAGATTATTACCTACTACTAGCAACTCTGTTCTCGTCGTTCTGTTCTGTCTCGACTGAAATCAGTAGAAAATGCAACTGGACTCTGGCGACCTTCACCTTAATTTAATAGTCACTTCAACAGGTTGGATCATTCGTGAGACTTATGCGGATTTGGGTTTTGATTTGAAGACCTCGGCCGGAATGCTAACCACCACACTGGGATTGACTCCCATTTGTCAGTTTTAGAACTGACTGAAACAATGGTTTGAGTTCAAAACTAGGCCACAATAACTCACAATCAAATTTTCTCCTAGATCGGAAGCTCTATAGATTCGACTAAAGTTAATGCAGTTTTCCTAAAAAAAAAGTTTCTGGGTGGATCGTTTCACATTCAAAAGTAAAATAATCGTTATGCAACCCGATTCTTTTCAACCATAACTCTTTATTTTCCCCCTCACTCATCACTTCTCGCGGTCTGATCCGATTCGATCGCGCTTGCTTCGATTATTAAAATTAACTTCGAAAGGGGGTGAAATGTTTGTAACCTCAAATTTCAGCAGCCAACAGCCAACCGGTCGCGTCATCGTCGTTGTCGACAATATGTTGAACATCAAATTAGTAAATATATTGCATAAAAATTAGCCACAGTTGGTGGTGTGGCGACGGCGACGGCTGCGTCCGGCACATTTCAAATTCAAACCCTCCGGGGAGGCAAACCATAGGCTGACTGACATTGATGTCTTTCACTTTTTCGGATCGATCTGAATTTTCAAAGAAGTAATGTACGCAGTTGAGTTAGTTCGCACAACGGAAAACCGCTCAAGCGGGCACAGGCACAGAGGCACGGGCTAGCAAGCAAGATGATGATCGTAATCTGACCGCTTGAACCGTTGAACTCCTTAGTGAACAGTTTAGTGGTGGTTAGTGGTTCGACAAAACCGCAATGCGCAACAATCGAAGAAATATCGTCGGGGAGAGAAAAAACACTAAAATTAGAAAGGGTTGCGCGACTTTTCGACCCGTTTCCTTTCGTTTCAAAGTCGCGAACTCACCTACTTTTGGAGGCGCACGACCCCTCGCCATGCGAGGGGTGGCGGTCGTGTGATTTACGAGATCGGAATCAATTGATAGTGTGCACACTGTCTAAGTCTAAGCTCGGTTTTTCTTTCTGTCTGGTTGGTGCTGTCTCAATCTTCAAACAAAACTCCCCGGTGGTCCCACGGCCACCGCCGCCAATCGCAAACAAACCGAGGGACCTATTATGTTGTGAGCTGGAGGAAAATGATGTGTCTAATATTTTGAAGAATAAATCTCTTTTTGGTGTTACGAAACCGACCGGCTTGGATTGGAACAATAAATTCACTATTCAAACCGCTCTTGGAGTAAACAGACAACAGACAGTGTTGTGAACCAACCAACCGAAGGCAGTTTGTACCATTCCCACCGTCGACCCACCGAGATTAGTGAAAGAAGGAACTGCATTTAAAGAGGAAAAATCAACCGGAAATGTCGTTTGTTAGTTTAAGCAAGCATTAAGCTTGCACTGAACTGAGTGTAGGACGTTCCTTGGTTTTCACGTAATAAAATTTTAATTGTATGATATAAATTGATTTAAACTGTTTTTGTTTTTGTTTTTTCCAAACTGTCTCACCGTCTTTCACTCGAGCAATAATTATAGTTCCGCTTGGAGAAAATTTGAACAACATCCAACCAATGTTAATTGATAGGTACAGCTTACTAATGAGAGAAAATATAATTATTCCGATCAACCTTAAAGCAAGCACCACTTTAAATGACGAGATTAAATTCGAGATGATTAACGACGAGATTGTTAAACCTTCGGTTCGAGGAGAGAAAGTGAATTTGTTCGAACCGAATCATTACATCATTAGCCCGTCAATACGACTGTCAGCAAAACTAATGGGATCTGTCGGGGTCTCTCGGGTTTCAACAACAAATGTTCGCAGCCATCTTTCAGACATCATTCGCGAAATCAAATCGTCGAGCGCCAATTTTTCAATTTCCCACCCACACCGGCTGCGGTGTGCGCATAATTGGAATCGAAGTGCCAAAGACAGCTGCAGTCAGCCAGCCAGCCGGCAGGGCCGCGTTCAATCGTCATGCCGTTTTGTGTGTGTGCCATTATTCGCGCGCACTTTTGTTAGCTCAAGAGAGCACGATCCATTTCAAACGCCTCTAAATTATTGTAATTAAAGTACCGCTCAATTAACACACCACCACCACACCGTTCGTTCGTTCCTTCGGAAATGGCCCATTCAGAGCAGATACAACTTTATAATCGAACATTTCCCACCGCATCGCATCGCATTGCATCGCACCGTGGCGATCAACCGAACCGAACCGAACCGGAGAAGAGGAAGCCCGTCTGCGAACGAGCTCAGGAAACGAACGCGCCGCGCGCTGGTTGCTAAAAGCCACGCTAAAAGTAAAAGTACTTAATTCAATTATCCCAACGCTTGTTGTTCCACGGTGCCTGCCTATGCCTAGGCTAGACTGCTAGACCGGGGTTCGGGTGGTAGATTGAAGATTGACTGCTGCTCCATTCGTTCGTTCGTTCATTCGTTCATCCAATCCACCAATGTCTCCGAAGATACGCGCCGAACACCGGTTACCGGTATGTAATTATCACTTACCTACCTCTCCTCTTACGTTCCGTATTTCTGTCAGATCAGTACTGATCTGGAACTGGAACAATTCACTCGAACTTATTGGTTAGAAGCTGAACCACAAATTGTTGTCAACTAGGCACAAATGAATCGGGAAAATTTTCCAACACATGGGTTTGTCTGACGTTTGAGAAGGTTGCTACGATCGAAATGTACCATTTTTGTTGAAGTTCATGCAGTTCATCTAATGTCAGTGGGGTAAGAATAATTCACCTTGCCAAATAAAACATTCTTTCGTCTGATGACAGATTACAGATAGTTGTTTATGTGTTCTATTATTACCTTGGTTGCAATGGTAGAAGTCTGAAAAAAGAAACCAAAGAAACAACAAATTAGTATTTTGATAAACAAAAACTGAAAATTTAGTTTTTATTTTCATTAAATCATTTATAATTTTTGGCGTTGAGTTTGGAACAGTTCTTTCAAAACGATTTTTTTAAAGGGACGAAACTAACAGTTGAAGGATAACCATGCGTCCCCTTTACCATACGATTTGAAGGAGCTGCCTTGTTATTGTTAGTACTCGTATGGTATATTTCAGCCACATAAAATGATGATGAGTCATTATGATACGGATTCGAAACATTTTATTCGGCATCTGAGTCCGAAAAAAACGGTTCGTCATTACTTTCACGCGAGGAGAAGTGCCGTCGAGAAGAAAGTTACCGTCGTGAACGGGGATTCCACAGGAGTTGAATGAAGTCAAGATATGTCCAACAATGTTTAGTCAATTGTGGGTCCCTTGCGATAAAGAGTAACAGTAAGGGCCGCAAATATTAAATCGTGGGACCTTTGCGGTCGACACCATCGCCCAAGGAGAATACTCATGGAAAAACTATCATGCTTGACTCGGTGGAGTCAACCTATGAAGGCTTCTACAAAGGTTGAATGTTAAACACACGTTACCACAGTTGCCACACACGTGAAAACTTATTTATAAACGTTAAAAGGGAATGTTTTGTCCAATCCGCCATGCTCACCAGACGCCAA
This sequence comes from Sabethes cyaneus, assembly GCF_943734655.1. Lineage (NCBI taxonomy): Eukaryota > Metazoa > Arthropoda > Insecta > Diptera > Culicidae > Sabethes > Sabethes cyaneus. The sequence goes on from NC_071353.1 coordinate 172,585,747, forward strand.
TTCATCTGATTTTCACTTGTTCCGGTCCATAGCTCATCGGGCATGATAGGATGGAAGTTCAACAACTACAAAAGTATCAATACTATCAACGATGTATTTATCGAATTAAAAGACGGACGGATTCATATTACTGTTTTGCCGGAAAGATAGCAAAAAGTAATCGAAATTGTGGGCAGACCATACTTTGAGAAATGCCACTAATACTTTGATCATAGATCATCGAACGTTGCACGGTGGTCCGGATTCGAAAAAATGCGGACATTAGCAATTGGGTAAAAAATGCGTAATTTTTTAAGCGTGGGGTTGATAAGAGGGGGGGGGGGGTCGTAACAGGGGAGGGGGAGCAACTCATAACTCCGAAATGCCTGGATGGTTCTTCATTAAACTTGGTACACATAGTCCTTGATATAACGGAATCAAAACTGAAGAGTTTAACAAAAGGTGGGGCTTCATAACAGTAAGGGGAGGCCCCAAATCTGAAAAGCTTGGATAGTTCTTCATCAAACTTGGCACACATGTTCCTTGACGTAAGGGAATCAGCACTGGGAGGTTGACAAAGGGGGGAACCCCTAACAAGTAGGGGGGAGGCCCAAATAAGTAAAAGTGGTTGCGTTTCTCTTGCATTTAAACCGAATGTAGTTGAGCAACTGATTTTGAGATAAGAGAGGGATTCCACCGAGTAGAAATACATGGTAAAAAAATCAAAGCAAACCGATGCATAATTAGCTACGTGACAGAAAGGGGAGCTGACTGGGAAGAAACCGACAGGTAGGCGGACGAGGAACGTGAGTATGAATGTATGTTCCGCCATAGCTCCGGAATTTCTGGATTGTTCTTCATCAAACACGCGTTTTTTGGCATAAAAGATTCAGCGGAGGGTTGATAAAAGAAGGAGACGGTCTCTTACAAGAGGAGAGAAATATTGAAATGGGTAAAGGGTGCGTTTCTCTTGAATTTGGAATGATAGCAGTTGTACAAGTTGCTGGATTTCTGAAAGGGATCCAATTCTCCCATTAACAATTGGGAGGTTCAAAAACGTAAAAAAGGCTTTGTGTCGATTTCTAGGAATTACCGAGAAGAAGACAGATTTGCGAGTGGCTGGGGGACAACATGAGGAGAACTGACAAAGGGAGTAGATACACTCAAATGAAAAAAAGGCTTTTGTTTCTTGCATTTTCGTTACAATAACAGATGTACTAGTGAGTTAGAGATAAAAGCGGCGTGATTTCATGAATTTTGACATACATATTGCTAGGGTTTCTGTCCAAACATGTTAGTGGCCGCATACGGCCCCACGGGAATCTGCTCTGGAGTGGTCATTCCGGGGGCAAGTCATCAAACAGACTCATAGGGGATAAACATCAACTCCTGGAGTGATTTCTGAACTCTGAACTTCTGAACTTTGAGTCCAATATTGTTTGGTTTTATTGACAATTTTACAAATTTATCTTGGGTCTGGAACATGGTCCCGGAGATCCGGATTTGCGGGAACCAGACGTGTTCCCAACTAACATTTTTTTCCACTAGCGGTTTTCATGACCAATTCCATGAAAACCGCTAATAAAACTATGAGCTACAACAGAACTTTCTGATGACCGCTATAAAACTGCGTTCCTACCAAGTGGCCCAGCCTTCAGAAGGTTCTCATAACCTCTAGAAGAATCAGGTCAAAAAACTGAAGTAGTCTTATCACGCTCTGCTGAAAGCAGCAATGAAACCGATTCTGCTTTTCGCTGCTTGACAGCTGCCACCATATTTAAATAAAGCTTTTCGCTACCAAGCTATGAAGTGTACAGCTTGCTCTGGTGAAAAGCTAAATCCGTCCGCCAACTTTGATAACTTGCAAATACATCCGTGAGCAGAAAAGTTATTGTTTTACTGTCAGATCATCCTGATCGATTTGGTTTGCAGCGACCATAATAAAATATCCCATAGAATAATTAATAAATCTTAGCAGTTTACTACTAGGAAAAAAGTGGGAAAAAAGGTCCCGTATGAAAACTAAATTGTAAATATTAGTATAAAATGCAATGTTTTGAATGCAAAAAACCCGATTCGATATATTTTAATTCTACTAATTTTAACTAGATTTTAACTGTTGCTGTCATACGTTCGGTACGTTTTAATTTGTCGTGACGTTTTTTGTGCTGTGAACATATAAGGTTTTGCACGGGCGAGCATAACCTCACTTATTTGACGTCTATCAGTGGTTTGTTTACATGGACTTAGAACATGGGTTAACATGTAGAAACTGAATATTGCTTAAAGGCCTTAACGGCAGTCAGAAAAGCACAAAAACTGCCATTCCGGGTAGTTTGGAGGGCGACACTGCTGGATAATACGCTTTTAAAACGTTTAACTTCAATTTATGCATATTGCGTTCGTCTAACAAATAGTAAACAAACCACGAGGTTTGTTGTTTGTTGTTGTTGAATTGCGTTCATTCCGCTTCATTCGTGACGTCACCTTGCAAAACCTTATTACGCTGTACGGTTGGTACACGGTAAAAAAATAACACGTTGAAGCGAAGTGATTTACCGTTGGATTCGTACTACTTGCCTATCATTACGATTCGAAATGAAAATCCTTTGAAAATGAATCAACACAAAGCAAAACGAAACAACAGAAAATCACTTTAATTTCCAATGCGCTATGTTTTAAACTTTTGAGCTGTCAAATGAATTGAATGTACTCGAATTAATTTTTTTTAATTAATTTATTTTTTTATTGTTTAATTAAAAACAAAATACGAATTAAAAAAATAAACCTCAGTTGATGATAAATAAAGTGAATTATTGTTTGTAATGCTGGCACGTCAAAATATGGTTCATTGTTGTCATAACCGTGGTGGTGTGATGAATCCCATAACTTGAAAACAGATAGCAAGTTATTAATTTTAACAACATACATAATCTAGTTGTACTCACACTCTAGAATAGCAATAATTTCATGCGAAAACGTATTTTCACCATCTGGATTTATGATTTTTTTTCGATCACTGAAGGATTCTTTTCTACTTCGCGAGTTTTTGACAGTTGTGAAATGCGAAAAATAATTAGTTGCAAATTCAATAGATATGCATTATGATTCGATGGTAATTTCCATTGAATAATATTCAACGAAAGATCTCTTCTTCGAAAAATGGAAATCTCTCAAAAATCAACACTAAATCACTTCAATATGCAATGCTGCGTAACAGATTGATTCAAATGCAAAAGCACCTGAATTGAACGTGACGATTTTTTACCGTGTAGAAGCTGGTGCAATACAGATGTTGAAGCTGATAGAGTGGGGAACACGATTACTGCATCCGCGAGCTGTCATGATTCTGAAGGGTACTCAGATCCTCTCCGTTGTCCCGACATTCTTCGGCCCGTAAGACAGAGTTGTGCACCTCGCCAATCTTGGTTTTATCAAAATTCTCCTGACAAACGTCTATCACAGCGAGCTTTATGGCTGGTCGCCGAATGATTCCGTTTTGCGTCATCACTCCTTTCCGTTTTTTTCTTCTCGTTATTGCTTTTTTATCTATTCTTTTTTCTAGAGAGCAGCAGAATATAGACTACCTTTAGTTTCTATTTTATTTTTCCGTTTTTCTTGGTTTCCTGTTCCATTTTTCATTATTTACAACCGTGTTTTCCGCATGATACGAACTAACGTTTTCACATTTTTTTTACTCTTTTCTCTCGTTTAATTCTCGTTTTTTGTCTTCATCTGTGCCGTTTTTCTCTTTTTGAAGTCTCGTTTTTCCGTCTTTTCTGTCTTTTTACTCTGTTTTAATGGTTTATTTTTATCCGTTTCATCAGTAGAATCAATATAGAACGCTAGTTGTAGCTGCAGTGCTCGTGCATCACACATTTGAAAATTATGTATTTATATTATTCGCGTTGACGAACGTAAGCTGCTGCCACCTCCAAAAGTTTACTGTAGGGGTGAAGCGGAATAGGAATTTCTTAAAGAGCGCAAGAGATCGAAACATTTTGGCAGATTTTCACCCACACGTACATACGGGCATTTTTATGAGTGTGCAAGAGATCATTTAATGCCGTCAATGCGAATAAGCGCATATGTGTGAGAGCTCGATTCGAAACGGGAACATGCCTGTCAAACTGAAAAGGTAGCCCGATAAGAAAAATCCTTCCAGCTTTTCCGTAAATCAGTATGAATCACACGAACGATTTGGTCATTTCGGAGTATTTCGTCGGCAGGAAAAATTTTCTGTTGGGTAGTTTGACAGTGTTGTTCCCGTACACTCTTAAATGATTCTACCTGTAAATAGGTCAGATTTAGTTAAAGCTAGGTTGAAACTACTCAAAATGCCCTTAAAGTGTACAAACTCAAACTTTGGGTAAAAATTTCAACCAATTTTGGCTACTTGCTACCGATAATTGAATTATTCTCTATGACAAATAACGCACTTGTAAGTTCCTACTACCAATTTTTTGGTTAAAAAACTACTCAAAATCTGAGTTTGTACACTTTAAGGGCATTTTGAGTAGTTTCAACCTAGCTTTAACTAAATCCGACCAATTTACAGGTAGAATCATTTAAGAGTGTAGGCTACGGGCCGTAGCCAAGACACAAACCAGCAACTGTTTGCCACTAAAATATCCATGAAACACCACCGATACTGGCATTCTATATACACGGTGTTAGTCAGCTTAGTGCAGATATTTCAGGGGGACCATATTTGGCGAAAAAAAATCCTTCTACGCATATGGTCAAATCTCAATTGTTACAGAGTTATTTTTAGTTTTCGGTTCTGTTTGTCTTAAATTAGTACAAAAATTATGCTAGCTAGCTCAATTCGGTTACTTTCATTCGAAAGCTGAGAAAAAGTTGTACTGAAAATTGGTCTTAAATTTCCTACTTCATGAATTTTAGTAACTTTTTAGAAGCAAAAAGCTTTGAAGTAAGTATTTCTCAAAACATTTTTATCGAACTTCTCCTAAAAATGTGTGATAATGATAATACTGATTGCTGTTATTCACCAAGTTAAGGCTCTGGTACCGTTTTCTAATTCGTTCTTTGACGTAAAACGTAGTTTCGATACAATTTCATTTTAAACGTATCGTATTAGGTGTTGGCTGCGGTTTGAGTTTTGAAAGATTATGCAAACAAAAGTGGAGGCGAATCCTCAATTTATGAGAAACATTGTTGTTGTTTTTTATACGTGTCAGATTGTGTTCATCGCGCGAGGTAATCTAGTGTGCTATGCGTGCTGTATGAGTTCAAGCAGTTTTCAGATACTAATTCAACTTCCAAAAACACACGTTTAATGAAATTGCAACAAAACTAAAAGAGATAGACATTTTACGTCAAAGAACGAATTGTAGAACGGTACTAGAGCTTCAAGTAAGTAACTTTTATCAGTTTTATCACATATTTTTAGGAGAAATTCGATAAAAACGTCTTGAGAAATACTTATTTCAATGCTATTTGCTTCTAAAAAGTTACTAAATCTTATGAAGTAGAAGGTTTAAAAGCAATTTTATGTACCAAATTTTCTCAGCTTTCGAATGAAAATAACAGAATTGAGCTAGCTAAGATAGTTTATGTACCAGAGCTAGTTTGTGTGAAAGTTCTGTCCTACCCGCCATACTCATCACAGATCATTCTATCTGAGGAAACTTCTGAGGGAGAGAACTTCCGGCAACTACGAGAGTACCAGCAATATCGAAGAATTCATTCATCAAAACTAAAGATGGACAAATTAATATTTGTGTTTTGCCGAAAGGATGCCAAAAAGTAGTGGAAATAAGGAACAATACTACAATACGTTGTAATAATCGGACAGTTTTGGATTGGATTTCGACTGGATTCTAATTGAATTGGAATTGGATTTGAAGTTAGATAGGATTTGGATGGGATATGAACTAAATGTGAATAATATTTGAAATGGATTTGGATGACGTGTCGATTGAACTTGAATTGGACTTTGATTTGATTTGGATTAACATTAAATGACATTTGGAATGGATTTCGAATAGATTTGGATAGAATGTATATGGAATTTGGGTTTGGTTTAGACGGAATTTGAATGGATTTTAGACTGAATTTGGATTTGATTTTAATTTGAATTTGATTTGGATATGGATTGGATTAGATATGGATTAGATTGGTTTGGATTTGAGTTGGATTTATACTGAATTTGGATGAAATTTCGACTGGATTTGGTTATGAAATGATTTTGGATAGGATTTGTGCTGAATCTTTATCGTATTTAAATTTGGGTGAGGTTTGGTTTGGACTTGCATTAAATTTGGATTGAATTTTAATTTGAATTGGCTAGGATTTCAGAGATGATTGGCACGGTGTTCAATTTTGACTGCCTTGAGTGTTCGATTGGATTTGAATTAAATTGGGATAGGATTTTCAATGGTTTTCGATTAGAATTACATTTAGATCGAATCTAGATGAGGATTCACACGGAATTTGTATTAAATTTTGACTGGATTAGGAGTTGAATTGTATTTGGATGGAACTTTGGTTGAATTTGACTTGAATATGGATTGAATTTCGGAGCATTAGGAGTTAAATTGGATTTTACCTGCCGACCAGGTTATATACTTGAGCGAGTGTTGTATATATTGGCCAACGGTAAACGCAGGAGTGTGTGTCGAGTTCTGGATTTTGAATTTTGGAGAGGAAGAGCGCTTCGATAGTCGAAGATCAACGATTGGAAGGGAGAGGATTCTACACAGACTCGTCATGGCGAGAGAGATACGAGGATGGGGAAAAGTCAGATAACCCGAATGTCTGTGCCTAATGGTTAATGTGTAGTTTTTCGTTGTCACACGCTTGTCCTCAATTTATCACCAAATACAAAAGATCCTTACTGTTTACCTGCCCTACTAACACCATATCCCTCATTTTCCTGTAACATCTATGAAAGTAGTATGGGTTCCCTGCACTTTCTAAAGTAGATGTTACACTAACATTCCTACCTACTTCCCCTGCGGTTGTTCGGACGTAATGTGATTATATAGCCACCTACGATGCGTGCAACCACATATGCTAATGCTGAATATATTTTTTATTTTTATTTTTTTTTTCAGCAGAAAGGGTTGAACCATTTTTTTTCTTATCAAATTCGGAATCAATTTTGATTCAGCTCTAATATTAGTCTTCGTGTCTTCGCTTTTAAAATTTGTCAGTCTTTTAAGAAAATTCGACCAACTGAACTGACACTATCAAATAACGTAGGTGCTTCTTCAAAGGAGAATGGGCTCAAAAATAAGGGTTACTTTTACGTTGCTTTCCGTCTCAGTAGGCTCGGTCGGTTATTAAGAATGAACACTGTCAGTTCACTGGACAATGACGTCAAATGAACAGTAAATTGAAATAAAACAAGCAAGGTCTCTGTGAAGCACCTCTGTGAAAGTCTAATGTGCCTACTGCGATCATGCTGTCAGGAGGGAGCAAAGAAATGTGATATTATGGCAGATAAGTCCATCAACTATACCAGCATTCAAAATTTTATGAAATTCGGTGATCTCCAGACGATAATTTCTGGATTCTAAATTCTGGATAAAAAAATGGTTGATCAATGAACCTTTGTGGCTTTGAAAAGCGCTGTTAAAATAAAAAAGTCTTTCTAACTTTCTAAGTCTTTGATATTGATAATGATATTTCTTATGGTTATTGTTTTCGACTGCCAAATTGAGCAATAAGTCAAAAACTAAAACAATAATTAAACGTTAAGCTAGAGAGACAAACTAAGGGGAATTGAACAAAACTGTTCAAGACCGGAGGGAAAAATTACCAACCAGAGAAAGCTTCTTTCCCACTACTTAGTTGGTTGTCGCAATTGCACTAATCTCGGGCAAGCCAACGAACCCAGCCAGGCAGTAGCAACTAGCAAGCACTTGCCCATTCATTGCCTTCAGGTAAAACTTTAATCGATCAACAATCGCGATAGCCAAATAATTACCGCTCGGTAGCGTTGGGGAAAAAAAGTAGTTGCGACCAACTGAGACTGAGGCTGAAGAATCGCAAGTGCAACTTTTTCAGCAGTTAAGCAATAAAAACCATCGAAAGTGTCGCCAGCGCCGCGCTTTTGAAACTCCTAGCTAGCTTGAAGCTCCTTGCTGGAGTAATAAACTTTGTTTTGCGTTCGACACTGTGAGACTGTGAGAAAATTCACTGCAAGAGTTCCAGCAGCAACCGCAGGCAGGCGGGCAGGCAGGTCGCATTTGAATTTAGATGGGGCTTCGTTCGAAGTTTAAACGCATCCATTATATTGAACTGTTATGGTGGCTGCGCCGCCACTGGACCGGACTGGGGCTTCTTCGAAGCCGTCAGCATCCTCCTCCTCCGGGTCCCGGGTGCTTATTGGATAAAAGCTACTTTGAATAATCAAACGCTGACCAACAATCGTGAATTTGAATAATTTATGAACTGTTGTCAGTTGTTGGGATGCACGGACTTGTCGCCGGTGGTGTTTGAGTCGGAAAAATATGGCCACTTATATTAAATGGAATCCAGTTTAATTTGGGCTACCCCCGGGGTTTCCTTCGGATCGATCGAAGATCGATGGTTTGTTTTGGTTCGCTGATAGCACGGTGCGCAGTTCATTCGCTTGTAACGAACCAATCAAAGTAGGCGCTGGTTTTCTACATTTGACACCTTTCCAACTGTTTTGAATCGATACACACTCACTTAAGGCTCTGTGAATGAATGAATGAATGTGATTTTTTCTGTGCTTCTGTCAATAAAAAAACAGCTCAAACCGCTCACATTCTAAATGTGGCTACGATTTTACAATTTTCGTGTCAGTGACACTCCTCGAATGCAAATCGACGGAATTACAGCCGGAGGCTGTCCTCGTTTTTCTTTCTTCGTTCCAGCGAATGCCAAATGACCTTTTACGTAACCGTCCCGGCCCATGGCTGACGGTCTCGATTAAATCCGACGATTCAGACGACGAGATTGACAGGTTGGGAGAGCGACTGAGCCGTCAGTCGGTGACCTATCCCTCCAGACCAGACCCAATTCGCGGCGAGAGACGTGCCGGGAGAAAGTCCACCACCGGCAGCGCCGGCAGTCAGTCAGTCAGTGCAGTCAGTGGCCAGACTTGTGGACGATAAAATAAGATTAAGTGTGAGCACGATTTCCGTGTAGATGGCTGCCTTTTGACACCTTTACTAACTCGACCGACAACTTCTACCAGGAAATCGTGCCAGAGGGATTTTTCGGCGGCCGAACGTGACGAGCAGCGTAGCGTCTGATTCGACTTAAAACGAAATCGAAAGTACCTACTCAACTCACTCTTTTGCTCGACTAACAACAAAGTGAAAGATTATACAACACACTTCAACTCCTCCTCCTCCCCACCGGTTCGGAAGGGCAGGGTTGGCGGGTTTAATAGGTAAACACTGTTACTGTTGGAACCACCGCCGACTCGCGAGAGGCGAGTTGAAGTCCTGAACTTAGAAGCCGCAACCAATTACGGAACACCGATGCCGATAAATGTAGATCAATTAACTTTACGTCCCGAGCAATCAACGATCGATTCCAAAGCCTGCTTATTTCAATAAATCCAAGTGACTGTGAAACCGCTTAGGGGAATGAAGCAAAAGAAAAAAACCTCACGCGAAACGCTCGAGTGGTGTTTCACTGGCGCAACCTGTGACGCTTGAGTGACGATTAGGTATAGTTCATTCGATCACGACGGGTTCGCGCGCACAAAGTCCCATTTTGAACTTGCCAGCAGTCAGTTGAGAAGTCAATTTCCTGCCGCAAGGCACCGGGCCCAACTGCGTAACATCGCGCACAGTCAACTCGAAAATCAATAAACTTACGGCGAGAAAGCAATTGCAGCAGTCACACAGACTCTCTGCGCTTAGAAGCAATTAGACCTAGTTTTTTTCCTCCTCCTTCCTGCTGCTCGGCCGGCCGGCGGCCGAGTCGCGTAGGAAGGTGGGCGCGAAAGGACGGACGATCTTTTATTAGACTACTTTTTGTGCGCGGATTTTACGCGCCCGCCGGTTTCCGTCGCACCACTCCGGCTCGCGTCATTGACGCTCCGACTGCAGCGCTCGCGGCGTTGTGCAATAGCTAATTAATTTAAAATGTTTCTGTACAAATTGGCCAGCTCACATCAAGAGCCAGCCAGCCAGCCAGCCCAGCACTAATTGAATCTTATCGGAGTTGTCAATGTCCGTCCAGCGTCGTCGTCGGTTGGTAGTTTTTTTTTTGTTTGCCTGTCTGCCTGCCTGCCGGCAGGAACGCGGATAGCCAACGTAAAGGTCGTATGTCTTTTTTACTATTTTGTGGCCGTTACTAATTGCGTTAGATGGCTGACTGGCTGCCCCGGTCGCAGTAACATGTCTATTCAGTTGTTACGTCTAACGGCTTCTGAAATTTCTTTCCTGGTTCGAGAGTTTGAGTGCTGCGAACTAACCTGCGCGCACCGACTGGCGTGCCGCGGACTGGGGCACACAAGCAGGGCACGTGCCCTATCTTCTCTGTAAAATTTAATGTAAAACGAAATAATTGCTGTAGCCCAGATGTTCGTAATTTTTAATTTAATCGGCGACTATTGGGGAGGATGAGGCGCCACGAACTGGACACTACCTATCCAACACTAACATTTGAGCTCCCCGTCGCTTGCTGGAACATTTTGAAAGCGCCTTTTAACGATAGTCAGATGCGTGTCCTTCATCATGCGAATGCATACAAATGATGTTTGAAGATCTTAACGGCTGACTCCCACAACCCTCCAAAGTGAGGGGACGCTTATCATCTTGGAGAAGCCGGTTGGCTTCAACCAACGTAACGTACGCGAATGTCCTATGTGCGACGACGACGACGCGAAACGAACCATTTGGGAACGTTACTGAACGACGTCGACGGCAGACCATTAACCATTTCGATGTGGACCACTTTGGAGGCAACCTACAAACCGAAAGGATTACTGGATAGCTCACGAATCATGAGTCGTTAACGGAGGGTTAAACGAAACCGATTGATTTTGGTCTCCCGACGACGAACGATTGTATCCCATCACCCGAGGGATGCCATACAATTGCTCGGCAATGCATCCACCCGGGAATGAACTGGGACATTGAGAATATGGAAGAAAAATGTGACAAAACGGAAGAGAAAACGGGACGGGAAAAAGCGAAATAAGTTGTAAAGAAGAAAATGGGAGAGAAATCGAGGTAAAAAACGACAAGACTGGACAGAAAAAAAGATGATGAACGGAAGAGAAAAGAAAGAAATGTGTGACAAGAAGGAAGAACCCCAACGGAAACGAAGAAAAGTGGAAGAAAACAAGGGTAAACTGGAGAGAAAGGCGAAAAAATGGGGCAAAAAGGAGAAGAAACGGGGTAGGGAAGCAAATAAGAGGAGAAAATATGGGAGCTGGAGAAACGAGGCCCGAAAAAGACGGAAACCAGGACAGAAAAAAATATAATGGGGTGAAAAAAAAGAAAATGGAAAGCAAAGGAAAAAATGAAAAACAAAAACAGATGTGACAGAAGGAGAAAGAAAAGTTGAACAGATGAACGGGAAAAAATGAACGAAAAACGGGATAGAAAAGAAGTTTAAAGACGAAAACCGTGACCGGAAAAAAGAAATAGGTCAAAAAGATGTAAAATATGACAAAGAACAAGACAGGAAAAGCAGAGAAACGGACCTGAAAACGAGGAAAAATGGAAAAGAAAATAAGTAAACCGCAACAGAGGAAATTCAGGACTCGGGACAAAGGTGAAAAACGGAAAAGGGAAAAAAGAAAAGGAGTACAGAGAGAGGAAACAGCGGGCAGAATAAAAAGAAAAACGAGAGAGAAAAGAGCGAGAACAGAAAGGGAATACGGAACAGAAAACAAGAGAAACCAAAAGAGAAAAGAATCATAACGTGAAAGAAAAAGGAAACCAGAAGAGGAAACGAGAAAACCAGGAGAAAACGTCTGACGGTATGCAAAAGATGGATCTACAGATAGTCTATCTTCTGCAAAATTAAGACAGAAGGAGAAAAAGCGAAAAAATACAAAGGAAAAGGTACCAAAAACTAGATAAGCGGGTTAGAAAACAAGAGAAAACGCAGGAGAGAAGAGATTGGTATAAAAAAACAATAAAACCCAAATACGATGGGAGGAATCCCAAAGAAAACGAGAAAGTAATAGAGGATTTAGCAGAAAGAGCGACAAAAATGAACAAAAAAGAAGAAAAACGGGTTAGTAAAGAAAAAAGACCGAAGATGACAAAAGAAGGTGGGAAAGCTGGATACAATATGAGGACAAACGGAGCAGACGAATGAGAAAAAAAGCGATGAAGCAACGAAAAACGAGCTGGAAATGGAGTTAAAAAGCAACAAAAAAGGCGAAAGCCGACACCTTTATTAAGAAAAAGTCCAAATGGGCTGAAAATGACAGAGAACGAAACAGGCAAAGACCGGAAAAGGTCCTGAAAACGGAGGAAGAAAGGCAAAAAACGCAACGCAAACAAAAGCTGGCTTAGCCTAGCTCAGCTTAACTTAGGGTAAACTGTCTGCCCGTAGTTAGAAAAACGGGCTAGAAAAGAGGTAAAAGAAAAGCAGAATGTATGGGAGCACGAAAACGGAAAAACGAGAACAAAAAAAGAAGAAACACGGTCTGTCAGTGTTAAAATATAGTAAAAATAAAGAAAAAAAAAATGAAACCGAAGACAAGATAAAACGAAAAAGCAAAACATGACTGAAAAGGACAGACGAAGAAAACAATCGAACAACAAATGAATGGTACGAAGAAAAAACAGAATAGACAAAGACTAAAAAAGCAAAAAAAAAACAAAAGGACAATGGCCATGGACAAGATGGTTGAAACGGGATGATCAAAATAAAACAGGGGAGAACCGATAACAGATAAAGAAGAAAAACGAGACAAAAAATACAATAAAATGGGAAGAAAAAAAATTAAGACATAAAACAAAAGGATGTAAAACGGAAATGAAAACATAATGTCACAGAAAAGGATGAAAAGTAGACCCTAATAAGAGGATAAACGGAACAGCACAACAGAAAACATAGAACAAAAAAAAAAACAACCGAAGCAGGACGGAAAAAAACGACACAACCAAAGCCAAAACCAAAATAAAAAGACGAAAAACGCAGCATCGAAAGGAGGAGAACGGCTCAAACGAAGATGAAAAGCCTGACGGAAAGGAAATAATAAGGCCATTGCAAATCATTTTTAAAGTTTTGTCACCCACCCCTCACCCCATTGGAAATTGGCTTGAAAAATCGGGGGGCAAAAAAATTATTTGTAGGATATGAGTTAATTTTTTTTAATAAAATCAATTGTCTGTGGGCTCTACAACTCTACAAAATGGAAATTCAAACAGTGGAATTTCCGAAAATCAGAAAAATTTCTTTCGTTTTTGTCTTTTTTTCGTAGATTTTTGCACTAAAAATAACAACGTTTACATTAAAAGCAAGAATAGATTTGGTTTTCTCGTTTAAACTTCAAGTAGAAAGGCCTAAAATCCATGTTTTTTTTGCTCGATTAAAAATTCTCTTTGTTTTTTTCGGCCCCCATCCCCCTTCAGAGGCCCACACCGGCGGAACAAAAAAAAATATTTAAAATATGTGTAATGGCCTAATAGTGGAGAAAAATATGACAACTGAAAATGAAGAAATAGAAAAAAAGGGAAGAGAAAAAACTGAAAACGGCAAATAAAAGCAGAACGTGACGAAAAAGAAGAATGACATGCCGAAAAAATATTGATACGGGTCAGAAAAAGATAGAAAAAGTAGAAAAATACGCCTGAAAAGGAGAAAAAACTGAAAAAAATGACGGTAAATGGAACAGAGGAACATTGGGACTAAGCAGAAAGACGGAAAATGACACAGGGAAAAGAGGAAAAGGGTGTGAGAGAGAGAGTGAGGGGGTCGCGGGCAAACCGAACGGGAGGTAAAAAAGAAAACCGGAGGAGTAAGAGAAAAAAGGGAGCCACAAACCGGATAACAAAGTGACAGAATAGACGGGAAAACGGGACATCAAAAAGAGGAAAAACGGCACAGACGAAGACGAGAAATGAGAAGGAAAGGAGATAAAAAGCGCAAGCTGGAAATGAAAAAAAAGAAAAATGGAGAAGAGAAAAAACAGACAACGAGAAAGAAAATAAAAGACAAGTACATAGCATGATAAAAAAGAGTATTGCAAATAGAAGAAAATGGAACAGGAAACGGAGAAAAATGGTGCCATGAAACAGGAAACCTAGGAAAGAAAATCAAGGAAATTGAGACAAATAGATTTAAAATGATAGTGAAAAGTGAATGCAAAAACCACAGAAACGACAATATGGAACGAAAAGTGGGAAAACGGGACTGGAAAAGAGAAAAAGCAGAACAGAAAAGAGGTAATTTATGTGAGAAAATGTCAATTTTAATTTTTAGTAAAATTTCGATTCCATGCCTGGTTTCAAATCTAATTTGATATCAACTTTAGATTCAGGTGCGATCCCAGTGTGAGCTAGGAGTGTGCCGTAAATACTAAAGATAGAGCAATACTTAGTTCCTCAATCTTATGGATAATAATTTACTCTATAAATGTCCCATACATAATATTTTCGAATTTTGCTTGGTTGAGGTGTTACAGTTAAAAAAGCAAAATAAGTTCACTGAGTGCAGGACAAGCCTGAACGTGACAGAAAAGACGAAAAAACGGGACATAAAAAAAAGGAAAACGGCACAGACAAACACTAAAAACCAGAAAGAAAGGAGATGAAGATAGTGGAAAAAATAAGTCAACCGGAAACAAAAAAATGGGAAAAAGAAAAGAGAAAATACTGAAAATGGAAAAGAAAAACAGAATGTGGCAATAAGCAATAAGCAGGACATAACAGGACATAATACCAAAAAACTAGTACTAAAAAACGGGTCGAAAATAACAAAGAACGAGACAGGAGAAGAGAAGGAACGGGCCTGAAAGGAAATGAGAAAGACGAAACACGTAACAGAGGAAAACTAGGGAAAAGGGTGACAAACGGAACGGAACAAGGGAGAAAAAACGAAATAGAAATAAAGAAAAATTCCGTTATATATGTTTATTAACATGATGGAAACAGGTTAGAAACAGAGGAAAAATTGTGGTTTTAATCCCGAGATTTGCCGTGCGATCTTCGAAAATGCACTGCTTTGTTTCTATCGCACTGACTGAGTAGTAGATAACAGTCATTCACTCGGATAACAGATAACAGTCAAGGGCAGTCATACAAAAATAATATCGTCGCAGAATAAAATAAGATTGGGCAGTAGTTCAGTGTGAAAAACATTCGGGTACCTACTGCCATTGCATAACTCGATAGTCGAGTCATAATACATATTAAAATAATCTTTGTAGTCTTGTCTTAAAACTAACACTGGATATGAAAAAATCAAAGTGAACATAGCATTTATTAAAAATATCACTCATCGCCCTTAATGGGTTCGTTTTGGCCGTATTCAGTACGCTAGAATTGCAGTCTTAGAAAGTCCCATGGTCTGACGCTTCTAGACGGAGTGTTAAGATTGATTTTAGATAGGATGAAAGGCGAGTCGATTTCCCCTAACCAACTGCTCTGGAAATGTCCCTTCTTCGGGCCAGCGTATTCATGTCGAGCAAGCGGCAACGATCAATGTATGGTGGTAACTCTACTGGGTTCTGCCAAGGCAAACGTCTTAGAGCATAGCGCAGGAACCTTGATTGAACTGCTTCGATTCTGTTTGACCAAGATGAGACGCGTATGGGCTCCATATAATAGCTGAGGATTCCAATACAGAACGAACAAGGCAGAAATACAATGCTCGTATGCAGTATGGATCATTAAAAACTTTGGCAATTCTTACGATAAATCCCAAATTTCTGTTCGCCTGTGCTATAATATGCGAGTAATGATTTCTAAAAGACATTTGTGTGTCCAATAGTAACCCAAGGTCTTTTATTACTGTTACTCTGTTGAGTTGCTCTTCAGAAAGAGCATAATTCCAAAGAATAAAGTTTTTCCTACGTGAAAAAGAGATCACAGAGCCACTTAGATACACTCAAGACCAGGAGGTTTCGGGAGCACCAGTCATGAAAATCATTCAAATGCTGCTGTAGTTCAATGCAATCTGCTGTCGAACGTACGATAAGGAAGAGCTTGAGGTCGTCGGCATAGATAAGAAATCGGCCTGATGGTATAACTTGGCAGACGTCGTTGAAGAATAACGAAAAAAGTAATGGCCCCAGGTTACTCCCTTGAGGTACGCCCGAGCAGTTTGTGAAACATTGCGATTCATTTTCGACCAACAAGGTATGATTTGAACCATTCTACCATGCTGGGCGACACCCCAAGGCGCTCAATTTTTGCCAATAAGATAGAGTGATCAACGCGATCAAATGCCGCCTTAATATCAGTATACACGCTGTCGACTTGGGCTCCTCCTTCCATACCCTTAATGCAGTGGGAAGTAAACTGTGCTAAGTTTGTTGTTGTCGATCTGCCTGGGAAAAAACCATGTTGATCCGTCGAAATGTAGGATTTTGCCTCCCGTAATATGATGCCACCAACTAAGATTTCAAGCAGCTTGGAAGCTGCGCAGAGGGATGTAATTCCACGATAGTTTGCCACGTTTTGTTTATCGCCATTTTTAAAGATGGGGAACATGATAGATTTTTTTCAGCGCGATGGGAATATCGCCTGAGATAGCGATTGATTGAAGATTAACTTTAGTGGAACCCATAAGGCAGTTGCACATTTTTTTAACACAATCGAGCGGATTCCGTCTGGTCCTACTGATGTAGAGGACTTTGACTTCTTCAATGCATTAAGAATGTCTTCGTCCGAAAAACTGATATTTGCGATGTTGAACACATTTGTCATGTTGGTACGTCACGCATGGCATGCTCGATTTGAGTCAGATCAGGTATCACTGTTGAGAATACACTCGAGAAGTGCTTAGAAAATAGGTTGCAGGTAACACTTGAAGTACTTGAAGTTTCGTCTGCCCTACTAGTCAGTAAACTTAGGAAAAAACGAACAACGAAAGCACGAAAAACGGAATAGAAAATTAATTTAAAGGTGAAAAATGACAAATATTGAGACCGAAGAAAAGAAAAACGTCGAACCGGGACAAAAAATGGCCGAAGTAAAGAGGAAAATGCGCAAAAGGGAAGGCGAAAATCTAGGACTCTTGAAAGGGACGAAAAACGGGACTAAAATAGGACTAGAAAAGAAGAAAACACTATACGGTAACAGAAGAATGGAGAAACGAAAACAGAAAAGGAAATAAAATGAGAAGAAAATGGAACCACAACCCCAAGGGGATAAAACGGAAAAGAAAGACAGAGCGCGACAGAAAAGGAGGAAAAGTGGGAAATAATAAGAGGAAGAACGGAAAACCGGATAAAATAGGAAATAAAAAAAGAAAAATAGCAATTATCGAGGCTGGAAAAAGGAGAAAAAAAGATAAAACGGGACAGATAATGACAAAAAATATATGAAAAAAGGAGAAACGGGCCTGAAAACGAGGAAAACGGAAGAAGAAGGACGAAAACCGGAACAGAGGGAATCTAGAACTCAATGAAAGGGCGAAAAGTTGGATAGAAATGCAGAAAAGGACACGAAGGAAATTTGGGTGCAAGAGAATGGAGAAACGAGAACAGAAAAGGTGAAAAAACTGATACAAATGGGAAAATGGGAAGAAAAAAATTAAAAGAAAAGAAAAAAACAAAACTTGATAGAAAAAATAGGATGGACTGGACAGAATAAGAGGAAGAAAGAAACCGACGAACGAAAAAAAACGAACAACGAAGGAACGGGGTAGAAGGAAAAGCAGAAAGGGATACAGGGAGTTAAAAGGCGAAAAACGACGAAAGCTTGGACCGCCAAGTAAGAACAAAGACAAAATGGATCAAAAATGACAAATAACGATACAAGAAAAGAAGAAAAATAGGCCTTAAAACGGGAAAAAAGGAAAAGAAAGAATGAAAAACGCAACACTAAGGACTCAGGAAATCTAGGGCTCTTGAAAATGACGAAAAACAAGACAAAAAAGGAGAAAGATGGGATAGACAAGAAGAAAAAGAAAAGGGCAAAAAACCGAGAGTTGGAGTATGGAGAAATGAGAACAATAAAGAAGAAAAATGAGACAGAAAGGAAAATAAAATGGGCACAAGACAATTAAAACATAAGACAAAAGCGATAAAACGGAAAAGAAAAATAGAACGTGACAAAAAAAGAGGAAAAGCGAGACATAATAAGAGGAAGAACGGAACTGACCAATATCCAATATCGGAAGCGACAAAAAGAAAAAAAAAAGTCGAAACGGAACAGAAAATAGCAAATAAAAGAGGATAACCGGGCCTGAAAATAAGGAAGACGGAAAAATACGAACACGAAACACGGAATAAGGGGAATCTAGGACTCAAGAAAAGAGAGAAATGGGACATAAAAAAATGAGAACAAAATTAGAAAACTGAAGACAGAAAAGATAAAACGGTAAAAAACACAAGGAGACAGAAAAGGAGGAAAAGTAGGACAGAATAAGAGGAAGAAGGAAGCAGATGAACGAATAAAAACGAACGACGAAGAGGGGCGATCGAAAAACGACAAAAATCGGGATCGAAAAAAAGAAAAAAGTCAAAAATGACAAACATCGTGACAAGAAAAGAGATAAAACGGGTGTGAAAAAAGGTAAAAACGGGAGAAGAAAGATGAAAAACGCAACACTCAGGACTCTGAAAAAGGGCGAAAAACAAGACAAAAAAGGAAAAAACGCGGTTGAAAAGTACGAGTAGAAAAGGATATAATACAGGAGCAGGAGAATGGAGAAACAAGAACAGAAAAAGAAGAAAAACGAAATGCGATTGAAAAGTGGGACGTACCACGAAGAACGAAACAGAGGAAAACGAGAAAAAACGAAGAAATTTATAAACGAGAAGATACAAATACCGGAACCGAAAAAAAGAAAAAAAGTTGGGACCGAAAACAGTGAAAAAACGAGGTAGAAAAAGAAGAGAACCAAGCTTGCAAGCGGGACAAAGCGTAAGAAGAAAGACGAAAAACTGAACACAGAAAATTTAGGACTCAGGAAAAGGTCGAAAAACGGAAAAAGGAGAAAAAACGGGATAGAAAAAAAGTAAAAGAAATGTAAATAGAAATGTAAGACAAAAAGACGGAAAAGGCAAATAGAACGTGTTAGGAAAGGAGGAAAAGCAGGAGATAGAAGGAAGAACGGAACAGATGAAACAACCCGAACGACGAAGGAACGAAAATAGAAGATAGAAAAGGCGGAAGCCGGGACCGTAAAAAGGAAAAAAGTCAAAATGGGCCGAAAGTGACAAAGAACGAGACAAGAAAAGAGGAGAAACAGACCTAAAAGCGGGGAAACCCGGACGAAATATCGAAAGGACTCAAGAAAAGGGCGAAAAATAGGATTGAAAAGAAGAAAATGTGGGAGTACAAAGAGGGAGCAGCAAAAAGAAAAACAGCACGTGGCAGAAAATGAGCAAAAAAAATTAAACATGATAAGAATAAGAAAGGGACAGCCGAACAAAAATAACCAACGACAAACGAACGAACAACGGAATAGAGAAGGAACCGAAAAAACCGAAAAGACAAAAGAAAAAAGTCAAAACAAAATGGGATGTGACAAAAAGCGAGACAGGAAGAAAGGACAACTGGTCTGTAAACCGGGAAAACGAGACCAGAAAGACGAAAAACGGAACAGAAAAGAAAGAATGGCATAGAAAAGAAGGAAAATAAAAGAAGAAAACATGGGAGCAGAAGAATGAAGAAACGAGAACAAAAAAGAGGAAAAACAGGGCAGAAAAATTTGGAGAAAAACATGAAATGACACGATGGGGATGGGATAATACGAAAAAGAAAAACAGAACAACAGAACAGAAAAGGGTGAAGAGCAGAACATAGAGAACGAAGAAAGACAAAGGAAAAAAAATGAAAGACGAACTAACGAGGAGAAGCAGAACATAATAATAGGAAGAAAATAGGAAATGGAGAACAACGAGAATAGGAATAAAAATGCGACAGAAAATAAAATGGATAGAAGATGAAAACGTAAGACGAAAAGTGAAAACGAAGAAAAACAGGAGAAGAAAAAGGAAAAAAAAGAGAAAAACAGGAAAAGCTAGACACAATAAGAGAGCGGAAGTAAAACACGAACAACGGAAAAAGAAATTAAAACGAGAGAAAAGTCAGAAACCAAGTACGAAGACAAGACAAAAACCGAGACAAAAATCCGAGACAAAAAACGGAGCATTTCTAGCACCTGTTTTTAGCGGGGAAGCAAAGGAGGAAACGAAAGATGATAAACGAAACTTCGCAAACTTAGGACTCAGAGTAGGGGGAAAAATGGAACAGCAAAAAAGAGAAAAGGAGGAAACAGCGGAGAGAAAAAATGGTACAGAACAGCAAAAGATGAAAAACGAAAAGAGAAAGAAAATACGGAACAGAAAACAAGTGAAACCGAAAAAGGAAAGTATAACGAGAGAAAGAACAAAGAAAACAGAGGACAGAGAAAACAAGAAAAACGGTCAAATGGAGCAATATGGAATGAAAAACGAGAAATGAAAGCCGGAGAACAGAGAAAAAGGCGAGAGAGAAACCAGAGCAAAAATGGAAAACGGAGCATTAAAAGGAGGCAACCGGCACAGACGAAAACTACAAAAGCAACAAAAATATTTGGGAAAAGGAGAAAAAAAATTACAGCGAGAAAGAAAAACAAAACGTAACAGAAAAGGAACAAATCAGAACGAATAGGAGGAAGAACGAAACAGAGGAAAATAAACAACAGAATAGAAAAGGATGTAAAAAACGAAAACCGGTAACGAGAAAAGAAAACAATGATAAAGAGTCGAAAATGACGATGAACAATGAACGAGACAGGAAAAAACAAGAAACGGACCTAGAAACAGGAAAAACGAAGGGAAAAAACGTAGCAGATGAAATCTAGGACTCAGGAAAGTGGTAAAAACCGGAGCAAAAAATGATAGAAAAAAAGGTGAAAACATGAGAACAGAAGACTGGAGAAACGAGAACAGAAATATAAGAAAAAACAGAACTGAAAACAATACTATTAAAAGAGCAACATGACAACATAAGACAAAAGAAATAAAACGGAAAAGAAAAACAGAATAGCAGAAAAAAGTAGGTTAATAAGGAAGAAAAATAAACGATACACAAAAACGGAATAGGAAGGAAATTAAAAAGTGAAGAGACAAATATCGGGACCAAAAGAAAAGAAAAAAGGGGCAACGGGACAAAAAATGAAACAGGAAAAGAGGATAAACGGACCTGAAAACGGAAGATGGCGAAAAATTGAACAGAGGAAATCTAGGACTCATCAAAAGGGCAAAAAATAATACGAGATAAGGAAGAAGGAAAAGAGAAGCAGAAAATAAATGAGCGAGAGAATGTAAAAACGAGAACAAAAAGAAAAGAATATCGGGACCGAAAATAAAATAAAATTGGAAGAAAAAAATATTAAAATGTAAAACAAAAGGAATAAAACAGAAAAGACAAATAGAACGTGATAGAAAATGAAGAAAAGCAGAACCTAATAAGAGAAAGAACGGAACAAACAAACAAAACAAACTAACGGAAGACAAAAGGAATTGAAAAGGTAATTAAGACAAATATCGGGACTAAAAAAAAGTTGAAACAGGAAAAGTGAACAAAGGAGTCTGGAAATGGAGAAAACGGAGGTAGAAAATCAAAAAACGAAACAGAAATTTATGATTCCGGAAAAAGGATGAAAAACGGGACAGTAAAGAGGAGAAAAGGAGCACAGAAAGAGATAATGAGACTTTCAGGTTAAATAGAATGCTGCGTCAACGCGTCCGTCAGCGTTATTCTGACAGTTTTACCAAGGTGTTACTGTCAAATTGACGCTGACGGATGCGTTAATGCAGGATTCTGTTTGGCCCTTTACTGCTTTCGGTCTTAGTAGGCTCGGTCGGTTACTGAGAATGAAGACTTAAACAAGTTCATTGGACGTAAACAACAAATGAACAGCAAATCGAAATAAAACAAGCAGTAAGGAAGTCCAATGTGTACTGTGATCCAAACATGTTGCCAGTAAGAAGTGGGAAAAAATACAGTAATGTTTGGTAATATAGAAATATGGTCAAAAGCCACATGCGGAACTGGTAGGAATAATAAAACGTTATATAAAATAGCTTATTCACAGGCACTGCTGCAAAAAATGTCCAGTTTGATAACGCATCTCAGCAGAACAAAGTCACTACCGAATCAATTCACCACCGGTCACGATTCTTAATGCCAACCAGAGAACATTGGCCAGGAAGGGCGTGCGAAGGCGCATTTCGAGTCCGTAGAACGGAGTCCAAACTGGCCGGTTCGCTTGACCCACAGCGAAACAAGGCGGAACTTACTTGCATATTTGAACCCCAGCCCAACCGAGCGCACCAGCAAGATAATCAGCGTCCAGATTGAAACTTCGAATTCGGTGCGGCATTTGCCGGCGCGGAACGTCGCAGTCGCAGTCGTCGTCGTCGTCGTCGTGACGCGGACATTCCCGCCGCGCTTATAATTATCGATCACGTTCTGTCCGATCAGTCCGTGGCTCTGACTGTGACTGTGGTGCACTCCCCCGTGTCTCCGTTTCCATCTCCGTCACCGACTTTGATGGTGTAGGACAGCAGCAGCGCTGCTGCGTCAGCGTCAGGAAAACCTGTTACCGCGGTTGGGTTCTCGATTCCGATTGGATGCGCTTGTTTCGCTGCTGCCTTCGTTTCTGGTCCGGTATTCCTTCGGGACCCATCGGTAGCAGGGCGGTAAGTTTCCCGCAGGGAAAAGGAAAGTTTAATTGATCGGCTTCGCGAAGTCGTCAACTGTACGTACCGACGGTACGTACAGTTTACAGCAGAGGATGTAAATCGTTTGGTGTTCGTTCGGGCCCGTATGGCGACAAGATGGATTGCGGTTTTCATCTGAAACAATCGAGCCGGCGGCTCGAGGGTTCGTATTGAAATGAAGTTGTGCCTCAGCTGGCCGTCCAGCTCGTCGCCAGCGACAATAAATCCCTGCCAACTACGGACGGATGCATTCTCGCGGTCGCGATGCCGCGCGAAGCGAAAACCGGACGAGCGGGGATTGCTTTGATTGAAAGAAAATGACTTGCTTTGATCGTTCTGCTTGTTCGAGAATAATCACACGGTTCTCCGAGGACGAGAAGGAGGAGCTAATTTGCAGCTTGTACCTGATCGCCGTTGCTGTTGTTGTTTGCTGCGTAAATTCTTGTTCGGTTCACCTGATGGACACCTGAAGTGTAGGGCTGTCGTCACCGTCGTCGGTCGTCGTCGATATGGCTCTGAATGGGCTGAACAATTGGACAGAGACTTCGCGCCACCGCTCCGTCGTCGTCGTCGTCGCCATTCTACCTAGAAGAAAGAGAGACGTACTGGAATGTGTTCATTCTTGTCTACGTTCCCGGCGATGGACACAAATCTCCTAGCGGTGACGCCGTCAAATGCAACGGGGCGACGATTGAGTTGTTTTGATGGGTGCTGATTCCACATTCTATGGGCTAAGTGGCTTTGCTTTGCGCTGGTATGTGAACTCGTCGGTCGGTCTCACGGAGAAGAATGTCCGTTATCCGTAGAAGGGCGAATGGGTCGAATGGGAAAGTGTCGCTTATGACGAAGATTTCCATTAATTTGATGCGGTCGGTGAAATACGACTGTTGACAGATTGAACCGTTATCTGTGTTTTTTTTTGGACGGCCGCTGTGTTAGAATTCAAATCGTTATTCGATTGGAAGCGTGAATAAATTTTGATTTAATTTTTTTAATTAGCTTTTACGGCGCCGGACGCTAGCACTTCTTACTAGCAAGATGTTTTGATCGCAGTACACATTGGACTTCTATCTTGTTTGTCTTATTTATGTCGAATTTGTTTATTCAATCCGGGTTGAAACTGGATGAATTTTATCTGTCAGATAGAAGCAAATGAACACAAAAAGTTTATCCATTTCCAATCCGGATTGAATAAACAAATTCAACATTAGATTTGCTGTCTATTTGTTGTTAACGTCCAATGAACTCACAGTGTTCATTGTCAGTAACCGACCAAGTCTACTAAGACCGAAAGCAGCGTAAAAGTACTGAAGTTTTTCAAGCATGATGTCAAATTGCTGAAATCACTATGGGTGCTGCGATCAAAATTTGCGCTGGCACTGTCCGTCCAGTCAAGTGAAAATAGAGAGCTTACGTTTAAAGTTCAGCAGTTTCATTAACCAATATTTGTACTTATTTTGTGTGGGGCATGCCGCCCAGCTTATGATGATTACATGCAGGAAAACCTCAACATAAATCGGTTACCCTTTCAGCCGCAGTAGGGTGTGTCAATTTTGATCAATTACTCCGTCGCAACCGCCGGACCGCAATGGCAGTCACAGACAGAACTGTCTTTCTTATATCATGCTAAAAAGAACTCTTTAACTAACTTACTTCAAGAACTGACCCTCCTATATCACTCTAAAAGAACTCTCAGAACAGAACATTCCTACATACAGCTACACATGTTGTCCTTACTCGCTACCGCTCGTTCGGACTTAACTAAGGGATGATCCCTACTAGTCAGTAAACCTAGGAAAATGCATGCCCCTAAATAGATGAACGATTGTGAGGAACGGTGCTGCTCGACCCACCACAACTGCCCTTTTAGTGCAAACCTGTGCGATAATTTTGAAAAGAGCCCTACCCTAACAGTCGTAAACTAAGTAACAATTTGGGTGTGACGCAAGCAAACCGGGTTCGTTATCAGGATATTTTCTCAGGCCCAGCAGTAGGTTCTCGTAGGCCTCTTCTGTAGCACTTTTCACTTAATTTCATGAGCATTGAACATCCAATACAATATGAAGCGGTAATCAGCAGATTTTGGGCTAAGAAAACCTCTAACATTTTGACAATACAATGCGGTGCGTTGATGGTGTGATGGTGATGGACGGAACTGTGCACCAATCAAACTGGTGCGAAATGAAGATGACATTTGACATCTGCTGACCCACACAACATGCAACGCAATATATTTCCGAAAGGGCCGAAAGATATATTGATTAATTCACGTCACTGGCAGCTTGGCTTAGGTCCCCGTAGTTGATGCACTTACTTCTCTCCTCTATTCCTTCCTTTCTTTCGGCCCTTGATTTTCCGTTCTTCCTTCCTTTTTTCTTCGTTCTTTCTTTTATTCCTTCCCTTTTTCATTCCTTCTTTCTTTTTTTAAATTTACCCTTTCTTCGTCTCTTCTTTTCTTTCTTTTTTCCTTCCTTTCTTTCTTTTTTGTGTTTCTTTCTTACTTTTCTTCAATCTTTTCTTTTCTTTCTTTTAAATTTATTTCTTCTGTCTTCTCTCCCTTCTTTTCTTCCTTCATTTCGTTCTTCCTCCTTTTCTTTTATCCTTTTTTCTTTCTGTTCTTCCTTCCTTTCTTCTTTCCTTCGTTTCTTCCTTCCTATTTGTTTATTTCCTTATTTCTTTTCTTTCTTCCTTTCTTTTTTCTACCCTTTTTACCTTCTTGTTTCCTTCCTTCTCTTACTTCCTTCCTTCTCTCTTGCATTTTTCGTTTCATTTTTATACTTACTTCTTATAAAGTGCCTTTTTTACATCTTTTGCTTCTTCCTTTTTTTCTTTCTTCGATTTGCCTTCATCCTTTTTTCATCCTTTTTCCAATTTTTTTTATCTGTTTTTCATTCATGCCTACTTATTTTTCTTCTCTTTTTTCCTTACTTTTTCCGTTTTTTCATGTTTTTTCTCTTCTTTTTCCTCCTTCCTTCTTTCCTTCTTTCTTTATTTTCTTCCTTCTTTCCTATGTTCTTTCATTCCCCTCCCTTTTTTCTTCCTTTTTCCCTCCTTTTTATTAAATTTTCCTTCCTTCTTTTTCCTTATTTGCTTTTCTTTAATTCTTTCTTTTATCGTTCCTTCTTTCCTGCCGTTTTTCTTCTTTTTTTCTTTCTTTTTGTTTTTTTCCATTCTTCGTTATTGACTTTCTTCCTTTTCTTTCATCCTTTTCTTCTTTCCTATTTTCATTTACTTTACTTCTTCCCTGCCCTCCTCCTTTCATTTATTCCTTCTTTTCTTCCTTCTTTCTTTTCTTGCTTCCTTTCTTTCATCTCCTTTTTAACTTCTTCTCTCTTTTTTACCTTCTTGCTTTCTTTTTTGTTCATTTTTCTCCCTTTGCATACTTTCTCCTTTCATTATTTCCTTTTTTCTTCTTTCGCTTTCATTTTTCTTCTTTCCTCGTTGCTTCCACCCTTTCTTCTTTCCTTCCTTTCTTTTTTCCTTCTTCCCGTTTACTTTTATTTTTTAATTTTTTTTTCTTTCTTCCTTATTTCTTACTCTCTTTCTTCTCTTTCCTTTATCTTTCCTTTCTTCCTTCTCTTACTTCCGTCTGTCTGTCTTCAATTTTTTCTTCCTTCTGTCATTTCTTCCTACTTTCTCTTTGTTCCTTTTTCTTCCTTACTTCCTTTCTACCTTAATTGCTTTCTTTCTTTGTTTCTTCCTTTTCTCTCTTCCTTCCTTTGTTTCTTCCTTACTGCTTTCCTTACTTCCCTTCAATATTACAATTTTCTTTCTTTCTGCTGAAAACAAGAAGTTTTCCTCTCTCGTCCTTCCATTCTTTCTGCCATTTTTGTTGCTTTCTTTCTTCCCTTTTTCATTCCTTTCTTCTTTCCTTTTTTAATTCACCCTTTCCTCCTCTCTTCTTTTCTTCCTTTTTACCTTCCTTCCTTCTTTCCTTTTTTCTCTTTTTTCCATATTTCTTTTCTTCCTTCTTTTAACTTTTTCCTTCTTTCTTTTCTTTCTTCTTTCTTGTCTTCTTTCCTTTCTTCCTTTGTTTCGTTTTTTTTCCTTGTCTTCGATCTTTATTGCCTTCCTTCTTTTAAATTTATTCCTTCTTTCTTTTCTTCCTTGTTTTCTTCTTTCCTTCTTGTCCTCTTCTGTTTCATTCATTCTTTTTTTCCTCCTTCCTTTCTTTTTTCTCTTCTTTTTACATTCCTTCTCTTACTTCCTTCTTTCTCTTTTCCATTTTTTCTTTTTTTCATTTCTATTCTTTCTTTTTATATTAATGTTTTTACTTTTACTTTTTCTTTCTTTTCTTGCTTCGTTTTTGCGTTCATCCTTTTTTCATCTGTTTTCTTTTCTTTCTTTTTTCCTTATTCTTTCCATTGTGCTTTCATGTTTTTTCTTTTCTTCTTTTTCCATCCTTCTTTATTTTTTTCCTTCCTTCTTCTCTCTGCTTTCTTTTTATTAAATTTTCGTTCCTTCTTTTTCCTTATTTGCTTTTCTTTAATTCTTTCTTTTATCGTTCCATCTTTCCTGCCGTTTTTTTTCTTTTCTCCTTTGTTTTTTTTTCATTCTTCGTGACTTTATTCTTTTCATCCATCGTTTTTTCCTTCCGATCTTCCTTCTTTCATTCCTTTCTACCGTTATTTCTACTGTTTCTCTTCCTTTCTTTTTTCTTTTCTTCGTTCGTAACTTCCTTCCTTGCTTGCTCTCATCTTGTATTCTTATTTTCTTGCTTCCTTTCTTACTTTCTTATTTTCTTTCTACCTTTCGGCCCACTAATTTCTTCCCTTCTCTTACTTCTTTCTTTTTCTTTTGTTACTTTCGCTTCTTCCTCCTAGCCTTTCTTCCTTTCTTGCGTTGCTTCCACCCTTTCTTTCTACTATTTTCTTTTCACCCTTTTCTTTCTACTATTTTCTTTCTTTTTTTCATTTTTCTTTCCTTCCATTTTCTTCTATCTTCCTCCTTAAGAAAATGTTTTTTTTCTTTCTACCTTTGTTCTTTCCTTCCTTCCTTACTTGCTTTCTTCTTGCCTTTATTTCTCCTTGCTTTCTTTCTTTTGTTCTTTCTTTTTTACTATCTTTCTTCTTTACTTGCGTTTATTCTTCTTTACTTTCTTCCTATTGTTCCTCCAATTTGCAATAGCACTGGCAAAATGGCAGCAAAAAAAAACTCCGAATAAATGCCCTTTCTCCAAAACTTTTCTTCCATCGTTCTTTGCTTGTTTTCCTTTCTCTATTCTCTACTTTCTTTCTTCGTTACTACCTTTCTTTCTTCCCTCCAATATTCCTTCGATTTGTTTCTTCCTTCTTTACTGCCTTCCTTTTTTGGTTCCTCTTTCACTTCCTTTCTTTCTACCCTTTTTTCTTCATTTCTTCTGCCGTTTTTTATTTTTCTTAGCTCCATCGTTTTTTCTTCTTCTCTTCCTTTTTTGATTTCTTCGTTCCTTCCTTCCTTATTTGCTTTCTTTCTGCCATTATTTCTCCAGCTTTCCTTCCTTTTTTCTTTCTTCCTTTCTTTCCCCTTTCCTAACTTCTTTTCTTTTTCCTTTGTATCTTCCTTACTATCATTGTTTCTTTCTTCTTTACTTACTTACTTCCTTACTTGCATAATTTTTTCCTTCCTTTCTGCCAGTTTTCCTTCCTTTCACTTTGCCTTTCTTCCTTCGTTCCTTTTGTAAATCCGAAATTGCTTTCCGTGGCAGCAAAAAACTCCGAATAAATGTCAGCAAAACCAGCTTTCAAAAATTTGAATGGAATTTGTAATAAGAGTGCCATAAAACTTAGAGTACTACATAGGTTTAGCTGGTTAACCAACAAGTATCAAGTCTGTAATCGATCGATGTGCAATTGTTTTGCTGAGACATAATATTAAGAACAATCTGGTCTTCTTTTGTAGATGAGAAACGGAAAAGAAACAGATTCTCGAGCTTCTTCCGGAGGCATTTTTGACTTGACAGCCGATACTATTACCATGCAGTCAACAGCAGATTTTGCTGAGTAAGCCTCTAACGTTTTGACAATATACAACAGTGTGATGATGCGGTGTTCTTCTGTTCAGGCTGTTGTGACAACGCTGTTCGGGGCGAATCGTTTTCGATTGCTGATCGAGCAACGAATACACTTGACGGTGGATGGAACTGTGCACCAATCAAATTGGAGCGAAATTACCAGATGACATTTGAACCGGTTTCAGGAAAATATCTTTATTATTTCCAGTAAATCTAGGAATTACATCACAGAGTCATTGGAAGCTAAGTTCAGGCTCCCATAGTGGCACTGTATAGGGATTGCAGAAGTAAAATTGCAAAACGAACGACGAACGAGGCTGTGGTGCTTGGTTGAAAGTAGCGTGACATTTCCATTGTGTAACTTTCCTTTATTTATTCCGTTTTTTTCCAGTGCGCAGGTAAGGGAAGGGCTATAAACTGTAAATCGATCGCAATTTGCTCCGCATTTATTGCTTTAGAAACCGAACCGGAACTGTTCAGTAGTAGCTACACGTAGCTCAGAACGCTTCTTCCAGCCTACGAGTTGGTTAGAAATCAATCAATCGAATCGCCTGTGAGAATCACTTCAAGACAACTTTATCAGGCGGTTTCAGATTTACGTAGCGACCGAATAATGATTCATGATATCGTCAAAATGGAACGTAAATATCGTAATAAAACTAAAATTGTTACTTTAGAAAGTGTGTTTTTTCGGTCAAGCTTGAGCAGAGCTTGAGCAACCATTCTGGCCGGTGTGCCACAGGGACGTAATTTGGGACTTTTACTGTTTTTTCATACATTTTAATGATAACAGACTTTGAATGATGTTTCAGGAAGCTGGAGCTCAATACCCTACTGTTTTCTTATTATTCATCTACCAAGGATCAAGGACCTACAATTCAGCGTATTCAGATCCCGGTTGCTGCTGGCCACGGGTCAGACCCTGTTAACTTTCTATCTTCTGAACAACAGCTCGCATAACAATTTAGGTTTTATTACCCACATCTATAACGGGTTCGGGTGACTCGAATTGCTAATAAAAGTTCGTAATAAAAGCACAACTCGACTTTTACTTGGGAGATAAACGATCGTTAAGTATGTTAAGGAAACCTTTGCTGCAGCAAGGGACCGCGGGAAGGGTTCCTCCGTTTCGTTGTCAAAATATCAAATCGAGCGAAATTGGTGCTGTGCTAGTGAAACTGTTCATGTTTTACCTCGTACAACGGCCTTGTCAAGTCGGCATTTATCAGCTGTTTGATTTCTCTATTACATCAGACCAATTGGAGCAGCGAACTTTCAAGTTGGGTTTCATGTTGTTTAATTTTATTCATTTTTTTTATATTCTTTGCACTCCCTCTAAATTGTAGTTAATCAACTGAACTTTATGTGCGATTAAATGTTTCTAATAGGCAATGAGGTGAGTTTCGTTTAGTGTATACTTTGCATTACATCAACTCGTAGCCATATTCATTGGCACCATTCACTCTGGTCAGTTGAAAGGTAAATTAATACATGAATAAATGAATTCAAAAGCAGACACAAGAAACTCCGAATGGCAGAAACCTTGTCTTTTAACACAATCCTTGATCATTTTATTATAATCTCTTCAAAGTCAAATATTTAAATTCCTAAACAGTTGCATTGAAAAGGATTTTAATCGGTCATTTCTTCAATTGGATCAACGCGAACGCGATTGCAACCGAACCGAGATGGATTATTCACAACTCGTTCAATCCATAGAGCACGGTTAGTCACACCGGAGTTAATGTGGGTTTACACGCAACTCCTGCACGCGTCAAATGTCAAACACACGTCTCAATGTCGTCTACTGGCTTACGCCGCGACAATCAATCCCCTCTTGAGCTTTACCCACCCAAAAGGCGCACGGATTTAAATTACAAACCGTACGGGGTTCGTTGTGTGCAACCATGTTCATCATCATCAACAACAACAACAACGGCCAAAGTTAAGCCTAATCGCGATCGCATGTGACAGTTTAATCCAATTGTCGTTCGTTTGGAACTAACCACGAGCGACGCCGACGACAGCAAACAAAGTAGGCTGTGGCAAACTCTAAAGTGTCAACTTTAGAGATAGTCAGACAGAGAAGGTCGAATCAATTGGAATGCAGTCGCTGTCGCCTGCGGATGAACTCTCGAACTCCCAATCAAACCGGATTTTCGAATATGAGACACTTGAATGCGAACAAAAGAGTAGTTAAATTACCTCATAACAAAACTAAAATACCTATAATAATGGCTCTCATCATTTTTTTTTCGTTAGTGAAAAGAAAAAAAAACTTATTCGGTGCAAGTCATTGATGCTGCCAGGTTTTGCGCTATATTTTTCAGCAACTGCTTTTCAAACAACAACAGTCCAAATAATAAGTTTTAGAGAAGAAAGAGCTGAATAATTGGCCATCCTTTTAGACGGAGACAGAAATCATTAGACCAGCTAAATGCTCCGGCTGGTAATTTTGCTCGGGTCGTTCGAAAACTATCTAATTGCACGCCCCTCGTTAGCATTCGCGTTCGTTAAAAAAGTATCATTGAAAAGCGTTTTTATTGTGTTCATAATTGTGCTTCAATTCATCAATATGTACTAGAGACTGTAAGAAGCAGTGGAGTTAATTATCCAAAGGCAAGTAGAAATAATAATAATAATAATAGTCAAATTGAAGGTAAATCAGTAACGAGCAGAAGTTGTGCAACAATGATAATTAGTTGCGGAAAGAAAAGGAGTTAGACAACGAAATAGAGAGCCACTCTGTGCGCGGCTTTTTTGATACTTTAAATGAGCAGAGAGAAAAAAATCAATTGAATGTACAAAAAAATAAACCGCTAGGTATTTGACGTGCGTGAAACCGCACTGAGAAAAGTCAACATTTTCGTACAATTATAACACTACGCACGGGGCTTAAAGCTGTCACCGAAACAAAACAAACAAATCGAACACGTGACAAAAGCACAAGCTGTGTAACGATATCATGGAAGAAAGTTGCTGCGAATAAATTGTTACGTGACTGCCATTGCTGTCCGGCGGTTGCGGCGGAGTAATTGATCAAAATTGACACACCCTACTGCGGCTGAAAGGGTAACCGATTTATGTTGAGGTTTTCCTGCAGGTAATCATAAGCTAGGCGACATGCTCCACACAAAATAAGTACAAATATTGGTTAATGAAACTGCTGAACTTTAAACGTAAGCTCTCTATTTTCACTTGACTGACTGTCAGTGACAGCGTAAATTTTTGATCGCAGCACCCCTACAGATTCGACCAGTCTCACATCGTTTTCGATTTGCTACTTTTATATTTGCATTAACATTGTCAAGTGTAAAGGTCCAGACACAATGCATACGGATTGTACTACGTTGCGGATGTTTGACAGAAAACCCATGGAAAAACTGTCAAATTGCCTCAACGTAGTAACACCCGTATGCATTGTGCCTGGGCCTTAAGAATTCGTTGGCGATAGATACGAGATGGTTCGTTTTACCAATTTTTCGGCAAATACCTTGTAAAAAAGTTGATTAACGAAGACATTATCTTCCACTTGAATGCCAGGGATTTGATGAAATCAGCAACTGATTTCCATAGTACGGAGGGTGTCCCGTAACGCTGGAATGTGTCTACTGGGTAACTTACTAGAACATTTGAAAGTAATGAAAAAATCGTGTTCAAAATTGTTGTACAAATCAGATGAACAAAAATGGAATAAAAAAATAAACCTCCCGATTACTTCCTCTTGATGATTTCCTGGTCACTTCTTAATGATCTCTTGGTATCTTCTTGACTTTTCAGCAAATTCTAATCGACCGTTGACTACTTTTTGTCGGTTTCCTTACAATTTATTAACGACTTTTAACGACTTACTCACGATTTCTTAGCGTCTTTCTGACGACTTCTTTGACTACTCCCTGTCGATTTGTGGGCAAACAAATAAATAAAGAAAGATGGAAAGAAAGAAGGACAAAAAAGAAGAGAAAAAACATGAAAAAACGAAAAAGTAAGGAAAAAAGGAAGAAAGAAAGTAGGCATGAATGAAAAACAGATAAAAAAAAAGTTGAAAAAAGGATGAAGGCAAAATGAAGAAACGAAAAAGGAAGAAGCAAAGAAAGTGAAAAAGTCATTTTTTTAAGAAAACTACATAAAAATGAAACAAAAAATGCAAGAGAGAAGGAAGGAAGTAAGAGATGGAAGAAAAGCAAGAAGGTCAAAAGGAGAGATAAAAGAAAGGAAGGTAAAAAAGGAAAAAAAAAGAAGGGAAGGAAGAAAAGAAAGAAAAAGGTACAGAAGAAAAGGAGAAAGAAAGGAATGAGGGAAGAAAGGAAGGGAGACAAGACAGAAGAAAGAAAAGAAAGAAGAAAAGATTGATGAAGAAAAAAAGAAAAAGGCAGAAAGAAAGGAAGGAAGAAAAAAAGAAGAAAAGAAGAGACGGAGAAAGGGTAAATCAAAAAAGGAAAAAAGAAAGGAATGAAAAAGGGAAGGAAAAAAAGAAAGAACTAAGGAAAGAAAGAACGAATAAAAAAGAAAGAAAGAAAGGAAAAAAAAGCAGAAAGAAAGGAAGGAATAAAGGAGAAACGAAAAGAAAACAGCAAGGAAAGAAGGAAGAGAGAAAACGAAGAAATAAAGAGACAAATAAAATTAAGGCAAAAAGGCAGTAAGAAAGGATGTCAGGAACAATACGAAAGAAGAAAAAACAGAAAGCAGGAAGATAGGATAGAAAGAAGTAAAAAAAAAGAAGGAAAGGGAAATTGCAAATTGAAAAAAGAAAGAAGGAAGTAAGAGAAGGAACAAATCTTCCACGCGATTATGAGGAACGTGCTGCTTGAGTCGTAGATACTAAACAGAAGAAAGAAGGAAAGAAAAAGAAAGGGGAAGATACAGAATAAGAAATAAGGAAGAAAAAAAAAGAAAATATAAAAGAAAAAGGGAAGAAGTAGCGAAAAACAAAGGAAGGAAAGAAGGAAGGGTGGAAGCAACGAAGAAAGAAAGAAAAATGAAAACGAAGGAAATAATGAAAGAAGAAAGTATGTAAAGGAAGGAGAAAAAATGTAGAAAAAGAAAGCAAGAAGTTAAAACGGAGAAAAGGAAGGAAAGAAGAAAGGAAGATAGAAGCAAGGGCGAAAGAAAAGATGGAAGAAAGGAAGAATGAAATTAAGGCAGAAAGGAAGGAAGTAAGAAAGGAAGGAAAAAAGGAAACAAGAAAGGAAAAAAGGAGGGAAGGAAAGCAGAAAAGAAGGAAGGAACAAAAGGAAGTAAGAAAAGTGAAAGAAGTAAAAAAAGAAAGCAAGAAGAAAGGATAAAAGCAAGAAAAAAAGGAAGAGAAAGTTGAAGAAAGAAGGAAGTAAAAGAAGGCACAAATCTCACACATGATTATGAGGAACACGCTGCTCAAGATTCTGAAGAGAAGAAGGAAAGAAAAATGAATGGGAATAAAGAGTATAAGAAACAAGGAACAAAGAAAAAAACAAAAAAAAGATAAAGGGAAGAAGGAAGGAAAACAGGTAGGACGCCAAGAAGGAAGGGCGCAACGAAGAAAGAAAGAAGAAAGGAAGGCGAAGGAAGAAAAAAGGAAATAATGAAAGGAGAAAGTATGTAAAGGAAGGAAGAAAAATGAAAAAAGAAAGCAAGAAGTTGAAAAAGAGAGAAAGAAGGAAAGAAGAAAAGAAGAAAGAAGCAAGGTAGAAAGAAGAGAAGGAAGAAAAGATGGGAGAAAGGAAGCAAGAAAAGAAAGCGTTTTTCCGAAGAGAAGGAAAAACGAAGGAGAGAGAAGAGAAGAAAGAAGGAAAGCAAACGAAGGAAGAAAAGAAGGAACGTAGTCGGCTACCGCTTCACCTACAGGATGAGGTGCTCAACCAGTCAAGGTGTTGTAGTCTGTGTTAAACAAGTCTGAAGCCACTCGCCAAGCTAGCTTCCGATGAGATTTTAGCCTATGAACCTCTCACATTTTGATAATACGACGTGACTCCATCATTATTAGACCAAAATATGGCAACAATGCAACGACTTGATATTCCCTACCTACGGTAGGACCACTGTTTAGGATTTCAGACTCGGTTAAGACTTGAAACCTCCACCTGTGTGGTCCCTAAACTTTCTCGATTATTCTAGAATGCTACTGACACTTAATAATTATTCTGATAAAATTTACCGAGCATCGTTAAACCTACGAAAAACAACGACCCAGATGCTATCTAATCCTTCCGACAACAAACCGTAAACATTATCGATATTAACGTGTTTGACCGAAAGATTTCGTCACTCAAAATATAACGTAGCGAGTGATGCTTCCAACAGTTTTAACAACTAATGAAACTGTATCCAATGCAAATTGGAGGAAAAATAGGAAGAAAGTACAGAAGAATTAACGCAAGTAAAGAAGAAAGATAGTAAAAAAGAAAGAACAGAAGAAAGAAAGCAAGGAGAAATCAAGGCAAGAAGGAAGCAAGTAAGGGAGGAAGGAAAGAACAAAGGTAGAAAGAAAAAAACATTTTCTAAAGGAGGAAGATAGAAGAAAATGGAAGACAAAACGAAAAAAAGAAAGAAAATAGTAGAAAGAAAGGGTGAAAGCAACGCAAGAAAGGAAAAAAGGCTAGGAGGCAGAAGCGAACGTAACAAAAGAAAAAGAAAGAAGTAAGAGAAGGGAAGAAATTAGGGGGCAGAAAGGTAGAAAAAAAATAAGAAGGTAAGAAAGGAAGCAAGAAAATAAGAATACAAGATGAGAGCAAGCAAGGAAGGAAGTTACGAACGAAGAAAAGAAGAAAGAAAGGAAGAGAAACAGGAGAAATAACGACAGAAAGGAAGCAAATAAGGAATGAAGGAAGGAAGATCGGAAGGAAAAAACGATGGATGAAAAGAAGAAAGTCACGAACAATGAAAAAAACAAAGGAAAAAAGAAATAAGACGGCAGGAAAGATGGAACTGTAAAAGAAAGAATAAAATAAAAGCGAATTAGGAAAAAGAAGGAAGGAAAATTTAATAAAAAGAAAGCAGAGAGAAGAAGGAAGGAAAAAAATAAAGGATGGA
This sequence comes from Sabethes cyaneus, assembly GCF_943734655.1. Lineage (NCBI taxonomy): Eukaryota > Metazoa > Arthropoda > Insecta > Diptera > Culicidae > Sabethes > Sabethes cyaneus. Next base: position 172,621,527 of record NC_071353.1, read on the forward strand.
AAAAGAAGAAAAGAAAAAACATGAAAGCACAATGGAAAGAGTAAGGAAAAAAGAAAGAAAAGAAAAGAGATGAAAAAAGGATGAAGGCAAAAACGATGCAAGAAAAGCAAGAAAAAGTAAAAGTAAAAACATTAATACAAAAAGAAAGAATAAAAATGAAAAAAAACAAAAAATGGAAAAGAGACAGAAGGAAGAAATTTAAAAGAAGGAAGAAAAGAAAAATGGAAGAAGAGAAAGAAGAAAAAAGGAAGGAAGGAAGGTAAAAAGGAAGAAAAGGAAGAAAAGAAGAGAGAAAGAAAGGGTGAATTAAAAAAGGAATGAAAAAAGGAAGAAAGAAAGGAACAAAAATGGGCAGAAAAAAAGGAAGGAAGAGAGAGCAAAACTTTTTGTTTTCAGCAAAAAGAAAGGAAAGAATAAAGGAGGGAAAAAGGAAAGCAGTAAGGAAGAAACAAAGGAAAATAGAGAGAAAAGGAGGAAACAAAGAAAGAAAGCAATTAAGGTAGAAAGGAACGAAGGAAGAAAAAGGAAAAACGAAAAAGTAGGTAGAAAGGATTGAAGGAAGAGAAAATTGAAGACAGACAGACGAAAGTAAGAGAAGGAAGAAAGGAAAGACAAAGGAAGGGGAAGAAAGAAAATGAGAAAAAAAATGAAAGAAAAAGGAAAGAAGAGAAAAAGGAAGAAAAGAAGGGAGGGTGGAAGCAACGAGGAAAGAAGAAAAATGAAAGCGAAGGAAGAAAAAAGGAAATAATAAAAGGAGAAAGTATGCAAAGCAAGAAAAATGAATAAAAAAGAAAGCGAGAAATTAAAAAAGAAATGGAAGAAAGGAAGCAAGAAAAGAAAGAAGGAAGAAAAAATGGAATAAATGAAAGGAGGGGAGCGAAGAAGTAAAAGTAGAATGAAAAAAGGAAAGAAGATGAGAATGAAAGAGGAAAGGAAGAAAGCAAATAACGAAGAATGGAAAAAACAAAGGAAGAAAGAAAAAAATGGCAGGAAAGAAGGAACGATACAAGAAAGAATTAAAGAAAAGCAAATAAGAACAAAGAAGAAAAGAAAATTTAATAAAAAGAGAGGAGAGAAGGAAGAGAAAAGGGAAGGGAATGAAACAACATAAGAAAAGGAAGAAAATAAAGAAAAATGGAAAGAAGGAAGAAAAAAAAAGAAAAACCCTGACAAAACGAAAAAAGCAAGGAAAAAAGAAAAGAAAGAAAGTTGGCATGAATGAAAAACAGTTAAAAAAGTTGAAAAAAGGATGAAAGCAAAACGAAGAAAGAAAAAAAGGAAGAAGCAAAAGAAGTAAAAAAGCCATTTTTATAAGCAGAAAGCATAAAAATGAATCGAAAAATGCGAGAGAGAAGGAAGGAAAGCAAGAAGGTAAAAAGTAGAAAAAAGAAAGGCAGGAAGAAAAGAAAGAAGGAATTGAACAAATAGGAAGGAACAAGAGAAGAAAAAAGAAAGGAAGGAAGAAAAGAAAGAAAAAGGGATGGAAGAAAAGGAGGAAGAAAGAAATGAAGGAAGAAAGGAAGAAAAGAAGAGACGAAGGGTAAATCAAAAAAGGAACGAAGAAAGGAATTAAAAGGGGAAGGAAAAAAGAAAGAACGAAGGAAAGAAAGAACGAAGACAAAAAGGAAGGAAAAGCAAGGAAAAAAGGCAGAAAGAAAGGAAGGAATAGAGGAGAGAAGAAAGGAAGCAAATAGCAGATAAAAAAGAAGCAATAAAGGAGGGACGAATAAAAAGCAGCATGAAAAGAAGCGAGAAAACGAAGAAACAAAGAAAAAATAAGCTTAAGGCAGAAAGGAAAGAAGTAAGAAAGGAAGGAACAAAAGAAAAAAAGAAAAAAAGAAAGCAGGAAGAAAGGATAGAAAGAAGTAAGAAAAGAAGGAAGGAAAAATTGAAAACCGAAAGAAGGAGGTAAGAGAAGGCACAAATCTTCCACACGATAATGAGGAACGTGCTTCTCGAGTCGTAGATATTGAAAAGAAGAAGGAAGGAAAGACAAAGAAAGGGGAAGAAACTGAATAAGAGAGAAGGAAGAAAAAAGAAAATATAAAACAAAAAGGGAAGAAGTAACGAAAAAGGAAGGAAAGAAGGATGGGTGGAAGCAACGAAGAAAGAAAGAAAAATGAAAACGAAGGAAGAAAAAAGGAAATAATGAAAGGAGAAAATATGTAAAGGAAGGAAGAAAAATGAAGAAAAAAAAGCTAGAAGTTAAAAAGGAGAAAGGGAGAAGGAAAAAAGAAAAGAAGATATAAGCAAGGGCGAAAGAGAAGAAGGAAGAAAAGATGGAATAAAGGAAGGCAGTAAGGAAGAAAAGAAAGAAGGAAGAGAGAAAAGGAAGAAACAAAAGAACAATGAAATTAAGGCAGAAAGGAAGGAAGTAAGAAAGGAAAGAAAAAAAGCAAAACAAGAAAGGAAATAAGGAGGGAATGAAAGAAGAAAGAAAGGAAGGAACAAAAGGAAGAAAGAAAAGCGAAAGAAGTTAAAAAACAAAGCAAGAAGAAAGGATAAAAATAAGAAAAGAAGGAAGAGAAAATTGAAAAGAGAAAGAAAGAAGTAAAAAGAGGGACAAATCTTCCACATGATTATCAGGAACATGCTGCTCAAGCCACAGATTCTGAAGAGAAAACGGAAAGAAAAAGGAAGGGACAGAAAGAGAATAAGAAAGAAGGAAAAAAGGAAAAAGAAAACAAGAAAAATAAAAGATTAAGGGAAGAAGGAAGGAAAACAGAAAGAAAGCAAATATTTTGGTAATTTTGAATGCTTAGTGTCCTTCAAGGAAGTAATCCTTTACCACTTGTTTTGTATAACTAGGTTCTTCAACAATTCAAAGCAAACAGACAACCAGTGACAACACAGTAGGCAAAGAAAACAGAAAGTAGAAAAACACAGTGCTGAAAATAAAGGAAACAGTACTATCTTTTTATTGTCATTTGTAATTTTTTTCGTTCGCCAGTTTTCGTCATCTTTTTTAATGTCTTTTCACCGTCCCTTTATTGTTCTTTTTTTTTTGTATTTCAGTCATTTTTTGTCGAGTGTTTTTGTTGTGTTTTCTGAAGGCTTCAATGTTCAACAGTTTTCAATTATCGTGTTAATAGAACAAGAATTCTAGCTACTTTTTTACGAAGAACAATCTTATTCATTAGACTGTAGAGGAAATTGTACAGATTAGGGCAGAAGGGTAATGGAATTTCATGAAATTTCGTAGACATAGAAAATTTCTAAATCCGTAGATCTGGCATCACTGACCTATGACCACTCGGCAAAGCCGAGATCTGACAACCGATCGAGTACCGCCTTCCGCCTTCGTTCTCATAAAACCTGACACCTTCTGGTTCTGGCACGGTCATTATCGACGACTGTGCGAAGAAAGCTAAAGTGCCTTCCGATTCTGATCGCTTGGGCTTACTTGCTCCCATCCATAGTCGGACGACCTGAACAGTCCGAAGCTCCGAGCATGGAGAGCGCAAAATCCTCACCATAACAATATTTATTTACTTCATTAGCGCATCAATTATCGACTCATACTTCTCTCGGCTTGTTTTTCGTCTGCCAACCATACCACTAACAACACTACGCGCCGGGTTTTGTTTCTCCTCGGCCGGAGGCCCGGCACCGGCACGGGGTTCTTCGCTCACGATGAGTCGGATAAATATCACCTGCCGGTCAGCTACCGGTGTTGTTGGTTCGTTGGTTGGTTGGTTGGCAAGCGTGAGAATAATGACAGTGTGAAAAGCTTCTGAAAGAAGCACAAGACAATCCAAGCAGCCGAGTTCAGTTCGAACTGCGAAGTGACCGAAGCTTGACATCTAGCACTCAAACATGTCCGACCAAAGTCCGCATTGATTTGACAGGGATAAAAATACACCCAGCCGGAGCCGGCAGCCGAAGCGTTAAAGTAGGTCAAATCAGAACGCGACAACCGGCCATAATTTGAATATTATGCTAAACGAGCATTTCGTTGGAATACGACAACAAACACGGGAACCAAATCAAAGCAGTTGAATATTGAACTTGATATGGTACCTGCGACGCTAACCAACCAAAAACAGCATAAAAAATCCGGGGAAAAGTTCAGTCCCCTCGTGCGGGTCGTTGTCGGTGCGTTGACTCCCAATTATTGTGGGAGTGAGTAACCGGTTCTAATGGTAGCATTCAAGCACGCCAGTACAGTTCCTTGTATAGGGGATTGCAGTTTGGCACGAAATCGACTACCAGATTTCTTCGTTTGAAGTACCCAATCCTAAGCAGGGGAGGTGGAAAAAACTACCGAAATGTAGGGAAAAAAAGGAATGGCAACGCAATTGGCAAACATTCAATAATTAGCCTTTTGACAATGGAACATGCTTGGCTCTAACGGACCTAGCACGAAACAAATACGGAGGAAAATAATCGAATTGATTAAATTTACACGCCGATTTAATTTCACATACAAGCTCACTGCGTGAGCAGTTCTGCCGGGCAAAGTTCTCTATTGTTTGGTTCTCACTTGCCACGATCTTACAACGCCAATTCCAGAAAACATTTGATTCAGAACTGATTTAGATCACGATTTCTTCGTTTTTTTGTTTCCTTTTGAGTTTTACCCTATCAAAGATAGGTGACACAACAACCGCAACAACAATCACATGTGACAATTTAATCCGCGACGCCTTTTTGTGAACGAAGATGACAGCAACTAAGTAGGCGCCGCAGGCGCTCCAAAACAAACAGCTTTAAGATGTCACTTTTGATAGAGAAGGTCGAATCCGATGTGTGGGAGGAGGTTCCAATGAATGAACTTGCAGCACAAACATCGAGACAATGATCGATCGATGGTGTTCAATTTTAGGTCAGCGGGATCGATCAGCATCCATGGCAGCAATGGAAAGAGCACGGAGTCAAATTAGCCTACAACGCGCGAACTGCGAAGGCGAAAAAATCCGTGCAGACATTTTTCTGGGTTGATGAAAGAAAAGAAAAAACCAGCCAGGTCTGGCCGGGGTAGGTCAATTTAGTTGTCTATGGTGTTTTGGCAACGCGGAAGCGGGGGGTTCGAACGGAGCCAGAAATCATTAGAAAATAAGTGCTAGCAATTTTTCCGGGTGATCGAAACTACCTAATTAGACCCCCTCGTTAGTATTCGTAATCGGCTAAAAGTATCGTTGTAAAGTTTATTGTCTTCATAATTGTGCATCAATTCATTCGTGTGGACTCCGTAAACAAGCGGAGAAAACTAAATTAACTTTCCAATCAATACTAATGGTCGAATGGCAAAATAGATCGAGTGAGGTCATTGCGTAACCCTTTGTGATAGTTCGTATTCCAGCCATCCTATGTGCACAACTGATTTTGACGCAGGGAAGCGCGGGAGGCTTCCTTGGAACGCGTCTGTTTGTTTTGAATTGTTGGAGAGAGTTGATTGGTTGCTTCAAATGGTATTATGCTTGAAAATTATTCATTTTTCGCAATCAAATTGAATGTCGCCTTTTGCCAAGTAATGCAAGTAACAGTTTTCAATCGCTCGTGAAAAACAACAAGCGGTCCAAAAATACTTCCTTGAGGTACATTAAGAATGTCAATTTTAGATTACCGCCTAAGCCCTAAAAGGAGGATACCGATCGCTAGCGAGGCCCGCATTCTCACCCGCGTGTGAAAGCGAGGGCGTAAAATGATGAAGTGAAGCAAAATCTGTAGCTATACACATCTTTGTGAGGGGCTTTGTGAGCGGGTTGTACAAAAAGACGCTACGAGGCGAGGCTGCGCTCACGAGTGTGCAGGTAGCAGAATCACTCGCGTACGAGTGGGCATCGTTTGCGTCTCGTTCGATTTGCAACATTGCAAATAGGACGAAGAAAAAATTGCAAACTATGACGGAAAGATAAAAAAAAACGACGAAACGATGACAAATTGACGACGAAAGGACGTACCAACACCAACAAAAAAAGACGACACAAACGACAAAAAGCAGTAGCAAAGGTGATAAAATATGCCACCCATTTGTGACAAAAAACAACGGACAGACGACAAAAATACGAAGAAAAGGTGGCAAAAGAAGCATGAAAAGACGACAAAGCTAGGAAAGATGATAAAAAGATAATGAAAAGGTCTAACTAAAAACAACTATAAAATGACGAAAAGACAACGAAAGAACGAGGAAAAAATATCAGATAGACACAAAGATTTGGCACGAAGACAAGGAAAGAACGATGAAAAGATATGTCCAAGCAAAGCATTGGACACCATGCGTGTACTGACGAAAGGTGAAGAAAAAATGACGAAATTAGAGAAAAGATAGCGAAAATACGCCAAGACAGCGACTAAAGAAAATAAAAATGAAAAACACGACATTAAACGACAAACAGTCGCCAAAAAAGCTTCAAAAAAACGCATAAAAAAAGAGGAACAGATGACGAATAAACGACGGACAGAAAATAGAATGACGACGAAAAGACAACAAAACCACGAAAAAACAGGCGTCGAAAAGAGCAACGAAAAGCAAAACAAAGTCATGAGTACCCCGAAGCCAACCGGGCAGCTGCGAATAAGACGTAAAAAATGATCAATAGACGGTAAATATAGGATGAAAAGATGACAAACAGATCACGAAAAGACAATAGAAATATGACAGATAGACGACAAAAAGATGACGAATATGCAGGCAAAACAATAAAGAGATGACAAAAGACGGCTAAAAAGCGTCGAAGACATATCAATAGGATGACAAAAAGACAACAAAGATTATGATTTTAGAACAGAAATATGACGAAAAAACAACAAAAAATGCAGTAAAAAGTCAACATTTTTGCTGCCTTGATAACAAAAACAACAAAAACGGCGAAACGACAACAAAACACGATGAAATGTCGACAAAAAACGAAAAAAATCGATAAAAAGACACCAAAACAGCGACAATTAAACACGACAAAAAGACGTTTTAAAACGTATCAAAAAATGAAACCAAACATGCAAAAAACAACGAAAATATGACAAGACTACGCCAGAGAGACAACTAAATGTCGGCGAAACTATATCGAAAGCCGTCAAAAAAGCAACAAAAATGCCAAAAGCAGACGTCAACAAGACGAACCGGCGAAAGAGGATGAAAGGACAGCTTCTGAACAAAAAATAACACGGCGACAAAATATGCAAAACAAAACGGCAAATATAATAGAACGGAAAGACGACGAAAGAACGACAAAAAAGTAGTAAAAAGTCAGCAGTTTTGTTGTCTTGACAACAAACAGGCCGACGAAAAAATGTCTTAAAATGACGAAAAGATAACATAAACGGCACGGCGATGTGAAAAACAAAACGAAGAAAAATCGAAAATATGACAACGGAAAGATGCCAAAACAGCAACAAAAACACGACAAAAACCAGACACGAAGGCATCGAATAAAGGTATAAAGCGTCCCTAATAAAACTAAACAAACAAACGACAAAAACGTTAAAACGTTGCCAACAACAATAAAATGAGGAAAAGATGGTAAAACACCGACGACGATACACCGACGAAGAAAAATCTACAAAATAATGACTAAAAGACACCAATATAGCAACAAAAAACGGCAAAAAATCATCAAAAGATACTAAAAAACCACGAACAGACGATGGAAGTAATATAAAATACGATGAAAATGACGAGAGGACGCTAAAACAGTTATAAAACGGCAACAAAATATGCAAAAAAACGACAAATATAAGCAAACGAAAGAACGACGAAAAGGTAGTAAAAAGTCGACATTTCTGTTGACTTAAAAATGCCGAAAAAACGAATGTGACGAATAGAAAACCACAAAAATGGCCAAACGACGACAAAAGACGATGAAAAGATGACAAAAAATAAGAAAAAAAATCCGGTAAAATGACAACGGCAAGACGCCAAAACAGCAACAATAAAGACGACAAAAACATTAAAAACCCGCTGAAAGTCAAGAATCGATAACAGAAATAACCTGAAAATAAGATGAATACGACAAAAAGAAATAAATCAGCGAAAAAATTAAAAAAAACACACAAAAGGACGCGTAAAGGATGAAAAAACGACGAATGTACGACATAAAACCGACGAAAAGACGTCAGAACATTAACAAAGAAGACGATAATGGGAATGGGAAAACCCGTTAAAAACCAACATGAAAGAATATTGTTAAAACCCGTCAAAAAGGGAACAAAATATGCAAAAAAAAAACTACGAAAGAACGGCGAAACGACAGTAAAAAACACATTATGGTTGTCTGTTTTCATATGCAAATCATATCATATGTTCGCAAAACCCAAGAGCAATTACGACACGGTTTCCTGCCAAATTTTGGTCATTCGTTAAAATCAAAACCAACGATCATGGTCTTCCTGCGAACATAACCCGTGGAGATGTTGTGGCTACGTCAAACGCGGAGAAAAGTGAACTCTTTGCTGATCATTTCTCTACAATTTCCGACCCTCCAACTTATGCAATGGTCGACAATCAATGTGTAGAACATATTCCGGCTAGTCTGATCGAGCTGGATACTTTTACTATCTCTGAAGATTTGTTAATGAAAGCTACACGAAAATTAAAGCTATCCTACCGTCCAACCACCGGGACCAGATGGAGTGCCTTCAGCAATTTTAAAAACTTGTCTATCTGTGGTCAAAATTCTTTTGTAACGGATTTCCAACCTTTCAATGGAGCAGGTGAAATTTCCTTCTGAATGGAAAAAAGTCAGTCATATTTCCTGTCTGTCGTCAAAAAAGAACTGAAACAGTCGGTTGAAAACTACCGTGGAATTACATCACTCTGTTCCGGTTTTAGGTTTCTTCTGGCAGCTTTGTGCATGGCTTGAATCCTATCTTAAAAATAGAACCCTACAAGTCAAAGTTGGTACTGCCTTATCGCATGAATGTACTACCTGCTCCGGAGTTCCACAAGGCAGCAACCTTGGACCTATCTTGTTTACCTTGTTCTTCAACGATGCAGCGAATTTATATAACGGTAAATGTAAACTAGTTTAGTCAAAAGAAACTAATTTGCCACTTTTTCGTCTGGATTTCAACTCCACAATTCGATCTTTGATGGAAAATGTTTTTGTTGGAATTGGCGCATTTTTGACTCGAATTTAGAAGAGAATTTTCTATCATAACGTTTTCTAAACGTGTCTTAAGGATTTTAGTCATAATTTAGAAGACTTATTGGCCTAAACGCTTTGATGGATTGGTCGTCAGTTTTCTTGCGACATAAAACAATTACTCCTTCAACGAAATTTTCTGGAATGTCTCCGCGAAGTGCTTTATTGATCACCATGTTAAGTTGTGTACGAATGATATCAAAAGTCTTCACATAGAACTGCTTGGGAATTCCATCTAGTCTGTCGTCAGCAGAAATGAAACTGACGCGAAGAAATTTTTTCTGCACACCGAGGTGTGGATAAAAGCCGTATACCGTATACGAAACGAAGCTCACTATATTGTAAAACGCGTCTGGTCTCAGCAAGAGCTTGAACCCAACTGGACTATAGGGGGAAAATCGCTAAAACTGTTTTTGCTGCTAAAATTATTTCGTCCGAAATTGACCCAAGTAACACACAAAACAAGTTAGAAAATAATATTCGTGGAAATTAGTCGCTTAAGCGTACTATAAACGTACTTTGAAAACATATGTCGTTATTATTAAGGTTTTGAGATGTTTTGGGATAACATGAATTTATTTGACAGCTCATATCTAATGTATAATGTTTGTTTTGTCAACATGTCAACACGAAGTTTTTATTACGTCACCATTACTAAATTTAAACTACTGGAAGAACAAGTTGTAGCTTATGCTATAATAACGTTTTAAATTGGTATGAAATAACCTGATACATACTTCTTTCAATTCTTGTTTCATTAGACTTAAGTTTTTTGCGCTTTTCAGGTAATAGAGAAGTTCTGATATATGTTATATTATACTATTCGATAACAAGCTGTGTTGCTTGGGGATTGGCCCAATCTTTTGGAACTACTTGGTGCTGAGGTCCAACCTAGACATCTGATGATGATGATGATGGTCCCGCCGCATACCCACACAAAGGATTGAGCAAGACGATACCTTATACCCTACTGGCACGATTGTTACAAAGTAGCTGTGGTAACCGAATTATGACTAATTTCAGTCGTAATCCGGTTGCTACAACTAAATGGACCTTAAGTGTGCTACTTGGGTATATCTATAAGAGCTCGTGGTGGCTTTTTCAGCCTTCCTTACGCTAGATCCGAGTTTTTACGTAACTCTCCGTTTTATTCTATGTGCACAGTATTTAATGAATTGTTTCACCTTTTTGAATTCTGAAAACTTTGAAACGAAAAATTAAATTATTGGATATTAGATGAACTGATGGAGATTCAAATGACCCAATTATATTTCACTCGATGGGTTGTTCTATTTTTGCCCATTTATACTCATTACATACATGCTTTATTATTGAATCCTTATGATCCTTGTTTACCATGCCCTACGAACACGATATCCTCTGTTTTGCTGTAGCATCTATGAAAGTAGTATGGGTTTCCTGCACTTTCAAAAGTAGATGCTATCACTAACATTCCTACCCACTTCCCCTGCGGTTGTTCGGACGTAGCCAGGTATAAAATGCGATTATATAGCCATCTGCGATGTGTGCAACCTCATATGCTAATGCTAAAGAGTAATCACATATTTAGGCGGAATGATGCAGAGTTGTAGATGTCAACCGTATGCGTCAAAAAGCCTCAGTTGGTATGTAACCTCCCAGTTGGTCTCGAGGTAAGATGCTGGCCTAATAAGCCAGTCGTCGTATGTTCGAATCTCGGCTGGGAAAGGCTGTTAGAGCCAAAAGGATCGCAACTGGCCCTTGCAATTGTCCCGTGCTCTAACAGCTGGCAGCGAAGTCTGTCGTATAACAAAACAGAAGGTCAAGTTTCTACAACGGAATATAGCACCTGTATTTTGCATTTTGTATGCTTCAAAAAACGACGAACAGACGACAGAAAGATGACAAAATAACGACGAAAAACCGCCGAAAAAAGTAACGCAACAGTCATCAAAAACGATGCATAGATGACAAACATAGGATGAAAACATCACAAAAACACCACGCAAGTCAATAGAAAAATGATAGAAAGATGACAAATGTGAAGACAAAACAACAAAGAGATAGTCTCATTAAGACGACGAAAAGGCGCCGAAAAAAAGTAATAAGGTGACGAAAAAACAAACGAAAAGACGACGAAAGATATAGCCATCCTCATCGGCAGTAGGCAATCGGGGTGGCTTGTGCTCGTCGCAAATTTCCCAATCGTCTTAGAATTTGCAAATTACTTTCTACCTGGTCGAACCATCTTGCATCTCGTTGAGTCCCCACGTTTCTGGTACCGATAGGGTTATTGAAGAGGACTATTTTCGTAGCACTGTCCGCTGGCATTCTTACGACGTGTCCGGCGCACCTCAGCCTACTAACTTTTGCCAGAAACGCACAATGGCAATCTCTCCAGGTAGTGCCAGAAGCTAGTGATTTATACAAAAAATGTCTGAAAGGTGACAAAAAGACAAGAAAAACGCGAAAAAAAATCAACAAAATGACGACGCCAAAACAGCAGGAAAAAAGCACGAAGAATTTCTAAAAATCGAAGAAAAATGCACAAAAGCTGTGGTCAAAGATAACGAACAGACGATAGAAATAACATGAAAATACAAAGAACATGACGAAAAGAACTTAAAAAAGCGAAAAAACACGACAAAAGCCATATAAAGATGCTTAAAAAGCCTAAAAAACTAAACATGCAAAAATGATGAATATGCGACAGAAAGATTAAGAAATGTCGACAACAAGATCACAAATTAATTATAAGAAGACAACAATTTGACGAAAAAAGCAAAAAAAAACAGAAAACACGACAAAATAATGATCAAACATTCGTTCAAACAGCGTCAAAAAGCAACGAAATATACATAAAAGGCGACGAATATAGGACAGAAAGATGGCGAATGTACGACGAAATGACAATAAAAAACCAACACTAAAGCCATTGAGATACAAGGCTACAGCGGCAATCTTAATGATCGTTTTTTGTGGCAGCTTTTTGATCCCGATAGCAAGTAGGACGACGAGAAAATGTGCCAAAAAGGTGATGAAAAGCCATCAAAACTGGCATGTTTTTCGACCACGAAGATGCCAAAACAATAATAAAAAAGACTTTTTGTCGGAAGTAAAAAGCCGTTACAAAATGCGACGAAAAATGTAAAACCGAAGGTCAAAACATGACGAACAGAAGACGAAAATTATATGTAAAGAAAGCAAAACCCCATAAAAAATGACAGAAATACGACAGAGAGATGATAACAAAATAACGGCGAAAAGCTGTCGAGAAAAACAACACAAACAACAACAAAGATAGCGAAAAGACGACATAAGAAAGGTGAATACACAATAGACCGATAAGCCGATGAAACTAAAAGATGATAGATAACAAAAATACTATGAAAAGAGCAAAAATTGTCTACTTGACCAGCTAAGAATTGACTATCCCTGTTGGAGCACCGGTTGTACAATGGCCAGAAACGGCTGAAAAGGTCAAAACTAAGGATAGACTATTCAGTATAGCAACCAACGTCCGCAATAGTCTCAAACACTAGCCAGGCAGGCGTCATCTTTTATTTGCAGAAGATTTGCACAACTTTCCCGACTTTTTTCTCCGACTTTGGTAAAACTAAGGAGAACTTATATCCAGAAGGAGTTTAGACAATGTTAAGCCTTATTTGCCGCTGTCAGTTCTAAACAACTTTGCTACTCCCAGCGAAGTTCACCCGTGTGCCACCGTTTCTCAGCACCAAATAATACAAATTGATGGCAGTGTATTTTTCCCGTGAGGTAAAGCCAAGGAGGGTATATGTCCTCCCGAAGTTATGCATGATACCGCGCACCCTTGTATTGATCTACACCCACGGTTTAGCGGTAGATGCAACATGTTTGACTCTACCATCGTTGATATCCGCATTTCGTATGGCACATCGCCTGCCGAACATGACCTCAAAATATATTACCAGAATGTGAGGGGCCTGCGTACGAAAGTAAACGAATTGTTTGCTACTGTCTCGGATACAGAGCTTGATGTAATTGTCCTAACTGAAACGTGGCCAAATGAGCAAATCTTTTCGCTTCTTTTAGTTAGCTGGACCAAGTTACACTCCCTACTAGCACGGTTGTTACAAAGAAGTTGTTGTAACCGAATTACGACTAATCCGGTTGCTTCAACTAAATGGACCTAAAGTGTGCTACTTGGGCTGTTTACCGCTATGACCGTTAACGTGCAAATTCCACGGAAATGCAAGGCCGAGGGGTTCTTATTACTGTATCTAACCGTTTATCGTCCAACGGTCTAACCAAAAAACGGGAGTCGACTACGATCTAGAGCAATTTTGGGTGAACATCCAAATCTTTGGTACAAATAGCTGCATCGAAGAAGTATATCTTTCTCCGGACTCCGCCTTCCGGATTCCGTTAATGTTATACAGAAATACATCGACTCTGCGCTCACAATTGCAAGCTCCCCAGGATCTAGGGCAACAGAACATACAGCTTGGAGATTACAACTAGCCTAGGCTCGTTTGGAAAACCTCTCACTCTGGATACGATGTTTCTCATCCTACCGAATCCGTCCCTGCATAGCATTACTCGATGGCATGTCGCTACTAAATATGCTACAGTTAATGTAATTACAGTTACTAGGAGTTGATACCGAGTTCTCGACCTTCTGTTTATCGATTTTGAATCTTCGTGGAACTGCAAATGTTTCCGAAGAAGCACATGAACCTCTAGTTCATCTCGCACATTTTCATTTTTTCGGAACCCTTTTTTTCGGAGGGTTAGACTTTTTGAATGCAATTTTTTTTTGTTGGTTTACAAGATTCTCTAAGGAATACGAATTGGATATCTCTACCAAATAACGCCATTGATGTTAACGAAGCAGTTGAAAGGTTCTCTCGTACCTCGCTTTTTACACGAAGGATACGTCCCGTATAAATCAAAACCGCGTAAATTCCGAAATTCGCGTAAAACTACTCGCGTAAAAAACAAACCGCGTAAAAATCGACTTTTACTAGACGTAAAAAGCGACAGTGTACTAGAGTTCCATTAAATACGCCCAAGTAACATTGAGGGTTTTATTACACTCTTAAAATTGGTCATAAATACCATTATAAGAGTGCAATAAAACTCAAATTGTTACTTTCCAAGTAACATTTTTGTTGTATAATAGCTTATTAATCTATTGTACAGCTGATTTCCGTGGTACAAGTGCTTGATAAGCTGTTATACAACAAAAATATTACTTGGGTTGGGCCTAGCTATATCTCGCCCAACATGTAAAATGTTTTACCGTACAGGTATTCTTGATTGATATTTGAAAGTCAATGTGTTATGAACCTATTTTGATTGAACCTATTTGAAGGAAATTAATACTTTTTTAAATCAAATCAGTTTATGACACTTTTCGAATTTTCCCTTAATTATTCAAGGACGCATACTCTCGACTTTCGTCATTCGTCTTTTATCTATGGCTTCCGTATTTTATCTTTCATTTTGTGTTGTTTGGTTTTTATCTTCTGTCATTAATTTTTCGTCTTCGTATTGTTATTGTGTGCTCCGTCGCCTTTTGCTGTCGGTTTCATGTCAATTTTTGCTTATTTATCAAATTTGATTATAGCCGAAAAAGTAAGTAAGTAAAGATTATAGTCACTTTAACAGCTTGGGTCATTCGCGACTTCTACGGGATTGGGATTTGAACCCGAGTCCTTAGTGTGAGGATGCATGAATGCTAACCACCATATCGAGATTGACCGCTCGTTCTTTAGTTTTATTGTCTTTCAACGTTTGTTAGTCGGTTTTCTAGCATTTTTGCATCGTCTTTTTGTCTCTTTTCAGCAATTTGTTGCCATTTTTTATCGTATTTTGTAGCGTTATCATTTGTAGTCTTCTTTGATATTTCCAGTTGCGGTTTTGCTATCTTTTTATTGTTTCTTCATTGCGTTTTTTGCATCCGTTTATAGTCTCTTCGTCGTTTTGTATTGTTCTATTTTCTTGGCATTTTTTATCGTTTTTGTGGCGTTTTTCGATATCTTTCTGATGTAAATTCTCCATTTTTTGTCGCCTTTCTTTTTTTTTCACCGTCTTTTCGCATACTGGTCTTCACTTCTTCGCCATTATTCCGTTGTCTTTTCGCTGTATATTCATTGTGAGCTCGTTATCTTTTTGTTGATTATTTACTGTTTTTTGTCGTTCTTTCGTCGTCTCTACGGCGTCATCTTATCGATGCTTTTCGTCGGTTTTTGTTATCTCTTTGTTGCATTTTCTCGTCGTCTCCTCTTTTTCATTTCTATGTCACTCTTTTGTTGAGTTTTCATGGCCACTTTGTCTTTATATTTTTGTTGTTCTTAGCATTTTTGGTGCTTGTTTTCGAAACCTTCTTGTTTTTTATTGCTAAAATGGCGTCTTTTTATTGACATTTTGCCGTCTTATCTTCGTTTTTTGTCATCCTTTTATCATCTTTCGTCGTGTTTGTGGTCAATATAACAAAAATATTGTCTTTTTGTTGCTTTTTTCTCGTCTTTCGTCATCCTTTTTGCATGTTTTATCGTTTGTATGACACATTTTAAACGTAACTCTGCGGTTTTTTGTCATTGTTATGGCGTCTTTTCATCGTATTTTCACGTTATTTTCATTAGATTTGTGTCGCCTTTTCGCCAACTTTTCATCGCACTTTTGCAATCTTTTTATGACTATTCCGTCATCCTATCATCATATTATTGCCATTTCACCGCCGTCTACTCGTCGTCTGTCTGGTTTTATACGTATTTTAGTCATTTTTTCATCGCTTTCTGAAGGCTTAGGGAGAAATGAGTCATCATAACACAGACAAATAATTTCTAATAAAAGGATTCTGTATAAATTTAACACAAAATATTGGAGACTCACGGCTTACCGAATTTTTTTTTGTTGATTTTAGCTGGTTGACCTTTTAGACCAGTTTCTATCAAAAAAAAAAAAATATTGTAGAATCAAAAATAGGTATATTTGGGTTTATTGACAATCTAGTAGAAGCAAAAGGAGTATTAATTTAGTTTGAAAAATATTTTTTGATTCAAAAATATGATACAAACTTAACATTAGATATTGTTGCTTCTAACCAGGCTTGGCATACACTTTTCGCTTCGATTTTGCTCTTTTGATTACTGCACCTCAGCGAAACAGAATTTGAAAAAGTGATGTATGGGGCATTTGTAGAGCTGGTAATTATCTATAATATTGCTGAAGAAAGTAAAGCTTTATCTTTAGTATTTACGCCGCTGTAGGGCTGCATTGCCGTTGGTAGCCAAAAGAGCGCTCTTTTTGCTACCAACGGGGTAGCAGCCTTACAGCGTCACAAATACAAAAGATAGAGCTTTACTTTCTTCAGCAATATTATAGAGCGCTACCAGCTCTATAAATGTCCCATACATCACTTTTTCAAATTCTGCTTCGCTGAGGTGCAGTAATCAAAAGAGCAAAATCGAAGCGAAAAGTGTATGCCAAGCCTGCTTCTAACTATCATCATTTTTCTACTGGATTAAATCTGCAAATTTCAAAAGCAGTTTCTTTGTTTAAAATAAAAATTATGTTCATAAAAATGTAATGCCTGTGTTCAAATTAGCAAGAAGAATACATTTTTAAAAACCAAACGCCTGTTTTGGGCCCAGAAACTGCCCAAAATTGGGCTTTTCGACGAAACGTTAATGACTGCTCATTTCCCCTTAAATATAACAAGAGCATAGAGAACATTAATACACAACAGGCTTGGCATACACTTTTCGCTTCGATTTTGCTCTTTTGATTACTGCATCTTAGCCAAGCAAAATTTGAAAAAGTGATGTATGGGGCGTTTGTAGGATTTGTTATTATCTACAATATTGCTAAAGTAGACATTACTGTGCATTTTGTATTTATGGCGCTATGAGGCTGCTACCCTCTTGGTAGCAAAAAGAGCGCTCTTTTTGCTACCAACGGCATTGCTGCGCTACAGCGCTGTAAATACTAAAGATAAAACTTCACTTTCTTCAGCAATATTATAGATAATTACCAGCTCTACAAATGCCCCATACACCACTTTTTCAAATTCTGCTTGGCTGAGGAGCAGTAATCAAAAGAGCAAAATCAAAGCGGAAAGTGTATGCCAAGCCTGATACACAACGAATAAAGCTATGTTTGAGATATTTTTCATTGCATGTAGCGTACTCGTGATCTTTGCAACTAAATTAAGCTTTCAACCATTTTCATAAAATTTATGAAAATCCGTAGATAAGAGCACTTGATCCGTAGGTCCGTAGAAAATTCATAAATACGTAGACCTGGCATCATGGCTCAGATCATAACTGATTAAACATTTTCTTACTACGAAGATTGGAACCTATCAATCATGTAGCTTCGTCAGCGCATCAGGTGTTCCTCAAGGAAGCTATCTCAGGCTTGTGCTTTTTTCTCGGGTTTCTGTTTCTAAAGGATCTTGCAATACTGATGAAGTCTCGTATGTCCTTCAGAGATGATTGCTCACTAATTATTGCACTGGCGAGCAGAAATCGCGGTTTTTTTAGGGGAATCGGAAAGGAGCTCACTGATCCATACTGTCTGAGCGCACTGCATTACCCTCTAACCATTTCTTCGGCAATAAAACTCCGGATTTCTCCTTAGCAAAGTCTGGCAACGCTGGTTCCACAACCAGAAGGTGTCGAGTTTTATAGGAACGAAGGCTGGTATCGTGTTCTCGATCGGTTGTCAGATCACCTGGGCTCTGGGCTCCGGCCGGTGAGAATATTCGAAATGTCCACAAACGAAAAACGCATCGAGTGCGGTGTGTGGTTGGTAGCCGTAATTGAAAAATATCGTTATTTCAACTTCGGGGTCGGGTGTCGGCCGGCCGGCCGGGTGTGCCATACAAAAAAAAATCGCAACATATCGCCATGTTGTGTTGACTTTTTCTCCACTGGGTCGCGGCGCGTAGCTGCGGAGAAGCAAAACAAAAAACTGCAAGCCTACTTCGCATTAGCACTGATTCGATCGGACAAATTTCTAACTCACGCGGAAATCAACAGATTTCCATTCAAATGCGGTCTATAATGGGTGCCTTTTTCCTGTCTGTGTCCAATCTAGCTGACTGCTGCCCGCGCTGCGGTTTGGCGGATCGGTAGATCCGTGGGGATGGGGAGCAAGTATTGAAAACATTCCACCGTGTTAGTACGTGCACCGTAATTGATTTATTGTGAAATTCACTTTTACTCTCACCGTACAACCCGTACGTACAAATGATTTGGAAGGCACAAGCCCATGCGGCAGCAGCAGATTGCAGCAGGCCAAGTTTTTTTTTCGTGGCTTTAAAATGAAATGAATGGATGATTTGTTGTGTTTGTCTGTTTGCTGCTGCTGCTGCTGTGGTTAATGTTGACACTAGATTGATGGTTTGAGATGTGGCCATTTTGTTCGGAGATAGAGCTCAATTTCTTTTGAAATTTCACGTAGAAATGAGTCTTTTTGGTTATCTTTCAACGAACGTTAGGTAACGTCTTGTGTGGTTTCCAAGGTTTTTTTCACCACCAGTCTGCTTGGTTACGTTCGGTGGATATTTAATTACGCAGAATTTTTTCTCCGTCCTTGAGCCACGTGTTTAGTGTCATTTAATTCATTTAATGTCACTGCTCGAAAGGCCAGAATTAAAACAGGATTCAAATCGACGCCGAGATCTGATTGGTCTGACGAAATCGGTTTCGGTTTTCCTGCTCAGTTATAAGAACTGGTTGCTGGTGCCACCGTGTCAGTTCCAATTAAACTCCAAACCCTCTAATACCGTCCTACGGTACGCTACCGGTTATCATTTGCTATTTTCTTATATTTCACTACGAACAAAACCGTGGACCACACGTTTCATTCGCGACCGACTCTTGCTGGCTGCTGAATCACTATTCTACCGAACCGACCAGAGCCTACTGAGACGACGACGCCGCCGGTGCGCGACTACCAGAGGAAACTGGTTCAAACAACAGCTGCATGCTGCAGCCAGCTTGATAGTTCCCGCCGCAACCCCCCTGGGCCAACCAACCAACCGTCTCCGTCTTCGACGAAGGGAGGCCTAATCAAAAAGGTATTAATGTGCATAGACATGACTTTGAGGTGAGCCTCGCGGCTTACGCGGCGCACTTTTCGGAACAAAAAGACTGACCGCTGTATGTTACGTTTGTGGTTTTTGATTTATGTCGACGCGGTTTACAAACGCCACAGCCGACCGACCGACCAACCGACGGTCCGTCAGAACTGATATTGTGGACCAATTATTCTGCAGTATAAAAAGGGTTGCAAATTTCCAGCGCTGCTGTTATGCAGTGGCCGGGCCCGCCCGGCGGCATTGTCCGCCTGAGGCGGTTGGATTAGAGAATTTCCCTCTATATCCTGTGCTGGATTTTTCCCGTTTCAAAGCACGGGATACTGAACAGTGAAAACGATCAATCATCACGTTAGCACGTGCGTTTTTTTTTTGCATACATGACGACCATAAAAACCCGGTCGCCATATTAACGGGGCTGATGGAAGGCGGAACGCAGCGGGCGTGAAGATCATCTATTCCGTTATATCCTTAGTGTTTTAGTTATGGTTGCGTTTTTTCTTGCGGGCGGCTTCCTCGAGTGAAGCGCGCTTTGCCGCTGCAGCAGAGGGCCGCCCGATGCTGGACCCGATAAAGAAGATAGACGAAGGTAAGATAGCGATCTCGGGATTCATCGTTCGCGCACGGTAGCAAACCGAGTCGCAGATCTGGAACTGCTAACCCAGTTTGCGTGACAGGAATGCTGCTGCTTCGTCATCAGGTTTGGTTCGCTGAAGGAGAAAAAGAAAAACATCCACTCGATTACTAGTGACATTTATTTGAACTACTTTCCATTCAAGTAGGAAGTTGTCAGTCGCGGAGCGACCTCGTGGTATTTACTGGTTTTTGTTTGCTTCCATCACATTAGTTCTCACGATTGTCATTGGTTCCGGAAAGGAAAGGAGCGCGGAGATTTTTCCTTCGCCGTCGTTTTTTTTTTGCTCTCCTGCAGAACCATAAATCGTTGAGAATCTTTACCCATCTCTATCAAACCGGAGGCTTAGCCTAGCAATCACTTCGATCCGAATCTTTCAGTTTTTTTTGTGCACACCAATCATTCCGCATCGGAATAAATCAAGCACCGCTTAAAGTTTCGATTTTCTACAGCACATAAATTTCCTCTCGACGGAGTTCAAGCAAGTGAGCTCTGAGGGATTGTCCCGGGCTGAGCCGAGCCGAGCCGAGCCGAGCTGTGAGCCCGCGCAGACTCTTCGACTGCAGTTGGTTTAGTCGGGCCAGGAAAATCGCTGCACTTATCTTCTATAAATCATTTCGCTTCTTCGGACGCGTCCTCGCGCTTCTTCGCTTCTCTTCTAGAATTTTAAAACAAAAAAATAAGACGACCTCTCGCTCCCGCAGTCTTCTGCGAACACGCAGCAGCAGCCGCAGCAGCACCAGTGCAGTACAAAAGAAAAAAGAGGTCATGCACCCGCTCGAGGAGAATAACAGCCGTGGGCTCCTCTACGTGCAGAGCCTGACTGTGTACTGATAGTGTGCTATTAAAGGGCCATCTGAAGGTGTAGATTGTCTAATAAATCTCATCTCTATAGGAAATTATGAACTCCACCGGGTCTAGCTGGGGTGCTCTAGAAGAAGAAGCGGCGGTAGGGCAAGCATCGGGAGGACGAACGGGTGGAAAATTATAATGAGCGTTCTTGAACTATCCACTTCACCGTCACCGCTGCCCCCGCCGTCCGGCACTCCAAGAACGTTGCAACGAGCCTTCGCGGACTATCGGACTAATTTATGGAATGATTACCCCCGGTCGGTCGGTGTGTTGTTGTCTTTCGTGGACGGAACGAACGGACGAACGGACGGCTTTTCGTCTCGAATGAACTTACGCCGGATGGCAGGGTGTGAAAAATAAAATGTAAAATGAGAAAAAAAATTAAAACATAACCGATCAACACGGCCTGGGCCGGCCGGTTCGATTTCTCGGTGGAAAGTCTTAGTCTCAGTCAGTCTGCAAGCACTTATCCCGCCACTGCTGAGTGGCTAATGCACATCATTATGTAGAACAGTTCGGAGAATAATTTCCACCGTAAAAATGAATGTTTTCATTAGGGGAAAACCGAACCTGACTTTTATCCACCTTTTTATGCTGTCATTATTCTCCTTCAAACAACAATCAAACAGCAACGAAGATGCGTACAGCAGCCAGTAGGCTGCTACGGGGCTGTGATGATTCTTCACTGGTCCAATGTTTGCAATATTTTTCTCTGATGATGGGTAAACTTTGATGGGCAGAATTAATTTAAAAGTTAATTAAATGTAAAACACAACTGAAATTAAGTTTATATCAATTTTATCGCGACGTTTCGTCAAATTGCCTGCGTTTTAATGAGATTAGATTAGAATTAGATCTTAACTCGTTTAACGTTTTGTTAACGACAAGGTTGTCAGAGCACATTTATTGTACTCAGTATGGGGCACCCAATATCTTCCAAAGTCTCAGCAAACAATTACAAACAAATTGAAATTGGTTCACCCAATCTACCAGCACAGCAGCAGCAGGGAGAGGTTTTGCAACTCAAAGCACTAAACATTCCATTCTGCTGGTTGCACTACACTGCTACTTGGGTCATAAATTTCACTAAATACTGTGATTTGTTCACAATTAAAATTCACCACCAGCAGATTTTCACTTTTTCGCCATCGATTTTTCAATTATTGTTTTCGACATTTCCACATAAAACGTTGACCTACCGCCCGAGCGCTTATTTCGAAAGGTATTATAATGATTTTGCCCAAAGTGCTCACACTGGAATCGATTTTGATAGGAAAAACTTCAATTCGTTTCGACTTGATTTCGATTGCAATCGCGTTTGTTGACACGTAACCAAGGCAACGACCACTGCAGGCACATGCAGTGGTCCCAACCGAAATAATTAACCATGAAATGGACTAGATATTTTCGCTATTAAATTAACGATCACCGAGCGTCGAAATCATGCTAATAATATTCATTTTCACCGTAACCTGATCTGCTCTGTCGTAAAAGATTTATCATAACTAGGTCCACAGTAAAATATACTCACGATTCTATGCTTCGGTAATTGGTTGTAAAAGAAACTCTTCTTGCTCTTTAGGAAAGTATCTGTCAATATAGGTACAAACAAAGGCACGGTAGTTGATGATCGTAAAAGTTCTGTAATCAGTGGAAAATGCCTAATACCGCGTGTCATTCAAATTGAACTTCCTGCATGATTATTTAAGTGCAGCAAAAGTAGGCCGATATGCCAGTTGTAAATTATTTTTATTTAGATTATTTATGCGAGTTTCGTTAAGCACTTTAAGTCTTTTCTTCGTTGCACTATCGTGCTAGAAGAAACAGGCTTCGTTCACCGGCCCAATCCCTTTCCCAACCCCAAAATGAGTTCTGCGTGCCAATATTTTCTTTGACAGCTTCTCATGTGAAACTGAACTACGTAGCAAGTTAGGACGTGAGATAACAAAACAAGCCACTGTGCGGCTTTTTTGATACCTTAAATCAACAGTAAAAAATCAATCGAAAGTAACAGTTGTAACCGCCTATTTGACAAAGCGTGTGAAACCGCTAAGAAAAGTCAATATTTACACGCAGCATGCTACGCATGCAATTAGCACTACGCACGGGGATTGAAGCTGTCACCGAAACAAAACAAACAAATCGAACACGTGACAACGCATAGCTAGCTAGCTGTAACGTATGAAGTGGGCACAAGTTTACTGGCAAACAAACAAACAAACAAAGGACAAGTTAATTATCGATTAACATTGAGTAGCCGAATAAGTACAGTAGTTTCGGTGTAGCATTTTTCGTTTCCCAAATTTTGCTGTTGGACCAAAACATGCAGATTTTGGGACCCAATCGTAACGTGTAACAATATGGAAGAAAGTTGCTACGAGCAAATTGTTACGTGACTGCTGCCCCTGCGGTGGCGGTCAGTGGTTGCGGTTGGGTAATTGATCAAAATTGACACACCCTACCGAGGCTGCTTGGGCTTGCTTGCTTGCTTGCTTACTTACACGAGGGGGAGGGGCGCGGTCAGGGTACCTGATTTATGTTGAGGTTTTTCCACATGAAATCATAAGCACCGAATCAGTGTTGGATAATAAAACTGCTGAACTTTAACGTAACCTCTGTGAGGTTTTCTTTGCACTGACGGGCAGTTTTAATCGTAGCACCCATAGAGATTTGACTGAATTGGTACCGTTGCTTTGCTTCCCAATAAAAAATTTTTACTGATGGGTATTTTACACAATTATTAAACAGATTTCGTACGGAGAACTAGTCAATGCACTTATGCATGATAAATATGAATTGCATTTTTCTTATTTTCCCAGCAAACTTTACGGGAAATTCTCTGATATTCTCGAACGTCGCTGAGTTCAATAATTCATGATGGTCATTGTCTCAGTGTATAAGAATTGAAAATCAAGAGTGAAATAGATTCATCCAACTAGTCAGACGACATTAAACTGAGAGGCAACGTTGAGAGCATCTTGGAAGCTTCCGATCACACCTCAACCCAGTCGTGCTTACTGCAGCCAGCGTTCGTCATAGTCGTCTCGGTCCTGTGTCCTATGGTTGCTGGTGGAGGGTAGGCTACTGGCCGATTGGCTACGACACTGGACTGAGGGATAGCAATACTTCAGTCTGCTCCGCTGCACGAAGCTCGAGTAACGAGTTTGAATACTAAAGCCCT
The DNA here is from genome assembly GCF_943734655.1 of Sabethes cyaneus. Lineage (NCBI taxonomy): Eukaryota > Metazoa > Arthropoda > Insecta > Diptera > Culicidae > Sabethes > Sabethes cyaneus. The sequence goes on from NC_071353.1 coordinate 172,645,346, forward strand.
TCACGCGCACACCCACGGCATCCCTCCATATTTACTATCAGAATGTTAGAGGTTTATGAACGAAAATTGACGACTTTTTCGTTGCGGCATTGGGCAGCAACGAGTGACGAGATCAGGCTTCATTTTCGGTTTTTTTCTCAGTAGATGCACATTTGACTACAGCGCCTCTGCGAAACAGAATTCGAAAAAGTAGTGTAAAGGGCAATTGTACAGTCAATTACTATCTACAATATTGTTGAAGAAAATATTGTTTTATCTTTTGTATTTATGGCGCTATATGGCTGCTACCCTTTGCCCTTTACACTACTTTTTCGAATTCTGCTTCGCTGAAGCGCTGTAGTCAAATGAGCATCTACTGAGCAAAAACCCGAAAATGAAGCCTGGACGAGATTAACTCTGCGCAGCTATTCGGTCATGGCGACACTGCAAACAGTCGGACCCTCGCTCCTCATTCTTTCGGACCCTCGCTCTTATTTATTCATGCACTGCAACGAGTATTTGCGACTGTGTTTTTAGCTAACAGCTACGCTCGTCGCTCTCGTTCGTCGTTGAAGCCCGAGCTGCTGATATCAATTACTCGCGAAGGTTCGCACTCCCGCCCATGAATAGAATCGAAGGCGAAGATGATGAAGAAAAGAAAAAGTAATGCAAAATTTGTTTCACAGTTCTTCATTAACTTCACGGGCAGCTGAATGCTCATGAGTTGTTCGACTCGCGAATAAGCTACGCAGAAAGACGGTGTGAGACTGTACGTCCGCGAGTGTGTGGGTAGCAGAATGTCTGCACACAGCAACGGCGGCTGTTTCTTTTACGACTGAGTGAGCGATGTACCCGTTGAATGCTATGCTTCTCATACTCTCTCGCGTGTGAGTAGGCATTGTTGACTTCTCGTTCGATTCGCAATATTGCTTTTGGTTTTATTAAAACCCAATAATACTCAGGAATAAGACACACAACAATAGTAATTTAACTGCTGTTATTAATTGTTATGTAAACTTTATTTGAAAACTAGCCTCGCTCTAATCTAACCTATAAATACTGAAACAGAAGACAGCCGCTTATTCAGTCTGAAAGTCGCAAAAAGTGGCTTTGCCGTTTTATATTTTACAAAAGTTAAATCGATGCGAGGACTAGGGAAAATTAACTAGTGGTCAGTAGACCTAGGAAAACGAATAATCCTAAACAGATGTGATTTCTGAGGGGGGCTACTATCTAGCAAGCACCGACTAGGCGAGATTCGAACATAGGACGACTGGCTTGTTAGACCAGCAACGTACCTCGAAGCTAACTGGGCGGCTTTATTTTGTAAAGAAAACTTGATGCGAGGACTAGGGCAAAATAACTAAAGGTCAACTAGCTCTAGGAAAACGAATAGCCCTAGACAGATGTGATTTCTGCGCCCTTTTACAAAAACGGATCAGGGGCAACAGTTTATACAGACCTAAGGGCAGCCTTCCGTAGAGACCAGGGCCCTGCGTCGTCGAAACAAATAAATGAAACTGACTTTCTCTTACCTATGCTTCGTACATGAAGTGACTTGCTTCATTTGTTGATCAGAACGTTTCAAGCAAGCTTCAGTTGAAGTTGGCGGCTGTTTCAATTGACGACGGCAGAAAGTCAGGCACGATTTATCGACATTGACAAGGTTAACGTTAATATGCGTTGCATTGTAGGAATTGTTACTCAAATTCAATTCATTTGCATTCATAGTTGCTGGCCTTCTTCTGAATATTTGATAGAAAAGTAGAAATGAAAAGTTGAAACCGATAGTCATGACGAAGCGAACCGTTTCGCTGATGCTGACTGAAGGTAAAGTTTTGCAACATTTACTTAGAGGTACCAAGCACACAGGTAACAGCTACCAAACACACGATTAGAGGTGATGGATTTGTCCAAATCTCCTGCATACAGCAGATTTCTAGAGGTTTGACTCTAGGGAGAGGTAATCTAGATCTAGGTAATCTAGTAATCTAAAAGTCTCGGCAGGAATTCGTTTATTTCGATTGAAGAACTATCAGTGTAAGAGTGGTTTAACCCTTTAAAAGGCCGTGGCAATTAAATTGCCACCTATGAAAAATAGTTGTTTTGCGTCTATAATGACATCAATATTATTATAGAAGCAAAATAAAAAATTTTTGTTGGTGGCAATATAGTTGCCACTGCCTTATAAAGGGTTAAGATCCTTATGTATGTACATAGTGTATTCTTATCACCCTTGGAATCATCATAATAGGAAAAGCTGAGGAGTTGAGATCTTAAATATCCAATCTATACATATAAAGAAGGATTTCTGTCTGTCTGTCTGTCTGTCCATATGTTCCTTATAGAATCAAAAACTACTGAACCAATCGGCGTGAAAATTTGCATGTAGAGGTTTTTGGGGCCAGGAAAGGTTTTGGTGATGGTTAGAGACCACTCCCCCCACTAAGAGGGGGGGCTCCCATACAAATGAAACACAAATTTCTGCATAACTCGAGAACTAATCAAGCAAATGGAACCATATTTGGCATGTGGGTGTTTTTGGAGGCAACCATTTTTCCTATGATGAATCAGGACCCCTTACCTTTTTAGGATGGGGGGCTCCCATACAAACGAAATATAAATTTCCCCATAACTCTAGAACTAATCAAGCAAATGGAACCAAATTTAGCATGTGGGTGTTTTTGTAGGCAAGAATATTTTCTATGGAGAATTAGGACCCCTCCCCACTTTAGGAGGGGGGCTCCTATACAAATGAAAAACAAATTTCTTCATAACTCGAGAAATAATCAAGCAAATGGAACTAAATTTGACATGTAAGGGTAAGCGGGGCAAGACCGCCCACTTAAGCAAAACCACCTGTGTAAAAAAAAGTTGTGGCTCAATTTCTAATTTATCCGCTTTAAATGAACAATTGATCTATTACTTACATATAAAAAATAAAAATATAAATATTTGTAACGATTTTCTATTTTTTATCGCAGTTTGGAAACACATCCAAAAAATAGAGCGTTTTTTCCAGGCGGGGTGAAACACGCCCACCAACGGGGTAAAACCGCCCGCAGCGGGGTAAAACCGCCATAGCGTTTTTAGAAAATAGATTATAGATGATTCCTTAATGAAATTGAATAATTTTTCACATTGATAGGTTGCGAATAGAGTAAATTTTGGTTCGCAGTTCATTTTCTTGTAAATCATTAACTAATTTGTTTATAAATAAGTAATAAACCGTTAGGTGCATAGCAAGAAAAATATTTTAAATATGGCGACAAGGGTACACAGCTGTTGCTAAATTGATATTGCTATAAATTCAGAATTTGTGAACCGATTTGGATGGATCCGATGGCATTTGATTCGTGAGTTATTCTAATTTAAACAGAATAAATTACTTGGCCATCAAATGGCATACGGTCCTTACAATCCGTAATTCCGTAGAAGTGTCTAATGTGAGAAATAAAACTGCTGACAAAAAAGCAAAAAAAGCAAAGTCTAGGTGCAACATTCCGTTATCGAAACTTGACCTTCTGTTTTTTTATACGACAGACTTCGCAGCCAGCTGTTAGAGTGCAGGACAATTGCAGGGCCAGTGACTACGATCCTATTGACTCTAAAAACCTCTCCCAGTCGAGATTCGAACATACGACGACTGGCTTATTAGGCTAACGTAATACCTCAAAGCCAACTGGGAGGCCTTGTGAGTGACAATAATCTTGAAATTGATGCACTGGAGTATTTTCATTTAACGAGATTAATCGGGTTGGCCTATCTGCAGTAAATTTTTGTAGGTGCAAGCCTGGCCAGAAGGATCTAGTATTTTTTCTTACGAAATATGGGTATCAAAGCTCTTAGAATTTGTTCAGCGGGTCATTTTTTTGACAAGTGCTCTAATTGATCATTTTAGAACTGGGTGCTATAAGATCACGGATGTTAATTGACGATTATAGATAAAGCCTAGCGATACGGCCATGTCATTATGCCATAGCTGCAAGTTTCAAAATAGCCAATTAGAACTAATCTGTCCATATCGGTTCGAAATGACAAAAAGATTCACTTGACCCATTCTTATTTAGCCTAGGGTCCTCGACTGACTGTATCTGACCCACAGGAACCGATTGCGGAATTGCCAATTCGATTTATTTCACATAAAAAAATCACAGTCAGAATTTGATAGCCGTAGAGCGTGACATTCTTCCAAAATAAATAGTGCAGTAAAGGTGCTAAGTTTCAATCTTTTTAATTAATTATTTATTCATTAGTGCGAAAAATATTTATTGCGTCTTTGATCCCCGAATCAGTCTTATCTTAGCACCCGCAGAAACCATCACCTTGTTGAGCGCAGCTTTCATGAAACCATCGTCCACATTTAAAACATGTCGTCCAATTCTTTCCATCGTTTGAATCAGAAAATACATACCCACATTGGAAGCATAGTGAATCTAGTTCCGCCGGTAATGTCTTCGTGGGTTTTGATCTTTTTGTTTTTGGCTTTTGTGTTTTCTTTATTTCTTTTATAACTTTCGTTGCTTTCGCTGTCCTCAACGTCTCCCTGTAATTATCCGTAGTAATATCAGCTGCTTTTTGTGTAACTCGCTTTCGCTTGATAACTTGGGGACGAACCATTTTCGGCAACGGTAGAATATTCGCCGGAGAAACGCCAAATGAGTCCGAAAATCCTGCATCGATATTTTCTGCGATGGTTGGGTCCAATCTATTCAGCTCGTTCGTGCCTTCAACAATATCTTGTAAAGTTGCATCATCAATTTCGCATCGTTGGCCTGACGTTGGGTTCTCTGGATCTGGTGGTTGGTATGATACTGCTGCCAGTGCAAACATGTTTTCGTCGAATACGCTGGGATCTAATGGTACTAGGCCCGTCTTCCTGAAACCATTAATGGCAACTTCAACAGTGGCCGCTCTACTGAAAGCTGTTCTTACCAGACCAGAAACATCGTTTAAGCTTATAGTTTTTCCTGGTCTTTCTTGCATTAGCTTTTCTGCAGCATCGCTATAATAAACTTTGAAAGGCGCCATAAATGCGACGTCCAACGGTTGCAGCCTGTGTGTACAATGAGGGGGAAATACTACCACCGTGACGTAATTGGCCCGTGCTTTTTCTGTGAACGCGAGATTTTTGGTGTGGGAGGAATGTCCATCGATGAGAAGCAGCGCTGGGCAATCTTCCTTAGGACTTACATTTTTTAAGAAGTGGTCAAACCACATATTAAAAATTTCAGTGGTCATGTATCCATTTTTCGAAGCCACAAGCTCGGAACCAGGTAAAGCGCCATTTTTCCAGTGGTCACGCATCCGCTCCCGCGGAAATATCAAAAAAGGAGGAATGTATTGTCCTGTTGCGGACATACACAACGTTGCAGTGGCCGTTTCTCCACGCTCAGCGGAAGTAATTGCTCCGACCTGCCTTTTTCCCTTTAGTGCTGCGATATTCCTCTTTTTTGGTGGTACCTGCCAATAAGTCCTTGGAATTAATTTTTGCAATGGTAGAATATATGGTAGATTACTACTCACTGTTGTGATCGATGTTTCATCCGCATTCCAAATTTGCGATGGAGTAAATCCTTTCTGTCCGAAGATATTTTCAAGCATAGTGAAGAAATTGTTTACAGCTGGCTTATTAAAAGCATGCGCTCTTGCAATCGAAATAGCCTCTGGCTTCCGGAATGTGATAGAGGGATTGCGCTTAAGAAAACCTTTAAGCCAATCTTGACCAGCTTGTTTTTTGTCAACATTGAATGGGTGAGGGATTCGATTTCTTTCCGCCAGTTCAAACGCCAGGCTTCGAACATCACGCATATTAATGCCATAATACCTGCTTTCCATTTCCAGTAGATGGCGGGTTATTTCTTCTTCCTGCTTCGGAGAGAACACAGGACGGATTGAACCCAGTTTGTCAATCGGCGTTGGCTCGTTAGGCGTGCTCCAAGACTTCATACGGTCACGGAGAGTTCTTCTCGGTATACTATAGTCAATAGAAGCCTTTCGTACAGACATCCCATTGGTGATAGCAGTCACCGCAGATGTCAAATTATTTTGCGACCACTGTAGTCTACCGGTTTTGCGTTTGTAGTGTCGAGGCATCTACAAAAGTGGAAACGGAACTAAATTGCGAGGGTTCTTACACTTATTAAGGAAACAAAACTCACCTCGATGGCTGCCAGTGTACGAAAGAGGACGATTCTTTACACGCAGCATGCACGATTGCTGCGATCGACAAGGACGGTTGCTATGGTTATGAGCATGTTACTACGATTGTAACTAAACTAAACTATTTTAAGAATTTAAATTTCATAAATTTTCGGATTTTCTCGGATATCTCTTATTTCAAAAACTCATTCGTCATCGTTAATCGTTAGCTTTTTAACCATAACTAAAGATAAAAAATCATGAAGGATTTATCGATAGAAGCATGGTGAACCAGAAAAAAGACGGAAAATGCAGTTTTTCTGCAGTGTTGTGTCCCGTTCACTAAGTTATACAGTTTTTCTAATTTTTTATTTGAGTTCTCTACCCCCGCAGACATTTTTTGGAAACAAATACTCCAGACACATAATTTTGTTGGATAGCTGGGAAAATGTTTCTTACATATACATAAAAAATATTTATTGTATGATGCTTGGTTCAACAGTGATGAATTTTATAAAAGGCATTGTCCGAAAAAATTACAATATTATTAATGGAGTTTTCTAAGGAAAATTACAGACTTCGATTCTATAAAATATTTTTTCGTCCCCAGGTTGATACACTCCTTTGGCCTAAACCGTGAAACTATTCTGAAAAATCTCACACAAAAATTAGGTATGGCGGTTTTACCCCGTTCCTTGCGGGCGTTTTTACCCCCAAATGGGCCATCAGCATATTTCACTATTTAAGTCAACAAAACTGTATGAAAACTCGTCTTTCTTTGACACAGTCAAATGAAGACAGGAACAGAGATACGATATGCGTTAGATTTTTTAAAAAAATTTGCTTTTTAAATGTAATAAACCCTAAGTTCTGCTCGCGCAAAGTTATAAAAAACTGCACGATTATAATGAAAAATGTGTTTTTATTTATTTCAGCGATAGTTTACGCATTACCGCAGTACAAAGTATTGCAAAATACTCCGAAGGGATTATGTAATTTGTCTGTTATCACAGTTTAACATCAATTTGAATAAAACACTGTAAAATCAAGGTGGGCGGTCTTACCCCGCCGGGCGGTGTTACCCCGTTTACCCTTAAGTGGTTTTGGACGCAAGATTTTTTTCTATGGTGAACTGAGACCCCTCTCCTCTTTAGAAAGCTAGTTATGACCCATCTTCCCTTTAAGAGGGTGGGCTTCCATACAATTGAAAATGTCCTCTTATCTCGAGAACTAATCAAGCAAATGGAACCAAATTTGGCATGTGGGAATTTTAGATGGCAGAAATTTTTTCTATGGTGAATTACGACCCCTTCCCCTTTTAAGAGGGGGGCTCCCATACAAATGAAATACAAATTTCCTTATAATTTGATTACTACGATTTTGATGAAACTTGGCATACACATTGCGTTTGATGTGAGGAATGTTGTTAGCATGGTTTGAGACCTCTCCCCCCTCTAGAAGGGGGGGATCCCACACAAATGAAACACAAATTTCTTTATAACTCGGGAACTAATCAAGCAAATGGAACCAAATTTGACATGTGAAGGTTTTTGGAGGTAGAATTTTTTTTTCTATGGTAGATTGAGAAACCTCCTTCCTCTAGAGGGGGGGCTCCGATACACATAAAACACAAATTTTCCATAACTCGACTATTAATCAAGCAAATGAATTTGGGGGTTACTGGAGGCAGCATTTTTTTCTATGGCGTATTGAGATTCCTCTGCCCTCTGGAAGAGGGCAGGGCTCTCATACAAATTAAACAGAATTTTTTGCAATATTCAAAAAGTAATCGAACTCGCGAGTGTTGCCGTCCATACTAAAATATAAGATAAATTTGGAACAAAATTGTTAAGAATAAATCGGTGAAGCGTAGATAATGGGTCAAATTAAATAAAAGTAAGATAATATAATACTTATTTTAAAAAGAAAATTGAAGAGAAAATACATTAAATATGAAGAAAATAATGTTGAGATTACACTAAGTTTATGGTTTCTGATAAGTTTTCAACTGATTTCAATCGAACTGCGCTGATGTTTTATTACGATTTTGCCAACATTACCATTTTAAGGGTTGGTAATAAAACCCAAATTGTTACGTTGGGCTGCTCGACTCACACATGCTGATGCGTTGGATAAGAAATTTGCAGTATGAATTAGGAATATCTTGGTTTGCCAAAAGAAAGCTCTTGGTTGCAAGATTACAATTAAGCAAATCTTCAGCATTATGCATGTATCCCCTTTTTAGAATGGCGCAGCAACGTGCGCCGGGTCCTCCAGTATTCAATAAAATGACCATAATTAGACTAAAAGGATATAACAACGGGTGATATTGCTCTCACATCTAGCCAGGGGCGTAGCCAGAAATTTTGCTTAGGGGGGTTTTACAGAAAAAAATTGACATAGCCTACCTTAAGGAGTTTGTTCAGGAAATGGGGAATTATTTTCAACCATCATACGCTATTTTGGTTTATACTCCGGGTTCTTCATTTGACAAAAAAATCAAATTCATAGTAAAGAAGGTAAATGTTGAAATTGCGCCTCCCAGTTGACATCGTGGTCGTACGTTGTATATTCCAATCTTTTGCTGGGAAAGACTATTAGAGTCAATAGGATCGAGTCCCTTCTAGGCGCGGCAAAACTCGAGACAAGTTGATCCAACGAGCAAAATCGAAACGAGAGACTCAATTTTCAGTGAAGGGAGCGAACTTCTTGGCTACGCAGATGGCTTTAATATTGAAGGCCGAAACTTCGCAACGGCGGAAGCCATCCGCGCTAGCTGAAAGCGGAGGCTCGTAAGATTGGGCCAAAAGTAAATGCGTCGCAGTTCAATGGGATCGCTGGTGGCCGCGGTTAACGCAAATAAGGAGATCTTGCGGCGCATTAAACCAGAAATTCGAGTCTTCTTTGCCCTTCGTAAAACGCTTCCATCCGCTAGCAAACGATAGCCTCCGTATGATGCTGACAAAGTACATAACCCTTATTAGACCGGTAGTCTTTATGGATTTGACGATACTCAGACTCACGCAGGACATGCCCGCACTTGCGGATGATATTTGCGTGTATATGAATCACGAACAGCAGACACAACTTGGGGAGATTACCATCGGACATCTAGTGAAGCACACGGTAAACTACGATGGACCCGACAGTCATAAGGAAAACGGTTCTATTTAACAACCCCACCGGCACCTAGAACAGAGGGACCCTACGTGCGAGATGGCTCTACTATGTATATTTTATTCTTGACAGATACGTATTTCGCCTACGACTTGCAGGTTTTCGAACTCGAAAACAGACACTGAGGAATCTCAAAGCGTACCGTATGAATTTGGCTTGTACTGCTTCCAACCGGAGGACCAAATTCCAGTGATAAGAGCTCTAAATTACAACAGCTCTACGCGCGATTTCACGCACAATAGAGAAGTACAGAGTACGTAAAAAATATGAATCTTCAAATTCATTGGAGACTCTTACCAGGCAGATAATAGGCGAAATGAAATGCAACCTGGAGAAGATATTATCTGTCTTGTGCGCTCTTTAACGAATTCTGCTATTCTGCTTTACAAATAGAAAAACATTTATGCACAGAACGAATTGATTTATTTGATAGTTGTCGACGATTGGACTGGCAATGCGGCAGAAAGTCATTACTTGACATTTCAGGATGCTGATCACAAGCCAGTTTTTCCTGCACCAATCGACAAACAAATTCAAGAGCAGGGGTCAGTCCCGGCGTAGAGTGGTTTTTTTAATCCATTCTATTTACGTAAAAATTGTGATTTTGGTAAGTAAAACGGTAATTTTTACTTCAATATTTAATACGGTCTAGCGAAAAAGGGCCGACCTGGACCGATGTGATCTCAATTAATTTCGGAGGTCAATATATTACTAAACGGTGACCGGACGAGAGCCATAAATACGATAGCCATACGGACGGTTGCCATACGTACGAATGCCATATAGACGATTGCCATAATGTATGTTTGCCATAATAGACGGAAGCCATACAGACGAATGCCATAATGTATGTTTGCCATAATGTACGTTTGCCATAATTCATATTTTTGGTATGGAGGCCTAGAACTACACTTCGACCAGTTCAAAGCTTAAAGGACCAGCGCGACCAAGTCGCAAGAGGCCTAACTGATTCAGATTAAAAAAGCGGCTTTGCGAATAGACTTAGACAAATGTGATTTCTGCGGGGGGCAGCCCCCCCCCGCAGTGGCCGGCACTTCCGACGGGAGCCATAATGTACGTTTGCCATAATCCATATATTTAACGTTTCCTAGATGATTCAGGGCGAGCCGGCCGCAGGCAACGGCGAGTGTTCGCCGGTGACCCGCCGTCGGAAGTGCCGGCCACAGCGGGGGGGCAGCCCCCCCGCAGAAATCACATCTGTCTAGGTCTATTCGTTTTCCTAGGTTTACCGTCCTCTAGTTAGTTTTCCCTAGTCCTCGCATCGAGATAAACTTTTATAAAATAAAAGCGGCAAATCCGCTTTTTTTTGACTGAATAAATTGTCCGGTGTTAAGTCAGACCGAACCAAGCCGCAAAATTTAAAACAATGGGTTAATGACACCAAGCGACTGACAATTTCCCAAGCTACATTTTACTCTAATCAGCTTACATAAATATTACAGCCAGAGATATGAGATGATTTCGAAATATTGAAAACCAAAAACAATGCAGAGTAGCAAACGTTAAATTCGTTCTCAAAATCAGAAATTTGTTACTTGGTAGAATTTGACTTAGCACCGATCAACTAGGCCTCTTGCAACATGCTCATGCTGGTTCTTAAAACTTTGAACTGGTCGAAATGCTCTGGGCCATCATACCAAAAAAGCCGAATATATGAATTATGGCAAACGTACATTATGGCTCCCGTCCATTATGGCAAACATACATTATGGCATTCGTCTTTATGGCTTCCGTCCATTATGGCAAACATACATTATGGCATTCGTCTTTATGGCATTCGTACGTATGGCAACCGTCCGTATGGCTATCGTATTTATGGCTAATGGGGTGTCGTCTTACTAAACATTTATACAAAATTTGATTTGCTGCTTTTGAGCACTTTTTACGTTATTAACATTTGAAAATACCATATTTTTTAAGAAAAAATGCCTGTAACTTCCGAACCGAAGGAGATAGCAACTTGATTCCTTCAAACAAAATGTGCGTTTTCCATGCGTGTGAAAGTGCTCAGAAGGCATGATTTGTGAGAAATAAACACGAAAGAAGATATAAAGAAAAAACGGATTTTTTAGGACCACCCCGACCAAAAAACTTTAAATAGCTCCACCCCATCAACCATAAGAGATAGAACTTTAATTTCTTTGGTAAAGTTACTTAAAATTTAATGTTCTTTAACTTTGCTGAACATTTTATTCAGCCAACTTAAGCCATAAAAAAGTTTATATTTTGCACTCACTTACAATGATGGTCACCCTAATGTCATATACACCAAAAAATGCGGAAGTTAAAATAACAAATTTACTCCGAACATACTATATACCTAGGACTAACGGTTTTAGCGTAATTACTTTTGTCCACCTAGATTTGGGTTTCATCCCACGGTGTGGCGGTTAGCTGGGCACGTGTCCGGAATGCCCTACAAAAGATTAGCCAAAACTATTTTCAGAAGAGAACCAGCAAGAGACCGTAGACTTCGGAGCAGACCACGGGGCATACGATGTACGTTCAGCTGGTGTTAAGGTGAGAGAATGACCCACAGTACTGGAGGACCATAATTCGTTTGGCGCAGAATCTTCTTAGGAACCAAGAAGCTGATGATTTCGAGGTTGCCAGCTTTGCAGATGATCTTGTCATGAATTGGAGGATCTTTTTCGTCACATGAATATTCTGAAACTTTTCAGGATAAGATCCGGCCAAGTATAACCGGAGATTGGATAAATCAGGAGGATAACTATGATACTCCTTAAAAGTATGAAACATCGCGCTCAAACTGAGGAAGGGAAGTTCCTGAGGGGGGCTCAACGATATTTCGTACCGGTTTACGAACTGCTACTGGAACCTAAGGCACTATAACGAAAATATCACTGTCAAAAGGACTATGGCCACTGTGCATCTGTGTAGATTATCTCCGTTACTGGACAACCGAGGAGTTCTAATCGTCGACAGCCGTTTGTGCGCGGCGCCAAATGCAATCAACGGCTTCAAATACCCGCTAGTTCTACCGCGAAAGCACTATCTGACCGACTTGGTTATAAATACCTACCATCGCAAGTTAGTACATAGAAACCGAGTGTGCCATCGGAGTTCTGTAAGCTGGCGATTCGTCGATTCCTCGCTTGTCGAGGGATATCAGATGAAATCGACACCGGCAATGGTTCGAATTTCCCGGGTGCTAGCCGAGAAGAGAGAAGAGCTAGTCGACACGTTCATCAATGCGAGCATCAAGTGGGTTTTTAACCCGCCAGCTCAGCTGCACACTTTAGAAGAAGTTGGGAGCGACTAGTTGGGAGTGTGAAAACGGCACTCAACAGGCTGTTCAGCTTACGGAATCCAGACAACCAGATGCTAGCAACGATTCTCGTGGAAGGAGAGTCTATCATGAACTTATTTGATACTTTTCTTACATTTATATTTATTAATAATAATCTTCGGAAGCGGTATCTGAAACTGTCATTAGAATAATTAAAATCAAAATCAAAAAGACTTAATACATAGCTCTAATTGGCTCATTTTGGCCGTACTCAGTTCGTCGGAGGTTCGGACGAAGAAATTCTACGCTTCGAAGGGCACGTGGAGTGGCAAATCGATTAGAGCGAGGATGTTTGGAGAGTCCAATTCGCCCAGTAAAACCAGTTTCCTGGTGAACAGATATCTTGCAACGTTTCTCCTATTGCTGAGAGTTTCAATGTTGAGTAGGTTGCAGCGGTCTTAATACGGCGAAAGCACCAAAGGATTTCACCTGGGTCGAAATCCCAAAGCAAACCGTAAGAATTTTGCTTGTGCTGCTTCCAACCTGGAGGATCAAATTCCAGTCAAAAGGGCTCTAAACTACAGTAGCTCTACGCTAGGATAGAACGCACAATAGAGAAGTACAAGAGACGCAGGATCCTCGTAGAAGAACAGCACGATTAAAACTGAGCCAGGTTAATTTATGAATTCGCTAAAAGAATTTCCCATGTGAAGTGAAATTTGTGTAGGGCATTATTTGTCTTTTGCACTCTTTAACGAATTCTGCTTTTCTGCTTTCCAAACATAACAAGCTGTTTAAGCTGGCAACACCGTTTTAGGCACAGAACAAATGTTTACAATAAATAATGAATACTTATACTGACAGCATGAGAACCGACAGTAATGACAGCATGTTTGACTTGCTTTATATCGCACAGTGAAAATCATAGGTTGCTGCGTTTAGCGCTGGCGCATTTTCTAAAAAGCGAAATGGTTTCTTATCCTAATGACAAAGCTGTTTCGTACGAAGCACAGTCAATAAAAAAGCAAATTTCAAATTTCAGATTCGATAGCTAATTAAGAATTCAATGCAAGAATGCTGTTCGGAATTCGTTCATTTTTATGCTCACCTGATGATTTTTATCACCTAATTTACATAAACACGTAAGTGTATGGGAAGCTTGAAAATAGTTTCAAATGTTAGAAATCTAATTTTAGTTCCTTGTTCGACTATATCCAACAAGTTTTTGCTTCAGAGCCAGGACTAAAATGATGGATGATGGGAAGGCTTGACATACATCCACTAACGGACGCTATTTTCACTACAAACACACCCAGCAATATTTCGCATTTTCGCTGGCGAAAATTACGAACGATTTACCTAAAGCTGCAGCTATCTAAATGCCGCAATTTCAGAAAATAACCACCTTCAGAAACGGCAAAGATTATTCCTCCACCACCACCACGACGGTTTCAACCCCCCGCACAAATGAATTTCTCGTCTCGATCAAACAGAAAACCAGGGTTGAACTTTTCGTCGTAAATCCCTTGGAACTTGTCAGCCACTTTTTGAAGTACAAATTTGTCCCAACATCACCGAAGTCACCGAGATGCGCCCCTGAAACGAACGTATGGAGGATCGTCTCCTCCTCCTCCTCCCCCTGCTGGTGGACGCCCTAAAGATTTCATTCAACTTTGACCCGCTTTTCTTTATTTTCACTTTTTCTTGCTCCCTTTTCCGACCTCACCGGTCGACCGACCGACCGACCGGTAGGCAGTACCTATATTTGAAGAACCAACAAAGTCCAGTCAAGCGATTCGCTGTTACACTTCTAATAAACACGGAGCCGAGTTGAGCCACAAGGAAGGAAGGCGGGGAAGGGTGCCTAGACGCGATTGCAAGTATTTTCTGATTTCTGCCGACCACCCCGACGATGACGACGACGACGACGACGCTTTCTGGGGAACGAACGGACGGCCCCGCGCAATTTAAGGGCGTAAGTATATGCTAGCTAGCCATCAACCATCCAAGTTGGCCGGTCAAATAGTTTGCATGTTGTAAGCTGTCTATAAGTAGACGGAAAGTAAAGGAGGAAATGTCGTGCAGTGATTGAGCGTCTCTCGCGTCGTCGCCTGCTTTGCCGTCTGAAAAGCGATTGAGAAAGTTGAAACATAACTCTGGAAACGGTGACTAATAGAAAAGCTCAACACTTTATGGATTCGTACTTTGAATGTCGCCGCTGCTGTTGACAATTATGAATGACCGGATATAATCCTACCGGAACTTTGCTGTTGATTGTGTTCTGCACCTCCGGGCACGTAATCCTCACCACTTTAACTCACAACATTGTTTCACAAGAAAGAAATACAAAACTTTGTTTCACTTAGGAATCACTAAAAAAAAGCACATAGTCAACATATTCTCATTCCGCAGTTAGCCACACTGTTACGACGCATCGGAATAATCCAATTAACCTCCTTTAGTCAAAGAACTCGCCCCTGCACTCACACCCACGTACACACTGATCCACGCGTTCCGAACCGCAAATCACCCGAGAAACCGCAGAACAGAACTGCACTAATCCCTGCAAAAAGGGGTTCACAACAAAAACACAACGCAACGAGCACCCGGTCGAGGGAACCGTCAAGTCCGAACCGTTCGCTTTCCGAGCGACTTCTGACCGCTGGTCCTCGCAGGACATCACTTTTTCTAATCGAGCCGCCGGTCACTCGCCATCAGCCGCCCTAGCATGGAATCCAGAACGGAAGTGCCGCTATCGGCTTCGTACTTGATCCACTTTGATCCGAAGCGACCGCATTGTGAACTTACTGCTTTGCTCCCTTCGGGGCGGGCACCAAAATCTGGCAGGAATCTGTGTCAACGGAAAACACGGGGCTAGCTTGCTTGCTAGCAAATGAACACCAACCGGTGCGCGGTGGTACCATGGCAACCGGGCTTGACCAAAACAATTCTTCGGGATTCGTTCGTACGGCTGTGGCAGGCCGCCGTGTGGTCAGCAAGCAGCGGCCTACTGCTATCATTACGAACAGCACGCGTCCGGCAACGCCGATATGCATCGGAATTCCGCCGCGCACTCACGCTGGGTCTTCCCTGGCGAGAGCCGAAAATTGGTTGTTTTAAAATGTTTCATCATAAAATCTGCGTCCGTCGGCTATTTATCACTCCAATGAGCGCGAGTTGTTCGTTTTTTTATGGCAGAGCAACTTCGAACAAGCGGAAAATTTTCTTATTACTTTCAATGAGTGGAGTTAATAAATTGCTGTGCGAAGAACGAAACAAAATGAAGATAATCCAGCAGGCAGGCAGAGCGTCCAGGCAGGTCATCATCATCGCTCCCCCGAAAAAAAAAACTAACACAAAAAAAAAGTCTTCGAGTGCAGCCCTCACATGTGGTCACTGTGGATGTTCCACTGCTGAAAGCAGTCGTAAAAGGAAATAAAAGAATAAACATACTGTCCCACCTCTACCTTGTGTACGGGTACGATGTGCTGTGGTCAGGCCGGCCAGCCGGCCGGCCAATGGCCGCATCGAATTTGGCTGCCCGGGTCACTTCGTTCGGGGCAAAACGGTGCTGGTGAAGGTTGAAGTACATCACGGGAAACGGATTTATGGCCATTACAATGTTCGCACGCAACTTCGAAACTCGCCGCCGCCTGCGCCTGCTCACCATTATAAGAGTGAACTCAAACTGCAAAAGTTGAACGCGTGAAGCGCGGTTGACCGCAAGCAAGCAACCGACGACGATCTCACAGCACAGCACAGCAGGCCACGCACGTAGCGTCGCGTTGCGGGCTTGACGAAATCTTCCACGGACTGCTGCGAAAGTTGCTTGCACAACATGTTTATTTTTCACTGCCACAATATTATTAATGTAATGTTGTAATGTGTAAACTTCTTTTTCGTTATTGTGTTGTAAGGTGGTAATTATAATCACCACTTAGCAAAGGTAAGCGATAAGCCCGCTACGCTGCGAGTGACCTTCAAAGTGTGTCGGAAATCGTTATCGCTAGAACGGAAATGGCTAACGGCATCACCCGCGGTAAGTTGTACCTAGCTAGGGGCTTGGCTATCTTTATTTTAGATACGAACCTTGAGCCCGATTTCCTAATACATCCGGAGACGTGATTACGGGTTAGATTCAATGGAACTGATTCACGCATGCGATGTTTTCGGGAGAAGGCCACTGTCAAAATAAACAGGAATGATACAATCGGTTGAACAAATAAAGGCAAAATAAATTGTGTCAAGTTCGTTTTGTTTGAATTTCGGAAACGCAAAATTAGATAATTCTATGGCAAATAACGATAACAGCATTGAATTTCTAATCGAATTACCTGGAAATTAGAATACTCACCATTACCATAGACAAGAATAAGAATAAAACTCACCAATATCTGCTGGTGACACATTCTCCACAGGGGTAGACTCGACTTTTGAATCAATTTTCGCGACCCATCTAATCAATTTTGTCTTAAAAGCACTCATCCGATTAGGTAAAATTTCCACAGTTAGTGAGAAGGTTAAAAAAATGTGTCAAATTTCGCTGTAACGTCACGCCATATTATTCCTCAAAGAAGGGTTTTTGCACCTGATTTGTAACGAAAAACAAAAACTTCTATAGACAATTCAATGATCTATCAAAATCTATAATGATATTTAGGATTGATAGGACTTCAAAAAAGTTATTGAGAAGAACCTATCACAAGTCTGAACAAAATACGTGACGTTGACCACCAAACAAAATACTACCTACATCAATGCATCCGTCAGCCCTAATTTGAGAGTTAACCCGAGTCAAGGGGTTTCCAGTAAGCCATCGCTGTCGCTCGTTCGAACTCAGTAAGGGATTACCGCTACTATTCAGTAAGCTTAGGCTGGCCTCTCCGGCAGTGGTCAGTCGGTTTCGTGATTCGGCCAAATAGGAGTTCGCCCTTTCGTGATACTAACACAACTAACTAACTACAACAACAACTAACAGGAGTCGGTAAACCTAGGAAATGCGAATTAACCTAGACCGATGTGATTACTTCGGAGGAAGGTTGCCCCTCGAAAAGTCATAAGATGCCATAAGAGTCAGAATGATGCCAAAAGGCCGTTATGCCAAATGTTTTTTTCTTCCTGATTGTCCCTTATGTCTATGCCAATGTTTTTATGGCAAACGACATTATACTAAACAGCATTTTGCGAAATGAATTTACATTAAATGCGTTCCGGTCCGGTTCCGGTTCTCAGTGTACTGTGAAGGAGCGATGGTTGGGTCAAGAGCGTGTTCATAGAAAATACCTAGCGTTAATTATGCCTATCGTCCATTATGCCTAACGTTCGTTACGATTAATATGCCTTAAATCCGAAATGCCTCACGTCACGCACCCGTTAACCCATCGAAAAACTGTCTGAATAACGCTGATGGATGCGTTGATAGAGAATTCTATTTTGCCCGTTAGCCAAAATACGCAAAGGTCGCATGAAGCAGAAGAAATTTTCTCACATTTACTTATGAGTCCTACGATGACCCTCGCTGGCTGTTTTTTCTTTGTGTCGGTGTCTTTCTTTGCCTGTTTTCCTTTATTCTTTTCCGTTTAACTTTCACAGCCTTCTTTGCTCATATTCTACTTTCTCCGTATGATCCTCTCTCTCTATCTGCATCTCCCTCTCGCTATCTTTCTTTATTTCTCCTTATCTTTCTTTATCTTTCGTTTCCATTCTCCTTTCCTAATCGTTCTTCTTATATCTCTCTTTTACCTTATTTTTTTTAATTTTTGTTTTGATTGTTTTTCTTTTCATCACTTTCTTCCTCTATCTTTAGTTTCTTATAACTCTTTCTTTATTCGTCTATCCTTCTTTTGTTATCTTTTTATCTGATTATCTTTATCTTTTTCTTTACTATCTTATTATTATCTCTCTATAAATTTTCCTTTTTTCTAACTCTACCTTTTGACTTTCATTTTTCCTGCTCAATCTTCTTTCTTTCTCTTTCTCTTTGTCTATTTTTCTGTTACCTTTTTCTCTTTATCTCTGGCTTTATCCCTCTTTCTTCATTTTTTAACTATTTTGCTATCTCTTTTCCTTTACCTCTTTATATTCTAGTCTCCCTTCCTATAGTTATTCATCTCTCTCCTTCAGAGTTGAGCTAGTTAGCATGGTTTTTGTACTAGAGCTTATTTAAGATAAACAGAACGATTGACCACATGCGTGGAAGAATTTTCTCGTTAAATGAGGTCCTCTTTAGGATTGGGCGATACCGTATCGATACCCGCGATATCGATACTCGAAGGCCGATATTTCGATATATTTCATCGATACTTACGACGTCGATATTATGATAAATCGATAATTTCATCCCGATACTGTTTTGATAAAGCGGGATATGCAGCTGAAAAAATATAGACTAAAACTAGGCCAGGAAAGGCTGAAAAAAACAATTTTTTAGGGTTTTTTCTCGTGCTGTTTTCTTTTCAGGTAACTACTAAGCTTAAGCGGGGTACGCTGCTGAAAAGAAAACAGCTCAAGAAAAAATCTTGCTATTTACCGAAGAAATTTTGACAACTCCAATGCAAGCAACCACCTGTCATTTTTTCTTGTGGTAATAATTGCGCCGGATATTATTCCGTACGGAAAAGTGACGTTTTAATTCACCTGCATGTAAAACTGCGCCATCTGAATGTGAAATAATATTTCTTATGAAGTGCGTACTGCTTAAGAAATCGTAAACGAAATCGATTTCTTGAGCATTTCTTGTCCTATCTTTTTACCCATTACTTTTCAGCAGCGTACCCCGCTTTAATTCTCAAATTTACTTTATTGGAAACTAGCTGACCCGACAAACTTCATATTGCCGCAAATTAACCTGTGTTGTCAAGGGGTCGGACACTCAGCACATAGTGCCCCGGCACTGCAGAGATATTAAACGGCACACCTCTAAAGCCTTATAAAAATAACATTTATAGGGCTTTATACACCTCCGGTTCAATTTTACATATGAAATGGGAGCACTGCCAGTTGTCAAAATCATCTCGCACGGTTGCCAGATCTATCAGATTTTAACGAATCTAACAAATCTTGCAGTTCGGCACTTTCGGTACAGCACCGGCACAGTTCGGTTCGTTTCAAGTCGCCTAACATAAAAACGGCTGTGCCGAGTGACCGACCCCTTGTGTGTTGTACATAAATCATGAATCACGGATGATCTTTGTCACAATCTCGAGTTTTGCAAGCCCCCCAGTGGAAGGCGCTTCCGACGGCGGGTCACCGGCAACACTCGCGACCGTCTCGTCCTGAATGATCTAGTGTTACTATAGATAGTTTTTGTGGTCTTGTATTGACTAATGTTTTATGGAAGAGTCTCGAATTTCTCGAGTTCGATTAGTTTTTGAGTTTCGCAAAAATTTCTGTTTTATTTGTATGAGAGTCCATATCCCCCTACCACAGGGGTGAGAGGTCTCTAACTATCGTAAAATAAATTCATGACTCCAAAATCTCCCACATGCCAAATTTGGTTCCATTTGATTGATTAGTTCCCGAGATAAGAGGAAATTTGCATTTCATTTGTATGGAAGCCCACCCTCTTAAAGAGGAGATGGGCCATAACTCGCTTTCTAAAGAAGAGAGGGGTCTCAATTCACCATAGAAAAAAATCTTGCGTCCAAAACCACTTAAATGTCAAATTTGGTTCCATTTGCTTGATTAGTTCTCGAGTTATGAGGAAATTTGTTTTTCATTTGTATAGGAGCCCCCCCCCCTCTTAAAGTGGGGAAATCCATAGAAAATATACCATAGAAAATATTCTTGCCTACAAAAACACCCACATGATAAATTTGGTTCCATTTGCTTGATTAGTTCTCGAGTTATGAGGAAATTTGTATGGAAGCCCCTCCTTTTAAAGAGGAGAGGAGTTATAATTCCCCTTATAAAGAGGGGAGGGGTCTCAATTTACCATAGAATAAATTCTTGTCACCGAAAACACCCACATGCCAAATTTTGTTCTATTTGCTTGATTAGTTGTCGAGTTATACAGAAATTTGTGTTTCATTTGTATGGGAGCCCCCCCTCTTAGTGGGGGGAGGGGTTTCTAACCATCACTAAAACCTTTCCTGGCCCCAAAAAACCTCTAGATGCATACTTTCATGCCGATTGGTTCAGTAGTTTTCGATTCTATAAGGAACATACAGACAGACAGACAGAAATCCTTCTTTATAGGTATAGATGACCTCGGCACAGCCGTTTTTATGTTAGACGACTTGAAACGAGCCGAACTATGCCGATTTCGGTACAAGTGCCGAACTGCAAGATTTGTTAAATTCGTTATAATCTTATCGATCTGGCAACCGTGCGAGATGATTTTGACACCTGGCGGTGCTCCCATTTCATATGTAAAATTGAACCGGAGATGTGCCGCTTGATATCTTTGAAGTGCCACGGCACAATGTGCTGAATGTCCGACGCCTTGGAATTGACTCTTAGGTAAAACCTTGAACAATGTCACTTACATGTTTAACGCTTATTGAACAGTAAGTGCGTACGATATGCGATTTTCAGCAATTCAAAACTGACCAGAGAGCACATAGAGTAGTATTGGGCGTTGAAGGCATTAACAAAGACTTTCCAGCTTTTTACGCGCCATAATAGCGGTGAAAGTGGCAGAGGTGGGACAGAGATCGAGCAGAGCTAGAACCGGAAAGGAGCAACTCCCGGTGGAACTCTGCAGGAATGGCCAAGAACCGCCAGCAACGACACATCACTGGATGGTTTCAGGGGTTTGGGAGAGAGCTGCCGGATGAGTGGATTGAGGGTGTGGTTTGTCCCATCTACAGAAAGGGCGATCGGATAGATTGCTGTAATTCCCGCAGCATAACGCTGGTCAAAATCACCAACAGTTACGTCGTCTATCCCCGGTGGCTGGAGAGTTCGTAGGGTAGTACCAGGTGGGCTTTTGAAGGCCCGTGCTACTACGGATCAAATTTTTACTCTTCGGCATGTCATCTAGATGTGTCGGGAGTACAACCTATCATATTTTTGTGGATTCCGGGGCAGCGTACGATTCAGTCGAGCGTGAACAGCTGTGGTGCGGTTTTTCATACGAAGCGACGTGTCCGAAATAGAGATGTACTAGAGCGAGTGATGTGTTGCGTGCGTGTTTTGGGGGCACTCTCTTTGCTTAACATGTTTTTTATTGATTAATTTTTATGAATCCCTTTTTTGAGTAGCATTTCCTAATTCCAGAATGCCGCCTTAAATAGTATCGATAAATCTAATATCGATGCTTCACGAGCGATATATCGACGGTATCGATAAAGCGGTGGATTTGATATTGATATTCAATTATCGATACTTTCGGGAATTTTGCCCAATCCTAGTCCTCTTCATTGTTTTAGTCATAAGCACTACAATTACCTCTCAGTTTCTCGAAATCATCAGCTGCATTTTTCTTCCTCGTCTTATTTATTTCCTCTGGGATGCATGTTTTCTTTCTCTGCCTTTTTTCGTTGCTTTTTACTATCTTGTTCTTACTCCGCTTTTTTCTCACTATTTCCTGTCATCTGTTTTCTGTCTTATCTTCCTCTGCACTGCTGCTTTGCTTACTTTCTTTGCCTCTTACTTATTTGTCTTTTCTTTTTTTCTCAACTCTTTTTTCGTTTTTATTTCTCTACCTTTAGTTTCTCTGCCTGTTTGCTTTCTTTTTTCGATCTCTACAATCTCTTTTTCTCTGAATCTGCATTTTTTGTTTGTCTGCCTTTTTTCTGCTCTACTTACTTTCATTGTCTTTCACTGCATTTTTGCTGCTTTCTTTGTCTTTTTCTTTTGCGTTTTCTATTCATCACCTTTTCTTTAGGTTTCTCTGCCTACCTTTGCCTCTTTGCCTGTTTTCTTTCTCTGCATTTTGTCCTGGTCTAGGAAAAGGAAGAATCTTTTCTTTCTGGCAGAGACTTTCTACTTTCCTTTTCCTCTGCATTTTTATCAGCCATACCTTCTCTCTCTCTCTCTATCTATTTATCTATCTATCTATCTATCTATATATCTATCAATTTCTATATCTCCATTTATTTTTGTCTATTTCCCTCTCTCTTCTCTCTATCCGTCTCACTTATTTTATCGTCTCTCTTTAACTCTTTCTCTATATTTATCTCTCTTTCCCTTATCTATTGCAAAAATCGTCCAAATCGGGATCGAAACGTTGGCGTAAAACAAAATTTAGCATCTACTATAATTTAATGACCGAACGACCTTTTTTTCCTAGCTTTTCCTAGAACAGGAAAAAAATGCAGAAAAAGAAAAAAATGCAGTAAAAGAAAAAAATGCAGAGAAAGAAAACAGGCAAAATTTACAAAAAAGTTAGAGAAAAAGTAAAAAAAGATAAACAAAAAAGGCAAAAAAAGGACAGAAGGATGAAAGAGAAAGGAACACGACAGGGGATGTCAAAAAAGTTGAGAAAGTAGAAATTAAATGCACAAAAAAGGCAGAAAAACCAAAAAGGCATAGAGAAAAGGTAGAGAAGGTAGAGCAACAAAAAAGGTAGAGATAGAGATCAGGCATTGCAACAATATAGTAAAGAAAGAAAAATGGAGAGAAACAAAAATGCAGTGAAACAGAAAAAAAATTAAAGAAGGAAAAAGAGAACGTAGATACAGAAAATAAAAAGAAAAAGAAAAAAGGCAAAGATAGGAGGAAGTATAAGAAAGATAAAGAAAGAAACCAGGCAGAGAAACAGCATAGGCATAGAAAGAAAAGGTAAAGAAACAAAAGAAAGAAAAGGTAAAGAAACAAGAATCTTTTCTTTCTGGCAAAGACCTTCTATCTTTTTATGCTTTCTACTCTTGCTGCCTTTTTTTTTCTCTGCTTTCTTTTCTACCCTCTTGTCTTAGTGAGCCTGTTTGTTTTCTTTGCTTTTTCCATCCTCTGTCTTCGCTTTTTCCTTCTTTTCATCTCTGCATTTTCCTTTCTTTGTTTCTTCATCCCTTTTTTCAGATTCTCGGGCCATTTATTTTTCCGTCTGTGTCCTCTATTTCTGAACCGTTTTTGTTTTTTCACATTTTTCTGCTGCCTCTCTCTCTCTCTCCCTTCACCACTTCTACTATTTCTCTACTTACTGCATTTATAACACTTTTTCTTTATTTATCTGTTTAATTATTTCTTTCTGCATCCCTTTGCTTTATGTCTCTCTCCTTATCTTTTTTCTTATTCCATCTATTTCTTTTTTCCCTGTCTATTCTTTGCTTTCTTTACATTTCATTTTCTCAAGTTTTTATTTCTGATTTCTTCTCTTTTCCCCCTTTTTTATCTCCCCTCTTCTTTATATTTTTCTTTCTCTTTCTCTTTTTCTCACTCTTATTTCTTTTGCTCTGTTTTATTTCCCTTCGCCAATTTGCTAAAAACGAAATAATTCTCAGTTAGAAAAGAATTGCCTACGAATTTGACGTTTTGGAATCACCTTTGAGAGTGTTTCGAACCGAAACAGTACTTTTAACTTGCTTTCCCATGATTACCACCTGTAATCTAATCTAAAAGTGTCAAAACTTATCCATGACTTGCTGTGATAAAAATCAAAAAACTAACCTTTTTATAACGACAATCATTTCGCTGAATGGATGGAATAGTGGATGAAAGTAATGAAATCAAAAATGTTTCATAGAACCCCACAGCAGCGGGACAATACGCAGAGGAAAGGGGGAAGAGCGGAAAATTAGGTAAGGACGGGTCATTGAAGCAACACTTTAAAAGTTCGTTGTTTGACATTTTTGCCATGCAGGGAAATTCGCAGATAGAAACACGCTATAATGGGATCCAATTATAATCGGATTCTTTCTCGTCTCGTTACAAAGGTCAGTACTTGAAGGTTGGTCTAATTTTTTTGTGTTATTGGATAGAGGCATATTTTCTTCGAAAAAGTTGTATAAAATTTAAGAGCAATCAACTTTGCTAAAGAAATGGCATTTCTGTCTCTATCGGATGTCGACTTTCTAGGCATTTTTATCTAGGCAATGATTGTCTACATCGAAACACTCAAAACAAACGTTTTTTTCAAAAGCCACAAATTTCTAGGGCATCTCTTTGCATGTTTTTGCAGCGTCACGACCCTACAGGTGGAGACGTGAAATCAGTGTTTCACCGCGAAACTCAGGTCAAGTAATACCCACCCACCCATATTAGAATACGACAAGCATATATTTTCTATATTTTGCATGCGCCGTCAGCTCAGTGCATGCGCCCTGTTAAACCGCTAAATAAAACAAAAAAAGGGGTGATTTTATAAGTTTTGAAAACGAAAGAAGAACAGTTCATTCACAGAACGCTTTATAAAGATTGAAACTATTAAAAAAACTATTAAAAGCTACGCTAGCCATACTTATGTCTCCTCTTGCCCCATGCGATCCTTGGCTTGGCTTCTGAAGTTAAGGTAGAATAAAGCTTATTCAATTGCGATAACTATGTAGGAAAAGGTCCTAGAGTTTTCAAACTTCTGCAATAACATGTGTTTACTATGCTTCGATAGTTACCCAGAACAATGCATTTTTGTAAAATGCAGCTAACAAAAGTCAAGTACGAAAAACTAATTTGTAAGGAACTTCTAAAGAAAGTGCTCGATAACTCTGCACTCGATGGAGATACAAAGTCTATTTCGTCAGTAAAGTTACTTATTTATACGTTTTCTACAACCTTGTTGAAGAAATCATGTCCCTCTTTTAGTGTTTTCTGACACAAAGCTAGTATTCATGCGAACAAAAGTTCCGAAGACACTATATTGCTAAAATGAAAGCAAAAGATGTTAGGGAAAAAATGTATTCCACTTTTTCCCGTTGGGACTACAAGCAGTGCAGCGCAAAGTCAAAGTTAACTATCAGGACGTGGAGGAGGAATTGCTTACCGAATGCTTAGAAGAATTATTAGGTCGGCTTAGCAAATTTTTCTCCAAAAGAACTACGTTGCGAGTTCCCAAAAAGTATGTAAAGGGGCCCTTAAAAAGATAGTCGAACGTTTCTTTAACTAATGCAGAAGACGCTTTTGGCAGGATTGACTTGTAAAGATGATTTCTACCTTCAGGGGGTAGAACGGAGATTGTCAAGACACACTTGACTCTGGCAACAAATCAGCAAGTACTATTCCTAAATTATTGCTCAAAAGCAGAAATCTAGAAGCAGACCTCTAAAAACGGCAACCAATCCAATTAAAGGAACAGAACAAATAACAAAAAATAATTCCATTTCGATGAACTTTTCCAACATACCTCTGCATTTAAATATAGATCATCTGAACCCGAGCAGCTAAAAGTTCGTACTCACTATCTGAACTGAAAAGAAAATCTTGCTTCGAGTATTTTCTCTAAGTAAATAACGTCGGCGTCGACGGTCGGATGGCGACGACCAACAACGGATGAGCTATAACACTATCACCAGCAGCGCCCAAGGTCACGTCGTCGATCATAGGCAAATGTTAGGACATTCATTTAGAAATAAATTCATTCAACAATCAGAATCACTTTCGGCAAAAGTGCTAAAAGGTCGGTTCGGTCATGTTCGTAACTAGTTCACGATCGCACGATAACCGGGTGCACCGAATAACGGTATTTTACGCTACCGCCATCCGTGGTCATCCGCCAAGACGAGACAGCGAGCGTATTGCTGTAGATTTGATTTCGATGGTTAGCCGCCATTTGCAATCAAATTGCCGCATTTTTGCCACATTTCTGCTTGTAAGACAACCGTAAAAGGTGGAAAATAATGCCAGTTTATTTGCATTATCGTGTAAAAAAGTCACCATATCATGTTGTTGAACAAAAATTTACATACCTACCAAGCTTAAATAATTGGCAGGTTGATGACAGGAATTGGCAGGAACAAAATGATGAAATAAAATTAAGTATGTTAAAAATAAAACATACCAAAACTTCCCGGTCGATCCATTTTGGTGATCCAGCTCCATATTCATCGCTATGTTACGGAAAACTGTAACTATCATTCGGCAGGAACCACACAAAAAGAAACGTAAGCTGGGACATTTTGAAGCCATTTTCTTTTGAGCTCCTACCGATACTACTATCTTAATCAGATAGCGATCGGATTAAGAAGCCGATACCGCTTCACGTAACTCCACACACTTTAAACACTAAGTTCAGCAACACTGCAAAAGATTTTCACAATATTCTAAGATACCTCTTGGTTGAAATAATAATTTTAATTTTCTTTCAATTAACTCATAGCACTAAATGGCGGTAACCGACGCCTTGAACAAGAATCGACGAACTGACACAACCCCGCAAGCCACCGTCGCGCCGTGGCGCGGCTTGATCACGTACACCACGCACTGTCATCCGAAAATCCGAATCCGAACCCGAAGACAAGCCAATACCAACTGATCGCCGATCGGTAGAATGCCCGCTGGATTGGGCAAAATGAATGCTAAATTCCGGCTGCTGTTGAGACTGGTCGTGTCGTGGATGGTGTGCACACCGATTAACGGTACTTTACTGTTCGACCGTTTCCATCATTTCCATCGATGACACCCCTCGTGTGACAGAAAAATATGGCATCAAAGAAGGCGCATGCAATGATTCTACATTCTAGTTGTTGGATGAACCGTACGATCATGAATGAATTCTATAGTTCGTGGACGTGGACGTTCATTGTTGTTACCGATATGAAATCATTGAGGGATGTATGGGACACAGTGAAAGTAAACGACTCTTTCTTCCATGTGTATGGAAATAATGCGAAATAGAAAAACACCACGATTGCCAGTTGGTGAAACCATAGGGTAACGGAGGTATTTGGGCCCGCTTTAGGAGGTCGTTGTACAATGTTCCAAAATAAAAGAAACTTTGCTTCAATATACAACAAGTTCTATACGTAGTTAGCTCTTGAAAAATTCATGTAAATCTCAGAAAAGTTAATTGTTCGGAATTCTAAGAGACATAATTCTTAGAAAAATGAGTAAATATTGTTATGGAAGCACATTTTCTCAGCCATCCAAGGAAAAAATATGAGGAAAAAATTGCGTACTAAATTTTCCACGGCGTTGGAAAATTCCAAAACAAAAAGGTGAACAAATTATGTTATATTTCATAGATAAATATTTCTTTCCTGGCCGTCAATTCCTACTCCTTTAGTAATAAAAAAAAATCAAAACAGTACTAGTGGTTGGTTGAAAGTTACATGGCCTTTTGATAATCGTAACTCACGGGAACTGGTCGCGCCTGTTCTTGAACTCCTTAAGAGAGCAACCAGTTCGGTAGGAATTTCGCGCAGTTTACTTACTTACGTACTTTCCAGCAAGCAAAACGACCAACAAGCTTAAGGAGCACAATTGGGAGGCCGTTCTAGTTATTTATAGTTTTCTTTGAACCAGCTAGCTTACTCGGACGAACAAAACAGATTAACTCAAATTCTCACACAGGAAACTTGAACAGGAATTCCACAGAAAATACTTCTAGCCTACCTTGCTTATGGAACTAAGATTTATGTATGAAAAGAAACCCTTGCAGTTGGAATCTCCGGAATACCTATAACGCGGTAAAGGAATTGTCTTTTTGGAGAAATAGGAACTACCGGAATCATTGGTGTGCCTCGGGTCTGGGCATAGCGGGACATGTGCTCCATCTTCTCTATTAAACTTAATGTAAAACAAAATAATTCCTCATGGTGTGACCTGGGAATCTAATTTAAAGTAAATCAATTGCAAGTAAGATTGATCCCATCCCATCCAAATCAATCCCGTCAGGTCAAAAAGGTCCCATTTTTGTGCCCCATTTCAAGCCTCATTTCATATCCCGTGTAAAGTCTCGGATTAATTTTAATAATTTCAATTTAAATTCAATTTTGGGCTCTAGTGCAAGTGCAATATTAGGTTCAATCACACGTCCCTTTTCAGGTCTTCCAGTCCAATTCCACTCCAATTACAAGTGCAAGTGCCGGAAGAAGTTATACGGTATAACTTATACTGTTCACAATTAACACTAGAGGCG
This sequence comes from Sabethes cyaneus, assembly GCF_943734655.1. Lineage (NCBI taxonomy): Eukaryota > Metazoa > Arthropoda > Insecta > Diptera > Culicidae > Sabethes > Sabethes cyaneus. The sequence continues at coordinate 172,673,866 of NC_071353.1, forward strand.
GTGTTCTGCTGGCCATCTGGCGAAAAATTTATTCAAAAGTGACCAACCGACTCCAGACCGATTCAAAGTTCCATTTAAAGTAAAATTTCCAGTTTAAATTGAAATTGTGTTCAAATCCAAATTGATTCAAATTCAAGTCCAATTTAGTGCCCAACTCCAAGTCTTATTTCAAGTCCGATTTCTTGATCCATTTTAATTTCAACCAGTCCAGTTCAGTCCAGTTTTGGAGAAAACTGAAGTCCTATTTCAAGTCTAATTACATGTCGGGTCTAACCTGTATGGCATAAGGTTTTTTGGTATAAATCCATTCGGCATAACGGCATTAACAAAATTGTTATTTTCCACAAACGAATCCATGTGAGGACTAAGGAAGACAATCCGGTAGTGTTTTAACAATTATGCTAAATGACTTTATGTCAATTGGGCCCCTTTCATGACCCATTTTATGTCCGATTTTATTTTATGTTCGATGATTTTAAGTTAAATTTTATGTATAATTTTGAGCCGCACGGTTCGAAGTCTAATTTTAAATTCAATTTAATTCGAAATAAGTTCAATTTAAAATCCAATACCACTAACACTTTCAACTTTATATCCAAATTTAAAGGCATTGACTATCTGGACCCCCATTTGTATCTGGGCAAGCCAGTGGAGGTAAAACTAGTGACAACACATCACGTAAAACGCCAACAGTGGAGTCCCTAAATGAATCCTTAATGAATCCCAAACAGATCAATAAACACTATTACTATTTACGACAAGAACGAATCAATAAAGACGTGTTAAGAATGGTCTGAGATCACAAGCATCATTTGTCATCGCTCAGAGTCAAAAATCTCGAATCTAATCTCGAAAAAAGCATGCCATCCAGCAAATGGTATTTAGCAGACCTAGTTGCAGCTTCCCACAGCCCTCCAAAATGATGAGCGTTTTCTTGTTTACCGTCTTTCATCTTTAATTTTTTGTCATTTAGTTTTTTGTCTTTAGTTTTTCTTCTTTTTTGTTATGTGCATTCATTATATTCCTGTCGTCTTTTCATCGTATTTTCGTCGTTTTAAGACTTTTGATTTCAGGTTAATTGGAGTAGTAACCAGTACTGTCAATAGAGAATGGGAGAAATTTTCACACCAGGCTGACCAACCAAAGCTAATTCAATGCTTGATGGTTGAATAATCATCGGGAACGGGAATTGATTATCTATAGTCAGTTAGCGTTCGACTGGCCCTAGGCGCACGGCTGTGAAGGGATATATTGCAGTATTCGTTTGCATGGGGACTAGATTTAGTTCAATTTATCTACGGAATGTTTTCCGGAGACGTTGCGACATTGGATTATTCTGAGAAGAGGCAGATGTTCTTAAATACTTTTGAACAACTTCGTAACAGCTCGAAATCGTGTAAATATGTATTCGACTTCGAGTATGTAATAAAAACACCAAGAAAGCATTACGAAAGATCATGAGGCATAACGAAATTCATAGCGCTTCAAACCACTGAGTGCTCCCCACTTCGGAGGGCTGTGGGAAGCTACAGTCAAGTTTCCGCATCTTGAGAGGCCTTTTGAGCGACGTTGAAGAGATTTTGATTTTTTTTATTTCTCTGCATTTACCATGGGGTTTCGATTATCCAGCGAAAATAAAATTCCCTGACTTTCCAGGTTTTTCCAGGTGTATTTCGAAAAAATGCGAATGTAAAATATCTCGTTAATTTCCCTTTTCAAACTGTTTATTAGACTAAATTAGTTGTTAACACTTTAATTATTATTTTTTAATGAATTCATTTTTTTATGCGACGATGATTTAAGCAACGCAGCTTCGTTCCATTATTTGGAACTAGACATTCCGTTTTTATTCGATCTATTTGCAGCTAGCTTTTAATATTCAGGTCAACTTTGGGTTTGTGATTCAACTTTCTGTATATTCTCTCTTTCTCTTCTAACCCCTTACTTGCTTGTTTGCTCTCCTAACGAATTCCGAATCCCCACGCATCATTTTGTTCAACGTTTTCAAAACCGCATATGATAGTGTAAGCCGACAAGAGCTATGGAAAATTTTGCACGAAAACGGCTTTCCAGGTAAGCTTGCTAGACAAATATATTTGCTGTTAAAATGCATGTCTCAGCTCAAAGTGGTCTTCGGCAACTTTTTGAATGAAAAAATGATCCAAATTTTGAAGGGATCGTCCAATATTTAGGTGTTACTTTAACAACAATTTAAGTAATAACTTTTTGAGTAAATTGTTTTTCACCTGTTTGGTTTCAAAATACTAAAGATAAACTAATTTCAAGTATTTTTTCTGAAGATATCAAACTTCTACCTTTTACCCATTTTCAGCAATATACCTTTGTTTATAAACGATCCCTCAAATCACATTTCTTCTTGTAACATGTTTATTTCAGCAGACAGCTCAATGTGATGTTCTAGAAAATATTTTGCACATAAAAAAGGAATATTTTTGCAGAAGATTGTTTTGCTTTTTCTGCATTAATTAAAAAGATAATAACAGTTTTTAGGCTAAAAACCGTCTGATGAAAAATGTGTATTTTTTCAAGGGTGGTGTCTTCGGAGAATTAAAACAATAAAATATAGCGCATCTTTCTGCACTATTAGGGTGACCATGAATTCACCTATTAGGGTGATACAAACTTTTGTTTTCTTAAATAATTAAAAAAAAAGTTTTTTTTCTCCGCAAGTTGCAGAAAATACTAAAATAAGCAACTTTGCTCAATAAAGTAACTATCTATCTCTTACCGGTTGCGAAATATAATGATGTGTTAAAAAAGAGCACTTAAAAATCAATTTCACTCAATAACTTTGCACACGATTATTTTATTGCTTTCGAATGTTCTACAAAGTTATTCAATGTGTTGAAATACATATTTTCTGTGAAGACTGTTTGACGCTAGGACGCACATTTATTAAGTTATAAAATGTATGAAAAAATCCACACTATTCTCAGATATTCCCAGCCATGGTACTCCCACGTATTCTCTGAAATACACATTTGGGCAGATAGCTTTAATAATTCCCTACAAATTGGTATGCAAACTATTTTTTATCAGACGTTTTTTAACCTAAAACCAGTTATATCTTATTAATTAATGCATATAAAGCAGAGCAGTCTTCAGCAAAAATATTCCTCTTTTATGTGCAAAATATTTTCTAGAACATCACATTGAGCTGTCTGTTGAAATAAGCATGTTACGAGAAGAAATGTGATTTGTGGGGTCGTTTATAAACAAAGGTCTGTTGCTGAAAATGGGTAAACGGTAGAAGTTTCATAGCTTCAGAAAAATTACTTGAAATTGGCTGATCTTTAATATTTTGAAACCAAAAAGGTGAAAAAAAGTGTACTCAAAAAGTTATTACTTAAATTATTGTTCAAGTAATGCTTAAATATTGGACGACCCCTTCAAAATATGCATCAATCTTTTATTCCAAAAAGTTGCCGAAGAGCACATTGAGCTGAGACATGCCGTGAGACATGAGAAGCCAGCCAGAAGCTGATAAAGAAGCCGCCAAGTGGTCATCAAGAAATCATTAGCAAGTGGCTAGGAAATCGTCAAGCAAAAGTCATCGGGGGTTTGTCCACCACGCATTCGTGCCCCTAGGCTAGGCACAGATCTTCTTTCTTTTAGCCTATTGTAAGAAGATTGGAGCTCCCTCGAACCATTCTCCAGAGGAATTTCGTTGCGAGTTCCCTTCTTCTGGGCAAAGAGGCCCGGATGGTCAATGCTGAGGGCGCTTTTGGTAGGATTACCAATGTTTTAGACGGTGCTGCTAGATTGAGTCAGGTAGGATCATTGCCCTTGCCACACTGATTGTCCTGTACCGTAACAGCCGACTGCTGAGTTTGTCAGTAAAGAAGAGTCAAGTTCTTAAAGATTGTTTTTCTATGGTTGTTTTTGTGAACAAAATTGGTCTTAATCTTAACGTAACTTAGCTGCACGAACTACAGTTCGCTAATGGCTAATATTTCGAGATCATTTGGAGCATTCCTAGATTGCTGACCGAGAAAAATGTTGGTTAACTTGATCGCAGCTTCCCATAGCCCTCCGAAATGGTGAGCGCGCTCATACTGACGATCTCAAATTGCGGTTTAATATTCCTGAGTAAAGTTAAGACAGAAAATTCTAGAAACGAAAGGACCATTGGCCTGCTAGTGAGTGTTGACAATGAATGGAGAAAAATGTTTTGCTAGAGACATTGCGCAGATTTACGGTGGAAAAAGGCAGATGTTCGGAAATATTTTGGAACAGTGTCACGAATTTCGTAGTAGCTCGAAGCAGCGTAAAATATTTATTCGACTTCGACTCGCTACGTGGTGAAAATATCAAGCATATTTTCAAATCAAGAATCGACATTCTGGCATCATTTGACCCAAAAAAAGCAGTAAAATAATCAACACCTTCTAAGCCGCATCACGCCGTTTTTATGGGCCGGAAACGGTCAAGTTCAGGTCAGGAGCTAATGGTTTCCTTTATCTTTTATTGCCACCAAGTTAACCACTAATTCCAGCTCCCGGGTAGATTAGATGGACAGAATTCAGGCCACGACAACCTTCAAACCGTACTGCTGCTGCTGCCGAGCACGGTTCAAATGGCTGTGATAAAAATCACAGCCGAAAGACTACTGAGCAAAAAAAAGATGAGACGGGAAAGGGTGAAAATTAGTGTAAATTATCAATCACTTGTGGAATTTGTAATTTTCATTTTTCACTTCCTCCTATGATCATTCACTAATCGTGTTTTTTTGTCACTTACAATTACTGACTGACTGACTGGACATGAATAATCAATCAAAAAAAAACGCGTCACCCATTGAGTTCGTTCCGGAAATAATATCCATATCCACTCGGTTGGTTATAGTCCAGCAGGAAATACCAGGAAATGAAGCCGTGTGGCTCATGAGCATGGCCTGCTTGGATAACAAAGCGTAAAGTGGCGTATCTTCGTTTACACCCTTTCCAGGGCAAACGGACTAGCAATCTTTTATTAACCCTAACCTCAGTCAATTTAGTTGGGTAGTTGGCCTATATTTCGACCTCGCACCTGCCACCCGCCAAAGGCATTCTTCCGTTCCGTTCGACGAGTGTAGAAGCGCAGTAAAATAATGATGATTCGCCCCTGATAAGGGACAGAGGAAATGGAAAAAAATTTTGTTTGAAGGTTAAGTTTTTCAGTGGATTCCTTCAGTGGCCGGTTTTACGATACACTTCGATAATGGTGATGATAACTGTAGGGTTTATTCGGCTTTGTTGAATGAAGTCAAGGGTGAATTACAAAACATTTTCGTGTTCGGTGGGTTGGATTCCAGACGCCATCAAGCTTGAATTTTTCCGTTTACTTACCAGTGTGACAACAACTGCATGAATCTGAAAAAGGAAAAAAATTACAAAAATTAATAATTCAATAGATTGCATAACAAATTTTCGACTGCCAGCTCATCTCATAACGATCTTTTTCGGTATTTATCAAGCTGACACATCAGCTGGCGAGCCGCCAGCACGAGACGCGTCGAATCACTTGCACCTTCAACAACGGAACCTCCTGCCCTCTTTCTACCGCTCATCACTAAAGCACACGCGAGTGATTGATTTTCGAGCCCCAAACAAAAGCACACACACACACCCTGTTTCGAAGATACTTAGTAACTCTGGCTGGCACTCTGGCAGTCGTCAAACGTTGTCTCGTCAGCGGAACACAGCTTGGCAGCGTGCGGGTGATTTTATTTGAATAAATTATCAATCGCACACCTCATAAGTAAACATTCAATCTGACAGCCGCCGCACCGCAGCGGCAGCAGCAAGCAAGCGCACAGCCACAGCCTGCTATATGCTAGCGACTAGCACACGCATCGGTGATTGATGCTGGCTGATTGAAGCGCGGTTGACGCCGAAGACCGTCCTTCAGCGTGCTTTTGGTGATCGAATGCATCCCAGCAGGCTGGGCTCTGAACACTGATGCCAGAGCTACGGTAGTTCTAAGGTTTTATGTATTTTCTTTCGGACCTAGGTATAGATCAATCTCGAACCGCAAAACTTCATCCTTTAAGAGCCGATATGAAAGCTTCTTATACCTACAGTTTTTCTATAAGAAAAAAAAATGAAAAGAACAGTAAACTACTCTAATGAGTAGGGAACTGAAAACGTTAATGCTTTCGATGCAGTTAATATGAACTTTCATTTTTCATTTTGACGGCAGATAGAACCCTTCGCCATTTTATGTTTCGATGGCCTGATTGTCCTCACTTTCAGGCTTTATGTTTTCTCTGTCAGAGTATGGCGAAAGGTACAACAGTTTTGTTTAAAGTAAAGATCTGTAAAGACGACAAAAAGGTGATGACAAAATGAAAAAAAGTGATGAGAAGACGACGAAAAGTTGACAGAAAAACAACGTAAAAAGACGCTAGCGCTAGCGATCCAAAAACGCTAAAACAGCGACAAAAAGAACAAAAACACGACAAAAAAAGATTTTAAAAGCGTCAAAAGGACGACGAAACATGCTGCATTAAAAATCGATGAACAGGCGACGAAAGCACGTTGAAATGATGGTGAAAAGAGGACAAAAATGTAACAAAAGGAGGACAAAAACACGACATATACGAAGAACAAACCGCAAAGAGATGACAAAAAGACGGCGAAAAACAAGAAGGCGACTGAAAGACAATAGAAATAACGATGAAAAGATGACGAAAAAACGACGAAACGAGATGACGAAGGAAAGATGGCGAAGAAGTAATGACAAATAGGCGAAAACTCGATGAAAAAAGCCAAAAGACGGCCGAAATATAATGACAAGGCGCCAAAAACACGCCACAACAGCAACCAAAAATGTCAAAAAAGGCAAACAAAAAGTTCTAAATAGCTACAGATCAAAATATGTCAAAAAACGTTCAAAAAGCGACAAAACACGCCAAAAAGATGACGGAATGGTGGCGAATATATGACAGAAAAACGGTGAAAGAATGGCGAAAAAGAGCAAACATTTTCTTGTCCTGAAATCAGGCTTTATTCTCGGTTTTTTGCTCAGTAGATGCTCATTTGACTACAGCGCCTCAACTAAACCGAATTCGAAAAAGTAGTGTGAAGGGCAATTGTAGAGCTAATTATTCTTTACATGATTGTCGAAGAAAGTATAGTTCTATCTTTCGTATTTACGGCGCTATGGGGCTGCTACCCCGTTGGTAGCAAAAAGAGCGCTCATTTGACTATCAACGGAGTAGCAGCCCCTTAGCGCCGTAAGTATGAAAGATAGAACTATACTTTCTTCAACAATAATGTAGATAATAATTAGCTCTACAATTGTCCTTTACACTACTTTATCGAACTCTGTTTAGTTGACGCGCTGTAGTCAAATTAGCATCAATTGAGCAAAAAAGCGAGAATGAAACCTGCCTGAAACAACCGGAATGACGAAAAATTGGCAAAAAAGTGACGAAAACATCAAAAAACTTTACAAAATGACGACAAAAACAATGGAAAGATGACGAATACAACGGAAAGATAACAAATTGATAAAGAAAAAGACGACAAAAATTGCAAAAAAACTGGAAAAGCGACAAGATGTGCCAAACGATCGTCAGACGTCAAAAAATGCGGAACAGACGACAAAAATACCATGGAAATATGACAAAAAGACTATGAAAAGACGACCAAAATGTGACAATGAGATGATAAAAGACAACGAAAAGGTGTCGAGAAAACAATAAAATGACAAAAAGACGACGAAACAACGATGAGAAGATAGGTATAAGTAACGCAGGGGATACCACTTGTGGCGAAAAGGCAAATAAAAATAACGAAAAAGTGATAAAAAGATGACGAGAAGACGCCAATAAATAGTGATAAAACTAATGAAAATGAAAGAGCCGAGAAGAAAAACACAGAATTCAAAAAAGAAGAGCAGATCTCGGATATACGCCAGGAAGATGAAGAAAAAACAACAAAAAAACGATAAAAACGTTAACATACCAGAAAGCAATAATCAGAAGACCAGAAAAAGACGACAGAAATTCGACAGAAAGATGACAAAAAGACGGCAAAAACGACATTGATAAGATGACGAAATGACAGTGAAAAAACAGCGAAAAAATGACGAAAAGGTGATGACAGGTAGTCGAAAAGACGACGGAAAAAGGACGAAAAACCACTAAAATACGTTAAAAAGACGCCGAAAAAATGCCAAAGAAACGACAAAGAATGTCAAAAACAACAATAAAAGACAAACGGCACGAAAAATGGCAAAAAACCGTCGATAAAGAGGCTGTAACTGCCAAAAGCAGGCGTCAAGAACGACGAAAATACGATGAAAACTGGCGGAAAGACCACCAAAAATCAAAAAAAGATAACAAAATGAAGATGAAAACAAAAAAAAAACGACAACAGAAAATGACAAAAAGACATCGATTAGAGAGCAATATGATGACCAAAGAACAACGAAAAAAAAACAGCAAACAGACGACGAAGAGGCTGCGAAAAACGGCATAGTGGCAATGAAAATGCGAAAAAATAATGACGAAAAGGCAATGAAAAGGGATGGCAACAATGCAGCGAAAAGACGCCAAAAAGTGCTGCAAAACAAAAGTCGAGGAAAAGATGTTTAATATACGAACGACGGAAGAGCAATACAGAGGCAGAAAACAGATAACTGATAATGAACAAGGACTATCTCAATCTTTTTTCATTTCCATGTTAGTATTTAGTGATATTTTAGGGTTCAGTTGTGTTCTATTATTGCGTCATTTTTGTATAAATCTATAAATAAGTCATAGAATAGTGAGCATATACAACTAAAAACCAATCAAAGCTCGGTTGAAAAAATTGATTTCACGCATAATTTGCTAGAATAAAGTCTCGGCAATCTAGCTTAGTTACGACTAATTGCGTTTCCTCCTCATAAAAAGTAAGGGTCCCAATTTGTATTCTGTGAACTTTAGCCTGTATAACGGGTTTTTTAATCGCCTACCGTCGGATCGCTTAAACGAAAAAACTTCCGATGCAATAACCCACGGATACTTGAAACCCCTCCAGAGAGAAAAGAAAACCAACACAGTTCATTAAACCTCATTTATTTTCCTACCTTGCATCTCCATCATGTGGCCCCAGAAGAAAAAAAAAGAATCCCAAAACGTTCCTTTTATTATCTATTATACCCGTAAACTTTCGGGGCCCATGTGTTGTTCCTTAAACAGTTACGTTCACAGCTCTCCAGTCCAGAGGGCGAAGCACATTTTGATGAGTTGAACAAATTATAACGCTCATAAATAACCCACAATCAGAACAGAACTCTTCTGAGTTCTGAGGCGAAGCTTGGATTCATTATTTTTTCCACCTTCCATCGCTCGACTGCTGCTCGCCCCTTCCGATCCGACGAAAAGAAAGGAGAGAATAATTCTTCAACCCGAAATCGCATCCCAATTGTTTTCCTAATCTCATCTTGAGGTGATCGCGGCGCGACCGCTTCGGCCGGTCGGTCGGTTCTCTCGGGTTTTCTTCCACACCAAAATAATAACAAAAAAAAAGTTGACTGAAGGCCGTCCGTCAAGCGGCGCGGCGCGACGCGACGCGGCCCGGCCGAAGATGCTAATGAAATAACCCAGACCGAGAACCGTCCGACGTTCTCTCTCAAATTCTGAATGTCGTGTTCGAATTCTTGAAAATTCATCTGGTTTGAGCACGAAACGCAACTCGAACGAATGTTTACACGTACTAACACATGACGGCGCACGAGGTACCGCGCGTGTGTGCGATGCGAAGCAAAGAGAAATGAAAACTCGAAATAGTACAGCTGCCAGATAAGCAAATGATTCCACGCAGCTCTATGGAAATTGAATTTTTATATCAGAATTTTTTTAAACAACTTGGCAGCTTGGATTACTTGCAAAACTCATCGTCAAGTTTGCATTCGAAGTTTGTTTTGTGTCAAATTTTCATTCGTCTAGAGTTTTTACGGTACCGGCGCGACAAATTTTTGTTGATTGAAATCGTTTGACAAAATATTTAGTGTTTCTCGTTGCATTCGTTTGTTTCGGTTAAATCGGTTGTTAGAAAAACGTGATAGTTGTGATTTCAAGTGTCCTACAGAAGAAAAAAAATTTATAAATTAAGTTATTCAAATCCTAGACATTCAAAGGCTAGTGTTAAGCTGATCAAGCTGATGTTTATAATTGCGAATATTTTCGTGTCATCTTTATTTGAATGTTATCGTATTTCTTTATTTTTTTCACAAAAGTGTTAAAAGTTTTACGCGTGAAAAAGTGATCCAAAATCAAAAGAAAACATTGTGACCATGACCAGTGTTCGGATCCATATGTTTTTTTTTCCAGCTAGCTAATGTGGTACGCTATAAAGCGTACGAAGTTTTTTGTTCCGAGCTTGCCATTGATGGAAGCAAGTTTTAAAAAGTGTCATTTTCGGAAAGTCGCGTTGTGCAATACTGTAAATTTCCTGTATAGGTTCAAGCATGACGCACAATTCATGTTTGGTGCGTAATCTGGCGTACACGAAGCACTGCAAATTGTGGTAAGAACGTTCCATTCTTTTATATAAATTGCCATAAACCTATATAAACATATAAAAAAGAGGCGAACCAGCCACTGGCTGAAAGTCTCTGAAATAAAGAATCAAATCATATAAAAACAGCAACGAGCCATCCCCGATGGTACGATGGGATCTTCTACAAATAAATAAAAATCGTAAGCCTGTAATCACGAAAATTTAAATTTAAATGCTTTAGACTACCAAAAGTTGCACATGGGTTAGACTGAAAAATTCATAGGGCTCAAAAAATTAAAAATTATAAGGCATATAAGCAAAAGAGTTTATTTTTGCAACATTCTAAAAAAAGTCACTACATTGCAGGGTTTAACCCTTTATAAGGCAGTGGCAACTATATTGCCACCAACGAAAAATATTGTTTTTGCTTTTCTAAGAATATCGTTTTAGCATATTATGTACTCAATATGTTCTGATAGCCTTTGGCAACATTCTCAATCGCTGAATTTATAAAAAATGGTAATTTACGAACCACTTTTATGAAAACAAATTCTGGTTTCTGAGTGTCAACAGTAAATTTGGTTTAAATTCGTAGAAAAATCATTAAATTGGAAACTTTTTGCATGGTAATATTCAGTTTACGGCGTTTTGTGACAGATTATGCGGATTTATCCAAAAACTTAGAACCAATATTCGAGAACATGTTTTTTGGGCTTAACGGGCTGCGGCAAATATATTGCCACCAACGTCTTGCGCTAGACGGGCAGTGGCAACTATATTGCCACCAATTTTTTCAAGTTTTCCAGCTATTTTTCCAGCAAAAAAAGCTAAATGTTAACGAATACTTCGTATAGTTGTAGATTTAAATGGTAGAACTTGATCAGTTTCTTAAAAGTGATCCTGCGAGAGGGTGGCAAAAATATTGCCACCAACGTTTTACGCCAGACAGGCAGCGGCAACTATGTTGCCACCAATGTTTTGCTCTAAACGGGCAGTGGCAACTATATTGCCATCAATTTTTTCAAGTTTTTCAGCAATTTTCTCAACAAAAAGAATATAAATGGGTTCTACCGAATGTTAACATTATGTTTCGCTCAAGTTTGTGTTAATTCCACGGGTAGTTGCCACGGCCTTATAAAGGGTTAAACTACACTTTTGTACCAGATAGTTGCGACTATAGTTTGATACGGGCACATAGTTACTTAAAAATTTTGGAAAACATGCTGAAAAAGCGCAAGCTCTGGTTGAATTTAAATGCAAAGGATAGAGCAACACAGGAAATAGAATATTGCGTGCAAACATTATCATAACGTAGATATGAAAGAATGAAAGCGAACTAGTATAACAAACTATTTAAACTTACTGAAAGGAACTTTAGAAAATTCTCGCTACATATTTTGTTTCTTTGCAGCTTCCACATGCCTTAAAACTGCATCCTATATCCGCAAATCTATTTTTCCTTTAGGATTTATCATTTTTTAGTGATTTTTCTCTTTTTTAATTACCACTCCAAAAAGTCAATATTAAAAAGGTAATCTATCTAATCTTATTTCGATTAAGGTTTCCCAGAGCGCACTGTACTATTATAGATACTTTTTAAACTTATATTACTGTTAGAAAATTATTATTTAATAATAATTAGGCCATTGCAAATCATTTTCAAAGTTTTTGTCACCCCCCCTTGAAAAATCGGGGGGCAGAAAAATAATTTGTAGGATATGAGTCAAATGTTTTTTATAAACTCAATTGTCTGTGGGCTCTACAGTCTGAAAATCTCGAAAAATGAGTGTACAAGTTGAGTTAACGCTTCTAGCACGAAACAAAAATGGAAATTCGAACAATGGAACTTCCGAAATCGTCCAAAAAATTTTTCCTTCGTTTTTGTATTTTTTCGTAGATTTTTGCATAGAAAATAATAACGCATATATTGTAAGCAAGAATAGATTCGGTTTTCACGTTCAAACTTTAAATAAAAATGCTTAAACCCAAGTTTTTTTTGCTCGATTAAAAAATTCACTTTGTTTCTTTTTCGCTTATGGCGTCTGATGCCAGCATTTCCACCTGTTCTAAAAACTCGCCTACCACTGTTAAGACAATTTTGTCGGCAACTCCAGCGGGCACCTCGAGCCTCAACATCGCGCCCTGTGGAACACCCGCTGTCACAGGTCGCTCCTCGACCTTCTCTATGACGGACTTAATGGCGTTGACAGTGGACTTCACCTTACGGAAGCCAAACTGCGTGCTTCCCAGTCCGACATTACATTTCACAACAGGCGTCAGCCTGTTTAGGATTACCCGCTCTTGTAACTTGCCTTGCGTGTCCAGTAGGCAAATTAACCTGTACGATGAGGGCCAATCTTTGGATTTTCCATTTGTCAGGAAATTCGCATACTTCTAGGCAGTTCTGAAGCGCTTCTCTAAACATATCAGGCTATGCTTGGATCGCCGTTTTGAGTGCCATATTCAGAATCCCGTCAGGACCTGGCGCCTTCTTCGTTTTTAAACCCCTCGCAATAGCAATAAGCTCCTCATTCGTGACCGGAACGAGGATATACGAGACTTTTTTTCTACCGCTGTCGCCCACCTTTTTGGCTGAGCTAGCACCGGGAGCCACCTGCGGTCTAACTGGGATGTTAGCCTTCGGTGGAGTCGACTTCCTCGGCATCGCCCCCGTTCTCGGGGAGCTTGTCTTCTTGGGTTGCTCTCCACCCCGATTCCAAGGGGATACTTTCCTTTGTTGGCGGTGTTCTCGCCAACTTGCTACTTTTGGCAAAGACATCATATTTACCTCCAGTAGCGCCCTCGGTCGTGCCTAGAGACCAGCCACGGTTTTAGTGGGACGGATGGCAGCTGTACCATTAGCCTACTCGCCGTTTTGGGAAGGTGTCACCATTCCTTACCTAAGGTAGTAGAGTAGGTCCGCCGTGTGCCCTATAGCGTCTAATCCGACCGTTTTCCCGCCTTTCCAGTATACCATAATTAGGATTTTCCTGGGATTGATCCTAAATTGTCAGGCGTTACTGCTTTCTGCTTAGCGTTAAGCGGTTTACTCACCTGACTTGACGTGGCCGCAGTTGTGCCACTACTTGCGACCTTCGTTTTAGCAGCTCAAGCCTTTCCACCTCGGCAGCTATGACGATAAAGCAGACGCTCACCGATAGCTTCTTAATGTGCATGGACATTAGACCGCGAACTGAAGAACGAGTACAGCTCCCCGGCAACCTTTGTGCCTTTTCCAGTTTATTACTAGCTGGAAGTAACACAACCGCTGTCGCCCGCTTTTTTTGGCGGAGCTAGCACCCAACAAACATTTTGGTTGTATAATAGCTGATCAAGCACTTGTTTACTGGAAATTAGCTGTATAATGGTTGAATAAACTGCTCTTCAAATAAAATGTTTGTTGGGCAGCGACAAGCACCTGCAATCTAACAGGTGTGTTAGATTTTGGTGGAATTGACTTCTTGGGTGTTTCCTTCTTGGCCCGTAGCCGTGACGGCGAGCGCGCTTATTGTTGCTTTTGATAAAAACGTCGTCTTTACCAACAGTAGCTTCGTCGGTCGATTTGGACCGCTCGGTAAGTTTAGTAAACTTATCCATGCAATTAGGTCCCAATTCTGGGCCGCTGTCTCCACTCGTGTTATGTAATCGTTTTTGTGTAAGGTAGTAGTAAAGTAGTAAAATAACACGACTGACTGCCCTATAGCGTCTAAACCAAATCCATTCCGCTCATTCAGTAGACCATAATTAGGACCTTCTTGGAACCAAGCGTAACGTGCCTATGGCTTTATTGTTTATAGCCCTGAGCTCTAACACAACACTACGACGGCTGCAAGTGGCTTACGGGACTTGAGCTACGCTCGCCACTATGGCACCCACAGGCATTAAGTGTCCTATAATACCCTGTTAGCGCACAACGGAGAGTAAGACCAAAGATTGGTATTTGGTCGACACTAGACCTGGGTGTGACCCGATCTTGACCGACCCACAAACCACTGGTTTAGGGCATTAACGGCACCAGTAGTGTAGCCTTTTTTTTATAACGCAGGTTTGAGAAAATCTTGTAAAGATAACACCTCCACGATGTGGGATTCGCAAGGTGCCAATTTGCGCCTACCTACTAAAACTCTCCTACTCTACTTTTCCTCAATTCCTCCCGGGACCACCGTTAGGTATTACTTCGAGAGGGAGGACGTGTCCAAACGCTTCGTCGTCGTCGTTTGTCGTTACACGTGTAGGATCAAGCAACACCACTTGTTGTGCCCTAACTACTGCACCCGACACCTAGACCCTGTACCACCTAGCTGCCTACTCCGCCCTTTAGTTGACCCTAGCTATACTATGTCAACGCTATAGTTGTTCCCGCTCTAGCCGTTGCAACTCGGCCATCACGTCCCTCGTCGCCCTATCGACAGCGTTCCACACACGCTGTTCCACACACATCCTCTGCACGATGTTCTCGGCGATGGTGTCGACTCCAACCATTGCAAGCATTTCACGTCGAGCGGCATCGAAACGCGAAAAGTGAAATATCACGAGTTCCGGCGTTTCCTCGGCTACCGTACACACGGGGTAAAAGGGTGACCCTAACCTCCCACATCTGTTTACGTACTTCTTAGAACACCTATGACCTGTCAAAAATTGCGTGAGGTAAATCTTACCTCGCCATGTTTTCTGCCGATCCAAGATGAGATATTTTGGATTAGTCTATCATGGGTTCATCTGCCGTGCTCGGCAATGCTCCTTTCCCTCTGCCACCCACTTATAGGGTTCGGCCTAGCTTTATCCTGAATAATTCTGCCAATGACACTCGCCTATAAGTATGCGTATAGAGAGTATACCCGTAATATCACCTATCGCTTGTATCGGCATGGTGCGATACCCGAATGCAACGTACAGCGCCATCAAACATGCCTGATTACGTTTACTGCACGGCGCTGAAGCCCATACCGGTACACCCTGCCTTAGCAGCAATACTTTTACTGCTGCTAGGTCCATAGCCAGTCGGCATAATCTTAGACAGCGCAGTAGCCGCCATTGGCGCCTTACCACAAGCATAGTCCACATGGCTGGTGAAGTTCAGCCTATTGTCTGCTATGACACCCAGGTACTTCATATTACGTTGAGAGTCAATCACTTGTCCCCCTACCGTAATCTTTGCCTCTGGGGCCGTCTTACGGTTGCTGATCATTACAGCTACCGTCTTATGGCGTGCCAACCGCAGATTATGCTTATGACCTCTAATGTCATCATTTCCACTTTCTCGAGGAACTGTTAGAATGATATCGTCGGAGAAGCTGGTGATCTCGACTCCATTGTGCAGTTTGAATCTCAACACTTCATGCTACATGACATTCCACAGCATCGGACCGAGAATTGAGCGCCTTGAAACCCCTGCGGTCACTACTTCTTTGCACCATCAGCTGTGTTAGCGTCCGGATCTCATAGTAGCTTCTAAGTAACCTGCATATGTAGATGATCTGATACCTTCATCCTATACAGCGTTAGCGCAATCGCAGTCCAATCAGCGCTGTTAAAGGCGTTTTTGACATCGATCATGACTATGACACAATACCTGTCACCCCGCCTCGTCTGTCTCATAGGCTTCTCGGCCCTCTCTATGACAGATTTGATGGCATCGACAGTGGACTTCCCCTTTCGGAATCCAAAGTGCATCCTTGTCAGTCCGGTAACACTTTCCACAACGGGCGTTAGCCTGTTTATGATTACCCGCTCCAGTAACGTTCCTAACGTATCAAGTAGGCCTGTACGATGAGGGATCCCTTGGTGGTTTCCCCGGCTTCGGAGCAGTAATAGTTTTTTGAAACGATGATTCTACAATTGATGAAGGGACGGTAAGGGAAAGTAATGAAGAAGGATGTTTTTCCGGTAATGAAGGGGAAGGGTGGAAAGGAAGGGGGGGTAACAGGTAGCTATGCTTAACAAGTTGCCGTTGTGACTCCTATCTTTTGTCCAATGCTGGAAGGTGCATGGGTCGAACCAAGCTGTAATCAGAGCTTATAACCGGATTTGAACCCACACGCTGGAGAGGTCCAGCGCTGTGGTTCAAAGGTACACGGGTACCAGTGAGCGACACGCCCTGGCAGGTGTTGTGGGTTCAAATCCGGTTATAATCTCTGATTACAGCTTGGTTCGACTCATGCACCTTCCAGCATTGGACAAAAGATAGGAGTCACAACGACAACTTGTTAAGCATAGCTACCTGTTACCCCCCCTTCCTTTCCACCCTTCCCCTTCATTACCGGAAAAACATCCTTCTTCATTACTTTCCCTTACCGTCCCTTCATCAATTGTAAAATCATCGTTTCAAAAAAATATTAATATATGCCCGACCGCATTTCAAGGTCATGACTAAAGTCACGAGTTTGGTCAATTCGGAGCAGTACCAGTCTTTGGATTTTCCATTTGTCTGGAAATTGGCATACTTCTAGGCAGTTCTGAAGCGTCTCTCTAAATCTATTACGATATGCGCAGATCGTCGCTTTCAGTGCCTCGTTCGGAATTCCGTCAGGACCGGGTACTTTCTTTGTTTTTAGATCCGTGGTAACCGTAATGAGCTCTTCATTCGTGACCGGAATGAGGGTGTCATTCGCTTGACCGTACGGGTCCGCAGGTCGCCTCTATGGATCGTATTGCGGAAATAATCCTTCCATGATGACTTTCTGCTTGTGTAAGCAGGTTTTCGACGGAGTAGATGTACCCGTCATCTTTTTCATCCTCACCTCGTAAGCACCATCCCACGGGTTTGAATCCGCATCACGATATAGCTTTGATGGATTTCGATGGCGTTCAAGTCTGAGATATGATATATGAGATATATTGACGCAAAATCCCCTAAATGGTAGTTGGCCGTATATGTGCCAACCCGTCCCATACGAGTCTTGCCAAACATATAGTTCAGTTTTTCCTGTTACTTTGCGATGGTGTACTCGTCATGCTTGTGTAAACCTGCGTTCTAATTTTAGAACAGACGAAGGATACTGTCGAACGAGGTATCTACGCAGTTCAGGAAACAATCTATGAGCACAAAGAGCCTCGGGAGATCCTTGATGATATATGTTTGTAGCAACGATTCCTCTTACCAGCCATTTTACAGTCTCCAAAAATACGAAAATTTTTAAAATTTTGGGCTCAAATCCTAACCCCGCAGAAGTCACGAATGACTCAGGTTGTTTGGCGGTTCGGATTTTTTATTGTAAACCTTTTTGCTCTGTGTGTTATTATGTACATATTAGCACGTTGATATAGACACGCAGACGTAACATTACGGTAAAATACATACAAACCAACAATTCATGTTAATAAACAAAAAAATCAACTTGTTCGCCACTACTATTAAAGTTTCCATGAACCTTCAAAGTAAATTTTAATGCAATCATTTTCAGCTGATTTGCAACAGTAAACCGCATATTAATTCCAAATTGAGTTTACTACATGGCATGGACGTAGCGACGGGGGGGTTTTGGGGGTTCAAAAACCGCCCCCCCCCAGGAGAAAATTTGTCATACACTTTCAAGCTTGAAATTTCACAGCCAGCTGTTGTTTAAAGCACAGGAAAATGTACGGAGCTGATTGTACGATCCCCGTCGGCGTTGTGAACTGGGAACTCGGTGGTTCGTGCTGTTTTAAGCCCCATTTAATTCGATCTTGGGCTACTCGTCGCCCATTTTTCAGGCATCTCTGAAGTCGCAGTTTTAACTTAAAAAATAAAAAATGTCGCTATAGACCTGGACGAGCCATCTCGCACGTTGAGTCTCTCTGTGTCGGTGGGGTTGTTGTATAGAACCGTTTTCCTTACGACGTAACTGGTTCACTTTAGTTTACCGACTTTCGCCAAATGTACGTTGGCAATCTTCCCAAGCAGGGGATGGTGCCCTTGATTCATGTACCTCCGCTACTCTTCGCGTTCAGCTTGTACTTCGTCAAATGTCGTCCGCAAAGGCGCGTAAGTCCTCCGTGAGCATGGCCTATCGGTCTAATAGGGGGCTTGTACATTGTCAGGTTCCTAAGGTGGCTTATGCCTCCTTATCGCAGCGTTTGCCGAAGCTCAAAGTAGGCCCGTTGCACCTGCTTTGCAGTAGTAGTGCGCTTTACATGAGCAGAGCTAAATTTCTTGACAAGAGATGTTTATCTCCTAGTGAAATTTGGTCTGCTAATCCCGGGAAGGTTATCGGTTTCATAAACCGATAAATATTATACCTGACTGGGAATGTGCAGAAGCAAATGGCTAGTTGTCTATAAATGGCAATTGGCATGCATGGCACGTACGGTAAACAGGGATATACTACTAAAGTTCAAATTAATGGACAAAGTAGCCAAATCCCCTTCAAAAAAAGGCCCGTTACGCTTGAATATGCCGCTGGATGTCCTTATTTGTGTTGTTGTCCGCGGCTACCAGCGATCCCACATACACGAGCTCATCTACCACTTCTGATTCGTCGCCGTCAACGATTACCGTCCGCGAAAAAAGCACGTTCGTCATTTGGTCCGCGTTAAATCAGACCAGACCGAATCGCAAAATTTAAAAGAATGAGTTAATGACAGCAAACGATCAAGAATTTTCTAAGCTACATTTTACTCTAATAAGACTACATAAATGTTGCAAACAGCCAGTGTTATGAGATGATTTCGAACAATTAATAGCTACAAACCATACAGAGCAGTAAATTTTGAACGCGTTTTTCTTGAAATAAGATTTTTGTTACTTGGCTCGGTCTGACTTAACAACGAGCAATTATTGAGTTATTATCAGTCATGTAATTGGTCTTCGACGCGTTGATTTAAAGCCCAATCCTGCTAGGCTCCGCCTTCAGTCTAGCACAGATGGCCTTCGTCGCGGCAAAGTTTCTGTCACCGGATTAGCCACCTGGTAAAGTCATCTGCTTAGCCAAGAAGTTTGCTACATTTACTGAGAATCAAACCTCTCTTTTCGAAATTTGATCGTCGGATCACCTTAAGAGCGATGTTGAGAATCATACAGGATAAGTTGTTCTTAAGCACCCTCACTGCGTTTCGAAGAGACTCAGTTCTATGGACTTTAACAGCCTCTTCCAGCCGAGATTCGAACATACAACATACCTCAATGCCTGCTGGGAAGCCATAACTTTAATTCTGTTATTTCAATTTGATTTTTTGTTTGATGAGCAAAGCAAAGCCGTGGGATTAAACGTCCTTTCTAAGACTTGACCCTTCTTCTTCGACAGACTTCACAGTCGGCTACTAGAGTACAGGACAGTTACGACGGGGCTAGTGTAAAAATCCTACTGACTCTATCTTGCAGCATCGTTTAGCCGAGATTCGAACATGCGACGACTGGCTTGTTAGACCAGCATCGTACCTCGAAACAAACACTCAATTTGAACCAAAAAAGTTTTTAACTGAAAATAATTCTCCATTTCCTGAATAAGCTGCTTACGGTTAGCCCCCCCCCCCCAAGGAACTTTTCTGGCTACGCCCGTGCTACATGGCATCACATAGTAATGAGCGATAAAAATACAAAAAAAAATATGACAATTGAATTGTTTTCTAACACTATTATTTCACTATTTTTTATAAAACATTTCTATTGGAAACAGTGAGGCACACAGACAATGCTCACACCATGCGAATTTTTTTTCAAATTTTTTTCTATTAAATTGTTAATCTATCCATATGGATTGACTTTGAATTATTTTGAAGTATTAGTCAACAGTTAAATTGACTAGGATTAGTTCTTTATATGAATCTATATGTAGATGTGAATATATTCGGAATTTTCAATCATACCCAACAATGATGTATCCTTTATACACACAATAAACAGCACGGCCTCTAAACTACTCTTTATATCCAAAAACATGTTGTTTGAACTGAATTCAAATGTGTATCTCAGCAATCAATATTCGTTGTCTCACTCTTTCCACCTAATAGGGAACAGTGAGACAAAAAGACACCTGTGGCTGTAACTAATTTAGCTTATGACCAAAACGACTGAAACTTTCTTTCAGACAATTAGAAGGATATACCCTTCAAATGGATTAAAGCGCTCGTTGGTAGCTGTCATCAAATTTTTTTTCAAATTTTTGGAAACAAGTGTCTCACTGTCGACGTCTCTCCCCTACCATGCGTAACGAATTACATGTGATTGCAACTGAACGATTTAACTCTTGGCGAACAATACATTGCAAAACAAATTAATCGAAACGTCACCATTATACATCCCACATAGATGGATACATTGAAGGTTTTTGTTTGCACAGGAAGACTATTGTCTGTTGGGTGTTATTATTTTTCATTTGTATTTTGTCTTGATCAAAGCTTAAACTAAATGGACTGGAAATCTTTAATTTTCAATTTCATATAATTTTTCATGCACAAATTTGGATTGTTTTTCTTGTAATGAAAAAACTTGTGTTGATTTTATAGTTATTTTATTAGGTTTGGAAGTTGACGTGATTTTGTCCAAAATTTTGTTGTTTACGTTTCGTGTCACTACATCAAAATTGCATCTAAACTATACTAAAATTTATAGGTGTCTTAGTAAAATACAAAAATAGAATGAAAGAAAAGTCGAAAATTTTCCTTCATTCAATTTAAACTATGTCGGTTTTCATGTCAGTATTCACAGACGTATATATTTACATCTATTGTATTTTGTCTTTAATTTATTCTGTTTTGTTCCACTTTCGTTTCGGTTTAAAGTTTTACATTTCGCCGCAAGATTGTTTGGTTATGTTTATAAATTATTCTCATATATTTTTTTTATTTTCTAATTCATCACCAATAATGCAAGACTGAAAAACTATTACACAATAACTTAAAAATTAGGTTGAACACTGAAATATTAATTATACAGGATTAATTTGAGACAGAAACTAATTTTAATAAAAAGACAAAGCTTAAGTAAGCATGGAAATAAGATTTTCAAAGTTGTATTAAAATAATACCAAAAAGTAGAAAATTTAAGTTATCAAACTTGTAGAACGTGTAATTAAAAGTATCGAAATGAGAAAAGAGACATACATGAATTAAATTTATATTAAATTCTAAAACGCAATAGAACACGATACAGCATTGCCATACAAATACATGACCATATTGAAAAATTGTAATTAATTTGATAAAAATTTATATATTTAAACACAGCCGCTCTTCAAATCAGTTTCAACGCAGAATAATGATTAATATAATAATAACAATGATGGAACTTATATGTTACAATTACTGAATCAAGTATAAATATCTGTGTACCAATAAAAACAAATAATGTAAAAAACTATAATTTTATATTTTTGTACCGAATTCAAATTGATTGTGGCAATATGTAAACAACTTTGAATATCATATGGCATATCGTTGTATTTATAGTTGTATTTGTTGTATTTATAGTTGTATTTGCTGTATTCAGGTCCCATTATAACGAACTTTTAATTAAAATTTTTGTCATAAAAATAAAGTTTTCAAGAATTATGTAATACGTTGTTTTTCTTGATCTCCGAAATTCCCTGATCCACTATTTTGCCAGTAAATTTTCGTACCTGTAATTTAAACAGTTGTAGTGCCCTTTCAATAGCTTTTGAATTTATAAGCGCGTAATTTTTCTGATGAATAATTCCACACTTATTAACCAGCCGTCGATGGGGGGCTCCGTAGCCGCAAGGTTACCATGTCTGCTTTGACAAGCGAGTGGTCGTTGGTTCGAATCTTAGTAGAATCAAGCCATTCGATGTCAAGTGACTTTAGCATGGGTTAATTCTCAGGCCCCTCCATTTACCCTTCCTTCGTGCTGAATTCTATATTTACCCTCTGAAGCCTCTTGACAGTGCAAATGTCCCTCCTATAGTTAAGTGTACTGGTCAGAGGTACGAATGAGTCCTCGCCAGGGACGACTGTAATATGGGATAGTGCTGGCAGCGAGGAATAAGTGGGTAAAGTAGATCAAGCTTTGAAGGAAGGGTAAACCCCAATACACGCAAGCACGCATAAAAAAATTCAATAAGCATTTCGCTCACTCAATAGCGATTATAGCAAAAAGAAATGCAGTGCAGGTCATACAGCAAACACCCGGGCGATATTACAATAGATCAACTATACTGGTCGCAGTAATGAGTCCACACATGAAAAAAAAAACCAGCCGTCGATATTGAAATCAAGTTTGTTTGAATATTTATTCTGTTTAAGGAGAAGCCGTGGAATTCAATTGTGTTACTTTAGTATAATTAAATAAGGAACTCTACTAACACTATAAGACAATAATTGTTAATTACAGTGGGATTCTGATTTTGTCACTTCCAGATGTTGTCTGCCCTCGGTTTCGTCTACCTCCGATTTTATCACTTTTTCCTGTTTTTGTCATGTTTTTCACCCGATTGATATTTGTCAAATCGAACTGTTTTTCTACTTGGATTTGTGTTTTGTGCAGTGGCGCAGCGTTAATTGGATTCGTAGACAGGGGCAGGGAAGAAGGGGTTAGCTTTTAATTTGATTTAATTTTATTTTACAAGTCTTCGATTAATTCGTAGACAATCGCTACATATTACTTATTCTATATTTTGTACACATGCAGTCAATGGACTTTGAACGAAAACACTATAAATATATTCGATGTCTTCTATTTTCTGAAAAAACTCCAAAGGATATATTCCGGGTTTTTCTCGGACATCGCTTGTTTAAATGTTTATAACTCCTGACCTAAGAATCATATAATTAAAATTTTTGGATGAAGATCCAAATTCTTAGCAGTTTAAACAAAATATTATCAAAAAAGTTTGTCATAGTGGTGGAGAAAAATCGGAAAACAATGTCCTAAATTATGGAAAATTTTCAAAATACTTTATTCTTATAAATTCCTAATCTTTTAGTGGTAAAAATTGCAGTTTTTTGTTCTTGAGCCCGTCCATATCAATTAGCTTCGAGGTACAACGCTGGTCTAACAAGCCAGTCGTAGTAGGTTCGAAACTCGGCTAGGCGGTGCTGCTAGATAGAATCAGTAGGATTGTTGCACCAGCCCCGTAATTACCCTGTTATCTAATAGCCAACATGGAGTAGGCAGTTGTAAATGCCATAAAAATGGTCAACGTGGAATGTAAGCAGTTCATTAAACATTATCAATAAAATAATTAAAATAAAAAAATTCCCAATTTTGTCACTATCCCATTTTTATCATCCCTGACTTATTACTCTATTTTGATTAATTGATTTACTGATTTTTTTTAGATTCACTTAAGTGGCTTGTTTAAATACATATCGACTGACAAATTCATACATGAAATCAATAAATAGACTTGATTTAGAATTTTAGTTTACTGTTCATTGTTATTAGAATATTAGTTATTTGATTTATTTGCTTATTTAGATCATCTAAGAAAAAGAAAGAATCAACACGTGCTAATAATATTAGTTAGTTGATTTATTAATCGATTTATTTACTGATTTTATTGATTTATTGATTTACAGATTTATTGATTTAAAGATTTATTGATTTACTGATTTATTGATTTACTAGCTGTAACCCGCATGCGTCGCCTCGCGTCTAATTGAGAGCAAATCGAAGGTGCGCTATGTAACACTAACGCTATGTTACTACGTTACTCGTCTTGAATGCAATCTGATATGATTAGTTTGAGTCTTTGCCTAATGTGGGCGATTGTTACCACAAATATATGAGGTCCCTCGTTTTGGCTCAACAAAACGTTTTGACAAGGCTCTTATATATTTAGATTAATTTTTTAACTCAATAATTTATTGAATTTTTGAATGTTTGGTGTATTGATTTATTAATTTTATGATTTATAGACTTATTGGTATTTTAATTTATTAGTTTATTAATATATTGCTTTGTTGATTTGCTTTAGAATGGTAATTTACTGATCATCGTTATTGGGATGTTACTTAGTTGATTTATTAATCGATTGATTTACTGATTTATTGTTTTATTGATTTACTGATTTATTAATTTGTTGACTGATTGATTTATTAATTTTTTGATACAATAATTTATTGAATTTTTGATTTATATTGATTTATTAATTTTATAATTTCTTGATTTTTTGATTTTTTAAATTTTTAATTTGTTGATTTATTAATTAGTCATTAATTTAATTACTTATTGGCTTTTAACCACGACCCAGTTATATTAATTACTAGGTTATAAATAATTAAATAAACATCCTATATCGGTAGTACACTTCGGTTTTAATTAATAAACCATTGCAATCTACTCTAGAGCACAGAACAATAATTTAACCTTTGAAATTACCAAGATAAAGTTTTACAAAAAATAGCTTAATACTAATCTTTTCTATATTGAATTTCGCTTTATGTTATTAATAATAAAAAGTGAAACAAAAAATATCAATTTTAAATTAAAATTATATTTAAATATAATTTTAATTTTGAACCGCACTAATGAAAGTGATGCGCCCTAGTAATGCGCGTCATAAACAAACATCTCCAGCGACCGGTGCCGGTCCGCCATCGCTGCTAAGCGAAAAAGGGTTTCAGTTGTATTTGTTTTGATTAAGTCCGCTTCGAACGCCAGCCAGCAGCAGCGGCTTTGCTTCAAAACAAATACAACCAAAACGCACTCCCGTTTTCCTGGTCCCGTATTCGAGGCCAACAACCAACCGACTCGTGGGACCGGCAACGATCCAACTAGAGGTGCTCGAGCCGGATTCGGCGGATGAACTTTCAACCCCACATTTCCGACATTTTTGTTGCAAAATCGTCCGACAACGGATTCAAAACGGACCGACATGTCGGATCGATGTTGAATTGACAAGCAGAGTTGTGGAATCGATGTGGAATCAATATCGGACCAACCATTCTTACAGGGAAGCAGCAGCAGCAAGCAAGAATGAATCTCTCTCGTCATCCCCCTCTAGTAGTCTGATGACGCAGGGTTTACTCTACTGGTTCACCAATTTCGCGCTCGCAAGCTGACTGACTAGTGCGCGAGTCCGCTCCGCGGCCGTCGAAGAAGTGTATAAATTTCAGTTTCATCGATCTTCTCCGGTGCGTGCGTGTACGCGCCGCGGCGCGGCGGCGCAATCTCCTCGCCTACTTCGCTTTTGTTGTAAATTCCACGTCCAATTAATCTTCTACCAATCTTTTGCTTGATTTTTCGTTCTTTATTCGGTTTTCATTCCACCACCGCACCGGTTCCAGAATCTGTTGTTCTTTTTTTTTTTTGTTTGCTTCAACACAACAGCACGGCAGCGCAGCACACGCGGGTTTTAATCGAAAAGAAAATACACCGTGTAGGAAATAATAACAATCGAAAGCTTGAATGTGTCCTATTCTGGAGGTACCGGTTTGGTGTTTGGGCCTCTGGCCCTGTCATGGGGCCATGGGCAAAATAAAATTCATCTGGAAGAAAACCATGTCAGTAACTTTGCTCCGAAAACAAAAACTCGTAGAATTTCTCCCCGTCGTCGTTGTTGTAACTATAAAATTACACACTGCTGAGCTGACAAATGCATTGGACTGCATCGCTGTCCTTTTTTTTTTGTTGTTGCAACAACTCCACTTCAGAAAGTGCAACCTTCAGAAGGACAGCACGGTTGTGAACGTCAATAAAAGTTTAATTCTCATTATAAAAACGCAAAAAAAGCTCGAAATTACCTGTATCGAACACGACGACGGCTGCGACGACGACGACGACGATGACGACGAATGCTAAACCTAAAAGAGAGTCCAGAAAAGAAACCAGTTTCCCATTTTTTATAAATAAAACCAGAAACTTGATCACCTTCTGACTCTCTCGCCCGTTTGGGTAGGCGTCCCGTTTTCCATTCGTTCGACTGGTCGACAGTATAGTAGGCTGCGCCGTGTGCTGAGGACGCACGGGAGGAAGCTTTTTTTTTGACAGTTACGCAATCCCACGATTCTGCGCCCGTGGCCGCAGCGCAAGCAAACCAGAGCGAACGCGTTCGTTTCCAGACTGTCTGCGTTTCGGATGTCTTTGGTTTTTGTTATTATTTTCTCGCCCCGCCGTGCCACCGCCCGGCAGCCGGCACCGAGAAGGGGGCGTCTTTCAAAATGTGAAATTATTTAAATATTTATCCATGCTGTCAATGTAGGAAAAAAGCAAAACAACCAACTGCAACAAATGCTGGCTGCGTCCTATGGATGGGGATGGCGTCGTCATCAAGTCAAGCCTCAGTTTTCGGTGGTTACCCTCCGAGCCCAGAGCCCAGCCTGCTGGGCAGAGTTGCCAGACTTTGCTGAAGAAATGTCCGTGGTTGCACCATCTGTGTTTCTATCACCAAAGCAAGGGTTGAAGGTTTGTTTCGAAATCCAGAAAAAACCTAAATTTTACCAAATTTAAGCTAAAATGAAAGTTTAACGAAAGTTGTTCCTGGTGGTCACCGGGAAGTGTCCCATTTTTCTCATTTTCCTCTATTTTTACGACACATGTTTACACTTATTAGACTCCACCAAGCACGACTTATACAAAACAAAACATAACAGCATAATTATTTTGCTTACAGAGGATCATACGGGTTGAGCTCTCGTCACCAAGTTGACCATACCGAACAGAACCTCAACCAAAAAAGTTAACGTGGTCCAAACTAGACGGGATAAATCCTACTCGATTCTGCGGACTTCTTTATACATATCAATTACGTTTTTAGGCATTGTTTTCTCAAAGTCTTGCTTGATGTAGTCTAATGAGTGAAATATTTGTCAAGAAGAGGGGATTACGAGCAAAATGGGACACTATCCTACGACAAACAGGAGTCGCAGACGACCTCGATATCATTACTACAAAACCTTGGGACAGTGAAGGCAATCTAAGTCAGACTGAAAACGAAAGCTAGCTGGATTGGGTTACAAATCAATGCACCGAAAACCAAATCTTTGCTAGGAAGAGACTCCAGTGAAAACAATACAATGTTTGCCTCCCACGGACAGTGTTTATTGACGGCGATGAGTAATCAATAAGAACTCTTTTCTTGGAGTTCTTATTGATTACTTTTACACATCTTTTGGACTTCATCGAAAACTCTTCTTGGCTTCTGTTAGATTTCTCGCGTCACTTTTCAAAAGGACCTATGTAGAGTAACATTGAGAGACTCCCTTTGGGGTCCATCTCTTTCGACAATTACGGCGACCTAAAAAAGGCATTTTAACAAAAAAAATCTTAACTTTAAGCTAAACAGTGACGAACAGAACAACCGATTCACGCAAAGCTGATGTTTTAAATTGCACCTGTATCGCCGTGGCAGGCTAGACTTCCTTATGGCTTAGGTTTGGAGTTCTTTTAGACCTCTTTTAGAATTATTTCAGACTTCTTTTAGAGTTTATTTTGAAATTTGTTTTAGACTTTTTTAATCGTCTTTTAAACATCTTTTGGACTTTTCTTAGACTTCCTTCAGGCTTCTGCTAAACTTTTTGAGCTTCTTTTAGACTTCTATTGAAGTTCTTCAAGGCTTCTTTTAGACTTTATTCAGAACTTTTTTAGATTTTTGACAGCCTCGTTCAAATTCCTGCCAGATTTGTTTAAGACTACTCTTAGGATCCTTTTCGAATTCTTTTAGACTTTTTTTTAGAAATCTATTGCAAATCTTTTAGATTCCTACTAGACTATTTTATAGTCATAAACTATTTTAGCCTTCTTTTAGACTTCATTTAGAATTCTTCTTGGCTTCCTTTAAATTCCTTCCAGACTTCTTTATGGGCTAGTTTTAGAGTTCTTTCAAGCTTCTTTTAGAGTTGCTTAAGACTTCTTTTGGATATATTTAGTAGTTCTTTTAGACTTCTTCTAGACTAATTTTAAAATTTGTTTCAAACTTTTTTAAAGCGTCTTTTACACATCTTTTGGACTTGTTGTAAGCTTCGTTTAGACTTGTTTTAAACCTCTTTTAAGCTTCTTTAGTAGTAAGATACCTCGGAGCAAATGTAAATACGGGGTAGGTGGAAATATAACATAATATTGATATCAATAAAACTGTAAAATAGAACCAAAATGGATAATGTTAATTGAACATGCGGAGAGACGAACGGAGTGAGGACAAATCAACACTTGAGTTAGAGCAAAACAGACAATAACCATGGATGGATAGATGCGGTCGAATAATATTTCCTATGCCGCCGGCGCCGATTATGTGACTGGCGCACAGATCGAGAGCAAAGCAACAGAGAAACAGCGGAAAAACGGAAGGGAAAAAGAAGGAAAACAAGACAAGGGGCCGTTTACATGGGAAAAACAAAGCAAACTGTTTTATTTTTATTTCCTAAGGAAAAAAACGGAACAGAATACAAGAGAAACCAAAAGGAAAAAGAAGAGTAACGAAAGAGGGAGAAGACCGATGGAAGAAACGAGAAAAAAAAATAAAAGAGGAGAAACATGGGACGAAAAACAAGAAATTTGGACAGAAAAATAAATAATAAAAATGAACTAAAGACGTAAAACGGAAGACAATAAAATTAAGAACAGTATGAATGGAACACCGAAGTGAAAAGGGAGCCAAAAACAGAATGAAGACAGAAAAGACGTTAAACGGGGTATCACAAAGTGGAAAACGGAACATGTGCAGGCGAAAAACGAAAACAGAAAGGAGATAAAAAGAGTTAGCAAAACATGGATACTGGAAGCAAAGAAAAAGTCTTTCGCCTTAAGGAAAACCTTAAGACGCCTTAAGACTGAAAACGGGAAAGAAAATAACGGAAAAACAAATGAAAAGCATCATGATGAACAGAATTGCAAATAAGAAAAATTGGAACAGAAAACATGAGACAAAAGCAAAGAAACAAAGGAACACGGACAAACAAGACACAGCACTTATGGTTCTTACAAAACAAATGTGAGAAAATTCTCTCATTTGAATGCGTGGGAATCGATCAGCACCGCAGATCGGCTATTAATGAATGAAGATGAGGCACCCATCTCAGCGCTTCTCTTCCAACTGACGAAACTGAATCTGTAGCAGACAACAAATCACTTCAAAACTTCAAATTCTTTTTTAAGTCCGATTCCATGTCTAATTCCAAGTAAATATTTCACTCAAAATTACTCCAAAATTTGTAATTTCGAATCCAATTTCAAGTCCAACCTGTGGAAGGTGCATATTTCCTCCTCCTCAAACACGGTTGTAAAGTTTCATGCAAATCAGATGAGAAGTTGATTTCTGGTTTCAGCTTTTTTGGACGATTTGGTGTGGAATTGCTCAATTGGGACGGCGGAGGTAATCTACACGGGACTAAAAACAAATCAATGCACCGAAAACCAAAGTTTTAGAGTTCTTTTGGACCTTTTTTTAGAACTCTTTCAGACTTCTTTTAGAGTTCGTTAACACTTCTTTTGAATCTATTTTATACTTCTTTCAGATGACTTCTAGATTTATCTTAATTTATTTTAGCCTTTTTCAATTGCCTTTTAAACCTGTTCTACAGTTTTCTTTGACTTCCTCTAGGCTTCTCTTATACTTCTTTTAGAATTCTTTTGGAGTTCTTTAAGGCTCCTTTAAGACATCATTTAGCGCTAATTTGTTTTCTGTTCAGCAGAGCTAATTTTTTCTCCGCACAATGAATACAAAAGTCAATGAGACTTTGTATGACAAAGGATGTATCGTACTGGCAATTACCTGAATATAACGACTGAAACGCCTTGCCCTGTGACCTTGAGAACATGGATTTTGTGGAGCTCCGGCAGGAAAAGAAGGATGAAACAAAATTGATGCGCATTGGGCGGTATTCCAGCATATCAGTGAAGCATTGTAAAAGAAAAAATCTGTTCCGATTGTTTAAGATTCCTTGCAGAGTGCTTTCAAACTTTTTAGACCCCTCTCACACTTCTTTTTGACTTCTTTAAGACTTTATTTAGAACTCCTTTAAGTTTCTTTTACATTCCTGCCAAACTTCTTTGAGACCATTTTTGGAGTTGCTTTAGATTTGATTCAGATGTAAGTGTAGATTTAACATTCTTTCAAATTCCTGCCAACCTTCTTTAAGACTTAGAGATCATACTAAAAGATGCCTCTTAGATTTCTTTCAGATTTATTTCAAAGTTGTTTTTGACTTGTTGTAGACTTTTTAGGGCTATTCTTTGAGTTCTCTTAGAACTTTTTAGACTTTCTTTAGATTCCTGCCAGACTTTCTTTTGTCTAATTTTGGGTGAGTGAAGCCACTCTGTTAAAAACGATTAACGGGAGACGAAAATACATCTAAAAGGTAGCAAAAAGACCATGAAGAGACAACAAAAATACAACAAAGAGATGGCAAAAAGAAAAAAACAGCAAATAGACGACAATGATAAAGAGGCAGCAAAAAATCGAATGAATGACGAAAAGGTAATAACAAATAGGCGAAAAGCCCATTGAAAACCCGGAAGAGGACAAAAATACGATCAGAAGACGCCGATAAAACACCAAAAATCAACCTAAAATGTCATGGACTGACAACAAATCGCTGAAAAGGGACAACGTACGTAAAGTACGGTAAAAAGACGCTTAAAGAGCGACAAAAATGACCAGAAATGGTTGAAAAAGGCGTAAAACAACCGCAAAACATGACAAAACAAGACGAAGGGATACTACGAAAGGACAAATTAATGACGTGTAAACAATAACAATAACAAAATAACATAAAATGTAAAAAATAGTCTATTTTGATTAAAGCAGAGGAGCGTTTGGTGCGAAAAATGTTAGACTGAATACTGGGCAAGTTTTCGATCTGCGGCTAAAAATATATTGGGTTTAGTTCGTGGCAGTGGGACTCCGACCCACAATTTCTCGATTAGTGGGTGCTTATCGGCTGCTTATTATCGGGTGCTTTACGCATTTAAACTATACCACAACCCATGTATTAATACGATACGAAAATACGATGCAAAGATGGTAAACAGACTTCACGAAAAGACAACACAAATACAACAGTGCGATGATAAAACGGCGACGAAAAGACAGCAAAAAGACAACGGAAAGATGACCAAAAGGTGATGACAAGTAGACAAAAATACGATGAAAAAACGCCGGAAAATGCTTTTTAAACTTCTTTAAAACTTCTTTTAGAGTATGTTTAGATTCCTTGCAGAGGACTTTTAGAATTGTTTAAGACTTCATTTAGAGTACATTCAGATTCCTAGCAGACTTCTTTAAGACTATTTTAGAGTGGTCATTCACCATTTTAGATTTTGTATAGATTTCTTTACAACTATTTTCGTCTTCTTTTAGATTGCTTCTAGACTTCCTTATGGCCAGTTTTAGAGTTCTGTCAAAACTCATTCATAGTTTTTCAGACTTTTTTAGAGCTCCTGAAGGCTCCTTTTGGATATATTTTCTTTCTTATAGGTTTATTTTAAAATTGGTTTTAGACTTTTCTTTTGGAGTTCTTTCCCGGCTGGCTGTTAGTGAACATACGGGGCTAGTGCAAAAATTCTACTGACTCTATCTAGCAGCACCGGCTAGCCGATGATTCGAACATGGCTTGTACGACCAGCAGCGTCGTACCTCGAAGCTTACTGGGCGGAGGTCTAGCAAGATCAAAAATGAGAATTATGGGACAAAAACGAGAAAATGGGACTCAAAAAGAAGGGAAAAAACAGGAGAAACGAAGTAACGAAAAAGTAAAACGAAAGAGATAAGAACTAAAAACGGAAGGTATAAAAAGGAAAAGCCAAAAACAGAATAAAAAACAGAAAAGACGGAGCACGAGGCATCCAAAAGTGGAAAACAGTGGAAAGACGAAAAGGGAAGTGAAATAAAAAAAAATTACAAAAATACGGAAACTCGGAACAAAGAAAAAATCAAAAAGTAAAGAGAAAAGACTGAAAATAACGGAAATACGAGTGAAAGCATAAGGAAAATCAGGTCTGAATATAAGAAAAAAATGGAAAAAACAGGAAACTAGAATCGATGAAACAGAAAACACGGAACAAATATAAGGAAAGCCAGAGAAAAAGGGGAAAACCTAACGAAAAGCGAGAGCAAAAACCAAGAATGTAACAAAAGTAATTAGTAGATTTATTGTCAAATTTTTAACCAGTCCAATAAACTGATTTAGAACCAAAACAACCTAGTCTTCGGCATGCAAATCGTTCCAATCATCATCTGCGTGCCGTGAGACAACAACACAACAATCGGATCGGATGAGCAAATATCACCCGGCTGTCAGATCGATAATTTATATGATTGTTGAACTTGACGACGACGACGACGACGACCGGCGGCGGTGACTACGATGACGACGGCGACGGCCGGCATCTTCATGTGTATGGAAGAAGAAGATGATCTCCTATCATGGCAGCACAGACGCTCTGTGACTCATAACCTCTGCGGCGCAGAGGGCGGCAGGCGCATCTTCATCTTCACATAAGCTGGATGAGGCACCACCACCGTACCGGTGCAAACGGGGTGGACGAAGGGAGACGATGTTTTATTAATGAAAGAGTGCAACCCAGTGATCAGCAAACGTCCTTTGCTATACCTACCATGCGGACAGACGGAGGTATAAGCTGTTGTTGTTGGTTGGTTTGCACTTGCAAACTGCACAAAAACGGTAGCGTCGATCGTAGTAGTCCGAGGTGCGGAAGGTCGGCCGGCCGGCCGTCACTGTTGCTGCTGCTTATACAATAATACATAGATATTATGAAGATGGCATGGCTTGCTTTGGCCAGCTTGCTTGCACCATGCGACTCGGGAGTCGGGACGACGGTGTATGAAAACAAATAAATTGGAATGACTGCCCGCGATTGCGATGATGCCGATTGCAATTCTTCCGACCTGTTTGCCCGTCGTCGAATGTTTTGCGCCGATGGATGCAAAGAAGAGGGGAACACTCTGAGCATAAAATTATGAGTAACGCGATTAGCTATAGTAATGAATTGGCGTTTTATACACCGGAGAGAAGAGCCCATACAAAGAAGAATGGAGAATTATGGAATTAACATACAATCGGAATGGTGGCGGCGGCGGCGGCAGCCGAACAGAGGAGGAAGGAAGGTATTTAAGATGCACTTCTGCGCGGGCTTCGAGGCTCATTGGGAAGCCATCTCATCGGGCGGGGAAGGCTTGGGACTTGCTTTCAATCCAAACTGATTAGTGGAGTGGTCAATGAGCGGGAATAATCGCGAATAACGAGTGCAACGAACGACTGCAGCAGCAGCTGCTGCTGCTGCAGTCATGCATAGGTTTGTTTTCCACTATGTTGCCTAGTAACGGGAGAGAATTTTTCTTACGGAACTTACCGAGCTGGTCGTTCAGCACTGATTCTCGTTGGTTAGTTAATGTGGTCCATCATAGCTCGAACTCAGTTCCCCGTTGACAGATTGTTTCTCGAGTGGTTTTTATTTACGAAAGCTATAAATTAGCATTTGGATTTGATGGTTGATATATTTTCCGGTTGACAGAGCAATGACCGGAGCCAAACCCTGTTTGGCGGAGATTGTGACATCCAGAACGTGGGTTGAATTTGCCTAAAAGCCATCTAAAAAAACGTGGCAAATTTATCTTCTCGCTTGTGTGAAACGTCAATTAATCATAGCCGTTCGGTTCCGTGCCGTGCGGTGTGCTAGGACTGTTGCCATAGCCAGTACTGTCCGCATGGTTTTGGAATGGCCCCAGAGAAATGAATCGTAAAGTTTATGGCGTTGCTGTTTGGTTATCCTGTGCGCGCGCGCACAAACATGTTCTTAACTTAGCAGGAAATGTTTTGTGTCGAGCTAGAAATGAGTGTGCAACTATGGAAAATCAATCATATTTCGATTACCGTGTTTTACTGCCACGTGGGGACACGCTCCCAGAAAGGAAATGTACCTACCTAAAAGCATTAACACTGCTTCGAGACATTATTTGCACACCGTTTTCCATGTTTCGGACCTGCGAGTGGAATGACACCGGGAATGCAAATGCCGGGGACTGTGTGCATACGTGATGAGAGTTGGAATGAGATTGAGAAGGGAACTGAAATGTTACTTCAGTGGTACTGCTGCAGAAATGCATGCATTTCTTGGAACTAACCGTGGGTTGTTGTCTCGTGAGTCTTCTTGGAAGAATGCCACTCATCGTGCGCGATGATTTGTTGAATGATTTTTGCACTGTGCAAAGTTATGTCATCTTTTCATCGTCAATCAAAGGCGGCTGGGTTTGATCGTGGTTTCGGTTTGACGTTTGCCGTATAAATCATAGAATTGTGAGCACAAACAATCACAAATTCAATATTTTATTTTGTCCACTGAACTGTCCTGAACTGAAATACAATTATAACGCTGTTAAAAAATCTTAATCTGAAACGAACCAGGCATAGTCAGGATATGGCAATGAGTTTACGGGATCACGCCAATCACGTAATGCTAGACGAATGAACCTCTTCTGCACTCGTCCAATTTTCAATGTCCAGGCCAGTTGATAAGGTGCCCATTTTTTTAAATTTTAAGTCCTGTTCTTCCACATGCTTTTCACTCGTTTTTATGTGTTTTTCTTGCCCGTTTTCAGTCTTCTCTCATTGCTTTTTCCTTTTTTCTTTGTTTCCAGTTTCCAGCCCCATGTTGCATTTTGGGCTGACAAAATCGGGATTTTTTTTTCAAAATTCACGCGGCGGCGTGGCGTGGTTTCAATATAACACATTGATGTGTTCTGCAAAGTTTTAGAGCATATTATTACAAGAAATTTTGCTGAAGACAGTAACCTTCTATCTCTTCAGCGAAGATAGAAAAATCCTATTAAAAATCGTTCAAATCAGTTTTTCTATTTTAGCTGTTTTTGTAGTTATTGTATGACTTTTTCCTGTTTTACAAAGTTGTACAAATAGTAAAACTACACAACATTGCTGAATATAGTCTACCTCTATCTTTGCTTGTTTAGGAACTATAGAACTTTTGCTATAAAAATACCATAATTTTGACCCCGAATTACTCGCCAGAAGACATCATTTTATACAAAAACTCTCCCCAGAGAACCAGAATAGTTTCAAGCAGGCTGAAAAGTTTTATAAATCATGTTTAAAAGCACAAAAGTTAAACAAAATCTATAGGCTGACAAAATCGGGATAAAAAGTCGATAAAATCGGGAGCTGACAAAATCGGAAGAATACTGTATTCCCATTCTTGTCTCGTTTAGCATCTTTTTCTCTCGCGGTTTTCTTTTCCTCTTTCTATGTTCCTTTTCTCTTTTTTCCTGTGCCGTTTTTCACCCTTTTTTGAGTCTCGAACTTTGTCTGATCCGTTTTTCGTTTTTCTACTTCTGTTTTCCGCTGTTTCCAGGCTCGTTTTTCTCTTTTCCTGTCTCGGTTTTTGCAATTTACTGTCCCGTTTCCACTTTTGCTCCATTTTTTTCCTTTTCTGTTTTCTTGGTTTTTACTTTTACTTTTTATTCGTTTCACTTCTTTTTCTCTCGCTAAATGTTCCATTTATCTTCTTTTCAGTCCTGTGTTTCCAAATGCTTCTCATTTCTTTTGTCATTTTCTTTCCCAACTTTTCTCTTCTCTTATTTTTTCATTTTAAGTTTTCATATTTTTCTAACTCTTTTTATCACCTTTCTTTCTTTCTTGTTTATCGATTTTGTCTGTTCCGTTTTCCTTTATTTTGATGCCTCATTTTTCATCTTTTCTGTCCTTTTACTTTATTTTGGCTCCTTTTTCCTTTTCTCTCCGGTTTTCTTTTTTATCTCTTGATTTTCGACGTTTTCTCTTCCGTTCAATCTATTTTTTAGGCCGCTTTTCCTGTTTTTTCGTTTTTCCTGCTCCTATCACATTTTCACGTTTTTCGTTTTGTTTTTCTCCTATTTTATCCCGTTTAACTTTTTTTTTGTTTTTCTCTTCGTATTCTCTTCCGTACTCCCTTTCTTGTCTCGTTTTCCCTGTTTATCTCTCTCATTTTTTCCTTTTCTACTCGCTGTTTCTTCTTTCTCTGTTTCTGTTCTGTTCTTTTCCTGTTCCGTTTTTCTTCACCCTTTTTCTGAATCCTAAATTTATATACTCTGATCGGGTTTTCATCCTTCGTCTCTTGGTTTTCTCTGTTTTCAGTCCTGTTTTTCCTGTCTCCTGTCATTTTCTGTTCCGTTTGGACTGTATTCTAATTTTTTTGGTTCAGATTTGCGTCTTTTTTCGCTTTTTGATTCGTTTTCTATCCCATTTTTTGGTTCGTTTGCTGTTCTATTCGTTCACTCATTTCATCTACCTGATGGCATTCTTTCTACTCTATTGAAAAATCGTTGCAAAGCCAAAAGTTTCCCGGAATCTGGAAATCGTCGTATATGTTTCCTGTTTTTAAGGAAGGCAATAAGCAGACCGTGGAGCACTGTCGCGGAATCACTTCCTTGTACGGTTGCTCAAAAAAGTTTGAGACCATTGTTTACGATCGGCGTTTGTTTTGTGCAAAAATCTATATTCCTACGTTGCACGTGACTTAAATTTGGCGTAAGGTTGTTTATCACGGCAAAAGGTTGCTCGTAATGGAGGGTGCTCGCGATCCTTGCACTAAACCGGTCAAAGTGACTAGTGAGGTACCATCAAACCCCCTCTTTGAGGTCATAACCTATAACTCATGGATCACATTAACCCCTGCGACGACTTCGGATCCAATTGTAGCGCCAGGACGCAACGTTTCTAGCATCATGAAAGGTCCTATTCCCTCTGCCAGCGCTTATCAGTGGTTCCGGTCCTGCGAGTGAGGGTACAGAACGGGGTTTCCAGGCAAGTGCAACAACCCCTATAACAATTCTTCCGCTGATGCAGTGCCCGTTTCCAGCTCTATACCTGACCCACAGCAGAACTCCTCCAATCTGCTGCTGATTTACTACCAGAACGTGCGTAGGAAACCTGGCTTGACGAAAAAATTTACTCGCAACAGCTATTCGAAAGCGCATTTTTCATTTTTAAAAGCGATCCAGCAAGCAGGACAGCAAAAACTCTCGCGCTGGTGGCGTGTTGTTCGCAATCCATTCAATCCATTGACCCACCCCCGATTTACGAAACATTTAAGCTATCAATAGTGGCTTTGCGCGCTTTTAGACGGCTTATGTTTCCACGACCTGGCACAAATTAACCCAGTGCTAAAGAGGAAAAATCGCGTGTTTGTTCTGCTACTTGCCATCGATCCCGCCATACAACTTTGCTAACTTAGTGCAAGGAAACCTTCGCAGAAATCCAAACAACTCAGTTATGTTGCCTTTTCACAAGAAGGGTGATAAGCGCAATGTTGACAACTTTCGACCCGTTCGGAAACGAAACCGTTTACAAAACGTAAAAAGTCTCTACGAATCTCGTTCAGCCTGCGCAAACATGAAAGAAGGAATGCATATGCTGTGCAGTGACACGGACCAGAAAGCAGCGTTTGATCGGGTGAATCACGGTATCCTCCTTGCAAGTCTTAAGAAGCAGGGAGTTTCCGCACTGCTCTGCAAGCGGCTACATTCGTATCAAACACACCTTAGGCTGAGTGAGAAGATCGGGTCCGAATGCTCCGACTCGTCCTGGTCACCTCTCTGGCGTACCACAGGGGAGCAACCTTGGACCCGTGCCCTTTTCGCTTTTTGTAAATGAACTATCAGCAGCTAACAGCTGCTGTTCTTCCACTTTGCTTTGAGGTAATTAAAACGGACTCCGACTGCATTGAACTGCAACGCCTAGTGGACAAATTTGAAGATTGGTGCTCGAGTACCATGCTTACGGTTAGCATCTCAAAGTGCTTCGCCATCTGCTTTCACCGACAAAATAAGCCTATAGCTTTTAGCTTCCACATGGCGGAATATTTGTTACAGCGCGTCTATCATATTCGTGATTTTGGGCTCCTCCTGAATAGCGCACTCATATGAGAGGCTACTGGGAGAGAATGGTTCGAGCTGTAAATGCAGCGCTTGGATGTGCTGCGGTAGTACGAAAACTACCGTTAGACGGCACGAAGTAGTTTTGGGACGTAAACACGATAAAGGTGGGAGATTCTCGTTTTAGTGGTGGTCAGGTGTAGTGGTTACGGTTAGAAGTTCGACAGGATCGATCCGGAACAGTGAATATCGAGGCAGGGCCACACCAGTAATGACCCGAGAGCCAACACAGATTTGGCTCCTCTCTCTCAGGTAACTAACCTGTTTTTCCGACCCCCCGGCACATCGCCATTTTTCTATGACTAAAATCTAAACGTCAAAAGTACTGGGCGGGAAATCACTTCATAGAAATTCTATGGAGCCGCCATTGTTGTTTGGGGCCCAGCACCGAGGGGCCCATCAGTATGGGGGTACTGTCAAATCATATGTGAGAGTGTATTGGTCACACCGGGCTGTGTTTTTCACGAGCTAAACTATGAGAATTAACGGTCAATAAACAGTGGCATAAATTGACATATGGATTTTTCAAACACAGAACACTGGTAAACTGGAAATAAAACACAAAATTTCATTGACCTTCTTTTGACTAATAATCTCTTCTAAATTGACAGATCATTAGCTTGAAAAAGATTATTATGAAAAGCCTTCAATTAGCACATTCCGGATAGATTGTACCTCAAAAGAATATCCCTTTCACTATGACGAGTTTTCCGGAATCTTTCTGAGCGAAAGTCAACCCGTTTATTGGTTTATTCCGACCCGTTCAGGCCACAACTGCCCTTTTATTAGCGGGAATGTCATTTGATTTGCCGCCGCCACCACCGCGGTCTGGTTGGTTGCTATGGACAATCTTGTGTTTGCATTCATGACATGACCCAAATACAACAGGGAAAACGTGGCTTGCTTCGATGAAAGGAGCATCGTTTGTAGATCACCTTCTTTCAGCCTGTCACAGAGACTATCAATTAGAGAGTGTTTCGACAGAAGCGGACGGACGTACCTACCGGGGATCGAAGCTTCCGTCGAAAATTTGGGCTCTTCTCCAGAGGCTCTGACAAAAGTGACCTTTTTTGGCTGCGCTGCAGCCATCATCACATTGTATGTACTCGTACTGTACGCAGCAACAGCCGTCTCTCGAACACAAGCCGAACAACCTTCTAATGGCATATAATCAGCATGTCTGCATCGCCGGTTGAAAATGATAGGGCCATCCATTCGCCCGGTAGCAATCATTGATTTAGATCGCCGAATAAAATCATGATCATGGGTTTGAGAGTGCAAGCAATCGATCGATCGAACGATCGATGGGTCAATGAAAAAGACCAAGTGCACCAAACAGGCAACAACTGATGAAAGCCACGCACCAGGACAAGAAAAGACCGGGCCGGATGGTTAGAAGAGGAGGAAGAATTTTAATGTTGCTTGCCTCTTACCGTTGCGTGGTTTAAAACCGATTGTGCTGCATTGATTGGCCTGCCGTTACCGAGTGTCAAACGTTCCATGCAACGATTCGATTGCGGAATACAATATTCGCTTCGAAATAATGCTATTTTATAGCAAACTTAATCGAACAATTTAAATAGTCGGTACATGACGAGTGAATGTCTGATAAATTAGCCAACCTTGTAACATTTCACATTAACGTCCAATACGATTTGATAGCTCCTAACTTTACTGGCGATATTTCAAAAAGGTCGCACATTAAGCGCCGCACATCAAACCCGTACAGAGAATCGAATGTTTTGAACCACTTAAGTCTTACATCACGGCGCTAAAGCACCCATATTAATTGTACCACTCGTACCGACTGGACTGTCTCCGGGGTCCGTTCTCCGTGAACCATAAGCCACCGCGCGTCGTCGGATGGCGACCGGTCGACCGACCAACCAACCGACCAGGCCGCGTTGCGTTGTCATAAACGGTCTGCAAATGTATTTTACACTCGTCATACTAAATACACACACACACGCGTGGTAGGTTAGTTGGCTGATACCTAAATGTCACCATTCGCGTTGGTTCGGCGGTTGGTTAGAGCTGGTTAAATACCCTTCGCCTCGTACACCTTCCCTCTGGCGTCGTGACACGCGAGACGGTCGAAATCCGATTACCCGGTACCCTTCACTGCTGCTGGCTTTACATTTTCCCGGAATGTGTCCGCGCGCACCGCGCGCCCTGTTGACTTCGTGGTCTTTCTTGTATGTAAATTGACAACAGTTCGAGCGGCAGTAATCCCCGAATTGTAATCCCCACAGGCTTGCGCCTGTCTTTGGGTGCTTGCCAGTTGGTACCAACCCGACATAGTAACTAGAGCGCTGTAGCCAATAAATGCGGCCTAATTGGATTGGACACCAAAGCAGCTAAGACAAAAAGTCAGCAATAGAGTTTTACTCGAAAAAAAAGGGAATGAAGATCTTCGAATGGATTAGATACCCTTTTCTATGTAATATTTCACTCGGAACCAGAACTTTCTAAACAATTGAAGTGTTTATCATTCGTTTGATGTTGACGTAACAATACGCTTTCCTAGTGTTGTGGATGTTTTTAGTGAGGTTTCGCCGCCTACTAAGTTGTAGCTCGCGTTCGTTCACACTGGCGTGTCCAGGCTGGGTCACACTGGAGCATGTGCGTACCTTCTCTGTAACCCAAAAGTACAGAAGTAATTTGATTTATATCCAATTTCAGTTCCTACTTTAAGTTCAATCGCAAATTTACTTTCGTGTCCATTGTCAAATCTAATTTCAGCTTCGATAATCTGATCAAAGTAAAATGCAACTTGAGAAATTCTCGATCGTTTGCTGTCATTAACTGGTGTGTTTTTCCCAATGTTGCAAGCTGGTAGGGTCTGACTTAACACCGACCAATTGGGGCGTCGAACTAAACTGGAAATTAAACTTCAAATTGGACTTGAAATTAGACATGAAATAGAGCTTGAACTGGGACTCGAAACAGGACGTAACAGTGCATTATAAATTAGATTTGAAATAGATTCTACATTAAACAAAAACGTGAGTAATAAAATTTATAATCAGAAATGAAATTCTAATTTAATTGCTACTTGCAATTGACATGAAATTGGATATGAAATTGGAGTTGTTGTTGGACATGAAAGTTAACTTAAGCCTGATGGGGTCTGCTTGCACGTAGTGCATTTACTTACTGAAAAAATGGCGACTGTCGGAATGACAACCCCGAACTTGCCCGGGATCCAACGTCCAATCTCTCCGCTACTAAATATTTCTTAGAATTCACTCTTAACTTGAAGGCCTATTTTTTGCGCCCGCCACTCACTCGCACTCCAGGAGGCTCAACGTATTTTGATCCACCTGGTAGTGGTCGCAACTGTTTTATTTAATTACAATTTATTACAAATTCATTGAATAGCTTAACACTTCTACTTCTTACACTGAACTCTTATAGGCAATCTAGCTAACTTGGCTTGGCAGGACCCCCAATGAGTCTACAGTGAGTAGCACAGAGTGTTTAAACTTTTTGAAGTTTCTCTCGTCTTTCATGGTGGCTGGAAGAGCATCGTATTGCACTTTACCGTAGTTTTAGAAAGCTCTTTTCCCGAATTCAGTATTTACTCTCGATATTGAAAGGTTAGTCTGAGCTCTAGTGAAGTGACCATGTGAAGTCCGTTCAAACTGTCTGTTATGATGCGCGGATGGATTCCACAGAATACCATGCATTTGAATCAGTGTTTGTTTATCACGAAGTGCTGCTACTGGCATGATAGATATGACTGTTTCTTTAAATAATTCGAGCGTCGAATACAAACGTGATTTCCGGTATACTGCCTTCAGACAACAGTTGAGACATGTTGACTAACAACAAATTCTCGACAAAGTATATCAGCAGTTCTCCATGTCATTTCTAATTTGTTGGATGATTTGAGTCGGTAGATGCATAAGACAGGGACGTATCGTCAGCAAAAAGACGTGGTATTCTATGTAGCCCAATTCTGGGAACGTCATTGATATAAATCAAGAAGAGGAGGGGCCCTAAGTTACTGCCTTGAGGCACTCCAGCGGCTGAATTTAGGTGATTACTACAGGAATCGTTTACGACTACGAATTCTGTTATTGATGAGAGATATCCAACAATACCATAGTACTCAAGCTTACGTAATAGAATGTTGGTCAATCGTGACGAACGGTTTTTTTTTCAAATTCAGGAAAAGTACGCCCAAGGCTTGTTGCGAATCCAACGCACTGTAAATATCGTCGACTAACTCACTGGCTGCAGTCCTGCAGTTAATGTGCTAGACCCGGAGCGAAAACCATACTGATGACTCTATAAAACACCATGACTTTTGAAAAACTCGTTCATTCGGCTCACCAAAAGTTTGTCGAGTACTTTGCTTAGCATTGATAAAAAGAATATTGGTCTATAATTGCTGACCCGTGTGGTTTACGATGGATAGTCCGAGGTCTAGCCCAAATCCAGATCCCCATGTTCTAACTCTAAGTACTGCGCTAGATTTCCACATCCCGAGGAGATCAGCGAAGCTCACTGCTGAGCAGCAGTTTTAATCGATTTTGTAATAAACGCATAGAAAATGACGTCTGGTTCATTATTCCGCCTGGCTATAAACTTATTTATAATGAGCAACGCTGCAACGCTTACTGAACTCTTTCTCTAACCGGTGTTTGCCAAATCTACTGGTTAGAAGACTCCAAACTTGCCATACATTGCCCTTTGATTTCACAGTAGAGTATATAAAGAGTAAATAAATATAAGGAACGTCCTCACCCGATTTCAAATCTGTTGAATCGGCCATGTCCATGTCCATATTTCCGGAATACTATGGATAAAACAACGAATCTCAATTCGGTGGGTAATATTGAATCAATTCTTTTGGACGTTCACGACGGCACATTCTCCGAGAAATATCGGGGAAACAGATCCTCAAAGTGTTAGTTGCAGATAGTAACTTCGAGTATGGAGAAGGTACAGTAGGATTTCGAATTTGGCAACAAAATATTAATGTAAATGCTTTAGAAGATGACTAAAGATCATTAATCAACGATTGCAACCATTTTATGTTTAAAAAGTCCGACAAGAGCTATCCGTCTTAGGTAGGGCATAGGAGTTTATAGTATTAACCCGAAGACTTCATACGATACACAGAACTTGAATCCAAATTTAAAAGCTTAATTCAAGCAAAGAAACGCGGATATTTGCGCAAGTTCGTAAACGAATCATCAAAAGAAACATCAATTAGCACTCTTTGGAACACGGCCGGGAAAATACGAAACCAAAACGTAGTCAATGAAAGCGAAGAGTCTTCAAGTCAATGGATATTTAATTTTGTAATAAAATATGTCCAGACTCAGTTCCTACGCAAAAACATGTTCGCA
Organism: Sabethes cyaneus; assembly: GCF_943734655.1. Taxonomy (NCBI): domain Eukaryota; kingdom Metazoa; phylum Arthropoda; class Insecta; order Diptera; family Culicidae; genus Sabethes; species Sabethes cyaneus. The sequence continues at coordinate 172,717,474 of NC_071353.1, forward strand.
ACACATCTTCAACTCAAAATATGATAGAATTGCCATTTACAATATCCGAATTTTCCAATTTTTTATATAATTTATTATCCGAAAAACACATGCATTTCTCATGTGGAGATTTGTCAACGTGTCGAATTAGTTACATGGGTCTTCCCCAGGGCTCGTGCTTAAGCCCTTTACTTTATAATTTTTATATCAACGACACTGATAGATGTCTTACAAACTCATGTACAATAAGACAATTTGCAGGCGATAGTGTAGTTTCCACTACCGGCCCTACAGCCAACGATTTACAAAGACCATTGCAAGATTCTTTAGCCAATTTATCAATCTGGTCTTCACAGTTAGGTATCGAGTTTTCTCGATACGAGATACGAAACGAGAACCAGCTCACTTACAACTTCAACTGTGATGGATAAAACGATTTCTCAGGTTTTAGTACATAAATATCTTGGTCTTTGGTTTGACTCCAAATGCCTTTGGGAATGTCATGTAAGGTATTTGATTAAGAAATGTCACCATTTGTTGTAACAAATTCCAAAATATCAACAACATTAACATGTTTTACACAGATAGATCACTTCTGGATGGATCCACTGGCTTTGGTGTCTTCAACGTTAATTTCACCGCTTCTTACAAATTCAATAATCCTGCCTCAGTTAACATTGCTGAATTAGCTGTTTCATATACCTATTTCATGTTGAAAAGATGAGAGGTTTTATGCCTACGGGAGAAGATATATATTGAAATTATCACTCCCACGGGCTTTTCCCTACTCCAAATATTTGGCTCCGCACTTGAGCCGTATCAATAAACTAGATTGAATAAAAAAAAGTCAATTTCAAAAGCATTTTCATTCAATTTTTTCACATCAAAAAAGGGTCTCAGTTTTGGCAACATAGGCGACACGCATTTGTTGCCAAATTCGAAATCCTACTGTAATTGAAGACCTAGGCGTATTATTAGACTCAGAACTCTTCTTTAGGCACCGTTAATATTATTTTTTATTTTATTTATTCACTTCTTTTAATTATAGCATATCATAGCAGACGCTAACGAAAACCCATCCCACCTGGACAGTAAATTATTTTTCACAGTTTGCATATCATTTTTCCCAGTTCTTCCAATGACCGTTCTTCACAAAAAAAACACATTCACTCCTTTATAAGAAAAAATCTCGGTTTTTTGATTGTTTCACTTGTTCGCTCCATCAGATGTAATATGAAGTCCCCATACTTTGGACTGCTTTGGAAATTAGAGCCAATCGGATTGAAGCAGTACACGCCAGGTTCATGGATTGTATGTTGTCAACTGCTAGTAATCGATACACTGGCAAAAAGCCGTTTGCGTTGGAAAACTGTTGGCTGGAGAAATAACTGCTTCAAATATCCTCTCAAAAATCAATTACAATGTTCCTTTCGCAAATCGGAGATCACGGGATTTTTACAAGCTTGCATTCCAGACCAAACACATGTGACCAATTCATTAAAATACATCCCAAACTCCTCTTAAGGGACCGCACCAACACTCAATCTCATGAGCAATGTTCTATTATATCATATCTCTATCCTTTTAAATAATCATCAGTAGTAATATAGTTTCGAAAGTCACAGATTGAATGTCGTTTACACACATTTGCACCCAAAGACCAGTTTAATAAATACGTAATTATTCCGGAATTTTCGAAGAGAAATTAACAGCGAAAAATTTTGCTGCCGACACGCGCTACTTATTACGATTCAAGTAAACATCCCTATTTTCGTTACCTCAATCCTCCTATCAATCAATGCTGTAGTGCTGTAGTGATTTTCCATTTTCACGCAGCTCTTTTTACATGCGTCCGTCTGCTACCAATTATTATCGCCGGAAAGAGGAAGAATTAACATTCGTTTTTTCTCATGTTTAGCTCAAATTAGCTTGCTTTGTTTTTTAACACGCCAAATTTTGTTTTTTTTTGTATTCTTAAGATGTTTAAACACATTACAGTTTATACTCTACAATTTCCTTCTCCGCTACTCTGTTAAGGTGTGTTTAGTTTGACAACAGAAGCAACATCGAGCAACGACTAGTAACATGTCGCATACCACATCTTGCATTCCACATGTTGCCAAAAAATTGCCTAGTTTAAACCTACCTTTTTCTTATCTATGATAGAAATTTGTTTATTCAACTCGTTTCGAATTATGATGACTTTTTTATTTAATTCGTTATTAGATAATTTGATTTTTTATGCATTACCTAAGACAATACGTTAGTTTAACTGAGGCCGTTTTGCTAATTTATTCGAGTTTTTCTATGGTGCATTGTAATTACTGCTATTGGGGACCCCTTGTAATGTTTACTTTGGTTTTGCTGTTAGTGTCGGCAAACGATCAACCGTATACGAGACTATAATTCTTGAAAGCCTTAAAAGTTACGATTTATAACGTATTTCATACTTTTACGTTGGGAATACATATTAAAGTTTCACCAAATAGTGCAACGGAATTGATTTTTGAATTTTAACTCCTTTTTCTTCCCAGTAGTTGACAAATTCTGTTCCTTGAAATGGTGGTCCATTGGCGCTTTATATCGACAGTGGCAACCCCCAAGTGTGAAACATTCAACAGAGAGCCATGTTAGTACTTTTGGCGTCTATTGTTTTTAATTCGATCACCGACAAATACCTAGAGTATGTGTCCACACAGACCAACAGTTCACCAGAACCACAAGCAGGAATAGATAAAAAATCAATCTGTAACATCTGCCATGGCCCGTCCGGCAATAGGCGACTGGTTATTGGTACAGGTGGGTTTTCTCGAGATAACCAGACATATTTTGCACACTTTAACAAAAGACTCAATATCCAATGATTCGTTTCATGGCCGCACAACCGATATGACCTTGATGTGCTGTTTCCATTATTGCCCTTGAACGAAGTCGTAACGGAAGTCGTAACGGTAACAGTATTCTATCGTCTTTAAACACAATGGAACCCAGTGTTGTCAGAAATCTAGCCTGAGCTTCGTACTGACGATAATTTGCTGGCCATATTTCAGAATGTATAGCCGCTCTAATCTGTAAAAGATCTGTATCGCATTCGGAAGCAAGCTCGACCTCGTTCCAGGTGATGTTCATGAGTCCACCATCGATAGCATACAGCAAATGTTTATCGTTATCCTCATCGAACGGCTCGTCTAGCTGATTCGCTATCAGACGAGATAACGCGTCCGCCACATTTAAATGACTTGGGATGCGTTTCACAATAAAGTCGTAGGACTGTAACCTCAAAACCCATGACTGCGTCTGGAGAAAAAGTACCTTCCAAAATGTCTAATAATTTAGTCAGATGAACTATTCACGGTTGCCATAAGCGACGAGTCGGTAGTACTTAACTGTTGATCATTGCTCATTTTAGAATTCCTCTGCATGAACAGCGATTACATCTCGCCTGACAATTTCAAAAACATAATCCATTTTAACTTGTTTTCCATTCGATGGATCATATGATGGAAAGAAACCATTCGGTGTTGAAAAAAATGTTTCAAATGGCTAGGTAATACACGTTTAGTGTTCGTGGGTTTCCTATAAACTTCAAATTCCAAATTTTCTTATCAAAACATCTAGAAACGGGAGCTTGCCGTTCTGTTTTACTTAGGTGTTAGCTGAAATGCCCTTATGAATATTACTAAAAATTTCTAAAAATTCCTCAAGAAAATAGATTGAAAGTAGTCTCTTACAAAACCGTTGGCGATGAAACGTTATCGATATTTTTTGTATTTTTACTAAACAATTAATACAAAAAATATCGATAACGTTTCATCACCAACGGTTTTGTAGGAAACTACTTTCATTCAATTTATTTCTATGAAGAGCTCACATAAGAATACTTAGTTAAAAGGGGATTCCCCATGAGTGCGCCTTGCGTTTGATTATAAAATCTGCTACTTAACGTGGAATGATTTTCTTCGAACTACTAAAGATTACATTCACTGAAGCAAAGTCACAGCGATGGATAAAATCATTCTCTCCCCTGTATCGATATATCCCGAGGGCCTTAAGTTTTCAATGAAATCTTCCGTGCTCTTAACTGATCGACTCGGAAACTTCTTTGGCATGACTTGGAATTGTTTTTTTACCAGCCATTTTGTCAATTTTTCAGTTGGTGCTCCCAGCTCCCACTACCGACTGTTTAAATACATTATCTATTTTCAGAGAGCGTTATGAGCCGCTGTAACCCTGGTCTATTGCAACCGGGTTTTTGGCCTAAATGCCATAAGTTCATCACCGAGAGTCCTTAAGCTTCGCTAGGTAAATACTCCTAGCGAAATAAAGCATAATCATTACTAATTAGTCAGAAGTGGTTGGTACGAGCCGTCCCCATTTCTTCCTTAGTTGATTCAGAAATGTATTTAAGTATGAATAACTTACTCGTACAACATTTCACAGAACCGTGTTTACGGCAATACTTCACGGTTTGCCCGGCCGATATTTTGCAAACGTCAATACTGATAAGATTAGAAAATAATTTGAAAGATTTTTATGATTAGAAATAATCAAAATTACTTCCAGCAGCTCGTTATTGTGGCTGCAGTGGTATTAATAATATGAAAAAGGATAACAATCAGCTCCGGTTGAAAATGCAACTGACGCCTTGCTTTTCGCTTCTCACTGATGCGTTTTCAATTGGAACTTTTATTGTTGCTGCAGACGACACTGCTAAAGGTACTCACAAAAAAAGCAATCCCATTGCCCATCATTGCTGCTCTATTGAAGAAATACCTTGAAATTTCCGATCGCTACTATATTAAACCTGTCGTTGTAAAGTTAATTGGTAATGGTCATTGTACATAACTTTCTGATTTCAAGAAAGTAAGCATAATGTGGAGCAACATCGTGGAGTTACTTCCTTACGCGTTTGTTCAACAATATTTGAGACTATTGTCTACGATCGGCTCTTGTTTTGTGCAAAAAAAAAACTATATTTATTCTGCTCGTACTGTTTCAATCAACTTATTGGAATTTATATCTAGCTGTTGTAGGAGATATAGTAGGCATAGCGTAGAAGATTAGTATATATAAGAGTGACGTTAACTGTAAAATAGATCATTAATATTCGAACAGTTCACACGAATAAACGTTATCTTGAATAAATGGCTACACTATGTCTGTGCTCTATGGCACAGGCTAACCAGACTGATGCCATTTATACTTATTTGAAAGCAGCGTTTGATCATGTCGATCAGCAAAGTCAGTTAGCCAAACGTGAAAAGTAGGGAATTCTATCCAGCATGCTTTTCTGGCTAAATTTTGAAAAAATAACGCAAAAAGTTATCTTCCAATTAAATCCATCAATGATTGTTTGAGATTCCCTAGATAGTTGATTTTTTTGCAGTATGGTGGCAGTTTTAACAGCATGTCAACTAACATTTTTAAATGCATTGAAATCAGCTTTTGTAGTAATAAAAAACCATCAATTGATTTTTAACTACCGCATTAATCGGTACGTTACTTCAGCGCAGTGATACTGTCGGACAAGTTGGACAGCCAGGGCACGTTAAGTACGCAATCAACAAAAGCTTATCGTCAGCTGGGAATCATCATCAGAATCGGCAAAGAATTCTGCAATCCATGTACCTTGCGCAGTCTTTACTGTTTCCCGATTCACTCCATTCTCGAGACAAGCAGTGTTATTTGGAATCCGCACTATGAATTCCGAAATTCGCATAAAAAAACTGCGTTAATTCAAAAATTCGCGTAAAACCCTCGTCAAAAAACAAAACTACGCGTAAATATAGACTCGCGTGAATTCCGGAAATCGCATAAACAACACCTAAATTCTAAAATCCGCGAAAAAAACGTGTAAATTTCGAAAATTGCGTAAGAAACTATGTAAATTTCGTAAAAAAAAACCGCGTAAAAAGCCAGTTCAGTGTATTCTGGTAGCTGCATTAATTAGGATTGCAATTTGCAGAAAATTAGATGCGCTTACGCGCTTACTTTATCATATAACTTATGAATTTGTGTTGACATTCAGGCACTCCGGGTCTAACCGATACACTGAGCATCATTCCAAATCTTCATCGGGCCTCATTGCAAGACTAATCCCGAACATTCCGTGTCCAGCAGGGGTTCAGAACTATTTTCCGGATCTCAAACCCGTATGTATATTTCACAGATACTTGCCTGTGGGAATGATAATCCGTGAAACACCACTAGAGCTTGAAAATTTAACTTAAAAAAATAAAAACATTGTAATTGGTAACTAGGACAACTGTTGACAACTGTATAAATAATTTTTCAGTTCAATGGTAACTCGATCCCAATCAATGGATTCATCTTACACGGGAAAGAATGGTTTCTGTGTCTGAGGATAGAGTAATTTATCTGAAATCAGTTCAGTCAACATTGAAAAATACAGTAACCGAAAAAAGGCTTCCACAATCCGCTAAATCATTAAAAGTAAAGATCAACATTCCTACTGAAACCTCCCCAGGCCAAACCAAAAATAAAACAAAGGGTGCTAAAATGCATCCTTCACCACAAGCCAAACGAGTGTCTTCAGGTAAAAATCTGCCCCGTGTTCGCCCGCAAGGCAATTTGCAAATCGCCAAATCCGAAGAACAGACCCGCTTAAATCCGTCAATAAAACGGCATTCAAGAATCTAATTAAAACCTACCTCTCGCTCCACCTATTCAATCGTCCGGGGTCGGTTCCTGCTCGGGGCTGCTTGCTCTGGCATTCGCAGGTTGTCTAATCAGTTCACCTCGAACGAATTCCTCGAATCAAAGCACGACCGTTTAAAAACAGAATCCACTTCACTCACTAGTATACTAGTAGTAGGGCTCTTCTCGCGCCGTTCTTCACTTCCACTCGCTGCTGTCACGGCAGGACGCGCGTTTAGGGACCCCGTAGGTATTTGATCGTTTCGCCAAAATCACGTTTCTTTTATTTATTTTTTTCGCTATACACCAACTGCTGCGGTTGTTGTTTTCTGTCGTTCACTTCTCTTTTCACACCTTCACACCATCCCTAGCCACTACCGGCAGCCAGAGTGGTTAGAATAAAGGGGAGGAAAAAATCATCACAACCTCACCTCACATATCCAATTTAACGCTCCGGGCTGACACTCTAATCTTGCCGTTTTAATCAGCTTCTTCGATTCGATTTTTCACGCCATCCATCGGCAGAACACACTAAACCTGTCGGTTTTCTTCACGCGCTCGTGCGCGACAAAACAAAGTTACAATTCTAACCTCCCTTCCGCGTTGTTGCTGCTCCGAACCGGGTCGGGCCGGGCCGGGCCGGGGTGTCACCGTTCCGCTCACTTACTAATGGTCCTTTGGCACACCACCGTCACACACCATCATCATCATCACCCACCGCGGGAATAGCGCGCATCGATTAAATTGGATTTTCGCTTCCGATGTGACCTCCTACCCGAAACGAAACGACCCTTCAACCGTATGATGGTAATACCATATTCCACACACCGATGAACTATAAATCCTATCTTATTGTGGCACACGAACGTTTCGCACTTTACGACCGGTACCCTTGGCACTCAAATCCAAGCAGGCGCTGCTGCTGCTCGCACGATGACGAAGATGCGAGTTTCGTTTCGACGACGCGTGGGTGAATGTTTGAAAATATGGCTTACCACGCACAGCACACTTATTACCAGGCACAAATTGAATTTATTCAGAAAAAAAATGGAACCGTGATTATCCCATTCGCCTCTGCATTCAAACTCAAACAATTCACACTAGCTAACAGTTAATTTTGGCACTTATTAAATTGTCACCTTATCGTGTGCGATCAAATCAAATCAGAACTTCCGAGAACGGAGAGCACAAAAAAACCCGACCGATGGATGCTGCTGTACTGCTGGCTGCAATAACTCTCTGAACTAAACCAACGAAAAAAACGGCACACATCCGACCAGTTTGCCGGCGAAACAGCGAATGGATTGGATGGAACGCGCGCGTTGCGCTCTCGTACTTCGTAACACACCACGGCAGGGGCAGGCACGGTACGAACTTCGTTCGTTTCGTTCTGCAGCAAGCAAGCAACCAAACCACACGATCGGACACAAGTTCGATCGCAGCAGCCTCCGTCCGTCACTTCACCAAGTCGCCTGCTGCGGTGAAAGAATCGCCAATCACCCTCTCGGCTTGAGCTTGTGGCTCAGCGTGTTTACCCGTTGATGAAAGGGGTGGTGGACACGAGGTGACCGAAGTCGACGACGACGACGACGATGGGCTTAACACAAGAACGGTGCGGGAGCACCGCCGCAAAGTCGCGATCGCAAGAAGTGTTGTTGTTATTAAGAAAAAAAAACAAGCAGAAAGTAAAGCGTGAGAGAGAATTTGAATGCATCAAGCGCCGTGGTGAGAGCGGGAGAGAACTTCACCACGCGCGAGCTTTTGCGCGATCTTTTTGTGCTGCAGTGCAGTTCTTGTGCTGCACAGCACTGCGATAAAACTAGTTTTGAGAGCGCCTGTTGCTCAGCTCTGTTTGCGTGGAGTTAGGGAGCGTGGTTGGAGAACTTCAGGACTTCAGGAAGCTTTCGCTCCGATTTATTGTTGCTCTCTTCTGTTTGGGGATAGAAAGCTTGATCAAGCAGGGAGTGTTACTAATCACGTTTAGTTATGGCTTTTTTTCATGTTGCTCCTACGAAAGGGGCTCAGTACAGTGTTTTCTCCATAACTCGGTTAAACGCAACCGCTGTTTTGCTATTTTCAACGAGCTCATGGGCTTACTTTATGTTAAGTAATAGGTAGACACACTCAATCATTTTAGACATCTGAACCGAATTGAGTATTTTTTAGAGCATTTTACAGTATAAGGAAAACCTTCCGAAATAGGGCGGATTCCGGAATTAAGACAGTAAAAGTCATCTCAATCGGTTCTTTTTGGATAGAACTGTAACGATTTTTTGTAGCAGCTATTTGTTTTCTGCAACTTAAACTGTAAGCAGTTTTCTTATTTTCCTTCACTACAATTTTTTCCGTATTATCCTTCCTCCTCTCTAACTTTGTTGCTTTCTGTGTCTTTTCGTTCTCCCAATGAATTCAAATAAATAAACATTCAGTCACTTCTTTTCAGCTGTTTTTACGATTTGCAATTCGTTTTTGGATACTAATTCCTCTTCTCTTTTCTTTATTTCTTTATTTCTTTCTTCTTCGACCTCATCTGACATTGCTGTCTTGATGAGAGAACGAGGGGGAAAAGCCTTTGTATATGAACCTGGCAACAGGCTCACATATAACACGTAAAAACCCCATATCTTTTCACATAATACAACCAAATTTACGGAAGACAATAATATAACAGATATAATATAACAAATATGCGTCCTTCCGTCTTGAGCTGCTAATCCACTCCTAACTGAAGATTCCAAAGAACGTCGTTTCAATCTGGTTTTGAAAGCCGATGCCGAGATAGTATAGTCGAAAAGATCGTAGGCTTCGTTGAACTGACGACAGATCGAGATAATCGGTTCGTTGCGTCCGTAGTCCGTTCTCCGGAACTCCAGTCTCAGCAGGTCTCTTCGGCGTGATCGCAAGCTGTGTGGATCCGTGAAGTCTTTCGTTGTCCGCATGATGAATCCTAGATTGCGATTTGCTTTTGCAACCATACTAGAATAATGATCGCGAAAAGTGAGATACGAGTATCCAAGATGACTCCCAGATCCTTCACAGTATCTACACGTTTTAACTGAGTACCACAGCTTTGGTAATTCCATGTGATCGGTACGGTTTTACGGCTAAACGAAATTATAGAACATTTTTGAGTGCTAATCGTGAAGCGATTTCTCAGGCATCAGTCTTGAAAATAATCGATTAACCGCTGAAGTTCCTTGCAGTCCTCAAGGCTCCGTATAGTGATGTATATCTTCAGATCGTCAGCATACACCAGGCGTAGTCCAGATGGAAGCAAGTAGCATATGTCATTGAAGAATATCGAGAATAATAGTGGTCCGAGGTTACTCCCTTGAGGAACTCCAGAACTGTTTGTAAAATAATCAGATTGCACGGTAGCGAGCTTGACGCAAAGACGACGGTATGATTCCAGCCAATGTGTAAGGAAAGGGGCAGCACCTAGTAGGTCCATTTTCGCAATCAGTATTCGATGGTCTACACGGTCGAAAGCTGCCTTTAAATCAGTGTATACTGTGTCTATTTGATTACCGTTTTCAATATTTGTCAGGCAATGCGACGTAAATTGAACAAGATGTGTCTCAATAGATCGCCCAGGAAAGAATCCATGTTGATCCGTAGAAATATATGATTTGGAAGCACATCAAACAGGACTTCTCCAACGAGAATTTCGAGTAGTTTGGAACCTGCACGAAGCGATGTGATCCCGCGATAGTTGGCCACGTTACGTTTGTCTCCTTTTTTATGGATAGGGAACATGAACGATTATTTCCATTGTGTGGGAAATGTAGACCCTTCTATAGAACGATTACAAATAACGGTGAGTGACACACTCAGGGAATCAGCGCATTTTACTAGGCGATTTCATTTTCCTGATTGCTGACAAGATGTCTTGTTGCGAGAATCTGAAGTTGCCAATGTCCAAAACATCACGAGGGACATTCACCAAAGCATTATCAATCAGCCGAGTGGGAATCGACTCCTGGAGAAAAACATCAGCAAAGTGTTTTGCAAAAAAATTGCACCTTTCTTCACGTGTATTGGCTTCTTCAGTGTTAAGGAAGTTCAACAGCGCCGTCGACGTTTTGTACATTCGAGAGAGGGCTCCAATCGACATTGGCAAGAACAAAATTGAGAGCATCAAAGTCTGTCCTGTTGAAGTCAAATTCATTGATGCAGTCAACTTCTTCATACCGGAAAGGTTTATTATACGTCAATGAGACCGTGAGGGCTGGGTGACTGGGATCCGGGCCTATTAGAGGATCGTCTACAGCAAGAACTATGCACTTTTGGGTGGCATCGGTACTGATTAAGACAAGGTCCAGGATGCGATCACAAAAGTTTGTGATATGATTCATCTGATTCATGTCTAGCATGGCAAATCCATCAAGAAGGCAGCAATTTGCTTGAGAAAAGCGAGAGCAATATGTATCTGCGTACAAATATCGTGAAGGTCCGGTTGACCATACAAGGCCAGACTGGTTATAATCTCCCAAGAGAAGATGGTAATCGCAGGATTGCAGAGAATTGTTGATATCCTGAGTAGAAATCTGACATCACTGGAGATATCCGGAGACAGATAGGTGGCACCAATAGCAATCGCACAGCCCCCTAAAAAATATTCACCCAAAGATGCTCAATCGAACCGTCAATAGGAATTGTAGATAAAGCTGAGCCAAGGCGGTTAGTAACAGCAATGATTACACCACCGCCTCTTTTTTCGTAGATGAATCGGCATTGCGATCACTACGATACACTGTGAATCGGTTTTCAAATAGCTGTGGAGAGCAGAAATTGTCGTTCAGCCACGACGCAGTGATAACAATGACGTCATAGTTAGACTCCAAAGCAGCAAGCAAGAAGTCGTCAACTTTGGTTCGTAATCCTCTAGTATTTTGATAGTACACGGTGAGGCAGCTCTCGTTTAACTGTGCCGGAGTTGAGACTGGCAGCTTCGGTGTTGTTTCCGGGATGCAGGAGGCCGGAAGTAATCCGGTCGGGCGGGTCTGGACGTTGTGCTACTATCACGACAAACGGTATGAACAATTCCGTTTTCATCGTCATCTAGATTCCGACCGCATTCAACGACCGTACTGCTGATCGCAGTTGGTCGTCTGCCGTTGGTTAAAAAGCAAGACTTGGGGGCGGTTTTTCATGGCTGTAATTTAGGCTTTGCACAATGGCGACTGTTCGGTAGCCAGCGGAGAACAAAGTGGACTATATTAGATGACCGTTTTTCCGAGGGGCAGAGGGTAGGAGGGTAGTTCACGAAAAATTCACTTTCACGCCACTACCAGCGGCTATTAGTATCATTATCACAGACAGGAAGGTCCTTACTTACTTACTTATTCAGCCGAGAACCGGGGTGGCTCTTGCCGTATCAAGAATTCCTCTCCATTGTACTCGGTCCTGGGCTACTCGTCGCCAATTCGTTGCGCGTCTCGACACACGCAAGTCGGCTTCAACCTGGTCTAGCCATCTAGCATGTTGAGCCCCTCTATTCCTGGCGCCGGTGGGGTTCTCGAGGAGAACGGATTTCACTACACAGTCGTCCGGCATCCTTGCGACGTGCCCGGCCCACCGTAGTCTCCCAACTTTCGCCAGGTGTACGATGGGAATCTCTCCAAGCAGTGCCTGTAGCTCGTGATTCATACACCTCCGCCACTCTCCGCTTTCCGTTTGTACTCCGCCAAAAATAGTCCGCAACACCTTCCGTTCAAAAACGACAAGTGCACGTATGTCTTCCGTAAGTAAAGTTACTGTCTCAAGTCCGCAGAGGACTACCAGTGTGATTAGCGTTTTTTACAACGTCAGCTTTGTACGGCGGCGTATGCTCCTTGATCGTAACATCTTGCAAAGGAAAAAGTAGGCTCGATTTCCAGCTTGAATGCGTCGTTGGATCTCCTTATTCGTATTATTGTCGGCGATGACCAGAGATCCCAAATATACGAACTCATCAACCACTTCCAGTTCATCGCCGTCAATAGCCGTTACTTTCTCGGGAGCCTCTTCCTACCATATATTTGGTTTTCAACACATTAATTTGTAATCCTATCCTCCTAGCCTCCGTTTTTAATCTGGCGTAGATTACCTCCGCCGTCCCACGGTTTCTAGTAATAATGTCGAGGTCGTCTGCAAAGGCTATGAGTTGGCTACTCTTACTGAAGATCGTTCCCCTCGTTTCGATGCCCGCTCGCCGGATCACACCTTCAATAGCGATATTGAATAACATACAGGACAGTCCATCTCCTTTCCGTAACCCTCTGCGCGATTCGAAAGGACTTGAGAGTGTCCCCGAAACGCGCACGTAACACTTCACTCGTTCCAAAGTAGCTTTGACCACCCGCGTCAGTTTGTCCGGAAAACCGTACTCGTGCATTATCTGCCATAGCTGTTCGCGTTCAACGGTATCGTATGCTGCTCTGAAATCCACGAAAATATGATGCGTGGGCACGTTGTACTCTCGACATTTCTGAAGGATTTGTCGGAGAATAAAAATTTGATCCGTAGTAGCACGGGCCCCCATAAAGCCCGCCTGATATTGCCTTACGAATTCTCTTGCTATTCGGGATAGACGACGCAACAAAATCTGGGAGAGCACCTTGTAGGCGGCGTTAACCAGCGTAATGCCGCGGGCGTTACAGCAGTCTAGCCGGTCGCCCTTTTTGTAGATGGGACAGACTACGCCTTCCATCTACTCCTCCGGTAGTTTCTCTTCTTCTCAAATCCTTGAAATCAGCCAGTGAAGTACCGTTGCTAGCGGTTCTTGGCCATTTTTGTAGAGTTCTGCCGGAAGTCGGTCCTTTCCGGCGGCTCTATTATTCTTCAGCAGACCTACTTCTTGCCGGATCTCTTCGAGATCGGGAGCCGGTACGCTGTTGTCGTTTGTAGGTACTCCGGGGTTAACTTCCATTGCGTCTCCTGCTGCTATATCGCCGTTAAGGTGCTCATCGAAGAACTGCTTCCACCTGTCGACCACCTCGCGCTCGTTTGTGATTAGATCCCCTCCCTCGCCCCTGCACATGTCAGGTTTTGGTGTGTGAGCCTTACGAGTTTGGGACGGGAAGGTCCTATTCTTTTCTTATATTTTTAATACCAGACACTGCACCTCTTATCCATTTTATATCACATATATTTAATATTTAAACACTAAGTTACATACACTATTTACACCAATTAACGCTGCATTTAAATATCACGACGACTAACGGGTATCACGGCAAACTGATTTACACCCGATGCGGTGTGATAAAAAAAAAACTCCGATACCACCGAATATGAGTGAAATATTTCGGTACGATCATTGTAATAATTAAATATATGGTTCGGTTCGGTACGACCATAGATTATTATAACAGTTCGGTACGACCATATGTAAGTGAATTGATTCGGTGCGATCATTATTGAATGAAGTGTATTGTAATACTATAGGCGAATGAAATGGCTTCTTCTCCTCTGTTGCGTACTCTTACCACTGCGTCCATTATTTTGAACTACACTGAAGTCGCTTTTTACGCGGTTTGTTTTTTACGTGACCAGTTTTACACAAATTTCGGAATGTACGCGGTTTTTTACGCGATTTTCGGAATTTACGCGGATGTGCTCAAAACGTCTATTTTTTCACGTACTATTGAAATCCACAAAGTTTTTTTTCGCGAAATTTTGATTTTTTTTACGCGAATTTTGGAATTTACGCGGTTTTTTTTACGCGATTTTCGGAATTTACGCGGTTTTTTTTACGCGAATTTCGGAATTTACGCGGTTTTGATTTACGCGGGACGTATCCTTCGCGAAAAAAGCGACTTGAGTGTATTGTGGTATGCCCCGTTTTATTATTTTTACTATAAGCTTCAAGCTTACCTATCACTTATTGAGGAAGTGACAGGCTGGTAGCTGAAGCGAGACATGTGCCAATCAGGGATGACTAGGTTTATGAACCTAGTACCCTGATCAGCGACGCCAACCGAATCTCCCCTTTTTGAGATACTGCAGTCTGCGTCAGGGATGGTTCGATCACTTCGACTCAATTTTGATTCATTTGACAGTACCGTCTCAGCAGAGCCAGATATGACAATGTTATGTATGGGACATTTGTAGAACTAGTTTTTTTCATTTGTAGAACTAGTTTTTTTCTGAACAAAGTTTTGCTGTATCATTTGTAATTACAGTGCTACAACGCTAGTAACTCATCAGTGACTAAATGAACGTTCATTTAGTCACTAATAAGATACTAGCATTGTAGCGCCGTAACTACAAAAGATACAGTAAAACTTGATTCAGCCAAATTATAGATAATAACCTGTTCTACAAATGTCTCATATATAACTTTGTCATATTTGACCCCGTTAAGACGGTACTGTCAAATGAATCAAAATTGAGTCAAAGTGATCGAACCAGCGACTTTTGAGTAACTCTCATCCTCGACGTTATATATTTTTAGATTGATTGAGCGATTGTACAGCCATCCTACTGGCCATAACTGTTCGGCTCTCCTTTTGTTTTAGCCCACCCTCCAGCATACAGTCAGAGAACAGGCAGAGTGAATCTCGACCCGTGAGTAGAGAGTTGGAGCCACATCTTCGTTTGTCGACTCACAACGAGTCGGCGTGTTGAGGATGGACGAGGATCAGGACTGAACCTCTGCTAGCGCATCGTTCGAGTCCTGTTCCTCCCCCATTCTCCTCTCCACCTCATTCATTTCTTTGTTTTTTGGCAGAGAGAGCTTGCACGGTAAGAAATCGTCCACTGCATCAGTGACTGGCTTGATGCAGCAAGGGCAAATTGCTGTGGAGGGCTTCCTGGTACTTCACAGGCTCCGTTGCGGCGAGAGAATTCATAGAACCCCTTCCACCATTCATCCCAAGGCACGGGTCGCGACACACCTTGGATTAGGCGTTTATCCATTCAAGTTTTTACATAATAGCCATGGATAACAGCTATTAAAACCTTCCTCCATTAGGAGCTTTGGACCCTCTGCTTTGGTTCCTGCCAACCAGTCCGGTGTTGGCACTATGTGCCGAATCCGGAGAACTGCCTTTCCCGCTGTTGGCATGTCAGAAACTCGTCGCCAAATCCTCCAAGTTGGAGGAAAAGAAAGCACTGTCAAACTTCGATTAAGTACGGCCGATATCCAACCGTGCTGAGTTAACTTTCACGAATCTTACAAGAGGAACTGGATCTCTGCAGTACCGATAACAGGCTGGTCGATTAAAGGTCAGTTCAAAGTCGGTGAGGCACCAAGCAAAGCTAGGGTGCTCTTCACGGCTTTAGAACGAGGGAAATACAAGGATTTCGGGCACGTGTTCCCGGATGGCTATCTTGATGAAGATGGTCGAGCGGGTTTTGGCATTGTCGACGGAATCAACAATCGATGTCGATGAATTCCTGAACAATCATCTTCACCAACCATCCTTGGATCAGAGCAGCTCAAATTGAAATGGAAGGAAAGCATACTGTTTTGTGCTGGACACCAGGGCCTAATGGAATCCTAGGAAACACCGAAACTGATGCGATGGCCAACAAAGGAAGAGAAAACGGAATGGTACAGGAAGGCCCTGGAACAAGCGTGGGAATCGGAGTGGTTCGAAGCTCGGGATGTAAAACTTAGGAGGATTAAACCATCTGCGGCGGCATGAAAGGACAGGAAGGATCGAAGTGAGCAAAGGATCTTGACCCGGTTGAGAATCGGGCATACCCGGATGACACATGGCTGGCTGATCGAGAAACGAGATGAAAACGCGTGCCTGCATTGTGGAACGCACCTCTCAGTGGAACATATCCTCACCGAGTGCCAGGAGTATGAGGTGATTAGAAGAAATCTTGACTTAGAATACAATACTTGCGAAATATTACGTTTTGATCAAGATAGGGAAGACAAAGTGTTGAACTTTGTTAAATTGACAGGCATTGCTAAGGAGATATGATATGATATGTTAACTTTTATTGTTGTTAATCCCTCTTTTTAAGAGCCGAATGGCCCCTCTAAAGGTTAAAGGCTCTATAATAAAAACCAAACCGAAAAAAAAACCCCTTATGATTGTATTTAATTTACGCCCTAGCTGTTGCTGCTTACCCGGATAAGGCAACGAAGACATCCAAATTCACCAAGCGAGACGCCAACAAACCGAAGAATTCATCGACTCATTCGCCAGCGAACGATATGGTGTTGCCTGCTATGCCTTTTGCTGCCCATCGTCATTCGGTTGCGACACATCGGCAGGAAAGGTTGTATTTGAAACATTGCTTGTCTTACGGTGCGCATTGTCATTCGGTCAGCGGCTTTGGTTGGCGACGCATCGGCAAGCAGCTAGCTTGCGACACATAACATCATCATAAACATAAAAGTCTATCTTGATTACAGATCCTACCAGTAGCGTTCGTCCGGTAAACGGTATTCCCACCATTAATCCACACACCAATAACCTATCTGATTGACGAAAGTAGACAATGGACACCACGAGTTAGAAACTTGAGAATTCGAGATCAGCAAACGGACATTTTGAGGTCTACCATTTAAATTAGCTGAAGAGTTAAAATTATTAATTTATAAAACACCGGTTTTAACAAGCTCCCAGTTGGCCTCGAGGTAAGACGCTGGTCTAATAAGCCAGTCGTCGTATGTTCGAATCTCGGCTGGGAGAGACTGTTAAAGTCAATAGGATCGTAGCATTGACCCCGCACTGTCCTGTTTTCTAACAGCTGGTTGCGAAGTCTGTCGTATAAAAAACAGAAGGTCAAAATTCGATAACGGAATTAGCACCCAGGCTTAGCTTTGGCTTTTAGCATTGGGACACGAATTGCTCTACATTCGTAGTCCTACGTCAAGCCTGCGCCCGTGCCACTAGGCATGGACCCTTGTACTTTTAACAAAAGTTCGCGAATACAGGAATAAAATCATGAAAGTTTTACGAAATATGCTGGAACAAAATTATGGAAAACACGCTTTTTTCACTGCACAAAGAACAATGATTGCACACAGTTCGAAACGACACCTGAATAAGAATAAAAACCGCAACCGCGAATCTACGCATTTTTGTTTACATGCCTCTTCTCTTTTTTGACAGTTATTTGGATTGTCTTTTTCAACGCCTGCTTGGATGAGCTTTTGCCCATTTGCACTTTAATTCTTCGGTTTGATTTGGATTTGCTGTCAGATTTGTGTTGGGAATAATCCCATAACGTAATTGTATTATTTATGGTGGTAAATTGAGTTGAATTGTGAATTGAGTGGAAAGTACGGAGCGGCAGGCAGTACTAATCAGGTAAATATCTCAATTTATCCCATGCTATCCTAGTGTTGTCCCACTTTCCAAACCGAAAATCGCGCCTCAATAAAATCTGTCCTCCTTTTGTGGCTGTGCCGGAAGACAAACGCGAAATACGTCCCTATTTCCTGGCCATTCCGTTGATAACGACCGACCGAAAGGTCATAACTTTATATCCCCTGCTGCCTGCCGTCTTCTAGCCAGCATTTCATTCGTCGGTTCATCCCAGTCACATACATATACAGTTTTTCGCTTCCCTACTCCCAGGAGGAGGCGAAAAAAATAACCTTAAATTGCTCAATGACGCTCCATCACTAAATAGGTTATACTCGAGCTCGTTATTATTTATAGTGAGCCTTACCACGGGGGTTTACGATCTTTATGGCGGTATATTTACACTTATTTGAGAAAAAAAGCAGCCCAAGGTGCGCACAGATCTTCCGATAGTCAAGTCAAGACCTTGCAGGTACTCATTGTATTTTTACGACTTTCCAAGCGTGAGCTCCCGATACCTATACCCGCTAATGGCGGCTTTTGTGACTGTGCGCGAGTAACCACCAAAACAACCGGGAAGCCAAGACCGAGAGAACAACGTTATTCCCTAATTAGACATTTCGAGGAAGGGTTTGATTTATCAGATTCATCTCAGCCTTTCAACAAGCACAGCAGCAGCGCCTTAATTAGAGCGTCTCTCTAGGAAGGTCGAAAAGGCAAGCAGCCCAGCCGTCAGTTCCCAACGTAACTATTTTATTCTGACAACGCTGAATACTGTAAATTAAATTACATTCAGTCGGACTGTTTGTGTGTGCGTACAAACCCCAATCATCCCGGTCCCAGTGCCAGTTGCACTTCCTTGTCTTTCAGCGCGCAGCCAATTACTACGCATCAAAGCAAGCTGTGTAAAAGAGAACCCTTCGGAAGACCCTGCCTTTGCCTACTATACATACATTACTTATGATGGAATCTGGTTCGTCACTTGTTCGGCTCCTCGACTCGCGTCGCCCGTTGAAGTCTTTCGCAGTTACATGAATTTTGCAATCTTCCTTTACGAGACACGCATGGCCAGCTGAGGTGTCAGCTTACCAACCACCCGTTCCATGCTGGGTGCTAATGAAAGAATATTTATTGACGGCCGGAAAATTGATATGCGAGACGTTTATTGGTGTGAAGCATTTTTACACGGTTGGTGATTGTTTGTACACACACCGTGTGTGCCTGGTTACTTGCATTTTTTTTCACTGAAAACACAATCCATTTTCGTTGATCCTTACTATTGCGAAGTAATTTTCTGAAGCCGAAACTAAAGGAAGCACCAGATTGAGAGTTTAACTGCTAATCACACCGTCGTCGCTGCTTCGGGCAGAACACAGCCCGGTAAATTGTTGACAGATTATAGTGCTTCCTCGGGACAAGTTTCTCGATCAGATACGCAATAATGCCGCAAAGGCTGCATAATGAAAGCAAAATGTACGGAATAATGGAGATTATATTACCGCCATTATGGCTACTTCTAAGCTGTTATTTACACGCAAAATTAATTCAATATAAATAGAGATAATAATACCACAGTATTAATGATATGATACCGTGCATCCTTCATTAGGACAACAGCCCTGACGGTCTGATTGACTTCTGACTACATCAAAGAGAATGTAATCAAACTTAATTTGGGTAATTTTTCTTGTATTGTTCGTGCATTCGAACAAGGCAGTAGTTTTATGCACATTTTTTATTCGCGAAAAAAAACTTTGATTTATCAGATAGATTAAAATTTGGCGCCAAGCGATTTCGGAAGCCACGATCGACACATCAAAAATGGGTAAAACAGCTTCTGGGTTCGCCGAAAACATATCCGCGGACTTGTATCGTGCGTGATTTCACGATTAAAGTAGACATTTACCTACACTAATTTGTGATGCTGATTTCGGTCCAACAAAAGAAGCCAGCATTAAATTCGGATGCCAAATTAAAACTCTTTTTTCTACGGTTCCTGAACTTGCGGACAGCGTAGGCGGTGACGTTGACAAAGTTCGCCTCCTTGGCTTCGGAGTTCGGACGCCCGCATTTGCATCGCGATGGTAACCAGTTTGTTGTGTTCTTCGCGTCGTGTTTTCTTTTTCTTCTTCTTCACAGATCCGAGTAATCGTGTTTCGATCACACAAACTTATCATTTTCGAGTTGCAATTTGATCTCTCTCTAAAACCATCGCTCAAGTTTGACTTGACCGCTGGCTGGCCGGTTGTGTGGGTCGGTCGTTCACATGCGATCGTTAAAAGTGCATTCGGCACGGTGACATTGTTGTGTATCTAAGCCCTGCTCAATTAAATAGCAATTCGTACAATTTGCGTGCTAAAATGTAACTTATCGTACGTGATTTTGCGTTCTCTCTTTCTAACTTTGATCTGTGAAACGATCAGAACAAACTGCATTCTGCTGAGATACGAAAAGGGGTACCTTACCTATAACGGCGTGGCCTACCGAGATTGCTATGCGAATTCTAAGTCGTTTCGCGAACAGCATGTGTTAGCGGGGTCCAGTCAGTCAGGCCGGCAGCTCAATATGAAATGCATACCATAAGCTACATGAAAAACTGGCCAGCAACGGCGAATCCAATCCTTTAATTACTACCATCAGTCACGTAACTCACCACAGCAGAGAGCGGAGAAAAAGCGCCCTCGATTGGTTTACCGGGCCGGGGCAAAAAACGATCACGGATTGTCGTTGCTGCCCTGTCATTCCATGGCTCTTTCCGTTCGGGTAATTATTCTAGAAAATTAAGCTCCAGCAATCAATCCAGGTTACAGTCCGCACTCGAAAAAGGTTTATCCATCGAGATTAATTCAACTGACGTTTTATCAGCACACTTTTTCCCCTATCAACATAAGCAACCATTTGTCAATATTACACGAGTTCGAACGCTGATCCTCAGTTTGCACAGATCGCCTACTCGCCGAATACCATGTGCCATGTGGAAAGATCCAAGCAGGCTGCAAGCGAAAGAAAAAAAAAACAAACTGCCCCGTCACTAATTTGATTGCCGCTTCGACCGTCATTAGTTAAGGCAAATAAGACTCTTTAGAGCAATTCGACGTTCCTTGGTTGTCGTCGCCGTAGTCGTCGTCCTCCCCATCGGCACCGTGCTCGGAAGTGTTGAGGGGAAACACAATATCGGTATACACAGAAAAATGTTATGATTCTTGTTCGTACTTACCACCACCGCTCTCGCTCTCTCGTCGCCACCGACACCTCGTCGTCGTCGTCGTCGTCGTCGTCAAGGACGATCAGCATTTTCGGCTCACTCACGGCTGCTGGCTGGACCGTTTAACTGTCAATCTGTAGCGCCAACTTCGGGGCTGGAACGGCACGGCGGCCGGCAACCGGCGTGGTCGTTAACCGCGTGATGACTTCTTGCGAACCGGTATTATCGCACAAGACAAGACAACCACCAGCGGCAGCGCAGCCGCAGCAGTCGCAGCAGGCTGTGCAGTGTTATTGCATAGTGCACTATGGTTTAGAGAGTGATTTTACGGGGACAAAAGTGACGGGTTATTTTCACATTCTCCTGGCAGCTAGTTGTAAGGGGATGTTGTAAGCTAAGGACTCAGCTATCAATGATACATGCAAAATTCTTACAAACAAATTAACAATGGTTCAAAAACTGTTGGTGTCTTCTGCGGCTGTATATTCATAATGTAATACTCTACAAAAATTGCGAGGAACCACTAGCAACGGCACTTCATCGGATAATTTGAAGGAGTTGAGCGGATGAGAAACTACGGGAGGAGTGGACACAAGGTGTGGTTTGGCTCATCTATACAAAGGGCAATCGGCTTAATTGCAGTTATTACCGCGGCATTCCGGTGATCAACTGGGTACTCTTTTAGATTTTGCTACGTCGTCTCTCCCCAATATCACGACAATTCGTAGGGTAATATCAGGTGGTAGGTTGTGAATTTCAGGGCAGCATACGATACAGTCGAGCGCGAAAAGCTATGGCAGGTAACGCACGAGAACGGTTTTCCGGACAAACTGAGACGGCTAATCAAAGTTACTTTGAAACGAGTTATGTGCCTCCGGAGTATTTCTCGGGCACTCTTGAGTTCATTCGAATCGCACAAAGGGTTGTGGCAAGGGGATGGACTGTCCTGTTTTTTTTATTCAACATCGCTATTGAAGGTGTGATCCGACGAGAGGAACGATCATCAGCAAGAGTAGCCTTCCTAGAAACCTAGAAACCAACGAAGGCAATCTATGCCAAATTAAAAACGGAGGCTGGGCGGATTGGGTCAAAAACCAAATATATGAATATATGAGCTCCCAAGAAAACAAACGACAGGAAAATAGACTAGGTATAGAGGGAATTAGATGGCTCATCCAGATTGAAACCGACTTGTGTGTGTCGAGACACTCAACGAATTGGCGACGAGTAGTGCAGGATCGTGTACAGTGGAGAGGACTTCTTGCCACCTCGGCTCTAAACCGCTAGAAGTAAGTATGATGAAGAGTGAAGTCCTCCTGGTACTGATGATGGTATGTGATCCCGTCGGATTATAGTGCTTCTGTTGCAGTTCCTAAAACCCGAACATCTATCGGCTGAGATGACCCTATAGCAGCAGCGCAGCTCGCGAAATGGTTGACTTGATTGGCAGTGGTTCTAGAGATGGCGAAAATCAAAGTTCCACGATGTTGCCAATTACCGTTGTCCAAGGAAGCCGCTGTTGAAATGCATACATTCGTTGATGCAGGTGAGAGTGGATATGTGACGATTGCCTACTTCAGGTTACGTGAGGGAAATATAATTAAACTAGCTGTAACCCGTGCGCGTCGCCTCGCGTGTAATTGGGAGCAAATTGGAGGTACGCTATGTAACGCTAACGCTATGTAACTCTATGAGGTGCAACCACAGAGAACAGACTACCAGGTAATTGACAAAAAGTGTGTAAAAGGTTTTTATGTAATCTACGAGTAATCATTCAATAGAGTACCCCTCGAGCAGTAAGTGGCAAACTAAATCTTGATGTCGCTGCCATCGCTGCTAATGTAACTCCAGCACAAAGAAATATTAATAAAGGTGCATGGATATTTTTTGATGCGTTTGGCAAACTATTTCTGGAGGGCGCTACCGACAGATTTTACACACAAAAAATTGATTACTTCCTTCGAGCCTGTTAATCTGTTCTCTGTGGTGCAACTACGTTACTTTTGTTCGTCTTGAATGCAATCTGGCATGATTGGTTTGAGTCTTTGCTTAATGTTGGCGATTATTACCACGAAAATATCACGCCCCTCGTTTTGGCTACAGACAAGGCTCAAGGAACAAAGACTATCCGGCATAATTCGCTGTACGGAGACGCTCTCCTGGATGAACGTGGAATTGTTCGAGTTTGAGAGCATACAAATGTATGTATGTATATATGGGAGGAATCCATTATCAGTTATAGGTCCTACCAGTGTATGTGGGTAGGCTTACAATAGATCCAAATTTGATTGTCAAATGAATTTCACACTAAAGCTGTTGTAGAAGGACCAAATGGGATTGGGAGGACCCACAAGCACTTGGGTGGGAAACACTTGTGCGCATTCCGGTCGACAATAATTCCTCCCGCATATTAACACCTAATCATTTTCTGCACCGCTCGACGATAGTCCCATGTTATTGATGAATTGCTATAGATAGACCGTAACATTTTTTGTCCGCGAACCATTTTGATGCTCACTTTGCAGATTACTCCACCAAGTACGATGTTGAAAAGCATGCAGCATAAGTGAATTGACTCACATCACTCGATCTAATGTAGCTGAGATCAATTGTGTCAGTTCTATCGGAAAACCGTGTTCGTGCATCGATCTAGTTTCGATCGACTGTTCGAAACTAGACTAGAATGTTCGACGGATCGACTGAGCGTATGCTGCTTTGAAGTCAATAAAGATGTGACGCGTGGATGCTTTGTATTCATTACTGTAAGATCTGTCGGATGGTAAATCCTCTGGTAGCTGCCTATGTAGAGCCGGTGTAGAGCGCGTTGCCAGCATTTCTCGGCCACGCTTATAAAGTTCTGCTGATAGGCGATCCTCATTAATGGGTTCGTTAGTCTTCAGCTGTATTCAGATCAGCTGTTGAATACACCTACTACCTTCCATGCGCAATGCTATGTTAACTTCCGTTTCGCCTTCTTCTGCAACTTCGCCATTGAGCTGTTGATCTAAGAACTGCGGTTGACTACCTCGCGCTCATTTGTAACCAGATTCCCTTCACCTGTCACGTTTCAGTGTGTAGCACTTACACTTAGCAATTAGCACTGGTTGACCTTTTCGTGTTACAAGGTTTCGTGAGGAATTATCTTCCAGAAATGTCGGCGGTACATCGTTCCCACGCATTACACCTTTATTGACTTCAAAGCAGCATACGATACAGTCGATCGAGACCAAATCATCTGGCAGATAATGTGCACGAACACAATTTTCCGGGCAAACTGACGCGACCGATCAGAGCTGCATTGAATTAAGTGTTTCGTGAGCATCTCTCGAACATTCTCGAGACGCTGCGAAGGTTGTTCGCGTTTTCAGTGACGGCTTATCCTGCATACTCGGATCAAATTTTTACTCTCTGGCACATCCTCCAGAAATGTCGAGAATACAACGTGCCCACACATCATACTTTCGTGGATTTCAAGGCAGCATACGATACAGTTGAACGAGAACAAGTATGGCAGATAATGCAGGAATACGGGTTTCCGGACAATCTGACGCGTCTGATCAAAGCTACCTTGTGGCGAGTGATGTGCTACGTGCGCGTTTCGGGAACACTCCCGAATCCTTTCGAATCGCGCAGAGAGTTGCCTCAAGAGAATGGACTGTCCCGTAAGTTATTCAACATCGCTATTGAATGTGTGATCCAGTGAGCGGGCATAGAAACGAGAGCAACGATCTTCAGCAAAAGTAGCCAACTCCTAGGCTTCGCAGACGACCTCGACACTATTACTAGAAACCTTGTGACGGCGGAGGCGTTGCGTCGGAGACCATGGGCGGAGACGAACTAGAAACACTATTGTGTACCCAGACGTAAGGAAAAGGAGGAACACCGAGTCTTTCAGAGGAATGTTTTGTAATCGTAGTATGACGAATCTGTTAGTACTTATCTTAATTTTTTTTAATGTGGTTATAACCATTTGGTCATTCACCACAATCAGAGTTTTAATTTGATTTAAAATTGCAAATAAACTAGACTTGAAAGTAGGGTTGATCGGATTAGATTGGTTTTGAACAAATTAGGATTGAATTTAAACAAACTTGGATTAGATTCAGACAAATTTGGTTGGATTTGGACTGATTCTGATCGAGTTTGCGCAGATTTTGAATAGCTTTGGATTAATTTCGACTAAATTTGAATGATTTTGGTCTAATTTGTATAGAGTTTGAATTAATTCGGTTTGATTTTAAACCGATTTGGATTGAATTTGGAATTATTTCTATCTATCTAACGGGAATTAGATTAATTTAGATTGAATTTGAACAAATTTGGATAATTTTTGATTGGATTCGGATTAATTTGGTGGGATTTGGACTAATTTGGTCGGGATTTTGACAATTTTTGATTAGCATCGGATTAATTAGAACGGGATTAGGATAAATGTAGATTGGAAATTGGCTGATATGGATCGGATTTGGTTTAATTTCCTTTGGATTCGGTTTACTTTCGATTGGACTTGGTTTGAATGATTTTGGTCGGATTGCACTGATTTGCAATTGCTTTGGACTTAGGACACGGGACGGTATTTTCAGCCCATTAAGCGATGGCATCCATATTTTGGCCTATGGCCTAGTTCTAGTGGAAGAACAGGTGGTTTTGACGTTCTATGAATAAAAAATAGAAGATTACTCACACTCTTGAGAAAATAGTTATAACATATTAAAATTGTGTGTCGGCAAAGTTTTTTTTTATTGGCGAAAGAAAAGGCAAATAGGCTGAAAATACCCTTCCGTACCCTATGCCGAATTAATTTGGATGATTTTGGACCCATTTAATCGGATTAGATTAGATTTAAACAAATTGTGGTTTCATTTGGACTGATTAGGAACGGATTTGAACCGAATTGGATGGATCTTAAGCAATTTTGTTTGGGCTATAACTAATTTTGGCTGGCAAAGGGTGAACATGTGCATTCCATAACCTCTGTTCATTAACTCCTATTCCTACCTCCACGAGGTGCCGGCTGGGATACGCAACTTCGGTTGTCGTATGCTAACAGGAAAGGGGGCACAGTGGCTCCCGCCCACATTAAGATGGCAGCCCCATCAGCGGGATAAGGACCTTAGGTTAACAGCCTACTGTACCAGAACACACAAAAAGTTAATGAAAATGAAAGAAGAAATCTCTCCGGATTATTGGCAACGACCTTTAGCATGAAAACACGGACACGAATCGGAACATGGAATATACTGACCCTTGCCCAGCAGGGCAAGCTGGCTCAACTTGCAAGGGAAGCTAGCCGTCTGAAGCTTGAAATCCTGGGGCTGAGCGAGGTCCGCTGGCCGGGTACTGGCGAACACAGGACATCATCCGGGCAAGTCTTGCTCTACTCTGGCATACGAGGTGAAAATGCTACTCGAGAAAGAGGAGTTGGATTCCTACTGAGCCCAGGGGCACATGCGGCCCTGATGAAGTGGGAACCAATAAATGAGCGAATAATCGTTGCCAGATTTAGAACACGGGTTAGGAACCTTACGGCAATCCAGTGCTATGCGCCAACAGATGCTGCCGACCTGCAGGAGAAAGAGAGCTTTTACAGCCAGCTGAACAGCGTGGTTGAGAAAATCCCGAAGGGGGACATCCAAATTCACATGGGCGACTTCAACGCGAAGATTGGATCAAACAACGCGGACCTTGAACGCGTCATGGGACGCCATGGCCTAGGAGAGATGAGCGAAAACGGGGAGCTGTTTACAGAATTCTGTGGTAATAACGACATGGTCATTGGTGGATCGCTCTTCCCCCATAGACCAGTACATAAAGTCACGTGGGTTTCCCGCGACGGCCGAACAGAAAACCAAATCGACCACATCTGCATCAGCCGGAAATGGAGAAGGAGCCTTCTTGATGTACGCAACAAACGCAGCGCTGACATTGCATCCGACCATCATCTTGTTATCGCTGAAATACGTCTGCGCGTCGCACGTGTCCAACGACGGGAGGAGAAAGTTGGGTGCCGCTACGACGTCCGCCGATTGGAGAATCCTGAGGTGAAAAGGGCCTTTGTTGAACAACTTGAATCTCGAGCCTCGGAGTTGCCATCTGGTGGAACCGTCGAAGAGCAATGGACCGGCATCAAGAACGCCTTCATCACGACCAGTGATGAAACCCTCGGCAAAGCGCACAGCGGGCGGAGGGAGTGGATTTCGGATGAAACTTGGAGGAAGATCGACGAGCGGAGAGAGGCGAAAGCCGGCATTGAGCGAGCGCGGACCAGATCGGCTAAGACAGCTGCCCGTCAACGATACGCCGAACTGGAGAGGGCTGTTAAACGTGCTTGTAGGCGGGACAACAGAGCCTGGACTAACTCCCTAGCCGAACAAGGAGAAACCGCCGCCGCCAATGGTGATATCCGTTTGTTGTACGATATTTCTCGCCGCCTTAGTGGTGCCAGGATGAATACAAAGATGCCGCTAAAGGACAGAGCTGGTCAGCTATTGACTGACCGTACAGAACAGCTTAAGCGATGGACTGAACATTTTGAACAACTCTTCCGAGTTTCAAATGTCAGAGACCAACAAAACCAGCAGCGTACGACGCCTACAGTTCGTCGAATAAATCGCGTGAACTCGGAGGCGCCATCGCTGGATGAAATTGTAGCAGCCATCAAGAGTATGAAATCCAATAGAGCGCCAGGGATAGATCGTATTTCAGCCGAAATGCTCAAAGCTGATCCATCTTTGTCAGCTCAGATGATGCATCAGCTTTTCAGCAATATTTGGGAAACCGCAACTTTTCCGGTGGACTGGATGCAGGGCATATTGGTCAAAGTCCCTAAGAAAGGAGACCTAACGGAATGCGGTAACTGGCGTGGCATCACGTTGCTCTGTATTACTCTCAAAGTACTCTGTAAGGTAATCCTCAACCGGATCCAGGAGAAGATCGACGCTACTCTCCGGCGGCAGCAAGCTGGATTCCGTGCTGGACGATCATGTGTAGACCATATCACAACGCTCCGCATTATATTGGAGCAGATCAACGAATTCCAAGACTCTTCTAGTGTTCGTTGACTTCGAAAAGGCGTTCGACCGACTCAATCACGAAAACATCTGGGGCGCACTTAGGCGTAGAGGAGTTCCAGATAAGCTAGTCCATCTCATCGAGGCTCAGTACGAGGCGTTCTCGTGCAAGGTTTTGCACGACGGCGTCTTGTCCGACCCCATAAGGGTTACTGCTGGCGTGAGACAGGGCTGCATTTTATCACCGCTTCTGTTTCTCATCGTTATGGATGAGATATTAGTTGGAGCAATTGACAGTAGACCAAATCGAGGATTGCCTTGGAATCCTCTAACGATGGAGCAGCTAAATGACCTCGACCTAGCCGACGACATTGTCTTGCTCGCACAACGCCGAAACGATATGCAGAGCAAGTTAGATGACCTCTCCGAGAGCTCCCAGGCAGCAGGTCTCACAGTCAATGTAGCGAAAACTAAGTCTATGGTAGTGAACACTGACAATTCCACCAACTTTACAGTAGCGGGACAACAAGTTGAGCAGGTAGCCGTCTTTCAATATCTTGGTAGCCAAACAACGCCCGATGGTGGTACCAAGACTGATATAGCCACACGGATCAGGAAGGCCAGGGGTGCCTTTGCAGGTCTGCGAAACATTTGGCGCTCAAACCAGATCACTCTACGTACGAAAACCCGAATCTTTAATTCAAACGTTAAATCCGTACTGCGGTATGCCTGCGAAACGTGGTGCGTCTCAGCGGAGACAACGCAAAAACTGCAGGTATTCATTAACCGGTGCCTGCGATATATTATTCGTGCCTGGTGGCCTGATAATTGGATATCCAATGAGGAACTCCATCGTCGGTGTCATCAACGGCCGATAGCCACAGAAATTCGTGAGCGTAGGTGGAAGTGGATCGGACACACCTTGAGGAAAGGAGCGAACGAGGTTTGCAGAGCAGCACTCGACTGGAATCCACAAGGACAGCGTAGAAGAGGCAGACCCAGAGGCTCATGGAGACGGAGCTTAGCCAACGACATCCGGGCTGTAGACGAGAACCTGTCCTGGCGACAGGTAAAAGCCATGGCGGGTAACCGTCAGCAGTGGAGATCTCTAATTTCATCCCTTTGTTCTGCCGGACCGGCGGACATGGACACATAAGTAAGTAAGTAAGTATAACTAATTTGGTCGAAATTGGATTGATTTTGTTCGGAATTGCTGATTTGAAGTAACTCATTGGACTTATTTCGATTGAATTTCGATGATTTTGGTCGGGTTTGAACTAATCTTAGTGGGTTTCGGACTAAATTAGATAGGATTTGAACTGATTTGGATTGGATTTGTACTGATTTGGATTGGATTAGGACCGATTTGGATTAGTTTTGGACTAATTAAGTTGTACAGTGGGGTTTCGATTTTGGCATGCCTCCATTTTGGCACGGACCGAATTTGGCAACAAATGTATTCGTTTTTGGCAACACGACGTATTTCGTTTCCAAAAGGGTTGAACTATATTTCATTATGGAAGCTTCTACAAATAATAACTCAATTATGTAATTCTTCCAAAGGGAAAGCCCCGACATATCCCACCGCTGTCAGCATAGAGCCGGAGTGCATTGCGCTTTTTAAGCAATCGTCTCCATTCAACTCGGTCCACTCCATGGGCCACTCGTCGCCAATTTCCCAGACGTCTCAGAAGTCACAAGTCGCTTTTGATCTGGTCGAGCCATCTTGCACGTCGATCCAACCGGGAGAGCTTGTTGTCGCACTGTCATTCGGCATCCTTACGATATGTCCGACCCACCGTAGCCTACTAACTTTAGCCAGCTTACGATAGCAATCTCTCCAAGAAGTATATGCAGCTCGTGATTCATAAAACGTTACCGCCACTCTCCGCTTTCAGTTTGTACTCCGCCAAATATCATCCGCAGCATCTTCTGGTCAAACACGACAAGAGCGCATATTTCCACCGTGAGCGACATCACCGACACTCAACACCGGCTTCAACTCCGAAAAGAACTATCGGTTAAATAAGGGCTTTGTACATTGTCAGCTTCGAATGACGGCCTATGCTCCTTGATAAAGTAGGTCCGATTTCATGCTGGAATGCGCCAATTAACTAAGAATATTGCGCAATACAAGAAATGTGCGATATACATTGAAGCTGTTCAGAAAATCTTCAGTGAAAATTAACGGATTACTCTAGAGAAATGTTAGAACACACCACGGAAGAAAAACTTGTTCAGTTGCTAGTACAAACTGGAATAAAAATTTGCTTAGTTAGAATAGCCTGTTCGCAGGACTAAGCCAACTATACGGGCTCTAATCATCGCTTCGAACGTCTCTGTCCGATCTAAGAAACAAGCATACACTTTACTTAAGCGACTCTGGACTTTCAGTATTAATTTATCATAAAAGTGTCAGTATCCAAGCCGCTTATTGAAAGTTCTTGAACAAGGGTTTTCCTACGCCACATATCAAATTTACCGCTGGGAATTGCACTTCATTTGTCTATAGACACCGAATTCTCAACCTTAGGAAGTTTTTTTTTTTAAATTTAAGATGACACAATGTCAAAAGAAATTGAGTACCATTGATTATAGAGATTTTCTTCAAATCATATAATTTGTAAATGTTGTTTTCAAGTATTAACTTTTACCGGTTTGTTATCGGTTTTACCGGTATTGCATTTATCAGTATTGGAATTTTCGATTGGATTCGAACTAATTTGGCCGGATTTGCGCTCATTTGGAGAAGCTTTAGACCTATGTCGATTCAATTTGGATCATTTTGGTCGAACTTGGACCAATTTGGTCGGACTAGATTAGATTTAAACTAATTGTGATTGGATATGGACCTATTAGAATCGGATTTGGATATTCGGGTGAATTTGGTCGGATTTGGACTAATTCTAATTGGATTTAGACTAAATAAGATAGGATTTGGACCAGTTTGGATGGGATTTGGGTTGGTTTTGGATTAATTTTTTTTTGAATGGATTTGAATAATTTTCAATTGGATTTAAACTGATTTGGTCGGATTTACGCAGATTTGAATTAGCTTTGGACTAATTTCGATTGGATTTAGAAAATTTTGGTCGGATTTGAACTAATTTCGATGGGTTTTTGACTAACTTAGATCGGATTTGCGCTGAACTGGAGTAGTTACGGACTAATTTTGATTCGGTTTGGATGATCTTTGTTGAATTTGGACTAATCTGCATCGGATTGGACAATTTTCGATTAGGTTTACACTAATTTGCACGGATTTGGTCCGATTTGGATGGAATTTGAACAGATTTAGATTGGGTTTCGACTGAATTGGATCGAAATTGCACTGATCTGCAGTTGCATTGGACTTATATAGAATCTATTCGAATGAGTTTGGACCAATTTGATCAGATTAGACTAGATTTAAACTAATTGTGATTGGATTTGGACTGATTAGAATCGTGTTTGGACCGAATTGGATTGAATTTAAACAATTTTCAATTGGATTCTGACTATTTTTGTCGGAAATGGACTAATTTTGTTCGAAATTGCTGATTTGGAGTAACTTATTGGACTAATTTCGATTGAATTTGGATAGTTTTGGTCGGGTTTGGACTACATTAGATAGGATTTGGACCGATTTGGATTAGTTTGGACTAATTTCTTAAGTTTTACAATGTGATTTCAATTTTAGCATGGTTCGATTGTTGCTTGTCTCGATTTTGGCACTGACCGAATTTGGCAACAGCAGTATTTCGCTTCCAAAAATATGCTTTAACACAGTGCTGGCCAAACTGTAGCCCACGGGCCGCATGCGGCTCTTCAATATGGTCCTTGCGGTCAGCGGACTGGTTTGATGGATGGTGGACGGGAACTATAGGTTGAATTTATTAATATCAGAAATCATCTCGGGCCGCGGATCTATTGAGGAGATCTAATTTAGTCCGCATTATGCTTATACCGTGGCCACCACTGCTTTAGCATTAATCAATCCCCGCATACATGTTCGTAATGACCCAAAAAGATGACTTCGCTAGGTGCATTAAAAAAAGTTTGTAGTTGTGGAATGTTTCCAGAGGTAATCGTTTTATTGACGTAGGACTACGTCTTACCGCAGGGTATCAAAAAACTTCTTGGGATAGGATCTGGACTAAGTAAGATCGGATTTGCACTGAACTGGAGTAATTATGGACTAATTTAGATTCGATTTGTTGTTGTTGGATTAATCTGCATCGGGTTTGAACAAATTTCGAATGAATTTGGATTAGGTTTGGACTAATTTGGACGGATTTGGTCTAATTTGGATCGAATTTAAACAGATTTAGATTGGATTTGAGCAAATTTCTATTGAACTGAGATGATTTTGATCGGACATGAACTAATTTATATTGGATTAGGACTAAATTAGAACGAATTTGCACTGATCCGGAAAAGCTTTGAACCTATTTCAATTTGTTTTAGAGGATTTTGGTTGGATTTGAACTAACTTAATCGGATTAGATTTGTTTGGACTAATTGATATTGGCTGTAAATTCGATTTAAATTGCATTTAACAGTAGACTCAAACATGGATTTGAATAAGTGTTGAAATTGGGCATAACATTTTTTTTCGGGTCAATTACTGCCAAAAAATTTTCGATTGATCTAATCAATTGGAAGTCTGGATCTCCGTTTCACCCACTGTGCGCATGTTTGATCGCAGCAACCATAGGCACTACCGGCTGGCGCTTGCAGCGAGCGTATATTACGTATCGCTACAGTAACGCAGCGCAGCGCTGCGGTTCATTTGCAGAGCGAAACAGAATGCTTTAAATTGTTCGAATATTGTCGCATAGCAACGTTCGTTAATACCCTCACAGCGCGCAGCCGATATTAATGCGTTAATACCGTTAAAATGATCATTCTCAGGGCACTTTGGTCTTGCAATCGTCAATACCGCGAGCGTGAATGTGGCAGTTTTGAACGTTTCGCAAAATTGATATGATTGTCCGCTCTATAAAATATTGTTAATCATGTCGAATGCTTCAGTTGTTTATGAAACATACGTATATTGAGAATAATTGTGAAAATTGTAATGAGAAATGAAACTGTTAAGTACAATACCTATAAAACGATGCGCAAGTTTGAAAATCCATTCGGTGTACTAACTTTCCCAGCGTTCCGCCGTATCACAATTTAGCGAAAAAAAGCCCATTACTCTACTTCACCCTCGGTGCAGCAAAAACGGTTCAGCGCACAAAAAAAGGGAGACTCGCCGTCTAGGAAACGAACCGCGCTTGCTATGATCCTCGGCAGGCGATTACATTGACATGTCAGATTCCTTCTTTTTTTCGCCCTAAAGTCTACCGGCTGGGCTCACACCGGCGTTCGTTCGGTCATTTCACGCTGCTGCCGCAGCCGCAGGCACCGTTGAACGGCAAAGCTAACTAAAGCTAAGCTGAGACTGAAACTCATAACACGCGCGCGCGCGGTGCTCATAAATCATCTTCCGACCGGTGGTGCAACCGACTGGAGTAGCAGAGAGGAAGAAGTATACCCATCATCCCACCACAGAGAAGAAAGGAAATTGATAAGCCCAGTGCAGCCTCCATTAGGCACGTCATTAGAGGTTCGTTGCAGTGTGCGGCCGTCGCAGCGAACGGATTCGTTCCAGCTTTTGGTCTGCCCACAGGCTGCTCAAAAACACTATTGCTCCCAACCAGGTTGATTCCAGATATCGTTCCCACCCACCCCCACCTCCACCTGCGCGGTTCACTACCACCCAAACAACCCGCCTACTATCTATCGACAGTTGACGGGTTAAGTAAATCTGGCTGAGAACTAGAATGAAACACTTTCCTACGCTTCAGTGTCTTCAGTGTTGCCAGTTTAGGAAAGAAGCTGCACTGAGTTCTTGTTCGAATTGAACAATCAAGATAAAACATGAGCAATTGTAAATCTACACCGAAAGTAACCGCATGCATCAACATTCCTCACGGAAAAAGGTCGTAAAGAAAGGAAATCAACTGTAACTAATATTAAAATTATTCTATTAGAAAGATGATCGCGCGCGGCTGTCTAAGGAACTCTCTGTTCCAACCATCCGATCGCGGTTCCGATTCCAGTGTGGTCTATCGTCTATTGAACCAAAGATGATGCACTCGGAGGAACGAAAGTTCTACAGCCCTCTAACTCTAACTGACTGACGGACGGACGAACTAGCTGGCTAGCTGTCTGCCAGGCTGGTAAAGGAGTTGAGATTTTGATCCCCGGTCATAAAACACGACCGTGCCGCGCGTGTGTACGAGCTAACAACCTCACGATGCTGTTCCTGGCGATGATGATAATGATGATGACGGTGATGGGAACACTCACTCGCGCAGCAACGGAACGAAGAAGGCTGTGGAGTCTTCTTATCGCGAATTGTTCTCATCCCCGCCCCCAACCCACTCACTTTCTTTCTCGTGCTAAAACACATCAAAATAAAATAGCAGAGCTCGCAGCAGCGTGTATCGAATTACCCCGAGCCGGGCCGGGTCGGTCGAAGAACGGTCGAGTCGAGACACGAGGTCTGCTGCAGCCAGCAATGGATGCCATCCGATCCGCCGAAGAAGCGAAGTGACCTTTGCCGGTCAGATAAGCGAAAAATAACTGTCAAGTTTTATCACGGCATGACAGTTTGGCTCATTAAGATCGGCAAAAATTGGAAATTAGGAGTCGTTAAACGTTGATTAAAATCCGTCTTTCCTTCTTCGGTGTTGTTGCTGTTGTTGTTGTTGTCGTTGCTGGCTGGCTTGGATCAAGTAGATTCGATACGACCGGCCGATTTTTCCGAAGAAACCCTCGCTAATTTATTCTCGTGGGAGCAAACGTTCTGTGCGCTGTGATCCTCGGCCGTCACCTGTCGATGGAACGTGTGATGGTACGTTCGGCTCATTTTTACGATCGATCACATTTCCGTCTGCGACCGACGGACGCAGTCGAGTCGGTTAAACGTCGTCGGTGGTGGTGAGGACGGCCCTTGTTGAAGGCTGTGCTGGCAAGCTGCACCATCATCCATGAGA
This sequence comes from Sabethes cyaneus, assembly GCF_943734655.1. Taxonomy (NCBI): domain Eukaryota; kingdom Metazoa; phylum Arthropoda; class Insecta; order Diptera; family Culicidae; genus Sabethes; species Sabethes cyaneus. Next base: position 172,752,608 of record NC_071353.1, read on the forward strand.
TCCATGGTTGCTTCGAAAGGAAGTGAGGCTTAAGAATCCTCCAGTTGGCATTCGTTAGCCGCGATCGGAGATAGAGAATCATTTCCGTCTCGTTCGCAAACAGAGCGACTCGTTTGAGTTGGCCTTCTGTACAGGTGATTCAGGTAGTTATTTTCAGGAAATAAACCATTGCAATTGAGGAGATTGTTGTCAGATTTTAGTATAACGCGCTTTTAGTATCACGCAATTTTCAACTTCGTTAGGAAATCAAACTGAGGTCCACTACAGCCATTATGCTAGTGCTACCTGCTGAGCTAAATCAGACGATGATGTTCATCCATTCAATTTATTCCCCAACAGCCGTTCCTAATGAGGCCCCTAAAATTGGTGAACTAAAAATCCGACTGACGTAGCACACAAAATGGCACCTGCTTCTTTATCGGGCATTTTTAAACTGTTTACAAAACACGTTTTGAAAGTCTAGCAATTCAACTTTTGGATAAAGTTTTCCAAGCGATGACACTAACAGCTAATACATATTTTAGTAGCAGCATTAAACCAGATGCCGCAAGTGAGCGGTTTTTTCTTGGATTTTTACAACAGAGTTTACACCGAAAGTTTTGATATTATTTTACGAAATGGAGACAATTAAAATTTAATGTTCGCGATCGAAGCTTGCTTCGATCTTCGGTAATTGTTTGAAAGCGTTTTTTTTTAACTTGACGTCCATGGACTATACGTTGTCTAGGTGACAGCACAATATCAACTTTCTGCCCACTTATGTTTGAAAGCAACTGCAATTGTCTTAGCACTGACCTGCTGTTTGCTTTCGGTATCTCAAAAAAGACGCTCCATGAAAAGAGTTTTGGCTTAGGTGATGGATGTATTTCTACTTATCTGTCCTATCTGCCTCGTCTGTTCCGCCCCGTCTATGTTGTATGTCCCATTTTTTCTAACTTTCTTATCTGTCCTTTCTGAACTTGTCTGTTCATTTTGTTCTGTCTGTCTATCCTCGCTATTCGTCTGTTCCGTTTGTCCGTCTGTCTCTTCTGGGCAAAGGGTCTCATCTATTCTGTTTGTCCCGTTCTTTCTATCTTTTTGTCTATATTATCTGCTGTTATCTGTTCATTCTGTTCTGCATGTATGTCCCATTCGTCCATCTGTCCCGCCTGTGTGCACGATCCGTTTCATCTATTCTGTTTTACCTGTTCCACCTGTGCTTCTGGACTGTCCTGTCTTCCCTTGCTTGTTTTGTCACTCCTGTCTGTTTTAAAGACTGTATTCGAAAAATTGCAACACTTTCTTTTCTATATAACTTTTTATTGCACAGGTAATATTGATTTTTTTTTCAATTATAGACGCTTTAACCCTAAGAGTCATTCGAATCTGGGTACAATTGATGAAACTTTGGGTAAAACTAGTTTAGAGTGTAATGTTTACATGTGCAACATTTCGTCACAATCTGTCAAGTGGTTATCGAAATGTTTTCCAAGCAAGAAGTGCTCCGGCAAAAAATTACGAGCGCGGTCGTGGAAAATTCTGACCAGTCCCACAGCCCGTCTGTCTCGTCTGAACAGAGCATCTGCTGTTTATTCTGCTCTGTCCTGTTTGCCAATCTGTTTCGTCTGTACGGTCTGTCCCATCTATTCTGCTTGTCACGTTTTTTGTGTCTTCATTGTCTACCTGTCTGTTTTATCTGTTCCATCTGGCCAGTCCTTTCAATCTCTCCCCTCTGTCTGTCCCATCAGTAATGTCCGACTCATCTGTCATGTCTGTGACGTTAGTCCCATTTGTTCTATCCTTCCTGTCTGTCCCATACGTCCCGTCTGTCTCATCTGTACAGTCTTTCTCATCTATTTTGTTTGACTCGTTCGTCCTGTCTTTCTTATCTGTCTCATCTGCCCTTGGCCATCGCGTCCAGCGTTATCTGTGTTGTCTGAATTGTCTGTCCTGTCAGTATAATCTGTCTCGTCTATCATATCTGTCCAATCTTTCCTGTTTGTCCCATCTGTCGTCATCGTCGTCGTCGTCGTTCAGCATAGAGCTGGGGTGTCTCCGTTCAGCTCGGTCTTGGGCTACTTACTCGTCGATAATTTCCCAGACGTTTCAGAAGCCTCTTGTTAATTCGGATCCGTTCAAGCGATCTTGCACGTTCTCTATATTGCTGGTGCCAGTTGGTGATGGTGGTAGTGGTGTTGAACATTGTACAGTACACTGTAGCCTGCCGACTTTCGCCAGGTGCACGATGATATTCTTCGCAAGTAGTGCGGGGTGTAAAGACTGTTCTCGAAAATATACGAGAAAAATGATCACCGAAAATTCATTTGAAGTCTACTATTATTTTCAAACTCAAAGCAAAGCTGTGGGCTTAAACGTCTTTCTAAGACTTGACCCTTTTTATCGATTTTTTTTAAACTCTCAGGGAATAAATAAACACATATTAGGCCGTATGAATAAAAGAGTTGCACGGGAAAAGCAAAGCAAACTATTTTATTCATACGGCCCACCGTGGGATTTGGGTTTTAATCCATTCTATTTACGTAACAATTGTGATTTTTGTAAGTAAAACGGTAATTTTTACTACAATATTCAATACGGTCTAGCAAAAAGGGCCGACCTGGACCGATGTGACCTTAATTAATTTCGGAGGCCAATATATTACTAAACATTTATACAAAATTTGATTTGCTGCTTTTGAGCAGTTTTTACGTTATTAACATTTGAAAAAAACATATTTTTTTTGGAAAAAAATGCCTGTAGCTTCGGAACCGAAGGAGATAGCAACTTGATTCCTTCAAGCAAAATGTGCGTTTTCCATTTATGTGAAAGTGCTCAGAAGGCATGATTTATGAGAAATAAACACGAAAGAAGATATAAAGAAAAAACGGATTTTTGAGGCCCACCCCGACCAAAAAACTTTAAATAGCTCCAGCTCATCAACCATAAGAGATAGAACTTCAATTTCTTTGGCAAAGTTACTTAAAATTTAATGTTCTTTAATTTTGCTGAACATTTTATTCAGCTAACTTAAGCCATAAAAAAGTTTATATTTTGCATTCGCTTACTATGATGGTCACCCTAATGTCATATAGACCAAAAATGCGGAAGTTAAAATAACAAATTTACTCCGAACATACTATATACCTAGGACTAACGGTTTTAGCGTAATTACTTTTGTCCGCCTACATTTGAGTTTCATCCCACGGTGCGGCCCATCAGCTGTGTTTCTATAAAGTTGGTTTAATCAACCTCCTCTCCTAGACTAAATGTCCGCATCTTGGACTTGACGCAACCCATAAAATCCTGTGCAAAACTTGCACCATCTTTCTTACACATTTTCATCCATTTTTTAAACCCTGGTCGTTTTTGAAGACCGTCCCTGTTTTCTGGAGCGCAATGGCACAATGCTAGAGCCAGCCAAAACTGAGTGTCACCTTCGTGGAACCGGAGGAAGGCCAGCAGGTGTTTCTAATGGTATTCTTCTTTATATATTTGGCCGTTGATGGTGCCGACCGTTGTGCACGGCTTGCTGAATTTGCTACACTCACAAATCGCCTGCCGCAGCCAGTACTTCTTGGCAAATTTGTCGACCTTCTTCTTCCGGAACTTCTTCGGAACATCCAGGCCGGGAATCTGCTTGGCGTCCGCTTTAATGTACGTCTCGTCGTCCATTACGATGCTTTTCGGCTGCACCTGCCACTAGCGGTACAGCTTCCTGGTGCGGGATTTGGCAACCGTATTCTGTTTATCGGTCCGGTTAGACGCCTTCCTTACCTTGAAGACGTGAAATACAGCCCACTTCACTGTGTGCTGGCCGAACCAGACCGAGAAATTGACCTTCTTAACCACGTCCCAAATCGAAAGGTTCGGATCGTGCTTGAAGTAATTCCCACTTTTCTTCTCGGATAGGAATCGGTCGATGCTTTTCTTCCGTTTCCGCTGGGTCGGCTGGGTCTCCTATGCGCATATATTTTTAGCAACAATCCGTTAAACATCAGCGGTTTCCAAGATTCTGGACATAATGTTGAGTTCTTCTGCGAATCCTAGCAGGTGGTTGCTTTTGATGAATATCGTGCCTCTCACTTCCATGCCTATTCGTCGAAGCTTAAATAAAGCTTAGATTATTTACAAATTATTCATCGTTATTAAGAAGAAATCCTCTCACTTTATTGTTAATACCGCGCTCATCAGCCGGTGCGCATCTTCCTTGGCCACAGTCTTGGCCAGCCGATTCTACCAATTCTTCATTGTGTGGCTTTGCCAGGTAGCGCAGGGAGTCTATCAAATCACGTCTTGCCTCGTTGGTAGCCCGGTGGAAAAAGAGGACGATTCAATGTAGGAATTGCCTAGCATGTTTTGATCCGTATAGTTAGCAGCGCTTGCTGCGATCCGGTATGTCGTGTCGGAGTTACTGTTAATCGATAATCGTGCGTATACAGTATGCACCCCTTTGTTGGGGCATATATTGTTCGTAGGTATTTTTTACCTGTCACACAATCCACTGACCGATGTCACCATAGTGGTGACTGCTCCCTTCATTTTGAGGTTCCGCTCCATTATCGTTGTACTATTGTAGCACGTCCTTGAAGTAATGGTAGTTTTTTAAATCTGGCTGAAACATAACTGGACCAACGTGGAACTTAATAAAGGGTAAAATACATTTGTACTCCCTTTTCTAGGCTTTTGAATTCATGGTCTTATCCGTCAAAAAAGTAGGTTTTCTCGCCACAGGAAGAAATTTAAGCCAAACCATTATTTGTTTCCACAAACTTATCCGCAAAAACAAAGTTAAATCTTCCCAGTAGGAACCTTGCCACGAGCAGAAGCCTTCCAGAATTAGACACCCGGGATTTGGTTGAAATCGGTTGCGCATCATCGAGCCAGACCCATCCATCGCGTTACGAACTCGGATTATAACAGATGCTCAGTAACACTTGTGGCTTTCCCGGAGATGGATTCGCCGCACAGTACAGCGGTTATCACTGAGTTTTATTGCCAAATCATAATCCGGAATGTTGGCATCAGCCTTGACTTTCCGAATGACCTGCAGCCGTAGTTGACGAACAAAGATTCCAATCTGACGCTGTAGGTTTGCACCTTGCGAGCAGTCATGAGGGTTTCCTAGTACTTTTTATGTTTCATTTCGATGGTTTTGGGCTTGCAGGACTTCGGATTCCAAACCATCTTGATGCACCATCTTGATTGGTTGTCCTCGTAAACGACAGTTCAAAAGTTTGCGCATCCATAGCAGCCCTTAGTATCTTAGAGCCAGTGCCATAAAGTTGGCTTCTATCGAAGAAAGGGCAACGCAGGTTTGCCTGTGGGTGCCCCAACTTACCAGTCCACCGCCAAATTTGATCAGGTAACCGGAATTGAACTTACGGTCTCCTTCATTTGCAGCCCAATCGGCGTCGATACCAATTATTCCTCCTCCTTTTGCTTGACGTAGACAGGATCGATTGGAATCTTGGACGGCTTGGCACTTTCGTGTCCGAACCGATCTTGTCGATATATCCGGCAACTGTCCCTGCTCCTGAACTGCTCCGCCAGCGCCTTCGTGATTGCCTCCGGGCTCTATTCTCATAGTCTGTCTCGTCTCGTCTCGAGAGGCGAACCAGCCGCAGGCTGGAAACCTCTCTAATATAGAATAAAAAAAATAGTCACCCTCACCTCACTTTACAGGCCCCATTTGATTCGTACAGTCACCCAGATGATTTTGCTCTCACCCAAAATATTTAGGTGAGATGACTGTGAGAATAGGGCCTTCCAATTCTTCTTGTGTGTGGAAGCATACGATCATGTCGTCCACGTAGATAATTATGTAGTTGCGCGTACTCTTCTGCATCCTTACGTACAGGCAAAGATCCGTGTCGACAGTTTTGAGCGCCATTTTCTTGAATGTATTGTGAATTTTCTGGTTCCTGCCCAGTGCCGATTGTTTCTACCCAATGATTCAACCGACAAATCTTGTCGCCATTCGTCTTGAACCCAGGTGGCGGTCGCATGTATCTAGTCTAGTCGCTCTCACCGCCGTCCTCGCTTTCCTCTTCCTCACCGTCGTCATCTTACTCATCATCGGACGTCTCTGCTGCGGTTCGCTTCAGTTTGTATGTAGTTGAAATCGTGTTCCCCTCTGGAACGTTTCCTGTAAGCTCATCGTGTTCGCCTTTAACAAATGTGGCCTCGCTGCTGCTATAGACTTTTCTGGCGACTTTGTTCAGAAAATGATGCACCTCGTGATCCAGGTAATATTTCACTAACGTCAGCTTCCGGAATGTAGGACTAAGATTCTTCCTCTGCTGCTTCGGGATGTGTACTCAGGCGATGGCACCAAAAACTCGAAGATGACCGACGTTTGGTTTGTTTCCATCCCAGAGTTCGTATGGTGGGACTGGAGCAGATCTTGATAGTGATATATATTGAAGATATATAACCGTGTTCAATGCTGGTGCAGTCTGGAATCGAATAGTAAGCACCAGCTAATCTCGACCAGATACCAATTTCGTCGCTCTGCTATCCGTTTTGCTGCGGACTGTATGCCGCCGAGTAATGCGCCTTGATACCATCTCGACAGTAGAATGCTCCTCCTTAATCGGAGTGTACCATTTTTAGTTACCGGCCGAACTGAGTTTTGGCCGCTGCCTCCAACTTATCTCTCAACAGAAACAGTGTGCGTCTCTGATAATCGTCGACAATTGTCATGAAGTACCGAAATCCGGTTACGAATGGTACCTCCACGGGATCTCACCTGTCGTTTGCACTAGGCCCAATGGCGCTCTGGTGCTTGATTTCGATTCCTTGGGAAAGGGTGGACAGGAGCTTTTACCTTTGCAGCTACATTCGCAGAATGCCGCACTAGTAGATCTACAATCTGGTGACTGAATCGTCCCCAGTCGTCTCTCTCCAGTCGGGAAACCGCGTTCAGGTCCTGGTGGCCGAATTTCTGGTTTTTGTTTGGCTCGAACGACTTGGTTACTACAGTTGACTGATGTTTTTTGAGCGTCTTAGTGGAATATGCAGATTAAAATTTAAAAATCTTTTTTTTACGATTGAATTCCACTATTAATTTTTGGGCAACACTTAGGGCTGTATACCTTGTAGTTTTTTCAATTATAGACGCTTCAACCCTAAGGGTCATTCGCGTCCGGGTAAAATTGATAAAATTTTGGGTAAAACTAGTGTAGAGTGTAATGTTTACATGTGCAAAATTTCGACACAATCTGTCAAGTGGTTATCGAGATGGTTTCCAAGCAAGAAGTGCTTCGGCAAAAAATTAAGGGTGCGGTCGTGGAAAATCCTGGCCAGTTCCACAGCCCGTCTGTCCGTCTGTCTCGTCTCGACAGAGCATCTCATCTATCTTATCCTTTTGTCTACACTATCTGCTTGGTGAATGACCAATTGGTTAAAATCACATTTAAAAAAATACTGTTGTCAGTTTATTCTGATCTGTCCTGTTTGTCTGGCTTGTCCGACGTTATTTGTCCTGTCTGTCTTTGAAGAGTGGAACGAGAACAAAAATTACCCACACCTTCTACATGGACGATTTGAAGCTTTTTGCGGAAACGAAGGATCAACCACATCAACTGTTGCAGGTGGTTTCGACGTTCTGCAATGATGTCCGGATGGAATTGGGCATCGACAAATGTCGACTCGTCCATATTCGTCGGGGTAAAGTTCCGGTCACCGAAAGTTTCCGCGTCAACCCTAGAGAGGAGACCTGGAGTTTGGTTGTAGGTGAATCGTACAAATACCTAGGATTCCTGCAACTGAAAGGAAAATTTCACTCTCGGCCGGCAACAAAACCAAGGCCGTAAACACGTTAGCCGTGCCGCTGTTGACATCAGTGTTGCGCAGTCCACACTCGTGTGGTCTAATTTTCTCACACACGCGTACTCATTCTAACGAACAAGCTGGCATAATCATCCCTTCAAAAGCCCGATCTGCTGATACCGATTACTCACGACGGTTTGTACTCCGTCCCGTGAGTAGAATCGAGGGCGAAGATGAAGAAGGAGAAAAAAAAGTAATGCAAAATTTGTGTGGCAGCTGATTCTCCACGATTTTTTTGACTCGTTAATAAGCTATGCAGGAAGACTATGTGAGTATGTGCGTGCGCGAGTGTATGAGTAGCAGAATGTCTGCACACAGCACCGGCGGCTGTTTCTTTTACGCCTGCGTGTATGGCGTAAGCGTTGAATGCTATGTTTCTCGTACTCTTTCGCGCGTGAGTAGGCATGGTTGACTTCTCGCTCGATTCGCAACATTGGTTGACTTACAGCTTCGGGGTGGTCAAATGGACCAAAACGGATTTAAAGGCGATCGAACGAGTATTACGAGTATCGCTGACAAAACACCGTTCGCACCACCCAAAGCCAGCCACCGAAAGATTCGCCTTATCACGTATTGAAGGAGGAATAGGTGTGATTGATATCCAGGCACTTTGTGCCTCACAGATCCAACAGTTGCTGAGACATTTCATAGAAAGCCCGAAACGTTACGAAATGTACCGCGCGGTTTGCGAAGCAGACCACGGGTTCAGCGCCCTGCATCTGGCGCAGCGGGACTATCAGCTGAACTGCCACCATATTTGATCCAACTGTAGCAAACAATTAAACATTTAAAAATAAAAAAAAATATGAATAAAACCACAGAGCCTAACGCCTTTGGCAAAACGGATAGCCCGGGGTAGGAGAAAGTTTCCAGCGTTACCGCTGAGAAGTGAAAAATTCTGAAATAATAATACTAACCATCTGCTTGTCTAAGTCCGCTGCGAGATTCGAATCTTCACAATCTAGCTTATCCTTTCCTTCCTATTCTTTCTTCGTTCGTACCGATGCCTGTCGGATCCTTCCATCACCAGACACAATGAGTTCCTCTAAGACACCACTAACCCAGATTATTTCGGATTATTCCCGTTCACCACATCCTCCAAGTCTCTGACTCGCAAAGGTTTAGTTCCGTCCAACCACTTGGTCCCCTGATTCAACGCTGGATCTTTTTGCAGCTTTCGCCGTACTGCATTCACCCTCCGAACGGCCGTCGGATAGCTATCGGTAAACCGGCGTGTATTATCTCTCCTCAGTAAACCCGTTTCAAAACGACAGTTTGAAATGAATGCAGATTCAAGTGGGTGTGAATATACGGCTTTCGCTTCTCCGAACCGTAGACTGATCATCCAAGTTCCGACCGAACTGCGATCGGCTCACGAGGCTTGCTGATTCTTGACTCCAACGGCGCCAACAAATGAAGATTGTCTAGTCCAGCCAAATGCTGGTAGCGCTTCACAACATCCACGAAGCGTACGTTCTGCTTCGGCAGCTGCAATTCCGTCACCGATCTGGTGTTAAACAACGGAAACTTTTCCCTCGATCCTCTCGCTGAAATCATCAATTCCACCTTCCTGGAATGATTCTCGATGCGGCTCTAGCACACCTTCCGCTCTCAGCAGACTAGCCACTGAATGGTCCACCAACGGTGCCGAGGACCCTTCATCGACATAGAGCGTAACCTTCATCGTGCGAAAAATTATCGAGCGTCTCTCACCGTTGTTCAAACTATTCTCAGCTTTCTGCAACTGAATCGACTCTTCCTTCCGACTCTTCTCGGTGTAACAGAGGATGATGGTTTCCCTGACAATTTTGCACTGTCGCAAATTTGACACGCAACGCCCGTTGCCGTGTTTCTGGAGGCAGCGTTCGCATAACCCCTGCCTCTCGACCTCATGCAACCGCTCCTCAATGTCCATTCTCCTAAACTCATCACAAAACTTTATAAGGTGGCCCGACCGCTCACAGACCCAGCACAACTCCGCCACCTCAGACACATCAGACACAATTTCGTTCATGAAATTTGTAAACATTCGCAACGGACTCTCTACCTTGTTGCGCTTAAACCGCACCTAATTGAGCTTGTAAGATGGTGGCAGCTTGTGAACTAACTCCTGCACCAACATCGGGTTGGTCAGATGATCTTGTAGACGGGTGGCTTCGAGATGATCGCACAGGCATGTACTCCCGTCACTATCTACCTCGCTGCCTTCTGTACCTTGCTTTTCTAACTGGGGAACCTTCGTTAGGTTACGCCGCAGTCCTGAATTCGGAATTGCACCCCGACTTTTACCTGCCACTGACTTGGTGTTTACTTTCTCCTGCAGCCATGTTGTCACCTTCTGCGTTGATTTCTCGTCCGGAACACCACCGACTGTGCCCGCTACAACAGGCGCATCATCCTTCACCGCGTGCACCCTCTGGATGCTATTGTCTATCTCCCTTCGAATAGCATTTCTTTTACTCAGGAACTCTTTTTCTGCGACAAACTGCATCTCCAGCACTTTCCGCTCCTGCTCCAGTTGTAATTCTTCCATTTCACGCTGGAACTGGAGTTCCTGCTCACGCATCTCCCACTCTTGCTGCATTTGTAGTTCCAACAGCACCTTCTTCCTTGCGAGCTGCGCCTTCCGTGCCTCCATTTGCTTTGCAAAGGTCTCGCTTATCAGCTGTTCCTCTTCCGACTGCTGCTCAGACGGATCCTTGACGGAACCAGCTCCTTGATCAGACCCCGCATCACTTTTTGCGCTGGACTTCTTAGCCCGCCTTTAGGTAGAAGGTTCCGGAACTCTCAGCTGCTGTACATCAGGCTGCACACACTGCGGGCAATGCCAGTCCGTTTTGGCTATTTCCTGGTCCCAGTCGATATCCGTGGATTGAGCCTCCGTTTTCCCGCAGGCACCGGTCTTCATTTGAACTCGACGACCGCATCTCCGTTGAAATCAAATAATTTTTGATTTCAACGGAGATGCGGTCGTCGAGTTCAAATCAAGACCACTGCCTGTTCTGCGGCTGTTTTGGGCTAGTCACGATTGCTTAGTTTGAATATCAGTTCTTCCTACTCCTTTTGCTAGACGTAGACAGGATTGACTTTAATCTTGGACAGTGTGGCAACTGACCAAACATCCATTACTGACCGCTCACTTAGCTGCCTTTCCTCTAGCATCCACTGCACGCTCGGTCCTCTTCTACATGAATATAATTTACCGTATCAATCAGCAAAATGATTTTTCCTCGTGCAATCGTGTCCTTTCGCGCATCCACCGCAGCAACAGTTCCGTCAGCGTTCGGGGTACGCTGCACCGCTTCCCAGAGATCCAACACTTCCAGAAAAGTCTACGCTCTATTGCCGGATGATACTGCATACCAGTCGTCGAAGAAAACTCCTGCGTCCGCCGGATCGTACTGGAAATGTACTGAATGTCGCTGATCAGGGATTCGTTGATTGTCTCACTGTCGCTGCCAGCCAGATTTGCACAGTTCTCCAGGTATTCGATCCGCTGTTGCTGCTTCGCGATAGGATTGGTTGTCACAACGTTCCGTTGCGACGCACCCTTGTCAACATTACGTTGAAACCGTAATTCGTTCGTAATGTCAGTGAATCGGTGGGATAAAGCTGAAGGTGAAAAAGATGACAGTAGAAAGTAAACAACAAAACAAGCGTTGAGTGAATGAGTAAAGTTGAACCTTAAAAACTAGTAAAATTCTTAGCTTAAGTGCATTAAAACTATAAAAATTAAAATTATTTAAAAGCAATTAGTTTATTTAAAAAGGTAGTAACATTCACCCTTATTCTGCGAGTCACGTGACTCAATACGACAATTGTCACCGTATCACCTAGGTAACAAATCCTTGTCACCTAAGTGACCATTTGACAAACCGTGTCACCTAGGTGACAATTGAGAATCGGAAAATTGTCTTTCTGTTCGTTTATTTCGCGATCGGGAAGGCTCAAATTATGCCGCCAAAGGCAATGCGAAGTGTGAGTGGTGGTGTGTGCCGGAATCCGGACAATAGCCGGATGGTATGCTGCGACGAGTGGCGGATTATGGTTCCATTTCGAGTGCGTGGGTGTGAATGAGGACATCGAGGAGAAAGATTGGAGTTGTTCTGAGTGCGTGGCTAAACGGTCAACTCAAATCCCATCGGTCACCGTCACAAATCTTGCAAGGGATGGAACGGATTCCAAGCCGAAAGGTGAACAGGAGCAAGCTAAACAACTCAGCGAATTTCAGAAGAAGCTGGACCAGATGCAGGCAAGGCTCGATGACCAGCAGCGGCCGTACCAGGTGCTGCTTGAAGAAAAAGATCGTGAGCTACTTTCCGTGGTGAAAGAACTCAAATCCCAGTTCGCGTGCCGGTTGGCAGTTAGAGAGCGGGAGATACAAGAGGAGCTGAGCGTTCCTATCGCTCCACCGACTGCAAATTCGACGGTAGTAGAAAGAAAGGATAACCGGTCATCGGGTGAGGTGGAAACGGCAATGGCAAAATTGGAAAAGCAGCTTGCAGAGATGACAGAGAAGCAGGAGCAGCAAACGAGGACTCTGGAGGAGAGAATAAGGGCGATGGAGATCAACAGAAGCCGGTCCAATCTTTCGGATGGTGATCCCAACGAACTCAGCCGAGATCAATTGACCGCACGGCACGCGGTGTCGAAGGATTTGCCTACGTTTTCGGGAAATCCGGAAGAGTGGCCCCTCTTTATCTCGACGTACGAGAGCAGTACACGGATGTGTGGCTTCAGCGATGAGGAAATCCTGCTTAGACTTCAGCGTAGTTTGAGAGGGAGAGCTCTCGAGACAGTTCGAAGCCGGCTGTTGCATCCAGCGGCACTTGAAGGCGTTATCAAGACGTTGCGAATGTTATATGGCCGACCCGAGGTTATCGTCAACTCGCTAGTCGGCAAGATTCGGGAAATGCCAGCGCCGAAGACGGAGAAACTAGGAACTCTGATCGACTTCGGTGTTGCAGTCCAGAACGATTATAGCCTGTGGGTTGAACGAGCATCTATGCAACGTAGCACTCCTTCAAGAACTTGTCGAGAGATTGCCACCAACTGTGAAGCTCGACTGGGCTAAACATCGTCAGACGTTGAGGACGGTTACACTGGAAGACTTCAGCAAATGGTTAGAGACACTAGTGGCAGCAGCGTGCATGGTAACGATTCCGTCAACAGTCGGTGTGTATACTGGTAAGCCTGAAAGGCGGGTAAGGATGGAGGAAGTTCATGTTCACCTCCAATTCAACTTTGACCAGGCATCGATAGCATCGACGACCTCTACGGTGATCTCCAAGAAAACCGGAAAACCATGTGTTATTTGCCAAGCAGAATGTAGCAGCGTGGGGTCATGTAGGAAATTTCAAAAGCTAGATATTGGGGCAAGGTGGGCAGCGCTGAAGCAGAACGAATTGTGCCGGAAGTGTCTGGCGAAGCATTTCGGAGCGTGCCCAGTAAAGCGAACTTGCGGAAGAAACGGCTGCTCATATATGCATCACGAGCTGCTACATGATGATTTCAGATACCAGAAAACAGAAAACTCCCGAACATCGGACTCCAGGGTCGCTGCAGACACAGTTGCCGAACAGTGCAATACTCACGTCAGCTACGGTAGCAAAGTTCTCTTCCGCTACGTCCCAGTCCTCCTACATGGACGAGGCAAGTCCGTTCGTACCTTCGCTTTCTTGGACGAAGGCTCATCAGCGACGCTAATGGAGCACAGTTTGTTAAAAGAATTGGATCTCGACGGCGAACCGTATCCCTTGTGTCTAGGTTGGACGGGAGATCATCAACGACACGAAATGAGTTCCGTGATGCTAGCGATGGAGATTTCCGGAGTGCGTGATGCGAAGATATACCGGATGCCGAAAGTGCACACGGTGGAGGGTCCGCAGCAAACGTTGTCAATGGCGGAGCTAGCATTGGACTATAACCACTTGGAAAACGTGCCAGCGGACTCCTATTGCAATGTTCAACCACGGAAACTAACGAAATGTCAATTGGCAGAGAAATTCGATCGGGTTTGGTATCTCCCAATCTTTCCGGTAGTTAATCCTAACAAACCAAAAAAGATGCGCTTGGTTTGGGATGCAACCGCTAAAGTCTCGGGAGTTTCGCTGAATTCGTTTCTGCTAACAGGACCGGATCAACTAACCTCTTTGGTATCTGTACTACAGCGTTTTCGAGAGTTCCGCATCGCCATCACAGGTGACAGTCGAGAAATGTTCCTCCAGATCTTGATGAACCGGCTCGATCAACAGTGTTTGAGATTCTTATGGCGGAACGGAGAGCAAGCCCGCAGTCCAGATGTCTACGTTACGAAAGTAATGACCTTTGGAGCGACGTGCTCACCAAGCTGCGCGCAGTATGTTAAAAACTACAATGCGCAGCGGTTCCAGGAACAGTTCCCGAGAGCAGTCTAAGCGATAGTGAACGAGCATTACGTCGATGACATGCTTTCCAGTGTAGAAACAGAAGAAGAGACGATACGGCTAGCGAAAGATGTCCGGCACGTTCACGCGGAAGCGGGGTTCGAGATACGGAACTGGCTGTCGAGCTCGAATCGAGTACTGCAGCAATTGGCAGCAAGCTACAAGCTTGTAAATTCCGAGACTTCGAGATGCTTCCAAATTTTTTTTTTCTTCGCTAATTGTTATAACCGTAACCAAGGTAATTGACTGCTAGTTCGGAGTAACAAAATTAAACTCATAGCCTTCGCGGAACGCAGGGCAAAGTAAGGCCTACTACAAAAAATGATTCATAGATGTTCTTCAAACTATTCTAAATTTATGCAAAAAATTGAATACAAAAATTATACAGTATACCTCGATATAAGACAGCCTCGTTATAAAACAACCTCGATATAAGACAATTCGATATAAGACAATTTTGTCTTATATCGAAACAAATCCCTTTGACATAGCTGATAACGATACCAGAGCTGATTTTCCATTCTGAAATCGGTGCCATGAAGATGTTCATTATTTCAAAATAATCCTAAAAATAGTAAAAAACTAATAGTTCAAACAATAATAAATAGTTCAAAAACCGTAAACACATAACACAGAGCAAAACTGGCGACCGCTAAAGCAAATTTTTTTTGAAAAAACCATGTTTCGATATAAGACAATTTCGATATAAGACAACTTTTGGAAATTATAAATTGTCTTATATCGAGGTATGCCTGTACCAGAAGAAATCCAAAATCGAAAAAAATGACGCAAAATCTGTATAAAAATGACAAAACATAAAAAAATATTACAAATAGGGCACAAATTATACAAAATGGATACAAAAATGACGAAAAAAACGATACAAAAGATAGAAAAACGATTCAAAAGTGACATTTGCTAGTGGCCATGCCGATTGTTTTAACCCATAGATGCTGCGTTTCTACCGACAAACCTTGTCGTCATCCTTCAACAAATGTGGCATCTTTGCCGACGTAGACTTTTCGGGAGGTTTTGTACAGGAAACGATACACCCTGTGATTCAGGGAAAATACCACGAACATCAGCTTCCGGGATGTAGCATTTAGCTTCTTCCTCTGCTGCTTCGGGACCTCTACTCAGGTGATGGCACCAAAAACTCGGAGATTACCGACGTTTGGTTTGTCTCCATCCCACAGTTCGTATGACGTGACTTCGAACGGATTTTGATGGCGATAAAATACAGTTCAATGTCATACCTCATCGGATAGAGGACATTCTAACAAACACGGTGGTGTACAATAATCATAATATTTTCATATTAGCGATACTACGAGCATTGTATTCTGAAGTGTTCGAAGTTTTAGACTGTTCTAAGTTTGAATCAGAACGGTATGCAGATTGAAATTAAAGAGAACTTTTTTACGATTGAACTCCACTATTAATTTTATTCACGATAGATACGTATTTCGCTTACAACTTGTAGGCTTCATCAGTGCTTGTTTTCGAACTCAGACTGTTCTTTCGACGAGAGCTCGCTTTCCGTCGGTAAGTGTGACATGTTTTACCTCGCTTTCGTTGAGCTCCGTGAAAAATTCTTGGCAGGCAACGATGTGGCTACCCGCTCCTGAGTCCACGATGTACGATCCACGATTTTTCTGCGTCTCGATCATCATGCCGGCTGGTCGGAATTGCAGCTTTCTCAGTTTTTTCGGGCGTCTTTTCCTCCTACCATATCAGATTTTCTTCGCCGCGGCTTCGTTCAGGAGTTTTCGTTTGACAAGCTCCTTCTCATGATGGTTCTGGGGCCATTTCTAGGCTTCTTTCTCGGTTCTCTAGGCGCTACTAAAGGTACTTCTAAAGTTCTTCAATGTGCTGGGCTGCTACTTTGCGATGAGATTGGTAAGCTGCAGAAGCGCGCTTTTCAGATCGGCATCAGACATTTTCTACAGGCTTAAAAATTCCGAGATTCTTGAAGGGCTTCGAGATGCTCCCAAATTTTTCTTTCGTCGCCAATTGTTGTAGCCGTAACCAAGGTAATGCACTGGTAGTTCGCTGTAGGGGGACTGGGGGTATAATGCCCACGTTAAGAAGAATATCATATTATTCATCAATGCGGAGTGCATTTCCAGAAACTAGAACATAAACCCTAAAGTAGAACAGTTTTTTACCTAACATGCTCGTCCTGAAGCATAAAAATCAATAAAACACGTTTAAATCGTGAAATTATATAAGGCATTTGAAAATTTGTTTTCAGATTCGTTAGGGGTAAAATGCGCCTAGGTGTGTACAAAACGAACCACAACAAAGGGTCAAAATGCACCACAACAAATTGGCAAAATGCGCTGTCTGTTTTATTTTAATGCAAACCCGCCACGACTCAGAACAGCGTGAGGACCTACCTACTTGTTAAATCTGTTATTTCGGATCGCGGTTTTGCAATCGCCAGGTCCATCTTCGCTGGCGCGGTCGATTTCACACAAGGGTTTTTCTTGGTACCTTGCCGGCAACGCGTCTTTCACTGTTTTTCACTGGTTTTAACTACCGCCGCAAGTGGCAGGCTCCGGCCAAGACCGACGGTGGGTTTTTCTTATGTAGCTTCGCGACATCTTAGCCGGATTTTTCGGAGCGAATCAGAATTAAAACAACACTTTGCCTTTTGCTTTTACCAACGCTTTGACGTTTGCCTAAAAGTGTATGGGCTACTAGATCGATTAACGTTTGTTTGCACTGCAAGTAAATTCATGCTTCTCACGGCGCATTTTGCCCCGCTAGAACTTGTTTAAAAAAATCGTTTAAATCACATAAATAATAGTTCAATTAGGCAATTTTACGTTGGCTGCTGTATACCGAGACCATTGTTCAAAACAAGAGCCATTTACAAATACGTAATATTGTTTATTGGTGGCGTAATGTCTTACGAAAAAAGTTGCGAAAATTGTAAGAAATAAGCCTGCAAATATTTTTTTTGTTTATTCATTGGATTTATGTAATTTAGAAAGCTTATATGCTCAACACAAGTTTGTAATGTAAAATAGAAGCGATTGGCACCTTAATTACAGTTTAAAAGTAAGTAATTCGTGAAATATTACAGCGGCGCATTTTGCCCCGACTGGGCATTTTACCACCAGTTACCCTAACTAGAATAGGTCTATCTTGGGATGCAGGGCAGAGCAAGGCCTGCTACAATCATCAACAGGTTTCTCACTTGACACCAGAGTGAGAAAGCTGAAAACAACTCATCGGATCAGATAGAATGAAAGACATAAACGCCATTAGAACGACGAAACGGTGAAGTATTGGAAAGTTTCGGTAAAAATAACTTTCTAGGCTTAGGCAATTATTCTGTTGATACGTATTTGATTGTTCGCTAGTATTTATTACACAACTTTTGGGCGCCAAAATTATTGCAACATAAGGATCAGCAAGCACTACTGCACTAACTGCTGCTGTGATAATCTATCATGTTTTCCCCCTGATTGTTGTTCATTATTCCGTTTTACTTTTTCGTATTCGTATTCGATTCAACCCCAAGTGTTTACCAGGCGTGACATTTTAATTTTGTCGATTATTTATTACAGAAGATTGCAAACCGAATTTGGGTATGTGGCTTGCAACCACGGCGGTTTGGCAGTTTCTGTTACAAAGCAAATTTATTTGTTTGCTCAACCTTGCTTTCGTTCAGTCTGACACGATTGTAAGCACGGGTTTAACGTGTCTTCACAATGCTTCACAGTTTGATAAGAGAAACAAGCTCTAAAGTGTCTAAAGGTTTGTTGTTTTATTCGTGTATAAAATCGAAAGGAATAGAAAAAACTGAGCTTTACCGTTACGATATACATACTGGTTGGAAGTTGGCGTTGTGCGTTCTTCTGATTGACTTACAGTTTAGTTTTTTGATAAGCAATTCCCAACAAATGATATGATTCGAATTTTGGAAATTATTTCTAGACCGACTTTTTTGTCTATTGCGTACTAATGATAACATTCGATATAAGTTTAACCAACTGCAGGGTTACAACTATTCACTAAACTTGAGGAACACAAAAACAGAATCAAATAATGGCTACTTGTTTATGCATAAACAATAAACAGTTGATTGATTGTTTGAGGGAGGAAAAACCGCTAAATACGATATATATTAGTATCAGTAATAGATTTTTGTGGTTAAATAATTGATTATTTTCGGCTTATTTTAAGCACTAAAATCGTACTAAATAAATTATATGATTAGATTTTTTTACCACATATTTCTTCTTCATACCAAAAAGTTTACGTCGACCGTCTACTGGTTTAATTCAATCTACAATTCGAGTAGGTTTCTTCAGCGCTAGTCACAACGGTTTACAGCCTTACCTTCAGCGATTCCATTCGCTGAACGATTCTTCGCTTGAGTTCCGCATATCTAAAACGAACCCATCGATATTATTTCTCAAAATTTACCATAAAAAATAATCCAAAAGTAAGCCTCACTTCGTTCTTATTCGGAACAGTTCCCGCTGTTCTTCCTCGTGATAGCGTTCGAGTATTGCTCGGCACTCCGGGATGGAGAGGTTCAAAAACTGAGCCACTTCACTACTGCTCAAATTGAAATCGATAAAACAAACACGGGAAATTATGAGTTGACCGATTTCTGTTTAAAAGACACAAAACACAAAGGAAACTCACCTAATTTCCGGCGTTTGCTGGCCATCCATAAGGAACAGCTTGGCAATATCTTCGTGTGGTCCAAGAATCACCCGCGCCACCAGCGGATAGTCGTCCTCCTTCAACTTCTTCTGTTCACCGTTGTCTTTCACAACAAACAGCGCAAAATTTTCCGCCCGGCTCTCGACCTTGTACTTTTCCAATAGAAGGGTGATCACCTACGATGAGAAAAACCATCCAATAAAACAGTTTTCGACGGTCAAATCCGACCGCAAGAACCTACCCCCTGAGTATTGAGCGTCGACGTTACCCAAACGTTCATCTGCGAGCCGTGAGGTGGCGTGAAAAACGACGTCTCCCGATTGTAGTAGTGCCCATTGATGGAACATCTACGCTTTAGCTTGGTTCGCGATCGTCGATTACCGGAGCGACGCTTAATAGCCGTCGAACCAGTTTTCGGTGGCTTCCGCAGCACCACCCCATCTTCCGTCGTGGTCACCGTCGTCGTCGTCGGCGACGACATACTAACCGTCGTCAAACTTTCATCCGTAGTTGGACTCACAACGTCTCCATTCTCCACCGGTGGTTTGTCATCGTAACAATCCATCTTAATTCGAATCGAAGTTTGTGGTCGGTTCGAAGGTTTCAACGTTTCCGTTGCTTCGTCGTCACTGTCCATAAAACTATTGCCGGAATAGTTATTACCGTGGGATTTCGAGCGCAACAACCCGCGATCACCGGTCCAACTGTCCGTGTCCGTAGCAGGCGACGTTACCGATCCGGAATCGGACTGGTGACGTTGGTAGGCAATGTTCGACGTCCGTTGCCCATTCGCAGTCGTCGGTCCTCCGCCGTTGGAAAGCTTTCCACCCAAAGGCTTCAACGTGTCATCATTAACAACGTGGAATGAGTCTGCAAGTAGAAAACGGGAAAACAATCTAAGTAACCTCTGAGTAGAGAAAACAACATTCCAGCAAATTTTTCGGTTCGTGCTAGACGTCAAAATTTTTGTTTCTGCGAAAAAAAATTCAGAAATGTACTGCATCGGTTTTCCGTTTGACTCGTGCTGCCTGCCGAACAGTATCTGCTGCGACGGATGTTGCTCACCGGCGTCGTCTTGCTGCGGACCATGTGGCGGTAGCTGCGTGGCACCTTGTGGACCCTGTTGCAGTCCGTGCGGAGGCCCCCGTCGAACGCGCTGTGAACCGCTGAGTCAGCCGATTCCTGCCGTCAGTTGTGCCTTTGTGTTTCGTAATGCCCACTATGATTACGCAATGCGACTGAGGAACGCCGGATTCTACGATTGAAGCCAGGGTCGTATTGTTTCAAAATGGATTGAGGCAGTGAACCGGAAGGAGAAACAAGCATATCGGTAAAGAAAAGATGCGGAATAAAAATCTTCCGATGGAATTGAAACGATTTTTATTTTGGGTGCTTCTTCTAATAGCAAAGTTGGGGTTTTCGTGGTTTCAATTAGGTTATGTTCACCGACATCTATTTTATCTGTTTTATATTTCTCCTCGGCAAATGTTGCAAATTGATGCAAATGACGTCTTAGCTCGATCCTGCGCCGAACGAATTATGGACTACCGTTCTTCAGTCCCCTCGAAAACTAGCTAACCATACGTCGTCCTCGACAGCGCACATCCATTGGGTGCGGGCTCTACCCCGAAGTCTACGACCTCTTGCTGGTTCTCTGCTGAAAACAGTTTTGGTTACTTTTTCATCGGGCATTCTAGCCACATGTCCAGCCCGCCGCTGTTTGGCACATTTTACTACCTTCACTTCGGGGTTCGTGCATCACCAAGCATTGATAGCAGAATTTTACGCTCAAGAACCCCAAGCGTTCGTCGATCAATTTCCTTCAGCTTCCATGATTTATGTCCGTAAACGGCCACCAGGAGAATTATTGTTACGTAGAGCACTCGTTTTGTGCCCATTTGCAGACTAAGGAATTTCAATTGGCTGATAATCCCTAGAAAACCCGATTCGCTGCTGTAGTTCGTCGCTTTACTTTGCGGCTTACACCGTTGTTATAACATGTCACGTGCGTACCAAGGTAAATGAATTGCTCCACTATCTCATAACAATTTATAACCAATCCCACTTCGGCAACAACACCATTAAAAAGCTCAAAGGCATCTTCTACTGCTTTACGGTTGATTCTACTGATATCAACGTCATATGCAAACAGCATGTGAAGATTGCGATGATAGTTCCGTTCCCTTTCACGTTTGCTCCTTGTATTGCACCTTCCAAGGCAGTGCTGAATAACAGGTTAGAGAGTCAGTCGAATGCTTTCAGCGTCGTACGAATCAGCTGAACTAATTACACCAGAAAACTATGTTCTAACATTATCTGCTGCAGTTCATATAATTTGACTGAAGCGTACGCCACCTTAAAGTTCACAAACAGATGATGAGTCGGAAAATTGTATTCTTGGAAGTTGTCCAGTGGCTGACGCTGATGGGTAAATATGAGATCCGCCGTGCAGCGACCCTCACGAGCGACCATCTTGGTACTCTCCGGCAAAGGACTCCGCTAACGGGCTCAGTCTACGAAATAGGATACGAGAAAACAGGTTATAAACAGAATTGAGCAATGTTTTACACCCAAGCCGGTATCCTGTTTTAAATCTAGGCCAAATAAGGTCTTCCAACCACTCCTCCGGCATCAAGGTGAGTTAAAATAGGTGATCTAGTTTTCACAGTTTGTAGAAGAGAAGTGTGCGGAACGATTGGTTAGCAACCATCGACGTTGTTTATACATTCAACAGTTTCCGCATTGAAAATTTCGGTGGTCGTCAAGAGTAACCCAGCGGGGGTGAAAAACAAATTTGAACATCAGAAAACCTCTCTTGACTAACCTTGTCCGGCATATTAACATGAGACTCCATAAGCATGAGACTCCAAGTTTGCTTCTTCTCATCTGTCACTTTCTGGCATTCTGTATCAAACCAGCTGGTACGCTGTTTCCCACCCCGTAGTTGTTTCAACAGCATCGCGAATGTTTCTCCCAAACCCACCTATATCTTCTTATTCTAATCGTTTATCCTGCTGTTCTTGCGTTGATCAAGCTGTCTGGCGTATTGCGCTGTTACACGCCATCTACCGTGAGCCGCTGCATGTTGAAACATAGCGTACTCTCAGTGCGAGCCTTCGCCGCGTTCGACCACCTTGCGCAAATCTTACACACGACGAGATAGTGGTCAGAGTCGATATTTGGTCTCACCGAAAAGACCGTGCATCGGTGATATCCGAAGAATATTGACCACCAATCAGCACATGATCGATCTGAGACCTAGACTCTCCATTTCGATGCCTCCAGGTGTTTCCGAATATTGAGACGTGGAAGGTACTACGACTATACCTCCGGCCGCGACGACATTTATGACCCTCAGACCGTTATCATGATCGACAGATAAAAGCCATGGCTTCCAATGACAGGATTTTTTTCCATGTTCGGACTCAAGACTTTTACACTGTCAAGAGGCTTCATCGAGGTAATATAGAACTCAGCATGAAGGAAGGGTAATGAGGGGCCTGAGAATAAACCCAAGCTAAGGTCACTTGGTATCAGGTATCAGCATCTTTGGCTAGAGCAGCACGTTCCTCACGGTCACATGACATCGAATGGCCTGATTCTACTAAGATTCGAACCCACGACCACTCGCGTATTTCTTCACGAAAAACGCCTTGACTTTTCTTTTGAGAATCAGGATGTACAAATTAGTCCGGACTGTGGTTCGGTTCGAGATGGTTCTGGCTATTATAAATGCATCCGAAATACGGAATAGGCGGAATGAATTTGCAGTGGACAGACGATTATTACAGAAATCGATCGTAATTTGTTAATATCGATAACAGCAAATCATTGTCGTTTTCGGTTTGGTCCTTTGTGCCTCGAGGAAGCCACTTTGCTTTGCTTTGAACGAGCTTCCACAACTTTTTCCGAACGTTTACGTCTTTATTCATGCCAATTTTGCGCATATACGCATATTTCAGGATACCATACACCAGTTCGTCGGTTTTTGCGAAATACTTGGTCTCTAAGTGGATCTTTTCCACTTCGTTCGACATACTGAAAAGATAGTTGCGAAGACAAATTCACAGTTTAGCTTATTTAAACACCTTAGCGGAGACTGGATGACCCGTAAACTATCATTCGGGGTCTTAGATCTCGATTGCAGGACTGACCGCCTTTCATTACTTAACCGGATTCTGAAACGCAACGATATTAGTACTTATTATGGAAGCCGTCAACCCCTTCGCCGCAGTCGAGCTATTGCTGCCAGCGTAAAACGGTCGTCTCGATCCTGCGTGTGGGTGTGGAAAAAAGGGTTCCGTAACCTATCTCACGGCAAGTACACACCATGTTCTTTTATGTCATGCCAACTAGCGAAACTAGAAATCAACATATCCTAGATGTCCTGCTTCTGATGCTATTTGACAAACCGCTCGCTTGGCATTAAGATATGAGCTTCGCGTTTTGAAGTCTCTACTAATGCCTTTGACGACGCCCAACCATATACCGTCGTTAGTTTTGAACGCGCATGACTGCTACTAGGTAATGATCCAAGTCGACATCGTTGGTCAGGTGATCTCCAGGTGGCTTTGTGGATATAGCTTTGGATGACGAGTTGGACAGGTTGGAGCGCGCCATGATCAGCACACCGATTAATTTTTCGAACTGGGCGGCTCCGATCGTAGTCGTTCGCAAGGCCAACGGCAACAATAGAGTCTGTGGGAACTACTCTACCGGTCTCAATGATGGCCGGCAGTCGTAATAAGCTAGGCAACTGCACCGTCTTCAGTCAGACTCGATCTGACGATTCTGATGCTTTCCTCCAGGTAGAAATCGACGAAGATAGTTGTCACCTTCTCGCCATCAACATCGCTCCAGAGGCATTCCAGCAGCTGATAAACACCATGCTGGCTGGTCACTTGTGGTTATTTTGATAATGTTGGCGGAAATTCGTCCCCGTGATGAGAACTTTCCGCTGCCCGTTGCATCAGAGAGCTGCTTAAGGCCTGCACCGAATTCCGTTGGTCATAAGAATGATGGCAAGCATTCACAAACTTCAAAGAGATTCTAGCTTTAAATTTGCTCATTATGCATTACAATCTGAATCTCGATATCGCACAGTAACTGCAGGCGCTTCTTCTGCCGGTGTTGATGCCATTACTTACTTGTCCCTATTTCGTATGACAAAGCCTGCGTTACATAATTCCTCCATCTGATTCGGTCCATGGCAACTAGTCTCCAGTTCCGCGGCCACCAAGTTCCCGCCCATCAGCATACAGGGTATTGTCGTTATCGTCGGGTCACTGTTATGCTCGGGCCATCACGATTTTACAGTTTTAGTAACTCATGATATCTATGATACAACCATTGTAATAATTCTTACCGTGATAGTTCACTTTTCACAATATTGTGAGTTTCAATCGTGTATTCATAACACCCATACTGAATTCAGTGACTAAATCATACAAAAAAGTTTACCAGGCGCAATGAACTTTTCTTCAAGAAATGATTCATGAAATGCAATTATCGAGATAAATTTTGAAAATGTATGAAATGTGTTGTGCTGCACACGAATACTATAGAAAAATCCCCTCCAGTAAGGTGTTTGGGAAGGCTAAGGTGAAATACTAGAAAAGCGCTATTTGTAAAGGTCGGGCCACTTGAGTAGTCATGGTTGGGCCACCATACTTTTAAGCGCAGAAGCGCAATAATCGCTAGAGAATGTCAGTCACGTAAGATGCGATGAAATAAAGCAAAATTATAACGATAAATACCTATATTTTTGTAGTTTTTTTTTTTCATTATAGTTGTACACTTCGGAAAAGGCGATTGTAGCAATATTGATTTTACAAAATCGCCAAGATTTCGCAAAAATGCAACTAAAAATAGGGTATTTGTACTTATATGAACCGTTGTTCACGGAATTCATTCTTTTCATGTCTCTATATAGAATTTCAATACGTATGTCTTAGATTTTCTGCGGTGGCCCAACCTGTACAATATGGCCCGACTATGACAACATTTTTTGTCTTCACGTAAATGCCTATAACTTTTTTATTTTTCAAGCAATCAGTTCAAAACTCTCCGGAAATATATCTTATTCTTAGAGCTTTGCAGCGATGTATTTAGATTTCCAAAATTCGAGATCTATTGTAGCCAATGATAAGTCTAGTAAGCTTACCCGGAAAGCCATTTTCGTCCAGAATTTTTCATAGCTCCGACAAGGTTTACACTATCATACGCAGCTTTGAAATCATTGAATCATTTGCTGCCCAAGTTTCTGATTGTATTGTTCCACATTTCACAAGGGTGGCTCTAGGCAGTATAATTATTTTTATTATTATTAACCTTAACGCTGAACCTGCTCGTTAAACCAGCTCACCGTATAGGGTATGACATTGATAATGTCTAAGAAGCCATTCCGATATAAAAAAGTGCGATTGAATGATTCTTGAATTGAACGATCTTCAGCTGTACCGATAGGGAAAGTCAGGCTGGAGGCTGGACGAAGATACTACGTACTACATCAAGTTCTTGGAGGCGGCTAAATCGATAAGTTTTAGGCCATTTTCGCTCGTTTGTTTCTTCCTTTTGACCAACTTGAGTCCTCGATGACGATCTCAATATAAATCGTGCTCCAATTTATTTTTGTCACCGTCGATCAAGGCGAGAGCTGTGAACGTTAATGATTTTGTAGTTAGAAAATCAGCTCTTAATTCTCCGACTGGACATCACAGGCTTGATTAGCCATCATCCGATTATTCCCTTCTGCATCTCGTCCATGACAATAGAAGCTGTATGATGCAGCACTTTTGGTAGAAGGTATGATTATTCCTATACGTATCATCTCCTTTTAATATAACCCCGGCATCGCTATAGCGGCTCCTTTCTGGGAAATTTAGAGACCGACCATTTCGCGTTCCAAGCTTCCAATCAAAAGTCTGCTTTCGTCTTCTGGATCTTTGCCGCTTGTTTTAACTTGCAAGTCCCACAAACACGATTGCATCATCAGAATTCGAGGATTGGCTAGAATTGTTGGTCGAAGCATCGAGCAAAATTACAAGAAAAGATGGCAATTACAGACGTGTACCTGCGGAAACCAATGTGAACATTAAGGTTCCTCATCCGATTATAACATCGTAAAGATGTTCGATCAGAGAAGTGTTAAACTAAGTTGATAATTGTTTAGAAGGAAAAGCTAGACAGTCGGAGGTGCTGACTGTGATGCTTTCCGGAGTAAATAAAGCTAGCGAGGTTTTCGAGCTCCCAAGAGTCCATCTTACAATTCGTGGTGTGTTTCTTCCGAAACTTCCCGTGTTAGTTTTGGCATCGTTTGAGGGTTTACCACTGGAATCCTACGATAGTTATCTACGAATTCTAATAGAGATTAACAACGGTCGATTAAACCATGCGCCACTATGAAGCGTAGATCCCGGCTCCGAAGCATGAAGTATAAGGAGGAGAAGACTAAGCGTAACCGTGGGGAAGTATTTACGTCCGAATTTGCACTACCAAATGCTTGTCAGGTAAGGGTTTCTAGTTGCTACCGAATCTAATAGTTCACTAAATCGATTACTAATGAAGAGTGGCAAATGTTGCGATGCAAATGAGAATGAAATAGCTTCTGTAGCATGGTACAGTGTGCCTTAATTAGATCCAACATTCTTTTAGTCCCCTTTTAGTCCCGCTTGTTTCGCTGGCATAGAAACAGCAAACGTCGAAATGCAACCGTAGGAGGAGATTCATTCCAATATCTTTCACAGCATCAGCATCACGCAATTTCCGATTTACCGGTGAGGTCAGGACGCTTCTCCAAGTAGAAACAGCTCCTTCGGTCAACTGGGAACGTTTATCTTTACATTAGTAATCTTCTCAGGCCCATCTCAGGTTTTTTTTCACAGTTTTTACACACTGTGGAAATTTTTTACAGTTTTCCCACGGGTGGCAGGAAAAGCCATCTACCGGTTAATTCAAAATCAGGCTGATAAAATATCCTATTTAAAGCAGTCAACGTTCCGACAAGGATTACCCAAGTTTGTCATCAGTCGAAAGATGATTAGCTGGATTCTGAATAAGTACCGGGTTGACCAAATTTTGCAAGTTCGCTGCTTCTAAGTGCTCACTGTAATTCCAGTTCGTCAGAATTTTTTTTATAGGAATACCTACATACACTTTTTATGGGTAGAGTTGTTTTCGAAACACTGAGTTTTTCCAGGTTATGTTTTTTTCCATGCCTTAGCAAACAGATCAAAGCATGCCGCTTTTTCACTACTAGTCTGGTACCATCTAAAGAAAAGTGTCAACCTAAATTCCGGTGCAAAAAAAATTAATTTCTCTTTTCTGCAAACTAAAATGTCCCAACAACCAATGTTCTTCGAGACCACCTACGCAGCGGACTACATCCGACCGGTGGCAAATCGAGAAATTGTTCTGCAACGCGAAAGTGACCCAAATCTTCCACCAAGCTGTTTCTCACCCCCTCTGGCTTGCACGACACCCATCAGTCCACCGGAACCACTAGTCACCCATCAACGGACCGGTTACGACTGCGGCACCAATCAGTTCCTACCGAACCTATGCAACAGTCATCCGATCGTCTACGAAGACTTGCAGCATAATTCCGTTTGGATGCAGCAAGCCGGTCAGTCACCAATCAAATCCACCTACCAGATCGATTACGACCATCTACCTGAGTATCAGCTTGGTCCGCACCCGGAGGACACCAAATATTACATTCGCGAGTGTAACGGAACTGCCTGTAGTGGCCTTCGCTGCTGTGCCGGTGGCCTGTGCTCCTGTCAGCTGTGTCCACCCGGCGAAAGTTGCCAGTACCCCGATCGAAACACTGAGAAAATCTCCAGGATTCCAAAAAGCTACATAACCTTCAGCCACTGGCCTGAACGCCCATACCAGGATGGGAAACGGCTAACCGAGTACCAGGATCGGATCAGCCGAATCGGAGGCATAACGCAACGGGAACGCATTCACGACCACAGCTGCTGCGCGATGCCGGCCACTTGCCATCACGAGTTCTTTTTGAAAAAATCAACAGAATAAACTTTGTAACTTACCGGTTATGTTGCCCTGCGGGAGCGAAAATACATTTCGACACTGCTCATCGGACAGACTCCGGTTCATCACCGATTCGTTGTAGAGTTTCAGCGAATCATTTATCCTAGCCGGGTCAATGGGTTGGTTGAGTTTAAGGGTGCCATCGGTTGTTCCCAGATTTGCTGCTCCGTTGATGAACTCCTGGCTGATTTGCATCTTGAATGCTTCGAAATCGTGCGAACGCAGCGTTCCCTGAGGGGTTTTGAATTCCTCGTCCCCGTTTGTGGTTGTTGTGTTGCTATCCGTTACGGTTGACGAGGATGATTCGGACTCGGTGGCCAGCTGAGGAGTGAGCGTCTTATAGTCCGTATCGGTAACGCTGTCCGATGCCGGATCGCTTCGATGAGAATTATCTCCGTCACAATCGGCAGCAGTCGATGATGGCAACGGAGAGGGCATGGTTCGATAGAGTTTTTCTGTTTCATCGGTTTTTCGTTCGATTTGCAGCAGATCGTCCAGTTCGTCCCATTCCTGCTTGACGTCCAGCTTTGGAGGCAGCGTTACGAACTTGGTCCCATTTTGAGCATGACTGGGTGATACTTCTTTTGAGTTTTCCCCCGAATTGGGCTTCGAGGAGCCAATTGAGGTTAGATCCGATGAAATGCTAAGCGTGTCATAGGACAGACTCTCCGATATCGTCGTGGTATCGTTGCCATCTCCTGCCTCCGTCAGGCTGGAACTCATCGGATCGCTCCTCGGATGGTCGGGGTTGAGATTCTCTTTGTCCTCCAGATCTCGCATAGCCGAAACCATCGAGCTGGGATTGCTGTAGCGATAGGAATTCCGCTTCCTAACCGTCACTACCGTACGCTGGTCATCGTCCTCTTTGAGATGAATAATCCCCTGGACGCCCCAGTAAATTCTCAGCGAACCTTCCAGCACTATGCGTCCGTTTACTTCGCGACTGCGAATTTCCTGGCTTTTGTTGTTCGGAAATTGATTGTACAGCTTCAGTTTGGCCTCCAGATGGGCCCGGGGAATCACGGGGCCTGTCGCACAACCGCCGGTCGGCGAACGCCCGATAGCTTGTTTCTTCAGCTCCGGCTGGCCGTAGCTTTTGTGCGATTCCACGCGCGTCCCGTGGCCAAACAGCTGCGGTCCAAATAGAGCACCATAGCAAGGCACGTGACAGTACGGAACACCTTTGTGCTGTGAATGGGAAGAAAGAAACGAATTGATTGAAATTACTAATGTTCCAGTTTAGATATAGAATTGTTCACTTTGTATTAATCGTTTAAGAGAAACATAAAAATCTTTAAATAATTTTTCACTGCTTTCCTATGTAACACATTTCTAGTCATTCAACTGAGCACACTAAATGAAACTTTTAAATAATTAAATAATTTCCTACTGATATAAGGGTAACAATTCGATACCTGAAAGTGCTGCTCTTTTGGTATCAGTCAGGATAAGTTCGCCTACTGCGTGAGCTCCTAAATAAGTCGGATTGCGCGCGTGTGTAACTTTACTTCTGTTCCCTCCGCAGAATGCTATTTGCATAACCATATCTGAGTGATCTGAGTGTTTGTTATCTGCGCAAACAAATCTTCGTAACTCTAGCTAACTGAGAACGATGTTTGTTTTGGACATTCGAAGCTGTTCACTTCTAGAAGTTATCCAAAATAGGTGCGAAAAAGGCGTTCTATTGCGAGCAACTCTTTGAACGCAAGCGCTTTTAAATAAAAACCATTATTAAATAAAAACAACTCTTGCATGCTCGAAAGCCTAAACCGACTACGGTCGGTTGATTCGGTAATTTATATTCAAACCCGTGGGTGGAATATTAATTTGCACCACTATAGCATTTCGATACATTACGATACGAAAGAGGATAATAACTTACTTCGGCGTGCTGTCCTGGATTAAGTCGTTTTCCACATTCCTCACAGCGCAGACATTCCGGATGCCAGTCGTAACCTAAGGATTGCTTTCGCTCAGCTGAAGATACAAAGGGGACATGTTTCGAATTAGTAAGTTTGTTAAAACAAACTCAAAAAATAAAAACTCACCGAAAAATACAGGTTTTCCGCACTTGTGACACTTCCACATTTCCAGGCGAAATTCCGAAATTACGTGTTAAAAACAAAAAAACTAAACCAGCTTTTCAAACAAGTTTCTCGATTCCTGACGACCCAAGAGGTCAATCTTTACGCAGTTTCTTTTGATAATTTGAAATCATACAGGAATAAATACATATAACAATGGAAACACATTCACCGATCAAGTGCGAAAGAAAAAAGTTATCCACAAGAGATTGCGTTCACATTTTCACCTAGCAGCGGGTGATGAGCGATCATTTCACACGATCACGCACAAAAAGAAAACTCGCAAAACGGCAGCAAAATAAACGCGAAACTGTTTAGTTGAAAACCGCAGGAAAATAAAAATTGCTGACAAAACACATGAATAATAATTATTATATAGAGCTTATGGCGTTTCGACTTGACCGTGGCGACTGGCACTGGCAGACAGGGATGCCACATATAATTCTGTGTTTTTTGTTGGAAAAATCTGACAATCTGTACGGCGAGAAAAAATATCTGTGCAAAAATCTGTCCAATACAAAACAATGAGAGTGAAAGAGACAGAGAGTCATTTTGCTGACTATTTCCGTCTCTTTCACTCTCATGTAAAAGCTCAAAAATCTGTTTAATCTGTGTAATTTGGCGAAAATCTGTATTCTATGCATACAGATTCTGTACAGGCGATTTCTTTCAAATATCTGTTAAACACAGAATAATCTGTGCATGTGGCAACCCTGCTGGCAGACAGGCAAAGTTGAATGAAACGAACGAACGAAAGACGAAACATGAATGACGACAAAAAGGAATCTGCTAATTTGACGTTCACCCTTTGACAGCTGAACAACAACTCGGATGGTGCTCGAACCAGGGTTGGGATAACATTAAAAAATTTCTTTTCCTGAATCAAGAAAATGAAGAATATACTTTTCATTTTTATTTACTTTGAATTTTTAGTCACTATGAACAAGTTAAAAATTTGTTCAGATTAAGCGAGTTCATTTTTAATCGGAATATTTTCACATGTGCGCAGCCTCTGAATTTTGAATGTGCAAGATTTCTCAACGTCCGGATTGCAAAGGATAAGAACTCCAGTTGACAATAGTAAAGGAATTCGCTTAAAATTTTCCTCCATGATCAGACCCCACTCCAGCAAACAAGGCCCGTGTGTAGTCCACTGCCACCGCAAATGGAACAACCGGAACAACAAACCGGCTTCTTGACAGCGATCAATTTTCGGTCCTCCCGAAGCACACTTCTGACTTTATTAAATTTCAGACTTCTGAAGGTAGAAACATGGCCGCCAATCAAGGTGGCAAATGTAACAATTGAACCTGAAAGAATTGAGCTGAATTTGCAGGCTTCCTACCAGCTGAATTAACGGACTGCAGCAGCAAACAAGGATAGTTTTCGGAATCTTTTCCTGGTAGTCCATTTTGTCAATCGGATTTCCTACGGATTCGACAACAAGCGTCAGCAAATAACTAGCCCGGTCGCAGGGGTACTGATCGCCGACTTCCGACCATCACGTACGAATACCGACCCGACAAACATTTTTATTTAAAAGTGGTTTATTTAACTGCTGCATAGCTAAAACCAATGGAACAAGCGCTTGATGGGCTGCTATACAACAAATATATTACAGCCATCAAGCGTTCCGATAAAACTTTAGCTGGTCAACCGCAAGCTGTTATCTCCATCATCAGCAGATAACTACAAACGTTAACTATCGCCTGCTGCCGAGCTTCAATCTGAAAGCCAACGAGACCATTGAGTCCAAGGCCACAACAGAGGTGATGTGTGCAGCGATCACAGCAGCGTTACTGCTTTTGTCTGGTGGAATCTACACAGCAAAAACTTCAAACCATGAATGACTGTACTTATGCAAATCTGTTGCCGTGTGAGGTTATTCTTTTGAAACAGCAATCAAGGCACCGCTGAAAGATTTTTTATCAGTGTTAACATCAACCCCAAACAGCTTCCACGCGCTGGAATCCCTCCAGCGAGCGAGTGAGTGCCGTCGTCCGAGCAGGCACAGTCCCCGTTCAACAACATCAGGTGAGTACCTCTTCTCAAATAGCCTCGGATGTACGTGGCTACGTAGTTGATATGATGTAGTAGGTACGTAGTTGATCCTTTATTTGTGATGATGTATGGATCTCTTTACCTCCATTCCAAGAAAATGACGAACGTCTCCCAAATCCGTCACGTTCAAATGGGCTTGAAGACTCTTGAAAATTACATCAAACTTTTTCTTCGTCTGCGTCATGATGACCGTATGCACTTCGTCAAAGTAGATGAAAATATACGACCATACACCATAAACCTTAACTGCGCGTATATACAGCCATGGATCCGCCTTCGCTGGCTAGAATCCCGTGGCCTTGAAAACGGAATTCAGTTTCCGGTTCCATACGCGAGCTTCAGACCGTATAGACGTTTCCAAGGTCGTTTTCAAGGACTCTGTAGTCCGCCTTAAACGGTATACGTTTCGTTCGTTATCTCTGTGGTGTATCGTTCCAGTTGGCGCATGTGAACGGTTTCTTCTGGTGCGCGACTTTGTTTTACTTCCCGTTTTACCTTTTTCTTTGGCTTTCTTTTCTTCTTTATTTGTCCCATTTTCCAGTTTCGTGTTCCATTTTTCTCTTTTTATATTTCGTTTTACCTTTTTTCCGTCTTCCTCGGTTTCTCTGTCGCTTTTTTTACTCCCTCGCTATTCCTCTTTCCCTATTCATTTTTCTCTCCTGTTTTCCCACCTTTTTTGTCACGATTTCTGTCAGACCCGTCCTCCTATTTGTCTCGTTTTCCCTCATTTTCGCTCTACTTTTTTGTCGCGCTTTTCGCCCTTTTCAATCCTGATCTTTCCTCTTGTTTTTCTTTTCTTTTTTCAAGAAACTACGGAAAAAATAAAAAAAAAAACAAAGAAAATGAGAACAAACTGGACAGAAAACAACAAAAAACAGGATAGAAAAGGAAGAAGACGGAAGGGGAAAATATGGGAGCAGAAAAATGGAGAAACGAGAACAGAAAAAATGGAGAGAGAAAAAATGAACGGTAAACAAAAGCGATAAAACGGACAAAAAAGCAATACATAGGGTAACCAACCTATTTTGGACCCCATCAGCAGCTGTACATAATTTGGACACTTGCATTTGATTTTGCTGTAAGTGTCCAAATTATGTATAGCTGCTGAGTGGGTCCAAAATAGGTTGGTTACGCTAAAAAGGACGGAACGGAAAAGACGAAAACAAAAAACGAAGAACAAACGAAACAATAGAAAAGGTGTTGAAAGGACAAAAACCAAGATCGAAAAAAGAATAAAGACGAATAAAAACGGAACAGAACAGAAACAGAAAACGACAAGACAAGTCTTTCTGCAGAAAAAGACGCAACGTTATAACATTCGATTATAAAATGTCTGCACCAAGTATCAACCGTGTAAATACAGTGAAAGATCTGGGCATTCTACTAGACAGCAAATTGAGTTTCGCACAGCACATTGCGTTTACTACTGCCAAAAGCCTATGCTGTATTGGGGTTCGTCAAACAAAACACGAAGCAATTCCAAGATGTCTACTGCCTAGAGTCGTTATATTGTGCACTTGTACGGAGCATACTGGAGTATAGAGTGCTTGTGTGGGCTCCTTATCATGCTGTGCAAGTAAATCGAATCGAACGAATCCAACGCCACTTTGTTCGATATGCACTACGACTCCTGCCCTGGCGCGATCCTGTTCGTCTACCGCATTACGAAAACCGATGCGCGCTTATCCATCTACCGACGCTGACAACTAGAAGGACACTGCTGCAACGGCTTTTTGTTTTCGACCTTTTTGGCAATAATATCGACTGCCCCGACTTGCTGAGCCGTGTTCCAATCAACGTGCCTCCAAGCCATATGCCCAAAATAATCCGTTTAATGCTTGCTGTAGAGAGTTTGACAATATCTTAGAGTGCTATGATTTTAACATTAGTAAAATAACCTTTAAACATAGAATAAGTAATATGTAGGGACAGTCTATACGAATTAGTCGAGGACTTGTAAATAAATTGTGAAATACCGAATCACCACTAGGAAATCACCCATTACGCCAGCCTCGATGTTCGACCCACACCCGTCTTACCTGTTAGACACTTGCTCACGTAATGGATGTTCTGCTTGCTCGCGATCCGTTAGACGATCTCAAATCGACGAAGAGAGCATGCAATATAGAGTGGCGGACTCTAGGTCGACTTACCCCGCACATCCTCCTTCTCCTCCATAGAAAAATATGGACATACAATTTTATAATGGCGAATTATAAGGAACCAATCTCTTAGTGCATTCTACAAATATTTTCCAATATCACAGAAGTAGTTACGATACGATTTGTTCGAGGATATACTTAGAGTAAGGAAAGGAAGAAAACGATTTGGATTACGAAGAATTTAATAATCAAGGCTGAGATTCAAGATCATACCTTACTTTCTGTATACCTTGATTAGTATCCAAGCGCTATATCGTTGCCATGCTTCTGTTATTCGGGCATAGCAACCTAACAACAAGTAGTGAATCATTTTCCAGTCGAGCTCTGAAGCAAGAAGATTCAATTTTCCACCAGAATATTTGAGAAGCAAAAAACTTTATGAAGCAAGAAAACTGAAGCATGAAAAACTGAAGTATGAAATCTTTTATTGAAAATAATAGTAATATTAGTAATAATTATAATATTTACCGATTTCATAAAACCGTTTATTGACTTTCATTAGGGCCTCAAGAATCCTTTCCCACTAAGCGAACATATTCAGACAAATAAGATGGAGTTCTTTTATCCCTTGTTGGCCGCTGATTACCATCTTTATTACCATCATTATCATCACCGGAAAGATTCGGATTAGATGTCTTCGGTTCCTGCGTGCTTGCCGATTTTTGTTCGCGCCAGCCTTGGACCTTTTTTGTCTGCGATACGTGACGTCGAAGTTGTTGGCCGTCGGAATCGCAAAGAACCAAACTACCATTACGTTCCTGTGACACGACATAGCGCTTCATTCCGAATCTGCTATCTCCTTTCATCCGGCTCTGGCGTTCTACGATCACTGTGTCACCTGGCTTTACGCTACAGGGTTTAGCGCCTCGTCGAATGTCCTCTCGTTCCTTTGACTGCAATTTTGCTTCGCGATCTCGTGCGTTGAATGCTTCTTCATCATGATTCGACTTTCCTTGCTGAAGCAGTGGTAAACCACGCTTAATTTTCCGACCCATCAACACCTCTTCGGGCGACAATTTTGTAACTGTGTGATCTGCAGCGTTGTAAGCTTGAACCGCAGCTTGCAGTTCTTTTTGATAGTTTACACCTGTGGACACTGCAGAGGACATCGCTTTATTTATTACTTTCATAAATCCTTCTACCAAACCATTTTGCTGTGGATAGAAGGGAGTCGAAAATATAGCTTGAATGCCACGTTCGGAACAATAGCGCGAATATTCCTCCCCGTTGAATGGGGGCCCATTGTCCGACTTCATTGCTCTCGGGAAACCTTCCCTTTCAAATATCGAGTCGAGTACTGCCTTGGTGTGTTCGAATTTCGTTGATCTAACAGGACGTGCTATTGCATACCTAGATCTTAAGTCGATGACAACTAATATTAGTATGTTACCGAATTTTAGGTATGGTCCGTTAAAATCGAGTGCAATGGTCTCCCAAACAGCTTTGGGTGCGAATGACCTCTGCATGGGAGGTGGCCTCTCTGGTCTTCCATTAACAGCACAGGCAGCACATGATTTCACCCAACTTTCCGCGTCCTTTGCCATTCCTGGCCACCACACACGTTTCCTTAGTATGCTCTTGAATTTAGCTTCCAACGGATGTCCGGTGTGTGCTACTTCAAGAGCCTTTAACCGCAGACTTTGGGGTATAACCGCGCATCCATTTTTGACCAATATTCCATCCGAATATCGGAGATCAGTGGCAATAGCTTTGTATCTCATTAGGCTTCTTGGCCACTTTCCTATTTCCAGAGAGTGAATTACCTGAAGGAGTGTATCGTCTTTA
The DNA here is from genome assembly GCF_943734655.1 of Sabethes cyaneus. NCBI lineage: Eukaryota > Metazoa > Arthropoda > Insecta > Diptera > Culicidae > Sabethes > Sabethes cyaneus. Next base: position 172,788,674 of record NC_071353.1, read on the forward strand.
TTTGTTGACTGCCTTATTTCCGACTCAGTGAGAAATTCAACAGAGTGTGCCTCCAAATCGCATATCTCCCACGGGCTAACTCCTTCGTTAAAGGCTTCGTCTTCTCCGTCATATAGACGTGAAGAGGGATCGGCAATATTTTCACGGCCCCGGATGTACTGTATCTCGTAATCATAAGGGCTCAACCGTAGAGCCCAACCATCTGCTCTCGTCAGGGCTCTTTTTGATTCTTCGCGCGCTCTTCTCAGGATGAATGCCATTCCCTGAGCATCTGTGCGTAAAACGAAATGTCTCCCTAGCAAAAAATAAGAGAAATGCTCCACAGCCCATACAGCGCTCAAAGCTTCTCGCTGATTCTGAGCATACTTTTTCTCCGTTGGAGTTAACGATTTTGAAGCGAAACTGATAATCCGACAGATTCCCTCTTCATTCTTCTGAACCAATACTGCCCCAAGCGCGCGTGGAGAGGCATCCGTATACAAGTAGGTCTGATCGCATTCCGAAAAGTAGCCGAGAGACACCGTGGAGTGGATAATACGATTTTTAACTGTCTCGAACGCTTTTTCCTGTTCACTACCCCAACTCCATTTTTGTGATGAGGCCACGGCCCACAAAGGACTGGAGATATCCGCGAAATTTTTAATGTGCGGGCCCACAAACGAGGCTAACCCAAGAAAACTCCGAAGTTCTAACGCAGTAGAAGGCTGTCGGAATTTTTTAATATCTCGAACTTTTGATTCCTCAATGTTAAACCCGTTTTCATTAAGCTCGTGTCCCAAAAATTTTATATTTGCCCGGTCGAATTCGCATTTATCAGTATTCAACGTAAGGTTATTCGACCGCAAGATTTGCAACACCTTTGACACAGTCTTCCTTAGCTCCTCGATGGAATTAGCGAAAACTAGTACGTCGTCTATGAACACTATTTTATTCCCAACATCTTTAAGAATACGCGTCATTTCTCGCTGAAATATCTCAGGCGCACAGTTGACACCGAACATTAAGCGAGTAAAACGAAACATCCCGCTTTCCGTTAGGAACGTCGTCAAATCTCTGGATTCTTCGCATAATTCAATATGGTAGAACGCGTTTGAGAGGTCGAGCTTAGAGAAAAACTTGGCACCGTGTAGTTTTATCCGCATCTCGTCTATCAAAGGCATTCGAAAGTATTCCCGCTTGATGGCTTTGTTTGGGGCTCGCATGTTCACCACCAAACGAAAGTCATTTTTCCCTTTAGGAACTGCAGACATGCCACTTATCCATTTCGGTGCTGTGGTAACTTTTTCAATTATCCCCCGTGCTTCCATCTCTTCTAGTCTTTGGCGTGCGCCGTCTCGATACGCAGCGGGAATATTATAATATGCATTACGCACTGGGGGTATTGATTTATCGACGCTAAACTTCACCTTAACCCCAGGCATTTTAGGGAATATTTTGAATTCACAATTATTAACCGTTTCGCCTACTTTCAGAAGCTTCATCGCCGTAGCTCTGCCAAGTAAAGAACGTTTGCCTTCTCTAATGACAATGAAGTCGGCAATAACCGATGGTTTGATGCAACCAACTGCCTCGATTGTTGCAGTGAACGCGCATTCAACCTGCATTGGTTTGTCGGAGGCATAGGCTTGCAGATTCTTGTCGAATGACTCCTCGATTGGTACAATTCTGATTTCCCCAGCTTCCAATTGTTTCTTCAGGTTATCCCAATCGGCACCTCCCACGACATTTGCATCAGCTCCAGAGTCTATCAAGAATCTGATCGGATTAGAGAACCCAACTCGGCAATCGATTAGAACGTCTTGAAGGGTTAGTGCATTGATTTGCTACAAGGAAAAGAAGCATCAAAAAAAAAGAAAAGCGTAGGTACTCGTAGCATATTATGCTTTCTAATATATTAAACATACATATTCCTATATTAGTCTATTACCTGTTCCTTGGAATCCTCGTTGTTTACGTTATTTGGGAAAATTTCGGCTTGCACCATGTTCACACGGCGGTCGCGACATGCCGCTGCAAAATGCCCACGTGTACCACACAAGTTGCAATTTCTAGTTTTTGCTGGACATTCACGACCTCTATGAGAAGGACGAAGACATCTTGGACACCTGTTACGGCGACTCACAGGGACTACGTCTTTGTTAGATGCCGTGCGATTCGAATAAAAACGCTTTGCTGGGACTACGTCTCTGTTAGATGACGTGCGATTCGTGTAAAAACGCTTTGCTGGAATTTCAAACCTATTTTGATCCTCAGCACTGCGTCTAAATCGGCCTTGCGAATTGGAACTGCTACTCGTCGTTAACACGTTGGATTCAATTACGGGCGGCATGGATTCAGCATGAAACGCTTCTCCTCGAGTTGCTGATTGCACGATGAAATTCGACTCATAACCGTACATACGGGAATCTTTCTTGAGATCTTGGTTCTGGATTCCTCTCAAAAGTTGAGTACGAACGAAGCGGTCCTGGTCATCCGGGCTATAGCCACATAGTTGGACTTTCCTCGTCAAACGTGCGTGGAACTTTACGGCGGACTCTCCTTCCTGTTGGTGCATTTCTAGGAAACTATCATGCTCCGCAGCTGGATCCGTCAAAGACTTTAAATATCGATCTATGTTTCCCACGAAAACCTCGTAGCAATCGTCGTCTTGCGAATTCGGACGTAACTTGGCTGCCCGAACGATACTCTTCAACTCATCTCCCATCGACAATAAGAGAAATTCTACGCGCCGCTTTGGATTTCTTATGTTTGACAACGATGATGCTATCTCGAAGTCTTCAATGATGGAAGTCCATGCTTCCCACATTTTAGGAGCTGGAACGTTCTTCGGAAATGGCGTGATGTTGTCCCAACGGATGATGCTTTCGTTAGCTATTTCGGCTGTCGCTCGCGGCGTGTTTACTGGTGTGGAAGGATTTCCTTCGTGAACGTTGTTACGGCCCCTGGACAGCTCTTTGATGACGTTTTCTAATTCCTTCACCCGGTTTTCTAATTCGATCTGAGGATCCGGTGCGACGATTGAATAATTCGCGAACTGGTCGCCAATTATATCATCGGGATGGTCACAAGTAGGTGCACGCACATACAACCCTTCCACCTCATCGGGACTCGAAAATTCATCCATGTCACTTTCGGGGGTGACCAATGGGGCACGGACATATTTTCCTGGAGATGACATTGTTACTATTTTGGTTTTCCGTTTACTATTCTGAGAAAGAAAATAAACCAAACGATACTGTTTAATTGATTGCTTCCTACTCCAGCATTTTTACTAAAGGCTCTCGACAGGCATTTTTTTTTTACAAAGTTAATATTCCTATATTCACGGTCAGATTAGACAATTATATTACTCGATTACTTCCGAGCCAGATAATCTAGGCTTCCTTTCCACTGTTCACTAGGCCTGCTTTTTTTGCTCTGTCATACTCGCTCATGTGAAACTCGGCGGTCCTTACCACTCGCTGTTTATTTAAAATTACTTGTTGAAGCGGTATTCTAAACTCATTCTATTTCTGCGGTCCTCTAAACACGCTTCACTTTTGCGGTCCTCTAAACTCGCTTTGCCTTACACTTCAACCTTTGCGGTCCTCTAAACTCGCTCTGCCTTACACTTTTATTTTTGCGGTCCTCTAAACTCGCTTTACTTTGCGGTCCTCACAACACGCTATACTTTTTACTTTCATTTTTTTCCTTTGCGGTCCTCTAAACTCGCTCTACTTTTGCGGTCCTCTCAACGCGCTTGACTTTGTGGTCCTTCGACACACTATTCGGTAACTTCTGTGGCGGCTGTTACAGTGGTTTTAAACTCGCTCTAGGAATAATAAGCGGTCCTTCTTAACGCGCTTCCGGTTCACAAAGCTAGCGGTCCTCTAAACTCGCTTCTTTACCTCCATTAAACATTTTCCTGCTAAGTCTCACGGTAGCCATTTTGTTCAAACATGCCTGCACAATATATTTGCCCACTTTAGATTGCTTACGTAATGAGTGATTTCCTCTTAAAATTGAACCATAGCTTAATTCAAGTTCGTCTTTTCCTTTTCGCTATCATGTTAAGAAGCAGCGAAATAAACCTGTCATGGTCGCCAAATGTGAAATACCGAATCACCACTAGGAAATCACCCATTACGCCAGCCTCGATGTTCGACCCACACCCGTCTTACCTGTTAGACACTTGCTCACGTAATGGATGTTCTGCTTGCTCGCGATCCGTTAGACGATCTCAAATCGACGAAGAGAGCATGCAATATAGAGTGGCGGACTCTAGGTCGACTTACCCCGCACATAAATAAATAAAGAATGACACAGGAAAAGAGGAAAACGGGCCTAAAAACGAGGAAAAAGAGAAGAAAACCATTTTTTGGCCATTTCTGTCTCATATTTATTACTTACTTGCTTAGGTGGCTTGTCGTCCTAAGACAAAGCCTGTTGAACAAAGTTTCTCCATGTAACTCGGTTGAGGGCTACCGCTCTCCAATTCCTCGGACATCGAGTACTCTCCGCCAGATCTCGCTCCACCTGGTCTAACCATCTTGCTCTCTGCGCTCCTGGTCGTCTTGTTCCTACCGGATTTGAGGCGAACACCATCTTTGCAGGGTAGTTGTCCGGCATTCTTGCAACATGCCCTGTTAATCGTATCCGTCCAGCTTTAGCCACCTTCTGGATACTGGGTTCGCCATAGAGCTGTGCGAGTTCATGGTTCATCCTCCGCCTCCATACTCCGTTCTCGTGTACACCACCGAAGATCGTTCTTAGCACTCATCGTTCGAAAACTCCGAGCACTCGAGCATTGTCCATGTTTCATGCCCGTGGAGAACAACCAGTCTAATAAGCGTCTTGTACAGGGTGCACTTTGTACGGGGACTTAGTCTGCTCGACCGCAATTGCTTGTGGAGCCCATAGTAAGCACGACTTCCGCTGATAATACGCCTCCGAATCTCACGGCAGGTATAATTGTCCGCCGTTACCAGTGAGCCAAGGTAGATAAATTCATCGACTACCTCAAACTCATCGCCGTCGATCAATATACTACTGCCCAAGCGGTGTCGCTCGGTCTCGGTTCCGCTGGCCAGCTTGTACTTTGTTTTAGACGTATTTACCTATAACCCAATCTTTTCTGCTTCGCGCTTTACTCTGGTGTTACTGTTCAGCCACCGCCACAGATGTTCTGCCGATAATATCCATGTCATCGGCAAAGCAGACGAATTGACTAGATTTGTTGAATATCGTGCCCCGCGTGTTGATATCCGCTCGGTTCATAACACCTTGTAGCGCTATGTTGAACAGCAGGCATGAAAGACCATCACCTTTTCGAAGCCTTGACAATCCACCCGAAATTCGAACACAGCACTGTGTACCATCCATCGTAGATTTAATCAGTTTGATGAGCTTCCTGGGGAAGCTGTTCTCGTCCATGATTTTCCATAGCTCTTTCCGGTCGACAGTGTCATATGCGGCTTTAAAGTCAACGAATAAATGATGCATGGGAACTCTGTATTCACTGCCCTTTTGGAGGATTTGCCGCAGTGTAAATATTTGATCCGTTGTAGACCGACCTTCGACGAAGCCGGCTTGATAAGTTCCCATAAATCTATTCGCAATTGGTGATAGACGGCGGAAAATGATTTGGGACAGCACTTTATAAGCGGCATTGAGAACGGTGATCGCTCGATAGTTCTCGCAGTCCAACTTGTCGCCCTTCTTGTAGATCGGGCAGATAACCCCATCTTTCCACTCCTCCGGTAGCTGTTCCGTACCCAAATTCTAACAATTAGTCGGTGTAGACAAACGGCCAGCTTTTCTGGTCCCATTTTAATAAGCTCCGCTCCGATGCCATCTTTTCCAGCTGACTTGTTGTTCTTTAGCTGCATGATGGCCTCCTTAACTTCGCCTATCGTTGGGGCTGGCACCTCTTTCCCGTTTGTTGCACCGTCGAAATCGCTTTCCCCGCCGCCATGTTTCTCCGCTTGGGCGCCATTCAGGTGTTCGTCGAAGTGCTGCTTCCACCTATTGGTCACCTCCCGACACACTTCGGCTCGCGGCACAAAGCCTTTGCGGGATCCGTTCAGTTTCTGGTACAACTTTCGCATTTCCTGAGAACGACGCAGCCGCTCCAACTCTACATATTCCTGCTCTTCCAGGTAGCGCTTTTTCTCCTCATCCATCATTCTCCTACATTCATCGTCAAACCAATCGTTCCGCTGATTCCGGGCCACATGCCCGATGGAGCTCTCCGCTACACTGCTGATGGCTGTTTTGATAGTGTTCCAACAGTCCTCGAGAGGGGCTTCGTCCAGCTCGTCCTCTTCCGGCAGCGCAGCTTCGAGTGAATGCGCGTAGTTTGCGGCGACGTCTGGCTGCTTCAGCCGCGCGAGATCTAACCGAGGCTGGCGTCGGTACCGAATGTTGTTCACAACGGAGAGTCTTGGGCGCATCTTAACCATCACTAGGTAGTGGTCCGAGTCAACGTTAGCGCTTCGATAGGATCTGACGTCGATAATGTCTGAGAAGTGCCGACTGTCGATCAAAACGTGGTCGATCTGTGATTCTGTGTGATTTGATGACCTCCAGGTGTACTTATGGTGGATTCTGTGCTGGAAAAAGGTACTACGTACGGTCATATTCTTGGAGGCGGCAAAGTCGATAAGTCTTAGGCCCATTTCATTGGTCCGCTGGTGTGCACTGAACCTTCCAATCACCGGCTTGTATTCCTCCTTCTGACCGACCTGAGCATTGAAATCCCCGATCACGATCTTGATGTCATGTTTTGGGCAGCGGTATTCACTCTCCAACTGCGCGTAGAATTCATCCTTGTCATCGGTACTTCTGAGGTGAAGGCTGTGCACGTTGATACTTATATTGAAGAAACGGCCCTTGATTCTCAACCTGCACATTCGAGGATTGATTGGCCACCACCCAATCACCCGTTTCCGCATCCCGCCCATCACTATGAAAGCTGTAGCCAGCTCGTGTGTTGCCGAAGCTCTGGTAGATGGTATGTCCTTCTCTGAACGTACGTACCGTTGAGCTCTTCCAGCACACCTCCTGCAGCGCTACGACGTCTAACTTGCGGCTCTTCGGTACGTCGGAGAGCACTCGAGTGCTCCCTTGGAAGTTGTGAGATCGGCAGTTCCACGTCCCGAGTTTCCAATCCAGTCCTTTTTCGTCGCGTGGGTCTATTCCGATTGTTCCAGTAAGAATATATTTGTTCTTCGTTCCATGCTTTAGTATTTTTCGTGGTGACGGCTTGCAAAGCCTGCTACACCAACCCCCTGTTTCGCCGGAGGGCCAACGAAGCTCGAAAGAGCCCTCCTTTCCTGTCAGCATACGATCTTGGCTTTCACCAGGGTTGGTTATCCGATCTCCACCAAAGTTGCACGTGTCCCGGCTGGTACCACGAGGAGGTAGGAATAGGAGTTGCTGAATAAGAGGCTATGAACCACTGTAAGGTCTATTTCATGCCTACACGTGCACAAGGCACCGACGGTACGCATTATTCAGCCGTTTACCAGCCCAGATCATGATAGACCGTATGAATAAAAGAGTTAGAGCAAACGCTCCCATAAGATTTACACGAGAAAAGTAAACTGTGAATATACGGCCTAAAGGCTTACCTGGATGGCCTGGTTGCAAAAGAAGACGACACTTTATGACGACTACACAGCTTACTTTGACTTCAGTGGAGTAATCAACTGTATAATGTATCAATTCATACTGTTTTCACTGCCTACTGTGACTTTCTACGAGCCACTCGATAAGATCGAACCGTATCATTCGGTTGAATCAACAGAGCGCATAGTCCAGGTATAAGGTCTGTTGTTGAATCTGATTCACTTTAGTCAGTCTTTCACGAATTTACTTATTCGTTACTGCCGGGCCTTTCTCTATGAAGATATCTTCATATTCAGAGCTGACCATGACGGACAGCGTCAGGATAATTAGAATGCTATTTGAAGCCATCTTCATACATGTCCTGCGCAAAGTTCTTCGCTCAGCCTTATGGGCCAAACAGAATGCTGCGTCAACGCGTCCGTCAGCGTTATTCTGACAGTTTTCCCATGGGTTTACTGTCAAATTGACGCTGACGGATGCGTTAACGCTGCATTCTGTTTGGGCCTTTAGTTGCAAGAAGTGTAGGCATAACCGGGTTGCTTCGATGACAGCAACTGTAGCTTTGCATCACCTAACCGACGCTCTGTAATTATAACAATAAACGGGATTTTTCTTTCTAAAGAGTTGAAATTTTTACCTCAACTGGAACGATTGTTCGTGCTCGAAACGTCCGTTGCGCATCCACTTAAAACCAACTTTCCAGATGAGAAAGCAAACAACCGTCTTCAGCAGAGTCACACCTGATTGAATACCTTCGTATTCAAGGCCAACTTGCTTCATTCGACCGCCTAAAGCTTCCTACAAGATCGACAACGCCTACTGATTTGAACAACACACACACACGGGAGAGAACCAAAAAAGCGAAACCATAATTAAATAACTAATCTGTGCTGTTTTGTTTTTTTTTTTTAATTCGAATGATCGCCCCAAGGAAAAGGTGCCACCCAAACTGGCTGCCGCTCCCGCCTCCTTCCGCTCCGGTGCTTCGACAGACGGACAGGGGAGACAGGATTCAGACATTCAGAAAGGGGGCCAAAACCTTTTCCCTATTGCTTTTTACTTGTGTTTTGTTTTTATTCAATCAATTGAAAACTTATTCATAACTTCCTTCCTTCCTTATGCCAATTTCATACTCGTTTTCTGTTTTTTCTGTTGTTGTTCAGTTGCTTTTGATTTTTCTTGCATTTGCTTTGGCAACCTCGCAATCAATTTCTCTCACTCCTTTACACCAGGGAAAGGAGCCTGTGAAAATGAGCAGAAAAGATGAATAGAAAAGGTAAAAATGCGGAAAATTACAAACGAATAAATTAAATTGATCCATTATTATAATGCCGATGTGTGTATAAATAAACGCTAATAAATATTTTTTTCGCTCCTCAACACTCGACTCGATTCGTCTGTCTGGGAAGTAATCATTCGATTGCAGGGTTTTTTTTCTCCTACCGACTGCTGGCGCTGCGCGCTCCGACTTTCTGATGGGCCGCCGTCGCCGTCGACCGGCAGTCGATTGTTTTCAACTTTTTTTGCGGGTTTTCTGATTTTTTTTCTTCTTCTTCTGCTTCTTCTCCTTCACTAACTCTTACAATTGTATTATACCAAATACAAGAAATGGAATTAATTTTTCATTGTATATCATAAGTAGTATGTAGTAACTTTTTTGGTTCTCTCTCTCTGTCTCACTCGCACTCGTTTTCTGTCTTGTGTGTGTGTGTTTTATAACCAACGATTGTTCGCATCTCGGTTACTCTTCTTCAAAAAATAAAGATAATTAATTAAATGACATGATGCGTATGTGTGTGTTCAAATCAATAAACTATTCAAATCGGAAAATAGACTAAGCTTGCTCTCTCGCGCACTGTTTTTCCCTACAAACTAACTTGCGTACTAATGCGTTAAGTAAAAAAAAATAATAAAAATACACAAAAAAACGACGAACTAACGTATGCATTATTGTGATGCGACTAAATAATCAAAACAATTAAACAAAATGGAATGAATGGGGGACGACGATTTGACGATACAAAAAATACGTTACTCGCTTTGATTATTATAAGTAATAATACAGGAATTGTCTTTTTATTATTAAGTTGTTCTCAAATGTGTCTTGCATACTTCTTTTTCTTGCTGGAAATGATCTTGCTGATGTTTTTGTTGTTGTTGCTGTTGTTCTTGTAATCTCTCTCGCGAATTGTTTAGCTAAACTTTGAGCTGTGGTTGTTGTTGTTGCTGCTGTTGCTGTTGTTTTCCTCATTGATGTTGTTGGTAAAAGAGTGTTATTGTTACGACGGTTAGTGCTACTGGTAAGTGGCTTAGAAGCACTTTCGGTGAACGATGGATGGGCCAGATTCGTCGTATTCCTGCTTGGAGATCCACATCTGCTGGAAGGTGGACAGGGAAGCGAGAATGGAACCACCGATCCATACGGAGTATTTGCGCTCTGGTGGGGCAATGATCTTGATCTTCATTGTCGACGGGGCAAGGGCGGTGATTTCCTTCTGCATGCGGTCGGCAATTCCTGGGTACATGGTGGTACCACCCGATAATACTGTGTTGGCGTACAGATCCTTTCGGATGTCGACGTCGCACTTCATGATTGAGTTGTAAGTAGTTTCGTGAATGCCACAGGCTTCCATACCCAGGAAGGATGGCTGGAACAGAGCTTCCGGACAACGGAAACGTTCGTTACCGATGGTGATGACCTGTCCGTCGGGCAGTTCATAGGATTTCTCCAGCGAGGAGGACGAGGCAGCGGTGGCCATTTCCTGCTCGAAGTCCAGTGCGACGTAGCACAGCTTCTCCTTGATGTCACGGACAATTTCACGCTCGGCAGTGGTGGTGAACGAGTAGCCACGTTCAGTCAGAATCTTCATCAGGTAATCGGTGAGATCGCGACCGGCCAAATCCAGACGAAGGATAGCATGTGGCAGAGCGTAACCCTCATAGATGGGGACTGTGTGCGAGACACCGTCTCCGGAATCGAGCACAATACCGGTAGTACGACCGGAAGCGTACAAGGACAGCACGGCCTGAATGGCGACATACATGGCCGGTGTGTTGAAGGTTTCGAACATAATCTGTGTCATCTTCTCACGGTTAGCCTTTGGGTTCAGGGGGGCCTCTGTTAGCAGAACCGGGTGCTCCTCGGGGGCGACACGCAGTTCATTGTAGAAAGTGTGGTGCCAGATTTTCTCCATATCGTCCCAGTTGGTGACGATACCGTGCTCGATCGGGTACTTCAGGGTCAGGATACCACGTTTGCTCTGGGCTTCATCGCCTACGTAGGAATCCTTCTGGCCCATACCGACCATCACACCCTGGTGACGGGGGCGTCCGACAATGGACGGGAAGACGGCACGGGGGGCATCATCTCCGGCGAAACCGGCCTTGCACATACCGGAGCCATTGTCGACAACGAGCGCTGCAACCTCTTCGTCACACATGTTGATATCTAGAGTTTTGAAAAAGGAAACGGAGAAAAAGAGAAAGACCAATTATGTAGCTAAAGCTCTCCGGTTTACCACCACGTATCAAGCGGGTTGCTAACTAGTTTTAGCGAAAGCAGCAGATTCTCAGCACACACCAGCGTAAAACGGTTACTTTGTGCTGCACGCGAGAAAGTCGGTACAGTTAAGTCACCGCAGCACCGGCCGGAGCAGGAGACCAAAGGAGAAGAAAAACCGTTTATGGAAACGATTTCAACTAACTGTTTCCAGGTTTTCGTTCGTTCGTTCGTACAGGTGCTTGTTGTCTTATCTTTCGCTCCGAGATACCTACGTGCGAGTTAAGGTTATGAAAAGATAACAAAAATCACCAAGACGGCGAATCGCATAGCAACCACCGTTTCGCTGCTCAAGGCAATAATTTCGTCAAACTTCTTTGCGTCACTCGCTTCTTGCTGCGTGACCACACTCGAAAAAGCATTCGGTCATAGTCTGCTGAGAATCTGTGCTGTGAAAAAAAGGTAATCAAGAAAAAATACTGCATAGAAGAAACAATCATCAAGTGTGCTTGAACAATTATGCGTCATTCGGACTTTTCTACCGTATTCAAAGATGGAATTTAATCAAAATAATTTTTTTTTTGTACAAGTCCACAAACGTATTGGGAAATGACACTGCCCATGAAAAACCTAATCTTTCCGTAATTTTTTTCTTCGACAGAAAATTTCATTTCTGTTTCAAAAAAGTTTAATATGAAAAATTCCTCGGAATTTCCGTCGAATTCTGACAATTTTGTGTACTGAATCAAACTCAGATCTGGCATCTCTGATCGTAACGACATTTTTCCAGAAACGTTCTCGGTCTGCAGCTTGCTACTCTGTGAACTTACTCCAGTAGAACAATGTTCACCACACACAACTACTACGGACATTCTCTTGGCCTGCCAGCCAAAAGGGACGAATGATGTATGAACGCAGTACATAATCGCCGGTAAAAGTATGCGTGGCTAAGCAACCATGATGGTGGCTGAAGAAATCTGCAGCGAAAATCATTATGGTGGTCGGGGACCGACACCGACTTTTCTTCCTATGCAATTTTTATTCGTCAAAAAACCTAAACTCGTTTTCAATTTGCGAATTGCGAAGCAGAAAATTTAACGTTCTGCAACCGAAAAATTCGAAATAATTTCCTGGAAAAAGAACAACCACAAAAGGAATCGATCGCCACCTCGCCACCGGCATTTTGAGATTTTTCTCCTCCAACGGATATCACGTTTCAGCGATTCGAAGAAAAAAACCGCAACCAACGCCCCATCGCTGCTGACCGTTAGTTATCTCACATAACCGCAGGTTACCTTCCCGGGGTGTACCGGGATTCCGAACAACACACTACTGATTAATTAAATTACCAATTTTCCAACACGTACCGGAACTTTTTTCACGGTTCTGCGTCCAAAAAACGGGTGAAGTAATGTGTGGCTGACGGCAACGGCAGGCAGAGAGGGCAGGAACCACTGGTATTCCAAGAACTTTATATAACGCAAGAAGGCGAATAAAGAGACACACGTACAACTCAACTCTAGCAACTGAACTACCTGGCCCGAAAGAAGGCGAACGAATGGAACGAACCGGACGAACCGCTAGTGCGCGAAGCTAATGATGGCTGGAAAGTGACGCCGCTCTGCTCCTAACGGCTCTTTTTGGACTTCCAGGTTTCCACTTTCCAGTTCCAGCCGCAGCCTGTGTGTAATTCAAATTGCACAAGCAGAGAGAGCCCGATAAAAGCTGCTGCTTCGCAGCGATGCCAATCCCTATTAAATTTGTCTATTTTAACCACACGAACCACAGAAGTTCGTTTCCGTTCACCGGGTTTGTGTTTCGAAAGAGCTGGCAACGCTGCTGCCGTGAGCCTGAACCGAAAGCCGCCCAAGGGCTGTTCGATGGAATACATGATGATGGAATGGAAGTGAGCTTTCGCTCTCCGCTGTTTCGGGGTGGCACTCTCGCAGTTTCGACCAATCGCTGAACATGACCATAAAAGGCAATGTTTGAAAAATGCTTAATTTCCACGTAAAGTCATCGCGTAGCGGTACCCCGCCGCAAACCTCACCGCAAGCAGACCATCTTGCCTGCTGCTACTGCTGCTGCTGCAGTAAACGACCGGCATTCATGATTCAATTCCCTCACTGTGTTTGTTGGGTTGGGTGTGTGGGTTTTGGTGGAAGAGCATGTGATTCAACTTGCACTGTGCAAAGTCTGTGCTGGCTGCTTGGTGGATGGAAACATCGATAAAGAGGAAGCCGGCCGCCGCCGCTGACTGGAAGAAAGGGGTTTCTCTGTGAACTTGAAAAAAGCTGCTTGAGCTAGGTTGAGTTGTGTGCGATGCGAAAGCCCTCAGTAGGCGGGGAATTGCGGCAGTTGGAAAGCGCAATGCTGAGGAAAGCTTGCGCAAGGGTGGATCCAACAGTAGTTGAGAAAATAAAACTAAACCGAATAAGAAAGTTGTTCTAGAAGAAACCTATTTTGAATTGAAACGGAAATGAAAAAAAATAATTTGAACTCCTTCAACTGTGAACAGATTTGGACACTGATAATCAACCAATTTTACTAATTAATTTAAAATTCACACCAAACCGTAGAGAAAACTACTACGGTTGTCCCTATGTTGTTTTTAATCCTAACAAGACCAACAAAAGGGGACCACCCCAAAAACCGATTTAGTCAGTTACTTTTGGGTGCTTCACATTCACTCCGATTCCGGGTTGGCGGCGGTTGCATTCCACCACACCCCCGCGGATTTCATCTTAACGAACAGAAACGGACTGCTTGCTGGTGGGCCGATGGATGATGATTCCATCCGCTGACGTGTCGAGTCTGTTACTCGAACCAAACCATAATCCATCTCTTCAGCAATCTATCGACAATATCGACAGACAGCCGGTGTAAACACTTGTGGACGATAGCAGGTGAGAAATCACACAATTCACACGCCTTGTTAGCCCCTTTTTTCCGAGACCAATTCTAACGAAAACAACCTGCATTCGACAGTACCACCAGCAGAGAGGTCAGTTGAGGGAAAAATTTCGTCGCTTTATTCCAGCTTTTCCAACACAAGTCACTTTTCCCAACCCGATCGCTCTCTAATCGCATTTGCAACGATCATTTTCCAATAGTCCTTGTTTTTTTTTTGAGAACGACCACAAAATTTGAATTTCACTACTGAATTCGGTTCCAATGTCCAATGTTTAAGTCCTTGACAATTGAATAGCACTTTTCTTTGGCACATGATTGATTTTTCTAATAAGTTTTTTTTTTTTTCATCACAAAACTCTACTTACATTTGGTAAATTAAATATAAATCCTAAGTTACGAATAAATTAATTGTGTGTATTTTTCTGCGTGCAGTGTTTTATTCCTTCGAGGAAATGACGATTTGGCGTAGCTTCTAGTTTTCACAGAAAATTCCAAGCTACGATTTAGTTTTTCTTGTTGATTGGCAGGAACTCCTCGGAGCCACTCTTTTCACTTGCTTGTTTTAAACTAAATAATGTTCACAGCACGATTACAAGAACTGTAGTGATACAATTTTTAAACAACACTCAGATTATAAATAGTACCCCACCATCTGAGCGGGTTGGCAGCATACCCGATCGCTTCGCTTTTGACCATATATGGTATTGCTGGATGCACGAGGCACCACCACAGGCGTAAACTTTCCGGCTCGCCGTCTAGCATCGCTGATGTCACGCACACACACACACATCACACATCACACAGCCCACTGCTCTCGCTCTGCTCTGCTGTCACCGTCGTCCGTCGCTTTCGTCGGACCTAACCGATTCCATCCAGTCCAGAGTTCCAGCCATATCGTGCGGTTCGTGGTCTGCAGAGTATGTATGAAACATAAAGTTGCAGCGGAAGTCAAGTGTGAAGAGCAAAGAAACGCAGGAAGACCCATCGAACGAACGGCCGTTTATCGCCGGCCGTCGTCCGTATTGCTCATTTTGGAACTTTTCTCGCGTGTTCGACTCTTTCTTATTAAGGGGGCTTCGGCCAATTCGAGGCTGGAGAAGGTTTCTTCATACATATGCATGCATCATGGTATACCGGGTCTGGTGTGTAAAAAGCATATCGCATTATTATCTCCTCGTCGGTGTGTGGTACCCTTACCCGGTACGGTGCGAACGGAACGTCGAGAAAGCCTCCGCACCATCGCCACCTTGACCGTAACGATTTTTGCCTGGCCACCACACTACGCTACTAATATGACGACGGACCGAAGACCCGCCAACACTCACTCGATCCTCAATCGAATATTTATTCACGGCTTTTATTGCTATTATTTGATTATTTGTTCGGCCCGCTTCATAATGATAATAATTTTATTACGATAACGATTCCTTTACGCGTCGCGGCATCATCAGTCTAAAGTTTTTTTCTCTTCTTCTTTTTCTTTGCCACTTCAATCATAATCAACTTCGGTTCGATCCATTCAGGCGGCTCTAATGCGCATGAGATCATACGGAATTTCGCCGAATCCAGCCAGCCGGCCAGTCCAGCAAGTGAGTTTTTCCGCTAAACCGTCATTGATAAGGATCCCTTCGCCCCGGTACTAGGAATTCCAAGATAAGGATTGGTTTCGATAACAAAAATAAGGCTAGTTGTTTGTACGCAGTACATGACAGGATCGAAGCCTGTGATTAGCAATGCAGATCCCCTGGGTCCTGAAATTTGAGTTTTTCAAGTAAAATTTAGATGTATTTCTGCACTTAATACTCATTATGTACTATACAAGTTAAGATTATACAATCAATGCGATGAAATTTTCATCAATAGTTTAGTTGTAGCTGAGAATTAGTGTTTACATGATTCCCATTTATAGACGGTTTACTGCGATCGAATCTTTTTTAACGCATTGACAGATTCACTCATTAACAAACAAAAATTGGCTTCCTTGATTGCTTGATCCTTGCTTTACGATAGAAGCTGTACAAGAATTATTTTCTAGGAAAACAAATATAATCGCACCCAACAAACATTTTTTTGAAGAGAAGTTTGTTCAACCATTATACAACTAATATTCAGTAAGCAAGCGCTTGTTAAGCAATTATTCAACAAAAACGTTTGTTGGGCAGCTCAAAAATACACGATGTCCTTTTGTTGTGATTTTCAAGCTGTCATAAACGCTGGCGTGTCCAGGGTGTGGCACGTTTGGGCATGTGGCAAGTAGCACACAGATTTTCCTTGAAAAGTTTTACTAAAAAAAGTAGAAAAAATGATTAAAAAAACTCAATTTTTCCTTATCGGGTGCAATACTTTATGCTTTGCATCGCATGTTTTTTCAGCTTGATAGCCTTGAATTAGCTCAATAGTTATGTGATCATGTGGTGGCCAAATGATCAAAACACGACTCAAATCATACACGAGCTCGAATGACAGTGATCTTCTACCTTTGAGGAAACAGATCAGCACCTTACCATTAACAACTCCTTCCTGTAACACTTGTGGATGATACAGAAGACTCCTAGGTCTCAGGTAGCAGTAAATATCAGACTAACATATCTTTCCTTCCCAGATTGACTTGCATTGGACGTTCCTAGTTTTGTCATTCGTTATTATAACGAATTGGATCACAATGCGAATGTGCAGATTAATAATTAAGGGCCGATTCTTAAATAAAGGGTGTTCCATATCAAATTGCATCACGGGAGAAACGCTTCTATTATAAACCAAAGGAAGTCAGGATGCAGAAACTTTCAAAGTTTGCCAAGAAAAATACATGATTTGGCAAGCGATTTGCTCAAGTGCCAAACAGAATGCGCCGTTCGTGACTACCGGGACTGTAAACGAGCAGATCTACTTCAAGGAGTGCCTGCAGAAGCGTATGCTTCCTCTGTTGAAGCAACACGAGGGTCCTACGATCTTCTGGCCGGATCTGGCTTCGTGCCACTATTGATGATGATGATGATGATGATGATGATGATGGGCCCACATCTTACCCCTACGGAGGTTTGAGGTAGATGATTTATCTATATGATAATTTATTATAAAAATAAACCAGGAAAACAAAAAAAACGGACTGGTTTTTTTTTCACACAGATACACATTCCTATTTTAGGATAATATCCTAAAACTATTCAAAAGATGTCCTGGAGTGGTACGAAGCCTTTCGTACCCAAGGGCATGAACCCCCCAACGCATCGGAATGAAGGCCCAATGAAAGATACTATGGGCTATTATGAAGCAGGCACTACGCACTACGAAAGCATCCCAAGGGGGTCAAATTTGAGGAAGACATTAAGAAAAAGTAGGTTTCCGTACAGAAGAAGCTGCAACGAGATGTTACACAAAGTCAAACAGCTGGGATTAACGTAAGGTGTGAGCATATGGTTATGGTATTGAAGTTGAATAAAATAAATGTGCCAGAAGCTTACTAATGGGTTATACCGTGGACCCCCGTTCGTTTGACCGTTTTTAATCTGAACACTTTTTAATTTGAACCCCGTTGGTTTGCACGACGTGCAAATTAAAAATGGTTCAAACGTCATACTCAATATGACATCATTTGCTTATGCAGACAATGCACATAAACACGAGTAGTGGTCTGTGCTGATCTAGCGTGTTTAATCTATTTCACATTGCGTTTACCCAACGATTATGGTAGAAATCCGATCGGAGAATAAATATTCGCTGCATGCAACTGCCAACTAAATCAAACCACCAAAACAATAACAAAGAGCAGGGCAGCCAGTTCACACAAGTTCCAGCATATTTAGGGTTACCAGTTGTTCAAATTAAAAACTAACCCCGTGATTTGCATGACAAATCGTTCAAACGAACGGGGGTCCACTGTATTTCATTGTCTGAAAGTTTTACAAGGATCGGTCTATTAGGTAATTTTCTACAGCGTGTCTTCCGTGATGCAATTTGATGTGGGAAACTTTTTAGTAGAGTAATCCAAATAACTAAACTAAAAATAGTATCCAAAATAACTGTCAAAACGTGTATACAAAAGAGCATGACGTCTTAATATCCTACTGTTAAGAATTTTAAGTGTTCTGTGTCGTGTCATTGTGCTGCTGATTTGATGAAGGGTAAAATCTATTTTTTGACGCAGTTTCTTTTATATACATCCAAATACATGGTTTTGAACGGATACGTCACTTGTAGAAGCCTTGTAGAATTGGTTTACCGGGATTTGGTTGAATTCTACTTTTGTTTTAAGTTACGCGTTTCATCAACACTTGGATGTACAGCTTACGATACCGGATTCTTAGTTGGCTTTCCGGACATAAAAATACAAAAATCTTACCCTAATTTCCCCACGTTTTTCGCTGTTGACTAAACAACCACTTTCAATCGAGAATTGTTTAAGAATCAACCACACTATAATTCGAGATAATTCAATAGTTCAACCCACTCATGAACGGATAGTCTAGCAAGTCCAGGATTTCAAATGCTAGTGTGTAGGTTCGATTCGCGAAGCGCTTGCTCTAGTAACACCGTGATGTAAACAAATGAGCAAATTTTCACAACAAATGCCTACTGTGATTTTATATACTTAGAATGCTGGTTTGGTTCGTCTACTTTGATGCGAATAACATTCAAACTATTAGATAGTTGGTATTAATATTTACGGATTGTCTCTTCGTTCTCGATTAAAAAACGTATAAAACCACTATTTTTTCAAAAAATAAGAGCCCTCATGATTTTTCGGAGTAAATACTACAAATCTTCTGCTGAGATTCAAATTATTTCCACTCTTTTTGTCGAAGATAGGTAGCTTTTGCGCACGGTTCAAAGAATACATGCATAGTATTTTGTAAACAATTACTGTCTGTCCATGATAGACGAAAGAAATATTGCATATGACGAAGTGAAGTTTTTGTATGGCAAACTCCCGCTGGAACATGAAAAATTGTTTCATTAAGAAATGTAAGTTACGAAATATTTTATCTGAGTAAATGAGTTCACATGTACAGGTAGAAGTGTGGAATTCATCTTGTGCCAAAAATTAAGCAGTTGCAGATATAATTCCTTTAAAAATTCGAAATAAAGTGTGGACCGTGTTTACGTATGACGAAGTGGCTGCATCACCCTACCTGCATATTGGTTCAGGGCCTGTCGCAGGTCAGGTTCTCGTCACAGCCCGGATGTCGTTAATTAAGTTGCATCGCCATGAGTCTCTGAATCTGCCTCTTCTGCCTTGCAGATTCGTGTGCTTCTCTGCAAATCTTATTGGCTCGAGGTGTAATCTTTGAACTTATAAACTGACTTTTTTGCTTAACGTAAGAACAACTTAACACTATAACGTAAGCAGTCTGTACCCTTCTAGAGAACATGGTGTTCCTAGTATTCGGTATCCCATCAATTTGTATATCGGGCAACGCATCAGTTTTCACGTCGAAATTGTTCAAAAAACTGTTAAAGTCCTATCAGGTAACACATTGGAATTTGGTCGTGTATCACCCGGGACCAAATCCTACTGAGCGAGTAAATCGCGTCATAGTAACTGCTGTTTTCTAAACAAAAAAGTTTCTCATAAAGAATGGGACGAAGGCGTTAATCGAATTGCGATAGCTATACGAACCTCCGCATATGATTCCACAGGATTTGCCCCGTACTCCATTAACTTTGAAAGGAACGAAAGGCGAAGTTACGGTCGACCACCGCTCCGTAGATGGGTTGGATTAAACCCGAAACCGGTTAGCGTAAAAGCTACTTTTAATGTTTTGTAAGAACCATAAGTGTTGTGTCTTGTTTGTCCATGTATAATCTTTGGTTACACATTTTATATAATGTTAGCTCGGCCAACTTACTATGTTTATTTCAATCTGCTTGTAATTTTCAATCCTTCCTAATAAATTTCCTAAGTCCATCTCGGAGAAAGTTGTCGACTGTGTATCATTTATCATCCTTCAAGTCTTCGGACGGAGCGGTCACTCACCCAGGAAAGCTTATTCTGGCATATCTAAGCCGACTTACTTGAGTAAGCTGTCTACTGAGTGGGTGATATCTCTCCAAGTCTGTCGCTTTGCGTATAGGACAGAGGGATCGCTTACGCGGGAAAGCTTTCACAATAATCTGCAAAGGCGGTGATGCGATCGACTGGGTCAGTGATTTGCCTCCACGTATGGAGTTTTACGTCTTGGACGGAGGGGTGACTCTTTCGGGAAGGCCTTTTCTAATACAATCAAAAGATTTAACACTGCAAGTTGATGGACAGCCTCCTACAGGGTTGCTCATAGATACCATGAGGAATACAATCAAGGTATTCAAAGCACAATTTGCTCAGCGGTGATGATATGCAGCCCTGTCTCACACCAGCAGTAATTCTTATAGGGTCGGAAAATACGCCCCAGATGTGTCAAACGCTTTTTCGAAGTCAATGAACATCAGCAGAAGAGATTCCTGGAATTCGTTGATCTGCTCCAATATAATGCGGAACGTTGTGATATGGTCTACACATGATCGACCAGCATGGAATCCACCGGAGAGTAGCGTCGATCGTTTCCTGGATCCGGTTGAGGATTACCTTACAAAGTGATGTCATGCCAGTTACTTCGTTGAGTTAGGCCTCCTTTTTTAGGGACTTTGACCATTATGCCCTAAAACCATTGCACTGGATGCATCACCGGAAAAGTTGCCTGGTGTTCTGTTGCATATCAAACTTTTGATTGCTACTTGAATTTCATCCAGTGATGGTGCCTCAGAGTTGACGCGATTAATGCGATGAACTATTGGCGTCATTCGCTGCTGGTTTTGTCGGCCTCCGAAATTTTAACCTCGAAAAAACTTTTTAAAGTGTTTAGTGGCTTAAGCTGCTCTATACGACCAGCTCCGTTCTTTAGTGGCATCTTAGCATTCATCCTAGCATTACTAAGGTGACGAAAAATATCAGACAACAAACGGATATCACATCACCACTAGCGGCGGCGATTTGTCCTTCTTCGGCTAGGGAGTTAATCTACGCTCTCTTATCCCGCCTACAAGCTCGTTTTACCACCCGCTCCAGGTCGGTGTTAACCGGGCAGCTGTTTTGGTTCGCGCTCGCTCAATGCCGGCCTTCACCTCTCTCCGCTCGTCGATCGTCCTTTCATTCGAAATCCACTTTGTAGAGGGTTTCGTCACTGTTGGTCAGGATGGTGCCAGTTCATAAAGCAAAGCAAAGCCGTGGGCTTAAACTGTCATTAGCCTTCTTTACCCTTCTTTATCGACAGACTTCGCACACTGCTGTTAGAGTACTGGAAAACTACGGGGCCAGTGTAACGATCCTACTGACTCTTTCTAGCAAGCACCGCCTAGCCGAGATTCGAACATACGACGACTGACTTGTTAGACCAGCATCGTACCTCGAAGCAAACTGGGCGGTTGGTGCCAGTTCATAGAGCTGCGGAAAAAAGACCCCACCGTCTAAAACACGAGAGTACAAGAAGCACGTGTTCGCCGGCGCGGCGCAGAGGAGTAACTCGCCAGCATCGACACACGGAGTTTCTACAAAACGGTGAGATGTAGAAATTTTGCCATGCCTGTAATGTACAATGAGAGCGCTGGGGACCTGCTTACTGACAAAACGGAGGTCGCAGCCATGTGGAAGGACCATTTTTAGATGTTGTTGAATGAAGAGATAAGTACGGAGATTAGTAGAAACAGGATAAGAATTGTTAGCTATGGCCAAGATGTGGAGCCACCAGTACAGGAGAAGTTTAACAAATCAGTCGTCGTATGTTCGAATCTCGGCTAGGCGGTGTTGCTAGATAGACTGCCCTGTACTCTAACAGCCGGCTGCGAAGTCTGTCGATAAAGGATCAAGTCTTAGAAAGGCGTTTAAGCCCTATGCGTTGCTTTGTATTACATTGTTCAATTCTGCCTATAGGGTGCTTTCGCGTTCTCATGTTCTGTAGACTGAGACCGTTAGCGGAGTCTTTCGTCGGCGAGTACCAAGCTGGTTTTCTTGAGGGTCGCACCGGGATGGATCAGATATTTACCCTGCGTTAGCTACTAGACAAGTTCCAGGAGCACAACTTGCAGACTCATTATCTATTTGTGGACTTTGAGGCGGCGCAAGATTTAGTCAAACGAAATGAGCTGTGGCACATAATGCTAGAACATGATTTTCCGATGAAACTAGTTAAGCTGATTCCTGCGACGCTGGATGGGCCATCAGAATAGCGGGTGAGACCTCGGCCGGTGACGTTGGATGGAATGAAGCAAGGGGATGCACTCTCTAATCTGCTATTCAACATTGCCGTGAAAGATGCAATACGAAAAGCAAACGTGGAACGGAACGGGACTATTATCACGAAATCTTACATGCTTCTGGGTTTTGCGGATGACGTCGATATCATCGGAATCAACTGTAGAGCAATGGAAGGGCCCCTTAGGCCTTTTAAATGGGAAGCTGATCGACGACTGCAGGGCTTTTGAGCGCAAAATTCTGCGATCAATACTTGGTGGTAAAATGGAAAATGGAATTTGAAGGTTTGCAGGCTGCGGTGGGTTGGGCACGTGGCCAGAATGCCCGATGAAAAAGTAGCCAAAACTATTTTTAGCTGAGGAAGAGACCGTAGACTTCGGGGCAGACCTTGCCTCCGATGGATATGCACTGTCGAGGACGATGCACGTTCAACGGGTGTTCGAAAAGATTGAAGAACGGCAGCCCGGAACCGGCAGTACTGGAGGAACATAATTCGTTCGACCACAATTCGTTGGAATGATCCGTTGCCCGGTAATTTTCAGAAACCGAAGCATAATCACCACGGTGGCTTTGGAAACACCGGAATCCAGCAAATGATGACAGCCTTGTATGATGCACAATTCAACAGATTTTTGCTGTTTCGGAGAAATTGTTCATCCTCACCAATGCATCAGCCCTGCGCACGCCGATGACCGTACAAGACCGTACTAATTTAAATTTATGGCCATATTTGGTATCACAGGCTTTTACACGATGTAAACAAATTGAATTAACATATCAATAACAGCTGCATGCAAAACTATACCAATCATGTACGTGCATATCACTTTCAGCGGCTCTTGCCTGTAGTTCTTCGCGTCAATATTGTGTTTACAAATGAAGAAAAAAAAACACACAAACATGAGAATTTACCAACGTTACTATGGCAATGTGTATGTAGCGTAAACAGTAACATGCTGGTGATGAATGTGCAGCACGGCAGAAGGACGGCACAAATTTCGCCGGCTATGAATCATACCTACTCGTACGTATTATGACGACCCAGCCAGCAGTCAGTCAGTATAATGAGTCTTCGCGTGAAACGCGCAGAAAGCATTTGTCGCGGCGGTTGGTCACAGAAAATCAAGCCGCTTGAGTCATATGCAAAACAGCGCCAGCTTCCTTTTGTTCGCAAATTGCAAAAAGATAAAGTGAGACGCTTTTTATGCTGCAATGCAACATAAATGTGAGCGACAACATTGCCGCGTTCCACACTTCCTGTCCGTAGAGCATCTCAAAATGCAATTGAAAGTAATTAATCGTCGATTACGGTTTGTTTTTCATATTCGTTTTAATTTAAAAATCTTTTTCGTTTGGTAACCGGCCCGAACAACATACCCGCATTAGAATGCGAGCCATCGCTTCATGAGCGATTTCCGGTTACTTTATGGAAAATCACGGAGAACTGAGCATTTCTATAATGAAGTAATAATAAAACAGAATTCAACATTCATCGTTCTTTCACGATTCGGGTGGAGTGCTGCACCGCACAAGCAGAAGAAGGCCCGGTTTCCGGTGCGTTCTAGACTGGTTTCGCACCGTGCATTTAGGTACATAACCTAGCTTTTCGCTGGCACGCCGGGAAAGGATTAATGTTATCGAAAGCAATTCAATTCAAGTAGCTCACCCATCGGTGAGCACCCATTTACCAATTCTTCAGGTGTGAAATATAAACAACACGAGAAAAATCAATAAATCTCCATCTGAAAATCATGATCGATCAAATGCCCACCAAAATTGGGAACAACAAGAGTTAGTTGAAATATGGGCTAGCAAATCTCTCCTCGCCCAAAGCTTTCACCTGCGCTGCGCCACCACATCTATCGATTATGATACACTCAAACGAACCCGGCTCCAAGTCCGGAAGGGGGACCTTGAAAGCTCCGAATCCCAAACAAACTCGAAAAACCCGCAACCGTTCCGATTCCGTTGCTGGTCATTGGTCTGTTGCACTGACGGACGACTGACTGATCGCGCGGCGGTGAAAACTCCCTGTGTGCCCGGACCCGGGCCCGGGCCTGTGCCTGTGCATCAGCAGGTTTCATAAATATAACATTAGCTAAATTATCATTTCGCTGCTTCCATCAAACAGAAGGCACGCACCCATCAGATCAGGAGAGCGGGCGAGGAGGCACAAAAAAAAGAGTTAATTACTGGAGAGGGTAAAGATTAAATTATCGCTTTAAAACAATTGAAGTAAATTAGAAATTTCGAATGGTCAGTTGGCACGAGAAAGAGAAAACTTTTTTTCCAGGTAAAGTCTGCATTGGGTGCATTGCAGTTCATTTAGGTGGCTCTCCGAAGCTGGTCTGATGTTTCAATACCTCAGACTTGTCAGGCTTTCCCAATATTGTTCGTCAATTTTTCCTGCCGTAGCCAGCCGGCTGCTGGATGGTTGTTACATCATACAACAGCATCGTCGAACAAATTGGATTGAATACGCTGAAAAATATGTAAAATAAGGAAAGAGAAAAGATCGTTTTACGACAGACTCCCATCCCATCCGCATCGGCGGTGACGACCGACGACCGAGGACGATGAGAAGCGTGACAAAATGCAATGCGTGGGAATGGCCGTAAGTATATTCGCGCTCAAGCGCGGTCCTACCCCGGCTCGAATGCACACACATGCAGAATGAGTTAAGTGATAAAATGTGTTCGATTAAGCCTCGTCCCTCGTAGGACAGAGTGTGATTTCATCGGTCCGGTTCCTGATACCACCGCAAAGCAGCGCGTTCCAGCGATATTAGTCATAACAAGATAACAATTGAACTGTTTAGAAAATAGAAAAAATGAACCCCATGGAAAGGATGGTCTTTTGTAACGTTATCTTACATGGAATTATAAACTTAAAACTCACGCACCTGTGTGGGTGTGTGATCTATTCTGAATGACGTGTTTTGTAACCTCCGGGGCACATTGTAAATAACATTTTTTTCATTGATTCACCACTCCCCTTGGGAAGTCGCACTGTACAATGACATAATCGAACCGTTCTGATTTGTTTTCTACGAAGCGGAACGAACGGAACGCGTAAGCCGAGAAGAACGCACACCGTGGATCGATCGATAGTGATCCACAAATCGAACCTAAACGATGCGCGTTTGTGCGATCATAACAAAGGTTCGCATACACCCACGCTACGATAACCTAAATTATGGCTTTGTACACTGAAAGCGACCGCTATTCGATTCGTGTTCGATTGGGTTGGGTCAACAAAACAGGTGACATTGAGAAGTAGTTCAACAATTCTTGCTTAACTTTTAAAAACGAACTTGATGTTAATTTCGGGAATTCTTTAGAAAAAAGCATTGAGGTTATGTTGGCGTATCTTTCGTACGGTTTATTGACGCTCTCTTGGTGGCCTCTTACCAACTCCTTGACGACTATTTCACAAATTCTTGACGACTTCTTGACGGTTTCTTGAAAACTTGCTGACAACTTCTTGGTGGCTTCTCGACGACTTCTTTACAACTTCAAGATGATTTGTTGAAGAGATTGTGAAGTCTTCTTAAAGATGATTTCTAAGTATTTCATAAAGACTTCTAGGAGGTTTCTTCACAACTTGCTAACTACTTCTTGAGCACGTTTTAACAAGTTCTGAACAACTCCTTGACAACCCCTTGTCAGTTTATTGATTAGTTCTTGATGACTTTTTGACGATTTCTTGTCGATTTAATGATGACTTTCTAATTTCTTTTACGACTTTTTGGCAAGTTCTGGATGATGTCTTATCGAGTTATTGGCTTCATGACGACTTCCTGATGGTTTTTCAACATGTCGATGTCCATGTCCACTTTTTTAGAACTTCATAGGAACTTGTTGACGATTTCTTGACAATTTAATGACAACTTTCGGCTACTAACGATCTATTGGCGTCTTCCTGGCAACTTTTTGACGGCTTCTGGGTGGTTTCTCGACGACGCCTTCGCGACTTGATTGCTGACGACTATTTGAGAACGTTTCGACAGCTTTTGACCAATTCTTGGAGATTTATTTACGACTTCTTGACGGTTTCTTGACGACACGTTGAAGAACTCTCGTCGATGGCTCTTTTGATCGTCTTGAGGACTTTTTGATAACTTCCAGAAGATTTCGTGATGGCTTCTGGCAGTCTTGGGCTTTCCGAATGATGATTTCTTGATGATTTCTTAAAGGCTTCTTGACAACTTCTCAATGAAACTTCTTGGTGCTCTGCTGACGACTTCTTGACAAATTTTTGACTCAATGCAAAGCATGCACCATATTTTCCTCACAAGCTGCATTTATGGCAGTTACAATATGGCACTTAACATCTTCCTTCCCTTTTTCCGCCTAACAACATACTTCCATAGCCTCAGGAAACTTGCTCTTTCACGTTTTCTCTCACTCTGTTTTTACCCTTTTTATTCTTTATCTTTTATTGACTCTTTCTATCTTCATTAGCATATTATATCTGTCTCTGTTATTTCTTTCTCTATTTTCAGTCACTTTTTTCTCCCTTTTTGTTATCTTTAGTTAAATTAAGTTAAATTTATTATTTTGCTTTAGTTCTATAAATATTTCTTTTCAAAAATCAAATAAAAATGCTGGCAGTGTTCATCACGAACTCAGTTTCTATATGTGTTATGAGGCCAAAGCTATGTCACAATCACAAGTCATTTTTTCACTTTTCTTCCGTTTCCATCAATTTCCTTTCATTTCGAACTATCCGCAAGCACAAGCCTTACGGATTGCACGTCTACCCGTATATCCAATGTAGAACAAAAGCCACATATTGATGTTATCTCTACTGATTTAAAGACCGCTCTTCGTGAGCAGCTTGGCTCCTACTTCTCTTCCCGGTTTACCAGCTTTTGTGGGTGTTCCTCAAGGTAGCGACGTGGGACCTTTTCTGTTTTTTTTTTGTTTTCTGTTTGCCAACAGAATTGTTTCGCTGCTTGGAGTGGGATGCAAGCTAGTGTATGCTAATGACTTAAAAACATGTTCAGTAGTTCGTTCCATAGATGATTGCATCCAGCTGCAGAAGTTCTTGATGGGTGAGGATAAACCGGCTTCTTACCGTATTGTCAGTCAAACAGTTTTCATGCTTTCCAACGTCTTGGTTCCATCGCTAGAGTTGCACGTAACTGCAGCGAACTACGTTTGCACCATGATTTGGCATGACGCACCCTTCCGTCGCGTCCCGGAATAACAAACGCAATCGGGCTGCGATAACCGCCAGGTCTCCTACCTTCAGCGAGTCTGATTCCTCGTTCAAAACTGGTCAATGGAGTTGCCTCGTCAAATCTCGATTAGTTCACGCAGCTCGGTCGGCTTTTGTTAACATTCTCGGAGGTTTGACCACCCCCCATCAAAGCTCAGAAGTCTGAAATGGTTAGTGGTGAGTGCCTCTTCGTCGCTTGGTTGAACTAGGACGAACGTCGGCGTTTGTGACTTCACGTTGAACTTTGCTTCTACGAGAATCGAAGATAGCGTTAAGTCGTCTGGATCCAGTGAGCTGGACAGGCTGTTGAGCGCTGTTTTGACACTCTGCACTAGTCGCTCTCAGCTCCCTCCAAAGTGGGGAATTGAAGGCGGGAAACCCCGCTTAGCTTTCGCATTGGTAATCGGTGATCGGTGGCGAAAAAGAACACGTCTTTACTTGTATTCCAAACTATTCCAAAGACATGCTCGTTTTCCGTTAATTTGTCTGCTCTTGTTTACCAAAACACTGAAGCACTTCAGTGAAGTTCGAAACCCACTATCTCATTTCGAAATCACCCGTCTTCGAGCAGATGAATCTAGCTGCCTGTGATCGTCGAATTACCGCCGCGTGCAGCCGCTTTTGCACTGAGCATTTAGCATAGTTTATAGTACGAAAGCGAACGCTTATTTTACGAATTCTTTCGCTGTTTTCTAACACGAATCGTGCAACAAATGGGTTCTAGTGCAAAATGTGCTACGAATGTATTCTTGTACCAAATATGAATCATTCGTAACAACAATTGCGGTAGAAAATGAACCTACGAATGATTTGACATTACATGAAACTGTTTATTAGCTGCAAATATAGTTCTACAAATAGTTTTACATTCGTTATAATATAACAAAGGTTTAGGAATCGGTCAAAAAACACGAAATTGATCCGAGGCCTATTATTGCCTAGTAGGTATATCACTAATTGATTCCTCCCACTTGGCCTCGAGGTATGATGCTGGCCTAATAAGCGAGTCGTCCTGTGTTCGAATCCCGACTGGAAGAGGCTGTTAGAGTCAATAGGATCGTAGCAACTGGCCCTGCCATTGTGTCCTGCACTATAACAGCTGGCTGCGAAGTCTGTCGTATAAAAACAGAAGGTCAAGTTTCGATAACGAAATGTAGCACCTAGGCCTTGCTTTTATCACTACTTGATTGTTTTGCGGTCCGAAGTTTCGTTTAAAAGTTATAAGTAACAATGTGAAAATTACGAGACACGATTTTCTCCGGAAACACATGATCGATTTCAACGATATTAGCATAAAAAGAAATCAAATTAACCTTTGGAAGAGTTTCTTGAAATTGAAAGCTCTATTGTCTGGTAGAATTTAAATTTTGAATGATTCCCCTAAAAGTGAAATAAAAAAAATATTTTTCTACATTTTCAATATAACACATTGATGTGTTCTGCAAAGTTGTAGACTTTTTGACAAGTTTTTGACGATTTCTTGATGACTTGTTAAAGACTTTGTGAAGATTTCTTAACGATTTGCTGACCGCTTTATCGCGACAACCCCTTGTCGACCTATAGCCTAATTCTTGACAGTTTCTTGACGGCACTACTTGCCGATTTATTGACGAGTTATTGCTGACTTTTTGACAACTTATTGGTGGTTTTTTGACATCTTTTCGTCAGGTTCTAAATGATGTCTTGTTGACTAACTTTTCCGTCATCGGACGGTTTTTGAGGACTTCTGGAAAACTTCTAGAAGATTTCTTGTAGGCTTCTTGACTTCTTGAAAACTTTTAGACAACTGCCAGAGGCATTCTTTATGTATTCTTAACGGTTTCTTACCAATTTCTGAACAAAGATTTTTTGACGACTTCTAAAAGGCATCTTGAGAACTTCTGAATGATTTTTTGACGATTTCTTGATGCCCTGCTGACGACTTCTTGACAAATTGCTGACGCAATGCAAGATCGAAACATAATTTTCTTACAAGAGCTGTTAGCTCTTGTCAGAGTACACACCTAATATCTCCCTTCCCTTTTTCCACTTACCAACATACTCCCATAGTCTCAGGAAACTTACTCTTTTACATTTTGCATCCCTCTGTGCTACCCTTTTTAATTCTTCCTCTTTTATTGTCTCTTTCTGTCTCTGTGTCTTCATTAACTTTTTTATCCTCGTTTTTTCTTGGATGGTAGGTATAGAAAAAACTGGCTTTTTATCATCTTTTTATTTATTTTGAACTGTCAGGGAATAACTTTCTACCGCATTACCAGTCCAATGGTTTTCAACTATCAAATAAATGAACATGTACCCACAGGAGTCGATAAAATTAATGACATTATACCACGGCAATATCGAAAGCTTTTCAACAGCTCGGTTTCATCGCTAAAAGTGCACGCGAATGCAGCGATCCTTCGTTCACGATAACCGCGCCAGGTTTCCTGCCGTCAGCGGCTCTGTTTTCTAGTGCGATTAGAGGCAGTTATTCCTGAATCCATCTCATCTAGTATAGATGGAGTTGCCTCGCCAATTGCCAATTAGTTAACATTACCGAAGAGTGGACTCGTTGTCTGGATTCCGTGAGCGGGACAGGCTGTTGAGCGCGGTTTTGACGTTCCACACTAGTCGCTCCCAACACCCTTCGAAATGGGGAGCTGAAGGCGGGTTGAAAACCCCACTTAGTGTTCGCATTTGTGAACGCTTCGATCAGATTCTGATGCATGTTTTCGTTTTTTGCTCGCAACTCACGGCTATCACTCTGGAAATTCATGCCATCATTGGTGTAGATTTCACATGGTTTCCTTCGACGAGCGATGAACCGACGGTTCCCCAGCTTGCAGGAGTCCAAAGACAGCGTTTAGGCGAACTCCAGGTGGACAGCTCATATGACAACTAAGGAAATAGGACGCATCGCCCAACTTGTACAGCAAATCCTTGGGTATAGACGTTTGTAAGACTTGACCCTTCTATATTGACAGACATCGAAGCCGGTTATTAGAGCACAGGACAATTATGGGGCTAGGTGAGACGATTCTATGGACTCTAACAGCACCACTTAGCCGATACTCGAACATACGATGACCGACTTATTAGACTAGAATCGTACCTGGAAGCTAACTAGGCGATTCGAACTTGTAGGTTGCGTATGGCGCAGTACACAAGCGGTTGCGTTCAGATGTAGAAATTCTTGGTCGACCAGGAACGGAGACAATCTGAAGACTTTGCAGGTTTTCTACATCATGTTCTTCGAGCCCCCAGTTTTTAGCTCAGCTGCTACAGTTGCTGGCAATTGCTTTCTGGCAATCTGGAAATCGGTGCACCTTACTAGGTTAAAGTTCTTCGGCACTTTTCTCTATCCCCTCCGTTGACAGAACTGCGGACACTTTTCTTCCGGATAATTGAGTAAATCTGCAGCCCGGAACCACAAGCGACGTTCTTCTTCAATGGTACCTAGTTCTACTCGGCATATTTCTTCCACTCGAAAGGTGACAAACTACTGATATCTCCAGCGATCGGACTTGCTCCAGGTCAGCACAGTCCTCGAATTGGTTCACAATAATTCCCGCTGTATAGTCAGGGAGCGGCTTTCGCCAGTCTTGATTTTGAACAACTTTTAATCCAGTCTCCTGGTTCAATTGCCTGAAGTTACCGCAATCTTACACTTTGTGTTGAAAATTCACCTGCATGTCAAAAACGACCGCCATTTCCATTCGTAGAAAGCCCAGCATTTTTTCTGAAAGGCACTTTGAAATACCTTTCGTAGTTGCGAACATATATCTATGCAGGCTGCGGGAACAGCGGAGCGCTTGATGGTAGCGATCGGTTTTTGGAGTTTCGCGACGGACTCCTGTTACAAATACTGTGCACTAGCCGTTTGGTCTCAATAGTTGGGTTGAGAGGCGGGTGCGGCTCTATGATTGGAAGCTTCTGTTGACTACCGCGAACGCCCAGATCGTGCTGCGCTCAACTGACTTTATAGACCTAGCTTGGGACAGTGCATAAATGCCAAAGGGGATGGAAGATGAAGAACATTCCATGGGTCGAACCCTGATAAGTCCGAGTTTTGTCCTCCTATTGGCTTATTTGTGGTCGTTTTCGTTGGAAAATTTCCCCCTGCGGGAACAGCAACCTACCAGGACTCGCACAATATAATCAGCCAGTCAGCAGAGCTGCAGGGATTCAGACTTCGTGACCGACGATTCTCCGGTTCTGTGCAGAACTTTTGTGTAGAGTTGAAAAGACGAGGGAACGCTTTTCACCTAGTTTACGACAGTTATCGGTTTCGACTGTTTTTTTTTTGGTAAAATTTCCAACTGCTGTCACTTAGTCATCATATGACTAATTTCGAAGAGGTGCGGACTTGGGACAGTCAGGGCTGTGTTGAACGCTCTGTGCTTCCCCATTTTATATGAGTTTGGAAGAAGGTCTAAAAATATTTGTTGTCTGTGCTAGAGTGCAGGCTTGCTAATCTATAAATTTGTTTAAGTGGTACAAGATTCAAACCTTTTGCTTACAGTGAGATTTGATTGACCGCTTGCTTTGATGCAGTGCAGGCGGAAAGAGTTGAATCAGCGTAAACAATTGAACTGACACCCTAGCAATGATTAATTGTCATGCTAACAGCTTGAGCTTTCTTTAATTATTAACTTGTTCGGAAATACAGCTGGGTACTGTGCAATGCCAGTGAACAAAATCTAGATTCGAACAGTTTCGTAAGTTAGCGCTCAGCAAGCACCAAGCCATGGCCTAATGTGCAATGCAGCAGCTGGCTGCCTTTCCTACAGCAGCTCTTCCACCAAAAGCAATGATTATTATCATTGAAAGCTTAGTCTTGATAAACACTGTGATAAACGATAAAATGTTGATGGATGATTTCGAAACCGGAACTGTGTTTTCTGGTTTTCGCCATCATTGAGATGCGCACGTTTTTGGTTGCAGCGAAAGTAGTGCAACCAACTACATGTATTTCTGCGCACTTCGCTGTTATTGAGCTGGTAGTTATTGGAAGAAAATACCGAGAGATTAGACATTAATAAATCTCTCCATCATACATGTTTACCGTACTGCAGTTCTAATGTTTGGCATATGACACAGTGCATCAAGGCATACTATGTTTCAATCAAAGAAAATATCACATTCAAACTAGTACCACAGACTCTACTGGTAAAGCTAGTACTGCAATGGTGAATCAGTCAAAGCAAATCATAAAATTTCCAAGAAACAGATTTCAATAAGTAAACAACTGGACAAAAGTCTCGAAGCTTAAGCAGTTTATCATCGATTAACCATTTACAGACAAAGTATGATTCACACGCCGCACACACTGATCAATGCGAGTTACTAAAGAGATGCACTTAACTTCAAAACAAATAACACTCGCATAACTCTGTGAATATTATCCGTGAAGGTACATTTAATTAACTTTTATGCTAATCTCTTCATGGCAGGAAAGCACGTTTATGTGGAATGTTTTAATTCGCGCACCTGCCAAACGGCCACCGCACCGGGGGCCGCCCGTCATTGGCGCTATCTCCACCAGGCACACAGCTAGGCAAAACAAGTTTTCCCATTGATTGAGCAAACGGTTCGAACCGAACGGTTCTGTGGTCGATTGACGGCCGTGGGTTCCATTGCCAGAGGTGAGAACAGTTTATCAGCCAGCCAGCAGTGGCGCGCACAACGGCGTTGCTGGCTTAAGTCACGTTTCAAATCAACAGATCACGTCATCGGTTGGCGATTTACTCGAGAGCTGTTGTTTTCTTTGAGATTTTTTTTTTGTGTTCAAGAAGGCTTATGGTTGAAATTGTTGAGCTCTAACGCCATAAAAATATTCCATTAAAAATCTGCCCTGGCAGTAAGTTAGTTCATTCAAGACACATAAAGATTCCAACATGTGTACTAAGAAGGCATAAGATAAGATAACGCCGGCCAGCAGCTGTCAGCCACATGCGCATTGAACTGACGCTAAGCCCAGAACAGTTTTTGCTATTGTGATTTCTGGAAAGAACTTGCAGTTGCAACTTCTGAATTAGATGGTTTGAACCGAAAACAGACAGCACATTGGACGTTAATATGCAAATAACTTCTACCTTGTTTTGTTCCCTATCAAACACATACTAGCAACCGCTGCTACTTACACTACAATCTAAGTTCTGCGCCTTTCCTGCGTCGTGTGATTCAATTCTGGCAGCGAACAGGGTCGTGCGACGACGGAACTCAACCATACCGCGGCGCGGACGAGACGCGACAACGGCAGGCATCAACACAAGTCAAGGCTCACTTCCATCTAGGTATGTGGGATCGGTCCCACACTTCCGCATGACTCAGTTACAGAGATCGTTTGAGGGTGCTCAGAATGCTGAGCACCTTGGAGGTCCAAAACGGGCCAAAATTTTTGGCGAAACTTCTCCGAGCACATTCAAGTCATTGCACTGGCGAACTTCAAACTACATATTGAGAAAGGTTGCCAGCTTTAGGCAGTCCGGAACTGACCTTCAACCCATCGGTTTAGTAAACTAGGTTGTAGGAGAACAAAATTCGGTAGCTAAGCAACGGGCGACCATACTGTCGCGCGAGAGGAAATGTTTTCAATAAATCAATGCTTGTTTATTTTTTACTGTGATATTTTATGATGATAATTTTATTTTCATATTTGTATTCCCGCAATGGATCGGACGGGACGGCGGCTGATGTCATCCGATTCCCATCCTCCTGTGTGTTTGTATGCGGATGGGTCGTCCTCTGCCTGTGACCGTTGCGTTGATTGGCCATGACTGCGCGCGACGGAGGGTCAAATATGATTGTTGTTGTTCTGTTTTGTTCTGCTCGCGCTTATTTTAGTCTCACACTGACTGGCACTGATTTGCGAATGTGGAAATCTTTTGAAATAGCTTATTCTAATGACTCTATTGAACAGTTTTGTTCCGTTTTCTCATTTCAATATACAGATATTGCGTCCAAATGACATGTACATGTACAGGCAAGAAGTGTCAGATTCATCTCGTGCAAAAAACTTAAGTATTTTCGAATATAATTCTTTTAAAAACTCGGAATAAAGTATGGATCGTGCTTACGTATGACGAAGAGGCCCGTCACCTTAAAATGGCACAACACCTTAAAATGGCACACAGCAATTATATGACGCTTAGTATATCAAAATGCAGCGCAATCAGCTTTCATCGCAAAAAACAGCCTTTAGTTCACGATTATCGCATTGATGGAATACCTCTGCAACGCTGCGAAGTAGTCACTGATCTCGGTGTAGTGTTGGATACTCAACTGACGTTTAGGCAGCACTATTCCATGATTATCAGCAAGGCTAATCGACAACTCGGACTGATCATGAGAATTGGCAAGGAGTTTAACGATCCTGGTACCCTGCGAGCTCTTTATTGCTCGTTGGTGCGCTCAATCTTAGAGACTGCCTGTGCTGTATGGGATCCATTCTACGACAACTGGATAAAACAGATTGAACGCGTACAGAAACACTTTATTCTTAGAATCTGCCGTACTCTACCATGGAGAAATCAAGACAACTTACCTTCTTATGCTGACCTTTGCCTACTGATAGGAATTAAATCCCTTGAACAACGACGTAAAGACATCATGGCTCAAATGGCTCACAAGATTCTCAATGGAAGCTACGACTGCCCAACAATTCTCTCAATGCTTCAACTACATTGCCCTCTTCGTCCACAACGCCATCAACGTCTGCTTCGGTTGAACGCGCATCGCACAAACTACGGTCAGCATGAACCTATTCGTCGACTGGCTATAGCATACAATCGGTCTGAACATGCCTTAAATTTTTAAGTTTTGATTTTCTGTAGACTTTTGTTAATGTTTTTGATATAATTATGTATTTAGTGTTTAGTTTTGTTAGCCATAGAACCTTTTAAGAAAAGATGTTGGGTTTTTGTGCCGGCTTGAAAACTGCCATGTGTGCATTTCAAGGCGGTTTTTCCCAATCAACAACATTATTCATTAAGACATTTCTGTCGGATGAATTATACAAATAAATAACAAATAAATAATAACAAATGTTTCTCTAACGACTAGCATCTGTGGCTCGAGGTCGGGTATTTTTTTATCAAAAAAAAAATATTGTTAATATGAATTTCAACGGTTTGATGTTTGTACAAAGCACTTGTTTGTTTCTTGAAGTTTCAACCATAAGATCATATCAAACATTACGACAATAAATTTTCTGAAATGCTAGAAAATCACTGACCAGTGAAATGGCAATTGCATTAACCAATACTGGCAGATAGTTTCGATTCGCGAAAACTGTTGCCATTTTTTTTCCTTTCTCTCTCTCTCGGCACGGTCGATGTCTCCGGATTGCCATTCGACACGGCTTTTGCGCTTAGTATCCATCCACCAAGTTTGCTGAATCAGTTCGTACATTTTTCTTCCTTTCGTGATTAAACGAAGTTCATTGCACTACTTATTGCTTTCCCACACTGTGTGCACTCCGAGAGGGGGTGGCAAGGCAGCAGCCAGCGGTCTGTGGCAACTGATGTGATGTGAATCCATTTGTTGGCGCTCGGCTCGCGATCAAAACAGACAAAAGAAAACCCGAAAATCGTAGCAGGCGCCATCACCAGCGCTCCAAAGTCGCGGGAGCAGGAAAAACGGCTGAGAAGCACAAATTTTCAGCTGTTGAAATTTAGATGCACCCCCAGCAAGCGGGGGCCAGTTGTTGTGTAGGCAGTAGGCCGATTCAAAAATCAGAAAAATCAAAGTACCTATACATAGGGGTAAGGAGGTGTAACGTTTTTGATTTTCTTTCCCGTCAATGTTCGATAACTTGGAAAAAAGTATTTTTATTTCACGTGTTCAGTCGAATATAGAGCAAATTCAAACAGTTAACGGTTACCGGGTAGTGAAAAAGGGCCTTTATCGGCACAGCAACTAATTTTATATGTTTTATTTTATTTATTTTTACCTTTACAGTTTCATCGGTGAATTTCATTAAAATATAATATATGTATTTGGTTTTCCTTTGGATTACTGTTTTGGAACATTTCTTTGGCCAGGTCGTACGTGTAAATTTTTTAATTGAAATGGAAATTAATTGCTTGATTGGGATAATGCACTAAATACATACAGAGTTAACTGTAATGACTACAATTATCACTTTCGTCGATTTATTTCACATTGCTGTATAACTGTTGCGTCCCAAAACCTAATGTTCGTCCGGTCGATTGACCGATTAGTGGGCCATAATCGGGAGAGACCCCAATCAGTGTATTAAGTGCGAAAAAAAATAAGAGCAAGATTATATTTAAATCAGACATAACCGTTCCGATACCGAACGTTGTTCCCATTCCCGACTTATCCAACCTCTTGCCGGCAGGCTGGCAGGCAGTACTATGGCAAGAGATGTGGAATGGAATGGAATGTGCAGTTGCCGCTGACTGTAAGCACTTGTCTGTCCGCGTCTGTAGGTAGTGTATCGAACTAACATTTGCACACTATCTGCAAGGCCCAGAAGAGGCATACCTGCCAACACAACACAAGTCTCAGCTGGGGAATTTTACGCGAAAGAGCCATACTTATGACCAACCGAACCCGAGCAGGAGAACAGACCAAAACAACAACACATCAACAAGTTGCGTTATTGCAAAGAAAATAACCTCATAGTTAGAGCTTATTCTTGGTTAAGCTGAAGCGGACCTGTTTTGCTATAATTGCTAAAGAAAAACATTTTGTCAAAATACAAAGTAGCTAAGGGTGTGTCTTATAAACAGTTTAAGTGAGGTTTCAGCAGTGCTGGGCACCGTTAATCGCTAATTCGCTAACCGACGAAACCGCGAAACGCCCATTGTTGAACTCAACTATTCCCCGAGCTTTCTGTTCAAGGTGCTGAAGATGTCATTTCTGGACATTACTTACCGGTCAGTTTGAGTTCCGAGTATTTTTCAACATCCTTTAGTACTCTTTAGTTTGGAACTATCCTCACTCCCGTAAAATTTCAGAGAACCCGCTACAGACATTTTAAACAGTTGAATTAAACGAGCACGTGAATTATTATCAAAACAACAACGCCACGTGGTCTTGGAAACACTGCCGAAGTGTCGATAGTCACCGGCGGGCAACGCAAGTGGATCAAAGCATGCTATGACTGTTATGTGTTTATTCTTGCTTATTTTTTCGCTGTTGCACGTTTTTGCTCAATTTTTGAGCCGCACAGCCTCTCCCAGTCGACACTCGAACAGGCGACGAACATGCTTGTGAGACAGACCATTGTCAAAGCTCGAAGCCAACTGGAAAGGAAAACGAGACATAAAAAGTGGAAAAGTAGAATTTATGAAAGAAAAAATTAAAGAAAACAAGGACAAACTATAAGAAAATGAGGAACAAAATGAGGATAAGGACAGAAAAAGCGACAAAATGGGACAAAAAGGAGATGAAGAAAACGGGATAGAATAGGAGGAAAAGAAAAGCAGAAAATGCGGGACCGAAAGAAGGGAGAAACAAGAACAGATAAAGTGGAAAATCGGGACAGAAAAGAAAGTAAAATGGGGAGAGAAAAATGTAAAGGGAAACGAACAAAATGGATAAAATGGTAAAGAAACACAGAACGAGGAAAAGCAAGGCAAACTAAGAGGTAGAATGGAACAGACGAACGAAATAAAAAACAGAACGAATAACGAATCAAAAACTGGATAGAAAAAGAGTTAAAAGTACAAAAGACCAAAACTGTGACATAAAAAAAGAAAAAAAGTCGAAAGGAAAATGACAAAAAAGGAGCCAAGAAACGAGAAAAACAGAAGAAGCAAATAAAGGCAAACAACACAGAAACGAGACAAAAAAGGAGAAGAACACAAAGGAAATGAGGAAATACTGAAATGAGGAAACAGGAAAATGGAAAAACGAGACAGAAAAAATTAAAACGGAACAAAAGGAATAAAAACCGAGACCGTAAAAAAACAAAAAAAAAACAAAAAAGGATAAAAAACGACACAGGAACAGAGGAGAAACGGGTTTGAAAACGGGGTAAAACGAAAAAAGAAAGACAAAAAATGGAACAGAAGAAAGTCAGTACTAAAGAAAAAGGCTAAACGGGACAGGAAAAGAGGAGAAAAAAAACAGCAAAAGAGAAAACAGCGAGCAGAAAAAATGAGAGGGAAAATATGGGAAGGGGAAGATGGGAAAGAGAAGAAAAACAGGAAAAACGAACAAAAGAAAAAGATAAAACGGAAGAAACTGGAGGAAAACGAGAAACAAAACAGGAAAACTGAGGAGGAAAGTGAAATAAAGGAGTCAACAACAGAATAAACATGAAAGAAAGAATGAAAAAACGGAGCACCACGAGGAGGAAAACCGAAACAGAAAGACGAAAAGGAAAGAAGACAAACGAGTACTGGAATAGAAAATAGAGAAAACGGGAAAGAAAATAATAAACCGAATGTAAAGCTTGACGAAAAACAGGCCTAGCAATAAGAAAAAATGGAACAGGAAACAAAGAAAACCAGAACAATGAATAGAACGGGACAGAGAACGACGAGAAAAAAAAAGGAATGTGAAAAAAGAGTGAAAGCAAAAACCAAGAAAACTGTACAGGAAAGAGGAGAAAAAATGGAATGAAATATGGGAAAACATGACTAGGAAAAAGAAAAAAAACCTTGTTCCGAGGTAAAACGTGTGAGAATGTCAATTTCCAAGTAAAACTTAGTGTCTAGTTTCAATGTCAATGTTGATCGGTTTGAAGCAAAAATTCAAGTTCAAATTAGTCCAAATTCAACTAACGAAGAAAATGAGACAAAAAACGAGGAGAGTAGACCGAAAAAAGATGAAGATCAATGATGGATGAAGAATGAAAGAAAGGAAGGAAAACCCATAACGAGGAAACGAGGAAGAGAATGGCGATAATTGGGCACAAAAGGGAAAAAAGGAGAAGGAAATGTGGTAGAAAGAAAAGACAGAAAACACGAGAGCAGGAGAAAGGGGAGCGCAGGGACAGAAAAGGAAATAAAATGGTGTGAACAAAATGAATACGAAGATCTTTTATCTCATGACAGGAAAGGACGAGATAGGAAAGGAGTTAAAAAGCAAACAAAACGAAAAACGGGACAAAAGGAAAACAGTCAAAATGGGACAGAAAATGACAAAAAAACGAGCCAGGAAACAGTAGAAACGGGA
This sequence comes from Sabethes cyaneus, assembly GCF_943734655.1. NCBI lineage: Eukaryota > Metazoa > Arthropoda > Insecta > Diptera > Culicidae > Sabethes > Sabethes cyaneus. The sequence continues at coordinate 172,828,273 of NC_071353.1, forward strand.
AAAACAGTACAACCTGAAGGACGGACAGAAAAGGAAAAGCCGGGACAATGAAGGAGAAAAAATGAGAGGAAAAACGGGACAGAACAAATGGGGAGAAAAATTGAAAATAGAGAACAATACGGAAAAGTGAAACAGAACGTGACATAAAATAATGAAGGAGGAAGGATGAAACTGACGAACGATGAAGGAACGCAAAACGGGATGGAAGCAAATTTAAAGAGCGAAAAATAATGAAAACCGGGACTGCAAAAAAAACGCAAAAAGTAGACAAAAGGTAAAAAATTATAACGAACGAAACAGAAAGAGGAGAAATGGGCCTGAAAATAGGGTAAAACGTAAGAAGAAAGACGAAAAACGGGACAGAGAAGCTTCGGGGCTCAGGGTAGAAGGAGATAAAATGGAATGAAATGTGGAAAAGATGATTGGAAAAAAGAAAAACCCTTGTTCTGAGGTAAAGAGTTAAAACGCGTAAAATGTCAATCCAACTTATGTCAAGTAAAACTTAGTTTCTAATTTCGAGTCAATGTTGATCGTTTTGAAGCAAAAATTCAAGTACAAATTCAAATTCAAATTTAAAAACGAGGAGACTAGACAGAAAAAGATAAAGAATGGCAGAGAGAAGATCAATGATGAAGAACGTGAGAAAGAAAGGAAACCCCATAACTAAACTGACGAAGAGAATGAGGATAAATGGGACAAAAAAGCCAAAAACATGGGACAAAAAAGGAGAAGAAATGTGATAGAAAAGCAGAACATGGCAGAAAACGCGAGAGAAACAAAAACAGAAAAAGAGTAAAACAGTGATAGAAAAATGGTGAGAAAAAATTCAAACTGAAGATGTTTTATCTCTTTTATAAAACGGTACAGAAGTAAGAAAAAGGAGGAAAAGCAGGGCATACCAAACAAAGAACCAAACAGACGAACGCAAAAAATACGAATAATAAACAAAAAACGGGATAAAAACATAAAAAACGCAAGTCTAAATGGACAGAAAATGACTGAAAACAAGCTAGGAAACAGCAGAAACGGGAAAAACTGTTGAAGAACATGAAAGTCAGCACAGAAAAGGAAAAAAGGGAGCGAATAAGTAAATGAAGGCAAACAGCACAGAAACGGGACAAAAAAGGAGAAAAATGAGACAGAAAATAAAGAAGGACAGAAAGGAAATGAGAAAATACTGAAGCAGCAAAATGGAAAAATGAGAGGAAAAACAGGACAGAGCAAATGGGGAGAAAAAATGAAAACGGAGAACAAAACGAGTAAACGGAAAAGAGAAACAGAACGTGACAGAAAAGGCAGGCAAGAGGAAGAACAGAACAGAACAGACGAACGAAAAAACGAACTATAAAGAAAAGGAAAATAAGATAGCAACAGAATTAAAGAAGAAACGGGTCTGAACACGGGGAAAACGGAAGCAGAAAACGAGAAAACGGTACTAGAGAGGGAGTACGGAACAAAAAAGATGGAAAACGAAAAGGGAAAAGAAAAACAATTAGAGAGAAAAAAGAAAACCATTAGAGGAAACGAGAAAAAAGGGAAAATGAGGTCAAATCTATTTATATAAGAGGCTTATGTCTGTACCGAAAAGCAGGTCTCTGACAGGACGTCATAAAAGGCTTAGCAGTAACTGAAAACAGGCCCCTGACAGGACATCATGTTTTCATAGCCATGAGTTCTATTCTCAGTCATCTCACTGGTCAACTGCTGGTCTGCTCGATTTGATTGCTCGACTGGACTGCTTAGCTGAACTGCTCGACTTAACTGTTCGATTCGACGTTCGACTCAACTGCTCGATTCCACTGCTCGACTGAACTACTCGACTCGACTGCTGACTGAATGAACTGCTTGACTCAACTACTCGATTGGTCTACTAGAATCGGGTGCTCGACTCAACTGCTCAACCCGATTGCCCGATTCAACTGCTCGACTAGACTACTGGATTTGATTGCTCGACTCAACTAACAGCTTGATTCAACAGTTCGACTTAGCCACTCAACCCGACTGCTCGATTCAACTGCTTGACATCTTCGCAAACACTGGCCAATGGAATGTATCCGCAGTTTTCTGAATTCTGAACAGACATTTTTATTTTCCAGATCGTAAGATTCGGGCTCAACCAGTGAAATATAAAAGCAGAAATATGTAACAAAAAACGGGAAAATGAGACAAAAAAGAATAAAAACAACAAACGCGGATTAAAGAAAAGGATAGAACGAAAGGGCGAAAGACAAACGAAAATATGGGTGTTAAAAAAGGAAAACCGGAGAGGAAATGGGAAAAAAGGGAGTTAAAAACAAAATAAAAATACAGAAATGAAAAAAATACGAAAACTGGAAACGAAAAAGACGAAAAAAGAAGATAAAAAACTGCAAAACGGGAAACAAAAAATGAGTGAAAAGCATGCGGGGAAAAACAGGACTGAAAGCAAGCGAAAATGGAACAGAAGCAGAATAATGGAATAGGAAACGCGGGACAGAAAAAGGTAAACGAGAGAATTAGAGAAACAACTGAAGCAAAGTGTGAGCAAAAACCAGGAAAACGGCACAGAAAAGGTCGAAAACTCGGAACGAAACGTGGAAAAATGTTACTGGGAAAGAGATAAAACGTCTCAAATTAGTCCAAATACAAGTCAAATATAATGTCACATGTCTAGTTCTACTTCAAGTACAATTGCATGTCCGATTTTAAGCGCAATTACCAGTCTTATTTAATTTCAACTTTAGGTCAAATTTAAGTTCTGTTTTCAAGTCTAACTTCAAGTGTAATTTGAATTCCAATTTCAAGTCTTATTTCTTATGTAATTCCAAGTTTAACCTCAAGTTCACTTCAAATCCAATTTCAAGCCCACTTTCATATCCAATTTCCAGTTCAATACGAAGTGAAGCTTCAAGTTCAAATTAGTTCATATTTAAGTCTAATTAAATGTCCCATGACCAGTGCAATTTCAAGTCCAGTTCCAAGTCTAACTTCTAGTCCTATTGCCGGTTTCATTTTAAATCCAATTGCTACCGAAATTCCGGAGTTTTCAACCTAATCGGCTGGTATTATTGCTATAAGTAAAAATAGATTTGCCTCATCTTAGGATTACAATATTTTATCAGGCCTAAGTATTCTTTTGAAAGGACTTTTGTTTATGTTTGAGCACACTAGTGGCACTGCTTATCGGAACATATTTAAATATACGCAAATCAATGTTAAAAAAGTATCATAATGGAATAGGATTTTGATAAAATGTTTTTTATTCTTTTGTTATCATATCCCTCTCGGGAACTATCCAACATCTAAAGCACCTTTGTTTGGATTTGCTCAGCAGAAGATTTTGCTTCTTCCAGCGCTATCGTTATCTCTACGTGGTGGCTCACATGTGCACGATCGACCCTTACTTACAGGATAAGAATTTGGCTCCTCTTTGCTGCCAGTAGATAGAGTGTTGGACCTATTTCGAGACCAATCATTGTATTAAGACAATTTTGAGATGGAAGTTCAAGATTAAATTTTGCTTTAGAGGAGCACAAGCCGTACTGGGTTTAAAACACTGGCTCGTACCCTACGCCTGTGTACAAGTAGCGCTCGCAGTTACTAGGCTGTTTTAATTCAATCTAGGTTGGAACACATCATCAGCTGAGAAATTTACGGCTAGCCCAGATACCTGCTGCCAACGGTGGTGCAATATATGGAAGTGAAACACAAAGTTAAAGTTAAATGAGCGCAGCTCAAATTCCGGCCGAAAATGATCATTTCTGAATCACAACAACAGAGTTAAACCTGCATTTAAGCAGTGTGTTGTTAGAATTTTATTTTCATTTCATAATATAATCATCATAATCATTGTGGATCACAGAAATTCTACGAATATTTCTCTTAATTGTTACGTTCAACGGTTTACAATCTTCCTTAGGAGGTCCAAAAACCTACCTAAACAAACTTAAATCAAGAAAACTAAATACTACTTTGCGTCCCTAAGTGTCATTAAGTTAAAAACAAACACAAACATACACATTTACACCCAAATGGAGGACACACATACACACGCGCACACACTTACACAGTGGCATTGTACTCGGCCACCTTGGCCAGGATCCGCTCGATATCCGTCTGGCAGTCGATGCCGATGTCGTGCAGATCTTTCTCCGACAGCGTCAGGAACACCTCGAAGTCGATCTCCTCGCGGATGAAAATGTCACCATACTTGGAGAGGTCCAAATTTTTCAGGATGTTGTCCACGGTAATCCGGTGCTCGAGTTCCCGCTTTGTGAGCGGAGTGGCTATGTTGAACGTTACCGCGTACCGGTGCTCGCGGCTTTTGTTGCCCTTTACAGCTGGAGCTCTATAGGGGAATTAAGTTTAGGAAAATAAGAGCTTGATCGGTCGGTCGGCGAAGAGCGCCCGGCGCAACTTACTTCTTATGGCATGGTTGTGGAATCTTCGACGGTATGGCCCTGGGGGTGTTCATTCGTGGCGATATGCGCATCGGTTTGTTTAAGGCGATCGGTGAGATGTCCGGCGAACGCATATTTTTCTCGTTGACCAACGGCGAAAAGCTGCGTTTCCTCGTTTTGGAATGCTTTGCCTGCTTGTAAGCTTCGAAGGACACATCACGCGAGTCCAGCGCTTCGGGAGAAAATCTCAGTATCCGCGGTGAGGGCTGCATTGTGTTTAATGCTGGAATTTTCGTAACAACACTGTTATAAAGTAAATTTATTTAATTTTTTGGTACTTACGGCGAGATTGAAACATTTTAATTACTATCAACACGGGGACACAAGAAAATAAAAAACTACACAAATCGCTTTTGTGTTCTCCACGAAGTCACAAAAGGCCGCCACTGATAGCTCACTCACTGTTGTTGGCTATTGTTATCACAAGGGAAGCAAATGCTTTCTTTCAGCGCTGACAACATTGTAGACGTGAATTAAAGCTACTTTTACGGAGCGAAAGTGCCTTTTTGTCGTAATGTAGTGTGACTTTGAACCACTTTATCTAATAACGAACCGGGTAGATTCCCTTAGAGCCATTCGGGTAGAAGCTGGATTTAGATCGGTTGACAAAAAATAACATTTCAGTCAGATTTTTGGCAGGAACGAAACAAAATTCAAGATTCAAGTTGGAGCTTGGGTGAAACATGTCACGGTTTGAAAGCAAAGAAACCAGAAAGCATGGAAATGAATATCTTTTTTAACTTTTGTAATTTTCAACCTGAGAAATTTGAAATAAACATTTTTGATCGGAAAATTAGGAGAACTACGACCATTATGTTGATCTACCCCAGCTAGCATTTTCATATGTATAAAAAAGGTATAAATCAGCATTACGTACAGATATACATGCTAAATAAATCGTATTTCATGCGCAAAACTGGCTTATCCCTACTATTTTGGAGGCGATATACGTGATTAAGTATAATTTTGAGCGTTACGACTATATAAGTATTTATATACGATAATATCCGATTAAGCGCGAGTCGCTCCGTACTACTCTACGATTTTGTGCTGAAAATCATATGTATGTCAGTCATTATCATTATATAAGACAGAAAATCAACTTGATCCCACTTTATCCAGCTTTAATTACGATTTCAAGTTTGCTAGGAGATATTTACGATAGTTTTCGTACATTGATATACGAGTTGGTGCTAGCTGGGACTCTCGTAGAACTATTATTTGGAAGAGTATTTGAAATGTAGCCTGCCATACTGGACCGTTAATTGCAGAAAATACGTTTTCAACACGACCTCTCTGATCCACTGGTCCGTTGCCGTTCCACTCACTGCCAACACGAGATCGCCCACTTTTAAATCATTCAGCTTACCAAACTGTTTGATTGACCAAATTGATCACCGGAAGATATTCTTTATTCGAGCGGTACCAAACTTCATTGCGCAACATTGCAAGATTATTCACCTGCTGAACATCGCCTCCGCTTCGTAAACAATAGTCCCTATGTTATCTGGTCATCGAGGAGCATCCAGGACAGTCTCCATCGCTGTTCCCACCGATCGGACAAGTCTTTCCCACACTCCGCCCATATGCGGAGTGGCAGCTGGGTTAAATTTACACTTCGATAGCGCACTGATGAACGTCGATGACAAAGCGGTGTCTCTGAGCATCCCGTATATCCGGCACAATCCTCTTCTTTGCTCTTGAACTTTTTTTTTGCCTTAACTTTCCCGCTTTATGTGTTCCTTTTCTTCAACTTCTATTTGGTCAAGCTTTTTTTTTGACTAGATTCGTGTGTTTTTCTTGTTTGTTTTTGTGGATTACCTACGAATTGCCGGAACACAAATGGCCGAATCACGAATCGCCGGAATAACAAATAGCATAATATACCTAATGACCGAATCACAAAAGGCCGAAACACGAATGGCCGAACTTCATATTTGGCTGAAACTATTGACGGCCTTCAACCTGCACAAACGTTGGGTACACGCTGTCCTTACTCGCTACCGCTCGTTCGGACTTTACTAAGGGATAATCCCAAAGCAAAGCAAAGCCTGGGTGCTAATTCCGTTTTCGAAATTTAACCTTCTGTTTTTATACGACAGACTTCGCAACCAGCTGTTAGAATACAGGACAGTGCGGAGTCAGTGCTACGATCCTATTGATTCTAATAGCCTCTTCCAGCCGAGATTCGAACATACGACGACTGGCTTTTAGGCCAGCGTCTTACCTCGAGGCCAACTCGAGGTGGGAGGAAGGGATAATCCCTACTAGTCAGTAAACCTAGGAAAATGCACGCACCTAAATAGTAGTGCTTTCTGCGGGGGGGCTGCCCCGCTTAGGGGAAGAGAGAACTTTCAATCATCTATACCCTACAGTAAATATTTGTGTTGCTTATTTTGTTTTTTGTTTGATTGAAGTTAGTAGTTAGCTGCTTGCCAATTCATGTTTTTATTGAATAGTTATTTAGGTATTCCGAAAAAATTCGGCCTTTCGTGATTCGGCCTTTCGTGATTCGGCCTTTCGTGATTCGGCCTTTCATGATTCGGTTTTCTGTGACTGTTGTTGAAATTCGGCCAATTGGATTTCGGCCATTCGTGATTCGGCCATTTGTGTTTCGGCCATTCCGTACCAGCCCGTTTTAGTTTCGTACGTTTTTGCTTCTCATCTTTGTTATACATCTTGCTTTTTCCGTTGACTTAGTTTGTTTAATTAACCTAAAATTTTTCAATGTCGAAACATTTTTGTTTGTTAGAATTATTGAAATATATCTAACTTATCTAACTTAAAACTAATTAACGCCTTAACTTAATGAATTCAAAACTTGAATTATTTCATGTACTGAGCGGGAACACCTCTCTTCGTATTTTAGCTTGTATGCATCACACTTAGTTTCCAGGGCGTCCAGGGCAGCGAGCTCATGGACATAGCTTGTTCTCGTCCAGAGGGGGTAGGTTTAGGATCATATTTAGGCATTTATTTTGTACTCGCTGAAGGCCGCAGCCTGTGTGTCCTAGTACAGCCGGACCATACCGGGACCGCGTACTCTATCGCCGGGTAGATAATTTGTTGTCCGATTCGCCAGGCTCAATTTGGATGTTCTGCATAATCGGGTACAAGGACCGTTGTTGTTGATGTGAGACCTGAAGATCATCTGCTTGTCTAGCGTGAGTCCGAGATAATCGACCTCATCGGACGACTGTATGATAGAGTCGCCGAACCGGACCCTTACGTTCGCAGCCGGAATTAGCTTTGGAGACTTCGAGTGTGGAAAAAGGACCTGTCTGAGTTTTAGACGCATTGATCACAATTTTCCAGCTCGTAAAATAAATATTCCGTCAGAGTATCCAGACCTCTCAGAAGCTTGCATGTCAAGGCACGTATGACACGACCTTTGTACATGATTGCTGTGTCGTCCGCAAACTGAAACAATACCCCACCCTCTGGCAGGGGAGGGATGTCAGATGTATATATGTTATACAAAATGGGCCCCAGGATACTTCCTTGTGGCACACCTGCAGGAACGTTAAATGTTTGCGAACAGACACTATTTAGAGATTCCCGTAACACTCTGCCTGACAGATAGCTTCTGATGATCTTGATCTTCTGGTGCTATTCTGTCCCAGATTGTGAGACATTACAAACTGCTGACCCAGTGCGTCTGCCTTTTCACTTGGAGTGATCAGCAAAATTCCATTGCCTGAGCCACCTGACGCGACAAGAAGAGGGACAGGCTTAGGCTTCTTTTTGAGGACTTTAGCCAAAGACCAGAACGGTTTTGAATGAGGTGGAATTCGTTGCAGCTTCTGTTGGAATTCCTTGTTTCTTAACTCTCGCTCGAATTCGCTCCTGGATAACCCTGGAAAGACAATAGCCATCGCTTTTTTTGCCGGTCCCCAGTACGCTAGTATTGGCGTCGGTATGCATTACGGCAATCGCACGCTGGAGGGATTCCAGCGCTTGATCGATCAGTTCCGGTGTATGCGGAGGCTGTTCGGGATCGATGTTGTCGTCGACGATGCGTTGAAACTCGATCCAGTTGGCACGATGGTAGTTTCGTCGAGGTCGACTGTCCACCGTATCGGTAGAGGCAGTTAGCTTCAGCATCACCAGGTAGTGGTCGGAGGACAGCTCTTCGAAGACTTCCAGTGCTGCGGAGATGACCATGTTTGTCCTAAAGATGTCCAAAACGGAGTGGACTCCCGATCTGGAAATTCTAGTCGGACTATCCGGCGCCAGGATGTTGTAGCAACCTGCCTCGAAGTCTTCCGCCAATATGGTCCCATTCTGATTTTTTCTTCGGTTGCCCCACACTTTATGGCGAGCACTAAAGTCACCGGCAATGATGTATTTCTCCCGCCGGCGAGTTAGTTTGCCCAAATCGGATCGTAAATTAGTGGCAGTACCATCCCGAGCCCTGGTCTGTTTGGGACATCGACGTACTGACCTCAACTCCTACGGCCTCTATGATTTTTAGATTGAAGCATCGGCAGCAGGTGGAATTTTGCGTTGCGCCTCACCGCAACGGCTACACCCCCTCCTCCTGTACTTGTTCGATCGAGTTTCAATGGTCGAAAATCGGATAGGTGGAGACTGACCTCTGCTTTGAGGTGAGTTTCCGTGATGATGCCGATGTCGATCTTCTTCACATTGAGAAAGTCGAGCAGTTCAATATGCTTGTTCCTCAGTGAGCAAGCGTTCCAATTAACTATGAAGAGGCGGCTTCACGGTTCATATTTGTTGATGATGGAGATTACAACTTGGAGCTGCTCAACTAAAGTTTTGCAGGAACGCTTAATGGTGATTGCTTCAGAGATCGTGAGAGGGGCACCGGCGGACGCATCGGAGGCAACATCGGCGTACGACAGACCAGGTATGGTAGAACCTAGATCTGGAAAGGTCGCAGTAACGAGGCGAGGCTGGGCTGAACGGGAGTTGGAGGCCGTTTGATGAGGTGTTGAATTCGTTGCGGGGTTTCGTTGGTTGTTGAGAGAAAGCGGAGGCAGATTTGGGACCTACCGACGGGGTTGGAGAGCGGGATACTCGGTATCCGTATGATCCCGTGAGCTGTCCTTGACTTCAGCTTGATGATTCATCGGGTAGATGGCCTGAGGCTTCAGTCCAATCCTCTTCAGTTCAGTTTGCACGATTGCCACCTCGATTGGTGGCAGACAACGTAGGACCACCTTCAGTGGTTTCATCGAGGGAATGTCGTGCGTGTAGGGCGGCGTTTGGGTTTCGTCAAGAAACTTTTTCACCTGCTCGAATTGTTGCAGGCTGGAGCTTCTGATTTTTATACCCACGATCACGAACCCCAATGAAACCAGGAATAGAGGGATTGAATGTGCTAGATGGCACGACCAAGTTGAAGGCGACTTGCATGCGACGAATTGCCCGGCTCTATGCTGCTAGAAATTAGAAGTAAGTATTTAGGTTGACATCCCTCTAAAACCACCGGTCACCTATTTTATTACGTAAACAAACTAGTGTCGTAAAACTGCAATTGAAATGAATCTAAATCGTTACATTTCATAAACTACTTAACTTACAATTATGAACTTAACATTTGTATGATTCACAATTATCAAGACCGGAAATTTGTGCGATTCTCCACGGCATTTCTGTATAAGCACATCACACCGCGGCGGGCGCCCCGCCGGCACAACTCCTTTTTAGAACACGGTGTAATCGGTTGCGTTTCATTTTGGACCGTATAGCGATATAATAACCTTCGCCGGTTTAGTTCGCTGCTGCTCGTTGCAAACCGAACGCCATATATGGTACTGCTCATGATTTTATATCTCACATCGCCAAAAAATAAGCGTACGAAACCTCGTGACGAGGAACAAGAGAGCAAAAAAAGCGCTATCATATTATAAACATAAACAACAAACAAAAGCTGATGCATCAAAAGCGTCGAAGCTGGACTGATGCATGTCTAATGTCAGTAAGCGTTCTCATTACACAATCATGTTGGCCTTGACTTACGCAATCGAGCGTCGTCGCGCAAAAGGAACTGCCACCAGGAAGGAAGCACACACAGACACGTTGATCCCAGGCCCAGCAAGATTCAGGACATGCTACTGAATGGTATGTACCTGCACTTCCAGCGCAGATTTATTCAAGTGTCAACCTGTAGTGAAAAAACATGTATATAATAATTTACCTTTTATGAAGCGGTCTGCCGACAAGCGGTTTGTTGATCGCACTCCCGATCATGTGCTGCCTGCTGCCACATCATGACCATATATGGTACCGCGTGCGTTGCTGACGTCGTCGTGGTCGTCGTCGTCGGTCTACCGATCGCGAGCTCGAGGAACGCAGTCTCCGCGCGGACCGATGATAATATCCCTTTTTAAGCACATGTTCGCGCTCGCGACCTGCTCCAATGTGTACGTACCGTGGCGTACATACATGCAGCTCGCAGTCAGTCAGTCACTTCAGACAAGCAGGCGGCGGCAGCACAAGTCGACAAACGGCCTTCGGTTGAAACTTTGACATTAGATTGTCGACACTCGTCCGTCAAGCTCAAGCTCAAGCTTTTGCATGCATTCGGAAAAGTGGCCAATTTGGATGATCAGCGAAGATTTATAGGCTGCTTTGGTGTTGGTGTTTAGGCAGTATAATTGGATTAATGCTATACCTACAACCGAAGCAGGCTGTATAAAGTCAATGACTTCGGTATGCGTCGATCAACAATTTGCGCGGAGCGAAGCAAGCGCCGTTTACGGACCATAGTTGGTAAAACAAATATTTAGTGGTTCGATCGGTAGACCATTTTTGGATGCTATTCTACGAATCGAGGTCTGTGCGGTTTCATTCGAAGCTACATTAATAATGTCCTACAAACGGGCGTACCTAATACCGCATCGGGTGTTTTCGTGATATTCGATTTTTGATTTATTCCCTTCCTTTCCGATTTTCTTTGAGCATTTTTTTCTCTAAGAAACTGAAAACTGCAACCAAACCTGTCTTTGATGGTTATTTTTAAATTATACGCTGTATGGTAGCGGCAGAAAGTCCACCCTGGTGGTGGGTTGATTATGACAGTTGAACCGAATACAGCGTGCCATCGTTTTTGTGACCTGAACGTAGGTGATCGCGGCGGCGCCAACAACGCCAACGCAGGGCTGTTGTAGCAGTCAGTAGAAGTAATAACCGAACCGACCACGCGACTGATCATCGCTTTGAAACTGAATACAGAAGAAAAACGAGGCTAATCATTCATGCCACAATTTACAGTGTTTTTTGGAGTGTGCACTAGCGGCACGCTTGTGGTGTGGCACATTTGTGGCTGCTTGAATCGTGTGCCTATGCCTATAGGTATGTGTGATCGAATTGTGGAAATCACACAACCGTGCTGAGCTTGTAGGCTCGCGTAATTGTCGAAAATGAAATGTGATAGGTACCTACCGGAGTTTTCCCTCTTTAAGTTATTGACGGCACTAAATGTAGGCCAGTATATCGCCAGCAAAGGAGAGATAGAGAGAGCAAGTTTGCCTTGGAGCGGATAAGCAAAGGTTCGCCTGGAAGGGCTCACTTTACTACCTGTAATTGGAATTTCCAAAGCACTTTAGCCCTAATAACAACATGAGATAATATAATTAAAGCAGTGATTATCAGCTGACCTCGCGCATTTGCTGATGTCGCTTTTTAAATCTACTGTTATTTTAAATCTACTATTTTAATAAACTTTCCACTTTCACGCTTCGTTATTTCCAATAAAATCCGCGAATCAGCTATGTTGAATGGTAACCCTTGACGACGAATGTGTTTATTTACAAAGCAAAGTAGAAAGAAGATGTTGGACAACGGTTTAGAATTCTTTCTAAAGGGTCTCTCTCTGGAAGATTATGATCCAGTTCAACCGAAATTGCTCATCAGGCTGGATGCTATTTCATTTTTACGGTGCTGTAGTCTCGGAAGCCGAAGCCGAACTGAATGGATAATTGCGGCATTATTTCACACTGGAATGCATAGGAATCATCTCCGCCAGCCTCCGAAGTGGAGTTGGAGTCTGAAGACAACAAACGAACGACAAAGTTGCTAGAAAAAAAAAACAGCCAGACGAGTGGAAGCCGGTTTTGGATAGTAGACCAATTAGAATTTCCCATGATTGCAACGTGTCGTCTGAAATCGTTCATAAGTAGACTGGAAATACGGGAAAGATCGTGAACAGATTACCGAGTACGAAACGTAAAGGATACGCACACAAGGCCACCGCCGAAGAACTAGATTCCTTCTGACCCAGAACGGGTGTGCGGTATTTACAGCCGGGAGTCGTTATGAACTCGAAAAAGTCGCAAAAGGTTCGACCGAGCTGGAATGCGACAGCTTAGGTCGGAGAAGTTTCGTTTAACGACAAGGTCGTCAGAGTACATATATGGCAGTCAGTATGGCACCGAATATCACCCTTCCCTTCCCTTCTTCAGTATACCAACATGCTCCCATAGACTCGGAAAACCATCGCAAAAAAATAAAATCAGTCCAGCTAACCTGCCAGCCGTAATGAGATCTTGCAACTCAAAGCACTAAACATTGCATTCTATAGGTTCTATTACTTTTTGGGGCATAAATTACACTAGATATTGATTATGCCCAATTAAAATTCATCACTACAGTACCGCCCCGCTAATCCGACAAATTTATAGCCGGATTAGCGAATTTTGACTCGATAATCCGACAGTCAAACTGACGTCAGCGTGAGTTTGAAATGTGGTTTTGTTTACATCCATACGTAAACAACTCCGGAAATTTTTGAAAATATTTGTCGTAAGTACGCAATAACTATGTTTTATACTCAGTAATGCTCAATTTCGTCAACAAAATACTTTGAAATTCTTTGTTAGTGTCGAAATAATTGCAAGCACATCAATCTATTGAGAATAGCAATGAAAATATTTCGGCCATAGCAAACGTGAACGTAGTTAGAAGCAGCACTATGTACCATTTCCATTTAGTTAGAAAGCCATTCTGACGCCAAACGAAGGTAATGTTCGATTGAAAGAAGTCAAGTTCAATAATTTTTAATTCGGAATTTTCCGGATTAGCGAGATCCAGACTATTAAGTCGTCGGATTATTGGGTGTCGGATTAGCGGGGGGATACTGTATATTTTCACTTTTTCGCCGTCGATTTTTCATTATTTTTTTTTCGACTCGAAACTTAACTTGTGGCTCAGAAAACTTTAATTTACCACCCGAACAGTTATTTAGTAAGATATTATAATGATTTTGCCCAAACTGTTCACTTGAATTGATAGGAAATACTTCACTTCGTTTCGATTGCAGTTCCGAATCCGCGATCGTCGCTGTTGTACGTTGCCAAGGGAACGGACGTTTATATGGAGTGATGCCAACGTAAACATTTGAGCATGCAATTGACCAATTATTTTTGCTATTAAACTAAAGGTCGCAGAGTATCGATAATATACCTACTTATAAAATTCACTGATAATAAAATTCACCGTAAACAACATTTTATGTGATATAATTACTGTCGGATCTAGTTCAACAGTAAAAATAGATTAGGTAGATTATTAGCTTTGGAATCGGGTTCGTCAGTTTTCGAAAAACCACAAGTCTGTAGTGTGCAATGGACGTTGCAATTGTAACAGTTGGTCCTACTTATTTGCCAGCGCAGGTCCAGTATTTAAATTACGGCTCCCTTGCGCCGCATCGGCCATCAAGGAAAATCAATATGTGAACGACTACCTAAATAGTTTCCAGACTACCGACGAAGCAATAATGGTCGTAAGTCAGGTGAGAAGCGTTCACTGGTACGCAGGCTTCGAAATAAAAAACATTCTTTTCAACTCTATAGAAATTCCGCACAGAATTGGGGAATCGTCGGAAGCAGTGCAAATATCTGCAACTTGACAAAGACCAATCACCTACAAAACCCTGTACTATTGGTGACAGCCGGCGAGTGCGGCAGTCAAGCCGATCACCCTTTCTGTAGATGAGACAAACTACTCCTCCCATACAGTCCTCAGGTAGCTTCTCCTCCTCTCAAATCCTGGAAATAACCTAGTGTAGAGCCATTGCCAGCGTTTCTTGGCCATGTTTATGAAGCTTTGTCGGTAGGCGGTCCTTAAGGGGCTTAACAGGGGCTTTGTTGATCTTCAATAACCCAATTTTTTGGACCGTTTGGAGATCAGATGCTGGGGCATTACTATCTTCTATGGGCACTCCCAGTTTAACTTCCGTTCCGCAACTCGTTAACATTCCCCATCAAACCGATCATTTTGTATACTCCGGGACTCTTGACCTAGTACCGCGGTAGCGGCATTGCCGATGACCGTGCGTATTCTGCTGCAACCGTCTTCGAGGTTTGAAGCACCTAACTCCTCGGAAGAAGGAAGTGCCTGCCTGATGTTCAGCCGAGACTTTGACGTGTCTGGAATTTTTGCGTGGGAAAAAGGTGCTTTGGATCAGCACCTCGTCAGGCCTCGGGAAGCTACGAAGTTCATACATCGTTGACCGTTATCGTTCCTATCAACGGTCTACACAGTTCTTCCCTACAGACCTGGGTGTTCATACATATCCCCGTTGATGACCTTGATGTACCGTGGCGAGCAGCTGCCGTACGTTGCTTTCAGCCTCGCGAAGAACGAAACCTTCTCGTCCTTCGTGCGGGCAGTGCACGTTAATGGTGCTGTAAGAAATGGTCTTTTTTTCCTTAATAGACAGATTTTCTCGTTAATCGCCTTCCAATCTATCAAGCGATCTTGCCTTCTCCCAACACCAAAAAGCCCGCTCCCCGTTCGTTGGTAGTGCCACCGCTCTGGTAAAACTGGGCCTTTGCACCGCATATCTTCCAAACATTCTCTCCTTTGCGACAGACCTCCTGCAAAACTGCGATGCCAAGTTTACGGAGTTCAAGCTATTCGAGCAGCAGCCGGTCACCACCAGCGATGTTTAGCTATCTGCAGTTTCCGAGTACCGAGTTTCCATTTGTCGTCCTTGTTTCGTCACCTCGGCATAGACCGAATATTCCGGGTATGAAATGGGGAAGGCAACAGGTTGTAGAAGCGCCCAACATAGCTCTAGCCATTCCATGCCCCTACCTAGCGCCTCCACGTGGCCGTACCTGGAAATACTTCAATTCGTATAATTGAGTAACCAAGCTAGGAGGTGCGGGGTCGTGCGGTTTTCAGTTCCTAACCTTACAAATGTAGTTTTAGGCAACCATTAAACCACACGACTTAATTTTCAAGCATTATATGATTATATGCTTCTGGTCTAAATGCCATTAGTTCATCCCTGAGGGTTCGGAGCACCACTTAACCTTTATTAGCAAAGATACTCCCAACGATAAACGTAAATAAATCATTATCTAAATAAAGGGTGTCCCACATCAAATTGCACCACGGAAGAAACGCTGAGAAAATTACCCATTGGGTATTTTTCCTTGAAAATTTGAATAGAAGTAGTTTAGAGTGTATTGTTTACACTTTATTTTTATCGCGGTCGGTTTTTCGAAAATTGGAAAAAATGGCGTCACCCGAAAAGCAACGTCGCAAAATTATTTTGCGCAAGTACCTGGAAAATCCTCAACTCTCTCATCACGAATGATGAGACTTACGTCAAGGCGAACTTCCGGCAGCTTCCTGGGCTACTGTACTTCACCGCCTAGCACAAGTTTGATGTTTCGGAAGAAGTAAGAATGCTAAGAAACTTTCAAAGTTTGCCAAGAAACACATGATCCTAGAGTCGAGATTCGAACATAGGACGACTGGCTTATTAGGCCAGCGTCATACCTCGAAGCCAACTGGGAGGTCGAGCTTCGTACCACTGTTCAAAAGATGTCCTGGAGTGGTACGAAGCCAACTACTTTCGTACCCAAGGACATGAACTTACTAATGGGTTATATTTTGTTGTCTGAGAGTTTGAAAAGGATCGGTCAATTAGGTAATTTTCTACAGCGTTTCTTCTCTGGTGCAATTTGATGTGTGACACCCTTTATATGGCAAGCGTTTGGTACGGGAGGTCCACGAGTTTAATGGAATTAGGTATTTTTTTCTGGTTCCACTTGATTCCCTGGAATTCTCTCTGCGGTACATGCTGCGCAGTTGGCCTGGCCGTTGACAAGACCCTACCAGCACAGTTGTTATAAAATAGTTGTGGCAACCGATTAATGACTAATTTCAGTCATAAATAGGTTGCAGCAACCAGAAATGACAAAAGTGTGCTGCTTGGAAAAAAAGTTTGATTCAAGTAATCGTCATTTTCCGGGATGCCTTCCAGGATTGGCTGCGTTAGTGTGAGGCTAGATTAGACTACGTCAATGCCGAATATTGCGAGTGGTTGAAACCTCGTAGTAATTTGATTAAGGTGGTTGCCTTCCTAGGGCTTATACTGCCGAGTCTCGAGATGGCGGGCCGCCGTCTTGTAGTGCGGAGACAGCACTGTGCCTCTTTTCCTGTCGATATACGAAATTCCGGTTCTACGTAGAGCCTTGCAAGTTTCGTCGTTCTTCTTATCGGGTTTGACAGCCTCTCAGAGGTCTGCGATTTCAAAGTAAGTGTTGACGACAAACATCCAAATGTTCCAGGTCTCCCGTCCGTACAAGCGTTCGATTCCGGGTAGACTCGAAAACTGTTGAGCTTTCGAAACTTGACGTGCCGAACTTGTAGTCATTTCGAAGCAGAGCTTCGATCCACAGCAAACCAATTGCAAGTACTCAAATAAAACACAACTGGGTTGTATGACGTTAGAGAACATAACAAAATGAAAATTTCATTGAGTCTGACAACTCATGGTTTACTAAAAGAAAAGCAGTCCATGCTAGCTCATGGCTAACTACTTCAATAGACAAGATAACTGCGAATTAGACAAAAGCCGCTAAATCGTTTCATTCTGTTATTTTTTAACCCTCTAACGGGCAACATCGTCAAAACGATACGATCAAGCTAATGACTGTTTTATCATGAAAGTACACTCAAAAAACCTTAAGTTCTGATTTTCATGCAAAAATAATTATCTGGACGAGCGCCAGGTTAGAAAAAGCCCAATTTCTCTTTTTCGTTTTTCATGTCTAACGCTCTACCCAGATATTTTTCCAATTCAAATACATTACAAAATTGATACAAAGCATGAAATTTACTCATAGAAAAATCTTAAGGTCAATCATTTTGTTCTAGATGTGCTATTTTATCAAAAGTAAAAAAGGAAATATTCGCGCATTAATTAATTTCGAAATTTTTCGGAATTTTTGTTTTTGAAAAATGATAGCTTTTGAATGCATAGTCAGAATGTTGTGATATTAATATCAAAATGTCAAGAAATCTATTCTGAACACATTTTGCATGCTGTCAATTCAAAACAAATTACGTATGCGGCTCTGGAGCTCCAAAAGCGAAGGCCGTCTACAGACGGCCTTACCCGTTAGAGGGTTAATATTGACAGGAAGTTACAATTTTGCCTATTTTCAACGAACAGCAATTGTGTGAAATGGCAGTTTAAGAAAAAAAATTGGCATTTAGGTATAACCTGCCTTAGTTGTCAAGTGTTGGGAAAAAGAAACAGCAGCAATTATGAGACGACAAAAGATGAACGCCTTGCTCTCAGTGATGACACCTTTGGCATCTTCTAGACAGCATGATTGAAGGCATCTAAATTTGACTTTCAAATTGCGCAAAGCACAAAGTTTGACCAGCAAAACTAGTTGTCTAGGAGTTTCCAGTGCATTAAAAATTTATTGAAAATTAATTACGGACATCACTCCGTCAGATAAAACGGCAGAAAATCGGTGACTCTTTTCAGCTGGCACATGACTCATATCGAACCCCCCTGCCCAGCCAAATATTGTATAGACAAATTTTTGGCAAAGATGACTCATCGGGATTAACGAATGGAAACGAACGAATCCACCGACGCCCTCTTTTCGTTCGAAACGAGAGCAAGTCTTCTAGCTGGCTGGCTAGGTAGGTAGGTATGTATGTATAATTGCATTAAAGTGCATAGACAGTGCCGTGCCGTGCCGCTGCTGCCGACTGACCGTGCGCGCGGCGCGGGTGTGAGAGACTGTGCAAACACATCACACGAACCGAAAGCTTTCCCATAAATGGAACAATGTCCGCCCGCCCGTCGGTATCCACGTGGTGGAAAGCACTCCCTCTGCAGTGAAAAGGGATGCCGCACACACATTCACGCAAAAAAGGACTGCTGACTGAGGGCGTTAAGGGGTTGCTTGCTGCAACCAAGTACCACACCCTACATCAACAATGAATGCTCGGAAAATGCGAACGCCGGTGGCCGGTCGCTTGATTGCTTGCTGGCTGGAGGGATTCCCTGGATTCAATGACCTAGGCTAACATTTGATTCTCGGCGAGTGTGCGTGTTCTGCTATCGCTTGTTTGTGTGAATGGTGCAGCAAAAGACACATTCACAGTTTGCTGGAAAATGTTGCAATTACTGCTGACAACAGAATTGTCTAGCTGGAGTTGTATTATGTTTCAAATCGATGATAAGATGGAAGTGAAAACATCGTTAAAACATCAGAAGGCTTTAAGCTCACTTGAATGTCGCAACCATCAATAGTGTGGTGGTGATTGCCCCTCTGGAATATCGTCGCTGGTTGGCATCGTAATATCCACTCTAAGTCTTGCCCCTAGAAGGCACTGCCGCTGGAAGCCTACCCTACCTTTCTCGCAAAACCCGATCAGGGTTTCGAGCTGTCAATAATAACATGTAATAATAATTAATCCGAAAATAGCAATCGACAGTACGCAAGATTGACGCAATATACGGCGTTCATGAAAACAGCTCACATTGTGTTTCCTTTTTCTAACGTTATCCATCGCGCAGCCTTAAATAGTAGTGGACGGATCTCTTGTGGACGATTGATATGCCTCTCACGGGGCAGGGAAAGAAAAAACTTTAATACATCTGTGGATCCCAGTGATCATTAACCCCGAAAAAAATCAAGATATCGCCCTTCGTAGAGGACCGAAACACAACAATGCTCAGGAACAGATCGATGGACGCCAGATCAAATTTGTAATTAGGAGATATTGTTTCTAGCGAATCACACTAATTGGCCTACCAGCTTTGGCTCATCGCTCATCGAACTGCACATGGCGGGCGATTGCTTACTTTTATGGAGTTGAAGTGATGACTTGTTTTATAACGCATTAGACTGGAAACTGGAAGCTTTGGAAGCGCAACTGCATAAGCTACCAACATCCATATCATACCGAGTGGCTGGCCTGCCCGGCCCGGCCCCACCGTCGCCGTCCGTTGTCTATATCGGCTGCAAAACTGAAGCAAGAAAGATGGAAAAAGTTGGTTCGAAAACGACGAAATACAAGCGAAAACATTACCATATATGGTAGAGAGCGGCGGGTGCTCTGATATTGGCTTTGGCACCACTCCGACTCCGGTGAGCGGCGGCTGTTATGGTCCATGCTCCGTACCGTATAGCGATACTAATTTCCCACCGTGCGAGCGTCAACGTCAGCAGCATCGTCATCGTCATTCAGCAAAGCTGAAAACTGGAGGAAAACTTTTCCTCTCGATTCCCACACACACAGTAACTATACACCAAAATATAATGCAGAAATTTGTCGTCTCTTTGACGCTGACCTCACGACCTCGCCGGAAAACTTGCCGTTTTCATCAGCATCTCAGGCATGCTTGGATGGAACCACCTCCTCCTAGTCGAGTCAAGTCGAGGGTAAATAGATCATTGCTGCTGCGGTTAAAGATGTGAAAGGCGTAACAATGTCACCGACGGTTATCGCTGTAATTGAATTGTGCACCCGAAAATGCAGTAAAAAAAATGGTTGTTGCACAAAAACAGTGGTCTGGTGACAGTTAGTGTGACTTATGTAGGGTGCCAATGACACGGTGAAACGGCACAAAACGTAAAAACCGTCGGGGTATTTTTAAATTTAAGCTAATTTGAATGTTGGGGTAGGTGACCGCGAAACTAACCTGGGCGGGACAGCAAATAAGCGGTGCATTAGCATAGCAGCTTTTATGAATGTTTGGACGTGTATGCATATTAACTTATAGGTAATTGTTTAAGCTAATGACGTTTGCAAGTGGGAACTTTCGCAAGATTATCACAACAAAAGTTATGAAACAAATATGTTTTTGTTGATTTGATGAAAACTAGCAATCAAAGCAAGCCGTCATATAATTCGTTCGGTTGTTCAACTTCTCCAATCTAATGTTGCCAGCTTCGTACTTTTTCTGTTTCGGAAAAGTGAGCTAATATCCACTCCTCCTTCTCCAAACAGAAGATCCAGAATTTTGCTTTTAATTGCAGTATTTTGGTTCTAAATCCGGACAGTGTAATTATTTAGTAAAATGTACTTTATTCCACTACGTACTTTGAATGAACGAATGACACTACTACAATCAAATAGAACCTACCTTTAATGTTAACCTTATGAAAATGTTAGTAAATTTTCTTAACATATTCACAGATGGATTACCAATGGATCTAGAGAGAGTTCTGCTGTTCTCCAAAAAAAGCAAAAAAGGGAAAAATGAGACAGCCGGAGAAAAACGGAAAAGAGCACAAAGTAAAACGTAGTAGTAGTAGTAATAGTAAGGGGGGGAATTCACCAACATTTCAAGGACCTGCCAGTGTATGTGGGTAGACTTACAGTAGATCCAAATTTGATTATCAAATGAATATCACACTAATGCTGTTATAGAAGGACCAAAAAGGGTTTGGCGGACCCACAAGCAGAGACACTTGTGCGCATTCCGGGGTTTTAAGATTTTCCTTCCAGCATTAGGATCCTTCCATGTAGTAATAATCAATTTCGCTGCACCAGCTTTATTTAACCCACGTGATGGCTTGTTTGTGAGAAGAAGAACTTGACATAACTGTTTCAGACCTTAAGGACTCCGGTTGGCAATCCACTCCATCATCCAGCCTTCCACATTTATATGAACAGCATAATGATAATTATATTATGATATATAGTAACGTTATAATAATAATATTCTGGTAATAATTCTATGTCATACCCGTTAAGGGGACATAAACGACAATTTTTTTGAAAAAATCAAGTCTTATACTTCAAATTTTGATTCTAGTCTTTGCCGCTTATTTTGATACTAATTTTGTAATGATCCGACCACGGGAAGTGGCCAAAAAATGATCATACACATAAGCATTCCAGTGCGGCGTGGAACAACCTCGAAAGAAAAAAGCGCCGTTCCTGTAAAAACA
This sequence comes from Sabethes cyaneus, assembly GCF_943734655.1. NCBI lineage: Eukaryota > Metazoa > Arthropoda > Insecta > Diptera > Culicidae > Sabethes > Sabethes cyaneus. Next base: position 172,849,901 of record NC_071353.1, read on the forward strand.
CGATTTTCAAACTTTATGTACCTTTTTCTCAGAAACTACACAACGTATTCGAACAAACTTTTTTCTTGTTTTGTTGATAGATGCTTCGCAAAGACTTTTATAACTTTTGAGCTTTGTAAACAAAACACAGCCAGAGAAAAAGAGAAAAAAAAACAAAATTTTATTTTTTCGGCCCATTTTTTTTCTTCTCATTCTTCTGTTGTGTTGCTATACCTATCTAAATCTTGTTTCAATGAGTCTATCCATGTAAAACTGGGTCTTCCCTCTTTCCTCTTTCTAGTTTTGAACTTATATGCTAGTTTCAATGAATGTCCTTCTTCCCTTCGACGTATGTGGCCATAGTAGCTGATTCTACCTACCCTTACTCTCCTGTTTATTGTTCTACCTCCTAGTTCTTTCCTTATATTAAGTTTTTTGCTATTTTCCTTTCTGCAATTTGTCCATATCTCTCTTACAATCATCTTCTCGTATTTATCGAGTTGCAGTCTGCTCTTCTTAGTCAAGCTTTCGTTCCATACAGAATCGCCGGTGCAATGACTGTATTGTATATCAGTCTTCCAATTTCCCATGTAGGTTTAAATTGCTTGCAAAGCTGAGCTACCAATTTTGCAGTTTTTAGTGCGTTTATATATCGCGATCGCGTTGTTGCCGGTCTATTTAACGTTTTGGTAAGGCTGATTCCCAGGTATCTGATGACGACCTGCAATGAACATATGAATATATGGTACTACCACCTGCCTTAGCAGAACATCCGTTCATAACAATGAGCCTATCATGTCAAAAAGAGTTGAAGATATTCAACGATTGGTCATGCTTCCCAACTCTTGTATGAAGGGCCAAAAGGGAATTGGTCGATAAGCAACATCACTTACACGTATCAGGGATTTAGAGAATCTCCTTCCAAGGGCTAAGTCGCCTGAGTCAATCGTTGAATAAACCGTCTTAATGCAGAATGACTCCAGCAGGTGGGGAGAAGAGCCCGCTCATTATGCACGATGTGTTGTTAATCGGGCCAAGATTAACCCTAGAAAGTTGACTGTTTGACTCTCTCTAGGCCCACCGCTTCAAACAAGTGCTCTGATGGTCCCTCCCTCTTCCCGATTCTAGTTTATTTATGAAATGTGGTATATTTGGATAAAAATAGAACAATCTCACCAGTAGTCCTTCGAATGGAATAGGGTTGCGTCCTTTTAGTTTCCATAAGTGCTTCTAATAATTAATTGAATTTTTTCTTTTGGTATCCAATATTCATGTGCAGTATTAACACTCGTATTGGCCAAAGTTTTATATAGCAGGAGGTGCTTCATAAGCTAAAACGAAACGTCTGCCCAAAACTTCGATTTTGAGATCAGGCAGGCTACTCAATAGAGCATTACCGGGTATGGCCTCGTGGAGGCTCTAGGTAGGGGCTTGGGCTAGCTAGAGCTATATTGGACCCTCCTCATTTGCCTTCCCCATTTCATACCCTCTGATGACAGCCTGCATTAGGTATTTTCTACCATTTAACTCAATTTCTTCCTCTCCGCTAACCCCTGCTGGGTGTCAAATTAGTATTTGGGTTTTGTCGTGATTTATTTCCAGTCCTACCTCTGACTGGTATTTTTCAATGGAGTTTAAGATGCGTTCCAAGCTTTCCTTTTTGTTTGTAATTATGAGTAGGTCATCATAAGTTCAAGTTGAGCTCTGGTCGGCTTTCCACACCTGAATGGCGCCCAGGCCGAGAACCATGGTGGCGGGCAAAGCAATATCGACGGTGGGCCAAGTGTGGAAGAGGTTCTAGTCTCAACGGAATGTGAAGTTAAGAAGGTCAACATAGAGTCTTTTAAAAAGAGACCAGAAAAGCTGGCCACTTATCTACACCGACTAATTGTTAGAATTTGGGGTCCGACGGAAGCTGAAAAGACGGTGATCTCTACCCGATCTACAAGAAAGGCGACAAGTTGGACTGTGAGAGCTATCGTTCGATCACCGTTCTCAATCCCGCCTACAAAGTGCTGTACCAAATCATTTTCCACCGACTATCGTCAATTGCGAACAAATATTGTGGGAATTTATCAAGGACGGTCAACAACGCATCAAACATTTGCACTGTGGCAGATCCTTCAAAAGGGTTGTGAATACAGAACTTACACGCATCATTTGTTTGTTGACTTCAAAGCTGCATATGATACCATCGACCGAAAAGAGCTATGCAAAATCATGGACGAACACGCACGACTTCCCCAGAAAGCTCATCAAACTGATTCAGTCTACGATAGATGGTACATAATGCCGAGTTTAGATTTAGGTTGGATTGTTGAGTTAATTCCCCAACCTCCCAGGTGGGGTTCGAGGTACGGCGCTGGTCCAATAGGCCCGTCCTCGCTTGTTCGAATCTCGGCTGGTAGAGGCCGTTAGGGTCAATAGGATCGTAGCAAATGCCCCGAAATTTTCCTATAGTTGCTTGGACAATACGGGGATACGATGGGCAGGGTATGTTGCCAAAATGCTCTACAACTTCAATGCAAAAATGGTGTTTACTTCAAATCCGCTAGGAGCAAGCCGGAGCGAGCTGTGAAAATGTGGGCCTTTCGATACTGTTTCTCATCGATGATCAGCAAATACGACGGCTCCAGAATATCCGGAAAAGATCATGCGCCGCGCAACCTGAAATTCGTTCGAAGGACTTCCATTTTGCTCATGCTTCAAACACTGCAATGACTCTCAGTTAAGCAACGCCTAACGTACCTCACTCTCTTACTGATTCCCAAAATTGTAGAAGACTTGAAACCAGAATACTTGACCTCCGGGATCACACGAGGAAGAGACATCATCCACCGGTATGATACAAGATCAGCAAATGGCATTGCGTTCGGCATCGTTCCTGCTAGTAACCGGAACAAATTGACGTGGAACATCGAATTTTGATTCCAATCTAATCTTTCTTTTTTTGTTTCGATATCGAGTCGCTTAACAGCTTGGGTCACTTGCACTTCTGCGGGGTTGGGTTCGAGCTCTCAGAGCGTAAGAAGCGCGAGCACCAAGATTGACCCCATCTAATCTAATCTGTTCGATTAGCAAAAGCCTAGGTTCTACATTCCGTTTTTAAAACTTGACCTTCTTCTGTTTTATGCGACAGACTTCGTAGCTAGTAGCTGTTAAAGTATAGGATAATTGCCACGTTAGTGCTACAATCCTATTGATTCTTAGACTCAACTGGGAGGCTAACGGATCTGATGGTGAATTACCAACGTTTTGTGACACGTTTTCACAGAACAAAAGTAATGCTATGTAGCCGTCACCTAATAATTATCTTATCTTATCCAATAGGATTCCCTACACTCCTGGTATTTATGGTGATGATAGCTTCACGGTGTCTTATCAATTTATCAACTACTTACCTGTTCTGTCAGTATCGAGATACGATGAAACGTTTCGAAAGAGCTGTTCAATTCAAGGGTGCAAATTGATTACGATTGAAGGCATACAACGTGTGCATATTACGAAACACCGATAGCGATTAGTTATCCGATGTCATACGCCCTAATGAAACATGACTTAATGCTGAGATCACGTAGAGGAAACCCGTACTTGAACATATGCATCATCTCTTTATGAATGAACTATCATCCGCTGGATAGTTAGATACTTACGGCACCAGCCAGTCTTTTGATTATTATAGTTTGCTTACGCCAAAAGCAGACAGCAAGCAGCTTTCTTTTCTGCACCTGCCGGTGTACCGTGACGTGAGGTTTTTACTTTTGCCGTGCATCAAGCAATTCGCTACATGTTCGCAGCGCAAAACATACCTATTTGGAGCTCCATACGGGCCCGGCGCACCATGCAAATAGATTTAAGATACCCGCGAAACAACAAAGTGGTGCATCATAATGCACAGCACAGCGGCAGCAGCAGCAGCGTCCTTTCGTTCGTATTATTTTCGCTTTCTTGGAGCTTTTTTTTGCGCTGCTGCAACAGAAACAAAAAAATTGTGGTTACATACCTAGGTACCAGATTTGGTGCATAATGCAAAAGTTGGTTTCGGTTTTTTTTGGACTGCCGCATCTTCACGTAGAGGCTAAACGCGGCGTTGACCGCGCCGTTTGCGCTACGGCTTGTGAATCATGCGTTCATATCGGAACTTACCGCCAGGCCTGCCACGTGTACGTGGCAAGGTACTGAAGCTTGGGGAAACGTGTGGACTTTTTCTACATTCTTCAGCTTTCACACTTCTAAAATTGATAGGTAAACGACATGTTGCACATCTATAATTAGTATAAATCTTCGAGAACAGTTCAAAACACGTAGCACTATTATTTCCATAGAAACCAAATCTGTTGATCATAGTCATCCAGTTTGAAACAGATAGGATAAAAGTCATTGATTTAAGGCTTTAAAATCTGCTCTGTGAAGAGAATTAGGTAATCAATTTTGACTGGAAATGTTGAAAAAAATATATAATATCGATAACTGGATAACAAACTTTATCGCTCTAGTACGTGGTTGCCAACAAAGTAACTCAGTGCGAAGCTTCGCTAGTTGCTATTTTCAACGGTCAACGGTTTTTCCTATAAATAGGTCAGATGAATTCACAATCCTCTTTCCCTAGCAAATGTTTCCTCTCGACCTTCGGTAGCTCCACTGCTAAACCATCCTTCCGGACTTTGGACTACTTCATCGTACATTCTCAGCTTCCCCTCCACGTATAGCTGAGCAGCAAAATTTGGCCCCAGTCCGTGTGTGACTGATTTAATTATTTACGAAGCACCGCGAATGTAGCACATGTTTACCGATGATAGTGCTGCTGGTCCGTCTTGACAGACTGCCACCATCATCATCATCATCAGATGTCCTACGGCCATCCATAAATGGTAAGTTCTCATTCACACAAAAGTGCCCGCTTTCGGAAATGTGCTCGGCCTGGCTTGGCTCGACTGCGTAAGGCGGCGGTTGAGTAATTTAACAACGTGCACAAACAAATATGGCCCTGAGTGCACCGTGAAATCAGGAAAAAAAAGCTGAATTCATTGATGAAACTTGATTTTGCCTGGACCCCATGGCTTATCACCTTTTCATTTTTTTTTTCTCTACAGGTAGCAAGATTACCAACCGAAACTGAATGGTACTTACCGTCATCGCGAAGTCAATCACCGACCATCGCAATCGCGCAAATCGAAGTCCCTAATCAATTGCTTGATGCAGGTTTTAGACACGCTTGCACGGGTACAGTTATCTGTTTTATTGAAGCTTGAACAGAAAAAAAAAACTAAAATAAATTGGACGAAAATGAGTGCCTCTCTTATGTCATGGCTTAGTGGTTAGCTCAGGCCAGCTCATCATGTGGTGATTAACGGGAAGTTTTCTGTTTTCTTTCGATTGAGCGAATTTTCACAGTAAAGTTTTTTCGGTTGTGGTAATTAAAATCAAAATACTTACCTGGGAGCAAAACAGTAGGAAAACAAGGAAAATTGAAACAGAATGTCTGCCGAATGTATTGATAGGTACGGGTGCATTTTTCGGGAAAAACACTCAAAACCCCTCATTTTTAGTTACAAGCCAAAAGTTCGTCAAATTTATCTAAATTCAATCTCATTATCGAATCGTGCCCGATGAATGCAATTAATTTTATTCGAATTTTCTTTCATCGTCGGGCCTTTTTTTCTTCGATGGTGATAAATTAGCAATCAATGCTCGAAGCGAATCGCTACTTGATTGCTTTGAACGCCTGCTGTGTTGAATTCGGAAATCAGTGAACTTTTGTTTGCTTTTCTTCCGAATGAAAGACGATGTTCTTCTTTAAAAATGAACGTTCAGCTAAAGCCGAATTTGGTAGCTTGAGGCTAGTTTTCAACCCAGACGGTCGACCGAGGGAATACCGCGTCGTAGGTTGCGTCCTCAACATTCCCCAACCCGTAACGCTGAACTTCCGGCTCCGCTTTGCCAGTTGCTTCCACAGTCAGCACCGCCAGCTTCGAAACTGGCCGATTTAGCAACCCAGTCGATGTTTATACCCAAGCTTGACGTATCGTTCCGTCGCATCCTGCAATAACGGACGCAATCCGTTCCTTTGTGCACAATAACCGCCAGGTCTCCTGTTTTCAGCGGCTCTGCCTCCTCGTGCCATTTGGAACGGTGCGCGATCACGGGCAAGTATTCCTGAATCCATCTCGTGCTCGTCCAAAACTGGTCGATTCAGTTGCCTCGCCAAATCCCAATTGGTTCGCGCAGCTCGATCGGCTTCTGTTAACGTCTTCGGCGGTTGGACCACTCCTTTGGAGGTCAGAAGAATTAGTGTGCGGATTAGTGCGGAGCGTCAATAGCGTCTCGTCGTCTGGATTCCGTGAACTAGACAGGCCGTTGAGTGCGGTTTTGACACTCCGCACTAATCGCTCCTAAATCCCTCCGAAGTGTGGAGCTGAGAGTGGGTTGAAAACTTTTTTTTGTTTTTGGAAAAAGAAGACAAATTTTAATTTTTTTAGCCATCTTTTTTCTTTTTTCTCAAGCTGTGTTTAGTTTTCAAAGCTCAAAAGTTATAAAAGTCTTTGCTTGCTTGCTTCTACCAACAAAACAAAAAAAGTTTGTTCCGATACATTGTGTAGTTTCTGAGACAAAGGTACATAAAGTTTGAAAATCGTGGCTTTACAGGAGCGGCGTTTCATTCCGTTGAGGTTGTTCCACGTCGCACTGAAATGCTTATGTGTTCGATCCTTTTTCGGCCACTTCCCGTGGTCAGATCTTTACATAATTAGTATCAAAATAAGCGGAAAAGACTGCAGAATCAAAATCTGAGATAAAAAATCTATGACTTTTTCAAAAAATTAGTCGTGTATGTCCCCTTAATAAGCTACCCTCTGATGCCATCTTTCCCAGCTGATTTATTGTTCTTTAGCTGCGTGATGACCTTGTTAACGTCGCCTATCGTTGGGTCTGGCAGTTCCCCATTTGTTTAACCATCGGAAACGCCTTTCCCGCCACCTTTCGGTTATCTCACGATCGTCCGTCTAAATACTGCCGTTCTTATTCCGACAAAACCTTTTCGGAATACGTTCAGTTTCTGGTAGTACTTTCGCGTTTCCTGAGAACGATGCAGCCGCTTCAAGTGCGCATACTCTTGCTCTTCCATGCTGCGCTTTTTCTCCGTACCGAATGTTGTTCACAACGGAGAGTTTTATGCGCATCTTAACCATCATTAGGTAGCGGTTCCTAATCAAAGTTAGCGCTTCGGTAGGATCTGACATCGATAATGTTTGAGAAGTGCCGACAGTCGATCAAAACGTGGTCGATCTGTAATTCATTCTGATTTGGTGACCTACTTTTGTAGGATTCTGTGCTGAAAAAAGGTACTACGTACGGCCATGTTCTTGGAGGCAGCAAAGGCGATAAGTCTTAGGCCGATTTCGTTGGTCAGCGGGTGATCACCGATTTGTATTTCTCCTCCATTGAAATCCCCGATGGTGATCTTTATATCATGTTTTGGGCAGCGGTCGTATTCACGCTCCAACTGCATAGAATTCCTCCTTATCGTCATCGGTACTTTTAAGGCGAGAACTGTGCACGTTGGTGATGCTTATGTTGAAGAACCGACGCTTGATTGTCAGCCTGTGCACATTCGAGGATTGATTGGCACCACCCAATCACCCGTTTCCGTATCTCGCCCATTACTATAAAAGCTGTAACCGGCTCGTGTATGTTACCGCAATTCTGGTAGTTGATATGTCTATCTCTGAACGTACGTACTGTTGAGCCATTCCAGCACACATCCTGCAACGCCCCGACGTCCAAATTGCGGTACTTCAATACGCCAAAAACCACCCGAGTGCTACCTCCTCCCTTAAATTGAGAGATCGGCAATTCAACATCCCGAGTTTCCAATCCATAGCCCCTTTTTGTTGCATGGATCAATCCCGATTGCTGCAGTTCTCGAATTTCTTTGTGTCTCATTCATTACTAATTGGTTTTTCATGGTGGCGACTTGCACGGCGTGCAGCACCAACTCGCTGTTTCGCCGGAAGACCAACGAAGCTCACAAGAGCCTTTCTGCTTTGTCAGCACGTGACCTTCCACCGCGGTACGGGTTACCTGATCTCCGCCAAGGTTGCTCGTATCTCGTACCAACCGGGGAGATAGGCCTTTTTTGTTGATTATTTGGCGTTTTTACAACGTGTTTTCATCACATTTTTTCGTCTGTTTTCATCGTCACTTTGCCCGCTCTCTAATCATCTTTCATTTTTCGTTGCCTTCACCACCTTCATTTATCTGCAGTCCTTTCGTCACCTTATTGTTCTATTTTCAACGCCTTTCTGTCGTCTATCATATTTTTGTTTTTCTTCTATGTATACGTCGTATTTTTGTCATCTCTCTGTCATATTATGGGCGTCTTTTTATGATCTTTTCGCCATGATTTTTTTAATTTTCGTCCTACGGCTATTTTGGCGCCTTTTCTACGTCATTTTGTCATATTATCATCGTCTTTTATCGTCGTTTCGCCTTCTGTTTGTTTTCGACCTCTTTTGACATTCTTACGGTCGTCCTATTTTTTATCTTGCGAGCGACCTTCCGACAGTTAACCAAAACATTCGCAATGGCGGACGAAAACATGCGTGTAGGGATGTTTTTGAGTTCTTTCTTCGTTTTATTTAACAATTCCTCCTCAGCTTTCGCGACAAAATTGTTGGAGTAGATCTTACGCTTCAGATTTTCCCAAAAATTCTCAATGGGGCGTAACTAGGATCCGCTGGGCGTGTCCGCCGTCTTCGACATTCAGCCGATGTCAGATCCAGCCAGAACACCACATGCAACTTCGTACTATAAATTTCCCCGTTCACGGCCAGTCCGGAGCGAAAGAAGAATTGGTTTGACATCTCCTTCTCGCTGATTGTCAGCCACAGCAGCACCTTCTTGGGGAACTTGGTGTGTGAAATGAACTTCACCTCGGAGCTCACTTCCTTCGTGGGGGAAGTAAAAGACGAAGTGCCCTGCCAGTCGTTGCCATCCAAGGTGACAGACGCTGCATCGTTCATCACCACCGCCACGTCGCGAATCGCCGGGACGTTGTCGCTGCGCCATTGCCTGCAGCTCCGAGACCAGTGGACGGGACTGCCGCTTCCTGACATGTATGTCCATGTTCGCCAGGTGCTTTTTCACTGTTTGACCGGTTGCACCGACCTCCCGGCCAAGGGCACGCAACGATGTAGCCACTCGGTCTTCCTCTTCAGCATCCTTCGGAGCTTCCTGTCGCTCAGGATCGTCGGCCGTCCGGAACTGGGCTTTCTTTCGATGCACTGATTGTTTTCCAATGTGTTGTAGACGGCGGAACTAAATTGTTTGTCGCTGTTTCCACGTCTTTTCGTCATATTTTAATGTTATTTCCGCGTTTTTTGTAATCTTTCGCTGTCTTTTTTCGTATTTTCGCCGCCCAACCCTGGTTGTTCTGAACCGCGCAGCCGCCATGAATTTTCCAACACAAACAACCACGAATGAACCAAGTGGAAGAGAAATCTCAGACCATTAGCAACTTTTCAAGATTCGACCCATGGAACAAATTTGATCCTTCATCTATCTCTGGCATTTCTGGCAATGTCCAAAGATGGGTCTTCACAGTGAATTGAGCGCAGCGCAACGCACATGGGTGTTCGCGGTAGTCGACAGAAGCCATAAATCACAGAGTCGCCCCCCAAGCAGCACCCAATCTCCAAGACCGAACAGTTAGTGCGACCGCTACGTTAAAAAGTCGAAACGTTTTTCTCTGCCTTCTGAATTTATAACGTTAACTGGTGAATTTGTAATATTTTGCACCTACCTGTTTACAGCGGTTCACTTCACCTCTTCTCACCTTCTCCCTGGTTAGCTTTACCACAATTTCCTGTAGTTCGTCACATCACCTGAATTAGTTATATTGTTCTATATGGTTGTTGTTGTCACGTTGTATGATTAATTGATAATGTTGTCCAGATTCTTTTTTGGTTCAGGTTGTTTTAGATTGTCGACAATTGCCTTGGTCAAATTTCCAGCAAATAAAGCAAACTGAAAGAAAAAGAAAAACAAAACACCTTGGTCAGTTGCTCTGGGTAGACTAGAATTTGCGATTCGACCAAGCCCCAAGCCAAAGCTGATCGCTCACCAAAAACCCGGAATCAAAAAAAATGTAGTCGAATCTTCAAACGTTTTGCTATCGAAATGCCAGCCTGTGCCAGGCCCAGAGAGCTTCCTGTGTGTTCTGCAAAGTGCCAGTTTTGTGCGAATTTGTAAACTACGGGACTTGCGCTACGTTACGTGATCAATAAAGAATCTGATTCGTGGCTGTAATTTGTCATTTTACATCGCAGTACAGTCGAAAAGCTACATCTACATGGATGGATAGAAGTCTTCTCAGCAACGATATCTAAGCAGAATTGCCATTGGAGGAATAGGTAACGACGAAACGAAACGATAACATAGATTTTCTTCGTTGAATGACAAATCTTTGTTTCGTTCTTATAGAAATGTCACTTTCATATAAAATAAAAAAAAACCATTTCAAAGTTTACTGCGATCATGGTTGAGGACTCTCCGTAAAGAGCCAAACAGAATGCTGCGTCAACGCATCCATTAGCATCATTTTGACAGTAAACCCATGGAAAAACTGTCAGAATAACGCTGACGGACGCTTTGACGCAGCATTCTGTTTGGCCCTTAAGACGTAGTCCTACGTCACATCCCACAAACGTTTAAGGAAAAATATGTTTCATCGGTTGATTCGATTCTTTTCATATTAGTTGTTGTACTAGTAGTAGGTACTCATTCAAAAAAAATTTAAAGTGTTTTGACATTATAATCCATCCATTTCACGCAAATCCTAATTTTAACGTGGCTTTTGAAATACACGTTGGCTCTTTACGAGTCGGAATTTAAGTTGCGGTGAGAAGCTGCTTAAGTGTGTTTGGTTTTGAATGATCCTTAGGCATTTTGAACCTAAACTGAATAAGATCAACAATGAAACTAATCCTACAAATACGTGCATATTCATTGCTTGATAAGCTGGTGCATCTCCAATCCCCCCAAAGCAGCAACAATTTGTGCACAAATTTGCATGAAAATGCAAGTGTGGCCTGGTTCGCTCCAACATGGTCTAGCGGATGCTTGGAATGAGTGGCATCAACATCATCAGACTCAGCACGCAAATAAAAAACAAAGTTTGCCTATTCAACTGTTGATAGTAGGTTGGGTACACACAGCAACGCTGCTGAGCTGTACAGTAAAACAAGAACCTCCCCGCAAACATGAGAAAAAAAGCTGTACCTACTAGGTTATACTGCTCTTTCACTCTGAAAGCGCTCGCTTTGATTGTAATCCACTAGCAAAGTAGGCGCGAGGCGCCTACTTCATAGGGGATAAAAATAGACTGCTACAAAATTGTCTGAACATGCTGCCAGCCAGGGCAGTACATGGAATCTCTAATACTACATATCGATCGGCAACAATAACCGTTCCGTCGGCCGCGGGGCTGCCGGATCAGCTCAGGCGGCGGGGAAAGACCGATGCAATGCGTGCCATTACCACGCCACGAGACGCAGCAAAAACTAAGCAGACTCGGAGAGTCGGAGAAATGCTAATTATTTGTAAATTAAGTTACAGAATCTACTTTTTTTATAACCATTATTAAATGCACAGAAAGCATGCCCACCGTTTCGAATGCAGCAGCAGCGAGCACAGTATAAAGTTGATTGCGGTTGCCCCATATGAAGCGTTCATTTCGCCTGCGCTTCACTCTGTTTCTGTTTCGCCACGGACGTAAAACGCACCAGCTAGCTGCACCCAGCCTACTACTACTGCGGAAATGGGAATTTTGCTTAAATTAATTATGATAATGTGCAAACTCTTCATCATCACTCTGCTGCTGCGGTTCACTTCATAATGCCATTCATTGCTTTGTTGGTGGTGCAGAAAAAAAAGCTGATCAAAGCAAAACCTTTTTTTGTTGTTGTTGCTCGGTCTTCTATACACTACACTGTTGTAGTCGCAATTAGAGATGCTAGCTGTGCGTTTTAGATGCTAATTTGTTTGGACATGCGATGCTTGCTTTCTTCGATGTGCGCGCTGCATTCGCTCGAAAAGACAAGCTCACATTAACGAGAACGGTTTTGGAATTGAAAATTCCAGTGTACGGATAGTTGTCTACATTTTGCTTGCTAGCCAGTTGCCATGGTTTCTTTGATAAACAACAAACGGGGCCAATTACCGATTGGCCACCAGTGATTTCAACCTTGATTTCCTTCTTGAGATAGGAAATAAATGGGCGTCTTGCGTTGTGCAACGCTGTTCAATCTAATCATTGTATTGTTACTAAGTAGCTAGCAAAAAAATAGTCACGTAAGCTTTAACTGTTCATATTTTTTTGTTTATCTTTCTCATATGTTACTGCGCTAATACGCACAGCACTACAAGCCGACATTTGCCGGCAGCTTCTTCGTCTACACATCATTAATTCTTCCCCAACCTAATCGATCGCGTTTAATTTCCGTTCGAAGCCACGACGGAACGTCACGAATAGGATGAGCGCTGGGGAAACGCAGTGGAGGTTCCGGTCCATTGAATGGATGTGTTTTGGCAAGCTTTCGCGCTAGATATTCTTTAGAAACTTGCTTCGGGTCTCGGTATTTATCCATGTACAGGTTAAACGGCTTACGCAGCGGGAACCATTCCTGGTCACGCAAATAAGGCTCAGGGAAATCGTACTCAAACGTCGGATGTTTCATATCTAAAAAATTGAATGAAATATTAAAAATTATAACGCAAAACTGTTACTTGCTAAACTTACTCAAAACGTTGTGATAAAAATCTATCAAACTTTTGTCCCAATCGGATTGGAAAAAGGCTAACCCCGCAGGGGTTATATCATCCTGATATTTCCGATAGAAATCCAATGTTCTGAACGTCCTAGCAGCTAGATCCACATTTTTCTCATCAATTTTAAACTCACTCATGTCTAACCGCTTTTCCTGCTTATACAAAACGAATATATGCCGATGAAAACCCGTACCCTTGGGTGGAATCGGCTGCAGATAGGGAATAATCTTGTCCCCTTTCGACAGGTCTCCATTGGGAATGTTGGCCCTATAAAACAACGTATCTATTTAGCATCACCACAACAGTATTAACGCTTTCAGGCAGTCAACTTACACAAACCAGTGACAATATTCGGCTTCACCATCACTCAAATGACCATCCGGGTTGGTCAAAACAAGCGTCCACCAGGAATCGGTCTTAACACTCGCCCCGGTTGACTGGAAGTCAAAGTTCGGATCGAATACAACCTCCGGTTGCCGGGTAGCTTCCGACGGTTTCAACACATTCCCGTAGTAAACCGGACTCGCAGTGTCCCCATTCGGAAAGGAAACCTTCAATTCCACTCTAGGCAGAAAGTACGCCGCTCCGAACAGATGCTCAAACACTCCGTAATGTTCCGCCAGTCGTCTCACGTGAAACGGGCCACTAGTTTTGAGCCAATCATTTTTAACTTGTTTAAGATCGAGGGCCACTAAAAATTACAGAACTTTTTCAGTAAACTTTGATACGCATAAAACAAAACCATTTTTTTACTTACGGCTTTGAGTGCGGGATGCTTTCTCCAGCTCTGGGTTGGCACGTTGTGCCTTAAGGTGCGTCAATCGCTCCTTCAGCAAGTCCGATCGGGCAGGTTTCAAATGCGGAAATCCTATGTTAATTTTGCGGGCCACCTCCGGATCGACAGCCCGTTCCTCTAAAAAACAAAAAGCAAGCGAAATGAAGATTACGTATAGGGGACCGGGGCGGCCGGTCGGGGTCATACCTGCTAGCCGCTGTTCGAGAGTTTTTGCCACTCCGGGAGCCTTTCCGCGCAGCCGGTGTCCATGGCGAATGAAAAACTTAAGAGCGCCGCCGTTTACCCGTGCGGTATTTACAGCGGACAGCGATTGCACGATCATTGCCCTAATTTGCGAGTCTTTATGATTAACGTAATGAACAAAATTCGCGTGCTAAAATAAAAAATTGAAATCGCGTAATGTTTTTATTTGCACGGTTTGACAGTTCTCGCCATGATGTCGGTGCCTGTCATAGCGTTTTTCATCAGCAAGGTGTGTTGAAAAAATCATCGGAATCAAAGAAAATTTAAAAGCCAGTGTTGCCACCTTGCAATTTGGATTTTTAAATTTAAATTTCGTCAAAATATTGTCAATTGCAAGGAAAATTGTACCATCCAAAGTGCGATATCGCTCATAAAAGTGCTATTTTGCATTAAATCGTTTCGGTATCTTCGGCGCACTTTTTCGTTATCTTCCAAGCAATAAGTGCGCCGAAGATACCGAAACGATTAAATGTAAAATAGCACTTTTATGAGCGATATCGCACTTTGGATGGTACAATTTTCCTTGCAATTAACAATATATTAAGTTTGAAGCTTTCTTTGTTTGACCGGATTATCCACCATTAATAACAAGACCTGTTGTCCCTACAAGATAAACACTTCCTTAAAAGAGCAAATGCTCACTTGAAGTGAAATTAATTAAACGGCGTTAACGAGAAGGAAGCGTTTCCCAAGGAACAAAACGGCAGCACTTAAAAGAGCAGGTGTGGAATAAGAGTTGTGTGGTAGCATCCGGTGCTGAATAAGCGAATTTGCTGAAGTACGTGTTGTTTAAACGTCATATCCCACATTTTTCCTAGCTTCTAATCAACATCTACATGTTGTTATGTAAGTGTGGAATAAGAGTCGAACAGGCATTGTGCAAACGTATCAGCAGCACAGCTAAGACCAGGTGTGGAAAACCGGTCGCTTAAAAGCTACCGTATCAGCTAAGAGCAATTGTGGAGTAAAAGTGGAATAAGAGTGGAATAAGCATTGCGCAAACGTATCAGCAGTATTACAGAAAGCACGTGTGGAATAGTAGTGGAATAAGGATGGAATAAACGTGGCGCAAACGTATCAGCAGCATTGCTGAGAGCAAGTGCAGAATAAAAGTGGAATAAATGTTGCGCAAACGAATCAGCAGCATTGCTGAGAGCAAGTGTGGAATAGCGATGGAATAAAGGTCGAATGAAAGTTGCCCAAACGCATCAGCTGCATTGTTAAGAGAAATTGTGAAATATGTGTCGATTAATCGTCGTACAAACGTATAAGTAGCACCACCAAGAGCAGGTGTGGAATAAAAAGTGCTTCATGGCAGCCAATAACACCAACAACTTGAATGACACTTTATACTTTACACTTTATAATTTAGATAAATAAATTTATATTAGGTACACTTTATTTCTTTTTTTTTACAGATTAAGAATAGAAAAAATTTACACACACGAATCTTTGCTGGTCGTGGCAATCCTTTTATTTGTTGTTGTCTGGACGGTATGTATCTTCTCCCTCGGCGTGTCGTTATCCCTCGTCCAAGGCAACCAGCTCTGCTTGACGCTTTGCGAGTTACTCACAATAGATTTGCTCAGCGAGATGAATTGTGTCGGGCTAAAGCTGCCAGAATTGTTATGGTCGGGTGGCATAGTGGCGATACCACCACTGCTGGTAGCGCCGTAATCGCTTGACCAGCTCCCGTTGCCGGTGTGCGAAAACCCCACTTCTCGTGTCATCCACTGCTGCTTTGTTTTTTGGATGAAAAAAACTAAATCCGACCCGCTGACAAATATACGTACACAGACAGCGAGCCGCGACTTAAAGTAGCGATAAGCTCAGGAAGCAGTATTATCTGCGTAAACTAATGACGGGGTGACAAAAGTACTATTCCTCTGCGATACTAGCACGAACCACTTCTGCTGTTAACTAATCACTGCTGCTGCTAACTAATCACATCACTACTAACTAACTGAACAATCGCACACAATGTTCGCAGCTAGCCGAAAGTTCTTAATTTCCAGTTTCCAGTGAATTTCACTCACT
This sequence comes from Sabethes cyaneus, assembly GCF_943734655.1. NCBI lineage: Eukaryota > Metazoa > Arthropoda > Insecta > Diptera > Culicidae > Sabethes > Sabethes cyaneus. The sequence goes on from NC_071353.1 coordinate 172,865,781, forward strand.
AGCACCGCTCACCGTCGTCAATATTCAAGAGAAAAAAAAACCTTTGCGTTGTGAGTGTGTTATGTTGCTGGTCTTGCTGGTGGTACAAGCGAAATACTTTAGCACAAATAGTTTATTAAATGTTTAACATGTGCAGAATAAATACTTCTAAAGCAATGTTGTACAGCAGATGCCAAACACGATTTAAGAAACTACTCTTCAGCGCTTAAATGTATTTTAACCCATTTTTGTTCCACGCTTGACAAACTTGAACTGGTAAATCCACATCGGCCAAAAACTCGGCGCCTGTCATATGTCACATTACCTCAGATGTGTTCGTCGATGGCTTCCGACCGTCAGGATGTAAGTTCGAATCCGGATGAATGAAAAAAGTATAATGGCAGGCTTGATAAATTTTGAGTCAACCAACGATTTCCTTACTAAGTTTCTCATTAAATTATAAAAATACGAATACAAAAGTGAACATGAAAATAACGAAACCCACAAAATAAAATAAAAGTACTTCCTGCCTATTTTATTCTTTTTGCTTGTCTAAATGTTGAACTGCTGTGGAATAAACGTAGCTTCAGTACCATTAGCAGCAGTTTAATAAACATATCTATGCGTACTGAATAAACGTTTTACTATACGTTGCATAACAGTCATACAAACGCATCTTCCACGCCCATATTCAGCACTGTGCTGTTTAAATTCTCCAAAACCAACTGTATAAGCATTGAACAGAGGTGTTTAGATATACTTTAAAAGCAGCTATACAGCATGTGCTGAATAAAAGCTGTCGGTGAAACGTTTAATAAGCAAAAATTGTTCCTTGGGTTCAGGCGCAGCTGAAGGCAAGTACGACAGCAGCACGCCAGGGGATATCAAGATCAAGTCATCGGGGATATGAATGTCCAGGTTGGCAGGGAAGCAATGTATAGACCGGTGGTCGGGGCCCATAGCCTGGACACCGTCACGAATGATAACGGCCAGTGATCAGCATCAACTTTACAACTTCGCGAGGCTTGGTGATCAGAAGCGCTTTTTTTCCGCAGCAAAGGAGGTGGAAAGGAATCCTTGTGCGTACGAAATGATTGGTTTGACGAGGAATGCCAGCAAGCGATGAAGAGGAAAAAAGAGCTTGGAAAAACTATCTACAAAGTGACCAGATTTTTTTTGGATGATTGCGGGACATATAGATGGCTTATTTGCTAAATCAGTTCGGTAGTAAAGATGGGATCATTTTGAAATTGGGCACTTCATTTTGGCTCCCAGTGACCGTGGATGCTAGCTTTTGGTAGCGTTGTATTATTCGTAAACAGTTATGGCCGGTATATTTTTTTTTTTGCAGCTTTAAGGTAACATGGCTTCGAGATATTCATCATGTAGGAGAAGAAATAAAAGTAATTATGTGCGGTCACCTGCAGGATCGTCCGCAAGGCGCAGGCCAGCCGTTGGAATTGAACTCTTGATCGTCAACTGCGGTTGAGGGTCATTCAGAAAGTCAAGGCTGATCTCAGCATCACGGCTTGTGCTTTGGCGAAAAAACTGAATACTAACCGCTGTACTGTACGGTGAATCCGTCTCGGAATGGCTACAAGTGTTACCGAGCAAATGGGGATCCCAACAAAAGCCTCAAACAATAAACAAAGACTAGAATCCGGTCTCGTGGGCCGTGCGGCCAGCTGGTGCCGAAATGCGATGCATGGGTCTGACCTGATAATGAATAAGTTTCAAAGAAGGCCGATTTCAGTCAAAACACAGGGGTTCAATTCTTCATGCTCTGGTTCGCGGTAGGGTTTGTAGCAGTTTTGAGATTGGTTTTTGGAATCGGTTCGTAATAAAAGGTCATGACTTGGCACGGAATCTGTTTCATTGGCATCCGAGTGAAAACCAGTACTTTATGACGGATAAGAATTCGGAGATACACAGGGCTATGTGCCTTCAAGTCTTCATGCTACAATGGACAATGGACTTCAGTTCATCTCAAAAGAGCTGAGTGCATCAAATTATCCCCGGGTTCGTCCAGTATTGAAATATTGCGGGATAATGAAACGAAAGCTCAAGATGAAGAGAACAGTCACCAGCGACATTGGTCAGATAAGGAACTCGAGGTGCCGGCTGGGCGGGCCGTGACTGGGGAAGGTGTGCACCGGCTGATGAGCGGTGTCAGCAGTAGTTTTTTCATGCAATGCAACATCATTATTTCCTATGTTTCATCTTTAGAAACTTTTTCGATTAAAAAATTAATCAATGCGGGAAATTTTCCGAGACACTTAGTAATCCGGGACACGCCATCCAAATCCGGGACAGTCCCGCATAATCCGGGACGTCTGGTCAGCCTAATCTAAGCATTGCCATGAGGAAAAATTTGGCCAAGTATCGACGAGCACGGAATAAGTTAACCACGATCCTGAGGTGCAAAAAGCGCCAGAAGGAAGAAAGAGATCTTGAGGAGCTGAAACAACTATATTCCGGGCTAATGACCCGCACAAGTTTTACGAGAAGGTGAACCAAATTCACAAGGGCTACACACCTAAACCTAACATGGGTAGGGACGAGGAAGAGGATCTAATCGCAAACGAGCGCAAGATGGCCGACAGGTGAAGCACTTTTTCGATGAGCACCTCAACGGCGATAGCTGTGTCAAGGACTTAGGAATACTGGTCGACTCTAAGCTTGACTTCAACCAGCATTTCGCATTTATTGTCGACAAGCCCTGCAGGAACCTGGGATTTATCATGCGGATCACCAAAAACTTCTACGACATTTACTACCTCAAAGCTCTCTACTGCGCTCTTGTCCGGTCCAATCGTGAGTACTGCGCTCCAGTGTGGAGTTTTTATTACCAAAATGGAGTTGACTGAATCGAGTCAGTGCAGCGCAGATTCATACGTTTCGCACTTCGAAGATTGCCCTGGAACGACCCCTTTCAGCTGCTTTACTTTGAGCAACGCTGAAAACTCGCTGAAACGTATCAGTAGGGCCAAAAGGCCAGTTGATATTTTTATACAAATAAACAAAAATATAGCAACAGGAGACGCAACGGAAGTTAACCCCGTGGCAACTGAGTAATAATAGAGCCGCCGAAAAGGACCGACTCCCAGCAGAACTCTACAAAACTGGCTAAGAACCGCTAGTAACGGCACTTTACTGAAGGATTTCAAGGATTTGGTAGGAGGAGGAACTACCGGAGGGGTGCATGGAAGATGTAGTCTGTTGTTCTGGTCTGAAAAAAGGGCGATCGGTTAGCTGGTCAACACCGCTCACAAGGTACTCTCCCAGATGTGTCGTCTGTCCCCAATAGTAAGAGAATTCGTAGTGCAGTATCATGCGGGTTTCATGGGGGCCCGTGCTACTACAAACCAAATTTTTACTCTCGGACAAATACTCCAGGAATGTCGGGAGTACTCCTAGCCTTTGCAGACGACCTCGACATCATTACTAGAAACCGTGGGACGGCGGAGGCAATCTACGCTAGACTAAAAAGAACAGTGAATAGGAAGGAAGGAAGTAGGCTCTCGAGAAAGTAACGTTTGCCTCCCACGGACAGTGACTATTGACGGCGATGAACTGGAAGTGGTTGAACAGTTCGAATATTTCGGATCTCTGGTCACCGCCGACAAAAATACGAGTAAGCAGATCCAACGGCACATTCAAGCTGGAACTCGAACCTATACTTTTCCCTCCGCAAGACGCTTTGACCAAGCAGCATTTACCGCCGCACAAAGCTGACGATGTACAAAACGCTAATCAGACCGGTACAGGACAGAGTGTAGTAGAAAGGAATTCTTGATACGGCAAGAGCCACTCTCTCGGCTGGTAAAGTATAGTAAGTATAGGTGGTTAACCGAGGTTCGAGCTAAAAAGGACGTAATGGTCTAGAGCTCGAAGTTCAAGGGACTGGTAGAAATGTCTCTTAGTGCAGCGGGTCAGATCAAGGCCCTAAGGTGCGCAAAATAAAACGCCGCAGATTAATTACTGAATAAGACTGGTAGTTTATTGAAACCTTCTGATCGCGTCGGCGGGAAGAGAAGTAATGATGAAAAACTGAACATGTTTGAACAAGTTTGTCGACGAATCTCTCTGCTCTCTTTCTGTGCATAAGCGACACGGAGCACAGTGATGCCAGACTGGCTGAGGAAAGTAAAGCGCACCGTAGCCCTATCATGAAGCCACCCACATGCCTGTTCTGCACGGCATTGCCATTATGGCTAGATACCCCATTAGAACATACTTGGGCACCACTGAGCTAAACGGTTAAGATGGCCCGAAGCGAAGGTTAAGTTCGACCGGTTCTACTTGGAAAGATTCCAATCGTACAACTGGCGAAAGTTGGGAGACTTGGGTGGACTGGCCTTGTCGCAAGAATGCCGGACGACTATGTAGTGAAATCCGTTCTCTTCAAGAACCTCACCGATCCCAGGAATAGAGGGGCTCAACGTGCTGGATGGCTCCACCAGATTGAAACCGACTTGCGTGTGTCGAGACGCACAACGAATTGGTGACGAGTAGCCCAGGACCGAATACAATTGAGAGAATTTCTTGATACGGCAAGAGCCACCTCGGCTCTCTGCTGGTGAAGAAAGTATGTAGCTAGTTACTGCTAATGCTTTACTGAAATGTAGGCCTTTTTGGCGCACCAAGAGCTAGCGCCTTTGGCGGGGACCAGTCTGGCCAACCGCACGCTGCAGCGATGGACCAAACCATGCCTATAGGAACGTACAGCCAATAAAATGGCGTCACTCTGTATAGTGTTGGAACCAGACCATCTGTATCCCTATCTCACCGGAAGACCAAAGTGACAGCATTGTCCAGCATTCCATATTGCCGCAAGGAGGATGATTCCCGTGATTCCCTTTTCCCTGTCAACATACAACCGAGGTCTTTCCGAGTAGTGATTACTGGATATTCCCTCCGGTTGCTCGCACGTCGCGCTTCAGTTGGAGCGAGGTACCAAATAAAGATAGTTTACTGGCCAAGAGTCTATAAGGATTTATTACCGCAGGTCCGCAAAGCACCAGCCTAGCGCATTATCCTCAATCAAAACGGCAAATACGAATATCGAATTTAAGTTCAAACACCATGCAATAAAATTGCCAAAATAAAGTGAGGTTATTTTGTCACGGAATTGGTTTGTACTCGGAAATAACAAGAAATAAGCCTAATTTAGTGTTAAATGCTTGAAATAAAAAAGAGAACATCTCTCGTATATTCTAAGAAATTTATTGCTCTTGGAATGACATCACAAACTTGCTCTATCTAGTTTTATGTTGTAAATACAAATCATTTTTGCTTGCCTGCTAATAAAAACAAGATAGTTAATCTCAACAATAATGGTAAAAATATATCTTTATTGCTTCGTTTGCAAATTCATGCATTTCCTACTACATAAACACTCGACATACAGTTAACGAAACTAAGATGATGAAACTAAAATTATAGATGGATGTGTGGGGAATCAACAATAAGCACAAACATTTCGGTAAAAGGTGCCATAATACTGCCGAACCAATATAAAACTATAAAAAAAAATCGACATCCTGCTTTAGTTTTTTTTTGTTATTCTAGCTGTACAATAGAAAATTTCGCATTGAAAACACTATCCTAAATTGCTATCCTTATCGCAGCGCTGTTGTAATCGGTAAAAATGGAAGTACACGTTGTTTTGTTATCAGGCATTTCAAGAGTTTTAACTGGTTCTAAAAGCTACTGTACTTTTTTACAGAAAAAAAAAATTCGTTACGTTTTCGCTTAATCTTTTTCTAAAAACACGTTACATAACCTAGAAGGAATGTGGGAATTGGCTATCTAAGCTATTTGTAAACCAACGTTTTAAAAGGGGAAACATACTACTTGATAGTTGAATGATCGCAAACAGTAGTGGCTTAAGTCATCGGTTTTTTTTTCAGTTATTTTCTGTTGTTCGTATACTGTGAGGTTCCTCTGTTTCGTTGACTCACTATTGTTTACGACCGTCCGGTTTGTTCGAAACTCAAATATTCTAACATAAGTACCTACTCCTTCGTCTGGTCAAACTCTAATAAGGTTGTTGTTGGTTTCTTGTCTTATTAAAATAAAAGTAAAAACATCGATTATTGAGCAGATTCGATTTACAGCTTCTTCGAGCTGCTGATGTCTATGCTGAGATCCTGCAGGGAACCTTTAAAAGCAGGCAAGAGGGGCTTCTTTTCTTCTTTGGTCTTTTTATGCTTTGCTCGGCTGTGTTTTGTGTCTCTACAATACAAAAAAAACACAAATCAGTTTAGTTTATTGAGTGTCCAGCACTGCTTTAAATGCTCACCTATTGGTTACGCCATCCTCGTCGTCCATCATTTTCAGAATAATGATCTGATCGTTCGAATCGATCGGCGCGATCGATATATCTCTTACCGCTCTGAACTTGCCGCAATTGTTCAGATGTTCGTTCTCCAGACGGAAAAAGTTCCACACAAAGCGTCGAAATACCTCCAACGGTGCCAGAACGGAGGTCATCAGGTCTCCGGAAACTATATTGTTTTCGGTAAGAGCGAACGCGACACCCCACGCGAACCGTAACACCAAATCCTCGACAATCGCGAAGTAGTAGAAGAACTAAAAATTAAATTAGAACAACTCTACACAGTTGATTTGAACTAGAACTTACAGGAGTCGAATAGACAATTTCCTCTCGAAGAAAAGTGTTTTCACCAGCATTTTTATCGAACAAACCCCAATCCATTTTGATGTCCCACGTGTACGCGTAGCAGGAAGATATAACCGAACTTAACATCCACAGCCACAAGTACGGATTATCGTAGGCGTCTTCGTATTTTGCTAAAATAAAACAGTGTTATGTAATAACAACCTGAAACAAGAAAGCCTCAAGCAAACCTACAAGCATTTAAACTTCTGAGAGTGGCAAAAATAACCACACAAAACGTGGTCGAATATTTTCCCGCATTTACCAAATGCGGAAAGGCCTCCTTCGAGTCCCGGTAACGTCTAAGGCACTGTGCGAATCGGAACCATGCCGGCAAGCAGTTCACAATTGGCCGTATTATGAAACTTTCCTCCATGCACTGGCGAGTGTCTAAATATAAAAAAACAGATCAGCCCAAAATTACTTTAGAAAAAGTAAGGATTTTCTTACTTCCCGCCTCCAGCCAGTTTCCGTTGGTCACATAGAAACAGCTGAGGAACTGAAAATCCAACAGCGCCGTCACCAGACTGTTCAGCTGATCGGCAAGCCAAAAATCGGCGAAGCCGACGTGGAAAAACGGAGCCGCGATCATGCGACCGATGATCTTCAACAGCCAAAAGCGAGCCTCGTATCGAAACACCCTGAACGGATTGATCAGAAATGCGATCATCACGATCGTCAGAGCCAGCGGATTAACGTACGGCGGTATGCTTAAGCTGGCACTGTACAGGAAGCTGTTCGTCGATGTGGAATGAATAAAAAATCAACTCGTTTTACATTCTCGATTGCTCGATCAATATTCAACATACGCACCTCAGTAAACTCAAAGTCCACACAACGCCTAAAACGGCTGCCAGCTCCATCAGATGCTGCTCGGAAAGATGATTTCTAGGATCCAATTCGAAGATCAGCACATGATTCACACCGGACGATCGCCACCCGTAGATATTGACCCCCATCAGGAACACGAACTCGATCAACAGTAACGGTCCTCGGTACAAACGGAAGGCAATCTTTAGGTTCTCCCCAGAACTCTCGTGAAATATGGCCGACAGTATCACAGCTATGAACAGGACAACGAAACTCCCACTAAACAGACCTACTTTGAACGTGGTCCATGGGCTCTGTTGTTCCCCCAAAGGGGGAACCCGCAGACGTTTCATAGCCTTCTGACGATCGCCCCCTTCCAGTTGCGTCGTAACCGTGGTCTCCGTGTCGTTGATCAACTTATCAATGTCCTTATTGGTGAAAAAGTGACTTGTCTCAACTTGCTCCTTCTGCCAGCGGTGGCCATTGTCCGAACGCAGCAGTTTATCGTGTTTTTTGAGGATTTTCCGAAAGCCGGTGTGATTAAGGTTCTGATAGTTTTGCAGCAGAATCAAACTGAGATAGAACTCGCTAAAGGCAAGCTTCAATTCTTGCGCTTTCCGATACGGAAGATTAATGCGCTTCAGTGTGTGCCCCTTGGATTTGCTTTTCTGCTGACTCTCGAGCATGGTCTTCAGTTGGGCCGACAGGGCAGCATACTTTCGCGTAGCTTCCGCAAGCTTCTCCGAGTAGAAGGTGTTGATCTTTTTCAGTTCCTCGTCGCAGTAGTGGTAGAAATTTTCGTCGAAATTGGCAAAGTGACGCTTGATGATGTCCTCCTCGACGCTGTCCACCGCGGGGGCTTCCTCGACGGTGGTGTACAGCATTGCTTTCATTTCCTGGCGTGTTTTCGGTTTCCGGGCGGGAAAGGAAAAAAAAACAAACATTCGGTTGCAAATTAGTTTCAGTAAGTGTGAAATGTGTGCTGAAATTAGTTTAGGTGAGCTCTGAGTTTTATAGGATCTTAGCTAAGACATCCATTCTTTCGTCGAAAATCTGGATACCCTAAGGGAAGTAGGGGGTGAAGGTCGTCAGACATAACGGTGCCAATCGCGAAAAGCGAATGAAGCAGAATTAGAAATGCTTGTTGCTGTTAGGGATTCCCAGCTGGAATATGTGCAGAATCGAGCCACTCCAAAAGCGGGATGGGATTCCCCGTGTTTTAGCGCAAGAGTATCACCGGTCGAATGTACCTAAAGAGGCAAATGTCGCTTCGCTTTGAGTACGGTAATCTTTTCCTCAAAACATTATCGTTTGGTATGCAATAACGTGAAGCGAGAGAAGTCAAGAATGATCTGATTTGTCATCGTTGTGACAACGCTGGAGACGGTACCTAAATAAAATTTAAATAAAACTCAAGAAAATTAAACAGGGAGGAAGAGGTATCAAACTGGTTCCTCTCGATACCAATGTATTAGCTTTCGTCGGATCAAAGAAGCCTCTAAAGAAAAGGAAGATGTGATCAGTAAAACTTGCCGCTACCTAGCCTTCACCTCGACATCATTTCTAGAAATCTTGGGATGGCGGAGACAGTCTACGCTAGACTAAAATGTAGGCTAGTGTTGGGTCAACTGGCAACCCTAAACAGATTCGCCACCAGGGCTCTCCAGCGACAGTTCCGCCTGTCACTCGGTTGATGTCACTGTGACAGCGGTAGAAGTGATCATTATTATTCCATTCGACACTGTTAACGTGAGAACACGTTTTTATCTAAGTAATTATGTTTTATTTGTAACCGTCAAGTACATGAGTTTTACTCAATATTTATCACCTCGTCCACGGTTACAAAAGTGGCGACGATTTCGCGAGTTTTCGAATGTTTTTCGTGCGATTAACGCGATCTGAATAACCACACCGTACGCACAATGGAACCTAACCTGCATCAGCAGCAAAATGGTCACCACCGACCACCGGACACAGCAGCAGCAGCAGATTCCTCCTGGAGTGCAACAGCAACAGCCTATGCAAATGAGCCCTCCACATCAGGCTCGCACGGATGTCATCATCATGCAAAATTTGCAACAACTCCAACAGCAGCAGGCCGTCACCAACCAGCTCCTCCAGCAGCATCGTGAATCTGCACAACAACAGCAAGGATTCCTGCAGCGGCAAGAACACGTGTTCCGGAATGCCATGTCAGCAATTCAAGTTACTGTTCCCCCCAATCCGGAAGTGATTTTGGACTCGTTGGCTGGGAATATCAGAGCTCCAGTACGACCCGGAAAATCAAATCACATTCGTTGCGTGGTATACCAGATACGAAGATATTTTTGCGAAAGATGCTGAAAGGATCGACGACGAAGCAAAAGTGAGGTTACTTCTTCGGCTTTTGGGCACAAACGGGCACTACAGGTATGTCAGTTATATTTTACCCAGTGCTCCGAAGGATTTTACCTTCCAAGATACGGTGTCGAAGTTGAAGGGACTTTTCGGCACGAAGGAGTCCACCGTCAAGAAACGTTACAGCACCCTCACCGTCAGCAAGGCAGCGACAGAGGATTATGTTTCTTTTGCCTGCCGTGTCAATAAAATGTGCGTGGAGTTTGAACTATCCAAGCTCTCAGAACAACATTTTAAATGTTTAATGTTCGTCTGCGGTATGAAATCAAAGTTCGATGCGGAGGAACGCACCAGGTTTCTTACAAAAATAGAAGACAACAACGACGTCACCCTTGAAGCTCTGATGGAGGAATGCCAGAAAATGATCAACTTAAAAAGCGACACAGCGATGATCGACGAGCCCGTCGGTCAGGTTCAAGCTACCAAAGGAAATCCGCAGCACCGTAAGCCGTTTAGGAAGCGGCTCAAAGAATCACCGAAGCCATCTACACCAGAGGGAGAAAGGAAAACTGCAGCTACTCCTTGCTGGAACTGTGGTGCGATGCACTTTTCAAAGTATTGCAGTTTCAAGAGACACAGGTGTGCCAACTACAACCAGTTTGGTCACAAGGAAGGATATTGTTCGAGTGCAAAGCGATCCAGTAAGCCATCAAAACAACCACGTCGTTTCTCTACCAAGACCGTCACTGCATCGGTCAGCAGCCTCGATACGTACAAGTCAAACTCAATGGCACCCCAGTACGTTTGCAGCTTGGCACAGCATCCGATATAACCATCGTGTCCGACCGAGTCGTGTGGAAAAGAATCGGTCAGCCAGCAAGTGTACCAGCGAGCCAAATGGCCAAGTCAGCGTCGGGAGATCAGTTGCATTTACAGTGCGAGTTTGTCACCGATGTCGATATCAACGATACGACGCTCAGCGGTCGAATTTTCGTTTCAAGGCATCCAATAAATCTCCTTGGTATCGATCTCATCGACAAGTTTCAGCTTTGGTCATTGCCGATGAATAAATTTTGTAATTTCGTCGGTGGTACTAGCGTCAATGTTGCTTTCCTGCAGAAGGCGTACCCGAAGCTATTCAGCAGCACACTAGGGCTCTGCTCCAAATCCAAAATTCATTTTTCGCTGATAGAAGCTTGTTCGCCTGTTTTCCGCCCGAAACGGCCTGTCTCGTATGCTATGTTGCCAACGGTAGAGGAAGAGCTCAATCGTCTGGAACGTCTACAGATCATTTCGCCTCTGGAGTATTCCGAGTGGGCAGCTCCAATCGTCGTAGTGCAGAAGGCCAACGGGAACGTCCGCATTTGTGGCGACTATTCGACTGGGTTAAACGATCGTCTTCAATCACACCAGTATCCTCTTCCATTACCACAAGACATTATCTCGAAATTGTCTAATTGCACTGTATTTAGTCAGATTGACTTATCGGATGCTTTCCTTCAGATGGAAGTGGATGAAAGCTGCCACCACCTACTCACCATTAACACTCATCGTGGCCTGTATCAGTACAACAGGCTACCCCCTGGAGTTAAAACTGCGCCAGGCGCTTTCCAGCAGTTGATGGATACAATGTTGGCAGGTCTTCCATGTACCGCAGGCTATATCGACGACGTCATCGTGGGTGGCAAAAACGCTGCCGAACATAAGCGCAATCTTTGAGCAGTGCTACAGCGAATCGAAGAGTTCGGATTCACAATAAGTTCGGAAAAATGCTCTTTCGGTCAACAGAAAATCCGGTATTTGTGTCATCTATTAGATCGTCATGACCTCAGGCCAGATCTAGCAGATTAACGCAAACGAGGACATGCAACCACCGAAAGACACCACGGGAGTTCGCTCATTCCTAGGAGCCATCAATTACTACGGAAAATTCGTTCCGAATATGCGATCTTTCAGGTTCCCGCTAGACCAGCTCCTCAAAAACACATCTACGTTCGTAGGGACACGGGAAAGTCAACAGGCGTTTGACAAATTCAAACAGATTCTGTCATCCGAGCTGCTTCTAGCACACTATGATCCCAAGCAAGAGATCATTGTTGCGGCAGATGCGTCATCCATCGGCATCGGGGCAACAATCAGCCACCCTGATCAGTACCCTGATGGCCACGTGATGGTGATTCAGCATGCTTTTTGGGCACTCACACCGGTGGAGCAACACTATTCTCAAATCGATCGGGAAGGACTGGCAATAATCTATGCAGACGGTTCCGGCTTCAAACCGACCATACGCCACTGCTGAGAATTTTCGGGTCCAAAAAGGGGATTCCGATCTATACTGCAAATCGCCTCCAGCGGTGGGCTTTATCACTCCTCTCCTACGACTTCTCGATTGAGCACGTCTCGACCAATAAATTCGGTAATGCTGACGTGTTGTCGCGGCTCATCGATCAGCACACCAAACCAGATGAAGATATCATCGTTGCCTGTACCACCTTAGAGGAAGAGTTTAGGTCAGTATCTGTAGATAGTACTAATCAACTGCCCCCTCAGTATCAGTATGATTGAAAAAGCGACGGCATCTGACCCGTTGCTTCGGAAAGTTCACCGTTTTATTCGTGATGGCTGGCCCAAATCTAAATCCGAAGTCAGCGATCCGGAGATGCTTCGGTTCTTCAACCGTCAGGATGCCCTGTCGGTAGTTCAAGGCAGTGTGATGTTCGGCGACAGACTGGTAATACCGACCACTTTCCGCAGGCGGTGTCTCAACCAGCTACACAAGGGCCACCCTGGCATACAGCGAATGAAGGCCATTGCCGCTTCAGCACGGTCTCCACCGAAGGCAGAACCGGAGAAATGGTGTCCCACAACGGCTCCTTGGCAGCGAGTTCATGCCGATTTTGCGGGCCCCTTGGACGGAGAATATTACCTTCTCATCATCGATGCGCACACCAGGTGGCCGGAAATTTTCCCCCACTCGTCAGATAACTTCAAAGGCTACAATCAACCTCATGCGCACGCTGTTCGCCAATAAGGGGATGCCGGAGCTTCTCGTGATAGACAACGGTAGGCAATTCAAAAGTGCGGAATTCAACGAGTTCTGCTGCAAAAACGGCATTCGTCATATGACAACGGCTCCTTTTCATCCACAATCGAACGGTCAAGCCGAACGATTTGTGGACACCTTCAAAAGGGCAGTTAAGAAAATTCAGGAGGGAGAAGGTTCGGTCAAGCTTGCGCTGGACATTTTCCTTCTGACTTATCGTTCCACACCAGATCCCAACGTTCCAGGTGGGAAGTCACCAGCAGAGGCGATGTACAATCGACCGCTAAGAACATCGTTAGATCTTCTACGACCACCGTCAATTCCTGAACCGCAACTGAACCGCCAGGGTTCTTTCAAAGCACGGTCGTTCAATCCAAAGGATCCCGTATATGCTAAAATTTATGCCAACAATTAATAAGTGGTCGTGGCTCCCTGGAACGGTAGTAGAGAGGATTGGCACAGTGATGTACAACATCTGGATGGACAATGGGAAGCTGGTCAGATCTCATCTCAATCAGCTCAGACAACGAGATGCTCCTAGAACAACAACGAAGGCGCAGGCGAAACAACGTCTTCTACTCAGCATCTTGCTCGACGAGTGGAAACTATCTATGCCAGCATTAGCAACACCCCAGGCAACCCGATTATCAGAAACGGAAGTCGTGGAGCAATCACGGTCCACGATAGTTTCAGCATCACCCACTACACCTGCGAGTGGCCTTTCAACATCAGCGTCTTCACCTTCGACGGCCTTCTGCGGCTGATAGTTCACCGGCAGTACAACCACCTCGGCGCTCCACCTTTCTCGATTCACGACCGCATAATCCAAAAATTAGAATCGTCTGAGCCCTTTAGGATCCTACTACATGTCTACTACAGTTGGTATATTTAATTTGAGTAATTTTTTACCCGAGCAGTTTTGCACAATTCATGATAGTTTAGAGTAACAAAGTTGTTACCACTTTTACAACTTTTATCATTTTGATATCGACTTCTACTGGTCAAGTTATTTTGTACTTTCTTATGAGGGAGTAAATGTAATTTTTTTGTGAAGAACGAACATTGGAAGAACTGGGAAAAATGATATGCAAACTGTGAAAAATAATTGACTGCCCAGGTGGGATTTGAACGGTCGGTTTAAAAGCTGAAAGTAGAAAGTTCAATACGAAGTTGTTTCTTTTTTAGGAAATTCAGTGCTTATATTAACCTGAGAATATTAACCATTCATTAGCGACGTCGCTAATCGTGCTCTAATGGCCCAACGAATTAACGATCGTAGCAAACATAGACTTTTTCCGCTTTCAATTTGTCAAAAATATTTCGAAAGTAATTAGTGTTTATTTACAGCTATTTTTCATTCTAGTAAGAATATTAACATTGATTTTTCAAAAAAGTGTGCAGGGAATTAAACCATAGCAAATTCACGTGATTTCAAGTGTACCGCATTCAGTTAAACCATCCGTCGAGTAGTGATTCCGTTCCGTGTCAAGAGCCGCGCTTTACAACCTACAGATTCTTCAATAAATCTTATGATTATTGTCCAGCCGATACGACTATCTTTTATCTTATGGATAGTCAGTATGATTAGGCACAAAGTTAAGCGCTGATAAAAGGTAACAAATAAAATCATGCAAGCACGCAGTGATTGCTATTAGGTACTTGTTGCAATTGATTATTGAAATATGGATCAAACCTAAGAGCTCAAACTAAGTAATAATTAAACAGTTGTAATACTCACCTCGTAATTGATGTACTGTTTGCGCCATTCCGGTGTGATATGCGCGGAGAGATGCTCCGCGAACTTCATCTTGGTAAGGTAGGGCACCACCACCAATCAAACACTTTAGTTTTTACTCTAGCCACTGTATGTACATCGGTACTGTATGCACTTAGTTTACGTTCAGTACTTTAAAATGTCCTACAAATGACGCTAGGTTAATTCCGCAAGACATTACAGATCATTAGATAAGAAGCTTGATTCATAAACGTGAGCTCTAAAGTAATCCCGATTGTGATAAAGGTACCGATTTGATGCGATCCCAAGAAACGGTTTTATGATTCAAAAAATATTGGCGTAATTAAAAAGCTGTAGATTGCACTTTTTTTTTGGGCGATACTATATTGACTATTGAGGCACTATTCTGTACGTATCTCAGGTCAAGAGCCTTATAGATTACATCAATCAGCCGTATCTTGATTTACAAAATAATGACACCACTGGCAAAAACCAAAAACAAAAAGACATAAACTGCACTTTCACACCATCTTCTGATTCTTAATGGAATATAAATTGCTCAAAACGTAGCGCCGTGTGCTGATCAGACAATCGCACTGGTCAAACACCACTTGACTCATTATAGAAGCGAACATGCGCCGCCCTTGTAGATTTTCTGAGTTCGACTGAAAAAGGCAGCTACCACTACTTCTTCGGTTCGCGTTATCAGCTGGACGACGATGGTGGCGAGCACAGATCAACAGACTGAACAGAGATCAAATCACGTTTTGCGAATGCTCACTTTCAAGAACCTATATATATGATCGTGTACGCGCAAGTCGTTGCCCACCCAGCATGCACGTCATTCTGCAGCCAAACCTGTTTACTGTTTGGCTAACGATACGTAACAAACAACTTCCGTTCTTTTGAAACCAGTTTTTAAGAATGATAATCCAAAATCAGAAAAAAAGATCAGATATATAGTTTATTGCCGGAAAATAACCTTAGCACAGTTTAAAAAAAGAACTTATCAGTATCCACTGAATGAGAGAATTTAAACCGTCCATCTCTATAAGCGAGACATGCAATATCTAATTGTCTTGATGGCGCAACCATCAGACTGATAGCGCAAACAATCGCTTGTTCAATCGGACGGCACATTCCGTCACATCTGAACAATTAGAATCGACCATCGCTATACATCTTGCTGCTGTTGCTGCTGCGACGGTAAAACTCTATTGGAAGATATGGGCTATATGAGAGATATTTATAGAAAAATAATTGAAATTTCTATCTTCCGTGCTTCACGTGTTTCTGTTTGGTAAAATTGCTGCCTCGTTCTCAGTTGGCAGTAATCTATCAGAAGATAATCCACTAAATCCACTTTGCCAAAGTTGTTCTATTTGTGTGTAAATACATTTTTGCATCTCATTAGCTGGACCAAGTCGATTAGTTACTATCTGTTGCTGTGCGAGCACCAATTGCCCCTTGCCGTGTCGTGCTGCATATCGTGGCACCATTATCTTATTGTTTCGAGAGTGAGAGCTGCTCTAGTTCCTATGCAACAAGATCCGCTTCTCAATTACTTCTTGAATTAAGCACAGAAACAAAGAAATTTCTGATCCAGGTTCGATGAGAAACTTAATATTAAACTAACATAAATTTCGCAGAAATAATTACACTACGGGGACTAAAAATACCACTATGAACTAAACGAAACCAGGATTAACAAAAACAAAACAAATCCACTGAGAAATTATTTCGAGTTTATAGAAACGGAGGAAGTAAATAGTGATATCTCCAAGTAATGACGATCTAAACACAGCTAGACAAACCAAAGAACTGCAGGCAGGAGTGCAGGCAAGGCACGAACTGAGAATTGACAGACTGCGATGATCAACAACCGCGGCGCTTGTCTTGTCATTGTCAGTGTTGTCAGAACGGACAATTTCAATGTCGATTGTACAATTTATCGAAGTCGTTGTCGGAGTATTTTTTATTGCGCTAATTCAGAGATGCCAGCTGCCAGGTATGGCACAATCACCTTGATGGTTCAATTTTTGATTCATTTCACTGTGACATCGGTAACATCTCAGCCAAGCAGAATTTGGAAAAATTATGTACGAAGCATTTGTAGAACTAGTTATTAAGTACAACATTGTTGACTGAACATTTTCTCTATGCTTCGTATTTACGGGACTACGATACTGCTACCCCGTTGGTGGTCAGCAGGTGAACGTTCATTCAATTACTTACTTACCTATGTGTCCATGTCCGCCGGTCCGGCAGAACAAAGGGATGAAATCAGAGATCTCCACTGCTGACGGTTACCTGTCGCCAGGACAGGTTCTCGTCTACAGCACGGATGTCGTTGGCTAAGCTCCGTCGCCATGAGCCTCTGGGTCTGCCTCTTCTACGCTGTCTTTGTGGATTCCAGTCGAGTGCTTCTCTGCAAACCTCGTTCGCTCCTTTCCTCAAGGTGTGTCCGATCCACTTCCACCTACGGTCACGAATTTCTGTGGCAATCGGCCGTTGATGACACCGACGATAGAGTTCCTCATTGGATATCCAGTTATCAGGCCACCAGGTGGAGAATGATGTATTGCAGGCACCGGTTAATGAATACCTGCAGTTTTTGCGTTGTCTCCGCTGAGACGCACGTTTCAATTAAAGATTCGGGTTTTCGTACGTAGAGGGATCTGGTTTGAGCGCCAAATGTTTCGCAGACCAAGATATTGAAAGGCGTCTACCTGCTCAACTTGTCCCGCTACTGTGAAGTTGGTGGAATTGTCAGTGTTCACTACCATAGACTTAGTTTTCGCTACATTGACTGTGAGACCTGCTGCCTGGGAGCGCTCGTAGTGGTCATCTAACTTGCTCTGCATATCGTTTCGGCGTTGTGCGATGAGATGGATTAGAACTCCTCTACGCCTAAGCCTAGCCCCAGATGTTTTCGTGATTGAGTCGGTCGAATGCCTTTTCGAAGTCAACGAACACCAGCAGAAGAGAGTCCTGGAATTCGTTGATCTGCTTCAATATAATGCGGAGCGTTGTGATATGGTCTACACATGCTCGGCCAGCACGGAATACAGCTTGCTGCCGCCGGAGAGTAGCGTCGATCTTCTTCTGGATTCTGGAGACCTTACAGAGTACTTTGAGAGTAATACAGAGCAACGTGATGCCACGCCAGTTACCGCATTCAGTTAGGTCTCCTTTCTTAGGGACTTTGACCAATATGCCTGCATCCAGTCCACCGGAAAAGTTGCGGTTTCCCAAATATTGCTGAAAAGCTGATGCATCATTTGGGCTGACAAAGATGGGTCAGCTTTGAGCATTTCGGCTGATATACGATCTATCCCTGGCACTCTATTGGATTTCATACTCTTGATGGCTGCTACAATTTCATCCAGCGATGGTACCTCCGAGTTCAAGCGATTGATTCGACGAACTGTAGGCGTCATACGCCGCTGGTTTTGTTTTCTGACATTTGAAACTCGGAAGAGTTGTTCAAAATGTTCAGACCATCGCTTAAGCTGTTCTGTACGGTCAGTTAGTAGCTGACCAGCTCTGTCCTTTAGCGGCATCTTTGTATTCATCTTGGCACCACTAATGCGGCGAGAAATATCGTACAACAAACGGATATCACCATTGGCGGCGGCGGTTTCTCCTTGTTTGGCTAGGGAGTTAGTCCAGGCTCTCTTGTCCCGTCTACAAGCACGTTTAACAGCCCTCTCCAGTTCGGCGTATCGCTGACGGGCAGCTGTCTTAGCCGATCTGGTCCGCGCTCGCTCAATACCGGCTTTCGCCTTTCTCCGCTCGTCGAGCTTCCTCCAAGTTTCATCCGAAATCCATTCCCTCCGCCCGCTGCGCGTTTTGCCGAGGGTTTCATCACTGGTCATGATGAAGGCGTTCTTGCTGCCGGTCCATTGCTCTTCGACGGTTCCACCAGGTGGCAACTCCGAGGCTCGAGATCCAAGTTGTTCGACAGAGGCCCTTTTCACCTCAGGATTCTCCAATCGGCGGACGTCGTAGCAGCATCCAACTTTTTTCTCCCGTCGTGGGGTACGTGGGCGCACAGACGTATCTCAGCGATAACAAGATGATGGTCGGATGCAATATCAGCGATGCGTTTGCTGCGTACATCATTCAATTACCAGCTGGATAAAAGCCATATAACGAAACAAAAAAATGGCCGTTCATTGAGCTTTTCATGATGGCTGACTGTCAGTTCATGTCAGTAGAGCGTCAAAATAGCTCTGTTCAAACCTCTATTAAGCGTTTCCTCGCAGATCTATATAAGTCTGCCACCGTCTGAAACGTCCGTGATCACTGGCTTGCAGGACTAATCCGCCAGCAACGAAACACTGATTTTATACTAAACGGTGAGGTGCAGAAATTTGTCCATGCCTGTGATGTGCAATGAACAATGACAGTGCTGGCAACCTGCTTACTAACAAAACGACGGTAGCAGCCAGGTGTAAGAAACACTTCCAAGCGCTGTTGAATAAAAATCAGCTCTTTCGGGAGTATAACAACCACCCTCCGGACTCATCATCTGTATGTAGATTTCCAGGCGGCGTACGATTCAGTAAAACGAAACGAGCTGTATCAGATAAAGCTAGAACATGGTTTTTCGAGAAAACTGATTACGCTGATTGAAGCGACGCTAGCAAAATTATGCGACGGAATAGCGGGTGATGTTGGATGGACTAACAGCAAGGAGATGCACGCTTACATGTTATTTAACCATTGATTGCCTTGGAACTATCACCACGTTATCTCACATGCTTCTTAGTTTTGCGGGGGCGAGAGTGAGAGTATAATTACGTGGAGTCAGAAGTGAATGTAAGGAAGAGAGAGAGAGAGAGAGAGACAGAGAGAGAGAGAGTGAATTGGGGAGCTAAAAAAAGAAAAAACATGTAAGAAAAACTCGTCAGAGGTTGATTGAAAAAAGATAATAAAAACGGCAGTCTTGTGATTGACCTGATAGAAGCCACAACGAAGTTGAAAGTGTTAACCTTTTGTTACTCGGGCCAACTTCGATTTATAGGCATGCTAAAACCTAACCGAATTCAGTCGAATACTAATGGCACTTGGTGAAAAACTTATGAAACTTTTTCCAGCGTTTGAAAGATCATGGTCTACGGATCAACTTTGCTGAAAACAGTAATTTTCTTTATTGCTGGAGCCCGAGATATATCGAGATAAAGTTAACGGTTCACAGGCGTTGTACAAAATACAACAGCGCGAGTAACGGAGGGTTAAGGGCCAAACAGAATGCTGCGTCAAGGCATCAATCAGCGACAATTTGACAGACAAACCATGGGAAAACTGCCAGTATAACGCTGACGGACGCGTTGACACAGCATTCGGTTTAACCCTTTACTCATTTCATCCGAAATTCTTTCTTCGAGACACGACAGTCGATATAATCGAAATCAACCGTAGACCTGTAGTGAAAGAGGTCTTATTTAGGTCTTTCAAATGGGAAGCAGCGAGATTGGGACTTACCATTAACACCGCCAAAACGAAGTACATGGTTGCTGGCAGGGAACGTGGGAGTCCAACTGGTGTTAGTGCCGAGCTGCGAATCGGGGTTTCTGCGGATTATGTAGCCAGCTGAAATCCCGTAGTATGCAAATTCATCTACAAAACTCGCAATTCACAGAACGCTAATCCTCCCGCCGGTCCTTTACGGACATGAATCATGGACGCTGAAGGGAGCTGATCGACGCCGGTGTTTGGGGCTTTTGAGCGTAAAATTTAGCGATCAATACTTGGTGGCAAAATGGAAAATGTAGTGTGACGCAGACACCATGAATCCAGAACTGCTGATATAGTGAAAGCAGTACAATGTGGCAGGCTGCGGTGCAATTCTTTCAAGTTTGATATTTCATGCAGGTCAAAATTGACAGTGGTTTTTGACATTTAGATTTTTCTTCACAGAAAAATGCGACGTGCCAACTTTGGCCCTTTCGAATTGCTGGTCTTGATTTGATAATGTTGTCGACTTTTTGGTCGACTTTAGTAATAAAGAATCGAAGATCAAAAATCTGGCATCTCTGCCCGTTGCTGCCTGCTGCCAGGGTTGCCACATGCACAGATTATTCTGTGTTTAACAGATATTTGAACGAAATCGCCTGTACAGAATATGTATGCATAGAATACAGATTTTCGCCAAATTACACAGATTAAACAGATTTTTGAACTTTTACATGAGAGTGAAAGAGACGGAAATAGTCAGCAAAATGGCTCTCTATCTCTTTCACTCTCATTGTTTTGCATTGGACAGATTTTTGCACAGATATTTTTCCTCGCCGTACAGATTGTCAGATTTTTCCAACAAAAAACACAGAATTATATGTGGCATCCCTGCCTGCTGCTGCTGTTACGAATTTACTTGGAGGTTTGAGTGTACGAAACCCACACATCTTTGCGCATTTCACTATCCGCCGTGATTGCTCTTGCCTTGCACTACCATTCTACCAAAAGAAAATTTACTCGCTGAGTTGAGTTGGGTTGAGTACTTGTCTGTAGTGAAGTAAGTGACGGAATTTTTTCTTCCAAAGAATTGGTTTAGTGCCGAATTTGTTCATATTTTGCAAATTAAATTGTGTTGTAGCTGCTGTTTAATGATAATCTCCGTTTGTGGTGTACGCGAATTTCGTGATTTCAGAATAAACTGCGAATTAATTTTTTAGTACTTCTCGCCTGCACTGTCAGTCAGTGGAGGGGATTGCCCTCACAAATGAAGTAAAAGAAAGAAGAAAAAAAGCATTGACATTAGTTTTTCATGTCAGCAAATTTGGATTCGATTAATATTTTTTCCATTTTTAATTGTGCCCCGTTCAATAGTACTTCAGCTTTCGGAACAAAAGTGTTGCTTCTTCTTTGGAAAAACGGAGTAGCCAAATAATCGGTTGGATCGAGCCAGCTGCTGTCCTGCCATCGTCAAAAGAAAAATACTAAGCAGCAAGTTGGCTCACTACAGAGAGCCATAATATAGGTTGCAGAACACAAGCCCGAATTGAACAACACTATAGGCAGGTGTTAGCGGTAAGTGTTTATTGGTTTTCGTTTCGCAATGGCCTTTTTCTACGCATGATTTGCACATATTCACAAGTTTTCAGTTTCGTGCCTATTGTGCAACGCATTTTCTTTCAGCTGCAGTCAGCAGCAATTGCAAAATGCAGACACAATTCGCTGGAAGATTTAGTTAGAACAAAGGAAATAAAACTAGTTTTGACAACACCTTTTGGTGATTGTATTTATACATTTGAAAAACCTGTGTTTTACTAGAAGAATTTTTGTTTTTGTGAATAACTACGTCTTTAAAGCGTATCACTAAGATACACGCCTGATTTTCTTCCTACATTTGCAGATTTCTATTCACCGTTCTCCGATGGAGTCTCCCTTTATCGTAACGGAGGCTACCGCTGGACCATCCTCGTCGTCATCAGCAATGCCATCGTCGGCTGTCGACAATCAAGAAATCTGCAAGTACTACAAACTGGGCACATGCCGTTATGGAACATCGTGCCGTAATGCTCATACTGACACGTCTTCACCGGAAACGGCCAACGCAGCCGAATTGCAAATTTCCTCCCCTTCTGCTAACAGTATCGCGAAAGCTAGTAGTTTCACGATCGATCCGCTTAAATGGATAAACGCACCTGAATTCATTCCCAAGGCGAAACAACTGCCGCCTCCGGATCCCGATCCAGCAGCTATCTTAATGGATGATGATTGTGACGCTGATGACGAAACCGGCGATCTAGATGATGCCGCTGATCCAGAGGACAGGGAAAATGATGAAACCGAGCTCAACGATAGCGCCAGTCTGTCGTATGCAGCAATCGTTACACTTAACAATAATCACAATGGATTAGGAATAATCGAGGAGCATTCAGCGGGAGACACCGTACTGTGTCCATACTACGAAAACAGCGGCGTTTGTATGCTGGAAGGTTGCCCGTACGAGCACGGCGAACTTTGCGAACTGTGCGGCAAGTTTTGCCTCAATCCGGCCGACAAGGAGCAACAGCGGCTGCACAATGTCGATTGCATCAAGCAGCACGAGCTGGACATGGAGCACTCGTTCGCAATACAGCGTTCGAAGGACAAGATTTGCGGCATTTGTCTGGAGGTGATCCTGGAGAAGCCAGGCCGTGAGCAGCGCTTCGGAATTCTGCCGAACTGTAACCATATCTTCTGTCTCGAGTGCATTCGAACGTGGCGGAAGGCAAAAAATTTCGAAAACAAAATCAAAAGGTAATGTCCCACAACCTGTTTTGGTTGTGTCGTCACCACAAATGGCTTGGGAAAGTAATCATATTTGGATAGGAATTGCTATGAAGAAATTTACTTTCCGAAGCCATGGTGCAGAGTCAATGCTAGTAGGCCTTGCATGTGTTGCAGCAGAAACAAGTTCAATCCTTGCTTAGCAACGATCGAGTTTTGGTCCAATATTAATTTTGTCGTTAACATGTGTGCTAAAAAAAATTTTCAGAGGCTGCCCCACGTGCCGCATCTCGTCCGATTTTGTCTGTCCGAGCATCGTCTGGGTGGAGGGTCGCGAGGAAAAGGAAAAACTTATTAACGACTACAAGAAGGCGTGTAATACGACCCACTGCAAACACTTCAAGCAGGGCTCGGGCAAGTGTCCTTTCGGGAACAAATGTTTCTACAAGCATGCCCTGCCGACGGGTCAGCTCGTAGACGTGGGCGGTCCATCGCGGTCGGAAAACCGCATTCGATTTAGCCATTTGCAGGTACGTACGAATTTGTTTTTTGTTAAACGAGAGAATCGAACATCTACAAATTGATTTGTTTTTATTTATCTCAGTAATTTTTAATGTTTTACTTCGTGTTTGAACTCATCGAGTGTCGAGTTTCGCACGAAGTGCTAACAGAAAAAAAAAGTTAATCAAAGTAACCCGTTCATCTTGTTTTGAATTAGATGAATCTAGAATTTTGTACACTGAACCAAATTGCCCGTTCACAAATGTATGGTTATTGCTTCAATCAAGTCCCATATGGCTTACCTCTTAATTTGAGGAGGCTTTTTATTCTCTATTTAAATGACCGTAACAAAGTGAAATTGTATACCTGCTATTCAATTGAAAGTATACTGACTGCAATTCATCGATGAGATGACAATTAACAAATCATATTGTAGACGTTAAGAAGATCGTAGGTTTATCGTACAGTTTATAAATGAACTTTTAAGAAAGACGATTAGTTTACACCTTTGGAGTTGTGATATGATCATATGATCAAAAAATCAAAATATTTCATTTTACTTAATATTATATTATAGTGACAATTGATTTGACCACACTGTTATTTATCTAACAAGTGAGCGTGATGCAATGATTACTGTATAGAGTGTGTGCGTGTGCGGCTGTGAATGCGAACCGCGCGAATAACGGTTTTGTTTTACACAAGAGAATCCACATAATCAGCGAACAACCCCGACAAGGAAAGTGTTGAAAACCAGACTAATTTACCATGTATATCCATACCTTGACATGTATTGATCATGTGCTCTTTATTGTTTTTATAAAAATACTAGCTGACCCGACAAACTTCGTATGGCCACAAATTAACCTGTGTTGTACATAAATCACGAATCTCGGATGATCGGTCACAAAAGGGGAAGGGGTCGTAATTCACCATAGAAAAAATTTCTGCCATCTAAAACTCCCTCATGCCAAATTTGGTTCCATTTGCTTGATTAGTTCTCGAGTTAAGAGGAAATTCGTTTTTCATTTGTACAGGAGCCCCCCCTCTTAAAGTGGGAAGGGGTCCTAATTCACCATAGAAAATATTCTTGCCCTCGAGAACCTTCACATGCCAAATTTGGTTCGATTTGCTTGATTAGTTCTCGATTATGAGAAAATTTGTATTTCATTTGTATAGGAGCCCCCCTCGCAAAGTGGGGAGGGGTCCTAATTCACCATAGAAAATATTTTTGCCTTCAAAAACCTCCATATGCCACATATGGTTCCATTTGCTTGATTAGTTCTCGGATTATGAGGAAATTAGTATTTCATTTGTGTAGAAGCCACCCTCTTAAAGTGGGGGGGGGGTCCTAATCACCATAGAAACCATAGAACCACCATAGAAAATTTTTTTGCCCTCGAAAACCTTCACATGCCAAATTTGGTTCCATTTGCTTGATTAGTTCTCGAGTTATGAGGAAATTTGTATGGAAGCCCCCTCTCTTAAAGGGGAGAGGAGTTATAATTCCCCTTGTAAAGAGGGGAGGGGTCTCAATTTACCATAAAATAAATTCTTGTCACCGAAAACACCCACATGCCAAATTTTGTTCTATTTGCTTGATTAGTTCTCGAGTTATGCAGAAATTTATGTTTCATTTGTATGGGAGCCCCCTCCCGCTCTTAGTGGGGGGAGAGGTCTCTAACCATCACTAAAAGCTTTCCTGGCCCCTAAAACCCCTACATGCAAATTTTCACGCCGATTGGTTCAGTAGTTTTCGATTCTACAAGGAACATACGGACAGACAGACAGACAGACAGAAATCCTTCTTTATAGGTATAGATAAATACATTTCTGAATCAACAGGGGAGGAAGAAACGGGGACGTCTCGTACCAACCGTTTCTGTTCAATTGTTATTGTTTAGTTTTAATGCTCGTTGGGAGTATTCAACTAGTAAAGATTAAATAATACTCCGGACCCTCGGGGATGAACTTATGACATTTCGACCATAAGCCAGGTTGCAGGTTGGTTATAGCGCCTTATTTCGCTCTAAAACATTGACGGTTGAGATACGTCAAAAACTATCTGTTGTGACACCCGCCGCGGATTAAACTATCGCGACTGAAGCAACCAGACAGATGTAACCGAAAGTAACGCATTATCGCTCGAAGCCGCCCTGCTGGAAGAGGGTGAGCTGGATGAATCCTTACAAAGACTAGGCTTTTTTTTTTCTACTCGCGACACCTCGAATTTGGCACATCGAGTTGTGTTACGTGGACCTTGAGTGTTTAACAAGGGAATTTTCCGCTTTGTCAGAATGCAGCAGGATGGGATGGTGTTAGAGCGGAACTTATCAACATTAAGACAAGTTGGCCAGGTGTTTGCATCAATTAATTGTTTAGATTTGGGATACGTAACGTAGAAATTGCCCTATCTATCTGGATTATGAGCGGTCTGTTCTGAATGCCGCCTACAAAGGGTTTCCCCCAGTCTTCTTCCAATGACCGTCGTCAATAGTCAATAGATTCGTAAGAAGTTATTAGGCCGGATTCATGGAGGGACGGTCTAGGATGGACCAAATCTTCGCCCTGCGACAGATGCTCTAGAAGTACAGCGAATTCCGAGTTACCAGACATCACTTGTTCATTGATTTCAAAGCGGCATATGATAGTGTAAACCGACAAAAGCTATGAAAAGTTGAACCAAAACCAGTGGTAAGTCGCTTAGAACATTGCTGCAGGCTCAATTTAAGGAACAGCTTACCTAATTGATTACAATTGCGGTACATGGCTCACCTTTTTGACATTTAAATGTTGAAATTTTAGAAATTGGCAGCCCTGCCAATGTTTGTTATTGTCAAAACGATCAAAACAGTCTGGCTGGGCGCAGGCGAGTTTGGCAGGTTTCACACGATCAGCACCTCAGCGGCACAGTAAGGCACAGACTGAACAAATTTTCTATGAATGAGGTGAACGGAATGTTCTCAGCGACTTTCCCTTGACCAAAACGGTTTTTCGGGGAAGAAGACTAAACGTAACATAGCTATGATGGATCGGATCCAGTGTTGTATGAGAATTTTGGGACCTTATCGGAAATTCCTACAGAAAAATATCGTCACGCACATTTTATTAGCGTATTTTCAGTGGAAGTTGTGCCTATGGACTCCACAAGCATTTGCGGTCGCAATAATCTGAGTCTTCATATAAAAGCTAGCAATTTATGCTAGGACTAGACTGAAAGCGGTGTTTAGCAGGAGTAGGCCTAAAATAAATGAGTCGAAGACTAAATACTTGAAAATAGAGGCTGGTAGGCAGTGATGTTAAAAACTCAAAATCTCAAATCTCATCAAAAATCAAAATCAACTGTGAATCATGTTTGCCTGATCCTATGCATAAAAAAATCACGCGTGAGTTTTTCTGTTTTCATAGCAAGAAGCACAAAACTCACACGTACTTCTTTCCGCTTGATCAAATTCTGCTTTGCTTCAACTGCTACCAGGAGCTATGCACATATACATACAAATTCCTTGTTGAACAGCATAGGCATTCTCTCGTGCGATACGTAGCTGTGTTTGCCATCTTAATTCATAAATGTGCGCCGCATATCTCGTTGCTAATGTTTTTTCTGACGGTAGATTCTTTTTTGCTCTCTGGTTCATTGCATGAAATGCCAGCTGTGGAAGAATTAAACAAAATGCTCGCAGCTGAATTTGGTTCACATCGTATAGCAACAGAAGCATCGCGTGTAATAGCAAGAGAAATTCATATGTGAGTTTCTCGTTTGTGATATAGGATGAAATTTCATGTGCCTGAAATCTCATTGAGCTGCTATGAACTTTTTAACACTGTTCCCAGGTATTCTCTAAAATACACCTTTGAGCAGATAGCTTCAATAATTCCCTACAAATTGGTATGCAAACTATCAGATATATCTTGTTAATTAATGCATATAAAGCAAAACAGTCTTCAGCAAAAATATTCCTCTTTTATGTGCAAAATGTTTTCTAGAACATAACATTGAGCTGTCTGTTGAAATAAACAAACATGTTACAAGAAGAAACGTGATTTGAGGGGTCGTTTATAAACAAAGGTCTATTGCTGAAAATGGGTAAAAGGCAGAAGTTTGATATCTTCAGAAAAACTACTTGAAATTGGTTTATCTTTCATATTTTGAAACTACATCGGTGAATAAATATTTACTCAAAAAGTTATTACTTAAATTGTTGTTAAAGTAACACCTAAATATTGGACGACCCCGTCAAAAGATGCATCATTTTTTTATTCAAAAAGTTGCCGAAAACCACATTGAGCGGAGACATGCTGTTTAACCGCAAATATTGCTGTCCCGGAATTTTAATTTCCGGCCCATAGTGCTTGGATAGTGCCGAAGATCGCAAGGATAAATTAATCTAACGCGGCTGAAACAACCAGATATTACCGACAGCTAAGCATTATTACTCGAAGCCGCACTGCCGGAATAGGGTGAGCTGGATGAAACCCTTACAAATACTAGGTTTTTTCTACCCGCTACACGCCGAATAACATCGAATTTTGTGTTACGTTATAATATGAACCCTGCAAATAAGGACAACAAATAAGTAGGATGGAACAGCGGGTTACAGCGGAACTTGTCAACATTGGGATAAGTTGGTCAGCTGTTTGCGTCATTTGATTGTTAAGATTTGAGATACGGAACAACTACCGCTAGAGTAGAAGTTGCCCTATCTACAAGGAAGGTGACAAGCTGGATTATGAGCGAACACTATCCTGCATGTCGCCTACAAAGTACTTTGCCCAGTCATCTCACATCGACCGTCGTCTACAACGAACCAATTCTTCACCCTGCGACATAAGTGCCGCAAATTCCGAGTCTTCACGCATCACCTGTTCATTGATTTCAAAGCGGCGTATGATAGTGTAAACCGACCAGAGCTATGTAATATTTCCGGGGAAGCTGACTAAAGTTAACACGGCTACGATTGACGGGATCTGGCACAATCTCGACAAGGAGACAGTTTTTCTTGTCTGCTATTTAATATTGCGCTCAAAGTTGTTATAAAGTGACCGACGATCAACGTGCGGGGCACTCAGAGTTTTCGATAAGTACCATCTGGTACCATCGGTAAGTACCATCTGGTGGCGTGCAACAGAACGTTGCGGTACATGGAGGCGAAGAATGATGGGGCAGGATATTATTTGACTATAATTCAGGACAACTATTCTGCAAAAATGGTTTTCGCCTGGAATCCGGCAGGAATAAGAAGCGGAGCACCGCGAATGAGGCGGAACAAGATCTGACAAGCACTGGGTGCACGCGAGACTGGAGACTAACTCCAATGGACCGAGTTGGAGGGATTGTGGCCTTCCCAGGTAACCAATAAGCATTTCCAATGCAATTTAAAAGCAAGCCAATAAGCATTTAAGTTGCCTTAAATGCTACTTAAATGCTATTTTGGCAAAATATGCGGCTACTTTACTGATAGCCCTCTTATAGTGCTGACAATGCTTATTTGCAACTAGTTACCAACAAGAAGAATTTAAATAGAATTGTGCATGCCAATTTACAACAGTTATGCAGTCAAAAAGCTGATAAACAACAACCTGCAGTATAAAACGCCAAAGATGCTAATAAACGACTGATTTACTGCTTATTTTAATGCTTATTGGTTACCTGGGTTGTCATAAAACGTAAAGGCAACTAAGTGAGTAAATACCGAGCACCTTTTATAAAGACGCCACTGCGGACCAAATCATCCAACAAATTCTATAGAAATGACTATAAATGACAACAGTTATACATTCATTGACATCAGCATTTGTGGCTGGAGCAGCACGTTTCTCACAACCGGATCCAATTCATGTGATACGGGGACCAAATAATAGCGGAAGATTAAAGGTGGGACCTGACTAACGCATAGTATAGCAACCGGAGGCAGATGGGGTCATCGAACTTCTGGGCTATCTTAAACACAAAACCCGAGTTGTCGATTAGCTTTGTGAACCACTGATGTCTGTTACAGTCTAAACGTAAGCTTCGAGTCTTAGTACACTCCCAAGTTTTTTACAACTCCTGTCCGCTCCAAGATATCATTTCCAATTGAATTGTTAAAGCTGAAGACTTTCCGGCTCTTTTTGCGATGGAACGATGTAACGACGTACTTCTCTACGCTCTGTTAACACTTTTCAGCAAAACGATGCAGACGGGTTTTTTATGATCGTGGCAGTCAGCGAGACTTTCGATGATCTAAATTCGGAAATCATCAGCGTAAACCAGTTTACGTTTACCGTTGTTTAAATTCGCTGTATCGTTGAAGAACAAGGTCAACAAGATTGGTCCAAGATTACTGCCTTGTGGAACTTCGGAGCAGTTAGAAAATTGCGATGCGATGAGGGAGCACCAACTTTGACTTGTAGGTTTCTATTATCAAGATTGGATCCTAATCACAAGTTGCCAGGAGAAGCCGTAATGTCGAAGCTTTTGAATGACAATGTTATGATCAATGCGATCAAAAAATGCTTTATGGTCTGTATAGATCGCGTCAACTTGATGATTGTTACCGATCGCTTCACTGCGGTGAGTAAGATGGCTTAGGCATTATAACCAGAAGTTTTGGGACGGTGGTGGCAAGTTATTGCTAGACCAAAACGGAGTCTAGGTGGGGTGGGGTAAAATAGATGCGTTAAAGGCTAAATACTTGGAAAATATAAGCTTTTAGAAGCTCCTTACTAAGCCTTCCGTATCCTTTTTATAGAAGAAGGTCTAGTTTTCTCCCTATTCACCCTTAGCGGTAACATTTTGGTGGCTCCAGAAAGGAATGCTGGAAGCGGAAATGCTTGCGAAATAGATGGTCAGTGAAATATTAGGAAAATACAGCACAATTCGTTTATTTCTACTGACTTCAGAGGATTTAAATAAAATCAGAACCAATATTACGCGTTCTCTACCCAATGGATATGAGATTCTGACCCATCCAACAGCGGCTCAATACAAAACTAGAACTATAAATGATACGATAATAATAACAATGAAGACTACAATCATTGCTAAAGAAACGTTCGAATTGTTCCATATAATACCGATTCCGCACCCGAAGGACAAATCTTCAATTATCGTAGACAATCCTCATATCGCAGTGAACGAGCATCCAATGAAGGAATTAATACAAATCAATGGTAGCCACTTTATCTTATCACATATTGAAATAATGACGACACCAGATTGTTTAGCAGCAGCAATTCTTCAAAAAAAAAAAACCCGAAGAGAAAATGTTCATCCATGCAGTTAGACGCGATTCCGACAAAGATATTCAAACTGTTCGACTCGAACTCGTTTCTGTATTACACAAGCAAACCATGGGTGACATTGCGTATCATGAAATTTTAAAACAAATTGAAAATTGGCGAAACAAGCTACATAGATTAAATAGATGTTAAACATGTTTTTAGTTAGATGTACAATTGAGGCAATCAGACAAAAGATTACATTCTAGCATTACATTTTCACAAGAATCAACTGTACCCATAAAGCGAATTGAGACAAATTCAGATTAGGAGCAATATAAAATTGATGCGATCCTTCAAACTCTATTGATAAATCGTAGAAGATTTATGGGGTCCGGCATGTAACGGATGCATCTAATTACACGTCTGTTAAACTTCGTTAGGAAAATCCAGAGGAAGGCAGGGCGTAAACATTTTCATTGAATAGAGTAAATCAGACCACGCAGTAAAACTGTTCTCGTTTCCGAAAGTTTTCCACCTCCTTGCTAAGCTTTCCGAATAAGAGAAAGAGCTTGGTTTGAAGGTTTAAAGAAAATAATAGAAGACAACCTTTTTATAGAAGAAGGTCTAGTTTTCTCTCTTTTCACCATTAGCGGTAACAGGTTGAATAACGGGGTCCAAAAGATCTGAATAGCTCGATCAAATCGAAGCTGACTTGCAATTGTCCAGATGGTCAAGTAATTGGCGGCGAGTAACCCGGGATCGAGAGTTAGGGGAGACGAGTTCTTGATACGGCTCGAGCTACTCCGGCCTCTAAGCTGCTGATGATGGTAGAGGCGATCAACACACCTTCATGTTTAAGCGCCGCACGACTCTTTAAGATAAATTGAACCATCGCAGTGCTAATCTGGATGAGTGTGACACTGGGGGCTCGTTGCTACGGCGGCTTATTCATACTTTCTTGATCGACCTCTTGAAGTCATCATCGACGGTTTTGATCGCTCATTCCTTACCCTGGAACGCCCCAAGGTAGCCATCTTGAGCCTTTGGTTTTCCTCATCTGCCTTCCTTAGTTTTATCATGCGCATCGCCAGAAACTTCTGCGAGGTATATTGTCTCAAAGTGCATAGAGTATTTTGGTAGTAATGCCGGGGTAGATTTGCTTTTCACAAATGACCTTGGAACGACCGCCTTCGACTACCCTACTTCTTAGTCTTTGTAGGCGCCAAGTATATTTCGGAGGTCTAATGAAATTTGTATAGCCGCAATGATAGAGTGCTGGATACTGCAAGCTTAGCCATTTGTCTTGCAAAGAAAAGTGTGATGGTTGGTGGAGGTTTGGCTGCTATCAATGTGCTCGTGGATTCATAATTTCCTTAGGATGAGACCATGTAGTCGTAGCTACTTTATAACAATCACAGTCGTGTGATTTTGGTGTGCAAGCCTCTCACATTCTGATAGTAAAGTACTTGCAAGTTATAACGGATTAGAAGTTCCCTTTTCTATGCTAGAGCCAAGGACTAAGGTGCTTGAGGGCACTAATGCTAAGCCGGCTCAATGTTTTACTTTCGAAGTGCTGAAACGATTCTTGGAGGAGTCAAATCTACAAGATATCTTTTTTTTATCTTCTCATTCACAGGACTTCTTCCGCGAGGTTCTGCACCAGCGGGGGCGTTTACTGGAGGACTTTATGTCTTTCTTCTCGGATAGCGAAGATTCGGAGTTGTCGGAAATGTATGACTACTATGACATCTAGTTGCTTAGTTCTGTTCCATTACAAATGCCCCAGCAGCAGCAGCAGCAGCAACAGAACCCGCAACTGCCATCGCTGTTAATGCCAGAACAAGGTAATGTATGCCAAGTTTTGGACCAACAACAACAACAACAGCAGCACCAGCAACTTTGCTATTACTATCTATACTACTATCAACTTTATGGCAGCAGCAGCAACAACAGCAGTCCCGGAAATGGTAATATCGAAACCCATTACAGCAACAGTAATAACAGTAATTGTATTTTTGTTCATTTGATCCATATTGGAAGTGGAATCACAACTGGTAGCGTGGTTGGTGCATAAGAGAAGTAGCAATATCTGTTTCATTGGACCGATACAACACACACACACAGACACAGACAGACACACAGAAAATATTTTCATACCGAAAAAAAAGTATAGGATAGGCGGGGCAACGCTTGGCGGCGTCCTCCGAAATGTGGTTTTGTGTTTCTATTTACCTAGTTTTTTGGCTAGAGAACATGTCGTCGAACAACAACAACTTAACAACGGGTGGATGTTTATTTTCTAGTTTCGTTCGTTAATGTAGTAGGTCTAATTTATTTACAAATTTTTCGTCACAAGTTTTGCAAATTGTTCGTATTAGTTTTTGTGTGTAGAGGAAAATTTAACCAAAAAAAAAGACAGTATTGGGTCAGAAAAAATTAGTTCGAACAATACTTTTTTTCAAATTTTACGTCTCATTAACTAACGAATCGGATGATGTATGATTTAAGTAAAACTCATTAGAGAAAGTTTATTGAAATTGAAGGAACCCAAATATTGTTCATAACTAGGGTAATTAGGCGTTTATGTTTAGAAAGGCTGCCATCAAACCCCAAAAATGTGTTGTTGGTACCAACAAATCTGCTTAAAATTGTCGTTTATTTCACGCATTCGAATTATTTAGGTAGTCGAAAAATTTCCTAGTTTAATAGTAAAGTACGCCGCCAAGAGAAGAGTGCTATCATAATATCGAATATTCAGAAGAAAGAAAAAAAAACCGTAGCATTGAATAAAAAAAAAGGAGAATACTAAGAAGAGTCTACAAGCTAATTAATAATCATGAGTATCTATTTCTATATTAGGAATGAATATTGAATAACATTTCTAGCATATATTGTTCCACATTCTCGAGAAAATAAAATAGTAGTGTTATAACTAATAATACAACAATACAAAACAAGCAAAGTGGACGAAAAATATGCGTTCAATTCAATAAATTGATCACCATTTGTTTACACAGCATATTAGTTAAGTTGAATCATTTTAAAACATTATTGCACTCCGGTTTGTGTGCAAATTTTACATTGCTTTATGATTCCTTATTACTACAGAACTGCTTGTTATAGGTTTATTAGGAATTTTCTGCTGAGGGTTCAGCAGATTGAGCCTTCTAATTTCAGATATATGCGATGTTCCAAATTGAAACGATTTTACCGTTTTAGCAAACTTGCAGTTGTACTACAGGCCACTAGCGAAGCACACATACCGGCATTGTATACTTGTCTAAATATCAAACGAAAAACGAGCGAATTTGCTGCCCCGTTATGGTTGATTTTGGTTAATAAACTTATTAAAATAATAATCAGCTTTCAGCGCAATAATTGGCCAACAGAATAAAGAACGAACAAAGCAAGTACTGGATCTGTTCCATTCCAAGTGTATGACCTCTTCAACGCTTCAGCTAAAATCAAACATTAAACGATAGTAAGGAGACAAAGGAAAATAATACGCTGCTCTAGGGGGCTGGTTCTGAATGGCCGAAACCGTATTCGGTCGAAACACGAAAGGTCGAACGGGCGGCAGCGAGTAAGGACAGCACACACCCAACATTTGTGCATTTGTGAATATTTTCAGCCGAATATGCTATTCGGTCATTTGCTATTTTGATCACACGTGATTCGGCCATTCGTAATTGATCCGCTGAAGGCGATAATGATCTCAAGCACATCTGCAAAATTGTTGAGAGGAGGTCACATGGTCAATACCATTCGTAATTCGTGCTGGATGGAACTCTTCTAGGTAGCTGTTTTGGAAACCTTTAGCAACAATTTCGTATCAATAAATCAACTATTACTTGCTTCAATGTGTGCCCCGTTAAACATAATGTAGGAATCAGCAAACAAAAATAACATTTAGTAGAGCACTTTTTTCGCAGAAATGTGACAGACCCAACACACGTAGTAGGTTGAAAACGCTTTTTTAACCATATCAAACCCAATGTTTGTATCCACTTTTAACTCCAATTGTGATATGAAACTATTCTCTTGTTTTTTTCGCGATAATTTCGCGAATTAGTTGACTGCTTTCACTTTCAGTCGAACAACTGTGGCATTTTCTTCGGAATTCACTATTAATTAATAATACGATACTCACTCACAACACATTCAATTTTTCATTTTACGTTTTTGGCAGAGCATCTGCCATCGCAGTAGGCTCTGCTTCCGTTTCTACGTTATAATGAACACAAACAAAAACAATCATGCATTAGAGAACAAAAAACTAGCCTTTTTAAAGCCAGAAGCTCCTTCTTCGTTATAGGTTTACTAGATTATCGTCGCGCAACAACAACAACAACAATTTTAATCGCCATAAGTTGAACAAATCCTTGTTACGAGAAGGTATATACATATACATATATAAATGTAATTATAAGCGCCCGAGAGCTTTCCGAGCTTTCTCAAAACTCAAACAACAGTTTCATCTCGTTCGTAGGCCTAACAAAACAAAACAAAACAAAAAAAAAACCACTAAAACTTTATAACGTGTTAAATATATTCGAAACAAAAACTACACGTTTTTTTGCATTACTAACATGATATAAATATAAATAAAAGTATGTGATAAAAGGAATCAATCGTTCGGTGTGTTTCACTTCACTTCCAAATTTTAGGGATTTTAAGTGCGTACGTACAAACTTTCGACCGAGTAAAAGACTAGCCACCAACGGGCGGAGCTTTTATAGTTTTGAAGAAATCGCTGTAGGCCCAAATGAAATGAGGCAAATATTTGTAAGTAAGCCTAGCTGCATTATCTAATTAAAGCGAATCAGCAGTTTTTGTGCAAACATAATTGAACGTTAGGCGCGAATAGATAACAAAAGTCAACAACCGGTTTAAGCTGCTTTCAATTAACATCCGTATTTGGGCGAGCGTTGGCACTAAGGTTTATTTTTTAAAACACTCGAGCTGTTGTAAACATCCAGCTTCGGTAAATAATTTATCTTCAGAGAAGACTAATAAACTTTTAGTTCAGTGGGTTGGAACAGAAGCTATAGGTAAATAGAAACCGAATGCTTTCGAGTTTTACGGTTTCTCCCTAACGGACCATTCATGAATCATGCTGCATGTGGAATGCGGAATTTTGCTCCTTGTTGGTTACTCAAGTTGTTTCATCCGCCACCTAAAAAGAAGAAAAAAAAAGGAAGAAACGAGAAAGAGAGAAAGAGAAAGCAAAAAGCACCGAAAGAAGGACAGAGATCGTGAACAATTAGAACAACTATTCAAAGCTAATGACAAGCGCAAGTTCATCGCAGTCAATAGTCACTGTCCGTGGGAGGCAAACGTTACTTTCTCGGGACCCTCTTCCTACCATATATTTGGTTTTCGACGCATTAATTTGTTACCCTATCCTCCTAGCCTCCGTTTTTAGTCCGGCGTAGATAGCCTCCGCCGTACCACGGAGGTTTCTAGTAATGATATCGAGGTCGTCTGCAAAGGCTAGGAGTTGGCTACTCTTGCTGAAGATCGTTCCTTTCATTTCGATGCCCGCTCGCTGGATTACACCTTCAATAGCGATATTGAATAACATACAGGACAGTCCATCCCCTTGCCGTTACCCTCTGCGCCAGTGACGGACCTTTGCTAATGAACCGCCACGTGTGGCTCCCTAAAAAAGAGTGAACGGGTGAAGGGGGAATTGGATCGGGACCCGAGCTGTCTGTCACAAGCCACGATAAAGGAGGAGTGTTAAGATTTGTCGCTCGGCGTGCGGCTCCATGGCAAATTTATGGTAGATCCATACGGAACCGCACATCGAGTGTCTTCCGCTGGTAAAGGACAGTTGATTCTCCCCAGCAGAGTACAACGATCGCCATGGATAACCTTAGAAACATAACTGATGGGGCAACCAACGACCCCCAAGAGTTGCAGACAAACACCGGAGTAGGTGTAGAGGTGGCGCACGACGGTAGACCGGAAGTGCGCAGTCTGATCGGCACGGTCGATACTGGTGGAATGAAGGACACAGGGATGGAAGAAGACTTTAACCTCGACAGTATGTCGCTGGAAGGAGGACTCTCGGCTTCATCCCTGATCCTAAACTCACCGACAGGGAATGCGGAGAGTGACGAGGATAACCTTCCCGATCCAGCGACGCTGCCTGAAGTCAAAGGGCAACCTGAGGCTTCCGGAGATGTGGCCTAGCGTCTCTCCAATGCGCAACGGCGACGGCAGAAGTGGTATCGTAGCAAGGGCTACTCAAAGGAGGAAGCGGAGGAACTCGCCCTTCTGCCGGCCGGCCAGCCCGCCCAGCGGGACCTGGTCGTTACCAAAAGGCAACGATCTGCTGATACGGCGTCCCCGAATATCAGCATCAAAAGTCCCACCAAAAAGAGACCACGCAGCCAAGCCTGCGCGAGTCCTTCGGCACCAAAACCACCCTCGGGGTGCACATACAGGGAAATAGTGGATGCTTTCAGTGTAGCCATAACTACGGCTGATAATCCCGTTTCCCTGCTAACTACGGATCAGCTTCAGACTGTCCGCACCGTTCTTCTGGATCACATTGCTGACCAGGAGACTCCAAACATTAAGCCAAAGTTCAGGAGCTGCCAGTTCAA
Source organism: Sabethes cyaneus (assembly GCF_943734655.1). Taxonomy (NCBI): domain Eukaryota; kingdom Metazoa; phylum Arthropoda; class Insecta; order Diptera; family Culicidae; genus Sabethes; species Sabethes cyaneus. The sequence goes on from NC_071353.1 coordinate 172,902,905, forward strand.
GAACGGCTACTTGACACTAGCGTGCTCTGACACGTGCACGGTCAAATTGCTGGAGCAAACGGCATCTACTCTCGTCCCGTGGGAAGCGGCACACCTACGGGCCTACGACACGAAGGACCTGCCGAAGGCACATGCCTTCATAAAGTACTTCCAGGACAGTGTCGGCACCACAGACGAGAGAATTTTGAGATTCCTCCAGAATCAGAACGACGGCTTTTCGGCACAAGCGTGGCACATACGCCGTCGCAATGTGTTTGGAAATACCGTCGAACTGTTGATGGAGGTTGACCAAAAATCGGCAAGTCAGATCATCGAGCAGCGCTTTATGCTAAACTACATGTTTGGCAAAGCACGCATACGACATGTTGGCAAAGGTCTGATCAACGCAGGCGCAACAGTCTCTGCTGCAAAGTCAAGGAAGGTACGAGCGGAACACCCTTCTGGGAGCGCGGAACTTCCATCTGGGAGTGCCCCGCCGCCACCCAAACAATGCACTCCTGCGAAGACTAGACGGGCGCAGCGAAAACCTCGTAAGAGGCGTACGCAGCAACCATCTGTGGCCTGTCGCCTGCAGCAATCAAAGCCTGCCGGTGTGGGCGACTCGGCCGCTCAACTCAGCGGAAACGCTGCTGGTATCCGTACTCCAAGGCTCGATCCATCATTGGATCAAGCTGAAAACGGTAATCCTGCCACAAAATGAGCAGCTTTCGCTGCGTTCAGGTCAACCTCCACCATGCCAAGGGCGCATCTACTGTCCTAAGCCGGAGGTTCACCAATGAGCAGCTGAGTACTGCTCGAATCCAGGAGCCATGGATTAACGATACCACGATCCTCGGTCTATCCGGCGCTAATGGTAGGTTGATCTATTGCAATACATAGCCCAAGCCGAGGACTGCCATTCTGTTAAAAAAGAAAATAACATTTTCTCCAATTACAGAATTCATCCAACGCGATGTCGTTGCCATTACGGTGGTAGTCCCGACGACTAGAGGGAAGCAGGAGATAGTCGTTGCGTCCGCCTACTTTCCAGGGGACAAGGACGAAATACCACCGCCCGAGGTTGCTGAACTTGTGCGATACTGCAGGGCAGTCAACAAGCCGTACGTGATAGGCTGCGACGCAAATGCGCACCACACGACATGGGGCAGCTCGGACACAAATAACAGGGGTGAGTACCTACTTGAATATCTTACTTCTAACGACGTCAATGTAATCAATGTAAGGAATGACCCCACCTGTATAAACGCCATCAGGCTAGAGGTCCTAGACCCTAGACCTTACTCTATGTAGCGCCTCCATAGCTGAGAAAGTCAAAAGTTGGCATGTCTCTGTTGAACCAAGTTTATCAGACCACAGACATATCATTTTCGACATCGAGGCTAATCCTCTAAAGAGAGAACAATTCAGGAATCCGAGGAAAACCAATTGGAATTCCTTTAGTGATTATCTGATTGCCTCACGTAATTCCTGTCACAATGATATACGAACTCCTGTTGAGCTGGATATCGCCGCTAGTGACCTGCAATGCAGGATCACAGACGCGTGTAACACAAACTGTAGCACGCGAACAGTTTGCCGTAATGTGCCCTGGTGGAATGAGACGCTTAGCAATCTCCGTCGGAAGGCTAGGCGTCTGTTCTAAATAGGGCCAAAATCACGTCTAACAGGGACAACTACAGAGCCTCCCTCACCAAATACAACGCTAAGCTACGAAAAGCCAAAAGGAAATCACGAGTTAAATTTTGCGAAAACATACAAACTCTGCCCGAGGCTACGCGTCTAAAAAAATGGGAGTCCCACTGCTACCACCAGGGAAGCTCTGGAAGTTCTAATGAACACGCACTTCCCTGGCTCGACAGTGACCACCGGACAAGACATAGGCGGGCAGGAGCGGAATGGGTCATTACACAATGTGCCAAATGACTCGGTTCTACTTGCACGCCGATTGTTTACGGAGGCTTCGATCAAATGGGCACTCAGCTCTTTTGAACCAATGAAATCTCCAGGTCCGGATGGTATTCTACCCATTTTCTTACAAAAAACGGACGCTGTTATAATGTCCGAGCTCATCAACCTCATTCGAGCCAGTTTCACTTTGGGATATATCCCGGAGAATTGGCGGAAAGTCAGGGTGGTGTTCATACCTAAGGCTGGCAAAAAAGACAAAACCATGCCTAAGGCCTTCAGACCGATAAGTCTGACTTCAACGCTTCTTAAGCAGATGGAGAAAATCACGGATAGCTATATCCGCAATGAGTTTTAAAAAAACTCTCCATTACATGTAAGTCAACATGCATACCAACACGGTAAATCTACGGAAACCGCACTGCACTGCTTAGTGACGTTAATTGAGAAATCGCTTAAATATCAAGAGACAGCACTTTGTGGTTTTCTTGATATTGAAGGTGTTTTCGGTAACACGTCCTTCGCGTCAATTAATACGGCTCTCTGCCGAAAGAGAATCGACCACACTACAATGAGCTGGATTCAAGCAATGCTCTCGAACAGAAAAATTACAGCATCATTGGGAGATACGTCGGTTACGATTTCGGTGATCAAAGGATGTCCACAGAAAGGAGTTCTCTCGCCCCTGCTCTGGTCACTGGTGGCCGACGCACTCCTTCACAAGCTATCACAGCTTGGTTATGAGACCATTGCTTACGCCGATGACGTTGTACTTATCGTCAGAGGAAAGTTTGACGCAGTATTGTCAAGCCGCTTGCAAGCAGCTCTAAACACCACCATGTTATGGTGCTCACAAGAGGGACTTAATGTTAACCCCACCAAAACAGTCGTTATACCATTCACTAGGCGAAGAAAACATACCATTACTCCCCCTATATTGAATGGTTTCAGACTAGACTCACTGTTGGCAAAACCTGGGGATTGAGACCTCAACTAGCCTTTTGGTCATATACTACTATTGCACGGCCTAGGATAACCTATGCTGCAGTCGTATGATGACCAAAGGTGGATGAGGTGACAGCCCAAGCCAAACTAAACAAAGTTCTGCGCCTGGCCTGTCTTACAGTTACTAGTGCCATGCGTACAACACCTACTTCAGCCATGGAGACAATGCTATGCTTACTGCCTTTGCATCTTCATGTGAAGAAGAAAGCAGAGCTCGGCGCACTACGGTTGCAAAGGAGTAAAACTTGGAGGTGACCAAATCGGCCATCTTCGCATGCATCGGGAATTCAATCTGAGACCCCTAGTAACTTCAGTCTCTGACTGCATGGAAGCCAGGCCCAATATGGACGTTCCATATGAGGTGATTGAAACAGATCGCTCAATGTGGAATAATGGAGGGCCAGATCTTCCATCTGGAACTATCTGTTTTTTTACAGATGGTTCAAAAATGGGGGCCTGCACAGGCTCCGAAGTCTACGGACCCGGCATCAGGGAAACTATCTCATTAGGAAAGTGGCCCACCGTTTTTCAAGCAGAAGTAGGTATATGCGATATACATCTGTGCAACAATATGCTTGACACGAAAGTACAGGCATGCTAAAATCGGTACCTTCACGGACAGCCAAGCAGCACTACGTAAACTGTGTACAGCAATCGGGACCTGCCACAAAAGACGATCATCAAGACTGTCGCAGTGGCCTTTTAACCCAATGCCCTTCTGGCATACAAAAAAAAAAACGGGTATCAAAGTTGGTATTGCTGGACGTTGAGAGCTCTGGTGGCGCCAACTGAAAAGTTGTGTCGACACGGGGGGAGGATGTTAGCCTCAACGGCCCTTTGTAGCGTTAGCAACAATTGGTAATCGAATAATCTACAGAAACTATAGATTACAGAGGCGACAAGGCACCGAAAAACCGCTAAATTTTGAATCACAGCGGAGAGTTAACTACTAAAACTTAGATTGAATAGTTATTTCATGCACTTACAATAATTTACAGATTAGAAATCTACGCTCTGTTGTTACTAAATAAGTAACTAATAGTACGGGAGACTAAATTGTGTGCAACAGAGTTTGTGGCGGAGGTTAATCCCTGTTGCTGTTCGCCCAGATGGTACTGCAGTTTGGCGCAATGACCAGCACTTGCATTGTTCAAAACCTTTTCCCAAACATCCAAATTTCGAAATTCTAAGTCGGCATCATTAAGGACACAATTTACTGGTGTACCTGGCGAAAACGGACAGATGTTCTAGCACATTTCTATTTTTTTTCTGAGAATAGAAACAAGTTTCCGCGTCTTTCGGCATTGAAGATGATTTGACTCGTAGGGTAAGCCTAAAAGGAATCTTTTCGACACTGATAGTACAAAATCATTTTGTTTATCAATTGTTGAATCAAGCTATTTCAGTCTATGGTCTTACACCGATCTAAATCATTTCATTTAGCGTATGGTCGAATCAATTCATTTACCAATGGTCGTACCGAATTGTTTAAGTAATCTATGGTCATACCGAACCATATATTTCCTTTAACAATGATCGTGCCGAATCATTTTACCTATAAATAATCGTACCGAAGCATGTACCTCGTTTAATAATGATCGCACCGAATCATTTTACTTACGACCCAAACGGTACACTTCAAAAGTTATACTCAGTCAAAGTTCAAAAGTGTTGCAAGTATCCCCGGATGACGGTACGCGTAACGATTTTTATTATTCCTTGTTAGGTTTGGGTCGGGTACGGATAGGGTAGAGGATCCATATTTCGCCAGGAGCCATATTTCGCCAGTTTGATGAATCCAAAGCTTTTTTACATATTTTTGGCAGACTTAAAAGAAATTATCTGTCGAATTGGTAACAATAAGGTCATGTACTACCAAAAATAATTAGTACCTTTGACTTGTTACTAATTTATCAGGTAATAATTACAATTTGAAAATACCACTGGCGAAATATGGAACCTCTACCCTACTTAAATCTTTTTGGGTCGGGTAGGAACTGATCTGATCTATACGTCCGATTGAAATCTATTGGGCCATGATAAAGAGCGTCCTTGCAGCATTTGTTGAATTGTCTAGAAATTGGCCTAAAAGTACTGTTAAAAAAGCATTACACTCAAGTCGTTTTTCACGGTTTTTTTACGATTTTTGAATCGAGGCGGTTTTTTATACAAGGTTTTTTGAAATACGGTTAATTTTATGGCGATTTTTGTATTAACACTGCTTTTTTGCAATATTTTTTTTTAAACGCAGGCTTTTACAGCTATTTGTGAATTAACGCGACATTTTGTACACAGTATCTTTTACGCACCACGTATTCTCTGTGTAAAAAACGGCTTTGAGTGTAGCCACCTTTTCGCGTGCGTAATGGCAGCTGCTGAGTACAACTTTCGGAAAACGCTGCTTATAGAAAAAGTGTGGGGCTTAATGGGCTAAAGAATCGTATCGGTAACGCCGTTCGCCTTTTTATTATCTCTATCAACAATCTGAATAATCCGTTTTCTGAAAAGCACTTTTCAGACATCAACTCGGCGTTAAAAATTTCAAGCCAAAACCTCAAACTCAAACTTAACGGATTTCGGGAGAAAAAATCCGTGACCCGCACTCATTTCTTCAGTTAACGAGTGCGTGATGGCAAAAGCGAAAACATTTCCCTCACCTCACGTTTTTCCAACTTGCAAATCAAAAATTGAAAAATCGGTCACTTTTTCTTAAAATTCCCAAACACCAAGTGGAATTTTTTGACTTTTCTTCAAAATTAGAAAGATATACGAAGCACAATAAAAGTGATAGATCTGTCAAGGCGGTCTATTACAAGCTGAGCATGTTGCCACCTGTTTAGGCAGGTAGGTATATATATCAGATGCACACTCCCCTCAGACTAACAAAATAAATGTATCTGGCAATCCATCTACCTTATGGAAAACCAACCCGCCCATTTTTTGACCTTCGTATAGAAGTGTAATAGAGAAATTGATGCAAACCTTTAAACCAGCAGAACTAATTTTTATTTCTTTACGATGTTAAAAATGCTCTTTATGTCAGCAACCTGGAATAATAATACCAAAAACTTTAAAACACGTTATTTTGAAGACTGTGAACATCAGCCAATTTCAATAAAATTAAGTTTGATTAGAGTTTTCGTCTGGGAGAAGTATATCGTAAAAGTAGCATACGTACAATTAATTCTGTTATGATAAATTTTTATTTTATCCTTAAACTCATAGTAAAAATTTATTTTCGAGTGATTACGTGAATTGATTGTTTAATTTCACTCCAATTTCAGAAGTAATTTAATTACTCAGACTTGAGTGACCTTGTTATTGTGCTTTGCAGCTGTACCTGGATTAATCCAGGTTATTTTCTCTAATGCCAATGTATATGACAAAACAAAACAGCAACATTGCAGTTGTCAGTCTTTCACTTTCTCACTCATAGCATTTGCATTGTCGCACTTTTTATGCCAGTCGCACTTTTAGACTGCGGTGTCCAGTAAGGTGCAAAATGCGGGATATGTTAATCATTTTTTGAACTGGCCACTAAGTTTGAGTTGAGTAGTCAACTTTTTCTGAAAGTGAGTTGAATCGTACTTACAACTGCGTTACTTTTCACGAGCGTGTAGCTCAGAAACGCAGCGAAATCGTGAAATGAACGAAATAATTCATTTGCTTGATTTTTTGTGCAGTGTAATTATTTTTTCGCTTTTTGCAAACGGATATGAAGAACATGGTCCATAAATTACAGGTACGGTTGCGTTCGCATTCACACATATGAAAATGCAACACGTCATAATCGAATGTTGTTGTTTCTACCTTTGAAAAAATCTTGAAACTTTCACGATATTTACCGATACTTTTTGTCAATTATCTACATAATAACAAGTACGCATGGAAGTCCATGCACGAGCATCGAAGCCGATGAGTAATTCATAGGGGAAAATTTTAACAATATTGCACCCCCGGTTACCTGTGACGTACGTTGGTTGCCCACCAATACCACCAGAGATTTACCGCTAAGCGCGTACCTGTTCGGCCGACAAAAAGGAAACGGACGCCCGAGCTGGCTGTAGTCAATGCGCAGTATTCTTTCTCTTCGGGTTCATCACTGGAGTCAGACGCGGTCGCACACACGGTAGTATCGCGCTAAGAGAAATTGTGGCTTTTAAATCTCTAGTTTAGAGGAAAAGGTAGTTTTTCCTAATTTTAATTCCATTAGTTTCTCCCGGAGAAAAGTGTGTTTTAAAGAGTTCGACAAATTTTCGCAGCTTGTAAAGCTCGATTCCTAGTTGTGTAGTGTGAAGTAAAAAAAACGCAAGATTAAAATGGCCGATAATCAAGATCAAGAAATGAACGGCAATGGTCAGGAATGCCAGGACCAGCAAAACGGAACCACAGAGCAACCAAAGTCGGAAAACGGTGCCGAAAGTGCGCCCGTCCGCGATGACGACAGGTAAGTCCAGTTCCGGTTCCATGGAAGAGAGAACGGGCTTGCGAAAGCCACGTCCAATATGTTGTCATAGAGATTCAATCAAAATGAGTAAGCGTTCTAAGCAATTTTCTAATTTTGAATATTGATACGCTCGTAAGTCGGTTTTTTCTCTTTCGATGGTGCGTCCGTAGGTTTGTTACTTTTTCTTTGTATAACATTATTTCGCGATTTGTTAGTCACCTAAAATATGTAAGAGAAATCAATGTGCTAATAAATTATCCGAGTTCGGGGACGCGTGTTCGGGTAGTACGATTTTCAAAATGGCGGCTATTGCCGTTCGCTTTGTTCATCTTTTCCGTTTTCGTGCTCCGCACGTACCGTTTACGCGAGCCTCTGTCGGTTAAGCGACAGAAAGTAGGCGCAGAAAGTCCCGTTTCTTTTTTTTTTTTTTCACTTTCATATATACTAAGGTTTCAGTCAAAAGCTAACGTAAAAAAAACGCCGGGTGAAAATGCTAATAATTGCGATTTCATTATTAGTTTAGTGTTTGTGTGCGTGTGTGATCTAAAGAAAGACGGAAACGCTCCTCTAAAATTAAACGCAGAACAACGTTCTACTACTAGAAAAAAGTACGCAGAAGAAGGTAGAAAATGCCGGCATCAGCGTTATCGATTTGCATCTATGTATTGAAGTATAGAGACAGAGTTGTTGCTACACATATTCCCATGGTTTGCTATACATATGTACATACATACGAACAGAAGATTAAGTGCCAGGGAGGATTGATCGACGACGACCTCTGCCAGTGCGTTTGTTTGCTGTTCCTTCCAAGCCAAAGTCTTGTCAAAACAGACTACTATCCAGCATCTGTAAGATTAACGAGTTTACAAATTGTATCAAAACAGGTCAATTTCGGATGTATTTCTTTGTTGAATAATAATATTGCTCCATTTTTCACTTCAGATTTAGATTCGGTGAGTTTTGCCTTTAGAACAGAACAATATGTCAAGCGGATTTTGCGTCCGGACCTGTGCCAGATGTACATTTGTGATTGGCCTGGATTTTCTATTGAGTACTGTACTGTTAACTGTAGCTTTACCTAGTAAGAATTACGTTAGTTTAAAAAAAAGTAATGTGTTAAAGTAACGAGATTATCAATTAGTTGCACCACTGGTCAGATCTCTCGAGAGCTTCCAAATCGAACGATCATCAACGTCGTGTAAGAAATAAAAAAAAACAGTTTAACTTCTATAGTAGAGAACGCAGATTGCTAACCATCTCAAAGTCAAACCTCTACGCTAGGACCGATCCTCCTGTTGTGTCTAGAGCGAACGACTAACCTTGTTCCTCTCCGGCAGGTTGTTGAGAGTGACAGAGACCCTGTGAGAGCCTCTGTGAGACAAGAGTGGACAGCTGAGAGAGAGACAGACATGTGGGATTCTGCACCAGGCTGTGTGCGAGACACTGTGAAAGCCAGAGAGATGGTATTTATTATACTATAAATCAATCAAGTAAATCAATATCGAATCAAAAAAAAAAACGTTTCCAAACATTCCACTAAACAAAAAAAAACAAATTGGAAAAACCACAGAAAACCAAAAAGTCAAACATTTCTATTTAAGTCTCCTTCCGAGAAGCCTAAAAATGCAGAAAAATAATTTACTTGTTTTAGTTGATTTTGTTTCCCTTTAGTTTGCCCTTTTTTGTGTTTTATTTTTTGTTTTGTTTTTGGTTTTTTACTGTTGTTCCCTGTTTTTTAAAACTAAACTTTTTTAAACGACTATTTTTAAACTTAACTGAGTACATTTTTCCAGTTTAAAAAACAAGCACAACTTCAAGCCAGTTGACTGTTGATTTTCTTTGAACTTTATATACATACTACGTTTAGCGTTAAATTCTAGAACTAAAAGAAAGTGAATCCTTTAGCTTATAACGATTTTTCCAAATTTTAATTGTAACGAAATAAATTGCGCTGATAAATCCTAGAACTGTGATTGTTGTATTTCTTTTGCGTTTTAAATATTAGCAGTAAAAACTATTCACGTATTGACTAAAAATAATCAAATTTTAACTTTTTTCTAGAATAGCTTGAATATGAAAATACTCTCGTAGAGCTTGCAAGGATCAATTCTAATTCGTAAATTTTCGTCACATTCCAGAAAATTATTCGTTGGTGGACTTAGTTGGGAAACATCAGACAGTAATATACATTTTTCCTTTTTATATTATGCTCAAGTCCCGTTTCTTTTCTTCCGTTTATCATTTTGCGCCCTGCATTTTTCGTTTTATTCTTTATTTTTTCTAACACATTCCCCGCCAGACTTCCCAGTTTCCTAGTTTCACTTGTAACTTCCTTTTTGAATTCACTTTTTCAAACCTAATTACCTGATTTACTGACTTAATTCGAAATGAACTGTGAACTAACGGTTTGCTTTTCTGTTTCTTTTGCTGCCCCGTCGCTCGCAGAGGAATTGAAGGAACACTTCGGACAGTACGGTGAAATCGAAAACATAAATGTCAAGACTGATCCCAACACCGGCCGCTCGCGAGGATTCGCCTTCATCGTGTACAAGAGTGCCGACTCGATCGACAAGGTCGTGGCGGCCGGCGACCACGTGATCAACAACAAGAAGGTCGACCCGAAGAAAGCAAAGGCCCGCCATGGCAAGATCTTTGTCGGCGGTCTCACCACCGAGATCAGCGACGACGAGATCAAAACATTCTTCTCCCAGTTTGGCAATGTAAGTAAAGACGGGTTTGTCCGTTGAATCACTCAAGTTTTTTTCTAAATGATGATTCATTTTAATCAGTTCTGCTTATGAACTTTGACCATGATTTAAGTTTTTTCTTACCACTTTTACTGATCGAAAACAAAAACTCGTTCATCGGCTGACTGTTGTTTTGAAACTTTAGTAACCCCGATTTGGTTTTTTCGGTTTTCTCTCGTAGATTGTCGACGTCGAAATGCCATTCGACAAGCAAAAGAATCAACGGAAAGGTTTCTGTTTTATCACATTCGATTCCGAGCAGGTGGTGAATGAGCTGCTCAAGACCCCCAAGCAGACCATTTCCGGCAAGGAAGTGGACGTTAAGAAGGCCACACCGAAACCCGACAACATGCAGATGGGCGGTCCAATGGGTGGCCGAGGCGGTATGCGTGGCCCACCGCCACGGGGCATGCGAGGTGGACGCGGGGGACCCGGTGGCCCCAAAGGTATGTTGAGCACAATTGTATAACAAATATTCTACGAATGGTATTTCTCAGAATGAATCAATTTCCTGAGGACCATTTTCCCAAAAGATTTCGCCGAAAGCTGTTTCCTCGAATGTACCAATTCCTCGAATGTGCCAATTCCCCGGGAAAAATATTTCGCCGAAAACCAATTTCCCGAAAGGTTTTTCCCCAAATGTATCATTTAGAAGATAACGATAAAAAAATTGCAAATTTTGTATAAAATATTTTGGAATTTACGCGGTTTTCTCACGCGATTTTTGGAATTTTCGTTTGTTTTTTAAACGCAAGTTTCGGAATTTACGCGGTTTTTTAACACAAATTTTAGAATTTACGCGGTTTTTTCGCGAATTTCAGGTTTTATGCGGTTTTTAGACGCAAATTTTGAAATTTACGCGGTTTTTTTACGCAAATTTCGGAATTAACGCAGTTTTCAGACGCGACTTTTGGAATTTAGGCGGCTTTCTTAAACTAATTTTAAAATTTGCGCCGTTTTGTACGCCAATTTCGGAATTTACGCGGTTTATTTCACGCGGATTTTGGTTTGGTTTGGTTTTTAGACACGGAATTTACGACGGTTTTTCACAAAATTTACTCTGTTTTTAGACGCGAATAAGATTTGCGCAATGTTTAACTCGAATTTCGGAATTTACGCGGTTTCTTCTCGCGAATTTCAGAATCAAAGCGGTTTTTAGACGCGAATTTTGGAATTTACGCGGATTTTAGACAGGAATTTTGAAATTTGCGCTCTTTTTAGACACGAATTTACTCCGTTTTCTTAGAATTTACGCGGTTTTTTACACGAATTTTACAATTTACGCGGTTTTAAGACGCAAATTTTGGAATTAACGCAGTTTTCAGACGCGAATTTTGGAATTTACGCGGTTTTCTTAAGCAAATTTTAGAATTTGCACCATTTTTAGACGAACTTCGGAATTTATTCGTTTTTTAAACGCGAATTCCTGTATTTACGCTGTTTTGGAATTTACTCAGTTTCTTCTCGCGAATTCCAGAATTTATGCGGATTTAGACGGGAATTTTAAACTTCACGCAGTTTTTAGACACGAATTTACGTCGTTTTCTCAAAATTTAATGTTTTTCGACGCGAATTTTAGAATTTACGCGGTTTTTTAGACGCAAGTTTTGGAATTCACGCGGTTTTCTTGAGCAAATTTTAAAATTTGCGTAGTTTTTTACGCGAATTTTGAAATTTACGCACTTTTATCATGCGAAATTTTGAAATTTACGCCGTTTTTTACGCGAATTTCGGAATTTACAGGTTTTTTTTTACGCGAACTCCGGAATTTGCGCGGTTTTTACACGCAAATTTTGGAATGTACGCGGTTTTTAGACGCAAATTTTGAAATTTACGCCGTTTTTTCACGCGAATCTCGGAACTTACAAGTTTTTTTACGTGAATTTCCGAATTTGCGCGGTTTTTAGACGCGAATTTTGGATTTTTCGCGGTTTTTAGATGCAATTTTCGGAACTTACAGGGTTTTTTTACGCGAATTTCGGAATATGCGCGGTTTTTAGACGCGAATTTCGGAATATGCGCGGTTTTCAGACGCGAATTTTGAAATTTACGCGGTTTTTAGATGCAAATTTTTGAAAATTACGCCGTTTTTTACGCGAATTTCGGAATTTACAGGTTTTTTTACGCGAACTTCGGAATTTGCGCGGATTTTACACGCGAATTTTGGAATGCACGCGGTTTTTAGACGCAAATTTTGAAATTTACGCCGTTTTTTACGCGAATTTTGGAACTTACAGGTTATTTTTTACGCGAATTTCGGAATTTGCGTAGTTTTTAGAAGCAAATTTTGAAAGTTACGCCGTTTTTTACGCGAATTTCGAAATTTGCGCGGTTTTTAAACGCAAATTTTGAATTTACGTCGTTTTTGACGCGAATTTCACTATTTGCAGGTTTTTTTTACGCGAATTTCGGAATTTGCGCGGTTTAGACGCAAATTTTGAAATTTACGCCGTTTTTTTACGCCGTAATTTACAGGTTTACGCCGTAATTTTTAAGCGAATTTGGGAATTTTGGAATTTACGCGATTTTCTTGAGAAAATTTTTAAATTTGCACCGCTGTTTACGCGAATTTCCGAATTTAAGCAGTTTTTTTACGCAAATTCTGGATATTACACGGTTGTTTTACGCGATAAGCGACTTCATTGTATAACAAAAATGTCTAATGCGTATTTTGGAATTTACGGGCTTATATAGTGGGTCTGGCAAGAGTCAAATTCTGTAATTTTTGCGCCCTCATTAATTCGTCATCAATTCATTATGGCACCAGTGTTCGCATAAACTCGTTCGTCACAGACACCTTCTCTCAGCTTTGGGCAGACTTGACTCTAACTGTCCCGCCTCATACTGCAAACGGGAACGGAACTCTGGAATTTACTCGGCTTTTTTAACACCAAATTGGAAACTTTTGCAGTTTTTACGCGAACTTCGAAATTTACGCGTTTTTACGTGTTATTTTGGTATTTACATATTGTTGGTGCTAAAGTAGAACCGGTGCCAACGACATGAGCTGCGAATGAGGCCTTTTATGGATTATCCAGCCAGCTGAGGTCCTGTAGCTTGCAAATTCCAGAAGAAATTGTATGCTGAAGGATGCTGTGAAACGCCGACCGCCCTACTTTCTTTGTAATCTACCCGTATGGGCAACCAGTCGATTCCTGTATCTTATACCTAATTAATTTATTCATATCCAAAAAAAGTAAAATGTATTACGACCCTGCGTGGAATATAGGAAACATGTGGTGATTCGCTTTTGTTACGGTAATTTGCGGACTTACGGTGACAAAAAGCCGGGTCCAGACTATGTTAAATGAAGACGCACGGGGTAGTGGCACTACATCTCCCCCCTCCCATGCTTCAACAGGCTCATGGGGCGTCTGCGGGAGCTCCCCGTACGCACACTGCTTGATACACTTCATTATTAAGTTCAGACTAAACTTCGTTATCGGAACAGATAATTTTGGAAATATTTAACGTAACTACAAATGCATCCAAGCGGCTCAAGTTCGTAAACCACTCACGTTCTGATACTGCACAGTTCCGAAGGCATGCGATCGCGTACACGCTTCCCTACGAAAGGCGTGCGTGCACGGGTGTAGCCACAAATGTTCCTTGGGCGGGTTTTACAGGATAAAATCTGACAGCCTAACCTTAAGGAGTTGTATGGGGCTGGGAGAGGCTGTTGAAGTCCATAGAATTGAGTCTCTTTGAGACGCGGCGAGGGTGCTGCAGAACAATCTTTCCTGTATGATTCTCAACATCGTTCTTAAGGTGATCCGACGATCAGATATCGAAACGAGAGGTTTGATTCTCAGTTTAGGTACTTAGTAAACTTTTTGGCTAAGCAGGTAATTTGGAGCCAGAAACGGTAGAACGGTAGAACCCCCCTTCTCCCCCGTCGCTACACCCATGCGTACGTACCAGCGTTCATTATAAGTGATGCTTGTATGACATCAAATCGGAGAGTTTTCCATGCAAACTAGCGGATTATGTATCAAACTTTCGGAATGCAAACGCACAATGCTTGAACCTTTCCTTAGCTTAAGGTTCCCGAAAGAAGTTTATTCAAAGTGTTGTTTCTTTCTCGTTTTTTAAGTGGGTTTTACGCGAATTTTGGAATTTACGTGTTTTTTTTATATGAATTTCGGAATTTACGCGGTTTTTTTACGTGAATTTCGTAAATTATGCGGTTTTTTTGTAACGTAACATTCAAATTTTATGCGGTTTTTACAAGAATCTTGGAATTTTTGCGGTTTTTTAACTCAAATTTTGAAATTACACAATTTTTTTACGTGGTTTTTTGAGCGAATTGCAAAAGTTACGCGGGCTTTTACGTTAGTTACAGCATTTACGCGAATTCACGTAGCCTTTTTACGCGAATTTTGTAATTTACGCTATTTTTGTTTACCTAATTTTCGGAATTTACGCGAGTTTTACGTAAATTTTGGATTTTATGCGGTGTTTACGGGAATTTTGAAATTTGTTACCCCGGCCCGGTTTTTTACGTGAATTCCGGAATTTACGCGGGGTTTTCACGCAAATTTCGAAGTTCATAGGGGTTTTCTGCGCGATTTTTAGAATTTACGCGGGTTTTTCATACCAATTTTGGAATTAACGCAGTTTTTTAACGCGATGACTACTGAACTGCTGACAGTGTTTGTCTTTCTCAGTTTTGTACTCTTCAAAACAATTCAATCATGAATTGCAATACCTACTGAATGATTCACTGTTTTTTTAAACCAGTCAATCTGCCGCTTGCGAGACTGTAGCCTACAATTCGTGTGGCCTCTCAAGAGAATGCGGCAGCCTTGCGTTCATATTGAAGAGTGTAAACTGCAAACTGACTTGGAGCATAAGCTGACGTTTTTTTCGTTTGTCTTTTTGTCTCCAAATCCTTACCCATAGTAAAAGTTTGTGGTCCGGAGTTGGTCTGACAATCCGGTGTACAATCAGAGGTATGATTGAACAAATTGTGGCGTGCACTGTGCATAGCGTTTGAACTCCAGCACAAAAAAGACGCTATGAAATTGAATGAACGGTGGGGCTGACTGCAGTAGAATAAAAAGGATCGGTTAAAGCCCTGCTTCGGTGCCCCTACAATAAAACTGAACCTTGACGTGGTGTAGGGCTTTTTAACTACTCGGTAAATGAACAACGGTCACTTTTACTTCTGAATGTGGGTATATGTCAAAATACTTTTGTGATTTCAAGTGGGACTCGGGGTAAAAATTTACCGAATGTGATTGATGCGTTGTTCAGAAAGTGCCTTTATTCCATTTAAGAATAAAGCCAGTAAGGGGATCTCTGATAATTAATAAATTAATGTTCTTGGGGCACATCCCTATCTATCACAGCTGTCACAAACATCTTGGAAAATTGCCGGTTTGATTGAGTCGGCCGGGGTAAGGCGATGTAAGCGTGATATCAGATCCTGTTTGGATGCCGAAGGAGCACTCTACAATGATTACGGGTAAAAATTTTTTCGGGGTTTAGCGACGGATTTTCGTTATAAACACTGCACTAGCTCTTTGGTCTCGAGGGTTGGGATGCGGGTTCGACTCTATACTGTAGAGCTTCTGTCGACTGCCGCGAACGTCCAGGTTGTGCTGCGCTCAATTTACTTTGTATTTTGGGACAGTGTATAAATACACTGGGGGGATGAAAGATTAAATTTGCTCTGATAAGTTGATAACCACTAATGCTCCGAAATCTGTCTTTCCTATTAGTTCATTTGTGGTTTTTTGTGTTGGAAAATGGAGTGGAGTTCGCGCTTCCGCCTGCGGGCATAGGCGTCACGGTTATGCTTGGGGCTCTTCCTGTGTTTTAGTGGGCGACATTGCCTGTCTCGTCAGGTAGAACTGACGTTTGAGGTCTCCCTGCCACTATGTTGACATCACGAAAGGGTCCAAACCCAGAGTTTTATACGCTATTAAGCGACCAGCTGGATAACCCAAGAAAAAAGAAAAAAAAAGGATTCCCGTTATAATTACTGCGCACTGGCTCTTTGGTCTCGAGGGTTGGGAGGCAGGTGCGACTCGATGGTTTAGAGTTTCTGTCGACTACCGCGAATGCTCAAAGTCGGGCTGCACCTAATTTACTTTGTAGATCTATCTTGGGACAGTGCCTTAAATGCCATGGGGATGATCCCAGTTTTCGGAAAAGCATTCGAGGAAATTGTTTTCAGGAAAAAAAGGTACATTCGGGAAAATATCATTAGGGGAAATGGCTTTCGGTTCCCCTTCTATTGAAGGTAGAAAAACTATCGACTAATGACGCGTGTCTTTTTTCCTCATCTCTTTCTTCATCACACACAGGTTACGGACAAGGCTGGGGCGGTCAAGGATACGGCGGCGGCGGCTACGGCCAGGGCGGATACGGCGGATACGGTGACTATTATGGTGGCGATTGGGGATGGGGCTACAACGGTTATGATTACTCCCACTACGGTAAATTCAACAACCATTCACAGAAACACCATAATTAAAAGACTTTTCCATTTTTTTTTCTCGATAATTTTACCTTTATCTTTCCGTATATTTGATTTGAAAACATATTTGCTAAGTCGCTCGTTCTTTATATTACAATTTCGAATGGAGGTGTGTTAACGTTCCAAAATTTCACTTTTTCAAGCAGAAAAAAAAACTTTCAATTTAAATGGGTTCGAAGTAAACAAAAGTTAGAATATTAGTTAAAGTTAGAGTGCACCCTTTTACTGAGCTGAAAACATTTTTCCAAAAACTTGTTTTTTTCCAAATCAATCGAAACAAATCACTTAACTGAGACAATCAAAAGCATTTTTTTTTTTACTTTTTTAACGTTGGATAATTAGTTACCGCAGTTTGAACGATTACCTCTCACCAACGGTTTTATGCAAACACACACACATAAACAGAATGCCAAAATATATACTTTTATATAGTTTACGGTGTGCTGACAGCACGAACTAAAGCTAAAGTATTTGGTTCTAGTTTAGAAAAGCAGTCAGTCTTTGTCCTTGTTTAGTTCTTTTTTGTGTTTTTTTTACATTTGCAAATCAGACGACACGAAACTTTTCCGGTTAGGGTTCTTTTTTTCGCTATTTATTGGCCAGCGCGCGCGCGTTCGAATGTAACCAATCTCAACCATTTTGTTTGTTAGTTGTTGCGCTTAAATTTTGCACAATTGCTCTTGCTCTAAAGTTAATGAAATTTAGTCTGCCTTTTTTTTTTCTTGTAAAGAATTCACTTGAGACGCGCGACGACGCCGCAATTATCCGCAATAATAATTTCTTTGTTAATTTCAAGTCAATTAAAAAAGCAATCAATCATCTCAAGTGCAAATACTTTTTTCTCGAGTAAGCTTTAAAGTAAATTTTAACATAAAATAATACCTTACGTTTCGCTTTTTGGTCAACTGTTTCTTACATTAAGAAAGAGAGTTGTTAATGTTAATGGTTGTTGTTTTTCTGCCTTTTTCAGAGATTTAAGTTTTTGTATGGGGGAAAATTACTCTTGAAATAGTCGAATGGAAGAAAACAAAATGAAGTTTACTTTTAACGCGTTGTAAACAATGAAAGCAAAACAAAACAAAGCAAAGCAAGAAAAAACGAAGGTCCACGAAAGAGGAAGAAAAAACAAAACGACATCGATGTTTAACCAAGAAATCGTTTTGATGATTTCAACCACTGCTAGAAGCGACACGAACGACTCACGACTCTGGTGCAAATATT
Organism: Sabethes cyaneus; assembly: GCF_943734655.1. NCBI lineage: Eukaryota > Metazoa > Arthropoda > Insecta > Diptera > Culicidae > Sabethes > Sabethes cyaneus. Next base: position 172,920,714 of record NC_071353.1, read on the forward strand.
CTTTTTCAATTTTTTTTTCGCACACATTGATTGTGTGTCTCGTCCAAAATTTCGAGTTGAAAGATTTCTACCATGGACGAAAACAGACTGCAAATATCGCCTGTGATATAGACAAAACAAAAATCGGATAGGAAAACCCCCGGAGACCAAACCCAGAGAGAGAGAGGAGAGGTCTTTGTGGGGATTATTTTTACAAGCGGGTAACCATTTAAGTACCTTAGAAATAAGGCCTTCGAGCGTTTTATTAAACGGATATTGTTCTTTCAATGAAAGAGCACACGCAGAGACCGGCGCTCTATGCGAACAATATTGCAATAAGGGAACAGAAAGAGCATTTGAAACAAGGCGACAAGTAGCAGTTTGTGGCAAGTTTTTTTTAAAGAATTTCGATAAGTTGTGTAACACACACACACACACACTAAAAGAGGAAGTCAGGAAATAACTTTTGTTTGCTAAAGTACCATTTCAAATTTGAGAACAAAGTTGTCAACAACGCAACGCACTCATGTTTCTCCATTCGTAAATCTGATAACGACCGAGAATGCAGCACCAACAAAACCCTATAAACGCGAAACCAGCAAAGAAAAGAGGAGGGGCAGCTGTGCTACTCTTCCTTTTTTTCTGTTCGTTCCGCAGTTGGCACATTCTCTCAAATTAACGTGTTTTTTTTTTGAGTAGCTTTTGCATGCATGCCGTTTTCTTTTTCGTTTTATTTCCAAATATCTAAATGTTCAATATTATTCGAGCACACACCGACAGAAAACACACACAAACAACACACGTACACATTTGTTGTATCCATATACGATGCGCTACTACTACTACTTTTTTGTTGTTGGTAAAGCCAATTTCATATTATTTTTTGTAATGCCCTATCTTCCCTCTCTCGTTGAGACCACCCCACCACTTACCACCACCAAAAAAATCAAACAAAAAACATCGGTTTTTGATAAGCTTTGAATTATTGTTTTTTACTTTTAAAGTTTGATAGTTTTTTAATCTGTTGTCGGGCGCGCGCGCGTTTCTTGATCGAACGGAATTCGAACACGACGACGCCGCACAGATCTTTCTCTCTATTCCGTCTCTTGGATCAACAACAACAACAAATCAATCAACATGTATTTTTAAATAAGTTGCTTCTTTAATCTTAGAGTGTAATCAACCATTTCTACTATAGATTTTCGGTACAATTTTGCACTACTCTTTAGAGTTTAGTTTTCGTTTTTAAATATTCAATTTATAATCCACCCTTACAAAACGCGCGGATTCATACAAACATTAAGACATAACATTATTTCAAATTTTCCTTTTTCTTTTTGGTTGCGGTTTTTAAATTAGTGGTAGCAAACAAACAGTAGTTTTTAGTATCGTATATTAATTTTTAATCTTAAACAAATGAAAAAAAAAACATACTAATTTTAATCCTTTTTGCTTAGCGCGTCAAGAATAATAACTTTTTTTTTTGAGTGGGAACGGAGACAGAGAGAAAGAGAGAGAGATAGAAAGAAATGATTAAATTCGGAACGGCAAATTTTTTCTTTCGGGTGGAAACAGTGTGGAAAACAGAGGGGGGAAATAAGGCAAAAGAAGAAGAAGAACATCCTAAATAAAATGTTTGTTTCGACAGTTCGCTAGTTAGTAAAAATCGCGAAGAACATGAGTGGAAAAATATAGCTAACGTTAAAAATATTAATGCTTAAAGTCAAACTCCAAAACTAAACATGAAAACAAATGAATTAACCGAAAAAATAGCATAACAACAACTACTTGTTTGTTCAGAGTGAGGAGACGAGGGAAAAGAAGGAAGAAACAAAACAATGAAGTGAAGCAAGGAGAGAGGGAGAAAGGAGAGAGCTAAGCAATGAAGAGAAGAAAGAGGAGCAATAAAAATCATAACAGAGAAGAGAAAATCTGTACAAAAAAAAAACCGAACAATCGAACGCTGTGTTTTTCCTACGAAACAACTAGATTTGCCGACTTCCTTCTTCTCCTGCTGTGCCTGTAGTACGACGACCCCCCACTGTTTTCCACCGAATATAGAGTAAACGATCGAATGAAAAAGCGCCGCCAACCGCCAAAGAAGCCAGAAAATTTTAGTTAAAAGAACTAATCTGTTGTAAGTGTTGGGAAGTGAAAAGTGATGGAATTTAGGGCAGAACAAACCGTTTTAAGCGATGTGGGTGCGATGAAGAAAAAGGGTTTTTAGTATGAGGGAGATTGATGCCTACTTGTGCTTATCCTTATGCAAGTAAAACTAAATCTAGTGTAATCCAAAATCAATTTTTTCAACATTTCAGCTGCAAATAAGCATTGCTAGCACTATAAGAGCAGCAGTAAAGTAGCTGTATATTTTGCCAAACTAGCTTTTATGTAGCATTTAAGGTGACTTAAATGCTTATTGACTTGCATTTGAATTGAACATAGTTTTAATTTTTCAGTGGTGTTTTCTATCACTGGGAAAAATTTTCTTGCTGGATTACTGTGAAAAATAGTTTTAATTTAATTTTAAAAATGAGCGATATTTGAGAAAATGGCAGAATTTTGCATGATGTTTTCTGTGAAAATATTGCTTTCGTCTCTTCAGCTAATGCCCGCGCACAAAATTTCCAGCACTATTCTGGGAAAAAATCAAGCTGTCGATAATTATACCGATTTCCATGCACACGCCACAAAGAAAATGGAGCAAAAAATGATTTTTCCCTACTGACTAATGCACAACGATTTTCGATAGCGGAGACTGTTTTTTGGATAAGTTTGAATAACAGATATCAGTTTTCGACTTATAACTGTAAACAACTTTTTAAAAAAAGCCCGTACCGAAGGGGTTTTCATGTAAAATTTCAAGTAATTGGCCACCATCTTGAATTTCAAAATGGCGTTCATTAATTTTGGGGCTCTAACAATCACCCTGGTTATGAAAAAGTTTCTATTGATAGAGTTTTGGGCAACCACCCGTCATTTTCCCAAATTTTCCCAATGATAGTATTTTTTAAATTGGGATTTTCAGTCGTGAGCCGTGGGTTCGCCCTTAAAATGTTTGATTACATTTCAATTTAATTCTTATTTAAGTTACATACTATTGTACAAGTTCGCATCTTTTAAGATCTGGATTATTCACGGAGCGAAAAAGCTCCAGTTTGTTTCAAACAAAATGATTGTTGTTTTAAGCCTCAATAAAATATTTTTATAACAACCTGAAAATATTGTTGTTTCCAAACGAGATTCTGTTTGAATCAAGTAAATAACAGTTTTGAATTAAAAGTAAAGTATTTTCAATTTTGAAGTTGACATTGATGTAACAATAAATATTTTCATTTCAATCATACATTTCAGTTTGAAACAAAACGAAATTTTTGTTTGTGCGTAAAACAACCATAAATATGGTTGAAACTACATTTTTATTCTCCGTGTTGATAGCTTCCTATACACTGGATCCGTTACTCAGGGCTTCCCTTAGGCTGCTTGGGATGTTATGGAACTACTTTTTTACGCGAGTTTCGGAATTTACGCGGTTTTTTTACGCGAATTTCGGAATTTACGCGGTTCTGATTTACGTGGGACGTATCTTTCGCGTAAAAAGCAACTTGAGTGTATATCGTTTTCGAACATCTCCGCCTCCTCCTAGTTCATGGATCACGCCGGTGTGTCTTGTTCTCACTCTGGAGAGAACCACTCGTTCCTTGAAATTTGCTCCACTCAGGGTGTTGCGTTAGTTGTGTTTTTTCATCGCCTCTTCATCTATGGCTTTCCGGGAATCTCGTCATCGTCGTCGGCAGCCTAGAGCAGCCGGGGTGGCTCGTGCTGTTTCAACTGCAGTCGTCTCCATTCAACTCGATCTTGGGCAGCCACTCGTCGCCAATTTCCCAGTCTTCCCTTGCTTCTATCAGCCGACAACCGAGCTGGACTCGTCGCCAATTCGTTGAGCGGCTCGACACACGCAAGACGGCTTCAAACTGGGCGAGCCATCTTTAGCAAGTTGGACCGCAGTCTGCCAATTTTCGCCAGGTGTAGCATGGGAATCTCTTCAAGAGCCTGTAATTTGTGGTTCATACGCCTACGCCACTCTTCGCTATCTGTTTGCACTCCGCCAAAAATAGTTCCTGGCTATGATATCTAAGTCATCTGCAAAGCCTATAGGAGCTGGCTACCACACGGAGTGTGTCACATCACTCGATCCATTGATTGCTCTCTAATTAGTCGCGTCAGTTTATCCGGAAAACCCGTTTTCGTGAATTATCTGCCAAATCTGGTCTCGATTGACTGTATCGTTTGCTGCTTTGAAATCAATAAAGACAAAGATATGATGTGTGGGGACGTTGACTCTCGACTTTTCTGTAAGATCTGTCGGACGGTAAAAACCCTGTTTGTGGATGGGACAAACTCACACCTTCCATCCATTCCACGCATCCGGTAGTTTCTCTTCCTAAATTTTGGAAATAACTCAGTGTTCTTGGAGATCTGGTGCTGTGACATTACTATCTTCCATGGGCACTCCTGGGTTTCCGGAAATCTATGACTGGGATTTCTCGGGTACTTAAATTTCCCTGTCTCCCAAGTGCCTAGCCAGCTTGTCGACCTCTGCTTCGAAGACAGGGTTCCAGAGCCCACACAAATACGCTACCAGACCTGGAAAGGTTGGTACTAGATGGCATGAGGTTGGAGATTACTCAGTGATTATTCGAACAGTATTTCCGAGGCGCTGCAGATTATCTCTAGCTGGTAAAAAAGCAGTTTGAAATCGAGAATGGCCTGAGCCATCTTTATTCGCATTACCTTGAAGATAACCTTCCTTTTTGGCAGCCTTTCTGTGTTAGTCAGTCAGTCAGTTAGTTAGTCAGAAGTGCTGGTCAGAAAGTAGAACAGCCACCAGTGGTACAGCGAAGTTAAAAATTAGCTCAATTAAACTGCTTTTTTGTATGGCTTATGGCTCGAAGAACGAAAATTAAACATACGAACATTTCCGCGTGGCTGACAGGAAAAGCACCACGGCGGGTTCGAGAGCTAGCCGCAGTGGGCTCTTAAACTCTGCTTGCGACTGAGTTTGGTAATAAACTTGCGCGGGAAAAAGAACAGATAAGGAACTCACGGGAGGAGTGTAATTTGCTGGTCGGCAGAATAAGAGAAAGTGATTGAAGAATTCGCCTAGGGAAATAGGGTAGGTGGGGACAATTTAATGGGATCGAGATCTACCGTGGCCCTTGTAGCTAAGTAACTCGCAAGAATGTCCGCGACTGTTGCAGGTTGCATCGCCATCGTGAGACCATCTCTTAGTATTTAACGAGTTGATCTTTTTTCATCCACTGTTCAGTCGGGAATTGATTTTTGGTGGATTCCATCTAGTGGCTTGGTAGCACTTTTTCCTCGCTCTACCCCCCCCTATATCGTTCGGTGGCTTCTGCCTCTTGCTGGATAATTTTCTTGTAAACCTTTGGCCACTTTTGGCGAAGCGCTTTTCTTCAATGCACCCTTAGCAATGTAGAGCTCATCGGCCCGGCCTTTCGGCTTGTCTTTGGAATGACAACGTTGGCAAAATGCAGCCAATTGTTGAAAGAATCCTGGAAAATGATGATTACTTGAATCAATTATCTATTAATATTAATTCAGTGTTTCTACAACGGTTCTCCGGTGCTAGCGTGTCTAGACCCTGTCTGTAAAGTTCGTAGACAGTCAGTCCTTATTAGCAGCTTTGTTAGCGGTCTTTAAAACCGGACTTCTCGTTTGACTTCTTGGAGATCAGATGCCAGTTATACGGTGGGAATCACTAAAGCAGCGCCTGTTGTAGCTCGTGATTCATACCCCTCCAGCACTTTCCACTTTCAGTTTGTACTTCTGAAATTAAAGAAAACACTTTTTCCAAATAAATTCCACTGTTAATCTCCTATTCTATAGACTCGGATCCGATCAGAAACTTTGCTTCGATCAAAATACAACGTATGCTATTATATAACACACGTCGATCGGGACGTTTCTGATCGGAACCGGCCCGACCGGAGACGGAATCGATAGGTACGTACGTTAAAAAACTTCAATTTAGGTTTGTGCTCCATCAAATATCGCTCACAGGACCTTTCGCTCGAACAAGGCAGGGGCGCGTACGTCCTCCGTGACCATCGTCATGGCTTCAAGTTCATAAAGACCTACCGGGTCTAATAAAGGGTTTGTGCATTATCAGCTTTGTGCGGCGGATAGTCCCGATTTCCCTCTTATATACAGCACTGGTTCTCTTTACTAGCGTTGTCCGCGGTCATCAGCGCTTTCAAATACTAATTTTCCTAGACTTCGCTTTCAAAGTCATCTGTGAAGCCTAGGAACTGGGGCTACCCTTGGTGAACATGCAGGTATGCAGGATAAGCCGCCATTTTGTCTTAAACTTCGCCGCGTTCCGACGCGGGACTCGAAAGCGTCACATTACTCGATCCAATGTAGTAGCTCTGATCAGTCGCGTCAGCTTATCCGGAAAACCGTTTTCGTACATTATCTGCCATAGCTGACCCCGATCGACTATCGTATGCTGCTTTGAAATCAATAAAGATGTGAAGCGGGGGTACGTTGCGCTCCCCCGATATTTCTGCAAGATCTGTCGGATGATATTAATTTGCTCCGTAGTTGCGCGGACCCCCATAATTCCCTGACCCATCCTCCTTTTCTCAAATCTTGAAAAAAAAACCCAGTGTAGAGACGTTACCAGCGTTTCTCGATCATGTTGGTAAAGCTCTGCAGTCCTTACCAGCAGCTTTGTTGGTTTTTCTCATTAGAAACCCGATTTCTGGTACGACTTCTTACGACCATGGGCACTCTTAGATTTTTGGAAATCTATGGCTGGTATTTCTCGGGTATTTAAATTTTCCTGTCTCCCAAGTGGTAACCAGCTTGCCAGCCGGCCAGCCAGTAATGCAGATCCAATTGTTTTTTTTTTCTAACTTTAACTAACTTTAACTGGATTCTTGTAGCCTATCTTTCGACTGCTCGAACTGCCGTCTAGGTTTTCTTGCGAAGAGTTCGAATAGTCTCTCCAATGGGCATATCAATAGCATCCTGGGAAGCCTGACCGTTGTGGCACTCCTGTCTCTTCTGGTTGAATTACGGATCTAGCGTTACCTACGGTGACTTGAAAAGATTGTACAATGCGGATATTGCCTGAGAGTCTGAGAGCCCTCAGTCGATCCGCTGTTGAAAGTGCTAGTGGTGGGTGGTTTATGTGGGTGCGATTATATGCCTTTTTAATTCGCTATAATGGTTGGATTCTTTGGCCTTTTATGAGAATATCTCTCCCAGCGTAGCAAAATACGTGCTCGTATCGCGTCCAGCTCGGAAAGCATGCTGTCCTATAATCAAGAAGAGGCAGTTGTGTCACAAGAAATGGTTTAAACCACGACTTCCATTCGTTCCATGGACTTCCACACGCAGTTTGTCAAAGCGCTTGGCCGGTATTTAGCGGGTTTAGCTTTTTTTCTGTATGGACATGATCACTGCGACCAGTATTTTAATTCTTCCGGTATTCTGGGTCCACATCTGGTAAGGTAATGTTAGTATACATTACCTTACCAGATGTGGGCAGGTTCTTCAGCATGGAGTCGCATACTTTATCATCCCCAGCTGATTTTCCTTTGGCTTTTAACAAGCAGCACAACGTCAAGCTCCTAACCATTGAGAACGGTGCATTTTATTATAGGGTCACGAAGATCAGTTGACGGGATTTCCTGTGACCCTTGGATAGAGATATTATTTTGCTTACAATGAAGTCAATAGTATAATTGTCGACAGTGGAGCTGCCCGCGAACTAATTTGCAAGAATCTCCGCGACTATTGCAGGAGCCTCTGGTAATGATTCCGTCCTTCAGCCTTAATCTGATTTGGTGGCTTCTGTTCCTCACATCCCTGTATAATTAAGGTGGCTTCTTTCTTTTTTGAGCATGATTTTCTGGTAAACGTTTAGCCGCTCTCAGCGCTTTTATTCTACTTTCATTGACGATCCTTTTAATGGCCTTCGATCACCAGTGCCAGTGCGTAGAGCTCTTCTGCTTGCCTGCCCTTTGGAATGGCGACGTTGGCAGAACGAAGCTAATTCTTGAAAACATTCTTGAAAACATTCTGGAAAACGACGATTATTTGAATCAATCATTTTTCTTGTCAACGGCCGGCTCAACTGCGCAGCATGTGTTGTACCGCAAAAAGAGATTTCCAAGAAATAAAGTGGAACCAGAAATGTATTATTTCTAATTATATTCAACTTCGTGAAACTAAGGGAAAGAAAGAAAGCGTGGACATCCCGTACCAACCGATTGCTGTATATTTCACAGGTCAATCCACATCTCTGATATATCCAACGTGGTCTCCTTGGTTGGCACTTGGTTGGCTTAGCACTGGTTCGTTTGGGATTGGTAGTGAGTGAGAATCGAGATATGATCGCTCCCCATCTGTTATGAGTTTTTGGACAGACGTTGAAACTGCCCATAGCACGTCTGGGTTCGGGGATTTTCCGAGACTTTCTTGACCTTTCTGCCGAATCTGGGAATCTTCAGGCACGGTAAATCGACGCTTTGTTGCCACTATATAATGGTTCGTGTCCAGCGCGGTCGTTTCGCGAATCAGTTCCTGTTTGAATGCCCAGATCGCTTTTTCGTCTGTCTAAGCGATCTGTCCATGGTCCTAAGGCATGTTTGGAATGCACAGTAGTCCAAAAGGGCAAAAAGTGGAACTTTTTTCCTAGTGTCTTTTGTTTTCAATTTATCATTTATGGTCTTCAGCACTTTTGCTCGTATGAATGTCTCCCTTAATCTAAAACTGTCAATAGTTAGTCATCGCTAACTATAATGAAAATAAAAAAATAACTTATTTATGTTGGGAAATATAGCCATAGTTTCTTCGGCAAAGTTGTAAATATTGTAAAAACAAGCAACTTTGCTGAAGAAATAAAACTTCTATCTTTAGCGAGTGCTGAACTATAGGGCATATTCTTTACAACTTCTTTAAAAATTGGTTTTTCATACTTAACTTTTCTCAGTTGCATTTTACAAAAATACAATGTTCTAGGTAATTATCGAAGCTCCCAAAATATACGTTTTTGCGGAAGACCGCAAATCTTTTGGACCTTGACTTGCTGAATTATCGCATATTCAAGTTTTAAATTTTCATAGATTCACGAGCCCATGCGGATTTATGAAATCAGCGCTTCATCTTGAAGCTTAAGTCGAGTACTATAAACTTGTATGGGTTCCGCTTGTCCCCAACCACCCAAATTAGAGTACGGCAAGCATACGTTTTATGTGTTTCGCGTTCGCTAAAGGCTCGATACACGTCCATTTTTTCGTGTTAGTTTCTTCGGCAAAGTTATGGAAAATATATTGATTTTTGATTTCCGTTCTGTGGATATTGTGTTCCGTTCCGATATTGTGGAGGGTTTTATCCAAAAGTTTCAAATAATCATCTGTCATTTTAAATTTAAAAATGGCGACAAACACTCAATTCAAATTACTCTAACTTGGCTTGTATACATTTTCGACTCGAGACCTTTCAATTATTAGCCCTTATCTGTGCTCACGGCTTTGAATTAAAAAAGAGGTTTACATTTAAAGTAAAATGTTTCAAATATGGAAGCCGTTTTCCCATTTTTGCATGGTGATTTTCTACAAAGAAAAAATGTAGAAGGAAACAAATTCTGTTTTTTGAACGTTTTGTAAATTTTTTGATGTCGAATTTGTTTATTCAATCCGGATTGGAACTGGATAGAATGAGCACAAAATCAATCATTTGGACACAATTTAAACGTTAATTTTTGATTACACATTTGACATAAAATTTAAAAAACAAGCAAAATTGGTTACCTAATTCGGAACAAATAACCGATGTTCATCGTGAATTTGGCATGATTGCTTTGATCAACAAGCAAGCAACCATGGTTACAAAAGTCACTACTTGTTTATTTTGTGAATATTTGGGAACAGAACTGCTAATTTGCTTTATAAACAAACTAGAATCAGAATCCGGTTCCAGTATATTTGTACTTTTTTATTCCTATCAAGTAAAACAGTAGCAATTCAACGGTAGAGCGTATTCCGTTTGCGGTAGCTTTCAACTTATTATTGGCCATGTATTTCGTGCATCCTTTGTGTTCATGTAATTTTACTCGTAAATATCTTTTAATTTTCACCCATAAAAATAAACATGGTGCACACACGCGCGCGCTCTTTAATCCCCCTCCCCACTATTTAAACTATCCATCATCATATAAACCACAAGAAACAAGTCCAGAGAAAAAAGTGCAGAAACCAAGTTCATCTTTTTTGCTTCTCCCCTCATTGTTTTCTTTATTGCATTGTATATCTCTCTCAACTCAACTCAACTGAACTGAACCGAACCGAACCGAACTCTCAACTCAACCGCCGCAGACGACTATTACGGAGGTTACAGCGATGGCTACGGAATGAACGGCGGTCGACCGGTTGGTCCTCGTGGGGGTAAAGGTAGTTGGACTTGTGAAAAAAAAAACACAAAACCTGTCTTCATTTCTCATTTTGTTGTTGCTTTTTCCTACAAAAAAACCAAAGAAAAAAAAATTAATGGCTTGCACCACACCTCCTCAGCTTTCTAGGCAAATAGAAAAATAAAAAACCGAACTAGACGAACAGCAGTCTAGATGAACACAGTCCTGGCATGCAACCTCGCAAAATTCACGCGATTAATAACCGCCCAAATCTGGCCTCGCCCCACCCGTTCATAGAGTGCGTTTTGTCTGTTGTGATGATGGTGTGATGCAGATCTAACCGTTTTTTAGACCTTCTAGAAAGCTGTATTTCTGTACCTACTTATTTTGTTTTTGTTGTTTTTTGCTCAAAATTGAAACATTAGTGTTTCTCAAAACCTCTAACGCCACGTTTTTTTCTGCGTTCGTTCGTGACTACACAACACCCTCTTTTATACTGTACTACTATAATATACTGCATGTGTGGAAACTTTGTCTCACTGTTTGGCCATGCGCTCGTTTCTGCAGTCGAAATTGTTATCAGTTTTAGAAATTCCACTTTCGGGAGGAGTAAATCCCACCCCAAAACGAAACGAATTTGTTCCGGAATATTTTTCTTCAACCTGAAACTTTTAGTACTCAAACTCAATTAGGATTGTTACACGATCGTATCCAAGATAATGTGTTCCCAGTGCAAAATTTTAAAATTAGCGATTGAACTCCCCATGCTATCCATGCTTACCCGGACAGTCAGCAGAACAACACATACTAATGAGCGTTTCTTTTCTTCTTTCTCTTTTTATTTTCAATTTCATCCACTGAACCACAGGTGCCGGCGGTTATCAGGGAGGCAAACAGCGAGGTGGAGGCGGCGGTGGCAACCGCCAACCGAGGCATACGCCGTACTAAATCCTACGGATTCACTCAGACGTATACTCCCTGCCCTCCCATTTTTAATTATATCATAGCGTAGTAGTTTAACAGACACACACCCATCCGACAAAAAAAAAACACACAAACACACACACCACACATACACACACACTCAGCAGAAGAGAAGAGAACAGAGTTTAGTCTTAAGTCCTGTAATAATTCCTACTTCGAAGTCCGCTAATACGGCTGGATCGAGCTGTGCAAAAGAACAATCGAGCGCTGAGACAGAGAAGACGAACTTAGAGAAACATCTCACACAATAGGATCTCTTATCCGGATACTTCCATTTGTTCCACAGGGTATGTAAGTTTTGTTTGTGCAACGTAAAAAAAAAAGAAACAGAAAAACAAACAGTCCAAAGTGAAGAAAGATAGCGCGAAGACAACAAACAACAAACTTTTACCCATCCATTTCTTGTAAACAACACTACATTGAAAGGAAAGTTCGCTTTTTTGCTTTTCACTCTATTGCAGCTGCACACCTATAAAGTAACTAATGATAGTCTACCATTATAAAAAACGCAAAATCTTACTTGGTTACATGAAACCTAGAAATTTCAAACGTATTGAAGAATTTGTGAACCGCCGGAGATTATTTTTTACTTGGGGCAGATTTGAATAAATTGGAACAATGATGAAAGGCACCAATCTTTGTCTCGCTATAATTAAAAATTACCTTAAAAAAACAAAACAAAATAAGATCGACTGAATGACGATTCACTTAAAAAAGAAAAATGGCACTAGGCATTATTTATTTAATACAGTATTAGAATGTACTGTACCTCATGTTTCAAACTGGAAAGGAACGAATAAAACATTTAAAAAATACACAGAACTCATGAGTTAGGAAATGGAAGGCTTTTTTTTCTAAATTGATCACATTGCTCGCTGGTATTAGTGAGTGTTGTCCAACTGGTTTTACGATCGAATGAGGAAGTTCTAGCCCAGAGGTTCCTTTACTTTTACCTTGATAGCTCTAATTCGCTTAAACTTTCTTCGTACGAGGTAGTAAAAACGTAAGTACAGGTCTTAGATGCGTTGACGTTTTAATAGGGTGGCATGGCATGCTGCGAAAACGAAAATGACGGTGACACGAAAAATTGAAAGACTTTGAATTGGATAATAATCAAGTCTGAACGGATTGTGTTGGTTCGCGCATATCAGTCGGTTCACAGGTCATAGATGTACTTTTTGTATGTCTTTTATAAAAAGGTAGGTTTTTATAGGTTACTGCTGGAATTTTCACATAAAGTTCGAGTATTTTCGACAGAAAAACCAGCACTTCAATTGCACTTACCAGGAAGATGTGGAGTGAAAATCATTCTTTATAAAATAAGAGTATAGCTAATCTTTCGTCGGGCAATCTCGCCACGTGCTCAGCATTCGTCAATCAGTTTAGGCCATTGCAAATCAGATTTAAAGTTTTTGTCACCCCCCCCCCCCCCCCCTTGGAAATTGGCATGAAAAATCGGGGGGCAAAAAAATAATTTGTAGGATATGAGTCAAATTTATTTTTATTCTGTGGCCGAACACCGGAAGGACAAAAACTTCATAAAATATTTGTAATGGCCTTACTGTTTATTAATTAAAAGTCAACAGATTTTTCTGTCCTACTGACTACTTAAAAAACTAATAGCTAGAGTTCTAAATCGGTTTTTCAGCACATTGCGACTATCGTCAAAGTCGAAGTAGGACACAAAGCGGTTAAAGTTCCGTTGTAAGCCGATTATAGCACCGAAAGTACTGTAATTAGTTCGCCGGTGCGGTACAGGAGAGTCAATCCGGGATGTCAGAACATCTGATACGAAGACGGTTCTAGTTACGTCTCGACGTGTATCATTGAAGTCCCGACGTGTTTAAAGTTTTTGGCGATACGCATATTGAATCCCAAGTTTTTCTGCAGGCCTTGTCGACAACGAATGAAACATGCTGTTTGAAAGTCAATTTAGAGTCCAGCAGTGCCCCGAGATCCTTGACACAATCTACACGGCGCAAAGGAACGCTTGATAATCGGTAACCGAATATTCAGCTTTCTCGAAAACGGTATCACTTCACATTTGTCGGGGTTTAGTACCAAGCGGTTGAGTTTGCACCATCCAGCGAATATCAGCAGTTTATTATTTCTTATTTTATTTATTATCAACAGATTTACATGGTTCTAATGCTGGTCTAACTTCTTAAAACTAGTGGTCAAGTGTATAAATAGTAATAAATTCACATAATTATAACTAAATGGATAGACAAGTTAATTGGACCGGCTGAAGAAGCGGTTGAATCGTTCACGAAGAGTTTGGCGCGATAGATGGATGTCGAATATGAATGCTACTTCCTACTTTGTCAAACGTCCTCTGGAGACTGCGGAGGGCCCCGTATTTGCTGTAGTTTGTACGGTGGTATGACGTCCTCAGCATAGCAGTATTTCAAAGGGATCTCGGCAGCGCATTAAGGTCGATTCGCTCTAGAAGTTGAGGGCAATCTATTTTTCCTCGCAGAGTATCAGCGACTAGCAGGGCTTTAGATGTATCTCTCCGTGTAGAGAGAGTATCCAGGTAGATCATCATACATCGATGTTCGTAACTCGGTAAGTGATACGCCAGGGCAGCCGATGAAGAGCAAAACGCAGAAAGCGGCGCTGGACGGATTCGATTCGTGCAGAACTGTTGTGGTAGTTCGGGTTCCAAACCGCAGAACAGTACTCCAGAGTCGATCTGACCAGGGAGCAGTATAATGCTTTAAGCAGTAGACGTCTGTGAGTCTTTTGGCGATTCTAAAAATGAATCCCATGGTCCTAGAGGATTTGTTGACGACATAAGATACATGCTGTCTGAATGTTAGCTTTGTATCGAAGATTACACCTAGGTCTTTGATATGATCGACCCGCTCGATAGCAGCGTGTAGTTGAAAATAGTCGGTTTGCGTCATTGCAGACATGTTGTCGACGGTGTGCGTAGTAAGGCACAGCAAATTAGTAGTAGTGGATCCACCAGGGAGGAATCCATGCTGATCCGCGCTCAAATATTGCTTGCAATGTGAAAACAGTGGCTCCAAGACGATTAGCTCGAACAGGAGAGCTGACGGAATTCCATCTGGCCCGGGATTGAAGGAGGACTTTAGTTGCGTAGCGGCAATGGAGATCATCTCGGGATTTATCCCCAGATTACTGAGAGCTTGACCATACGATGGGACGTTCCTTGCGGTGCAGTCGACATTGTCGCTGGTTAAACTTTCATGACTAAACACACTAGCATACTTTTCAGCAAATAAGATGCATATGTCTGCGAAATTTGAGGCAGTTTCATCGCGATAGGTCATAGAGGAGGGTAGCCCGCATTCCGCGTTGCACAAACTTCCAGAAAGCTTTGGGGTGCGACCTGAGTTTCCTCTGAATCCTACGTTGATATTGCTGAAATCAAACACGAGTGACTCGCTTGAACCCGTGATATACTCTAACGTAGTGATGCTGCCGTGAGAGCGTACGGTGTCTGGAAAACTTTCGTAGAGCGGCTCTTTTCAATGATTTGAGTTTTCGCCATTCACTCGTTTGCCAAGGAGCACGTGATCCGGAACGATTTACTTTTTTCGCTACTATAGTTGTCTTCCACACAGATGATTAACGGAAGAAGATGAGGTGTTTCTTTAACTAAAGGCAGTGGCATCTTGTGTTGAAAAGAACCAGAGGTCCAGGCAGCGGTTATGCTCGTTAACGGCGTGATTGATTGGTGACAGGGTGGCGGAACTGTAACTGTCTAGAATTCTGGTAGCACCAGTGTGGAGTACAGAAAGAGTTTGGTCGGGATACAGGAAACCGCCTTGCGATTGCTTCCACGCTATGTCAGGCAGATTGCAGTCCCCCAGTATCATAATCTGGTCGACTGGAGCAGCCCTCTCGATCACAGCGAAGACAGACTCGCGGTGCGCATTAACAAGAGCAATGTCACGAGTCCGGTCAGACACGATATACACAGCGCATAAAAACAAGTTCCGATCATGTAGCTCAACTGAAATCCAGATCTGCTCCAAACTCATTACCATCATTAACTCATTAACTTCTCATTGGAGTGCCTAATTTCGGAAGCAGTTTTTTGCTCCAAAAGCGGTTCCGTTTATAGAAATGCTTCTTTTTGCAAATCTGAACATGAACTATATTTTTGTTTCAAATAAAAAAACTGCTTTTGAAATTTGCAGAATCGATGACGACTAATTTCACCTTAATCCGTGACGAACTGCTATCAGAACGCCCCCTCCAGTTGATTGCCAGTTTTGTGCGAATTTGCAAACTACGGGACTACAGCTGGCTACTTAATTTATAGAAAGTTCGATTCGCGTCTGCAATTCGTCGTTTCACTTCGCGGCTTACATCGTTGTCACATGTCAACTAGGGGGCCATCCATATACCACGTGGACAGCTTAGAGGGGGGCGGGGGGTATAAAAATGTCCACGCTTGTCCACGGAACGGGAAAGGGGGTATGGAAAATGTCCACGTGGACAAGTTTTTTTTCCTACAAAAAATAGAAATTAAAAACATTGACCATTGATCAGTGATTGTTTTTGAGCTTAACGTTTGTCATCGGAGATCCCAATTTCGGAAGCAGTTTTTGGGCCCAAAAGCGGGATTCTGTTTATAAAAACGTAAATACTGCATTCTTCTTGCCAATCTGAACACAGCGAATCAATTTTCATGGACAGAATTTTTGTTTCAAACAAAAAAACTTCTTTTGAAATTGGCAGAATCGATGACGACTACTTGCATCTTAAATAAAATTTTATCTTCTGAGGCATATGTTGACCTAAATACATGAACCGAGCATTACGAGAGCACATATCTGGCATAAATCTTGTTGAAAAGATTAAGCCTGCGTTAGTACACGTAGATGTTGACTGCCTAGCCTGGAAGAATCCATCGATTGCACCAAATGTGGGTGGCATTTTGCCTCAACATCAAATGCAGCTCACCACAAAAAAGGTATCCATGGGCAACGTATTTCCAAAAGGATTCGCCTTCAGAAAATTTTACGAATCACATCGTGTCGGAAAGATCTTGTGTTGTGTTGAAGTAGATGGCCAAGCTGAAGTGCTCTAGTTAGACAAAGACCCCAGTAGCACACTTTAGGTCCATTTAGTTGAAGCAACCGATTTAAGACTGAAATTAGTCATATTTCGGCTACCACAACAACTTTGTAACAACCGTGCTAGTAGGGGATGCTCTGGACAAAGAGGAATCGTCAAGCGAAAGTTAAGCTGAAACGGACTTTCTTGCAGTCGATAATAATTTGCAGTAGAACATGAATTAAGATCCAAACACCTTACATACGGATTTTAAGACGCTGAGGAAAATTGACGGTAAAACCATGAAAAAACTCAAATTGCCGCAACGACTAAAAATTCGTATGCATTGTGTCGGTGACTTTAGACTGGAGCTTCCTTTCACGTAAGCTTTTTCAATAAATATTGCATAAATGAAGTTGAAAACCAAAATTTTCAAAATGTAAAAATGTCCACGTGGACAAACAGGGGAAAGGGTGGGGGCTGAGCAAATGTCCACGCTTGTCCACGGAGGGGGACGGGGGGGTCAAAAATTGGTATTTTTCTGTCCACGTGGTATCTGGATGGCCCCTAGGTACTTCATATCGTTCCCCATCCAGCTCCACCTCGACACCACTGCAACGCCACTTTAATCGCTTAATGCCTAGTTTCGACTTAACCGTTAGCCGCGAGCTACTGAAAATTCGATTCCTGGCACAAGCTCGTAGATTCTAGGTTAAGTGTATCAGTAGGGCCGAAATGCCTGCTGATTTTTTATACAAATAAACAAATTATGATAATTTTGCATCTATTTTCAGAGAGCGAAATAAAGCGCTGTAACCTTGGCGTATTGCAGCCTGGTTTTTGGTCTAAGAAACCATAAGTTCATCCCCGAGGGTCCGAAGTATCATTTAACCTTTATTAGCAAAGATATTCCCAACGACTGCATACTGCATAATCTGTAAATTAATCAATATTTTCAAGGGAAGCGTTTGCTACGGGAGGTCCACGCTTTCTTACTTCCCCTTGATTTCAATGAGTTGAATGGAACTAAGTATCATTTCTAATTCCATTTGATTCTTGGGTATGAAATGGGGTAGGCAAACGAGAAAGCGTCCAACATAGCTTTCGCCAGCCCAAGCTCCTACCTAGCACCTCCACATACCCGGTAATACTCTATTGAGTAGCTAAGGTAGGAGGTGCGATGCTGCGTGGTTCCCGGATGCCTGATCTTAAAGCTGAGATTATGGGCAGACGGTTGAGCCGCACAGCTTAGTTATCGGGTTAACCTAATATGTTAATTTTATTATTTGTTTCGTTTTAGCTCATCAAGCTCATGATTCTTGTTAGTCTGGCCGTTGACAAGAAAATCGATTCAAGCAATCGCTATTTACCAGGATGCCTTCAAGCATTGGCTGCGTTAGTGTGAGATAAGATAAGATAAAATAAGTATCACAGCGAAGAAATGAAGGAGTACCCTCCTTGCCTCGGAACACCCTATAATTATTTGGTTTAGGCAAGTTTTCAAATAAAGTTTAAAGTCTCATTAAAAAGGTTAAGTGACAAATAACTGTTGTATATTTTACACAGAGTATGTTAAAAATAATCTCTAATATCACATTGAGAATTTACTTCCTTGCCGACCAGGAAAGAGACTGGGAAACCAGTATGATTCTTCATCACCTTGATTGTCAATCCACGCCAGTCCATCGGATAGGATCTTATCGACCGCCTGCCGAGCCCGTGTCTCAGTCCACCTGCATAAACCGTTTATTTGAATAAAAACTATAAACATATCTCTGATCTCTCTATCAGCTTACCCCAAAGCGGTGACCAACTCTGTTATCGTAACGAACCCTTGTCCCTGATTAGCGGCTACGCTCAAGACCGCCGTTTCCTGCAGGCTTAATTCTCCCGGAATGGATTGCACCATGTGGCGATCCTTTCCCACAGGATACACCGAAAAACCGTTACCAAAGATTCTTAGCTTTTTAGCGGCCATCAGTATATCTTCGTTAGTAATCTCCTGATGAATTTGCTTGCGACCCCTAGCCGCCACAAGGCGGTTGCGTAGCTCGCTCAATTCCATTAAACCACCTACGCTGCCGGAAAGCGACTGCTATTATCTGAAACTACTTTTTAGTATGACCCCACGCTTACCTGTGCTGTAATTCGATGCCAAGCACACCTCCACCACCTGCACTCCAAGCTCGTAGTAAAAATCACCCATCCCCAGCACGCTCCAGAATCCCTTCCCGGACGCTAGCGGATCGACCCCGATTGCGGCACACATTTCCTGAAACTGCCGCCGAAACTGGGCATTCTTTCGAATTTCGGACTTGTGTTTGGCGGCGAATTCCTCCAGATGTTCCTTCAGGGCATCCATCTGTTTGACCATCTGCTCGAACTGTGAATCGTGCAGTTCGGTGCCCTTGTCGCGGTACTTTTCCGCTTCCAGCTTTTGCCGCTGTATCGCACCGACACCCGCGCGACGACGCATTTTCCCTACGTTTTCTTTATACGGAAAATTACTCTATCAAAGTGATTTTAAATGCTTTACGTTTATTCGATTGCAGAAGTACGATTACGATAGAAGCAGAGAACCAATCAAATCAAAATCAAAACAAAGCGAATACCGACAACGAAGGCTCCGACTCCGACACGATAAACTGTCATTTCAGTCGATGCTTTCCAAAGAACTTGTAACTAGGGTAATAATAAATTTTAACCTTTTGAAAGCGACCATGAATGCGGTAACTAAATATCCCGCATTTTGCACCAGTATAATCAATATATATAGAATGCCAGTGTCGCTGCAGTGCACGTGGCAAACATCATACATATTCAGGTAATGTAGTTACATTATACTTGCATATGTGTGTGTGCCTGAGATTCAGCAAAAGGGGAATCTCATTGTCAAACTTTGACAACCAGTTTAAAGTTCGAATATGGCTGCCAAGTAATGTGATTGTAAACTTCGCTTGCTTCAAATTTCTGAAAAAATCGGTGCAAAAAGACCCAGTTGAGGGATTCAATTCATCCGGACGAAAAGAAAATGAGCGTTTAAAAACATTTCACTGGCATGAAAACACAGCGATGAGCGTACTGATGACAGCACCAACCAGCGCACAGATAAAGAACAGATAAATAACAATAAGCAACTTTGACAATGAAGTACCCGATTCACAGACTTGATACAGATTGTTAGCATCATGTTTACCACAATGAGTCCTGTAGAAAAACAGCGACACTGGCATTCTATATATATTGATTCTACTTTTGCACCTCACTGGACACCGCAGTCTAAAAGTGCGACTGGCACAAAAAGTGCGACAATGCGAATGCTGTGAGTGAGAAAGAGAAAGAGTGACAACTGCAATGTTGCTGTTTTGTTTTGTCCTATACATTGCCATTAGAGAAAATAATCTGGATTAATCCAGGTACAGCTGCAAAGCACAATATTATTCGTAAATGTTTTGAAGTACACAATTCGACCATTGGTTTGATTTATATTGATACATCCCCCATTATATTATAGCTATTTTATCAACATGATGTACCACTATCAATAGCGATTGTTCAACTGATTCGTGCGTTTACCTTTAAATATTGAATCTAGTCCAAATTGATGTCCTAAAAGTGAAACGTCAGAGAATGAACGGTAATCCTTTCCTTTTGCCAGACTGTATCCATAGGGTAACGAAGTATTTTGGACCACCTATATATTTTGGCCCACCTGGTAGTATTTTGTACATTTTATCACATAAAATTAATAACCCATACGCAGGGGCGGACCCAGTCAAAATTTTGTCGTTACACAAAACGAGATTTTCCAACATTTTTATTTCGGTTAAACTCTTTCTACGACTCACGAATGCGCACTTAATCCCGATACGTTTCCGATCGGGTGCAGCAATGCATTATGCTGTTCGTTGCAATCTCCCACATTGCAGGAGATTTTAAGTCGGCATTGTCCACCGTGTTCATTTAGGCACACACAACACAATTTTTCGCGTGTCACCAGCTTTAACCGATCGGAATACGAAAGCCTGTTGAATTCTGGACAGTTCCTCAGACGATGGGTCGTGTTCTGGCATACCTTGCAGGGTTTCAGGATCTTACGCTGGTTCGCTTCAATACTCAATATATCGGATTCGTTGTCACTAAAAAATATTCTATTCTCCATCAGCTTCACTTTAGCAGACTGTCCATTTCCGTTAGATCTGAACTCTGACTTATTGTCGAAGCTGACATTAGCTTCACCTGCATCCGCCAACATATCCAGGAGAAAGTTCGTCAGAGTACGCAATGTAACTTCCCTTTCGTGCCTCTTATACTGAACCCATTCTCGCTTATCAGGGTCGGGTAGTTTGTCGACCAAGTCCTGGATCAATAGCGGATTAACCAGATGTTGTTGAAGTCCCGAAGCTTCCAAGTGCTCGCACAGCTGCTCTACCGCGTTTCCGAAGGAAATGAAACTAGCTAGCTTGTCCGATTTTGGTGACTCTAGTCTGCGGACTTTATCAAGTAGACTTTTAAGCAGTTGCTCCGGACGACCATAGTGCGCACGAAGTTTACGATCACTCTTGGGACCGACTGCGGAAGAAGCAGTTGCCCACTGACCAAGTCTAGAGCACCGCCCGTCAGAAACTCTTGCAATCGAACTTTTCATGGTCCATATAATCGCAAATCTCGTTCGAAGCCTTGTAAGCCGCGTAAAACAGTGGCCATTCGGATGGCTTACCAGAGAACGTAGGAAGTTTGTACGCTAAGCTCCTCCTTGCTGCCAACTGTGCTTTCGTAGGCCCAATCTGCTTCTGCACTACCATGCCGACATTGTGCAGCGTCATCGATAGTTTTGACTGACCGCTGTTACGCTCGCAGTCGTCGAATTCATTTTCGGAGTCCTCTTCTGCATTACCTTTTCCAGGTTTTCAGCTTTTAAACTTCGGTCTGTTCCCGTGCGATCTTCGATGACGATTTACCTGACACATTCTTCAGTTCGCTCAACTTCCGGTCCAGCGTCGCTACTTGCTTCTCAAATGCCACTTGATCAGCTTCCATTCGCCTTATTTGCTCGCTCTTTTCTTTGAGAACTGTTTCCCGTAACAGTCTCTTTTCTTCTTCTTCTTCTTCCGATTGCATCTTCCTTTCCATTTCCAGCATCATTTTTCTCTCCATTTGCTTTAACATCATTTCTGCATCCAATTCCTCCTCCATCCGCTTTTGCTTTTCCTTGAGTGCTTTCATTTTCTGCTCCATACTGGAAACGCCTTTTGTTGGATCGACAGGAAGTTGATTAGCTTCTTCCGTACTCTTACGACCCTTACTTTTCCTTTTGGAAGCCTCTTTCAGCTGCTTTTTGTACCACTTGGCTGCCAGCTGCCAGCACCCTTACAGTACCACTTGGCTGACTTTGATACGTCTACTCCTCCTACATCGCGGGAATGAAACCATTTTTCGCATCCGTCACATTCTACCATTTCTTCATCGATAGGTGACGGTCCACAAATTTCGCACGGCGTCGCAGTCAAATTCATCTCCGTATCGTCAGCAGTAGATTCAGCATCGGAAGACGTATTTCGAGGTTGGATCTCTGTGTCCTATATGTGACACTTTCTTCTTGAGAATGTTTCGAAAGAAACCCTTTTTGTAGCAGACCGTTATTTTGTGTCGCTTAAACTGCAATTATTTATCGATATTAGTTTTACAACTTATTTTATCCTTCCTCCGTACATGTTAATGATGATATCAAACGTCAGGTCAGGGGTCTGTCAGCCAACTTCCTTTAACAGGGGAGTGCCGTGTTGCAACAGCTTAAATAAACTGTTGTTCGATTTCATTGCTCGACTCAACTGCTCGACTAGACTACTTGGTTCAACTACTCGATTCAACAGCACGGTTTAACTGTTCGACTGGACTGCTCGAATAAACTGCTTGACTTAACTGCTCGATTCACATATTCGAATTGGCTGCTTAATAAAGCATTGCACGCAGATGTCAGTGCGTTTTTTTCGTCCTATGTTTGACGGTGTTGTGGGGTTTGTTTTGATTACTTATTCGTAAGACCCAGAAGCAAAAATGACAAAAATAGATGTTATGCAGAACTGCTATCATTTTTCTGCTTCGGAAAAGTCGGGCATTTCCGGTTTCCACAAACAAGTGGTACGAATTACAAGTAATAAACCCACTAGCAATAAATTTAGGTTGCAAAGGGAATCAAAACAAACCACACAAAAACTTCAAACCAGAGTAGAGGTTAGGCACCGTGCAAAGGTTTATTTCTTACCATCCCCGAGCAGAAGCGAAGAGCAAAAAATATGAAAACAATATCAAACTGTATTATAATATTACATTTTGTTATTGAATACATATGGAGATACATTGATAACACATTTTGTTATTGAGTAGATATTTAAAACAGTGCAGTGGTTGTAAGATGGGTTTCATAGCTGATTTTGTTATCATGTCTTATTATGGCCTTAAAATGGCATTCGATATATTTCATAATTTTTTTTATTGACTATTCTTTTGACCTTAAAGGAGCAAAATTTTGATATTATTTTTTGTTATTTTACCAAAACAGTCAAAATTTTTTGTTATTTCAGCCAAAACAAGACCAAATTTTGATTTGAGTTATTCGATTTCCGTAACACATTTTGATATTATTTTGCTCTTCGCTCCCGCCCGGGTCCCAGTCACAGTAACCGCCACTCAGTACAATGAATATGCAATCTGCACACACAATTGAGAGCATTCCGTCTTGGTTGAGATTAAGGGATTTACCTATAACTGCCATTGGAAAACGGTTCGGAAATCTTGCGCGCTTCATAGATGGTAGGTACTTCAGCTAGTGCAACTAAATTGATTGAATTTACCGCACAACTTACATCCCTACGCGTCTACCGACTTGGCGGTAATATCATCGTGATGCATAAGGAAGTGGCACTTCAGAAACCATAGATAGGTGTTTCAGCATCTAGGTCAGTGTTCGAGCAACCAAAAATCTACGGCTATAATATTGGATTTCTGCATCAGTAGAAGTAGAATTTTACTATTTTTATCAACTGGCAATGAAAAATGAAAGCCGTAGATGAACTTTCCAGTAAGTAAACTAAATACCACTAGAACTATAAAGTTCAAAAAAGGGATTTCAGCAACTGTTGACAAATAGCTTCAATAGAATTAATCTCTGCTTAATATTAATTCCAAGTCACATTATGACCAGTTCGATTATGATTTTGTTGGAAAATTAGGAAATGAAACATAGCATAGCAACGTGGAATGAAAAAGAAAGCAGACGGTTTCTTCCGTGTTTCTCATTATATTTCACCATTATTCAAATTATTTGCATTCATTATTCGTAGGCAGTTTTTGTTTTCTATATTCCGTGCACGGACAACGTCCGAATTGATGGAAATGCAGAACGTGTCGTCAACGTCCGTTGTAAAAACAAGCGAGTTTGGAGGGACATTGCCGCCGGTTCTAACGATTGATGATTGACCAGGTTCGGCTGCAGCGACCCAATTCCGAAACCAATGCCGTTCGAATCCGATCTGGAAGTTGCTGTTACAAAAAGTAGAACAGTAACACTGTCCTGCAATACAGTTAGAAGTTGGTGCGAAACGTGTTCGTAAAAACTTGGCTTTCGTACTTTGGACAGAAAATTGATTTCTAGTTGTTTTTTGATAATAAACAAGAATTATTGAGAGAGTAAGTGCGAATGAATGAAAGTAATGAAAAAGTATCACTTCGATATCAAAAGTACCGTGGACAATACTTATAATTGCTGTTGAAAAGGAAATGCCTCTTCTAACTGCGATGCGAGGTGAATTACAGCAAAATGCATTTAATAACGCTAGATAGCTATAATTAGAAAGGAGACATCCGATCAGAACAGGAAAAACAAGTTCAAGACTTGTCAGGCGCCCCAATGTAGGTACTTCGATGTACGAGGCGAAATTAATCGTTTTATAGTTTTAAGATAATTGATAAACGTGATTACCCACAAGCAAGCAGTTTGCACTGTGATGCATGAAGTCATTGGCATTTCGCATATAATTTGTCTGTAATGTATTGTACAACTTCTACAAGTGCGTTTTTTTCCGCCAATCACTTAGTTCAGAACCAAGTACAAAGTAAAAGCTGATTCAACAATAAAGCTTATTCAGTAGATTTGAACAGGTCCAATGTTACAAAAATTTTGAAAAAGGAACTATTGAATTAATTTGGAGCAGCAAACGAGAATATTTTGATAACGAATTTCATTGATTATCGTATGGTATTTGAAAAGCTGTTCTGTTTTCATTCGCCGCGCCATTGCATTGATCCAGATAATATCTTTTCATCGCCGAATAGGTAAACAGACACGTGCTTCATTTGGATAACTAAAGCCCCTTTCCGCATCATCGCATCCTCTAGTGATGATTGAATTGATGATGAGTATATTAGCAGTGCATACATCTAAATATCTCCTCTTTTGAGTTTGATAGCTCATGCTTTGGTTCCACTGTTTTCAATGTATGCTGCAAGGTTACAATCAGATTGATACGCCCGGCTGCAGTGAATATTTTTGCATCTCAAAGACCATCCAAAATAAACAGGCTTGTATAAATATTTTACATTTCCGACCAATCGATGAATCTGGTGGTGGTTATATAAATAGCATAACATGTACACTTCAAAGTTATGTACTTGAGTGAGTACAAAATTTCTCAGGACTCACATTATGTGTCATTTTGAAAAGTGAAAATATGTAGAGCGGCATCATCCACAAACGAAACCGAATTCTATGGAAGTCTACGACCGCCACCGCGTTGGCCACCGCCTTTCATTAAGCGAGGCGACTCACACCGGAAATTTTCACTTACACTATTGATTGGTTTTACAACCATATGTTGTGCAGAATTTCGGGACATATTTTTTCTTTCGGTTATTTTCTCACGCCAACCGCACGGCCAAGTAAACAAACACACTAATGGATGCCGTCACCGTGACCAAGAATGAACGTACTGTTTCGTTGTTGTTGTTGCTTACACCGTAACCGTATATTAATATTCATTGGACTTTAAGATTTCAGCTACCGCGGGAGTTGAAATACCTTATAATGATTTGACAAACCATGTCAGAATGCGGAGGAGACAGCAAAACAGTAAAAATGTCGTATTGGTATAGCTACCTACCTGTTGAAAAAATAAAAACAGCGCAGCGATATGGAATGATAATTGAAAAAATAAAAATAGGATCGCTTCTAGGGCTAATTTTGTGGAACGTGATTCAGAAGTGAGACAACGTGTTCCGTTTGTTTTTACTACAAATTCGCTGACCTCTTTTGCAGAAATTAATCCACTATCTCAAATTTGTTTGAAAGTAATTTAAAGTTATTTCTCACCTAATTTTACGCTCTTTCCCCTTAACGCCTTGTCTCGCCCTGGAGGTACTATTAACATGCCTGACCTCATTACAAAGGTCAAGACAAAACCCCAAGTTTAGTTTAGTAATTTAGGTGCCAGACGTTTCTCTTTTATGTTGTAAACCTATGACAGATCATGTAAGTTTTCTTATTAGGGATACGGGGGGTACGACCGGCACCCTAATAAGGGAAATGATCATTTTGTCAGATCTGAGAGCAAATATTGCTAAATGTTGGTTCTAGGCGATCATTGAAGGTACTCAAAATACACGTTTTTGCAGAAGATTGCGAATCTCTAGAACCTTTCCTTACAAAGTTATCGCTTTTGGTTCGTGAAGGTAAGGAAAAATAATGCTTAAATAAGCGATAACTTTGTAAGGAAAGATCCTGGAGATTTGTAACCTTCTGCAAAAACATGTGTTTTGAGTTCTTCAATAATCGCTTAGAACCATATACTCTTGTAAGATGCAACCAACATAAGCCAAGTATGAAAAACTTATTTTTGAAGAAATTTCAAAGGAAATGCTCTATAGCTCTGCACTCGATAGAGATAGAAATGTCATTTGTTTAGCAAAGTTGTTTGCCTTCATATTTTCTATAACTTTGCCGAAGAAACCTATCTACTAACACTCAAAAATGGACGTGTATCGAGCCAATAGCGAACGTGAAACACATAAAACGTATGCTTGCCGTATTATATTTATAGTACTCGACTTAAGCTTTAAGGTGAAGCGCTGATTTCATAAATCCGCTTGCCCCATTTTATCCCATGGGCTCGTGAAGCTATGGAAATTTAAAGCTTGAATATGCGATAACTTGGCAAGTAAAGGTCCAAGAGATTTGCGGTATTCTGCAAAAATGTGTATTTTGAGTACTTCGATAATTGCCTAGAACATCGTATTCTAGTAAAATGCAACTAAGAAAAGCTAAGTATGAAAAACCAATTTTTAAGGAAGTTTTAAAGAATATGCCCAATAGTTCAGCACTCGATAGAGATAGAAGTTTTATTTCTTCAGAAAAGTTGCTTGTTTTTATATTATTTACAACTTTGCTGAAGAAACTATGTCTATATTTCCTAACACAGAAAAGTTATTTTTTTATTTTCATTATAGTAGGCAATGACTAACTTTTGACAGTTTTAGATTAAGGGGGATATTCATACGAACAAAAGTGCTGAAGACCATAAATGATAAAATGAAAACAAATGACACTAGGAAAAAAGTTCCACTTTTCGGCCTTTTGGATTACTGTGCATGGGAGTAAGCTATACCGGCACTTAATTTTGTCAATCAGTTCACTCGATGACTACCTAAATCATTATTTTTTCAATTTAGATTTTGATCCTGCAGTCTTTTCCGCTTATTTTGATACTAAATTTGTAATGATCCGACCACTGTGGGGAAGTGGTTGAAAAAGGATCATACACAAAAGCATTCCAGTGCGGCGAGGAGCAACTTCGATGGAATAAAACGCCGCTCCTGGAAAAACCACGACTTTCAAACTTTATGTAGGGGAATGTCGTCGTGGTTGGGCCATCTTTTGGTCCACAAATCTCATTTCAGAAGAAACTTGGCAATTTAACAAAGGTCTAAATACGAACTATTGATAAGACCTTTGTTAAATTTCCGAAGTTTTTTTTGAAACGAGATTTGTGGACCAAAAGATGGCCCAACCACGACGACATTCCCCTACCTTTTTCTCAGAAACTACACAACATGTTGGAACAAACTTTTTTTTGTTTTGTTGGTAGTAGCTTGGCAAAGACTTTTATAATTTTTGAGGTTTGTAAACGTAACACAGCCAGAGAAAACAGAAAAAGAAGACAGAATTTTATTTTTTCAGCCTTCTTTTCTTCTTCTTTTTCGTTTTTCTCAGAGGCTTATGTCTGTACCGAAAACCAAGTCTCTGAGAGGACGTCATAAGAGGCTTATCGGTAACTAAAAACAGGTCCCTGACAGGACGTCATGCTTTCGTAGCAATGGGTTGTATTCTCAGTCACCTCACTGGTCGATTGCTCAACTCGTTGACTAGACTGCTCGACTGCTCGACTGGACTGGTCGATTAGACTGCTCGATTTGATTGCTCAACTGGACTGCTTAACTGAACTACTCGACTGAACTGTTCCGTTCGGCTGCTTGACACATTTGCTTGACTACTACTGGACGATTGGTCGACTTAACTGCACGATTGAACTGCTCGACTGGACTATTCGATTCGACTGCACGACTGGACAGCATGATTCATCTGCTTGACTAGACTGCTCGACCTAATTGTTCGATTCGACGCTCGACTCAACTGCTTGATTCCACTGCCCGACTGGACTACTCGACTCAACTGCTCGACTCGACTACACGAATGAACTGCTTGACTCAACTACTCGATTGGACTATTCGGTTGCTCGACTCGGCTGCTCAACCTGCAGATTGCAGGTTGCAGATTGCTCGATTCGCCTGCTCGACTAGACTACTCGACTTGATTCCTCGACTCAACTGACAGGTTGATTCAACAGCTCGACTAGACAGCTCGACTTAACTGCTTGACTTAGCCACTCCACCCGACTGCTCGACTCAATTGCTTGACTTGAATGTTTGATTTGACAGCTCGACTTAATTGCTCGATTCAATTGCTCGACTGAACTGCTTGACCCGACTGCTCGACTAAACTGCTTGACTAAAATGTTCGATTCGAGTGCTCAACTTAACTACTCGACTAGACTACTCGATTCAATTGCTCGACTGGACTACTCGACTCAACTGCTTGACTTCTGTTTGATTCGACTGCTCGACTCAGCCGCTCAAATGGACTACTCGACTAAACTGTTCGACTGAACTGCTCGATTTAACTGCTCAACTTGGTTGCTCGACTCGACCACTCGATTCAACTGCTCAACTCAACTTCTCGACCGAACTGCTTGACTCGATTGCTTGTCGCGATATCATATGGTCGGTGTTAAATTAGACCGGACCAAATCGCAAAATTTAAAAAAATGAGTTAATGATAACAAACGATCAAAGCAACATTTTACTCGAATCAGACTACATAAATGTTGCACACAGCCAGATGTTTTTATTCAGTTAAATAAAATCAAATACGATCATAAATACTATTTGTTTCAGTTTCCGGCTATGACTCTTTCATGTACAAAATCTTAGTGTTATACTATGCAATATAAGAACTGAAAGAACTATTACAAAGATTAACCATCTTCGCAAATACTGGCCAATGGAATGTATCCGCAGTTTTCTGAATTCTTAACAGACATTTTTATTTTCCGGATCGTAAGATTCGGGCTCAACTAGTAAACAATATGACCGTAATCCACGCAACAGCGATAAAGCCTGCTTCGGAGGTGTTCTTATTGCCGTCGCACAGCGTTACCCTAGCTTGATGGTAGAAACCACAACCATGGTAGGAACCACAGCACTCACATAGAGCAAGTTTGTGTGGATGCTACTGTCCGTGGTAATCAATTGTCGCTCTGCTGCTCGTATGTTCCGCCTGATAGGGCAAGAGACATCGATATTATTGAAAGTCATATCTTATCGGTTTGTGAGCTGTGGGATAAATGCTCTGATGGTGACTCGTTACTGGTGTGCGGTGATTTTAACCAACCTCGCATTTAATGGAGATCAGATGGGATTCGAAATGTAGGGTCCACTGCTCAGTTGCCTGGTGCTAGTGCGGCTTTGATTGACGGCATGAACTTTTTGAATCTCACTCAAGTCAATACACAACAAAACTATCTTGGGCGCATTTTGGACCTGGTGTTTTGCACTTCGGGTTACTTATTCTCGGTCGATCGTCATGCCGCCCCGTTCCTTCCTGTTGATGAAACAAAAAATTGAATTTTCATTAGATCGATTTTTCTGGACTGGAACGGTTCTTACTTTCTATCGATTGGAGTACCTTACTTGCGTGTGTCGATGTTGATGAGATGGCTCTGCAGTTTTGTGATGCTATATCGCGACGGATGAATTCGAACGTACCTCTCGTGAAGCGACCGGCTTCGCCTGCGTGGGGCACCCCGCGCATGTAAATCTATATAAATCTTATGTATTACGTGGGCAAACTGACCTCCAGAAAAAACCGAAACCCTTTTGGAATTTCATCAATTCGAAAAGAAAAAGCTCTTTTATTCCTTCCGGTTCCTTCCACACCTTGATGGAATTGAATCTACAACCGTTCCTGACTCTTGTGAGCAGTTTGCTTAAGTTTTTTGCGTCTGTATTCGCCGATAAGGTTGCTTCTGATTTGGACGCACAAATCGCTGCATCATATGTTGATGTTTCAGCTGATTTGATCGACTTGAGCGTGTTTGAGATCAATAAAATGAAATGGTAATAGCCGGTGCAAAAAAAGTTGAAACGTTCTTTCTCCGCCGGACCAGATGGTATTCCAGCTGTGGTTTTGAGTCGTTGCATCGTGCCATTGGTCACTCCTCTACGCTCTATTTTCAACAAATCGTTTGAACAATGCAAATTCCCGAATATTTGGAAGCAGTCGTTTATGTTCCCCGTTTATAAAACTGGCGACCGTAGCAACGTAAGAACTTATCGTGGAATTACGAGCCTATCTGCAGCGTCAAAGCCGTTTGAGATAATCGTGAGCGGAGTGATGTTGTCCCGCACAAAAAATTATATATCTTCAGCTCAGCATGGTTTCATGCCTGGTCGTTCAGTTTGCACAAGCATGATGGAATTTACTTCGGCTTGCATCTCACATATGGAGAACAAGAAGCAAGTTGATGTAATTTACACAGACTTGAGAGCAGCTTTTGATCGAATTGATCATGCAATATTACTTTCCCGGCTCAATGCATCTCCACAGATGATACAATGGCTGAGCACGTACCTGCGTGTGAAGCTTGGTTCCTGTATATCCTCTAAATTTACTAACGTTTCTGGAGTCCCGCAAGGCAGCAATTTGGGCTCGTTGCTTTTCTCGCTGTTTTTCAACGACGTCACCTTCCAGTTGCAGGCTACCGGATGCAGGTATGTGTATGCTGATGCCCTTAAACTGTTTCTGGCAGTTGAAAAAGTTGATGATTGTCGCCGCCTACAAGCTCTACTCGATATTTTTGTTGTTTGGTGCAAACGAAACTGGCTCACAATAAGTGTTACTAAATGCGAGGCGATGAGCTTTTATCGCTTAAAAAACTCGATCTTCTTTAATTACCGAATTGATGGCACAGAGTTACGCAGAGTCGACCATCGAGTCACTGAGCTCACATTCAACGCGCATCGCGAAGCAATTATTTCAAAAGCATTGCGTCAGCTCGGATTTATCTCGAAAATTAGACGGGACTTCAAGGACCCCTACTGCCTCAAATCATTCTTTATCAACAGACTTCGCAGCCGGCTGTTAGAGTACAGGAAAATTACGGGGCCAGTGCAACGATCCTACTAACTCTATCTAGCAAGCATTGCCTAGCCGAGATTCGAACATACGACGACTGGTTTGTTAGACCAGCATCGTACCTCGAAGCTAACTGGGCGGTACCGCGCTTCGCAACGTAACCTTAGATCAACCGGTTTGCTGCATACACCGTTTCACCGCGCCGCTTTTGGATATAACGAGCCAGTTACGGCCTGCAATAGAACATTTACGAGAATGGAAGAATTATTTGATTTCGGAGAGCCATCACATAGTTTTGCGCAGAAACTACGAATTATCAGTCTGTTATAAGTAATTGTATTCATGTAGACTAGTGTCAGATGAATTAATAAAAATAAATTAATAAATTAATAAATATTAGGTACCTGTTAACTACTATTTTTTAATAATGATCCTAATATTCAACAGTTTACGTAAGAATTTGTTAATTTAATTATTATTTGTATGAATTAAGCGATTTCTATCAAATTAGTCGAGGTGGTTGAAAATACACTGAATTTACTAAACAAAACACTTGCAGTGCAACCAAACATTCGTCAATCTAGTAGACCACGTGCATGTAGACAAACGTCAAAGCGTTGAAACAAAGCACGGTGTGCTGTTTTAATTTTGATTCGCTCCGAAAAAAACGGGCAGGAGGCCGCAAAACTACATAGGAGACGAAACGACCGACGATCTTGAACGCAGGCTGCACTTGAGGAGACATGGAAGGCGGTCCGGATGTGTGTAGAAATAACAGACCAGTAATAGGTACCTAGGAGATTCTTCCCAACGTGGCCTGGTATAGAATGTAGGCGCTTCAGCTTTGATGTTCGTGAAAGCTCACAGGTTCTTCTAGCAAAGGTTTTCATGAAGACACGTGATTTTGGCTTCGGCTTCTATCTTGTTATTTTTGCTGTGCATTCCGTTCGATTCACCCCATTAGAAGTGAAACTAATCCCCTTTCCATTTACAGTAACTAGCAATCGTCAGTACCGGCCACAAACGTTGAACTTAATTTTTAAGACAAACTTCGCTACACTAGTCGTCTACGTGTAACCGCAGGATTTTTATTTCCAAGAAAAGTTCTTTTGAAAAAAGGATTTTTTATAAGCAAGAATATAAAAAGAAATGTACGCTTGGGGTATGGAATTATTGATTTGCCAAACCATCCTCTATGTATGGAAAGCTGCACCTACAGCAGATATTTCCCCACTCATCACCATTAGGTATTATCTAACCTTATCGGATTGTGGGATGGGGGTTTGTTCTGTCTCGATTAATTATTTACTGAAATTTGTCAAAAGATGTAAACCGCATTTCTCAGAAGTATTGTGCCAGCAGGATACATATATGGCGGATGGGGTAGCCGGAACTACTGTCGTATGATGTGTATGATAGGGGAATATAAAAAAAATCGCTCAGTTTCGGAAATAAACTGACCCATTTTGAACGTACGGAAGTGTCCGGAAAAAGGAGATGGGATATTAATTACGCTCACATGGTTTACCGGTGCTAATCACTCATTGCTGGAAGACATTATTCATGCCAAAGCAAAAGGTAACGAGCGGTGAACACCTGAATGTAAACCATAAGCTTAGTAGCATCAGCATGAATAATACAATTTTACATTAAAACAATCCTAGGGTTGCGAATAGTTGAAAATTGCTTCACTTGATGAAACGACGGACTTTGCAGCTACAGCTGCATCTCAATTTGCTAATCTATGTTGTTTAATTTTACTTGAAACCGCAGTTTGAGGACGGTTCATCATTCGGTGAACATGCGGAACAGGAAATTATGTTTATAACGGCAGTTTTTATAGAGACATAGAACTTTGAAAGGATATAAAACACAAATGAAGTCAATTGTCATGATTTTTTTTCAAAAGATTATCCATTTTATTTGAATACTAGCTGAGAGCCATGGTTTACCGGTGCCCATTCCCATCCTTTTCAGATCCCCCTCTTGTCACTCAGCCATTTGTATATCGGTTATCGATTCGGCAATTCTCATAATGTAAGACAAACAAAACCCTTTTTCCTTATTTGGACCTCCTCACCATATTGGGGACCACCTCCTCTTTTATCAATCACAATGTTCTGTGAGAATTTCAAGGAAGTGGAACCAGAAATAATACCTCCTTTAAATCAAGTGGACCTCCCGTAAAGTCGTGTGGTTCAATGGATGCCTAAAACAACAGTTGTAAGATTAGGAACAGAAACCCTCACGAACCCGCACCTCCTAGCTTGGCTAATCAATTATACAAATTGAAGTATTTCCAGGTATGATCACGTGGAGGCGCTGGGTAGGGGCTTGGGATGGCTAGAGCTATGTTGGGCGCTTTTTCCTAGTTGCCTTCTCCATTGCATTGCACCCTGTGTACTTTATAAAAATTAAAAAAAAAACTGAAATTTGTCATCACCGCGCTTTAGCAGATTTTCGAGATCGAATTAAGTTTTATTATTTGCATTGAGCTTTTTTAGAGCTTCTGTATGTTTGAAATCGGGCTTTCAAAAGCTTTCCGATTCCAAACAATAGGCCGTTTTGGTAACAAATTACTCGGCAATGTCACTCTGAGGCATTGAATACCTTAGTTGTATTTTCGACGTATCTGTAAGCGGAACTATGTATGAGTGATCCCTCCGTCCGAAGGCTCGCACACCGTTGCTAGTCTTCGTGGTGGTATTAAAAAGCTTTCTCGTATGAGTGACCGCCTCGTCCAAAGACTTGGAGTGATATCGCCAGAGGACTGGCGACTCTGGCGATATCAACGTTAACTGTCAGCAACACACAAAACAAACACCTGTCATTGCTGATTTTTGCTTTGTTTTGATCGTGGCGGTGCGTTCAAACTGCCATTTGGAACTGGTAGAAATATCTAGCATCAAATCGGAAGCACAGAAAGTTGCAGGAGCGAAATTTAAAAATATTAGCGATATGTTGTGTTGTTATGCTGCGATCGACATGTCAGCTTCAAAAACATGGCCGCCTGCCAGACTCCTGGTTATCACTTACATAGTTGACAGCTCGCCTAGCGATAGATACTCGCAACCTAAATTAGAGCAAATTTTCCCCTGTGAGTAACCTCTCCGTCCGAAGACTTGGAAGGTTATCACTCCTACTGTAAACAGATTGTTCAGAGGTGGACTTTCGAGCAGTTGGAAAAACATAGTAAATTGACGGAGACAATAGAAAAACTTGTAGCCAACGGTTACACGGTAGAATCTCTTGATTCTACCAATCAACTGTTTGCAATTCGTGGCTCTCCAGTTATTTTTGTGCACCAAGAAACTCAAAATCCCGAAGAAATCTTCGATTGGGGGCACTGAGACAGATTTGTCGGGTCGTGATTTTTGGATACAAATGGGATTTGGCGTAATGCGATGATGCTCTATCCGGCCAAACCACGTATTGTCCATCTACATAATGTTTTTGTAGAAACGGGGTTAAAATTTTCTTCAGACATTCGTCTGGTGCACATCTTAATTAATAACCAAACTAGAGGGCTTGCTGTAGAAGCCACGAAAAAGAGAACGATGTTCTTCTACGTCCATAATTGTGGTTAGTCTTCCACTACCTTGCTTGCGAATAGTTGTTGGCCATTTTAAGATGTGGTAAATAGTCGAAGCCGCAACATACTCGCTTTTTAAACGTTTTACTGTATGCTTTCTGCCGAGATTTCTGAGGCAGTTCGTAGAAGTGTACAATGCGCTCCCGAAATGCTTCTTGTTTTGACGACATTTTAAGCAAAACTGGGCAAGCATAAACAAAACAAAACATATTGACAAAAAGAGGAGAGCGCGAGAGCTAATGCATACATACTCTCATTTCTCTCTGAGCTCGTTTGTTGTTGAGTATAGGGGCCTCGAAAAAATTCTAAAATTTTAGTTGTCAGCCGTTATTAGCTGCATCATACCACTCTAGCATCACTTTAGAGTAGTGGCAGTTAGCTAAATCAGGCCAGAGTATAGCATTACCTTTATCCCAGCTAGCACCAACTCGTATATCAATGTACGGAAATTATCGTAAATATCTCCTAACAAACTCGAAATCGTAACTAAAGCTGGATTAAGTGGGACCATGTAGATTTTCTATCGTATATAATGACATACGTACGATTTTCAGCACCAAATCGTATAGTAGTACGGAGCGACTCGCGCTTAATCGGATATTATCGTATATAAATACTTATATAGTCGTAACGCTCAAAATTATTCGTTATCACGTATATCGCCTCCAAAATAGTACGAATATGCCAATTTTGCGCATCAAATACGATTTATTAGCATGTATATCTGTACGTAATGCTGATTTTTACCTTTTTTATACATATGAAAATGCTAGCTGGGATGTTTACGAATGAATGGCAAAATATTCAAACACTTGTGGAAATGATGAAAGACTTAAGGGCCAAACAGAATGCTGAGTCAACGCATCCGTCATCGTCAATTTGACAGTAAACCCATGGAAAAACTGTCAGAGTAACGCTGACGGACGTGTTGACGTAGCATTCTGTTTGGCCCTTTAGTGTTCAGTCCACAGCTATCATATTCGTTATCATGATCATGGCCTTCTTTGCGAATTTATCAGCACACACGAACACGAAACGCCTAGCACGCTTCTTGGTTTCTAAATTCTACTTCAAGTGCCGATTCGGTTGTTTACTGGCACTGTAAGATCTATAACCTATAAGGATATTCCGCGTGATTTGATATTTAGTTGGCATCGTAGCTGTCCCGGATGGCGATGCCAGGATTGTACTTAGCGCGCCTCAGAATCTTCCTACTGAGCTCTCGGCAGCGCCGTAGCGTGTGGTTGACCAGACGGACCCCCGCCAAGAGCGCAAGCTCGTAGGAGCGCCAAAAAGGGCCTACATTTCAGTAAAGCATTAGTAATCTATACCTATAAAGAAGGATTTCTGTCTATCTGTCTGTCTGTCTGTCTGTCCGTATGTTCCTTATAGAATCGAAAACTACTGAACCAATCGGCATGAAAGTATGCATGTAGAGGTTTTTTGGGGCCAGGAAAGGTTTTAGTGATGGTTAGAAACCCCTCCCCCCACTAAGAGGGGGGGCTCCCATACAAATGAAACACAAATTTCTGCATAACTCGACAACTAATCAAGCAAATAGAACAAAATTTGGCATGTGGGTGTTTTCGGTGACAAGAATTTATTCTATGGTAAATTGAGACCCCTCCCCTATTTATAAGCGGAATTATAATTTCTCTCCTCTTTAAAAGGGGGGGCTTCCATACAAATTTCCTCATAACTCGAGAACTAATCAAGCAAATGGAACCAAATTTGGCATGTGAAGGTTTTCGAGGGCAAGAATATTTTCTATAGTAAATTAGGACCCCTCCCCACTTTAAGAGGGGGGGCTCCTGTACCAAAGAATCACAATTTTCCTCATAACTCGAGAAGTAATTAAGCAAATGGAACCAAATTTGGCACGTGGGTGTTTTTGGAGACAAAAATTTTTTCTATGATAAATTGGGACCCCTCCCCGTTTTAGGAGGGGGGATCCTATACACATGAAATACAAATTTCCTCATAACTGAAGAACTAATCAAGCAAATGGAACAAAATTTGGCATGTGAAAGTTTTCGAGGGCAAGAATATTTTCTATGGTGAATAAGGACCCCTCACCACTTTAAGAGGGGGGGCTCCTGTACCAAAGAATCACAATTTTCCTCATAACTCGAGAAGTAATTAAGCAAATGGAACCAAATTTGGCACGTGGGTGTTTTTGGAGACAAAAATTTTTTCTATGATAAATTGGGACCCCTCCCCGTTTTAGGAGGGGGGATCCTATACACATGAAATACAAATTTCCTCATAACTGAAGAACTAATCAAGCAAATGGAACAAAATTTGGCATGTGAAAGTTTTCGAGGGCAAGAATATTTTCTATGGTGAATAAGGACCCCTCACCACTTTAAGAGGGGGGACTCCTATACAAACGAAATACGAATTTCCTCATAACTCGAGAACTAATCAAGCAAATGGAACCAAATTTGACACGTGGGTGTTTTTGGAGACAAAAATTTTTTCTATGATGAATTGGGACCCCTACCCACTTTAGGAGGGGGGGCTCCTATACAAATGAAATTCAAATTTCCTCATAACTCGAGAACTAATCAAGCAAATAGAACCAAATTTGGCATGTGGAGGTTTCTGGAGGCAAAAATATTTTCTATGGTGAATTAGGACCCCTCCCAACTTTAAGAGGGGATGCTTCTACACAAATGAAATACAAATTTCCTCATAATTCGAGAACTAATCAAGCAAATGGAACCATATTTGGCATGTTGGTGTTTTTGGAGGCAACCATTTTTTCTATGATGAATTAGGACCCCTTACCTTTTTAAGAGGGGGGGGCTCTCATACAAACGAAATACAAATTTCCTCATAACTCTAGAACTAATCAAGCAAATGGAACCAAATTTATCACCCACATGATAAATTTGGTTCCATTTGCTTGATTAGTTCTAGAGTGTTTGTAGGCAAGAATATTTTCTATTGTATATTTTCTATGGATTTCCCCACTTTAAGAGGGGGGGGGGGCTCCTATACAAATGGAAAACAAATTTCCTCATAACTCGAGAACTAATCAAGCAAATGGAACCAAATTTGACATGTAAGTGGTTTTGGACGCAAGATTTTTTTCTATGGTGAATTGAGTCCCCTCTCTTCTTTAGAAAGCGAGTTATGGCCCATCTCCCCTTTAAGAGGGTGGGCTTCCATACAAATGAAATGCAAATTTCCTCTTATCTCGAGAACTAATCAATCAAATGGAACCAAATTTGGCATGTGGGAGTTTTAGATGGCAGAAATTTTTTCTATGATGAATTACGACCCCTTCCCCTTTTAAGAGGGGAGCTCCCATACAAATGAAATTCAAATTTCCTTATAACTTGAGAACTAATCAAGCAAATGGAACCAAATTTGGCATGTGGGAGATTTTGGAGTCTTGAATTTATTTTACGATAGTTAGAGACCTCTCACCCCTGTGGTAGGGCGATATGGACTCTCATACAAATAAAACAGAATTTTTTGCGAAACTCAAAAACTAATCGAACTCGAGAAATTCGAGACTCTTCCATAAAACATTAGTCAATACAAGACCACAAAAACTATCTATAGTAACACTAGATCATTCAGGACGAGACGGTCGCGGGTGTTGCCGGTGACCCGCCGTCGGAAGCGCCGCCCACTGGGGGGCTTGCAAAACTCGAGATTGTGACAAAGATCATCCGAGATTCATGATTTATGTACAACACAGGTTAATTTGTGGCAATACGAAGTTTGTCGGGTCAGCTAGTAACGTATATTTTAAAAATTATACTGATTTTAGCGATTTTTCATGCCACTTTATCAGTTGATTTGCATGGTGAAAACCGTCAAGTAACTACGCTCGATGCTTTGTTCGTACTTCCAACCAAGAAGTTGGACATGATGAAGCACTTCGTATCCACCGAATAGAGCAATCTAACATTCGCAACATATTATCCCGCTAGAAAGTGCTGTACGGAAGCCAGATTCCGGCCGCCCGACAGTGCTGCGCGGAAGATAAAAATGAAGACCGAAAGGTAGCCTCACGTTCCGCGCCTTAGGCCGGGAGGTCAGATAAACCAGCTAAACGATGAAGAAGTACTTGTGACCAGATCTCTTCCAGTTTAACGTTCGCTTTTTGTCCACCGTACTCGCAGACGAAGAGGGAACTCGTCGGATCAAATCACAAAGAGCGGAGGCCAGGCTCAACCAGTCCTCCCCGTATTCTCCCCCGAGAAACGGACGTTCCCTTTGACGAAAACGTGTGGCGTGACGATAGCTATCGATGACACACCAGGGGATTTCCACTTGGTACTATGTACTATGAACGGGTGGCCGCTCACTGTGGATGAAACTCCGGCGCTGACCGGTGACACTGCAGCCGGCCTTACAATGACGATTCTGGGGATTCCCAAAAGGTATTTTAGCTGGCCAGACACCCGCCGTGGACGAATCTCTACGTTAAACGCGTGGACGAAACTCTTCGTTGGTCGTTGAACTAGTAATATAGTCCTATCGTGGAAGACGTGACTACCCTATTATCCGACGCACCTGGAATAGTCGGTTCTTTGCCCCGGTTCTAACACGTTCACAGAAAACTACGGCTAGCTCACGACCACTTTCTTCAATCACGGGAACCGGTTACTGCTGGAGATATTCACCGGTTATCCGCGAACCAGGAAAATCGCTCGACAATCTTTCTTCACACTACGAGAACTGCTTTTCACGTAAGATGGCGTATTCTACGGCGTCTTGTCCGATGATCACCAACGCTCCCAACGTCCCCCAACTGGGATCAATAGTAAATGTTAGGGTTAAGCTCAAATGGAGGACTACTTCAATAATTTTGTGGACAAAACGGAGAAGGACCTGATCGACCACGAAAGAGTTGAATAATATGTCTATCTTTTGATCGGCCATTGCGAAGATTCCGGTGAACAACTGTAAAGCCACCTGTCAGGTGTTTGTGAAAGTACCATTCTGTACTGCTCCACAACAAGGTGAAATATTTCGACGGATCGTGACACCAATTGTTCTTCATAAACATGTCAACAAATTTATGTCAAATAATTCCTGTTTCTACCGCAAGAGGCGTGTGCGGGGACATAATTAAAAGGGGCGTGCAGATTTTCTTTTGAACAGTTAACTGAGAAGTACGACAGGAGATTACCGATTTGATAACTTCCACGACCAGGAACAGGTCTCGCAGCCTAATTTTTGCTTAAAATTACAATTGTAGAATAAGGGAATTACCTCGTGGAGGCGCTTGAGAAGGGGACTTCCCAGTAAGGACGGTGTAGTATAAACAATGACGAGGAAGATTACATCTTAACTTAATGAATTCGTACGAGTGCGACTGGGACTAAAACAAGTTGCAGAGTCATCAATAGTTTGTTAATTTTGAACAGTCATTCAAGAAATAGTTCACCGGAATTCGTCTGCTTTTCAAGCTGTGGAAATTGAGAAGACTGTCCGGGCCCATGATATACGGCCAGTATCAATCAGGTCAATGATGAGCAATGAGTCTATAATTGCTATCTCACCTTTCCAGGAGAATAGTAAAAACGGTTGATAATAATTACCGCAGCAAAGCTATCCGGGGAAAAGACTGCGTTAAATAGCTGCTGAATTAACTTGATTTATGTAGTTTTTTTTTGCATGCATCAGTTGATAAATTGGTTTTGCTGATACGACCGCTGCTGTTGCACAGCTATCTTCCATTAATTTAATAATATAGGGCCGATAGAAGTTCTCATAGTCGTAATGGCCATTTGTCGGTGCCATCATCATCGTACAACTGGTATCATCGGTACACATTTAACCTTGCGCAGCAACAGTGCTCTTGGAGCTTCATGAAAAAAGACCCTACATGTTATTTATAATCACAAAAATGTTCGCATGTTAAAATCACTGATGCTGTAACGTGCTATCTAACCGACACGCCAGATGTGATGCTTCAGCTCATGCTTCATTTTCAGGGAGAAACAAAAAAAAACTGTTGAGAACGTTAGATCTTTTTTTGCGTATTGTAATTTTTCATTGTAAAAAAATTCTACGCAATAAATTTTCTTAAGTTCGAAATCTTTAATTTAATCTAGTTGCTGAAAACGACTGCCTAAGCAATAATCATTCAAAGTAAACACTATTGTTCAACAGTTCCATTCCCTCAACTGTTGAATCGATTTACAAAAAAAGAAGCTGTGAACGATGAAAATAATGCTGTTAATTCTATTCTGCTACAGCCAGTAGCGTGAGGCTGTGTGAACCGGACAACAAACGTGGAAATATTCATTCGACATTCATGCTATACCTACCTACCTACTGGTTGCTCGTTTACTACGCTACTAACCCCGGCCGGCATGGCACGGCAGCAGCTAGCTAGAGCTAGAGCTAGCTAGCGGAATGAACACAACTGCCAGACTGCCACAGAGACAGCCAGGCAAGCTAGCAAACATAATTCCGCGTGCTGCAGTTAGCAGTCAGTATAGTACAGACCGTCGAATATCTTGCAAGTGCTTTAGCAGTGTAGCCGGTAGTTGGCGGTATAGTTTGTTGCCAATTGTTGTTTTCATCTCCTTCCATGGAGGACAAAATTTACGCGAACGCAGAGCAGAGATGCTTACTATAACAACAACTAGGTTATTAATCTAACCTTTCGGGACGCGTGTACATTTATTTGTTCAAGCGATTCGGTTATGACCGGGCCTGAAATAGATCATTAGTCCCTATTGAAACGCCGGTTGATTATAATTGGTGTTTATGCCTTCGGCCTATGCTTTGAACATGCTTTCATTCGGTAGTTTAGCAGGAACAGTGTGAAGAAAAGTGCCGAGCATAGTGTCGTGTAATTGTTTAATTAATTCTCATAAACGGAACGGAAGGATAACGGAAAAAGTGTGGTGACTCATTGGAGATCTTTCGATTGGTCGTTGAAGATATACTGTTATATGTGATTACACATGAGTGTGGATTAAATGTGCAGATTGGCGGAATTGTTAGCATTACGATTGGATTACAGAAAATTTTGCTGAATTGTGGATTATCACGTGTGGTAGCATTTCTCCTATTGATTGGAATATTGGAAGCTATGGATACTGATCTTTAGTGCTCAAGTGACTGCATAAGGGTTGACTGACACAAGTTTAGGTAATGATATTACTACATAGTCTTGATGTGGAAGATATGACCATACGAAACTCGAAATGAGTAGCACCTATGGGAACGAGAATGGCATTAAATTTACATATTTTACCTCACAATGAGAAATGCTATGTCAAATGGCTAATCGGCATGACTGGCGAATTTTGAAATTTATCAGAGTTCAATGCAAATTAACAAGGCTATGTTGGAGTGTTTTGGGATCTGAAATAAAATTATTGTTAAACTTTCAAAATACAAAGACAATTATTTAATATTTGTGAAAAAAAATTGTTACTATTTTGCTACAAAATTATATATTTGTAATTCTGTGACGCGCAAATGCGCGGCAAAAAGCTTCAAAAGCATGCCTCAAGGATGTTCTTCCGTTTTCGACTCCGGTCGGCTAGCTACTGGATAATTTTAAAAACTTTTTCTAGAACAAAAACAATATTTTATACCGATGATAGAGAGAAATTATACCTTCGCGAACTGTGTGTGTCCTAAATTAAAACTAAATGAATGAACTAAATTGACAGCTCTCACTTGACTGGTTTACGACGCACAAACAAACTGTCTAGTTAGTCTAGGCTAACTAGACCTCAGCTTTCATGATTTTTCCTGGAACCCATGCCGCGGTTTTCAAGACAGAAGTGCTCGGGAAGATAAACTATAGGTATGATGGGTAATTCCGTGAATTAAAAGAAGCATAGGTACGATAATGTAAGAGCAATGATGGTGAAGAAGCGGACGGTGGCGGCTAACGTCGCTGTTGACTTGACACATTCCACTTCCACTGACTGTTACGGAACTAGGGAACCGGTTTTTCGTGGTGCATTACTTCCTATTATATCAGCTTTAGCTAAATAGACGGTGAAAAAATTGTTGTGATTTGTTTTTTAATAATGTTACGCAATGCCGGCGAATCATGGAAATGTTGGGTTAATTTGAAATTTCAATTCAATAGCCCGGTATTATAAAATGAGCGATAAGGAGATTCATTGCTTGAAAATGTCAATTTAAGTCAATTGTTAAGTACGATTTGAACTTTACATTCTAGTCCATTTTCAAGTCCAATCCCAAGTTCAATTTCAACCTCAATTTATTGATTCATTTTAAGTCCAATATCAAGTTTAATTAAATTCAAATTTTACCTCCCTAAAATCGGAGGAGGTACAATTTCAAGTGCAATCTTGTTTAAAGGTTCAAATTCCGGTCTAGTCCCAAGTGCGGTCCAATTTCAGTGTCCCATTTTAAAGCTAATTTCTAGTCTAATTTAATTTCAAGTCTAGTTTTATGTTCAATTTTCGGTCTAATTTCAAATAAAATTGCAAGTTTAATTTCAAATTCCAATTTCGATTTCAAGTGCAATTTGATGTCCTATTTTAAGTCCAGACTTCAGTCTGATTTAGTTTCAATTTTACCTCCGACTGCAGGCCCAATTTCCAGTACAATTTAATATCCAACTTTAAGGTCTAGCTTCAAGCCTTAAGAAGTTAAATTTCCCATTTTAAAGCTTATTTCTAGTCTAATTTCATTTCAACTAATTTTGAAGTCTAATTCCAAATCAGATTTCAAGTTCGGTTTTAAAATACAATTTAGGTTCGATTTATTGTCTCATTTGAAGTCTAATACCGAGTCTAATTTAATTCGAATTCACCTCCGATTTCATGTCCAGTTTCAAATGCAATTCAATGATCAATTTTAAGGTTAATTACAATTTTAAATTCGAGTGCAATACGAAATTTAATTGAGTTTGAAAATCAATGTTCCATTCTAAAGCCAATTTCTAGTCTAATTTAATTTCAATTCAATTTCCAAGTTTCCAATTTGATTTCTAGAGCAACTTGAAGTGCAATTTCAAGTCCCATTGATGTCCAACTTCATGTCCATTTGAGCAATTCCATGCGTAATCGTCCTACACGCCGGATCACACCTTCAATAGCGATATAGGATAGTTTATCCCCTTGCCGCAATCCTCTGCACGATTCGAAAAGAATCCAGAGTGCCCCCGGAGCGCGCAAATAGCACATCACTCGCCCCAGGGTAGCTTCGATCTGCCGCGTCAGTTTGTCCGGAAAACCGTAC
Source organism: Sabethes cyaneus (assembly GCF_943734655.1). Taxonomy (NCBI): domain Eukaryota; kingdom Metazoa; phylum Arthropoda; class Insecta; order Diptera; family Culicidae; genus Sabethes; species Sabethes cyaneus. Next base: position 172,964,697 of record NC_071353.1, read on the forward strand.
TCATGCATTATCTGCCATAGCTATTCGCGTTCAACTGTATCGTGTGCTGCCTTGAAATCTGCGAAAATAACTATGATGCGTGGGCAAGTTGTACTCCCGACATTTCTGGAGGATTTGTCGGAGAGTGCCGTTGCTAGTGGTTCTTGACCATTTTTGTAGAATTCCGTTGCGTCTCCTTCTGTTATATCGCCGTTGAGATGCTCATCGAAAAACTGCTTCCGCCTGCTTCTCACCTGTCACCTCGCGCCTGTCACCTGTGTTCTTGTAAAGCTTGTGCATGTCATTAGCCCGGATTAGTTGTTCCTCACGATCTCTATCCTCCTTCTGACGCTGTTCTCTCCTCACGATCGTAGTTAACTCATTCCGCGCTCGACGATACTTGGCCAGAGTTTCCCTCATGGATATGGTTAGATAGTTTTTCTAACCTTTTTTTCCCCTCTCTGTCGCTTGTTGGCATTCTTCGTCAAACCAATCATTTCGCGCGTTCGGGGTTTCCTCGCTAAGCACCGCGTTTGCGGCCTCATTGACGACCGAACGTATCATACTCCATCCGTTTTCGAGCGTCGAAGCATCTAGCGCATAGGTTACCCTTGGTCTGGTTTGACTGATGTTCATTCCAGTTCAGTTTTGGTCCAATATCATTCCTAAATGCTCTACTACTGTGGACATTTGTATCCGTGTTCCACTGAGTTGTAATTTCGAAATGGTGTATTTCCTTTTGCGTGTAAAAGGAACAATTGTTGTTTTCGAGGCCTCCTGTCTGCCCCATTTGATTATGAAATATATTGCACACTTCTTACATTATCAAATTTCCCTCTAATGAGATTCATTTGTTACATCGTTCACGAAACCAATCACCTCCAAGCCTTTATCAGTTAGGCTTTTGAGCAGATCGTCAACGACTAGTGACTACAGTAAGGGTGAAGGAATGCCACCTTGAGGATAACCTTTAGTTGTTTTCCTCGTTTGGGATATACCTCCAAGCTGGGCAGAAATTTCTCGAGTAGCAATGTAGCAGTAGCAGCTGATTATTTTGTGATCAACTCTGTGCTTTCTCATTGCATTTTCAATTGAATAATGTGAAGTGTGGTCAAATGCTCCTTCAATATCAAGAAAGGCTACTAGTGAGATTTCTTTAGTTGCAATAGAGCTTTCAATTTTTCCCAAACTAACTTCTATCATAGACGCGACAGGTCAAGACGTTGCTACAGTTGGTTCCTCGATCCATTTCAGTGTCAATTGAAAACGATCCTGGGAAGTGTTTTTCCATCATGCTAAGCGTTTCCTGTGAGTCTATTGGAAAAAGTTTCATTTTCTTTTCTCAGTCTACCTAGTCCATTAGAGTGACCCTATTGCAACCTGGCTAAGGTAGATGAGTTTTCAATTCATTCGCACATTTGCCTCCAGCTGTTCCTACGTGATTTTCTAATTACCATGTTGTACTCAGTTAGGGACTTTCTGTATTGTTCCCATCATCGAGATAACTATGTCCTATTGAAGAGTTTTCTCGTGGATTTCATTAGTACTTCTGGGATTTGTTCCACCAAGGTGCGTTTTTGTCAGTTGATCTGGTCTTTAGTGGACAATTTTCCTCGTAGGTAGTCAGCAGTTTGCTTGTGATTAAATCGGCAGTAGTTACAAGCTTTTGTATTGTCTGAATGTTTTGATCAAATTGGGAATTTTCACGCAGTAGTTTCTCATCAAAGAGTTCTCAGTTGGTTTTCCTGGGATCTTTTGCGTGGTGGAACTTCGTCTTGTTCCCCTGGGAAATAGGTAGAGGGGACAGGCTTTGCTTGTTTTGCAATGTCCCATTTTAAGTCCAATCTACCTAATTTAATTCCAATTTCAACTCCGATTTAAAGTCCAATATCGAGGCTAATTTGAAGAAGAGTTGCAAACCTAATATTAAGTATAATTTGAAGTTCAACTGAGGACCAATTTCAAGTCCCATTTTTAAAACCAATTTTAAACCAATTCCGAGTCGAATTTAGCTCCAATTTCCACTCCGACTCAAAGTCTAATTTAAAATCAAATTCAATTCTTTTGAGTTCAATTTCAAGCCTAATTGGAGTTCAACATCAAGTCCAGTTTAGTTCCACTTTATGTTCGATACAAAGTACAATTACATGTCCAATCAACTTGCAATTCAGGTTCAGTTTGAAGTCCCATTTTAAATGAGATGTCAAGTTCGAATTCAAAATTTTTATTGCACAGATGAAGCCTCTTGACAGTGCTAAAAGTAACTCTTATAATTTAATCTACTGGACAACGTTGCCAGGGAAGTACTGACATGAGGAACCAGGTGGGTAAAAGTAGAGCTTGCAATGCATTGCAAAGCCCTTACAACCGCAGCGGAAGTGGGTAGTCGGAATTTTTGGTTCCACTTATGAAGGTGCAGGGAAATCACGAAACCCAACCACAAATTATTTATCTCTATCATGCGGTTTGGTTTGTGCAGTTTTTCTTGTTTTATGATGAGCAATTATTAAAAATTATTTATTAGAGTATGGGAAGTATTCGGAGTATTTTTATGGCAGTCAGTTTGGCACTCAATTTATGTCCTTCTTTTTTTCCGCTTGCCAACATAGTCTGCTCAGAAAACCGCCGCAAAGAATTAAAAGTTAGAGCAAGTGCAAGAAGTAGGAAGTTTTAGCAGCCCAAAGCACTAAACATCACGTTCTTTAGGTTGCATTGCAGATTGGGTCACAAATTTCAATAAATCTTGAAATTTGGGTTCAATCGAGATTCAATATTTTTAACTTTTCACTTGCTTTTCGGGTATAAAATTGGGTTTTAGAATAAAAGAAAAGGGGAAACGATGAATTAGCAGTTTAGATTGAAAGTTCACTATAAGGTGAATCCCCAGCCACTGATCAGAACAGAAGAATGCGGATCATCACCTCTACTTTGCTTTGTTTTGTCCACTACAAATTACCGAGGTGTTCCCCGGTACGGTTGACCTGCATGAATAAATTAACTGTGCGTGCATATAGGCTTAGTATCCGGTTGAGGTTTATTTTGCGCCGGTTTTCTGTTTGGCAGCCTATTTATCGCTGGATTCCAGGAAGCAGAATAACTAATTGCTTATTACAGCATGCTCAAGTACTGTACCCTTCAACCTACTTCGAGAGCCCACTTAAAAACAACGAAAATAAACATTTTTAAGCCAGACACGAAAATCTTCAGTTTGAAACTGAACAGGATTCTGCGCTCGCTTTAAGAACGCTAACATACAGCTAATGACCGTTTCTCATTAATCATGAGTTGAAGTGCACCAAAAGTCTCTTACTCTTGGCAAGGTGTTTTGTTCGATTTTTGTGTCCGGATGGATGTCCAATGGTGTGGAATCTAGCTGTAAAGTTATTCATTTAGCGTAACAAATAATCACTTGAAATGGTGTGGACAGTAACGGTAGTACGTGACAAACATTTCGATTCATTTTTCATATATTTTTCCGTTTTCAATCTTGAAAGATAAATAGCATCGAATTGCTGTTCCCTATAGGCTTCACAATGGTTCACAGCTTCCAAGAAAAACGAGTACCTGTACATCACACGTACATAGTGCGGAAACGTAGGAAAAAAATAATTGAATTTGTGACGCCCTGGCTGCGACGGCGAATTTGTTTGTTTCCAAGCCCCCTCCGCCGAAAAAAATGATGATTTACCTCATGCTCAGTACAGCATCGCTAATTTGGTCATATATGTGTACATGAAATGAGTTCTGCTGTATCGTGATCTTCGGATAAGTATTTGCTCATCATCATCATGACTTTGGAGTTATTTTATTGATGACAGAAAAAAAGCCCAATTCATTCGATGAACCAATGTTTGATGCCTTTTTTTTGTCTTACTTACCGAGAAAAGGTCATCGGTTTGGCTTTAAAAGTCTGAATTCTATAGGTGACTCGCAGACTAGTTTTACATGATACTAAATGACTCGATTATCCCATAGAATATACAACTTAAAAGTTGTAAAAATATTTGTTGCCCCTGTTTTAGTTTTATATTTACTCGTTTTTATCAGTAGATGGTAGACGACTTGCATACATATGAAGGGTATTGTATTGAAGTTGATCAATGTTGAATATAATTTGGACGGATGTTTGATTTAAAAGTTATGCATAAAAATGGGATGTTAGTAGATCCACGAGTTCACGTGACATACCTGCAGAAAAATCAAATTTAATCCACCTAGTGGTAAAAGGATTCTATGTTATACAATCGTACCCGCTCTATTCGAAATAGAAATTGACATGAATTTGAAACATTAATTAGATACGATACGGACAAAATTTTTGTATTGACAGAAACATAACGATTAATAAATAAATGGTGGGAAATTTTGTTCCACACCGTTCAGTTCTCTGTCAAATAAATTACCGAAAACAAATATTCAAAAAGTTGACTGTGAAAAAATAAAAATTGTGAATTGTAATTGAGCACAAATCTCAACGTTGAGTGGAATTTCGGACACAAACTGCAAGCTAACCTAAAGAACGTTTTATTATTTAAATTTTTTTTTTTGAGATAAGACCATAGCTTATAAGTAAACTTTTCTTCTCAGCTCGCCTTAGACAACACAGTGAATAGAAAAACTATGGTCATCGGACGATTCAGGTTTCATATGTGAGCTGTCAAAAGCTGGGTCAAAATGAAGAACTCTACCAAAAAGATAGAAGAGAGGGAGACAACTTCTGACCTCATGTCAATCAATCGGCTTGGTTGATATCTGTCAAACAACAATCATTGTATTTTTGATATTTATTAATTTTTTCATCAAATATTGCCTTAATTGAATTAAAAAAACAACACTTTTTTGAGAAAATTATAATACCAAATTGCTCATCATAAAACAGGAAACACCGCATGTACAGATTGTTGATTTGTGGTGGGGTGTGTTTCCCTGCGCCTTGACTTGTACTAACACACGTTGTACTTGTACTTATCAAACACGTTGGTAAAGTTGCTTCCAAATGAAACAGGTTCATTTCAGATTTCATTTTTAAAATTTATATCTCATGCACCAAACAACACGCTGTAGGTATAAGTAAGTCTCCTGCTACTTCTGGTGAAAAAAACGGATAGGAGCACAGGGCAAAAATTTGACAAACTGGAAAAGAACAAAACCGCTAGAGATAAAGAAAAGAATAATTAACACAAAGAATTAGGTTGTGTTTTTTATCGACTGGATTCAATTGTAACTGTTAATATTCGGCAGGGCAGTCTTCGGAGAAATTTATCAAGACTGAAGTTTGATGTTTTCCCGACGTTTCGACACTTTGTTGGTGTCTGTTTCAAAGACAAAATGATATTACCCCTTGAAAAAGATACCAACAAAGTGTCGAAACGTCGGGAAAACATCAAACTTCAGTCTTGATAAATTTCTCCCTGCCCTGCCGAATATTAACAGTTATAACACAAAGAAATTAAAATTGAATGAAAAATCGTGACAGAATGGAAGACGTAAATAGAGGAAAAAGAGGAGATTGAACAGAAAAAAACAGAACGGAAGAGAAAAGAAAAAAAAAGATATAAAAAACGAGAGAAAAGGGGACAAATTGGACAGAAAAATAGAAAAAATGGTACCAAAAAGTGAAAAAATGGGATGGCAAAGAGGAAAATAAAAGGAGAAAATACGGAAAACTAGAGGAACGAGAACACAAAAGAGGAAAATGGAAAGCAAAATATGAAAGCGGAAGATAAATAGGATTATAGCTTGAAAATAAGATAAAATGGGCTCAACAACTAGGAGAAACGGGAGAAAAAAGACAAAAAATAATACAGAAAAGAGAAAACCAAGCAAAAAAATCCAAACTGGAAAGGGTGACAAGCGGGACAAGAAAAGAAGAGAAAAAAAGGAGGAAGGAGAGGAAAACGAGAGAGAGAGAGAGAGAGAGAGAGAGAGAGAGAAGGAGGGAACACGAAACAAATAGCGGACAGATAAAGAAAACGTCAGAAAATGTGTGAAAACGGGAAGAGAAAGAGGAAAATTTAGACATAAAAGGAAAAACGGGACAGAAAAGGGAAAACGGACAACCGATAGAGGAAAGAGGATAGAAGATAGCGAAAAACCGATGGAAGAAATGGGCAAAATAAGTCAAACGACAGATAAAAGTAGAAAGACAGGACAAAATGGGAATTGAAATTGATATCAGTTGGGAAAATGAGATAGAAAAGGAAGAATAGAAAAACAGGCGAAACGGACCAAAGAAAAACGGGAGAGGATAAGAATGATAAACGAAACAGACGAAGACGAAAAGGAGAATAAAACAATAGAAAACGACGAAAACTAGAAACGAAAAAAGGAAAGACGGAAGAAAAGATAGAAAACGTTAAAGAAAATTACCAAGAACTCATTACAAATGAGTACAAAACAAGAGGAAAAATAGCATGACTACGGAAAAGTGGGACAGGAAACGGAGGAAAAAGAAATAATAAAACAGAAAACACTGGACAAAAAAACAAAATGGAAAAAAAACCCAAAGCAAAAAACCAAAAGCAAGCAAAGTTAAGGTGTCCAAAAAATGATAAAAACTGGGCAAATTGGATTAGAGCAAAAACACTAGACAAAGAAAAAAGAGAGAAGAAAAAATGACATAAAAAAAGAAAAACGAAAGAATGGAAGGGAAAACGGAACGTAAAAAGAAAAAATAGTGGGAAAGAAGAAATCGAAAAAAAGGAAAACGCGTTTAAAAAGAGGAGGCAGGACACGAAAGAGGCAGAACGGAAGAGAAAAGAAGAGAAAACGATAAAACTTCGAGGAGAATGAGCAAGTAAATGAGAGAAAAAACTAGAGAGAAAAGAAGAAAAAAACAGAATCAAAAAGTGGAAAAACGGGATAGAAAAGAAGGAAAAGAAAAGTAGAAAATACAGGAGCAGAAAAATTGAAAAATGAGAAAAGAAAAAAGGAAAAGAAAAATTAACAAAATAGAAACGCCGGGGTAAAACGAAAAATACAAACAAAATATGACAGACAAGTATGACATAATAAGAGAAAGAACTAAAAATGAGACTGGAAAACAGGGATAACTGGCCTGAGGAAAAATGGAAGAAAAAACGAAAAATGGAAAAGAAATGGAAAAGTCAGGACTGAAAAAGACGATAAACGGAATAGGAATAGCAGAGAAAAAGGAAATGAGACAAATAGAGATTGAAGACGTGACGGAAAAAGAAAAAAAAACGTGACAGGAAAGGTGCGAAAACGGGATAGAACAAGAGGGAAAACCAGACAGGAAAGACTGGAAACGGACCAGAAAATGAGAGAAACCTATAAGGAAAAGAAGTATAGCGAAAAGAAAAAGAAAACCGATAGAGGCAATGAGAAAAACGGAAAAAAGAAACGGTATATAAAAGGCGATGGGTTAGGAAAATGGGACAGAAAAAAGAATAGAAAAACAGGAAAAACGGGTTAAAGAAAAAGGCAGAAAGATGAAAAACGGAAAAATGAAACGGATACGGCATGAAAAAGTAGAAAACGTCGAAAACTGGTAACGTAAAAAGCAAAAACGAAAGAGAAAGATAGAAAACGGAAAGGATAATTACAACAAATGAGTGAAAAACAAGAGGAAAAATAGGATTGAAAAAAATCGAAAAAATGGGATTGAAATGAAGAAAAACAAAACAGTAAAATAGAAAGTACAAGATAAAAAATGTAAAAAAAAACAAAAAAAAACAGAAGGACAAAGAAGAAAAGTGAGAGTAAAAAGCAAGAAAACGGTACAGAAAAGAAACAAATCAGAACAAAAAGTGAAAAACCGGGAATGGCAAAGAGAAAGAAGAAACAGAAAAGAGGTAAAACATGTGAGACAACAAGACTATATATGTCAATAAATACTAATTTCAAGTAAAACTTTGTGTCTACTTTTGTGCCAATGTCCAATGTGCAAAGTCCCATGTGCAATGTGCATAGCCTAATTTAATTCAAATTTTAAGTCCAATTTCAAGTACAATTTGAATAAATGTAATTCCAAGTCTAATCGCCAGCTCAATTTAAATCCAATTTATGTCCGTTTTCAAGCTCAATGTCCAGCTTAATTTCAAATCCAATGGACGGATATGCAATCCAATTTCAACTTTATTTCGAATCCCATTTCAAGTCTAATTTCTAGTCCAGCACTAAGTCTTATTTTCAATCTAATTTCAACTTTGATTCTAAATCCAATTGCACCCGACAGTCCGAAGTTCTCACCTTAGAACCTTCTCACCTTGAAAGAAAACTTAATCGATAGGTATTTTTTTGATAAGTACTCGATTTTCCAGGCCAAAAAATTGTTCTGCAATGTCGGGTGTTTGTAAGAATATAAATATATATCAGTTCAAGTTCCGAGCTATTAGTCCTCGAAGGTCTTGATGACTGTGCTTAAGATGTAAACCCATAATTTTCCCATAGGTTACCATCAATGGCTGTGTTGAACCAAATAAATCCCATAAACATTGACGGTCGGTTCAATCATTGAATGTAGGAAACTATTGGTTTATAATTTGCATCCTTCTATTACAAGGTAAAACAAACGTACTTGACAATGATCACAAGTTCCAACATCCAACAACACATCCGTCTTCTAATCTTACACCTTGTTTGTGTTTTCGTTTCAGTTCGTGCAAGCAGATTGCTCCTTCCAGTCAAGACGTTCTTCTTCGTTCAATACCGACAGAAGTGACAACCCTTTTGCTGTCTCATCCTACCGGATAAACTTCAAACTGTTCAATAAAGTCAACAAAGGCAACAATAATGGAGGCATAGCATGAAATTCTATAAACGATAGATCCATCAACAAAACCTTTGAGGGAAGACATACATATAAAAGAAAACACTTGCCCGCTAGGGAAGCCACAACAGTTGTGAAGAAAACCATGGAAACTTGGTCATCAGTGGCAGCGAATGCCAGTGGTGTATTATTAAATCTGACCTACGTCAACGACTCCTCACTACCCGGCAACGGTTCGAATGAGGATGATTTAATCGCAATATTCGGTCCAAAACACGACCCGCTCTACGTGGTAATCCCGATGACAATTATGTACATCTTGATTTTCGTAACGGGTGTCATCGGTAACATAAGCACGTGTATCGTGATAGCGAAAAACAAATCCATGCATACCGCAACGAACTATTACCTCTTCAGTTTAGCCGTGTCGGACTTTTTCCTGTTGCTGTCCGGCGTACCGCAGGAAATGTACTTTATCTGGCGAAAATATCCTTACATTTTCGGCGAAGCTTTCTGTGTCGCTCGGGGAGTTGCGGCGGAAACGGCGGCCAACGCGACCGTCCTCACCATTACGGCTTTCACTATCGAGCGCTACGTCGCAATCTGCCACCCGTTCCTGTCGCACACGATGTCGAAACTGTCCCGGGCCGTTCGGTTCATTTTCGCCATATGGTTGGTGGCGATTGTATCGGCCGTCCCGCAGGCACTCCAGTTTGGCGTCACAAGTCAAAAGGGTGTAGATCTGTGCGTGGTGAAGCGGGTAATTATTCATCATTCGTTCGAGTTGTCGACGTTTATTTTCTTCTTCGCTCCGATGACACTCATCACGGTGCTGTACGCGTTGATTGGTTTGAAGCTGCGCTCGTCGTCGCTGATGCAGCGAGACGGGACGCTACAGCGGAGGAGCAATGCCTGCCCGAATAATCGACAGCAGGGAACGAGCCAAGGAACGCGCCGAGTCCTGAAGATGTTAGGTACGTTGACAATTTTCCAAACGTTTTAATTAATACTCGAGCGAGGGTGGGTGGTTTGTTGTTAGCTAATGTTTCAGGCACCATAAAAATCAAAGCATGTTTCTAAGCTCGGATTAAAGTACCTACGTGGATGCAAATGGACATTCAAGTAGGGCACAGATTGTTACAATCGTCCTTGTGAGCAAAATTTATTTCCAACAGCCAACTGGTTGGTTTCTACTTAATTCTAAAAATAGAAAAGGCAATTTGTTCAAATTTCCATACGCCTTGTGAGCATTAGAGTTATCGCAATAATCTACAATTTAATTAAGTGCACCAGAAACAAAATGCCATTTACCATTGCTCATTCTGTGACCGACAAGTGTTTTGTTTACACAGAAATAGCATTCCTTGCGTGTTCCTGTTCGGATTTTACTGGAGCAAGGTCGTCCTGCAGGATGTTCATCCACAGATTTTTATTTTTAATAGATCAATATCCCATGTGCCTCTGTTAGTATTAATGCAACGTACATTTTCCACTTGTTACTGTGGTCGTGGCCTCATTGTATCTCTGAAAAAATGTGTTTTCAAAAAATTGAACGGCCACACGAAGTTTTTTGCCACGTTTTTCTTCGGTTGAGTTAGTTTTTGCAAATTAACTCTATCAGGTCGCTCAAAGCAATGCGATAAGACAGTGTGTTGATTGAGAAAGAAAAGAGAACGATTGAAACCTTTCCGAACAAAAGTGTTATGCTCAGTAAATTCAGAAACTATGCTATGCTAATTTAAAGTGACGAACTTGAAAAGCCAAATTATCATCACGATGCAATGGAAATTAGCAGTTATTGGCAAAAAATAGTGATAGTCCTATCCAGCTTTCCATAAGCGATAATGGCGGCTGATGGGTACAACTTTCTGAAGGGCACAGTTCGGTTTTGACATTCAACGCAGGAGCAGTCACTGCGGTTACTATGGAAGCCACTACGGTTGTTTGCCGGTAGAGTGGAAAAATGCAAACATTGTTTAGATTTCGCAGGTCAGCCGAAAAGGAATTTAGTTATACGGAAGCGCGGTTTTGTGGCTATTTTTGCTGAAATATTGTCACATTTACCCAATGCAAAGATTATTTCACAAATGAGAGCTAAGATTGCACAAAAATTCGCTTTCCTTTAACAAAATACCTCTTCGACTGGTCTGCGAAAACTAAATAATGTTTACACTTTTCTACTCAACCAGCAAACAAACGTAGTGGCTTCCATAGTAACCGCAGTAACTGCTCCTGCATTGAATGTCAAAACTGAACTTTGCCCTTCAGAAAGTTGTACCCATCAGCGAGATTCTGTGCGAATCTTTTTGGTTCGTCCGGGATATTTGCTAATCAAATGTTCAATCAAATCTTTCATTTTTGATTCATGATTTGGTTTGGTCTGGCTCTTGTCTTTAATTTTTTGTCTTTTATTATGTGTACTCCGTCACCTTTTGCAGTTGTCTTTTATCGTTTTTATGTTTTTTTTATGCATGCTTGTCGTTTTTCGTTGCTGTTAACATCTGCCTTTCTGACATCTTTGTGTTATCTTTTTGTCTCTTCTCAGCGAGATGTAATTTTTATCGTCTTTTGCGACGTTTTTGGTTGCTTTGGTGAAACCAACCATCTTTTTGTCGTCATTTATATTTTTTTGGCATTTTTTGTCGCTGTGTTGCCATCTTTTTATCGTATTTTCAGCGCCTTTTCTGCATTTATTCATAGTAAAGGCGTAAATTTTTAGATATTTTTGTTGTTTGTCTGGCGTTTTTCCTGATATTTTTGTCGTCTTTCATCTGTTTTCATCGTTTTTTCGCTTCTTCATTATTGTCGTTGTCTTTTAATTATTCTTGTAATCGTTGGTTACAAGTTTTTGTATTGTCTCTAAAAATTTAGTTGACTATTCCCAACTGCTCGAAAACCTTACATCCTAAGTCCACTTCTGAGCAAGCTGTTAAGTGTTGACAGTAGAAGTGATACTAGACAGTCTGCTATGTACCTGAAAATTCTAAGAGATGGCATTAGTGTTCACTAATGTGAACCATTTTTGTCGAGCTTGATCCTTCTAGCTGACGCCTGTCAAAACTTCAGCCATTTATGTTCACGCATTTACAAGTTACAGCACGGAGAATCGACTAACCTCCGAGATTTTTTTTAATATGGAAAAATCTGAGTTACGAGTTTTGATCAAACACTACTATCTACGCAAGAAAATGATATCCGAGACCAAGGCCAAGCTGGATAAGTATTACCCGGACTTGCACCGTCGATTGGAACGATTCATAAGTGGTTCACCGAGTTTCGGTTTGGCCGTACGAGCACAGTTGATGCTGAACGATCTGGGCGCCCAAAAGAGGTCACTACACCAGAAAATATCGAAAAAATCCATGATATGATGTTGAATGATCCCGGGTGCCGCGTTTGCTCACAGTGGATCAAAAACGAATTCGTGTGACGACTTTCCAGCAGAATTTGGCATTATTTTCGCGTAAGCCGACCGAGTTTTTGCGCCGATTCATAACCATGGATGAAACCTGGATCCAATACTACACTCCTGAGTCGACGCAACAGGCAAAACAGTGGGTGTTCCAGGGCCAAAATGCTCCGAAGCATCCAAAAACGCAACAATGGGCCGGAAAGGTTATGGCCTCCGTATTTTGGGATGCACATGGCATAATATACGTGGACTATCTTGAAAAAGGTAAAACCATAACCGGAGCATACTATTCATCATTATTAGACCGATTGAAAACCAAAATCGCCGCAAAGCGGCCGCATTTGAAGAAGAAAAAACCGCGTTATCATCACGACAATGCGCCTGCTCATTCATGCTTAGTTGTACAAGCAAAATTGCATGAAATCGGTTTCGAATTGGTTCCCCAGCCACCGCATTCACCAGACCTAGCCCCCAGCGACTATTACTTGTTTCCTAACCTGAAGAGATGGCTCACCGGTAAGTGTTTTTACTCAAATGACGAGCTCATAGCTGAAACTGAGGCGTATTTTGGAGACCTTTCTGGATCGAGTACTTTTCGGACGGTATCAAAAAGTTAGAAAATCGTTGGTCTCGCTGTATCGACCTAAAAGGAGAGTATGTTGAAAAATAAAACCGGGTTTGGTCAAAACAACGTCTCCGTGTTTCATTTTTCAGGTTCTTATCAGACTGCCTAGTAGCTAGATCCCAATCTTCGGACGGAGAGGTCACTCACAGGGGAAGGTTTGCTCCAATGTGAAATGCGGGAAAATTGTGAAATTGCGAGTATCTATCTCCTGAGCTGTCAACTGTGTGTGTGTGTGTGTGTGTGTGTGTGTGTGTGTGTGTGTGTGTGTGTGTGTGTGTGTGTGTGTGTGTGTGTGTGTGTGTGTGTGTGTGTGTGTGTGTGTGTGTGTGTGTGTGTGTGTGTGTGTGTGTGTGTGTGTGTGTGTGTGTGTGTGTGTGTGTGTGTGTGTGTGTGTGTGTGTGTGTGTGTGTGTGTGTGATAGCACTCCAAGTCTTCGGACGGAGGGGTCACTCATGCGGGATGGCTTTACCACGATGACTGAATGGGTATGCAAGAAAATACCACCAAGATATTCAAAACCATAGGGTGCGATTGCCGAGGGAATCGTTACCAAAAACGGTTATTGTGTGCAACCGGCAAACTTCTAAAAGCCCGATTTCAATCATAGCCTTCAAAACGCTCAACACAAATAATCCTACTTAATTCGACCTCGAAAATCTAACAAAGTTAGAAGTGCGTGCGATGCTAATAAATTAACGTTTTTTAAAATTTTCGTAAAGTGATGTAAAGTCCCTGCCCAGCCCCCGAGTCTCGGCTGGGCCGTGCTGCTATAAAGTCTGCAGAATCATTGTACTAGCCGCGTAATTGTCCTGTACTCTAATAACCGACGGCAAAGTTTGTCGATAAAGAAGGGCCATGTTCCTAAGTACTATAAAAGGAACTGTCGGCTCACGTCAGCGGGTTTTCTCTCGCAATTTTGATTGGTTGTCTGATTGGCCCTCAACAGCGTCAGGTAAATTGGATATCTTTTCCCCTGGTAAGACAATTAATGGTTCCCGAAAGATGACGACATGCATTTTTAATTAGCTTGCAAATACGAATTAAAGTTATTCGAAATTTAAAATATAGCTTATGACGCCAAAGCAAAATAAATGTGGCGCGTTCCATTTTTGAAATTTAAAAATAGATTGTTTTTTGGCTGCATAAAGGTTGATGAGACGTTGATTAAGCGACTGAAAAAGCATTGCAAAACTATTCCTCGTTCTAAAAATAGAATTGACAGCATTGCGCAAATTAGTTATTTAAAAACACGCAAAAGCCTCTATTAAGGTCCATTGCAGCTTTGAAAGCAGCTACCCAACTAAGAATTTCCGGCTGATCAAACGCTTTATAGCTGAATTTATTCTACCTGTAGCTGAACTATGGCTCAGGCTTAGAAATAAAAACCTTTCTTCAGCTCTTAAACATGTAAATTTGGTGATTTTATCAAGCTTCGGACTTGCTAATAGCTGCTTTCGAAGCTGCAATGGAGCTTAATAGAGGCTTTTGCGCGTTTTTTAGTAACCAAATTGCGTAAAGCTGGAAACAAGGCGCATAGAGATTATATAAAGGGCGATATAATTGCTTAATAAGTGTTTTTTCTGCCTTAAACAAAATAGGTTGTATAAGTTCTCCAATTTCCAAAAGAATTGTTTACATAAATTTTATTCGATGCATATTCAGCTATGGCTGAATAATAATGGCTGCTAAAATATTTAATCAGCGCATAAATGTTTCGTGGGAGGGCTGTTTATTAAGATGACAAATCGTTTATTCAGCTAGTATAGCACAATTATTGAGCATATTGATGGTTTGTGGAGAGGTTGAAGATGTGCCCAATCTGCTTGTGACACTATTATGTGAAGCAGCGGATTTACAGCGCATTCGTTGGCTGCTTAATCACTTATAGAATACAGAGGCCTTTGCTTAAATTTATTCAGCGTCTACCACATGTATTCAGAGTCAAATCAGCTGTGACCAAATCAGTAGCATTTTAATTCAGCTTCGGTGTTTGTTGGGTATTGACCAGTTTGTGGCTAACATTCATTTGTCGTCTTTTAGTCCGCTTGAAACTGTCTTTTTGACGCCTGTTCACCATTTTTTGTTATCTCTTTGTTGTCTTTTATTCGAATTAGTTGTATTTTTGTCATCTTTTATAAGGATTTTTGCAATATTTTTATCGTATTTGTGTCGTTTTTGAGCTCTGTTTTTGGTATTTGTTATTACCTTGTCCGGCGATTTTTTGTCGTTTTTATCATCTTTGTTGTTGCTGTTTTGACGTCATATTGTCTTCTTTTCGTCACTTTTTTTGTCAATATTTTGATGTCTTTGTAGTCGCAGCCGAAATTGTGTAATTGGCTTTATCTACCGAAACCGATACATTTAGTTTTGGATTACATTTAGAAGTGTGGGTGGAAAAATATAATTCAGTAGTAGAAAGTAAGAAAAATCACTGCTTACAGTACGTGAAAAATGAACTTGCAGGATGGAAAATCAGGTTGCTATGTTTTGCTACAAGCTACAGAACAAATGGCGGAAAAGCCACCGAGATGTTGTGCGTTTCCGCAAACAAAACGTTGATTGGCTGTTAGAGCAAGTTTGTGTTAGTATATTGTAATTGCTTTTGTTCGATATACAGCAAACATGGTCCGGTGTAAGTTCTTATTGTGAGTCAATAAAGATTTTTTTAGGATTATGGATATTGATTCCGAAACGCTTCTTGAAGCGACAACTTTCGAACTGCAAGACTTTGTACGTACGACAGTACGTCACCTCCAGTATGTAAGCGATATGTCGCCAACACTGCATAAACCTAAAAAAACTCTATTAACTCACAAGAAAAACTTATTCCGGGCCATGTTTGCTGTATATCGAATAAAAGCAATTAAACTATACTAACATAAACTTTCTAACTAACAGCCAATCAACATTTTGTTTGGGGAAACGCACAGCTTCTCGTTGAAGTACTTGTATTTGAGATTCTGCTAAGACGCTCAACGTAATAACTTTTAATTAGTTTTCGTTGGATTTCCTGCAATTTTTTCTGTGGGTTGTAGCTAGGCAGTTAGCTTTCCATACTGCACGTACAGTGCAATTTCCTCTCCAAGCCATATGTAATCACTACAAGCAAATATCTTTTTAATTCGAAATTTTATTTTTCCGAAAAAAAATGGAAAAATCCGGACGGAAGTTCCACTGTTGCGATTAATCTGGTTCTCAGTGAGTGTTGAATGTGTGACAGTCCGTGATTTATGCGTTTGTCAGTTGGCAGAAAGCGGTGGCGCACCGATCACTATATTTTTAGCACGGAGCTTTGCGAGCAATTCGCCATTTTCGCTCATCTCACTATAGCATCCTACGATGCGTGCGCTTGTGGTTCGAGTTGTCGAGACTAATTTTCCTTTAAGGCTTAAGGCATATTTTTGCCTCATTTCAAATATTTCCTTCTAAATAACGCGGAAGATTCGCTGTGTGTTCGTTCCAGCCATGTACAGTACAAATAGCTGTAACTTTGTCAATTTTTGGAATTCATCCAAACGGCTTCGAACATGCTAATCTTATGAAATAATCAATTAAAAAAATATGATTTTTCGGAATTGAAAACTATTACCTATGCCCCCTTAAGTAGCTCATGAGAATCGAAATCAGGTTTCCCTATCGAATCCTGTCCATTCACAATTGCATTCGGTCGACTGTAAGAAAGCTGCTTCTTCGGCAGGTTCATAGCCAATTGACTTAGTTGAGTCCTACGATCTGAAGCTACGGAAAAAGGGACGTAAAAAGAAATCATGTAAAATTAATGGACGTAATAAGGGATTCTAGTTTATTTTAGTACCGCAACAGTTGTTCACAAGGCGTATCCATAGATTCTGACAAGAAAGGAAACGCCTGATTCTTGTTCAGTGTTACAATAATTGGTAAGGTGACTCCATCGATTTCGAAGAGAGAGGTAACGCATGGTTATTCTCCTGGAAAAAGCGATGATTCAGCGAATTCATTATCGTGAAATACTTTAGAGACCTTGGCTGAACTCGATTGTACACGATTAAAAACAAACATGTTTTATCACTAGTGTTTTCGCTACTATAAATATAATTTAATAGTAATTACTGATATCTAGACGTTCTAGACAAAATCGGATGCTTTGTCATGGTGTTGAAATAGTAAAAACCTTCCCAAATCAATAAACAAATGATTGCACGTTCTATATATTTTTCTTCAACATGCATATGAGCTAACTACCTAATCATTTGTAATTTCAGTCGCAGTCGTGGTAGCATTCTTCATCTGCTGGGCTCCGTTCCACGCCCAGCGACTGGTGTACATCTATGGCGTCGACGAGTTCAATCGGCCGATACATCCGCTGATTTTTGAGTATTTCATCGTGACGACTTACATTTCCGGTGTCCTGTACTATCTATCAACCTGCATCAACCCGCTGCTGTACAATATTATGAGCAACAAGTTCCGCCAGGCATTCAAGGTAAGGAGCTGTAAAGTTTGTGCTTTCTGCAAAAGAAAACACTGTCAGTAAAACATCTGCGACTTGCATAATACTTTTTTTTTCAACCATTCTCAAAGTTTTCATTCTTCATGGAGTTCGACTTTTTGTTACACCTGACATAATATTTATACAAACTGTAAAAATATGTTTCTCATTTTTTTATTTCATTGCATCGCCCCGTAAGGTACGAGCTCACCTTTTGCCATCATCATCATCATTATCATTAACGTTTGCTTTCCTACATCACGTACATTTGCGTGGCAGTTTATGTGGAGTTTATGGAATGAATTTTAGTGAATGCATCCATCAAATGCACCCTTCGTTGTTAATAAGTTAGGTGGCGGTTGTTGCTGGCACATATCGATCAAAATCTCGAATAAATCTGCCACGGTGTGTTGTGTGAGACATGTTAACACAGGTGTAGAACTGTTAATAATGGATTTGTTCAGATGAGATTCTTATAGTTTAGTTAAAATCGTTTTTGAAAGTTGAATATATATTGCAAGACGCATTTTTCAGAAAATAACAGTACTTAGAGACACTGCTGAAATGATTATTTTTCGGAATTCAATAAAAGAGTAAAGTTTCTGAGTTCCAAATTAATTTTTCTTGAGTTTTGAGTAGGTTTTAACCAGGGACGGACATTAAAAATATTTCGCAGGCTTGTTTTTCAAATAAATCTTTTAAGATTTTGCTAGAATTTTTCAAAAATTGCCGTTTTAGAGGTTTATTTTAGTTTTCTACTCTGTTTTCTGAGGGTAAAATGCAACTTTCATTTTGCTAGTTACTTAATGGTCATTTAGAGAATTAGTATTAGGTAAAGTTTAGCTCTATTTTCCGAAGATATATCATTTATAAAGTGCGCCCAATTTCCAGTATAATAACGATTTTATTCATCAATTGCATCATTATCAAACCGTTTCACATATTTTCCATATGATAAATGGGCATTTAAGATTCATTTACAGTCTATTCTGTTTAGGAGACGTTGGGCCACCGCTGCTGCTGCGTTACGCGAAAAACAACCTGCACGTTGCGTTCCTATCGAAACCTCTGCCGAAGCGACGGACATCCGGCTGCAAACAAAGAATCTTCTGAATACACAGGTTGGTACAATTTTCCTACCCGGAATCCTATGCATGTTATAGCAACAGTAAACCAACAGATGAAGCTGCTTTCGTCTCGTCTGCGTTGTTTATTCGGAATTTCCTTTTACATGTTGATTATGCCGTCTGATTGGATGTAACGTAACGCATTCCTTTTAAATAATTCATGAGATATAATCTGTTGGAAAGCTCAATCGCTCGTAGAAGGTTAGAGAATAAAAGCACTTCCCGTATGGTACGAAAGCCTGACGTTTAGGAACTATAAAATTATTAACATTAGAGTAGCATCAACATCGAAATGAAAATGTTTAAATGTGAGATAAATTTTCAACAACAACACCGATTGACAAGGACGATTATTATGGCAGGGCCTACTGCTCGATTGTTTCCATAAACGCATGTAAAGACAACTGAGTACGGCTGTATGTTTTCGTTTACTCTGGAAACATGGAATTCTGTTATTGGTTGTTAGGATTTAACCAATTGTAAAATGACATATGCAAATATTCAAAACTCATCACATAGCTTTTCTGCTGACCCCATTTCTAATGTCCCGCAATCCCGTTCTAGGCCATTCCATCCAGGACGACAGTCTGTACTCATCATCCACTCAGAAGCAATCGCTCGATTCCATAGCGCTATCGCGAGGCCAATCTGTGAAGCGTTTCGGCTGTGGCTACGAGCGCACCGCGTCGTCGACGACGATGGCGACGACGGGACGCGAGAATGGCCGTACCGTTGTTCCGCTGTTGGGCCCGGTAAAATCGACGCCGACCGTGTCGGCCCATCTGGATTTCTACCCGGAGGGTAAGGAACTGTGCATTAATATCTACTCGTCGAGCGACTCGTTCTCGTCTCGGTCTACCGAGAACGTTTCCCGATTAACCGTAAAACTGAACCGTTTATCTTTCGACGAATCGCAGAAGGGTCCCCGTCAATATGAGCGCTCGGCCGCCACGCTGCCAAGTCCACCGACGACGGTTATGTACGAAGATGAGCATCCTATCCACAGGAGCACACAGGTCAATTTGAAGTACACCAAGCAGGGCCCGGTGAAGATATCGATTAAGCGTAAAAACCGCAATGGTCTAAAGTTTTGGCGATACTTCCGTCACGCGTCTTCCGTAGAGGACCGCCAGCAGCAATGGCGACAGGCTTCGGTGCAGTTTTACAGTGCCGTGCAGCGGCATCCTAATGGCAGCGAAAGAAATGCGAAAGAGTCATCACCACTCGCCGTCGATGTGCATGCAGGTTTCGGCCAGGAAGACGATCTGGAAGCGTACATGAAAGAGATAAAACTAAGAGAAAGCGTTACAAATAATAAATTTTGTACTACCAACAAAGGAACGAAATCCTAACTGAGACTCCTACACCAAGAGAGTGGATCCTGAAGTTTGAAAAGAAACAAACGAAAAATGTCTGTGGTACTATAGTCACTAACCTCAGGCACGTGAAACGATACGATATGGTTTCGGGAGCTGTAATTAAGTAAAATAGATTAATAATAAAACTTTCATGTTGTGGTTCCTAATCGGAGATTGAACACAATGTGTCGTGTATGGGTGTAGAAAAGACTTCACATTGAAGTCATCGAATACAGGGTCGGTTCTATTGAGGGAGGTCACCATTCGAAATTTTAATGTATAAAAATTCGTGCTTAGTGTTACAAAAGTTTGGCTAATAACGACCGTAATGTTAAATCAATTTACCTGGCTGTGCAGTAGATTAGTTTCTTGTTAAGAATTTTTAACCTAATTGTGATATGTTTTTAGAAATATATGCTCTATTTTCTATGTATTATAAGACTCAAAATTGTGTTTCTTTTTTACCGAACAATTGTGTTTGTAAACAACTGTAAATGACGACGGTGTGGTCTTCACTGCTAGTAAAATAAGGGCGAAGTCTTTCATTTCTTCCATCATCGACAGATTGGATGAATGTTCAGTCGCAATTAGCCGCCTTTAGATTTCGTCGGTTTAATTAATCAAGGAGGCTCTTGAAGACTTCCTAATTTACCAAAGTCTTTGCTCTTTGCTCTTTGATTCGTTTTTTGAGACCTTTGAATAGTTTGTTGCGATACCTGAGGTTTGAAGCGAGTTCAACGGCTTCAATGATTAGATTGACCACTCAAACTCTTTATCGTTAGTTGTATTTCGCATGATCTTTAACTCAATTGTAGAGGAGAAAGAACTCCTTCTTGAGGACAGTTTTTTGTTGTTTTCATCGTTTGACTTCTTTTCCCAAACGAGGAAGCCATTTCCCCATCATCCAATTTGTTGTACAGATGTCAATTTCATGTTTTCTCACAGTTTCTTGCATTGATCTATGATAAGCGTTGTCAAAAGCTCCCACTATATCAAGGAAGGATGCCAGTGAGATTTCTTTTCTATGAATAGAATTCTCCTATTTGCCAACTAACATATTTGCTAACTAACATAATGCATCTACTGTGGATTTATTGCTCTGAAATGTGATTTGACATTTACTTAATGGAGCTTGTTCTAAGTATATTGCCTTAATGTAATAGGCGATATTTTTCTCAGTTTTTACGACTATGGATGTCAAACTAATTGGCCTAAAAACTTTAGATAGCGTTCTGTCACGCTGTCCAACTTTCGCATTGAATAGTATTCCTGTTTGTCTTCAAGCGGTGGCTCTACAAATTTCTTTTAACAATGCGATAGTTGACTGCTTGCTCTTGCTCTCTTGCAGCATGCAGGCTTCGCATGTTCTTTTCGCTTCCATTTTGCTCTTTTGATTACTTCACGTCAGTTAAGCAGAATTTGAAAAACTTTGTTCTTACCTGCAATATTGTTTTACAGCGCTATAAGGCTGCAATGCCGTTGGTAGCAAAAAGTGCGATGTTTTTTCGCAGCCCTAGGCATTGCAGCCCTATAGCGCAAAAATGGTCTTGGCTATTTCACGAGCTTCTGATTAAACTTCATTTATTTCAGGCTCTGACCTGTCCAAATTATACGGCTTTCTTTATATGCTTTGGAACATACAGTTTGGAAGTAATATTTTTTGAAGCAAGATCCAGTTCCTCCCTAATTTGGGCAGCAATTTACCAATTTAGAAAGGTATAGATCTCAGTCAGTATTTTTGGGATTTTTATACCTTGTTGTCAGCATTTCTCCAACTTATTTAAAGCATATGCACTGGTGTGCCTAGGCTGGGGCACATGCCCACATTATCTATAAAATTTAACTTAAGAAATTCCTTAAGGTGTAATTGGAAAGTACGGAGGCTAATTCAATAGTATGGTCTTGTTACGATAAATGAACTAAGTGCGTAAAACTAGATCCAGTCTCAAATAAAATTTCAAGTTTAATGTCAACCACAATTTGACGTTCAATTTGAAACCGAATTCCGAGTTTGATTTCATGCCCAATATCAAGTAAAAATTCAAATTAAATTTTAAATCCAATATCAAGTCCAGTTTCACGTCTAATTTCAAGTCTAACTTTAAGTAAAATGTCGTTCCAGTAAATTTTCAGTTCAATTTGAATTGAAATTTTAGGTCCTAACTGGTTCAAGCTTAAGTCCAATTTCATGCCAATTTTGAATATAATTTTAGGTACAATTTCATGATTGATTCTAGGTTCAATTGTAGTACTTATTTCTAGTCCAATATCAAGTTAAATTTCAGGTTCAATTCGAAGTAAAATTTTGTGCCAAAGTGCAATTTTAGCTCCGATTTTAAAAATTAATTTCAAGTGCAATTTCAAGTCCAATTCATCGTGCCACTTCAAGTCCTATTTCATGTTTGATTTTCAATTCGAATTGAAGTCTAATTTTGAATTTCAATCCAAACACCAATTTCCAGTTTAATTTGAGCTCAGGCTTCATATCTAAGTCTACGTGTAAATCCAATTTCGGATTGATTTCAAGTCGAAATCCAACTTAAATTTTGAGTTCAATTTTAATTCTAGGCTAGTATGTCTAGGCTTTAGCACGTATCCCGCCTTCTCTATGAAATTATTATGAAAAAATGTGCATCGTGCAATCAGGAATTTCGGAGTTTTCAATCTGAGCGGCCGGTATTTTTGCAATAAGCGAATTAGCCAATTAACTGCGTAAAAATAGATTATTTTTTTGGCTGCATAAAGGTTGATAAGACGTTGATTAAGCGACTGACAAAGCATTGCAAAACTATTTCTCGTTCTAAAAATAGAATTGACAGCATTGCACAAATTGGTTGTTTAAAAACACGCAAAAGCCTCTATTAAGCTCCATTGCAGCTTTGAAAGCAGCTACTCAAGTTACAATTTCAGGCTGATCAAACGCTTTTATAGCTGAATTTATTCTACCTGCAGCTGAACTATGGTTTAGTATTAGAAATAAAAACCTTTTTTCAGCTCTTAAACATCTAAGTCAAGCTTCGGACTTGCTAATAGCTGCTTTGAAGCAGTAATGTAGCTTAATAAAGGCTTTTGCGTGTTTTTAAATAGCCAATCTGCGCAAAGCTGGAAACAAGGCGCACAGAGGCGATATAACGGCTTAACAAGTGTTTTTCCGTCTCGAATAAAATAGGTTGTATAATTTCGGCTGAATAAGTATTGTACAGTTGTTTACATAAATTTTATTCGATGCATATTCAGCTATGGCTGAATAATTATGGCTGCTAAACTGTTTATTGAGCGTGTAAATGTTTCTTGGGTTGCATCCCCTCATTATTTTGGGTCAGGATTGCCTTCACTACAACTGGACGTATCAAGTTGTTTAGTTTTCTCTTGAGCACGAGGAGACTGCTGTCTGCTGTCGACTCGTAAATCGATTAGCTTTTTATATTTTCTTGGACTTGGTTTTTGCTATCTTCTTCTCGTTGCGAGCTTTTTCCCTTCTTTGTTCTCTCAGAAAGGTTTGTTTTACCTTTTCGCTGTTTTGTTTCCACTTTGTTGCCTCTGCTTTATTAGCTCCAGCAATAAATCCCGCATTTTTCATTTTCCCATACTTACTGGATTCATTACGATTCGGATTCATTTCCAATCTTAGGCTACACTACAGCAGATTTTTAATGAAAAACACTTCACGATACCGTTTTCTATTATTTTTGAGTTATCTACTCTATTTTATTACCGATCTTGATCTAAATAAATAAAAATGTGCACACATTCTTTCAATCTTCACTAAGCTTTTGTTTGATAAATGTCGGTTTGTTATGGCCGTTGTGACGCAACGATAAATGTCGTTACAGCTGTGCAGTGAAATATTTCAATGGAAAGCTTTTTCTATACCTGTCTTCTGTGTCTCTGCTCTGGTGAACTTTCGCTCCGTGTAAAACTATCTCGTTTAATTGCAGCGGCACGTGGTAATGACTGATTGGTAAAGGACTTTGTTGATGAGGACAGACTATTTTTTTATGGTTTCAACATGTTTTCCTAGCTTGTGAACATAACATTTTGAGATCTCACTGATGTTTGATATACATGAAATCCTCCAACAAAGTTCAATTGAGTTTTCCAATATTTCCACAAAGCACACTATGAAGGATAAATACCGAAATCCTGTTAATCTTGGTGGGTTTTACCAGCCTTTTTGCTCCAATGCATCCATATTGGGTTGGCCAGTTTGCGCCGGCAAGAATGCTGGCCGTTTGGAATAGATTCATTCATACCCTGGCAGGCTGCTGAGAGGAATGCTAGCGTTTGGTTGATTTGTTGCATGAAACTCGTTCGAGTGGAAAAATGGTTGCTGTTGAATGTTGCATTCGTTTGCTGACCGTTGCGCCGGCCCTACCGCACATTTGTTTCGATGCGATGAAGCTTTCGGAAGGACACTACCACAGGACGTTGCAATTGTGCAAAACGTATGATGTGTTGGTGCTGATTTACGTTCATGTCTGTTGGTTTGGTTCTTTCGGGCTTTATGCAGGACTGAGGCTGCAAGGCTGCAACAATGAATGGGAAGCCGTACAGAATTAGAATCTAAGCGCAATGAGACATTCCTAGAATAAATTTGCTGTTTTAGTAAATTTTTGTGACTGAAAGGAACTCGAGCGAATAAATGACAGTAAGTGCAAACCTTGAAAGCCTGCCGGAACCTGTGGCTCATGATGTTGTATAGTACCGGGTTGATACAGGTTGAAACAAAGTACAATATACCGGATATGTATGTTAAAATTTCATATGCTTTACGTATTGCTTCGTTATGGTTTTGATCATTGCCGTACACAGCAAAAAGTCGCTGCGCGTGGAAGGGAGCCCAACAGAGGAAAAAAGCAATCACAACAGCAACTGTATAAAAAAGAGATAAATTATGCATTAAATTTAATATTTACAACAAACAGGTGTAAGCTGGTGGGTGGTAATGAAAATAGCCACAAAATTTTAGCAATGCAAAAACCCAAAAATATACGTCGGAAGTCGTGAAAAGTAGGAAGTAGATTAAACTTGCCGAGCATTTTCACCACACGCCGGCTGCTGTGGTATTGTGCTTTGTTGGAGTAATTAATTCGGCCATCTGCGGACTGAGCAGAGTTTGTACGCTTTACTCGAGAGCATACCCTTCGACCGGAATTAGTAGCTGTACTTGCTGTGTCTCGTCTGCTGCTATCGTTGTTACCGATGCGTAGTGATAGCTGCGGCTGCTCGGGAGGCAGCTGCATAGCAGATGTAAGCATCGTTTCACTGTAATGCTGCGGTGAATCCTGCTGATAGTTGACGCTAACGATGGTCTGCTGAGAGTTTCTCTTGAAAATACTTTGCTGAATTGATTGAATGAGAAGAAAAAAGAAGACAATAAACGGAATTAATCAATTAATCAAAAAGTTTATGTTAAAGTGTAGATTAAAATTTCAACCCACCTTCAAACGGACGCTACTGCCCTGTTTCGTTCTTCGTATCCAAACTTTCGAACGGTGAAGTTGCAATCCGATCAAAATGTATAGAATGGTCAATACGCACATGGGGAATACGAATACAATAACGGTTGACAAGGTGAACACGTGCTGCTGCTGGTCACGACGAACGGTGCAGGTGCTAAACTCTTCGTCAATTTGTAATGCCATTGCCTAAAATGGGTTTATAGGTCAAAAGGTTTCAGGTAGAGGATTTATCTATAACTGTTTAGAAAATGTACTCTTCCAAATTGTCCCTCTCAATGGTGTGCACCATCATCATCCTTATCACCATCATGCATCATCATTCTTATCATTATTATCGTCGTATCGTAATTTACTTTATTTTGTTAAATACTGACCTGTGGTATTGCCAGGCACATTGCTATCATCCATATTGCCAGAATAAGTCGTATTGCTCTGGATAATTTTGACATTGTATGTGATATGAATGGTTTGCAGATTGCAAAATATCTGTAACGATACGTAATAATTAATAATTGCAAATTTGAAGTTTCGCTTTCGATTACTATTATCATCATCTTATTGTTGAATGTAATTATCGTTAATGCTTTACTAGTAACAAGATAGGGGCTGCCAACTACCAACACTGCTAACACTTGGAGCGTTGGATATGTCCCCACGTTTGAAACCATGGTTACCAAAAATAACATAACGAACAAATTTCATTATAAATTTAAAATTTTACTCTGTTCACTACTAATAAATCGAAGAACTTAGAAGAATACCACAAGTAAGGGAATGAATCGCCCTACAAATGGATTCCCCACTGGCGTGCCCAGGCTGAGGCACATGCAATGAGGTACATGCCCCATCTTTTCGGTAAAATTTAATGTAACACAAAATAAACCAACCTCGTGTTTTTGTCTTGACCTTTATGATAAGGCCCGGCATTTAGTTAATTTTTTAGAACGCTAGTTTTCAACAATCGATGGAGGGAACGGTAGAAAAAAGTCTCCCAGCTTGGGTAAAGAGAAACGTTGTACAAACTCAAAAAGCGTTGCTTCAATGACCCTCGTTTATCTAACTTTTCGCTCTTTCCCATCCACAGCTTGCCTCCCCTGAGATACTATCAACGCCTTTGTTTCATTACTTTCTTCTACCGTTCCATCCGTCGATTGTAAACAACTACTGTTATAAAAAAATGCCCAATTTCAACACCAATTTCCTGTTTAATTTTAATTCTAGTTTCAGCCCAAATCCAAATACAATTTTAAACGCAATTTAAATTCTGTTTATCTCCAATTTCAAAACCGATTTCAATTCCAACTTTAAGTTCAATTTTAAGTTACATTTTATGTCTGTTTCCAAGTCTGATTCCAATTCCAATTTCATCTTTGATTTTAAGTCCAACTTCAAGTACAATTTCTAATTGGCAATTTTAAACTAATTTATGTGCATTTTCAATTTTAAGTCAAGTTTTAAGTTAAGTGACGGTGGCCAAATTCGGTTAGCTCTGTCACATAAAGAACCAAAAAAAAAGAAAAACAAGAGAAAAGAAGGAAAAACGATTAAGAAAAGGTGGAAAACGAGAAAGAAAATGAGATCAAACCGGATAAACTAAAACTGGAGGAGAAAAAAAACAGAATAGAAAAGGAGGAAAAGAAAAGGAGAAATTACAGGAGCAGGAAACGAGACCAGGAAAAGAGCAACAGAACCGGGGCGGAAACTGAACAAAAAAAAAGGAAAAAAAATGGCGTGAAATAAGTTTAAACGGACAAAAGGAATGAAACCGAACGTGCCAGAAAAGGGGGAACAGACGCAAACAAGAAAAGGTTTAAGGAGTTAAAAAGGGATAAATACGTAAACCGAGACCGAATAAACGAAAAATGACAAAACGGAACAGAAAACAACGAAAAATATGGTGAGAAACGCAGAAAAACAATATAAAAATCTGAAAAACGGAGCAGAAAAGAGAAAAACAAGACTAAAAAGGTGACAAATAGAAGGAAAACGGGAAAGAAAAACAAAAAAGGAGAAATTTAGACTAATGAAACAAAGAGAGACAATGAGATAAGAAAGGAAAGACGTAACAGATAGCAAAAGAAACCAAAAGGAAAAGGGAGTTGTGAGGGATTAATAAACCCTACCAAAGAGGAAAGAGAAAAGTGAGAAAAACGGTTTAAAAAATATGAAAATGAGGATAAATTGGACAAAAAAGAAGGAAAAACGGGATAGAAAAAAAAGGAAAAAGGAGAAAATACAGGAGCAGGTAAATGGACTTACGAGAATAGAAAAAGAGAAACACAACAAGGGAGGGAGCGGATCAAAAGAAGAAGAAAAGAAAAACAGGAGAAATGAACCAAAGAAATAGATAAAATGGAAGAGCAAAAGACAAAAATTTGGAGTTAAAAAAGGAAAACCGGAAAGGAAAGGGAAAAATAGTAGGCAAAAACATAATAAACGTGACGGTAAAGAAGGTAAAACGAAGCATAAAAAGAGGGACAACGGAACAAAGACAAAAAAAAAAACGTAATAGAAAAGAGATAAAAAGGGTTAGAAAACTGTAAGCGAAAAAAGGAAAAAAGGAAGAGAAATGACGGATATTTGGAAAGAATTTAACAAAAACCGAGTGGCAAACAAGAGGAAAAACAGGACCGAAAATAAGTAAAATGCGACAGGAAATGAAAAAAAAAACAAAATAATGAAACAGGAAATAGAAACGTAGGAAAGCGATAGAGAAAGAGATAAACGGAAGGAAATAAGGAAAAGTGAGAACGAAAACTTAAAAATCGGTTACAAAACAGAAGAAAAACGGAGCAAAAATTGGAAAAGCAGGACTGAAAAAGCAAGAAACGAAACAGAAAAAAGGTAAAACGTGCCAGAGAATAACACGAAAAATATCAGACATACTTTCAAGCAAAATTGCATGGCTAATTTCGTGTCCATGAAGCAAAACTTCAAGTTAAAATTAGAACCAGCCCCGTAATTGTCCTGTACTTCAATAATCGGCTGCGAAGTCTGTCGATAAAAAATGGTCAAGTCTTAAAGTCGTTTATAAGCCAAGCCTTTACTTCTTTTGCATGTCCGATTTAAGCCCAATTTCAAGTCTAATTTAATTTCTGTTTCAAGTTCAATTTTAGAACTAGTGCTAGTCCAATTTTAACTTTGATATTCAATCCAATTGCACCCGAAAGTGCAGAGTTTTCAACCTAATTGGCTGTTATTTTTGTGATCTTCGGTCTCTTTCTTCGTTGGTATGGCTTGCTTTGAAAAAGCGAATTGATGCTGGTGGCATAAATTCCAGCTCTAAATATTATTTCCATGAATAAATTGATGAAAAATAGTACATTTACAACGTATGGTAATGAAGGTAAATCAAATTGATACATTCAAATTTCAAACTGAAACGTGAACGTAAACAACGTTCACCCAGCAGAGCTTCACCTGAAGTCGAAAATCATTTTAAATCGCCAATTTACAATTTCGCATTTCTACTATAACTCGGCATTGAACCGTTTGCTGGATGTAACACTTTTTGCCTGTCCCACTGTAAAAGCCCAGCGATGAAGCGTTCTCCGAACATGGGATTTTATTTTACTGTAGGTCCCAAGTAGTCACTTAATTAAATTTTTTCGATTCATTCGCTCGCCGGATTTTAGAAGCGTTGACAACGTCATATGTCTATTCATCTTTTTCGCAATTTTACAGTGCACAGTCAACAAGTAGCGGCTTGGTCGTGCTATATATTGCATTTCGGTTTTAATTTGCGCGCTAGAGTCGGTTTTTACTACGAGCATCAAAGGAAATCAATGGAGTCGTTCCTGTCGGTTAAAAATTCAATGTTTTCGGCTAACACCCTCCCATTTATTCATTTTCACCAGAAGCTCGACTCATTTTATTTCATTGGAAGTGTGTTGCTATCAGTGCATCATCACATCACAGACAAACTCACCTTGTGTTTGAACATACCCTGCCAATATTGCATAGCGTGCCATGATTTCAGAGGGAGACAGAAATTAGCTTGAGTCACGTTTATTGCATCCGGTGCAGTTGAAAAAGAAACAGAAACAGTTTTCGACTAACATTGTGAGTAAATTCTCAAAAATTAACGATATTGGTGGTTAATGGCCGGGTAACATGGTGTTTGGTTATTGAAATTTCTGGTTGTTGCAGTAGCAACTGGACGGATAGAGAAGAATCGTTTCCGGTTTCGTAACCCGATGTATATTTCGTGTTGAAGAAGAAGAGGTTATAAAGTCCCTAGTGGGTGAGAGTACAATATTCGTATAGTTAAGTGCATGTTAACTACTCACGTTTAGTCTTATTCTATCTTAATGTCCGTATTATTTCCTTACTGTAGGTTTAAGAACTGCAATGGCATGTGTTAGCTTAGGTTAAGATATAAGAAAATCTTTTAATTTTACCTTTTGCATGTAAGTAGCACTAACAACTAGCGTATAACAATCAATTTACATTTAGTTAACGATTAGTTTAGAATAATTAGCACTTAATCACTTTAGCGTAAAGTTGAATTCTAGGATAATCAATATATTTAGTAATAATTAATTGTAACCACTTTTTCGGCTCATTATACATTCGCAATCGCACTTTGATGACTTGCCTTTTTCTCCTACTTACGATCTGTCGCCCGTCAAACGAACACAGTTGGCAATTCGGAGCAAGGTTTCTGCGGTGTTGAACAACGTACATGGACGCAAGGTGCGTCGCATCCCGTAGGGTTGTGACACTCCCCCTCGGTACTCCACTGCAGTCACTGTGGCTTACCTTCCGTTGCACCGACGTCTCGCACCGCAACCTTGGTCGCTGGTCTCTCCAGGACTCCTCTCGCTGTCTGCACGATTACTCGGCGAAGGTAGGTTCTTCCAAAAGATGTCCGAGTACAGCTGGACCATCGTCCATGATTGCTTAAGAACAACAGGTCTATCGTCGAGACTGATCGGGGGCTTTGTCCCATTAAACGACCCTAACAGAAAAAGGTTCGGTATTAGGGGGGGTTCAGTAAAGTTATCTAGCGGTATGTCAGTGAGCGGTTGCGAGTTTAGTATTATTTCAATCTCCATTAGCATGGAACGCAGAAATTCGTCAGGAGGCTCGCGCGAGGTGTTCAGATCGTTGAGGGTCCTCTTGGCAGATTGTTCCAAGCATTTCAAGCAGCTGCCAAAATCTGGAACCGTTGGGAAGTTGAGCCTCCGCTTTGAATCAAGATCATCGAACTCCAAACTTCGCCTTTCGTCGTTATGCACTTTCGGGAACTCGCTGGTCAGTAAGCTAGTCTCGTAATGGGTACCCACCACACGTGTTTCCGTAGACAAGATTTGCAACGTACATTCTTCATCCTTCGAAGCTGATAGCTTGAATGAACCAGAGGTTCCTGGTGCCCAGCAAACCACAAATCGTATAACAATGTGTGAAAATCATCTTAAATATCGCCAAACAAACTCAAAATCGTACATAAAACTTAATAAAGCGCACCCTAGTTTACATTTATTCATACAAAATGATAGTAACTGATTCACATACGCTTTTCGTCACAGAATTGTATAGTATTATGGAACTAATCATGTTGAGTCGGATTTCATCGTATACAAATACTTATGAATGTGAATTGTTTTCATATAATTTGCAGTACGTATATCGCCTCCAAAACAGTACGCATATGCTGGTTTCATGCATCGAATGCGATTTTTCTAGATATATATTGGTACATATATCAAATTTGTTACTTTGATATACGTACGAAAATGTTTGCTGGGTGGTTCGATAAAATACCTTTTCAAGGCTAAGCTCGGGTTCATTGCCTTTCCAACACGCAGCTTAATGTGGAAACTGTGATGACCGCTGTATTTAGCGTTTGCCACCGCGGATTCCACTGTGCAGAGTCTATATACTATCCAGCCAAGGCGGGTTTCACACGCCATCGGTTCATTTTCCTCTCCTTCTACGCTCTTCAGGGCATGGCCCAATCGAGAGTTGTTCATCCCTAGTAGGATTCGTGGTGATACACTTTCGTAGGGTTCCAATGGTAAATCTTCAAGATAACGATACCTGGAGGCCATCGTCGGAACTGACAAAGACTTCTTTGGAAGAGATAGATCCCGAACAGTATGGACCTCTGGGAGCTCGAATACCTCACTGGCGTCATTTACTCCGGGAATCCTGAGAGCCAGCACCACTGACTCGTTTGTCTTTCGTTGCAAACCACTCGTCCAGTCGAGGCATAGTGGATAAGGATTTCTCACTAGATCCCGTTCTTTTAGTAGGCTGTGCTCCATCAAGGTTGCCGACGATCCATCGTCGAGAAAAACATAGGGGTTATTCCACGTCAAGTGTCCGAGTCACCTGTAATCGACCTTCTCGGATTTTCACCAAACTAGGTGAAAATTGTTCGGCCAGATTGTTCGTTTTGGGTCAAGAAGCAAAAATCCCAAGTTTGGTGCCGATTGGACTTTCCCTCGATTTTTGGGAACCCCCCCTTTTATTAGAAAAAGCATCAAGCAAGCATAAATTCTAATTCTTCCCAAAAATCGAGGGAAAGTCCAATCGGCACCAAACTTAGGATTTTTACTTCTTGACCCAGAACGAACAATCTGGCCGAGTTTGGTGAAAATCCGAGAAGGTCGATTACAAGTTTGTATTTTGTCTCGGTCACTTGACGGGGAATGACTTTCACTTGCTTCCCCTTACCGTATATAGTCACTGGCACGTACCGAAACAGAACCTTCGCAGACACTTCCTGCACAATCTTTTTTTTCCTTGACAATTGTCCAACGGGACCCGATGTCCATTTCGAGGAACCTTGGGCATCTCTCTGGGCTGCTGCATTCGTTCGTACACACACAGCAAACTTCCGTTGCTATAATCGGGCGATCCCGCGAAGGAACATCAAGGCTGGAATCGCTTTCCGAATGAACGTTTATATAATTTTCGTCCTTCTTGCCTCGTCTCTCGGGTGATCTCGGAATACTGATGGATGGCATTGTGATTATGCTCGCTGGTTCGACCAACTTTCCCAGCCAATCTCCGAATTCCGATAGTGTAACCTGGTCCAGTTGTTGCCGATGGAAGGCCCAGCCCAGCCTTATACCGGGTGGAAGTTTCTCCGGTAACTCTTGGAGTAGTGACACGTTACACATATACTCGTTAAGACCGGAAGCCACGATGGTGGCACACAAAATGGAATCGAATGGATATTCAAGAACGATTGTGTTTTTTTGGCGTAATGCGATGAATGTTGCTCTATCCGGCCAAATTTTGGCTGGTCTTCCACTACCTTGCTTGCGAATGGTCGTTGGGCATCTTAGGATATGGTAAACAGTCGAAGCCGCAACATATTTGCTTTTTAAATGTTGTACCGTATGCTTTTTGCCGAGATTTCTGTTGCAGTTCGTAGAAGTGTACAACGTGCTCCCGAAACAAGAAGCATTGTTTCGACGCCATTTTTAGCAAAACTGGACAAGCATAAACAAAACAAAAAATATTAACAAAAATAGGAGAGAGAGAGAGCTAACACATACATACTCTCATTTCTCTCTGAGCTCGTTTGCTGTTGAGTACAGGGGCCTCGTAAAGATTCCAAAATTTTTGTTGCCACCCATTAGATGATAAATTTGTAATTGTACTATTGTATGTATTTACTATCGTATGTGTTTATATCATGAAAACTACCAAGAGCCCGATGATTTTTTTTACAAATAAACAAAAAATCACTTGATAATGATTTTAGGAACAGACAAACAGACACATCACTCACTTTCCCATTCTTCGCAAGCTGTAACAGCCATTACAAATTTAGTGTTGCTTGCTTGAATGTCTCCGTATTTAACAAGGTGTCGCTTTTTACAAAAAAAAAAGAGAGAGAAAAATACTTACTCGTCCGAAGAATACTCTTGTCGTAAGTTGATATTTGGGAATGTCGATCGTGTGGAATTGTGGATAGTGTTTAAGCAGAATGTGCGCGATAATATTTTTTGTGGGATTTTTTTTCAAAGAAATATGTCCCCTGGCGTGCCCAGATTGAGCCACGTACCCTACCTTTTCGTTAAAGTTTAATATAAAATAAAATAATTTCAGTAATCCAGAAACCTACATTTTTCAAGTAGGAATCTACCTCTATTTTTGCGATAAGTATTTCAAATCTTGTTTCAAGTCCAATTCCAAATACAATTTCCAGCGCAATTTGGTTCCAATTTATATCCAATTTCAATTCCTACTTCAAGTTTAGTTTCAAGTCTAATTTCATGACCATTGCCAAATCAAAAGTACAATTTAAACTTTGATTAAAATCCAACTCGATTGTTCGATTTCAAATCCTTCAATCCTTCAGGTTAACTTCAAGTCAAGAAGTAAAGAAAACTAGAAAGAAAAAGAGCATAAGTTGGACAGAATGGGAAAAAATGCAATAAAAAGGAGGAAAAAAACGGGATAGAAAAGGAAAAATTACGAGAGCAGAACAACAGAGCAATGAGAATAGAAAAAGGAAAATGGAAAGAAAAAACTTAAATCGAAAGACAAACGGGATAAAACCAAAGAGAAAAACAGAAAAAGGAGTAACAAGTAGGACAGAGGACAGGACACGAACAGGACACGAACAGGACAGGAGGGCAGAGGAAGAACGCTAAACGGCGATAAACGAGACAGGAAAACAAAACAAAGAAGAAACTGCTGGTAAAAAAGGTCAAACGAAAGAGAAAAGAAGGTAAAACGAGACGAATAGAGAGAAGACGGAACAGAAAAGAATAAAAAATGAAAAAGAAAAGGAGACAAGAAAGGGAAAATGGAACAAAAAACAAGAGAAATCAATGGAAAAAGAGGAATGACGCGAGAGGGAGAGAGAGAGAGAGTAGAGGAAACGTAGAAAACGAGAAATAGAGGTTGATATAAAAGGAGAAAGATGGGACATAATGGGAAGGAAATAAGAAGGCTATGGTAAAAGAGTTAGAAAAAGAAAAAGAAAAAGAAAAACAGGAAAAATGCACCAAACAGAAACGTAAAACGAAAGAGAAAAAGACGAAAAAACGGGGCATCTAAGAGAGGAAAAGCGGAGCGGACCAAGACGAAAAACAAGAAGGAAAGGAGATAAACAGAGTTAGAGAAAGGCGTAAACTGGAAACAGGAAAAGGAAAGAGAAAACACGGGAAACTGAAAAAAATAGAGAATAATGAGTGCAAGAGAACAAACAAGAGAAAAAACAGAACAGAAAATAAGAAAAAATGAGAAAAATAAAAACAAGAGAAAAAGAGAAAAATGGAAGAATTAAGACACTGGTACAGAAAAAACGGAACAAAAATTGACAGGACGGAACTGGAAAAGAGGAAAACGAAACAAAAAAGAGGTAAATGTGTGAGGAGAGTAAGACGAAATATGACAATCCAAATTTCAAGTTAAACTTCGTGTCTAATTTTGTGTCCATGTCCAAATTCAAGTGTAATTTGATATCCAGTACCAAGTTCGATTTCTAGTCCAATTGCATGTCCGCTTTTAAGTCCGATTTCAAATATAATTTATTTCCAGTTTTAAGATCAATTTTAAGTCAAATTTAAGCACTGATTTCAAGACTAATTTCTAGTACAATTTTAATTCCAGTTTCAAGTCTCATTTTAAAGGTAATTCCAAGTCAATGCTTCAATTCCATTTGATGTCCGATTTAAGTTCCGATTTTAAGCTCAATTTTGAGATTTTTTTTCTAATTTAATTCAATTCCCATTTTAAATCAAATTTCCAATCGAATTCAAATAAAAACTTCAAACTCTCTTCGATAGTTCGATAATTCGATATCCTGCCTAATTCTAAGGGAAATTTCCAAATTTAAGTCCAATTTCAAATCCCATTTCCAGTTCAATTCTAAATATAGCTTCAATCTCAAATGAAAGTCTTATTCATTACCCTATGTCAAGTCCGATTTTAAGTTCAATTTCAGCTCTAATTTTTAGTCCAAATTCAATTCCATTTCAAGTTTGATTTCAAATCCAACTTCACCCGAAAGTTCGACGTTTTTCAACTTAATTGTAGGCCAAAATATTCTCCGGAAAGATCGGGAGCCCCACCGTTTCTTTATGTCTGGACACGCTAGTGGGTATGTCTGTTTGTCTGTGGTCTAGCTGATCTTTAACATACCTCTCCACCGTAAATGCCGTGATGGTTAGCACCGTTGCGTTGGCTGAAGTTTCGGCGGCGAATCCTTGCAGCATGCACATGCAATTGTCGAAAGGGTACGGAAATCGGTACCACACGAAATAGATTTCCTGGGGCACTCCTGTAATCCGAAAATGTTACGGGAAGGGATCGTTATCAGTTTGATCCTATCGAAGCTATCAACAATACATGAGGATTTAACAAAGAATTTTATCGATTTGAAAGTTTGTAACACAATAATTTCTGTTTGTTATTTGTTAATTTAAATTACACTAACGTAAATGCAAACCTGCACTTCCTGCACTTTGCTAGAAGTATGCATAAAGTTTTCTCACAGAATGAGTTAACTTAACATCTTCAGAAGGATCACCTTACTTTTACTCTTTGATGTAACTACTAGTTCATTAAGCACTTATGAAGGGTCTTCAAAGGCAAATTCCTATCTGATATTTTGTTTCCTGGAAGCTGGAAGTATTGCGTAGATTTTTTCTCTTCGAAAGTAAAAGCGTTTTTCTCAACAGAAAGTTAGACAATAGAAGCTAACAGAAGTGCAAAAAAACTGTAAACCAAAAGGAAAACGGTTTGCGTTAGCAAGAAAAAGGAAAGCTCTCATACCTACCCGATAGCAGAAGCAGTAAATCAGAGATAGCTAAGCTAAACAGATAGTAGTTAGTTGCTGTGTGCATTGATTTGTTTCTTGAAATCACGGCACAGGTTATCACATTGCCAAGCACTCCAATTAGGAAAATAGCGACATAGATGACACTTATCGGCACTACAATCCATAACGAATCCCGTACCTCGTACTCGAACAGAACGGTATTGTACGGTTCCTGCTCCTGCTGCTGCTGCTGCTCGATGCTTCCGTTCCGGTAGTACGATTCATTCGAACGCTCAATGAGATCGTTTGATGCAATTTTACGATCAAACGCGTCGAAAGTTAGCTTGTTTGAGCTCGACGTAATGTTTGTAAAAAGTACACTCAATTCGATGGTGGTGAACGTAAATCGTTCGTAGTACACTTTCGTTTCTTTGAACATGTTGAAATCAATTTGGTTTCATTGCTTAATCTTGTTTAGTTAACAACTTTATTTATAATTTGTCCTAACTTATGCTTTGTTTACTACACACAAATGTAAACGTTATTTTGATATCCGGCACAATCCACACTCAAAAGATACAACTCTTAATCAGATTTGGATTTTGTCTTTTTGTTTGCAACTATACGAAATAATTTTAGGAACCACATAACTGTTAATAATAATTTAAGCACTCAACTGAAACTGCTACATAGCTATAGAATAAGGTCGACCACTGACAATTCACTGAACCACTTCAGGTTGAAATTCATTGGCACTGAAACACAATTTTGAGTATGTGGCTGTTTAATCCTTTCGGGTTTTCCTGCATGCTGGTTGCAACCAGCATCATCGGCTGATGCACAGGAACTAAGTGAATTTAGCGAATGCAACTGATAAGCCTTTTAATTTCGAATCCAATCTGAATGAAAACAGCGCATGCCTATTGGTTGGCCGTTAGATTACAACGTTAGTTTCACTGTTTACAGCCGTTAAGAGATCGGCAGATAGATAGGATTTAAAGAGTTACGATTTTGTTATTATTATTATTTGAGTTTTCAATTAATTTACATCTGCCTGTTGCCTGTATGTGAAGACATTTTTGGGAACATAGACAATCTGGTGAAATTAATTTATGAAAATATATTCTTACAATATAAAAACTACAAAGTTTTAATTAATACGTGATATGCGTACTCTCCCAGCCTGCTGCTCTTTCTAACCTTCGCGCTCATTTGAAACCAAATTGAAAATATCGACTGCATTATGCAAGTTTTACTTTGATGCTTGAGCCAGCAACGAAAAGATTACATTGTCGTTTTACTCGTTGCTTTTTACAACGCTTTTCGATGGGTGCAACTGAAAAGTATTCAACTTAGTGATGAACAAATGACTGACTGGTTATGTTATACCTAACCTTCCTATGCGTAGTCTATCTCTGTAGAAGACTATATCCTTGATAAAAATATCAATTCCAATTAAATTACGAATGTTGATTGAGATCCATTTCGCCACAACACAATTTCTCGGTACTCCTTTCGTAACAAAGCCTTCCGCTTATGCTTTCCGGTTTTACGAGAAGGAAAAAAAATTTTTACTTTAAACAACATTAGATGAAAAGGAACACTTTTAAAACTTTCAGACACTGTCAAATATTTTGGAGTATTTTTTGACAGAAAACTCAACTGAAATACTTTTAAACATGATTTTTAAAACTTTTCAGCCTGCTTGAAACTATTCCGATTCTCTGGGGAGACTTTTTGAATAAAATGATGCTATCTTGCGAGTAATTCGGCGTCAAAATTAGGGTATTTTTATAGTAAAAGTTCTATAATTCCTAAACAAGCAAGGATAGAGGTATACCACATTCAGCAATGTTATGTATTTTTACTATTTGTACAACTTTGTAAAACAGGAAAAAGTCATACAACAACTACAAAAACAGCTAAAATAGAAAAACTGATTTTAACGATTTTTCATTTATGAGAAATAGGATTTTTCTATCTTTGCTGAAGAGATTGAAGGTTACTGTCTTCAGCAAAATTTCTTGTAATAATATTTTTCCCGCTTAAAGCTATAATAAGTTTTTCCACTTAAAGCTAATACGCACCAAAAACGGGCTTTGGACCAGTGTGCTGTGCCCGGTTCATTGAGCCTTCGGTTAACCAATTTAGTACCCCTAAATTTAATTTAATTTTTAGTAGAAGTCTTCGAAATTGCAAGGTCTTAAGTCTTGAATTTTGAAAAAAAAATTCCCGATGTTGTCAGTTTTCCCATTTTTTCAACTCAAAATTCACCATGGGGCTGACAAAATGGGAACATTACTGTACTTCCATTGCATATCTTCTATTTATATAAGAGGCTTATGTCTGTACCGAAAACCAGGTCTGTGACAGGACGTCATAAAAGGCTTATCGGTAATTAAAAACAGGCCCCTGACAGGACATCATGCTTTCGT
The DNA here is from genome assembly GCF_943734655.1 of Sabethes cyaneus. NCBI lineage: Eukaryota > Metazoa > Arthropoda > Insecta > Diptera > Culicidae > Sabethes > Sabethes cyaneus. Next base: position 173,003,023 of record NC_071353.1, read on the forward strand.
AGCAATGAGTTCTATCCTCAGTCACCTCACTGGTCGACTGCTGGACTGCTCGATTGCTCAACTGGTTGACTAGACTGCTCGACTGGACTGCTTAACTGAACTGCTCGACTGAACTGTTCGATTCGACTGCTCGACTCAACTGCTTGATTGGATAGATCGATTTAACTGCTTGACTGAGCAGCTCCATTTAGCTGCTTGAGTGGACTACTCGATTCGACTGCTTGACACATTTGCTTGACTTACTACTAGACCCGACTGCTCGACTTAACTGCACGATTGAACTGCTCCACTGGACAGCTTGACTGGACAGCATGATTCATCTGCTCATCTAGACTGCTCGACTCAACTGTTCGATCGACGCTCGACTCAACTGCTCGACTGGACTACTCGATTCAACTGCTCGACTCGACTGCTCGAATGAACTGCTTAACTCAGCTACTCGATTAGACTATTCGAATCGGCTGCTCGATTCAACTGCTCGGCTAGACTACTCGATTTGATTGCTCGACTCACCTGACAGCTTGATTCAACAGCTCGACTAGATTGCTCGACTCAATTGTTCGACTTAATTGGTCAGTTGAACCGCTTGACCCGACTGCTCGACTATACTGCTCGACTAGACTGCTCGACTAGACTACTCGACTAGACTACTCGATTTAACTGCTTGACTGGACTACTCGACTTAACTGCTCGACTGGACTGCTCGAATAAACTGCTCGACTCGTGTCTTCGATTCAACTGCCCAACTCGACTGCTCGCCTAAACTGTTCAGCTGGACTGCTTGACTGAACAGCTTGATTTAACTGCTCGACTAGTCTGCTCGATTTGACTGCTCGACTCAACTGCTTGACTTCTGTTTGATTCGACAGCTCAACTCTAGTGCTCGACTGGACCACTCGACTCGATTGCTCGACTCAGCTGCTCAATTCGACTACTCGACTCAACTGCTCGAATAAACTATTCGACTTGACTACTCGACTCAATTGCACGACTCAACTGTTTGACTTAGCCGCTTGACCCAACTGCTTGATTAAATCATTCGATTCAACTGCTCGACTCAAGTGCTCGACTAGACTTCTTGATACAACTGCTCGACTGGACTACTCGACTTACTGCTCGATTAAACTGCTCGAGTCGACCACTCGATTCAACTGCTCGACTCGACTGTTCGACTCAACTGCTCGACCGGACACCGCACTTCTTGACGAAACAGCTTGATTTAACTGCTCGACTAGACTGCTCGATTTGACTACTCGATTTGACTGTTCGACTCGCCTACTCAACTCGATTGCTTGTCGCGATAGCCTATGGTCGGTGTTAAATCAGACCGAATCAAGTCGCAAAATTTAAAAAAATGAGTTAATGATAGCAAACGATCAAGAATTTTTTAAGCAGCATTTTACTCTAATCAGACTACATAAATGTTGCAAACAGCCAGAAGTTTTTATTCAGTTAAATCAAATCCAAAACGACCATAAAAACTATTTGTTTCAATTTCCGGCTAAGACTCTTTTAGGTACAACTTCTTAGAGCTATATTATGCAATATAAGAACTCAAAGAACTAAAGAAGATTAAACATCTGGTCAATGGAATGTTTCCGCAGTCTTCGGAATTTTGAACAGACATTTCTATTTACCGGATCGTAAGATTCGGGCTCAACTAGTATTTATATAAGAGGCTTATGTCTGTACCGAAAACCAGCTCTCTGACAGGACGTCATAAAAGGCTTTTCGGTAATTAAAAACAGGCCCCTGACAGGACATTATGCTTTCGTAGCAATGAGTTATTTCCTCAGTCACCTCACTGGTCGACTGCTGGACTGCTCGATTGCTCAACTGGTTGACTAGACTGCTCGACTGGACTGGTCGATTAGACTGCTCGATTTGATTGCTCGACTGGACTGCTTAACTGAACTGCTCGACTGAACTGTTGGATTCGACTGCTCGACTCAACTGCTTGATTGGATAGATCGACTTGACTGTTTGACTGAATAGCTCCATTTAACTGCTTGAGTGGACTACTCGATTCGACTGCTTGACACATTTGCTTGACTTACTACTAGACTCGACTGCTCGACTGGACTGTTCGATTCGACTGCTCGACTGGACTTCCATCAGTCCAGACGTTTCCAGACGAATAGCACGCTCCGTGCAATCTGTCTTAGAGCTAGGAGGCACGTTCACAGAGCAACAGAGCAAGTTACCAGATTGGTAGGGTAATAGTAACAATAATTCATGCAATACATCAAGCGTGTATATTAACCAACATCTACTGAGAATGGAAATAAAAGGCACCTTCAGGTATTGAAAAGGAAACCATTAGCGTAAATTGTTCACATAATTTGCCGGTTATATGATCGTTGGATGATTATATCAGTTACCCATATAATTGTTCGTTGCTTTTCTAAACAATACTCTTTGTTGCTTTTTGATTGCATTAGGTTATGCTGCTTGGCGGAATTTTCCTGTGAGGAAACCTTGTATTGTGAGCAGTTTTGTCGTATACTGTTTCTTGTCGTGTAGTTTAATTTTATTATTCGTCAATTCATTAAACATTAAAGACATTAAAAAATTGGCGTGCTTGAGCTCTTTGCTATGACGATTTACAGCCTTTTTCGGGTTTTTCTGAGATGGTGATTTTACTCATGCATTCAACCAATTTGTAATTAATTAAAAATGTTTATAGTTCATACTGGATTATTACTACCGGAGTGCTACTTTTCACAACAATAAATTTTTCGCGCCTTCTAGTGTTATCATTTATAGATAATCCGCTTACATTCTCCATCGATACTGCGTAGTACGCAGACCCCAACATTTGATTACGAACATCGAATTCAGTGGTGATTTTTTCCAGCTTACATTGGGATACAACCTTCCCGGCCGTCACCGTTTGTCAGGTGCTGAATGATGAATCCATCGCCGATTTGCTGGACCAGTGAGTGCTGTAGCGAAATTTTGCAGCAAACTAATATAATTCAATATCTGTTTTTCCAGAGAACTCGGCCCGGAACGGGACTATAAACTAGACAACGTCATAAGCGACATAGCTTTTTACGGTGGCACATGCTTCGCATGTGAAGAATGTACGAAAGGACTCCTGCAGTGCCCGAAAAATCTGTCGCTCATCGTTGAGAAGTTTAGGCTGAACTGTACGGCTTTGATATTGGATTGCTTCTGGCAAAACGAGCCATTCGATTGTTGTCAGCTTTTCCTCCCACTGGAAACCGAGTTTGGAGAGTGCTACAGTATTAATTCACTTAACAGTTTCCCCGAGAGACGGGTAAAATTGGTTAACAACCGACAGACTGGACCTGGTATACTGCGGTTTAAAATTCAAGATGATTTGCAAATTTATTTGCATGATGAATACGCCGTTCCATTCGCCAACATAGAACGCTCGCTGCGGGAACCGGTCCTTTGGGGAACTAGCAAGGAAATTATCATCAGAGTAATTGGAATGGAAAACCACGCCAATGTTGAAGATATTCCAATCCACCGCCGAGGGTGTAGATTTCCATGGGAAATCTCCGATGAGTGTACGATTAATCTGAGCAATTTAGGAAATTATCGAATTCAAAATCGACACGATTGGTTTAATTTTAGCTCTGCAACTGTACAACACTTACAGCTATTCGTCCTGTTCCGTGGAATGTTTTATGGTTACGCAAATTCACTATTGCAACTGTACCCATCATTTGATGCCAACGCTAAAGAATGGTAGGTTTTTTAGTTGAAAATTGGAAAATGTTTGAGTGTTTTTCTGCTTACCTTCATTCAACTTAAAATAGCTAAGCGCCTGGAAACAATTTGCGATTACGAGGGACTAGCATGTTTGACGGAAAAATCAGGTGTATTTTTGCCCCTTACTCTTTTTGATATAACCATTAATTAAATATATTAACACAAACAGCCGAAATAGCAAAACAGCGGAAGCAATGTGCGTGTACTTCGTCCTGTGTCGAACCGGAGCTTATCGTTATACACAGTTCCGAAAGGTGGTGGTGGCAAGATAATCATTGAAATTGAAGAAGTTTGTGCATCAATTTTCGAAATTATTTCCAGTGAAACGGAAAATCAGCAAGACCAGGTTACAATCAGGATGCTCTCGCTGCCGGAAAGTAAATTCGTGCGAAATGCTCTGAAAACCAGAACTGACTTATTCAGTAAGCCAAGCCGTACTGTAAAAAGTTTTCGTATTATGCTTCGATCTTACATTGTTAAAAAATGTATTCCAGTTTCCCTGGGCGGTTTGGTGGGACTATTTTTCGGAGCTTCCTTGCTATCTGTCGTTCACATCTTCGTGTTTACCATCCGAAGCGTTCGAGCTGTTTGGCAAAAGCACTCCGCGATTTAATTGCATGCTACCTGCAATCAGCCGGGAAAAGGTTATGAACTTTTGCATTTCTTCGAGTAGGGCTGGTAGAGCTGGTGACCAGGGGAGAAGGAACGCGAACTTTGAGCCCTACTTGAGCATCTTCGCAGTTGTCGAAACAGAAGTAATGCGAGTCATAATAAATGATATTTTATGGTTGTAAACAGAGATTATGCTTACTTAGTGTTATTTACTCTTTAGTGAATGTCAGCTTGTTAAAAAGTTTTCGCTTATCATTTCATATACCCTATGTAGGTTAGCTTTATCATTGAATTATGAGTGTTTGAATGTAGCTGAAGATTTTCAAGATTCAACATGATTGGTATGCAATTAAAACCAATATCCAAGCAATAAATTAGCAGTAAAATTTTATGTGTGCGTTAATATTTTTTGGCCAATTAACTTATAATCGAACTCAAGTTGGGAAAGCTCATAAAATTATTTCTTTGTTTGTCTGGCATTTATCGACTGGTATTTTATATCAAATGATTGGAACTTTGGATATTCAGTCATTAAATATTAGCAGACGAGATCAGGATCGGGATCGAAACATTGGCGTGAAAAGTAATATTTTAATGACCGAATGTTTTTGTGTTAAAATGGTTTGGTGCATGAATTGCCGAAGAAATAAAGAAAACAAAAAATGATTTATTGCAAATCTGTACCAACTTTTATCAACATTTTCGTTTATGAGGAGTCCAATTATAATTCATTTTGCGGAATAATGAAATCAGGATTAGTGCTGATTGATTTTAGATCAAATATTTAGACTTACCGAAGATTACGAAACAAACCTTTGATTGTGATAGAGAAAATGTGCTCGAAAATGTCAAAAATCAAAACTGGAATTTTCCAACCGGACAACTGTGAATACTTGCGTTATCTTGCTGGAACGCGATTTTTCATGTCAGTAGTTCACTTTAAACGAAAAGAAGTAGCTATTGATGACTGGAATATAATCTAACGAGTTCGTTTTGCCAGATGTAAAAGCCAGATGGAGTTTCCGAGGCACTTCCCGAAATTGCGAGCAGAAAAGTACTCTGTATCCTTTCATAGATCTCACCACCCAACAAACATTTTTGTTGAATAACAGCTTGTCAAACGCTTGTTATTTAGTAATTAGCTGTACAATAGTTGAACAAGCTACTATTCAAAAAATTGTTTGTTGGGCAATTAATGGTAAATCGATCGGAGCGATCCAAATTAAATTTTTTGACGAAGTTTTACCAGCGTTAATGGTAAATTCTAATCTTGCTGCTTCCTATTTAAGATTGCTATCTCTTCCATTGACCTACGGTTAATTCATCCGCAAAACCAAGAGGTATGAGAGATTTCGTGATAATGATCCCGTTTCTTTCCACGTTTGCTCTTCGTATGGCACCTTCCAAGGCAATATTGAAAAGCTGATTAGAGAGTTGACCAAACTCGTGTTTTAGTCTTTGACCTTGAAATACGGTTAGGCATTAATATTAATTTTTTTTGAAACGATGGTTTTTACAATTGATGGAGGGACGTTAGGGGAAAGTAATGAAAATTTTGGGAAAGGTGGGGAAAGAGGGGAAAGGGGGGGGGGGTGCTTTCGCCACTTAAAAGCATTGCTAGAATCAAGCTTATTATAAGTCGATTTCGTTTTGAAAGAGAGCCGTAAAATCTGAAGCGGACAACACGTTATCGAAAGCGCCTTCAATATCACGGAAAACCCAAAGTGCCGTTTCTTGATGTTTCAGCGATTTCTCAATTAATGACACAAGGCAGAGCCTTCCTTAGATTTACCGGGTTGGTATGCATGCTGCTTTTCATGCAATGACTCATTGCGGATATAGATAGCCACATTTTCCTCTATCAAATTGAGAAGTGGTGATGTCAAACTTATTGGTCTTAAAGCCTTTTGCATGGTTTTCTCCTTTTATCGGCCTTCAGTATGCCTTTAGGTATCTGCCTGCTTTCCGCTAATTCTCCTGGACAAGTACCAAAGAGAAATTGGCTCGAAAAATGTTAATAAGAACACTTCTACGAACGTAAGTATACGGTACAACATTTAAAAAGCAAATATGTTGCGGCTTCGACTGTTTACCATATCCTAAGATCCCGAACAACTATTCGCAAGCAAGGTAGTAGAAGACCAGCCAAAATTATGAACGCAGAACAATATCGTTCTCTTTTTCGTTTCTTCAACATCAAGACCTCTGGTTTGGCTATCAATTAAGATGCACCAGACAAATGTTTGAAGAAATTTTTGATCCCATTTCTACAAAAGCATCATGCAGATGAACAATACGTGTTTTGGCCGGATAAAGCATCATCGCATTACGCTAAAAAACACAATCGTTCCTGAATACCCATTCGATCCCATTTTTACTCAAAAACCACGACCCGAAAATTCTGTCTCAGTGCGCCCAATCGAAGATTTCCTCGGGATTTTGAGTTCATTGGTGTACAAAAATAACTGGAGGGCCACGAATTGCAAACAGTTGATTGGTAGAATCAAGAGATGCATTCGCAAAGTTGACATGACGGCTGTACAACGCTTCTGTTCGGACATCAAACGGAAGCTTACGGTTTACGGACCGTTTTCAAATGTAGGAGTGTCGTCGTGGTTGAGCCACGTTTTGGAATTTGCCCATCACTTTCGTTTCAAAAGGAATTTTAAAAATCTAAATGCATCGTTGCAAAGGTCTAAGAATAAGGTATATAAAATAAATAAGTTACAGGCGTTTACGTGAAGATAAAAAATGTTGTCATAGTCGGGCCATGTTGTACAGGTTGGGTCACCGCAGAAAATCTAAGACATACGTTACGTATTGAAATTCTATATAGAGACATGAAAAGAATGAATTCCTTGAACAACGGCTCATATAGGTACAAATACCCTTTTTTTAATTGCATTTTTGCGAAATTTTGGCGATCTTGTAAAATCAATATTGCTACAATCGCCTTTTCCGAAGTGTACAGCTACAATGAAAAAACAACAAAAGTCTAGGTTTTTATCGTATTAATTTTGCTTTATTTCGTCACATTTTACATGACTGATATTCTCTAGTGATTATTGCGCTTCTGCGCTTAAAATTATGCTGGCTCAACCATGACTGCTCAAGTGGCCCGACCTTTACAAATAGCGCTTTTCTAGTATTTTACCTTAGCCTTCCCAAACATCTTACTGGAGGGGATTTTTCTATAGTCTTCGTGTGCAGCACAACAAACTTCATACATTTTCAAAATTTATCTCGATAATTGCATTTCATGAATCATTTCTTGAAGTAAAGTTCATTACGCCTGGAAAACTTTTTTTGTAAGATTTAGTCACTGAATTCAGTACGGGTGTTTTGCATACACGACTGAAACTTACAATATTGTGAAAAGTTAGCTATCACAGTAAGAAGTTTTACAATGTTTGTATCATAGATATCATGAGTTGCTAAAACTGTAAAATCGTGATGGCCCGACCATTACCGTGGCCCGACGATAACGACAATACCCTAACTGTGAAGTTTGGAAAATTGCTTAAATTTAGATTTGCTATTCTAATCTACTTGATTACTTGATTTACCCAGACCGAAACATACTTTTAGAAGCTCGATGCCTAATCTTTTTGTTTTATTTCGGCATGCCAGTTGCCAGTGTTCCAAAGTACAGAGCAATACATACTGAAGAACTGAACGAACGAGTGAACAGTAGAGAGATTTCAGGCAATAACTGCATTAGCGTGCCCAGACATAAACAAAAGGTGGGACACCCGACCTTTCAGAAGAATGTTTTTGCCTGGAAAATCGGAGTAAACTAGTAGGATGGCGAATCTATTATTACACTTATCACAAAGCTTCCGGCCGATCAGGTTGAAAACTCCAGACTTTCGTTAGCAATCGGATTTAAAATCAAAGTTGAAATTGGATTTGAAATCGGACTTGACATAGCACATTAACGGGAAACTTTTCGTCGAAAAGCCCAATTTCGGAAGCAGTTTTTGGGCCGAAACTGGAGTTCTGTTTTAAAAAATATATTCTCTGCATTTTTCTTGCCAATCTGAACACAGAGAATATATTTTCATATACAGAATTTTTGTTTTTGAACTGTTTTTGAAAGTTACAGAATGAATGACGACTAATTTCACCTTACATAAGATTTAAATTTGGACTAATATGTTGGGTTCAAAGCTTTACTTCACATTGAAATTTTATTCAAAACTGGTGTTGGATTAGATATAATGTGGAGTTGGATTAAAATAATATTGAAATTGGTCTTAAATTGGATTTAAAATTATCCTCTAAAATGAACCTAAAATTAGAATTGAAATTGGACTTGAAATCATTTGACTTAAAATTAAACCCAAAGTTTGAAGTAAATTAAACTTGAATCTGGACTAATTTGAACTTTTTTACTTCAGAACTTTTTACTTAAAGTTTTACTTCAAACCGGATATGCACACGAAACTAGACACGAAATTTTCCTTGAAAATAGGATTGACATTTTTTGTCTTATGCTCTCACACACTTTACCTCTATGCCGTTCCGCTTTGTTTCTCTTTTCCAGTGTTTGTTCTGTTGTTTCCACTTTTCTGTACCGTTTTCTTGGTTCTCGCTCTCACCCTTCTTCCGTGTTTCCTCTTTATCACTCGTTTTTTTCTTTTGCCCGCCTGTGTTTCCTATGGCATTGTTCCGTTCTTCGCTTTCTGTCTCGTTTTTCTTTTCTTCAGTCCTGTTTTTCACCGTTTTTTGTTAATGCATTTCCCGTTCTTCGTATTTCTCTTCTTTTTCCCAATATTTCATTTCCAGTTTTTGTCTTATTGTAATTCTTTACCTCGTTTTTCGTCTTCGTCTGTTTCGTTTTTCCTCTTTTTGACGTCTCGTTATTCCGCATTTTCTGTCACTTTTATTCTCTTTTCTGGTCTCCCTTTTTCCTTTCCCTCTCAGATTTTCCCTTTTATCTCCCGTTGACATTTTTTCTCTTTGGTACATTAAAAAAAAATCGGTAAAATTTACCGAAATTTCAGCAGTCGAACGTTCGGTAAAAATGTCGCTGGTGCATATCGACGTTTACGGATCTTTAGTAACGTATGGTAATATAAAAAAATTACCGAACGCTGTTGAGATTTCGGCAAAATTTTACCGAATTCGGTGCTTTAGTTTGTGTATTAGTTGTTGTATTAGTTTTTTCTTTAGTACATTTTTTGTTTACCGATTAATATGTCGTTTGACTTTTTTCCGTTTGCCTCATCTCATTTCCATTTTTATCTCTCACTAAGCTTGTTTTTCCCTTTGGTTTCTCTTGATTTCTATTCCACATTTCCTTTTCCTGCCCGTTGTTTCCTCTTTCTGTTTTACCTTTTTCTACATTTTATGTCCCATTTTTTGCCCTTTTCATGAGGGCAGAGGCTCTTGAGTAGTCCTCAGGGTCGCAGGAGAAACAGAACAGCTTTTCCTCTGTTTCGTTTTTCGTCTTATTTCTTCCGTTTTTCCTCACTATTCCTCGTTTTCAGGCCCGTGTTTACTCTTTTCTTGTCTCGTTTCAATTTTTTTTTCGGTTCTGGTTCTTGTTTTTTTCTATTCCGTTTTTCGTTTTCGTCTATTTCGTTTTTCCTCTTGTTATGTCCTGCTTTTATTGTTTTTCTTTAACATTTTTTTTCGTTTTGTTCGTTTTGTCTTTCTTTTTTTCTGTTCCGTTTTTTTCATGTTCTCGTTTCTCTATTTCCCAGCGCCTGTATTTTCTCCTTTTCTTTTACTCCTTTACTATTCCATTTTTTCTCCTTTTTGACCCGTTTTTCTCCATTCTTGTCCCATTTTTTCTCCTTTTCTGTCCATTTTATCTTCATTTTCGTGTTCTTGGACGCTCTGCTATCAGTGAAGCAAAGAATTGTTTATTTAACTATGGTGTTTATTTTCAAAGTAGTCAATGGTCTATTGCCTCACTATTTGTGTAATCGAATTGAGCGAGGAAGAGATTTTCATAGATACAACACAAGAAACGCGAATGAAATGAGAACACTGCATTTTTTGTCATGTGCTTCACAAAATTCGTTATTTTGCAAAAGAATAAACGTTTTCAATTCGTTGCCAAGACACATTAAAAGGGCATCAACACTTGCAGAGTTTGAGAGACTATGTATTTCACACGTCAAAACAGTTTTTTAAAACAGACGAAAAGATTTTATTCTTTGACATAAAATGTAACTGACAAAATTTAGAAAAACCTGATTTAATCCACCTAGTGGTGAAAGGAACCTTTGTTATACGGTCTTTTTTTTTGTGTGTGGATATTATCACTACGACCAGCATTTTGATCTATTGTGATGTTATCCGGGTGTTGTTCCGCACTTCGTTGTTATTGCAGTATCGCTATAGAGTGAGCGAACTGCTTATTATCCTTGCTTAAAGTGTCGGTGTGTTTTCACCCCGTTTTCCCTCTACGCTTTTAACTACTTTTCAACCAACTTAGCGTTAGAGCCAGGAAGTGCGGAGACTAGTTATAATTTGTCCTTGGACAAGAGGCTTCATTCGCACCTCGAGCAAGTATCATTCTTATAACCAGTCCCGGCTAAAGGCTTCATGGTCGGTAAAGCAGAGTTCAGCACAGAGTGAGGGTGTGTATGTGTGTATGTATGTGTTCCTTACTACTTATGCATTACCAATCTCGTTCCTAGAACCAGGATGGGGAACAAGCTATAATTTGCCCTTGAACAAGAGGCTTCATTCGCACCTCAAGCAAGTACCACTCTTATAACTTGCCCTGGCAAGAGGCTTTCATTATTAGTAAATGCAGAATGCAGCAGGAAGGATGTGGAGGGGCCTGAGAATAAACCCATGCTAAAGTCACTTAACATCGGAACGGCCTGATTCTACCCATGACCACTCGCTTGTCAAGGCAGACTCGGTAACCTTGCAGCTACAGGGCCCCCCATACGGTCTTACTTGCTATTTGAGATAGAAATCGACACGTTTGGTTTACATAAAATTTTTGGAAATTGAATAAGTTTACAAAATTTGAACCAAATAGAAGCACTTATAAATTTTGATAGTTCCTTTTCTCATGAAATTGCTGTGCAAGTTGTTACTAATGAGGGTAAGTGCAAGTAAAAGTAAGTTGTAAGATGAAATATTATTCTTTAACATATACATTGCGTAGTAAAGGTCTAGTTTATAGGTTTTTGAACTATGCATAATTTCCTGTATTGCCATTCTATTTGATTCACAACAATAAAGTTTTCTCGAATAAATTTTATCAATTTTTATTACTCACTCACGTTACTCACGTTGTTGTATTTTGTACACCATGTGTAGGTTTTTGAATGCCATATAGTTATAAAGTTACAAATCGTGTATTACGTATATACTAACGTATATTCTTCAATCAACTTGTTATGTGCAAAATGTCAGAATTATTCAATGCATTAATACTTTAAATTGTTAGGAAAATAGATTAGCATAAACCGACATCACAGAAACGAAGCAAGTAGCATGTGAGGTGTACCGCAATTGGTCCCAACTGGAATTTTCTCTCGTTTCTTCATATGGAGAAATGGTGTCTGTATGCAGCAAAACCACCAGCAAATGTAAAATATATCCGTCTGTTGGTAGTTGAGTAATTCGGGGTCAAAATCAGGGTATTTTTTATAATCAAAGTTCTACAGTTCGTAAACAAGCAAACATAGAGGTATCCTATGTTCAGCAAAGTTGTGTATTTTTATTATTTATACAACTTTGTAATACTTGAAAAAGTCATAAAACAATTACAGAAAGAGCTAAAATAGAAAAACTGATTTTACAAACTTATATACAATAAATAAGATCTCTTCGTTGAAGAGATAGAAGGTTACTATCCTCGGCAAAATTTCTTGTCATAATATGCTCTAAAACTTTGCAGAACACATCAATGTGTTATATTGAAACTGATGGAAAATAATTTTTTTATTTCACTTTTAGGGGGATTAATCAAAATTCAGATTCTACCAGACGATAGAGCTTTCAATTTTAAGAAACTCTTCCAAAGGTTTGATAAACTTAAAACCAAATTTTCCTAGTCAAAACTCTACTGCGCACGTTTTCTTTGGTTTTGGGCTATTGTGCGCGCGAGTAACTGTGTTATAAAAGTTGGTGCTAGTGTTCGAGGGTTAATATCTTATGACCGGCAAAACCAATTCTTATGAAATTTTGCATATATATTCGTAGTGTGAAAACCTCCCGTTTGATATTAAAATAATTGAAATTAGGTTATTTATCTTGGTTAAAATCATTATAAATTATTGTTAATTTTGGTGTGGTGTATTCAAATACTCATAACTTTCAAATTAAACATCCAATCAAAAAACCATTCAATAGTGATCTATCCGGCTATATTACCTGCCAAATGAAACTAGTAGCGGGTAAATCGGTTTGGCCATCTCTGAGAAACAGGCGATCATTTGAACCTTGTCAAAACTGGTTTTTTAAGGCTAACTTTTAAACCACTTGTTTGTTTTCAATAAAAATTGGTGTAAAGTTTAGCGATAGTAAGAGCTTCCATTTGGTACTAAGATCGATGAAATCGGTTATGTGGTTCCGGAGAAAATCGTGTCACGTAATTTTCACATTTTTGCTTATAACTTTTAAACTAATAGTCGGATCACGAAACAATTTTTAAAGTGATATACTAGGTAATAATACCTTTCAAATGAAACTAATAGCAGACGAATCGGTTCAGCCATCTCCGAGAAATAGGCGATAGAAAATAAGCAGCGCACACACACACACACACACACACACACACACACACACACACACACACACACACACACACACACACACACACACACACACACACACACAGACATTGCTCAATTCGTCGAACCCTATCGATTGATATATGTGACTCGGCCCTCCGGGCCTTAGATCAACTTCGTGTTTTTCGACCAATTCCTAAACCTTTGTTATATAGTATAACAAAGGTAAAAACGGATAAATTTATACGTAGTCCATTTTATTTTGTATACTTTTATATTTATATTTATGATTTGAAGATTGTAATATTTTTATGAACGGCTCTAATTTTTGTAGTGAATATTTTAATGGGATGTAGATATATTTGATTTATTAATTTATTATTTTAATGGTATATAACATTAACTACTGTGTTCACCACGATGGTGATGATGGATTTTTTCATTACTAGGTTCGATTGAAACCAACGTGAAACTTTTGATCCAAAAGCTGCAGTTTATCCAGTTAAGCAGCCGTGATGGCATTGCCAGTCTTATCGAAGGCAGCAGATAAGTTCGGTGCATCATGACAAGAGGTTCACAACGGTAGAACGTTTTGGTAAGAATCCATGCTGGGTCTCAGCGACATACGATTTGCTGTGAGTGGACAGTTTTTACCACACGTTAGTCATTTGGTAATTGTTATTAGTCTGTACAAGGTGACCTCCAATTGCAATGATGGACAAGTGAGAAATATAATTCATTAGTTTTATTTGACAGTTGCGTAAACAAAAGTCACACCGGATCTATTAAAGCGACAAAGCCATATTAAATATTTATACCCAATAAATTACGTCTTCGTAAAACGATCTGTTTGTAATGTTTCAGGGAATAGTGCTTTCTAGACGAACATATTTACGAGAATCTCAACAGTTAAGAAGCACTTTAATTGAGTATTATTACTACCTGGTTGATGTTTACGCTTTTTGTGATTTTGCAAACCAGAAACAAACTAAAATATATTGCCTTGATACCTTCTGCTGGTTAACCGCAATTATTGCGTGACTATCTCTCAATCATCTATAGAGCTTTAGTTAAAGCGTATAATAAGTCAACCCGTTTGCCACTGAGCTTTCAAGGTGCGGTGGTATCGGATAGGTTTTCCCCCAAACCAGTCAGTGGTAGACTGACTGACTGGTATGATCCTTAGCCACGGTTGCCCACATTAGGTGCTTACCTCTATTAACTTTTTTCAAATTCCATTTTCCTACACCATTCTGCCCGCCTGTACAGTACACGTTAATATTTGAAATGTACACACGGCAGCAGGATAATGCGGAAAACTGGCGGACTGGAAATGAACGTACGAAAGGTTAGTCCTGCACAGGTGGTGTCGTCAGTCGGTAGTAGCTAGTGGTCGGTAGTAGTTCGAGGAATAGTGGCTTCTGTGGAATACTTTCCACAGTTCTATGATGCAGTAGTTGCTAGGACTTTCGTGGGAAACGGGTCCAAACATACGCTCGGAATCGATTTGATTGTTAAGTAAAAACATTTGGCATATTAGCGGTGGACTTTGTTTGATCGTTAAACATTTATCAACGGTGGGTCTGTTTTCATGTGGGCGGAAATTAAGTTGCTCAGTTAAAAATGGATGAACTGTTAATACAATTATCTTCAAAGAACTGAATGGAATTAGTGCCAGAAGCACGGAGTAAATTGTGATCTGCTCAAACACAATCCATTTCAGCGGTGCAGTTGAACGAACAACAATGAAAAAAGTGCAGCTTTGAAGTGCTGATTTATCCTAATTATTAGTTCCCATTGTACATAAAAGTGTTCCCCAAAAGCAGTGTGTTTAAATAAAGGAATTTGAAACTACAAAACTCCAAAATGGCCTCTCAAACTAATGCTATACCAAGCAGTTCCGGAAGCAATTCCTCTTTCACCAATGCACATTCTGACGAACGTTTAATGGTAAGTGAAATTATTTAGGTGATAAGAAAAAATGAATTGGGTCATTCCATTGGTTGATAGAAGAAAGTAATTTTCAAGTTAAGCTCCTGCATTTTATTCACCAAATTTTACCTTGGAAAGTTTCCGATCTTCGCTTGTGAGTGGTACTTATGAGGTACTGTCACGCAAATCTAAATCTATTTTCGTTCGAAATTTCGTGCAAGAAATTGCTAGTTCCTTTCAAGTTCTTATGAAGATAAATCCGTTGCGATAAAATGCTTAGAAAGTTTGAAACTCCACCCGTTTCGAAGAAATGAACATCACTACAGACAACCAAACCAACCGCATAAGTAGAACTCGAGAACGAGGTATTATGCTAATTTTATGCTGAACTGCTTGTGTTGTGTTTCCTTCCCCAACTAGGTCGCCGTACGAATCCGTCCTCTAAGCGACAGCAATGAACCCAACTGTGTACAGGTCCTTTCGAATCGGACGCTACATTTCGACGAGGGTAACCGCAACAAGCCGAAGAAGTACAACTACGATTATGTGTTTGGCGAAAGCTCAACGCAAGTATGTTTTGTTGTGTTTTAACTTTTAAAGCTTTGACGACTGGAAATGCTGGAGGACTTCAATGCATTTTTTGTGTTGTTGATAATTCGCAAATCTAGTTACGACTTTGTTAACATTGACGTGTTCAGGATTGCAATTGCAGCACATTTCTAAACCAAAACATCTTCAGCTAACGTTCAGCTAATAGTCAGTCAGTGTATTCCAAAAAGGATGCATCGAGTAATCCAGTCATTTCACGTGCCACATTATAGTTCGCGTGACGGCTATCGACTGAACTGAAATCAAATAAAAATCGATATTTTTGGTTGTTTTTCCCCCCGCCCGGCCCTAATCGTCGTCTAGGAAGAGGTGTACAAAACAACGACGGCACCTTTGGTGCAGGACGTCCTGAATGGTTACAACGCGGCGGTGTTTGCCTACGGTGCCACCGGATCCGGCAAAACTCACACCATGCTTGGCCCTAACCCGAGAAAAGGTGACCAGGTCGATAGCGCGACCTCGTACGGTAAATCGCAGGAAAGTGGACTGATGATAAAGGCGGTTGCGGATATATTCAAATTTATAGAGGAATCTGAGAGTGCGGAGAAATTTAAGGTAACCATATTGATTTCTTATTATCTCCATTCTGATAAACAATAATTTGTCAATAACACGAAAACTTATCACAGCTAAAGTATGTCTGTGATCATATGAAAATGTTTACACTTAATATTCGCCAATGGCCGACTAACAATCAACTAACAATCCCTTTTATTCGGATTTGTAATTCCTTTTATTAAAATGAACCCAATCCATCAGAGAAAGATAAGTTGCTTCTCCAATACAACTTGGGTCTTCTTTTTTATTTTTTTAACATTCATATTTTCTGTGCGAGGCGTTTTCTGGCTAACGTTAGCAATCACTTCCACAATTTTCTTAAATATTATCTATAGAGGGAAGATCAGAACAGATGGAAACAAAATAGACAGCTGTCAACGGGACAGAAAACAAAAAACGAGACTGGAAAAGAGTCTCGTGAAAGAAAAAGATAAAAAAATGAAACAGAAAAGAATGAATCGAAAAAACTGGTTTCTGAATAATGAAAAATTTTCATTTTTTTTTTCTTTTTCTCTTTATGCTTAATATTGATTGTTATGTAGTTGGGTTTAACCCTTCCTTCAATACTGCTCTTGTCAAATTTCAACACTGGTCTCAAGTCTAATTCTAAGTTTAGTTCTAAGTTTTAGTTTCAGTTCAATTCAAATACAATTTCAAGTGCAATTTCAATTTTAATTTAAAATGTAAATTTAATGGGGAGATTGGACAGAAAAACAGGAAAAACGGAAGAGAAACGAAAAGGAATGAGACAAAAGAAGGAAAAACGAAAAAATACGAATATACAGGAGCAGAAAAATTGAGCGACGAGAACGGAAAAAGAGGAAAACGGAAAGAAAAAATGAAAATAGAAGACAAACAAGCCGAAACAACAAACAAATCCTGACAGAAAAGGAAGAAAAGCAGGACATAATAACTGGAAACATCGGAACAGACAAAAACAAAAAGGATAAACAATCAACGGGACAGTCAACAAGTAAAAAATGAAGGAAAAAGATGAAGAATGGAGCAGAAAAGAGAAAAAACTAGTGGAAAATCGAAGCGGAAAGCGGTGAAAAACGGGACAGGAAAAGAGGAGAAAGAGAAATGCGGGCAGGAAAAAGGTTTTAGAGGGAGAAAAGGATTGCATTGCACATTGCAAATAGTGGGGAGACGAAACAGAAAAGGTGGAAAAACGCGAAAGAAAAACGCGAGGAGAAACAGGATAAGAAAGGGAAACGGAACAGAAAACAAAAGAAGGGAAAAGGAGAATAGCGGGAGAAAACTAGAAAGAAAACTAGATGACTAGAATAAAAAGGTCAAACTGGACATAAATGGAAAAAGGTAGCATGGAAAAAGATGGGAATGGAAATGGAATGAAAAAAATTGGACAGACAAGAAGAAAATAAAAACAGAAACTACCGGACCAAAGAAAAAGGTAACACTGGAGAGAAAAATGGGAGAGAAATAGGAAACGGAGAACAGGGAGCCGAAACAGAATAAACGTGACAGAAAAGAAAAAAATCTAAATCATCTAAAAGAGAAACGGAGCAGACGAAAATAAAAAACGTGTAAGTGGAGAGTTAGAAAAAGACGAAAACTAGAAACGAAGAAAAGATACAAAACGGGATTGAAAATTATAAAAAATGAGTGAAAAATAAGAGTTAAATTTGGACAGAAAACGAAGAAAAACAGTGAAATGAAACCGAAAACCTGATTAAAAAAAAATAACAAGAGAAATTTCAAGTAAAACTTCTAGTCTAGTTTTCTGTTCAATGTCAAATTCAACTTCAAGTCCAATTTAATTCCAATTTTATGTCATATTTAAACACTGATTTCAAATCCAATTTCTAGTAAAATTTGAATTCCAATTTCAAATGTAACTCCAAATTTAATCTGTAGTCCAATTTACGTCCAATTTTAATTTCAATTTTAAGTTCAATTTTGAGCATTATTTTAAATCCAATTTGATGATCCAATTTAGCTTTATTTTTAAGTTAAAATGAAAAATAAACAAAAAAGGCCAAGTGCAAGTCCAATTCCAAGTGTAATTCATTTCCTATTTCAACCAAAATTTCTAATCCAATTTAAAAAAAAACTTTAAATTCTCTCTTAACTATGATTTCATGTCTAATTCCAAGTAAACGTCCAGTCCAAATCTACTCCAAGTTTAGCTCCACTTTGCACTTCAGTTCGAAATAAAGCTTCCAACTCAAATTATTCCAAAGTGAATGCCGTTTGCAAGGTCCGATTTCAAGTCCAATTTTAGTACTAATTTCTAGTCCGGTTTCAAGTCTAATTTATGATTTATGTGTCTAACTATGCTTTTAACACCAATAGCACCCGAAAGCGTACGAACATGTTGGTCGGTGCTTCTTCTGTATGGTACAGCATGTTCGTATGCTTTTGGGTCCTTCAAACTCAAATTAGCCAAAGAACAGTTTTCTACTCGTGGCACTCGAATTTGATGTTACGTGATATTTATCTGGGCCCTGCATTTTTGGCATGAGAACTTGAGGGGAATATTCCGCTTTGATTCGAACGGTGGGTGTCTTGTCGTCTCTGTATTTCTGTAGTAAGAATCGCAGTAGGCGTTTGTTGTCAGGATAAGTTCATATTATAATAGAGTAGTAGAGTAAACATAGATAAGCGAAGATGAATTTTTTGTATCCAAAAGAAATGTCAAAACGTGTACCGTCGAACGACGACTACTTTTGACATTTTTCCGGTATATTCGAAGTTTGACTCTCAATATTATGCGTTATTCTGGTTATTCTACCGTTTACTCATTTGTATCGTTATCATTTCAAATATAGATATATAGCATATTATAATGATATAATATTGCTTTTTTAGTTTTTTCGTAGAACAACAAGTAAATCAAGCGTCTTTATGTAACTGACAGAGTTACCTTGGACATGCCTCTTCTATTATTTTTTTTCGGCAATAAAATATTTTTTTTTAACAATGCTTGTTATTAAATTATCAAACAGTTTATTTTATTCTGTGTTTAAGGAGCATATAACAAAAATTAATGATTTAGAATTGCATTTTCTCTGCCTTTTGCCGACGACGTTGCGATCCTTTAGGAAATGCTTTTTAGCACCTTCACTAGGAACAACCTTTAGTTTCTTTTTTCGTTTGGTCTCTTTCTCATGATCTTATATGTTTTCTCGCTGTTGAACCAGGAATGGTCTAAATGAATTACCGACGAGCCTTGTGTCAACATTTATTGACGGTAGACCAAAAAGAACCGAGTCGAGTCGATTTTCTCGTGATCACCAGGAGTTAAGTAAAAGATTTGCACAAAACATTAAGATCTGTCCATCTGATATTAACGTAGAAATGATTAGCAATTAGAGGGTGTCCGCGGTTAAATTGCAACCCACACAAAATTCATTCGCAAAATTCGAGTTTTTATACGAATGCTATCAAACTTTCAGGGCATCAAATGAAACAACTAAACTTAGTTTTACCGTCTTTATTTTATTAAATTTCGCCTCCGAATCCGAATGCCCGTGCTTCGGCCAAAACTCCACCCACACGATTTTGCAGAACCTCAAAATCGACATGTTTTGCATATTTACCCATACTTTCTTCATTTCTTCAACTGTTTTGACTACTTTAGGATGTTTCAGAAAACTCTGCTTCATAATAGTCCTATATTTCTCGATTGGTCGCAGCACTGGTGTATTTGAGGGGTTATGATCTTTCGGCACGAATATTATTTGCCTTATGCCACTCTAGCACGGCCTTTACTTAATGGCATGAAGCCAAATCTTACCAGAGAATCGTAGAACAATAGTGAGACTTCAGAAGAGGCAGAAGTCGCTTTTGGGGACAAATTGCCTGCCATCTCAAGAATTTCTTGCCAAACTGTGACATATTTAGTTTTCGGAGGTTCTCTGGTACATCAAACTTATCCTTTGCAGTGAAATACTGATTCCCCGGAATCTAGTTGTAGTCCGCTTTCACGTAGGTCTCGTTATCCATAGCTCATTTTCGATGGACTTGTGCAGAATTTTTTCGACGCTATTTTTTTTTGTGGTCCAAATAAGTAAAAAAGGTTGCGTTTCTCTTGCTCTGATCAGGAAGAAGCCAAAAGGGGGGACGAGAAACATGAGTATGAATGTAAGTTCCGCTATAACTCCGGAACGCCGGGATGGTTCTTCATAAAACTTGGCACATATGTTTTTTGGCATAAAAGAATCAGCGCAGAGGTGCTGACAAAAGGAGCAGGTGGTCTCTTATAAGCCGGGAGGAAGGCTCAAATCAGTAAAGGGGTGCGTCTCTCTTACATCTGGAACGATAGCAGTTGTAGGCTAGTGGCTGGACGATAAGAGGCGATTTCTGAAAGGGTGGTATAAATGTCGGTCGGGTGGTTATGAATGTCGGTTTATAGGGATTACCGTAAGTAGTAAAAAGTAGACACATTAAAGTGAAGAAAAATGATTTTGTTTCTTGCATTGTGAGAATTTTCGTTACAATACAGCCTTTTAAACGTTGCGGTAATTTGACCGTTTTTCCTGATTTTTAAAGTAATATCTATGTAGAATGGCTAAAACGATTATATACTTACAATTTATTTAATGTTTGCTAGAAAAATTAGCGATCCCATTTTTTACCCCTTTTTTGTTTATACTAAAATAATCAGATTTGCCTGCAAACAAATGGCATAAAATGTTAAAGGAATTGAAGCCCTAAACATTGTCATTTATCAAATACCAATCACTCCGCTAGAGGTGTGTTGTAAAGTCTGCCAGTGAAGGTCTGTTTAGCTTTCTATTCAAGGAAACATAAACTCAAGGTAAATCAACACTTTCTAGAAGAGTTATTAATTGACTGGCATATTCCTGTTGGCAAGAAGGTAGGTATGTATCTTGAAATAACATTCCGTAGTCAGACAGGCAGGAAAGCAGGCAAGCAAACGTTTGCGTGTAATGCTGGGAAATCGATATTTTCGCTTTATCACGCACTTGCACGTCACCGATACGATATTAGTCGGTACTGACTAACTGGCAGGAGGACCGTTGAAACGGGAACTGAACTCCACGTGCCTTGCATGAAGAGGTTTGATGACATCTTAATATGACCGTTCATTATACACAAGGTAATGCCGCCGGAATGTGACATAATGGCATTAACGAACTCTAATAACCTAATACTAGCAGTGTGAGCCCTTTCGGATCGATTTATCGAAGACGGTACAAAATTTGAATTCAAGTTTGATATTATTGTATGCTATTAATGTGATTGAAGTTCATTGGTAACGCATATAGGATTCCGGAATAATTATATCTTTTGTCTGTAAATTTCAAACGAACAAAGACTAATTACTCATAAAAAATAGAATAATTTCGTTCGAAATTATATTAGTTTTTCAAATTCAATTGTTCATTAGCATCCTTCTGCCCTAGTTTAATCTGAAGTGAAATTACTTCCATAAGGCGTGAACCTTGAAACGAATTTGTTGCTATTCCGATGAATAGATCGGGTATAGCAACGATATAGTACTCATATTCAAGCAGCTGCAAGGAAACTACCTTCCAGTGGAATGTAATTTCAACCAGTAGAGATGAAAAAGTAAGAACCATCAACGTGGTAGAGCATCAGCTACTAAAACTGAACCGCCATCATGCGTAGGGTAAATGTTTTCATTAAAAAATTCATCGATGTAAATGATGTGATCTGGTCCTGGTGAAATGGTGTATATTAGTTTCCGGAACCTCCGCGTATATGATCGGTTATGAAAATTTTTAGACATATTTATAGTGATAACGGTTTACGGCAAACGGAACGTTTTCATGTCAGGGGCGTCACGATTTATTCTACTGAAGGTATTTTTTTCGAATAATTTATTCAGAAATAGGATTGTGTACGCTTGTAACCCTTTAATGTTTCAGGATCTCCAGTAAATACTGTTTACGTTCGACTGTTGGAATTAATAATTAAACGAATAGCCCGCAGCACTGAAGATCGGTTTGAATGACAACAGTCAATAAACGGCTCGTAATCAATAAAAAGCAATTAAAGCTGTTAGCAAGCGCATTCATTGGTCTGAACACTTTGCACGTAATGCTTGTCATGATGTTTTCGAAAGAAAGTTGTACTCACAGTTTCCGTTATTGATCGGCAAACTCATAAAATTTAACATTGACCCATAGAAGGACTGTAGGCTGTTTTATACAGTAGTCGAAATATATACGCACCTTTCTGTAACAATGTTGTCTAAGTTTTAACCAATCCATTAGATACATTCATTTTCATATTTGTTAAAAGAATTAAGTCCGATTTCATGTCTAATTCCAAGTAAAAGTTTTCTATAATGTATAAACTTTTCTATAATGCATAAGCCATTAACCATTGACCAATCGCCAATAATCAAAATTGAAATTTAATATATAGCATTCGTTTTTGCTAGAATACTATACCCAACAAAATAAACTCATTTGACGTATATCGATAGTGAAACCCTTGACATTACACTCCAATACGGGTGCGGTGCCGTTCAACTATTACTGACCAATTCATCCATCCATCTGTGGCAAAACCGAACCGACATATAGTTAGTAACTCACATACCCGCATAGGAATATTTCAGTTACCGAATCGGTTGCGGTCCGGTGCAGCAAATTGATGGAAATATGTACCTATGTAATTATAAATGATTTTTCACTGCAAGCGGTTCAGCGCTCACGCCACCACCGTCAATTAATCAAACCAACAGCTATGCCCAACTGCCGTTCAGGTCCTGGTAATTTCAATTATTTCATTAGCTTCGGGAATGGAAGCTAGTTGCTAGCTCGAATTGTGTAACGATCTGCTATTCTTATGACAAGGTAAAAAGGAAAAATTAAAATCAACTGTTTTTATGATACCGGCAAAGGCTGAAGTGTAATTGCGTAACCAATATTATTACAGTTGCTGAGTTCACATTAAAAGATAACTTTCAATTCTCCTAAAACATAAATTCTATAATGTATGATGAATTGAAACAAACGAAACATAATCATATAAATGTTGTCCGAAATGCGCTTTCTTTGAAGAGTTTTCAGTGGTTTTGAAATGCAGATATAACTCAAAGAACATTTAAAGAGAAGAACTTGGCAACGAAAACCACAATGCGTCTCCATCAAATGTGAGTTAATGGAGGCGCGCGGTTATACATGAACTATTAAATTTCCCTCATCCATCACCAATGGTAACCAAAGTTTGTTTTCATAACCCCACTAGATAACGCTATCGTACTTGGAAATTTACAATGAACTCATTCGAGATCTGTTGAATCCCGGTGGACCGCTGGAATTGCGTGAGGTTTGTTGGTAACTTGCTAAGCAGAAACTCATCAGCTTTAGCATCCTTTACATTTTTGGCAGGATAACAAAGGCAATCAATTAGTGACCGGACTGTCGGAAATATCAACCGCTTCAAAGCAGGAAGTCATTCAACTGCTGATCAAAGGCAACAAGGCTCGTACGGTAGAACCAACGGCAGCTAATCAGACTTCCTCGCGAAGCCATGCCCTACTGAGCATCACGGTGCAAAATGAAACTTCGATCGGCACTAAACAAGGCCGATTATTTCTAACCGATCTGGCCGGTTCGGAGCGTGCCAGAAAAACGAAGAACCGTGGTAAACGCCTACAGGAAGGAGCCCACATCAATCGAAGCTTGTTAGCTCTGGGAAATTGCATCAACGCCTTAGCCGGCGGCGCCAGATACGTTAATTATAGAGATTCGAAATTAACTCGCCTTCTGAAAGAGGCCCTAAGCGGACGCTGTAAAACGGTAATGATAGCCCATGTCGCCCCGGATGCAAAGCACCGGGACGAAACAAAGAACACACTGGTCTACGCGGATAGGGCTAACCACATCACAACGAGACTTCAAAATCCCACGATTTTAGAGGAAAATCGTGAACTTCCGATGGCTCACTATCAATCGCTGGTTTCGGAACTGCGCGAAGAAGTAAGCCGACTGCGGGAGAAAATGCTTTCCGATCGACCACGAAGTGGTGCGGCCGCACAGCGGCAACAGCAGCAGCAGCACCAGCAGCAGCAAGATTCCAGCTCCGATGAGGGTCACGTGAAAAAGGCTGAGCTGAAGTATTTGCGGGAGCAAATAGTGCACACTTTTAAGCAGCAAATGAAGCTGCGGCGACGGCTGCTGGAAGCCGACAGCCATCTGCTGGGGCTGGAGCTGGATGCGGAACGGCAGCACATGGTGATTTCCCACTGGCAGAGCCGCCAGGGCAAGCTGTACGATCGGATGGATGTCGAGGAGGGTAAGAAGGTTTTTTCCGAATAATGAAAAAGTTCAACAATAAGCAGGAATGTTTGCTATTTCCAGACTCGGATTCGGAAGGTAATTCTGCTTTGCGCTCGGCGTGGAATGAGTTGTCTGCCATAGAAAAGGAGGTGAAACGATACAACGAGATACGGGTTTCGACTGAGCACGATTTAGAGGAATGTCGAAAGAGGGGAGTTACTTTGGAAGATGTAAGTTCTTAATTATAGTTGAAAATAAAAACAGTTTATTTAGTAATCATTTAGAGAGTTTAGAGTTATTCTTAATGTAGAACATAATAGTAAAAAAAATTACCATCAAAACACGCTGCTAACAGGAATTACCGGAGCGAATCAGTAGCGATGAAGAACGTGAACTTCTATCCCTATTGTGTAGAGTCCATGAATTGGAAGCCGATAAGGTTTGTTTTGGTTTAACGTTTTATGAATTCCAGATTTAATTACTTTATTTTCTGACCTTTAAATCGAAGGTTTCCTTGCAAGCCGAACGGCTGGCTCGTCAAGCGGAACTGAGACGGCGGGATTTGCAATTGCTGCGAGCCGAGCGGCAAAGAAGATTGTGTGAGGATATCATCAGCACGCAGAGAAGAATAATCGAAGGTATGGCAATTATGCTAAACTTTTGTTGTCATTTATTATTGATTCCACCGAACGATACATTTAGAGGGAAAAGTAGAGCTTCCAGAGGATTTACGTGAGCTGTACGCACTCTACCAGCAGGAAATACATGCCAGTACGTACAGCAGCGGACGGCACACAGCTGGTCGTGACTACGCAGAGAATAAATTGCCACCAATTTATTTCCGGGAGCGAGGGTACGTATTACAATTTCTTGATCTTGAAGTCCAACTTCAAGAATAATTTCAAGTCAGATTTGCAATCCAATTTCAAGTTTAGTTTCAAGTTCAATTTAAAACCAGTTGATATTCATTTTCATTTTTAAGTCTATTTTTTATGTTAAGTGATGGTGGAAAACTCCAAAGAAAAAACGAAAAATTATTTTTGCTTGTCAATTTTTAATCTTTTGGTGATAAAATTTCAATTTTTACATTTTTTTTTGTTGTTCCTAAGTTATGCTTGAATAAAATTCTGTTTTCTTGTATATTTACCGAATACGCTGTACGCGCAAGCAATTTTTTGTATGAAAACGAGAAAGAACATGAAGATAAACTGGACTGAAAAGGAGAAAAAAGGACAAACAAGAAGAAGAAACGGGGCAAAAAAGAAAAAAATACGGGACAGAAAAAAGTAACAAAAACCGAGAAAATACAGGCGAAAAGGGGGAGAAGGACGCAGAAAACAAGAAGACTGGACAGAAAAGGTGAAGGGCAGAAGATAAAATGAGAAAAATTATAGAAAAGAAAGGAAAACCATCAGGAAAACTAGGAAAACAAGCAAGAAAATGAGGAGTGAG
The DNA here is from genome assembly GCF_943734655.1 of Sabethes cyaneus. NCBI lineage: Eukaryota > Metazoa > Arthropoda > Insecta > Diptera > Culicidae > Sabethes > Sabethes cyaneus. The sequence continues at coordinate 173,028,881 of NC_071353.1, forward strand.
TAAGAAAACTTGGTCGAAAACATGAAAAAAATGACACAAAAGGAGAAGAAAAAGAAGAAGGAAAAGAAAGAAAATACGGGATCAAGAAAATGGAGAACAGAAAATGAGAAAAAAGGAGACAGAAAACGAAAAAATAGAGAGAAAAATTAAAACGGAAGACAAAGAACGGAAAAGGTAAACAGAACGTGACACAAAAGAAGGAAAGCAGGACGTAACAAGTGAAAGAACGGAATAAAAGAAAACGAAAAACGGAATAGAAAAGGAGTTAAAAAGCCAAAAAATACGAAAACCATTCCGTTTCTGTTTCCGTTTCCCAGAGCAAAGTCAAGGGCTTAAACCGTCATTAGACATTACCCTTCTTTATCGACAGACTTCGCAGCCGGTTGTTAGAGTACAGAAAAATCACGGGGCCAGTGTAACGATGCTACTGACTCTAGCAAGCACCGCCAAGTCTGTTCTCATGTTCCTTAAAAGCCCTGGTTGACAGGAGTGGCGATAATGGCTAAAAGAGTCCATGCGGACCCCGCTATTGCCATAATTAATTGTTGATGAATTAATGAGGCGGAAGAAATGACAGAGATTGGCTTTCTCTAAGCCCCGTAACTTCTTTTTCTCCATTTGTCTTGTTCCACGTCCATTTATATCTTGGCCTCAAGGACTCATTTGTCGTAGTCGTCGTACTTACGCCATCATCTGTTACTCTCTTGTCGCCCCCATAAAAAAAACAAAAAAAAAAGAAAAAGAAAACACGGGCAGAATTTTAGTCAACATGTTGATTGCCATTTTTGGATTAGTAATATAACAAAGATTATAGGATTCTATGTCTACGTCTACCCATGCCCTATGCTGCTACTAACTGACTACGCGCTAGGATGGATATTACTCCAACCACCCATGTCCTTTATACTCCTTGAAAGCCATGCTCGGCATCTCCGCTGTTAGCTGTTAGACGGTAATTGCCTAAATTGTTAACAAGTTTTATCGTAATGCTCTTCAAGACAGTCGTCTTGCTGAAGAAATCTTGCCACTGAGAAAGGATGGATCATGCACAGGCGACAAGATATACAAAAGATTTAGCAACATTTTCCTACACTGGTTCACAGCCTCTTATTCAGCAACTCCCATCCCTGCCTCCTCGTGAAAACAGCCGAGATACGATTAACCTTATTGGAGATCGGGTAACCAACCCCAATGGAAGCCAAGATCGTATGCTGACCGGGAAAGCGGGCTCTTTCGAGCCTTGTTGGTCCTCCGGCGAAACAGGGGATTGGTGCCGTAGGCCTTGCAAGCTGCCACCACGAGAAACTATTAAGCAATGAATGAGGAAAAAAATTCGAACTGTTACATGCGAAATAGAGCAATGCGACGAAAAAGGACTATGGACTGGAAATTCGGGATGTGGAACTCTTAACTTCCAAGGGAGCACTCGAGTGTTCTCCGACGTATGGAAGAGCAGCAAGTTCGACGTCGTAGCGCTGCAGGAGGTGTGCTGGAAGAGCTCAACGGTACGTACGTTCAGAGATGGACATACAATCCATAAGAGCTGCGGACACACACGAGCTGAGTACAGTTTTAAAGTTTTACAGAGTTTAATTTGTTTAATAAAGATTGTCATCCGTTAGTCAACCACCAAGCAAAATAGACTGTTTTTAGTTACTCCAACTACCGTCTTTACCAAAGGTAATGGTTACGGTTAGAGGAATTAACGACGAGAAGCATCTCAAAGTCCTTCAAGTATATCGGAATTTTCATGCCTGACGAAAAGGTCTTATGCGGATCTGAAGAACGTGCTTCTGCAGCTCACCAATCGCAGAAGTTTTCTCTGCGGCTGGTATGCGAGATACGAAGACGTTTTCATGAAGAATGGCGAAGACTTGGATGATGCCGCGCGAGTGAGATGGCTTGATTTGATTTGCCTTTATTGATTCGTAGGCTGATTTGTCTTTATTGATTGCTTCTATGCAAGCTGAGCACACCGTTATACGAGAGATCCTACGTAAATACTATTCTTCCCAATCATCCCTGGGACTCTGGACGAGACCGCCAAGAAGCTGAGGCAATCGTTCGGTCGCCAGAAGTCCGTTTTCCATTGCCGTTACCAATGCCTACCGTGCCGTGAACAAACACTGTGAAGTGTTTCATCTCTCCAAGCTGACACCGGATCGATTCAAAGCGCTCCGTTTTGTCTGTGGACTCCAATCGGTACAGAATCTGGACGTCCGAGTCAGATTGCTTTTGAAGCTGATAGCCGATGAAATCGCGGCAGGAGACGTAGCCAACCTTAAGCAGGACACACTGGTGGTGTAGATCAGAGAAGCACACAACGTCAACATTGTCTCTCCAGAAAACTAGAAGAATCCTGCCACAAAGAAGAGCTAAAAAGTGTCCAAAACTCTCTGGAAGTGCGGTGACCAGCACTATGTCCGTGAGTATCCGTTCACTTCGCACACCTCCTACAGATCTAAGAAACAAGCACTTAAGAAAGAGGCTATTGGCATTGGGATCAAAGCAGTCGAACGATTTGTGACATTGGGCGCAAGCACCATCTTCGCATCTTCATCTCAGACAACGCTGAACTCAACGTTTTGGGAATCGAGATTATGGATCTTTTCGATCTTTGGTCGGTGCCGATTACCAGCTTTGTCAACGTTCCAGTTCCCGGCAGTATTCCAAAGCACGCTGAGAAACCGCAAGTGAAACTGTACCTGGATCCCGACGCTCATCCCAAGCGTGTCGTTGCAGACGCCGCACCGCCCAAAGTAGACGTTGACCTTCAAAGACTGCAGAAAAACGATATCATTTCTCCGGTTCAATTCTCGGACTGGGCAGTAGTCGTCGTACGCAAATCAGACAACGTAACTGTTCGTGTGTGTGAAGATTACGGCGCTGGAATGTGACCGGCATCCTCTGCCAAACCCAGACGATATCTTTGCAGAATTGGCTGGAGCTGGTGATTGCCTCCCTTTACGTTGAATATGAAACGAAAGCGGTTCTCGACAGCACCATCACCAACCTACAAGTTATGCACCAGATGATCGTGACTGAAACGAAGGATGCAGTTCTGTAGCACATGCGAATCAGATTGCCGATCCTGATGTCAAGAAATTCTTCGCTAGACGAGATGGACTCTAAGTTGTCTTCGAATGAGTTATGTTCGGCGATCGTATCATCGTACCATCGAAGTCGCGGAAGCGGATTATTCGTCGGCTGCATCGTGACCATCCTGAAATGGATGAAATTATATGAAAGCTATGGCGAGCAGTTACATCTACTGGCCCAATGTCGGTGGCGATGTGCCGTAAGCAGCGAAGCAACGAATTCTCCATCGAAAGCAACCCTGAAGTCGTCGCCCATTGCAGTCCGGCCGTGGCAAAGTGTTCATATTTCCTTCGCTGGCCCAATCGATAGACGTGCTGCGTGAGACTTGAGGTTCCAGTAATTTTGTCGTGGAAATGGTATCACCTATCTCCATATTGCTCCATACCACGGCTAACCAGAACGGTTTGTCTACTCTCACGCGAGACCTGAGCAAGCTGAGCTACGGAGAAGATTCACCTCACTGGAGCATCTGCACACATTCTTTTCTTTGTATCACTCCATACCCAAATAGAATAGACATCTTTAGTTGAAGCGTTCCTTGGTACACCGGTGCGCAACATGTTAGACCCGCTAAGGAAACCTGGTCCTGTAACACAAACTGAAAGAAACCTCGAACAAGATGAGCAGTTCAATCGTCCACATGGAGTTATCAATTACAGATTTGAATAAGCCGACTAGGTCACTAAGTCTTGTGTTCTTGGCCAAGTCATCGAACGGAAGGATTCCGTAGACTACATCGTTGTGCTGGATATGACAGGTGAATCGAAGCTAGTGATGTCGAATGTCAACCAAATGCGTTTTCGATACAATTGTGACACTTATGAGAGAGAGAGACGCAACAACTACCAACGATGAGGTTCAATCTATAATGGCACCTGCAAGAATCGGTCCAGCAGTAGGTACATCCGGCTAGTATCCTGTTCGATTATTGAAGAAGCAGAGGACGAAGCTTGATCCACACCAACATCGAAGCCATCCGATCAAGATGACGTTCTATCCGTGAATTAAAACTCCTAAGATGGTTAACCTACCTTTAAGGGGGCAGATGTAGTAGGCCTTGCTCTGCCAATGTTATGAGCTCAATTTGTTCAATAAAGATTGTCATTCGTTAGTGGTTATTAAACAAAATAGACTGTTTTTAGTAACTCCAACTACCAGTGCATTTCTACATAAAATTTTTCTTCTAGCATAAACTCCCCCGGAAGCTCAAGCTCTGGTTCCGAGTGGTGCTCGTCGCCAATGCCACCGGTCGATGCTGAAGGCAACGTAATCAATCCAGACCGCGTAATGGGTCCACCGGTTGGCTCTAAGCTTCCCTCGATCAATCGGATCCGCAGCAGCTTTGGCAGCACTCAAAGCACGTCAAGTGATGAATGAGTAGATTAAATCAAAATTAAAAGCAATAATAGAAAACTTTGCAGTTTCTTTCATTATCGTTAATGGTAAAAAATACATTTTAGACCTATTCAAAGGCTTTATTGTTCTTCAGATGACTGTATACGTTCCAGCATATGGAAAGAAAACTGGTATCGAATGTAATTTATATCGGAAATTATAATTTATATGTTGATAGAGACTATTTAATTGCGATACTAGACATTAATCGAACTCCTATATCGTCCGGTACGGTAGTAGTTAAATGTATATTTTAAATTATACGCATGGTTCAACATAATTGCCAGGAAACAAACCGGTGACTCCGTCCATCACGCCCTCCCACCAGCCGTCGTCGTTCTTTTTCAGCACATACAGTACGGAGCTTTCCTGGAAGCTCAGCTCGTCGTCCTTGTCGGCGTAGTAGTCGTAGATGGCCACCACCTTTTCGATGTAATTCTTCGGCACCCAACCGGGAAGGTTCTGATCAGCCGGAACGATCGGTGCCACCAGGCTTTGGGTGTTTCTCGGTCGACCAAAGTCGGCATGATCGGATTCCTCCGGTGGCGGAGGCGGTGGCAGCGGTGGAGACTGCGAGCCCGGACGGGGCATGTTGCGACTAAGCGTATGCATTCCGATGTGACTGTGGTCCGGCATCTCGTGAGTTACGGTCAACGGTGAAGGAGGCGCTGGAAAAATATTATAGATACTATTATAGGATACTTGCAACACTGAACTTCGACTTTGACTTGGTATAACTTTCGAATTGTAACGTTAGGGTCTAAGTTATTAGTATTTTTGAATTATGATTATGAGAAAAATAGCAACTAGAAAAATCTGAGGAAAGAACCGACAATAGGGGTGTTGCAAGTTACCCTGTACATGGGGTTACTTGCAACACTTTACTGGTCTTGCGTTCGTTATGAGTGTTTTGGCAGTAATACAAGAGATACTAGAGGTATGTTTTGCTTCCCAACTTCAACAAAGTTGCACTAATTGTGTACAGAAATTAAATGGGAAAAATGATTTCATGTTAATGAACATCACAAATCTTTGACACCAATTCTTTATACTCTGAAAGTGAAATTACTTACCGATCGGATAAAAATAAGCAAAACAATGTAAAAAAACAAAACTTAACTAAACAATAGGGAAACGTCCTTTTTTAGAACGGCATTGACCAGCAATGGTTAGCTAAATAAACAAATTGCATTAGAGCGTTGCTAGGATACTAACGTGGCATACTGTTCCGCTCATCGAAGGTTGACTGATGTTGAATGGTTGACGGAGGCATCGGATGGACCATGCCTACTTGCGGTGGATGGTGCATCGCAATCTGACTCGGCGGCATTGGCATCGGAAGTGCACTGTAGCCAGGACCACGTTCACCACCCGATGTGCGTCGAGGATGTCCTACTGGAAAGTTTGGTGCGTAATGAGAGGGAACCGTTGGTGGATTTACCACCGGCGGTGTACGATACTCTCGGGATGCTTTCCCAAGTGTGCCGGTATTGCCGGATGATTTCCCTAAAGTACCGGTGTGTCCTGCACTACGTGTGATCTGTGGTGGAGTCGGTGGTTTCGTGGTTGGTGGTGGACCCACCGAAATGTTAGCTGCCAGGGACTGAATCGACCCTTGGCTGGATACACGATGCTTCTTTTGATTGTTGTTAGTTAATGCCACACCATGGCCGATATCATCAAGCAAACTGTAATCAATTGGTTTGCGAACGTATTTAATAGGTTTTTCCGGGTTTAATGGGGCCACTATTTTGTACTGTCTTGTGCTGACTTTGTTTGCCGTCAGTACACCTATTTCGCGGCGAGCCACCTTCTCCTTGTGGATCATTACGGTTTGGGAAATGTGATTCATTTGGGACTCCATCTCGGTTATTTGAGTGGCTTGAAGATCCATCAGTTGCAGAAAATTGTATGCCAGCGTGTTGATTTGATACGCTACACTGGCCAGCGACTGGGTAGTATAGTTTTTAGTTTCCTCCAAAGAAGCCTTTTTGTTGTCGGAACTTAAGTGGGATGTATAGAATATGTACGAATTTTAGTTAAAAATCGAAGACTGAGTCTTTATTTTAATATTGACAATGAGAAATCGTTAGCAAATTGGTTGAATTTCAACTGGATGATAAATTAACAGAGCGTGACACTCAGTGAAATTCAAATGTGAAAAATGCATTATGATGCACCATGGAATGTCAGCACTCATATTGCCCCACCCAAAGATGACTTGGATTAGGACTTACCGATAATAGGTGTCTTCGCAATACTCGGCAACACGCTCCAGGTTTGTGTAACTCTCCTGAAGGTTTTGCCTTCCTTCCGGAATTTCCGTTCGTATAAGTGTAATTAGATCATCCATTTTTCACTTTTGATGATAGACCTATGCAAGATCCTAGTCGAAATAAGGAGAGAAAAAAGCCACTTAACTAATTGGTCACAGCACCAGCACCGGTTAACACTTACACACAATAAACCTTATTGTTTTTACTGAAAATCAATGCCTAATGTGTGAAATACATGAAAATGCGAGAAATGCACTTGAAAACCCCTTGTTATGACGGATTTTAATAAAATGGTCAATAATCCAGCACAGCATAAATCATAAGGAGCACTACTAGCAGCAGCATCATAAACGTCACTTATGTGACGTCTGTGCCGGAGACGGATTTTGGTAGTGCTTTAAAATTATAGCAATGGTCAGCGCTACCTAGCGCTTCCGCATGAAAGTAATTTATAAATACACAGAAAAATATTTTTCAATCTAAATATTGCAGATTGCATCAAAAACGCGAAATACAAGGAACTTGCAGACAAAATGCAAGTAAAATCCCAGCAGCGAGCTGTCATTGATTCATGCCAAATTTTTGCGAGACGTCAAATGGGTGATTACTAAACAGTAGACGCAGAAGAAGAGTGAGATAATAGATACGTTCTGGGATCGTTTGATGGTTATTTCGAAATATACAACTGCAAATAATTCAACATATAGTGCAAAGTGACCTAAATTTAACAAGACATAAATTCATGTTACGAAAATTCGGTGCCACTATGTTTGTTTACCAAAAGCTGTCAGAGCTGTTGTGCTCGTATCCAGTGATGCTAAAGTTTCGAAAAACTTTGGAATAAAAAATTGCATTAATGTAACAAACATGCTCGCAGCATAACATGTGATGTTTTTAGATTCTATCACACAATTTTTGTTAAAAATATTCTGAAAATAGAAAATAGCGTGGAAACAATTTGATTGATATTGTTTGAAGAAGAAAAACGGCTGATAATATTCTCTATTATGAAGCACTGCAATGGCCATTTAGATCGCAGCACTGATTGCAGATCTTTGGCTGTTTCCTTGCAGTTGCTGTGCGTTTAGTTGTTTCACTGCAACCTGCAATAAAAAGATTTACATTTCACATAAAACGGCACTTCTGCACGGGAAGTTGTTTTTTAGGTAAACGCATATTACCCACTTTTGGTACCAGCGCTGTAGTCACACCATTAAGTAAATTTGAATACTTAGAAACAATAGAAACTTGCAACGAAAGCTGGGACCACCTGAAGTTTGAAATTCTGGGGCTTAGCGAGGACCTATAGGACCTCTATAGAGTTTCCAAGTAACCAGTTTTTCAATTGTAAAGCCGGTGGCCGGTCAATCCGGTTTTCCGACATATGAAGCCGGATTTGTACTTTTTGCCTTGGATTTGCCGATAAATTTATTAGCAATCCTGAGCATTGGATCATTGAAGATAGCCAGTTTTACAGTGACAATACCTTGCTTCTGACGGTAATAGACATTAAATTGTCCACTGGTGCCAGAAGCAAGTAGTTGTCACTCTAAAACTTCTTCAATATCCATTCAAGGTTCGCTGTGGTTGCGACTGTGATCTCCTGCCGTTCGCTATTTCCACAACTGACTGCTCATCCTATTTACACGGGAAACTGCGACTGTCTAACGCACATTACACATTCCAGGCATGCTACAATATGCTGTCACAACCGCCTCCCCCCATTCCGCATTTTTTAAGACAGGACCGACCGGCCGGTTTTTGTAATTTTCAGACTTGGCAACCCTACGAGGACCGCTGGCACAAGGCATCATCCACCCAGGTAACTAATAAGCATTTCCAATGCAATTTAAATGCAAGCCAATAAGCATTTAAGTTGCATTAAATGCTATTTTGGCGAAATATGCGGCTACTTTACTGCTAGCCCTCTTATAGTGCTGATAATGCTTATTTGCAGCTAGTTACCGACAAGAAGAATTTAAATAGAATTGTGGATGCCAATTTACAACAGTTATGCAGTCAAAAGGCTGATAAACAACAGACTGCAGTATAAAACGCCAGGGATGCTAATAAACGACTGATTTACTGCTTATTTTAATGCTTATTGGTTACCTGGGCAGGCATGTTTTTCTCTACTCGGGCATATGAGGTGAAAATGCTACTCGAGAAAGAGGAGTTGGATTCCTATTGAGCCCAGCGGCACATGCGGCCCTGCTGAGTTTACACAGCCAGCTAAACAGTGTGGTTGAGCAAATCCCGAAAGGGGACATCCAAATCCACTTGGGCAACTTTAAGGTCAAACAGAATCGTAGTGCGACATTGTGGCGCCCTTGGAGGAAACATAATTTGACGCTCCCTCGTTTCCCTAAATTAGGCTGGCCAGACGTCAAGGATTACGCGGAACTATCTTGGATTTGGATGGCTTGTCCCGGATTACTAAGCATTCCGGAAAGTGTCCCGCATTGATAAATTTTTTATTCGAAACAGTTTCTAAGAATAAAACATGAAATTGTGTGACTGTTCTCTTCCTACACTGTTTTCGCTTCATTACCCCCAATATTTCAATACTGGACGAACCCAGGGCCAATTTGGTGCACTCAGTTCTTTTGAGATGAACTGAAGTCCACTGTCCATTGCAGCATGCATGCTGAAACTGTGCAGTCTAACATGGGACTTAATGGCCAAACAGAATGCTGCGTCAACGCGTCCGTAAGCGTTATTCTGACAGTCTGTTGTCCCATGTGTTTACTGTCAAATTGACGCTGACGGCAGCGTTGACACAGCATTCTGTTTGGGCCTTTAATGAAGTGCAAAAAACGCCTGGCGAGGCATCTACCCCTGTGTATCTACGATTTCTTATCAGTCACAAAACACTGGTTTTCACACGGATGCCAATGAAACAGATCCTTTACCAAGTCATGACCTTTTATCACGAACCCGTCCCCAAAACCAATCTCGTAAAGACGTAAAGTACTCGGTCATCTATCTGCCAGTCATTGCCATCCAGCGTCAAGTAGTTTTCGTCACCCATTAAGACATCACCTTCAGCCGTTCCCTGATGGGCTACTCACGCACAGACAGCCTCGACTGACGCATTCGCATAAAAATGTTTATTTTGGCCAAGTTCTTATTCACTATTTAACCGGTTGCTCCAAACTCCAGGCCCAAGGTGCGGAACGATGAGACCACCTTGCCCACAGTCTTCATTTTCAGCTTCTGCAGCACGTTACGATTGCGCAGCACCGTCGGGCTTCCGGGACCAGGCTTTCGTTTGACGCTTTCGGCTTGCTCGCGGGTGAGGATGTTGTAAATGTTTATCTTGATGAAACAATAAGCCAAAACTTGTCTTACTAATCAACTAAGTAAGAAGGTTATTGGCCCAGCCGTACCTTGCGATTATTCTAGTGGAGACTAGATTTTTAACGGATTAGGGTAACTAATTCCAGGAAGAATGTTCCTTTTTTCGAAGTAATCTGTGATTAACTGATTCTAACCAGTAGTCAGCTGGTAGAGCCAATCCAGTAGGTATTTAATTGGCAGTCCACGCACCCAGCGGTAACTGACGGAAAAGTAGCCAACCAGTGAAAGAGGATCAATCTGGTTACTTCCCAAGCTCAACTTAATTGCGGGACTTCAGGTTTTTCGACCCTGGTGCAGCACTGCTACTGAACGTGATATTTTCGGTAGTTAACCGAATAATTCCTGAGTTCAATTTACTTACGGAATTTCACATCTTTGATCTGAATGTAATAAAAACGGAATTGGAGAGACTAAAAATAAATGCGCCGAAGATCAAATATATGTAAAGAAGAGGCTCAAAGGGGACAAACGCGCATCTCTCATGGCTTGATGACCTGGAAAGCGACTTGTGACTTCTGAGAAGTTACCGGCGAGTGGCTCAAAATTGAATTGAATGGAGATAACTCTTTAAAACAGCACGAACCAGCCCGGTTCTATGATAACGACGACGACTACGAGCGTTAGACATATTGAAGGGATTATTTGCTAAATAGGTTGGGTAATATATAATAAATTAATTTAAAGGCACATCAATAAAATCTTACATAAATTTTTCAGTTGAATGCACTTGTTTCATAGTTCGTAAATAGAGAATTTCATAAAAAGCTCACAGAGCTCATCAGTAGCGTTTCAACAGTCATCTGACACGATAAAGAAATTACGCAATGTGGGATACTTTCTGGGCTTGATAATCCGGGACGTCTGGTGAGCCCAATCTAGTTTCTTCACACGTTTCACTGTAGCCAAATTCCTTCCAGCTGAACAAAAAATTTCACAGCAATAGATACGTGCATGATCCATTTTCGTAATTTGTGCAATAAGCCCATAACCTGTAGACATTTATAGAAATATCTACAGTGGTAACACTAACACTTACGAAGTGTATTTAATGGAAAAAAATTCCTAAATGAATTCAACTCTGGCACCATTTCTTGGACTAAAGTGTCTGGGTTTGGTGGTTATAAACTCTATTTTTTATGCTCTATAAATATTATGTTTGGGAAAGCTCACCCCACCTACGCAGATGCTATAAACAAAATGTTGATTGCATTTTATAGGTTTGCAGGCAAGCAACACCCCGACCGTGCGAACGTCATTCTTATAGGAATAATTTATGGGAAGGATGCCAAAGTTGTAACTTAAAATAGAATTCCTAAGGCTATCGCGTACACCTCTAGGCTGGAAAAATAGTGCAACGGCAATATTTTCCTTCAAGGTCACACTGTTATATAGACAGATAGGAGAATTGTCCGCATATGTCGGATGGATTGTGAAAGAAAGTTGATCTGAAGTAGTTTTCTTATTAACTGCATATCCCAGTAATTTCCCAAGTTGGTTTGAAGGTCCCCGAAGTTGTTTTGAATAATTCTCACATAAATATTAGCAACAAATCAAAATATACGTTGAAGAAAAGTAATTTTAGCTGTATTCGAGTGTAATTGAATTAGAACATGTCAGCCATCGAATTGCTTAAGGAACTTATCAAAGCCTCGGAAAAGGCCGCCAATATTGCCCGAATCTGCCGCAAAGATGAGCATCTTTTTAGTTTACTGGTGCAAGAAAAGAGTGCCGAAGAGTCCAACACAAGATTCGAACATGATTTCAAGACATTGGCCGATTGTTTAATTCAGGAAACAGTCAAGCGTGATATTGGAAAAATGGTAATCTTACAAATATCCCTGTGCATATTTCGATTGATATTGTACAACATTGCTAAATAGTTTCCAGGATTGCAAGATAATATTCGAGGGGAGGAAAATCCCAAGTTTACTAATGCAACTGGTGAATCAATTACAGTTACTGTGACCGACGATAAGGGTGATACCATCGATAATATTCAAAAGGTTGTATGTTCTATGTTTATGGCATACTGCATTGATTGTTACGTAAACATACCTTTTAGGTCTTGAATGGCGATAGAGAAGCAGCCGTGCAACTGGTTGAGGAAGTATTTCGAGAAGTCGAAATCGATCTGGATAAGTGGCAAATTCCGGATGAATCAATTGCTTTGGACAATGATATTTCCGAACTAGGCATCTGGATTGATCCGATAGATGCAACTGCGGAGTACATTCGTGCACAAGATAAAACCACTAAATATCCAAACATTATGGCGTCAGGATTGACTTGTGTTACAGTGTTGATTGGTGTTTACGAAACAGTCTGTGGTGACCCAATACTTGGTGTAGTTAACCAACCATTTGCTAGTAAAAATGAATCTGACGATTACGAGAGCAGAATCTACTGGGGATTGACTGTAGGCGATTTGAAATTTAATAATGTACTTGCGGTTGAAAACGAAGATAGAATTGCAATATTATCACCATCGGAACAATCTAAATACGTAGAGTTCCTTAAGAATCAACTAAAATACGACATTGTTTACTCGTCAGGGGCGGGTCACAAGATATTAAAGGTCATTACTGGTGAAGCGGAGCTGTTTTTGCTCAGCAAGGGTACTACATATAAATGGGATACATGTGCACCTCAAGCGATTCTACGATCGTTGGATGGCGAATTGTTCAACTTACAGGAAACTTTGATTAACAAATCACTAAAGAAAATATCATACCGCGAACAGAAAATTATACGTAACACTGGGGGGTTGATTGCATATCGAAACATCGAAAAATTTAAAGATTTCCTAAAACTGTAAATATCATTGAAATTTCGCTTGATCCAGTATAGAAACTTTTGGCGGCGAAACATCAGAAGATGTTTTCCCAAGAAAAAAGTATATTATTATCAAATCTAGTCCCAAACTGCGTAGTGGTGATTGACTGTTGTCGATATGTAGTTATAAAATAGTGTTTAAATGTTCAACTGATTAGTATTGAGTGTAGGTATAGTTAAGAAACTATGCAGTAAGTTCACTGTGAGCTACCTAATATAAACAAGCATGCAATAGTCGTTTTGATGCATTTAATGTGCAGTTTAGCAAGCTATTTTGAGAATCACCAGTTTTAGTTATTTACTAAGCTTAGCAAATTGAACTATCCATTGTGACGAGCTGTGTACTAACTCCCGCCTACTACCGTGTGAACTAATCCGTAAACTCCATCTGAGGACTAATCCGGCAAATTGAAGTACATTTAGCAGCAAATGACAGCAAAATATTTTGTTATGCTATTTAGACCACAGAAGAAATTGCTATTTGTGTCCAAATGCTTTTGGATACCTGTTTTGCTAATGTTGAAAACAAATAAATATTATACATGGAAATATACCGAACGGCTCAGTAATGAGCCAACAAAATACACATTGATGTAAAACGAATATAGAACAAATATCAATTAGAAGAGCTTTAATGTATGATTAGGATGTAGATGCGCATTTAAAATGCTAACAAGATGTATGTATGTATTGTGAAAATAAAATTATTGACCGAGTTGTGAAATAAAAAAAAACTTCCCGTCTTTGATTGGTTACAGGACTGTTGTTCATGAATTAAGGGTCTTATAGAGACTCGTACTACCCTCAGTACCCGAGGAGGTTACTCCACTCAAAATCACTAGCGTGCCCAAACATTAACATAAGGTGGGTAGCCGACCTTGCAGAAGAATATTTTGGCCTGGAAAATCGAGTAATTGTCGAATGGCTCCGTAGAAAACTACGGACTCTCGAGGGGAATTGGATTTAAAATCAAAGTATAATGTGGACTAGAAATTAGACTTGGAACTGCAATAGAATCAGAGTTGATTTGAAATCGGATTTGAAATTGGGTCTTAATTTGGAGTAACTTGAATTGGAAGTTTTACTTAAAATTAGACATGAGATCTGTTCAGATGAAATGAACTAGAAACAGGACATAACATTAGAACCAAATTTGGACATGGACATGAAATTACACACAAAGTTTTGCTTGAAGTTGATATATTCCCTCTTACCTCTTTTGTTTTCATTTTTTAGTCTCGTTTTTCCACTTTTTGTACATTTTTTTCTTTTCTAGAATATATTCTTGGTTTTCGCTCTTTTCTTCTTTATTCTTCCAAAAGATGCAAAACTTTTTCTTTCGTTTTTTCTGTCTCGTGCTTTCTGTTCTATTGGTCCGTTTTGCTTAGTGTCTTGTTCCACTTTTTCTAATTTTCAGTTTTTTCTCTTGTTTTTCACTCTATATTTTGCATTTTCTCCCCGCTTTCCGTCTTTTCATTTCGCGTTTTCCTTTTTAATCTCCAGTATTCGTCTCTTTCTAACCCTACTTCTCGTTTCCGGTCTTTGTCTGTTCCTTTTTTCCTGGGGGCATCTACCGCTGTTTTTTCTGTCACGTTTATTCTATTTTTGGATCCTTTTTATTTCCTTCACCGTCCAGTTTTGCTTTTTATCTCCCATTTTTCGGACTTTTCACTCCGCTTTTACCTTTTGCCTTGGTAGGTACATTTTTCTTCTTTTCTTTTCTTCTTATTCTGTTCTATTTTCTCATCTCTTTTCCATTTTGTCCCATATTTCTCCTGTTGTTTTATCCCGTTTAACCTCTTTTTTCTGTTTTCTTCAGTTCTTCTATCGGCTCTCTCTCTCTCTCTCTCTCTCTCTCTCTCGATATTCCTCTTTTTTTCTCTGGTTTGTCTTGTTTTTTGTTCCGTTGTAATCTTCTTTTCTTCGTTTTTGTCATTTTTGTTCTATCTTCGCTCTAAGTGTCTCGTTTGCCCCCCTTTTCACTCACGACTTCCATTTTTTCTAAATGCTGTTTCCTCTTTTTCTTTATTTTTCTTCTATTTTCAGGCCCGTTTTGCCTTTTCCAGTCTCGTTTTTTGTTTTCTATCCCGTTTAATTGCCTTTCAATTTTTTATTCCGTTGTTCCTTTTATTGTAGGGTTTTTTTCTAATTCCCGGCGTAATAAGTAAATCCATTCTAATTTTCATCATTTGTTGGATGGATTTAATGAATACTCCAAAAGTTCTTGTGCTGATTTGACTAAAACACACTTACCTTCCGATCCGTGAACTTTGAAATCACAGAAAAGCGACTATTAAAGCATATTATTGAAATTACGCAACTGACTTTATTTCTAAAATTCGTCGTACCGTTTCAAAATCCGTCCATCAAAATTTTTCATCATCCGAACTAAAAATCACAACAATGTTTACGAAGCTAACGCGCATGTATTTGTGTAGGACGGCATGACTAATGTTATTCTACAAAATTTCTGCAGGTCAGGCAAGTTTTCCTGGCTGTAGAATAACGACAATGCCTTGCGTGAGCTATGTTTATTTATGAATGACGGAAATTAGAACGATTAGTCGATATTTTCTTCTTCGTCGCACGAAAAAACGTAGGAAATTTAGCTGGTTGGACTTCTTTAATGATAAAAAGCATTTAAAAAGATCTGAGCTCACTTTGATTGATCGTGTATGATAGACAACAAACTAAAATATTAGGGAATAACTAGTTTTGCATTGTGTGTCATAAAAATGCTGATATTTTTAATAATTTGTGTTTGATAGGATGGGAATTACGACGATGTAGCAACATACCCTACTGCTTTTTTTCCTGTAACGTTCCATAACTTCGATATGTCTCGTTTGTATTCTGTAGTGGTGCAGCCTTGGTGTTGTCGATAAAGTAGAGCAGGCGAGTGTGTATGAGAGAGAAAGAGCGTCGAAGTGTGAACGGCGAGAAGAATGACAGAGGCGGGAAGAGAGAGAAAGAAGCGGGACTCGAGACAGGCTTTTGGATAGAGCAGACGTCCCAAGGAACAAAACTGCAGCACCTAAAAGATCAGATGTGGAATAAGAGTTGTGTAGTAGCATGCTGCGCTGAATAAACGAATTTGCTGGAGTACATGCTGTGTAAACGTCATATCCCATATTTTTATAGCTTCTAACCGATAATTACAGTTCTTATGTAAGTGTGGAACAAGAGTTGATGAACGTTGTACAAATGTATCAGCAGCACCGCTAAGAGCAATGTGGAACACTGGTCGCTTGAAGGCATCCAAGAGAATGCATGTCGAATAAGCGCTGTGCAAACGTATCAGCAGCACCGTTAAGACAGGTGGAATAAGAGCCGCCTGAGGGCAAGCAATAACATAAATAACATTATGAAATTATTATTAGATCCACTTTATTATGTTGAAACATCTAACTGTCACATGACGTAATTTGCGCAAGTCACCCAACTTGCATTATTCTGTAACGTAAATCTTAAGCAGTACATTATTATCTGTCAAATGCAAAAAGTAATAAAACGTGTTATCTTTCGGAAATGATTTCTCAAAAGTTTATTTACGGATATCGCGAAAAACGCCTTGATTGATCCCGGAGTTGTTTTGGACATCAACAGGTTACGGGACCCGCACGATAATGGCAGAAGAAAACACCGAAAAATTCGGAATCAGACAGTTTGGTGGTACCGGTTACGCTGAGTGGAGCTACCGGGTAGAAATTGTTCTCGACGAGAAAGGTTTATTTGAGCACGTGAAGGAGGAACAGCCGGCGGAACCGGACGATGTTTGGAAGCGGGATGATAAGAAAGCGAAAGGCCTAATCATACGCTGCATTCACGACGATCTTCTGGATATGACCCGCGACTGTGTCACAGCCTTGGATGTGTGGAATATTTTGAAGAGCACCTTTAATCGATCGAGCATTGCAAAACGTTTGCTGCTGGAAAAGGAACTAATTAACCTCAAACCTCGTGAAACCGAAAGTCTGCAATCGTTCTTCACGCGCTACGATAAAAACGTCCGGGAGCTTCGCGATATTGGGAAACAGTCTGACGAAATAGATAAGGTAGTAAGACTGTTGATGCTGATGCCGGAGGAATATCGACCAGTGATAACTGCTATGCAAACCATGGACGAAGATGCCTTGACCTTGACAAAGGCAAAATCACTTTTGTTGGAAGAAGAGCTGCGGCTAAATGGTAGGTCGTCAGAGGAGGTACCGCTTGAGTCAGTAACATCGGCGATGAATACTCAAGTACGACGGCAAGTACCAGTAAAACCTAAACAAAAGCGAAGATGTTATATTTGTGGATCCGAGCAACATTTACAAGCGGCTTGTACTAAAAAACTGTACAATGATTCCGATGGACAAGCGACTGTAGTAAGGAGTGATGAAAAAGCTTTTGCTATGACAGCGCAAAACTATTTCTCCACTGAAATGAGTGAAGTTTGGTTTATTCTCGATTCAGGCTGTTCCGAACATCTTGTTAATGACGTTGCTTTGCTTTCGGGCGTTACAAAGTTAAAGTCACCGTTTCAAATTGCCATCGCTATGGATGGTGTGAGAATGTGCGGCACTATGGGTGGATACATATCAGGATATACCATAGCGGATGGAGAGGAGGTTAAAGTGACTTTACACGACGTGATTTATGTGCCAGAATGTAAAGACAATTTGCTGTCAGTACGAAAGCTGGTTGAACGTGGTAATACCGTTATTTTCGACAAGCAAGGTGCAAGTATTTCAAGAAATGGAGAAGTTTTTGCACGGGCAGCTGTAAAGAATGGGATCTACTGGCTCAAGGTTGAAACGCAGAAGCAATCGTCTGCTAAAACTGCTGTAGTAAATGTGAACATCAATGCGGTATGGCACCGACGCCTTGGTCATCTTAACATGAGGGATGTTTATTCGTTGGTTAGAAAAGATATGGTGTCTGGAATTACTGATGCACTATCAATAAACTTGCCTTTTTGTGAAAGTTGTGCACGTTCGAAACAACCAAGAGTGCACATTGGCGGTACACGAACCAGGGCTACAAAGCCACTTGAGTTGGTGCACAGTGACGTATGTGGTCCGATTACACCCACTACCTATGATGGGTATAAGTATTTTATCACTTTCACGGATGACTGGACACACATGGTTGTCGTGTACTTAATGAAGACGAAAAGTGAAACTTTCTTGAAGCTAAAAGAATTCCATGCAATGGCTACAACAAACTTTGGAATCAGGATGAGGCGACTTCGGTGTGACAACGGAGGTGAATATTGCAGTAGAGAGATGAAAGAATTTTGTACAACCATGGGAATTTCTTTGGAGTTTATACCGCCTTATACCCCTGAACTTAACGGTGTTGCCGAGAGGATAAACCGTACGCTGTGTGAAAAGACTCGTGCAATGTTAATCGATGCTGAACTGGACAAAAGACTGTGGGGTGAGGCACTAAATACTGCTGTTTATCTTACTAATCGGAGCCCGACTAGTGCCATACTTGAAAAGACACCATACGAAGCTTGGTTCGGCCGGAAACCTGATTTATCGAATCTCAGGATTTTTGGATGTCAGGCATTTGCGACAATACCAAGAATCAATAGAAAGAAGTTGGACGACCGTGCGGTAGAATGTGTATTCCTTGGTTATGGGGTAAATTGTTGGAGAGTGTGGGATACAATAAAACAGAGGATTATTTGTTCACGTAGCGTCAAATTCAATGAATTGAAAACCGGAATTCTGAAGAAAGCAAATACTTGTGAGGCACCGTCGAATATTATAGTAGAGTTAAATGATATTGAGGCAAGTGATGATTATGATGAAGCGGAGGAATTCCTGTCGGTTGGAGGTGTATCGGATAATATAAGCGGTGATTTCCCAGAAGACACTGAGCAACCAGAAGAAGACCCGTTAGAAGTCAGACAAAATCCGGAACGAAGTCATAGACAGCCCGCTTGGATGAGAACCGGAGAATATGAACTTTCTGCGAATGTCGCGATGGATCTAGAATGTTTCATGTCGGATGCACCAGAATCGTATCAGGATATTTATGGAAGAGATGATGAAGCTCAGTGGCTTAATGCTGTTAATTCTGAGATGGCAGCACTAGAGCGGAACAAGACGTGGAAGATTGTGATGGATCCGGGAAATGTGAAAGTCATTAGTTCCAAATGGGTGTTTAAGCGTAAGGCGGCAGATGATGGGAAGCAGGAGCAATTTAAGGCACGCCTGGTGGCACGTGGTTTTTTACAGAAACGTGGAGTAGATTTCGTAGAATCTTATGCACCAGTAGCTAGACTTCCCACCATACGATTTGTACTGGCTCTTGGCATCGAAAGAGGTTTTGTATTCCGGCATCTCGATGTTCAAACTGCTTTTCTGAACGGTGTGTTAAAGGAGGACGTATATATGCACCCTCCAGATGGAATGACGCTGAAATCAGGACGTATTTTGAAATTGTGTCGCTCTTTGTACGGTTTGAAACAGAGTCCCAAATGTTGGAATGATCGTTTTCATGATTTTATCATCGGCCAAGGTTTCCAGCAATCGACTGCAGATGTTTGTTTGTACTACAGAATTGTCGGAAATCATGTTGTTTATCTGGTAATCTATGTGGACGATATGTTATTGTGCGCTAGCAGCATGGTGGTGATGGAACATGTTCGTGATAGCCTTGCGAGAGAATTCCGTATGACTGACCTCGGAGAACCGAGAAGCTTCATGGGACTTCGAATTCGTGTGAATCCTGGAAAAAGTGTATTACAAATTGACCAAGCAGCTTATACTGAACGTTTGTTGATAAAGTTTGGAATGGTTGGATGTAATCCTGTTACGACCCCAATGGAACAGAACCTGAAACTACAGCCTGGTAAGAAAGAAGATAACATTAATGTACCGTACCGTGAACTAATAGGAAGTTTAATGTATCTTATGTCTGGTACTCGACCGGACATTTGTTTCGCGTTGACGTATCTAGCTCGCTTTCAGGAGAATCCAACACAAGAGCACTGGCAGTGCCTAAAAAGAATCTTACGATATTTGAGTGGGACTACAAACGTTGGACTTGTATATGGTAATCATGACAGAGCTCCTGTGCTTAGCTGTTATGTTGACGCCGACTGGGCCAATGATCTGATAGACCGGAAATCAACTACTGGGTTCGTGGTCAAGTTGTATGGAAACACTATACAGTGGTGTAGTCGGAAGCAAGCTATAGTAGCTCTCTCTAGTTGCGAAGCTGAATATGTAGCAGCTTGTGATGCTGCTAAAGAAGTGTTATGGCTGTTAAAGGTAATGAATGACTTGAACTTGCCAGTCAAGCTGCCGGTGACAATATTTGAGGATAATTCTGGATGTATCAGTATCTCTGAGAATCCTGAAACTCGTCGCTCTAAACACTACGATGTTCGTTATCACTTTTTACGTGAAAAGGTTAAAGAAAAAATTCTAAAGCTAGAACGCATTTCATCCCAATCTCAGGTAGCAGATACACTTACAAAACCACTTGGAAAAACTTTATTCATTAAACATAGAGAAGAATTAGGGTTGGTTGACTTGAGAGGAGGTGTTGAAACATCTAACTGTCACATGACGTAATTTGCGCAAGTCACCCAACTTGCATTATTCTGTAACGTAAATCTTAAGCAGTACATTATTATCTGTCAAATGCAAAAAGTAATAAAACGTGTTATCTTTCGGAAATGATTTCTCAAAAGTTTATTTACGGATATCGCGAAAAACGCCTTGATTGATCCCGGAGTTGTTTTGGACATCAACATATTAAACATGTCAGGAAACAAACAAATAACTCAGCTCTTTTCAATTTTAAAACAAAGCACTTTCTCGCCCTTAAAAACTACCGTGGACCCCCGTTCGTTTGACCGTTTTTAATCTGAACACTTTTTAATTTGCACCCCGTTGGTTTGCACGACGTGCAAATTAAAAATGGTTCAAATGTCATTCTCAACATGACACCATTTACTTATGCAGACAATGCGCATAAACGCGATTTGTTTGTACCAATCTAGCGTGTTTAATCTGTTTCGTGTGTAATCGTTTCGGTATCTTCGGCGCACTTTTTCGTTATCTTCCAAGCAATAAGTGCGCCGAGGATACCGAAGCGATTTAATGCCAAATAGCACTATTATGAGCGATATCGTACTTTGGATGATACAATTTTGAATTGGTTTTGAATTGGACTTGAGACTGGATTTGGACTATTGCAACCAATAGCACTTACATCAGTAACATTCGATTAAGCTAACAAAAATATTAACTTCCCAGGTAACCAATAAGCATTAGTATATAAGTAAATCAATCGTTTATTAGCATCCTTGGCGTTTCATACTGCAGGTTGTTGTTTATCAGCCTTTTGGCTGCTTAGCTGTTGTAAATTGGCATTCACAATTCAATTTAAAATCTTCTTGTCGGTAACTAGCTGCAAATAACCATTCCCAGCACTATAAGAGGGCTAGTAGTAAAGTAGCCGCATATTTTGCCAAAATAGCTTTTAAGTAGCATTTAAGGCACCTTGAATGCTTATTGACTTGCATTAAAATTGCATTGGAAATGCTAAAACGCCAGGGATGCTAATAAACGATTGATTTACTGCTTATATTAATGCTTATTGGTTACCTGGGTAGACTTGGCAATGCACATGGAATTAAACTTGAAATTGAACCTAAAGTAGGAATTGGACTTGAAGCTTGATATAAATTGGACTCAAATTGCACTTGAAATTGAGTTTGGATTTAAGCTTAAGAGAAAATTGGACTTAAAGTGTTGAAATTGGGAACGAAATTTACCCTAACCTTTATAAGCGAGTGAGATCTTTCAATCTGCGCCATCATTGTTCGTTTCTTGAAGCAGAAATCGAACGAAAATCCAGCAGTAAAATTAATACAAAATTTTAAAGCGGTATTCTTGTTACTGACATCTGGTAGAATGGCAGTAACCAGTAAATATTTAGTTTTAAAGATTTTAAATAAATACCTAAACTTTTTCCTTTTACCTGCGGATGCTCTTTTTCGATAAGTGCATGCGATGACTGTTACGTTCTCTTCCGTTCACGTTTCGTTAATAGATAATCGGCATCGAACTTTAAACGAAAGCAACGAAAGCAACAAAAGCAAAAACGTCAAAACATTTTATTTGCCTTTCACGGCTGCCAGAGTCATATTTTCGAAATTCGCAATGTGAAATGATCGTCAAAAGCAGGTTTTATTAATAGTTTTATATATATCTTTTGCAAATTATAGTATCTATGCAACTTTAGCTTTGATCTTCTCAAAATTTATAGTTTTTCGGCCTTTGTGGCAGATAATTTTAAAACAGCATTCCAATGCTTGTTGTACCTGGTAGTGTTTGTTTTAATATTTGGCATCTCTGTACTTACATTTTTTAACCAGAATTTAAAAACATCAGCTCGATACTGTCACTGATCGCACGTGTATTTTTGGGTGCATTTTAATTTGATCAGTTTTGAGTGAGTTAAGTCAGTTAAAAGTTACATTAACGTGCTGTTCAGTTCGCTAGAATTATTGTCCATTCAAAAACAATGCCTCCCGTCGTTAAATCATCCAGGGCGCCAAAGGCTAAGTCCCCCAAAAAGCCAGTGATCTTATCAGCCAAAGTAAGTACGATTTTATTCGATAGATTTTACTGTCGGTTAACCTACATGCTGTTTACATTCCCCACAGAATGCCGGCAAAGCGATGAAAAAGCTGGAAGAACGGAACGAGAAAGGTATCATCTACGTTAAGCACCTGCCGCACGGATTTTTCGAGAATCAGCTGCGGTCATTCTTTTCGCAGTTCGGCGACGTGACGCGCATTCATGTAGCTCGATCGAAGAAAACTTTGCGAAGCCGAGGATATGCCTATGTCGAGTTCCGTTACCGGGAGGTAGCGCAAATCGCTGCCGAAACCATGAACAACTATCTTATGTTTGGTAAAATATTAAAAACTGGAATATTGCCAGCAGGAATGAAACGAATTCCTCGGAAGTATGAAAAAGCTTATGATGCGAATGGAAAGGAGACGACCACATACAAAATATGGTTGAAGCGAATGGTGGCAAAAAGTAATGGATTGGTTACAAAAACGAAGGTCGTTGGTCGCAATAACAGAGCTTTGGCGAAATTGAAAAAGACGAAGCAAAAATTTGCAGAAATGGGAGTCGATTATGATGTCACTGCTGTTATTCCTACTTTCTCTAAAGCAGATATTACGAAGCCTGTGTCGGATCCCGCTGAAGAACAATCTAAGTCTAAGAAGAAAAAATCTGCCGAACAGAAACAAGCAGATAGTTTGGAAAAGTTTCTTAAGAATGTAAAAGCTCAGGAATCGGAAGAAGACTCTTCTGACGAAGATCAAGAAACCTGTTTTGTGCCGTTGGAAAATCACGACTGGGATGTAGACGAATCGGACAACGATGATGAAAATAAGGAGCAAACTAAGAAAACAGAGACTAAGGCAGCCGCTTTGAAGCAAGCAACCAAAACGAAAGATATTTTCAGCAAGGAAAAAAGTAAGGCTTTGCAGAAGCTTTCGGCACCAGAGAAGAAGCCCGCTCAAAAGAATACTTCACAGAAAGTTAAACAGCCAGCACCAGCGACTGCTTTGAAGTCCACCCCAAAGGCACAAGATAAAGTTTCACAAAAGTCTAAACCAAGCGGCGGTCGTGTGACGAAAAAATCGAAAGTTAAACCCAATAAACAAAAATCAAAGGAACAGACCAGCAACACTTTAAAAACAGCAGCAAAAGCGCTTCTGCAGGACGCGAGTGTAAAGAAAGTTAAAGCCAAGGACATCAACAAAAAGAAAAGAAAGTGAATGAACTCCGATAAATATATTTTATTACAATATTAAAACGATCATCGACTGTCTGCCCTAATCGGAAGGCACTTCTTTTGATTTATCCGAATTTGCTGTTTTGATCCGTTTCCACTTCATGCGACGATTTTGGAACCAAACCTTCACCTGTCGCTCGCTGAGATACAGCGCCACGGCTATTTCGTACCGTCTGAGTCGAGTCAGGTAGTTCGAGTGTGAAAATTCAGCCTCCAGTGCCTTGACCTGCAAATTGGAAAGAAATTTCTGGTAAGTCTGTGATACTTATTTTATGTATGTGGACTATTATTTCGATAATTTATTACTTGTGCTTTGGTAAATGCGGTTCGTTCTTTTCTGTTATTCACGTTTGATGTTTTACTGGCTTTCTGATGGTCGCCAACTGGTACTTCTTCCAATATGCAGTCTTCGTTCGATGTGTTCCGATAAGGATGTGGACTGATAGTTTCTGAAATAAAAAGTGGAAGAAAATCGGGTAAAAATCGAGAACAAACTTGTAAATATAATTGGCAAAACTCTAGAATATTAGAACTAGTTCGATTTTGTCACATTATGTGCCGGTTATTTGCGATTCAAATCTCGATCAACTAATGGTTATATGAAGTTAATACAAGGTACGGGAGGGTTTCTAAATTCAGCATATTTTTTATTTCGCTAAATAAATATTTTGCCATGTTACAACTATTTTCTCAAAAATGTAACTAATGTATTGTTTTTTTGTTAAAAGAACATCAGAACTAGTTATTTTTCCGCTAGAACTAGGCCTAGGTAGAAAAAATAGAAGAAACCGCTTAATGGGCTGAAAATACCCTCCTGTGCTCTAGATATTGTTGCAATGGGCATCTGATTGTAACGCATACTACTAACAAAGTTTTTTTAAACGTTTAATCTGCGGCTAAAAACTACGAATTCATTCTAGAAAGCTATTGATGAGACCCGGTTCTGGTGACAGATGAAAGCTATGGCGAGTAACCATCGGTAATGGAAATCTCTGATTTTATCTCTTTCTTTGCTTTGCCGGATCAGTGGACATGGACCAATAAGTCATAAGTAAGTCCCTCCCAGTTAGCTTTGAAAAAAGATGCTGGTCCAACATGCCAATCGTCGTATGTTCGAATATCGGTGGGCGTGATTGTTTACCATTCCCACGAAATCTATTTCTTAGAAAACCATTCCCTAGAAAGTAGTCATTATCCTAAAAGCACCATTTGGGTGGATTCTCTAGAAAGCCATTTCCCAGATCCTACCATTTGTTAGAAAATTTTGTCCCAGAATGAGCCACTTCTTAAAAGTTGATATAGATTATTCGGTCGAACGTTACTAGACCGAATATCAAGAGTACTAATATCTCAGCTTTCCAGTTGTAAATCGTTACGAGGACTAAGGGTTAATAACTAGAGTTAAGTAAACCTGGATAAACGAATAAACCTAAGAAGAGGTGTTTCTAACCTAAAAAAATAAAAATAATTGTTACACAATGTTGTGTATAACATAGAATGACCAGAAGATCAATAACCAGTACAGTCAACTTTCGCTAATTGCACTGAGCTCTTAGCCCACTTAGTGAAAGACTTTCGTTAATTGGGCTGAGCTGTCGAAATCGACGGATACATCGATTTTTTGTCGCAATCGTCGCAGAAAGGATTATAAAAATATATACCCATATTAAACACGGAGTCAAAGTGAAACTCAATTTTTTCGCTGTTGAAATTTATTTCTAGTTGTTTAACAAGTAAAGAGTATAATTTCATACGACAATGTTAACATATATTGGATTTAACAGTTTTGCCGTGATGCTATATGCTAATGAATGGGACGATCAAGCTTAAAAATGATCAGATAACGATATGTTGCATCTTGCATCTGTGTTCCATTTAATTAATTTAAATATTTTCTATACAAATTATTTTCTGCATTAGAAATAATGCATTCAAGAGTTCCACGGAAGAAAAATTACACTGTCAGAAATGACGTTTGACTTCGTTTTAGATGGGCAGCCCACTGAACGGGAGCCCGATTAAAACGTAGCCCACTTAAAGATAGCCCAACGAACGAAAATTGACTGTAATCAGTAAGTGATCGAGTAAAAGAAACAAACAGGATTGGCAGATTTAATGTGAGAAAATCTACTATATCCGGCAATGGTTTGGTGGAGAACTTTGAGCTTCTTGAGAGGGACCTTTTTTGACTACTTTGTCCTTTATTTAAACCCAAACTTTTCTAATTTACTGTGCGACAGGATCTTGCAAGTGAAACTGGGCCCGAAGGTATCGTCCTCGCTTACGAATAAATCTGTTGTACCGCAAGACAGTAACTTGGGACTCCTTTTGTTCATTATGTTCTTCTGTCCTTGAAAGAGAGGTGTATGCTGACGGTTTTAAAATCTAAACACTTGACGATTTGTTGCATCGAGGATTGTCATCGTCTTCAATTTCTTGTGGATAGGTTTGTGAATTGGTGAATACTCTGTGTCTATTGGTGTCACTAAATGCGAATCAATGATCATCTTCAATCAATCAATGAATGATCTTGGTGTTATTATAGGTCCTAAACTAGCTTTCGATCGTCGCCATTTCATGATAACTTTAAAAGCTGGCGAGTCGCTTTGTGCAAAAATGGAACAAGATTTTAAAGATACAGTCTGCTTAACACTTAAATGCGCAATGTTGCTTTAAAACAATATAGTGAAAAACATCCCCAAAATAAATTATGCTTACCGCCTTTAGATAAGTAAGTTTTTTTAAATGAATTTTTTTCAGCGTGCGCATTTAAGGGTTAAAAGCACTGTATTGTGCGCTAGTCCGTCCCCTTCTCGAAGATGCCTAGTTTGGACTCCGCATAAACTTTATTGGAGGTTTTTTTAAAAGGGCTTTTATTACAATATTTCCTACCACCGCTGGGCTAGATTCTGTATTCGAAGTATTGGTTTGTCGAACAAAAGTGTATAATGTTTAGATTTACTATTTCGTCAGCAAAATTAAATATGCGAAATAATTACTTCTAGCAGTATAGAGCCGAAGTAGCAGTTTTCCGGTATCCCTGCGACATGGCCGGCCCACCGTACTTTCTCTATTTTCACCAGGTGTATTGACCAAACCTCGTGATTTTAGTCATGACCTTGAAATGCGGTCAGACAACATTTAATATTTCTTGAAACGATGGTTCTACAATTGATGAAGGGACGGTAAGGAAAAGTAATGCAGAAAGATTTTTTTTTGGAAATGGAGGGGAAAGCCCTTCCCTTCATCAATTGTAGAACCAGCGTTTCAAAAAAATACCAGGTGTATGTTTCGTTTCTGAACTCGTTCACTCCTAAGCCACCACGTGAGCTGGAAAGGATGCCATACGATAGACGCATTTTTGAAAATTGGACGAACGAGTGCACAATACAATGACTTCCAGCAATACGGATACGAAAAGTCCTTCGCTACCTTGGCAATAAACCCCAACTGTAGTGTAGGTTTTGACATGATCGTTGAACACCTCTTCTTTGTACTTCTGGGTTACTCGACGCCAATTCGTTGGACCTCTCGACACACGCAAATCGGCTTCAACCTGGTTGAGAGCCATCTAGCACGTTTGGCCCCCCTATTCCTGGTGTTGGTGGGGTTCTTAAAGAGCACGGATTTCACTACACAGTCGTCCGGCATCCTTGCGACGTGGCCGGCCCGTGGGCACGTTTTACTCGTCATTTCTGGAAGATTTGTCGAAGAGTAAAAATTTGATCCATAGGAGCACGGGCCCCCATAAAGCCCACCTGATACTGCCCTCCGAATTCTCTTGCTATTGGGGGGATAGACGTCGAGACAAGATTTGGGAGCACCTTGTAGGCAGCATTGACCAACGTGATGCCGCGGTAATTACAGCAATCTAGCTGGTCGCCCTTTTTGTAGCTGGGGCCGACTTCGCTTTCCACCCACTCCTCCGGTGCCTCTCCGTCTGATATATCGCCGTTGAGGTGCTCATCGAAGAACTGCTTCCACCTGTTGACCACCTCGCGCACGTTTGTGATTAGATCCCCTCCCTCGTTCCTACACATGTCAGATTTAGGTGTGTAGCCCTTTCGAGTTTGGTTCACCTTCTCGTAAAACTTGCACGTGTCATCAGCCCGGAATAGTTGTTTCAGCTCCTCATGATCTCCGCCCTCCTGCTGGCGTTTTTTCCTCCTCAGGATCGTGGTCAACTCATTCTGCGCTCGTCGATATTTGGCCAAATTCTCTCTCGTGGATATGCTCAGATAGTTTTTCCAAGCTCTTTTTTTCCTCTTTATCGCTTGTTGGCATTCCCCGTCAAACCAATCATTTCGTGCAATCGAGGTTTCCATACCTAGCTCCGCGGATGCGGCCTCGTCGTCAGATCTACCTTCGTGTGGACAATGTACGTTTCCGGGTTTCCGGTTGCAGATACCAAGTTTCCATTCCATGTCCTTATTTCGTTCCGAATAGAATTTTCTTGACTCTTTTTAGTTTTTAGGGTGCTAGCCGTACTAAGGTCTACGCTACAGTGTCTCGTGATGGGGCTGCCATCTTAAAGTGTCGAGACACACTGTGCCTCCTTCCCTGTTGGTATGTATGTTTTACCGGGGTAGGTTACCCGATCTCCGCTAAAGTTGCTCGTACTCCGGCTGGAAGCACGTGGAGGTAGGGATAGGAGTTGCTGGATAAGAGGCTAAGGACCACTACAACAGACCCTTTTTATGCATTATCCATCCATTTGCCAACCATGTATAAGGCAATAAAATGGAAGACTATTAGCAAAAGCGGCCTCCAATCGGCATATTAACCAATCAAAAAGGTTCATTCATCTCAACGTAAAAGCCACCGAAAAACTCACAGAGCTCTGTACACCTACACCGGCCTAGTAACTGGGCACTGTCCAAGTAGATATCATTTTGAGAACATTGGTCGGGTTGAAAATGATATCTGTTGCTTCTGTAATCTTTTAAGCGAAACATCACATGTGATGTTCAAACCATGTGCTTTGCAGTTGTAGTGCGCTCATGAGCAGAACTAAATTTTTTAACAAGGATTGTTCATTCTTAAATGTTTATCTCCTGGTGAAGTTTGGTCTGCTAATCCCGGGAAAGTTATCGGTTTTGCAAACCATATCATACCTGACTAGGAACGTACCGGAGCAGATGGCTTACATGGCATAAACTATAAAAGTTCAAAATTCCCCAACAGAAAAAAAACCACTGCTGGTCTCTGTTTTTAGTCCGAAATAGATTGTCTGCACCGTCGCAAAGTTTCTAGCAACGAAGTCCAGGGCCTTGTGCGAAGATCGTTTTTATCATTTCGATGCCCGCTCGCCGGAATGCGTTCTGCGATGTTGATAAGCTATTCGAGGGACTCAAAAGTGAAGGGCCAAACAGAATGCTGCGTCAACGCGTCCGTCAGCGTTATTCTGACATTTTTCTCATGGGTTTACTGTCAAATTGACGCTGACGGGTGCGTTAACGCAGCATTCTGTTTGGGCCTTGACCCTGAAACACGCAACTAGCATATCACCCGCACCTCGGTTGCTTTGATCAGCTGCGTCAGTTTGTCATTTTATACTTTCGACATCTCTGAAGAAATTATCGGAGTGCGAGTGTGAAAATTTTGCCCTTTTCGTAGAAACCACCTTGCCATTTTCACAGATTTTTTCGTCATTTTCTGTGATCACAGTTTCGTCAGCACAGATTCTGTGATCACAGATGACAGATATTTTTGAAAATCACAGATTTTCACAGATATGCTACATGTTGAAGAATAGTTTATCAATTTTATCGCTGGAAGCGAAATGGCACAAAAAATCAGAAGGGAAAGTTACAAAACCGAAATTACTGCACATCAAAATCAAAATTTACGAAGCGTATGGCTGATATTGAATGAATTATATTGTTCAAAAACATTAAAATGCTAGTTTTTCTTCATGGGAGCATAATTATGTAACACAGATTTAGTAACAGATTTTTTTCGATAGTTTTACAGATTTCCACAGATTTTTAAACCAGAAAAACAGATTTCAAAATGGCAACGTCCACACCTTCCATCCACTACTCCGGTAGTTTCTTCTACTCTCTAATCTTGAAAGTTATACAGTGAAGGGTCGTTGCTGGTGGTTTCGTATATATTTTGTAGATTTCTGTCGGGAGTCGATTCATTCCGACGGCTTTGTTGGTCTTTAGTTGTCCTTTCGTGCATCCGGGGTTTTTTTCATCTAGATAAATTATTCAATGAACAATTTTGAGGTCGATCATTTCATTCTGGATGTCCTTTTTTTAAAGTAAAAGTGGCCAAAATTTGTAAATTTTTTTTTCCTCAATTTACTTCACGTTTTATTTTTGAAAGAGGGTAACTCTTAGACGCATGATCGAGATACTGTTATATTGATGTTAAAATGTTAAGAAATGTGTTCTGAACTAATTTTTCATATTGCCTGTTCTGTGCCTTTGAGGCTCTAAAAGTGAAAGCCCTTACAAGTCAAAGAACTTCCGTTTTATCAGGTGTCGATGCATAGGAATGGAAAATAAATTTTATGGAAGCTATTCCTGGATTACAGAGAAGCAAACACCGCACTAGAACTGCTGCTAGACTTTTGCAAACAGACATGTTATTCATAAAACTGTGTCGCCAAAAGCTACAAAAATTTTATAATTCCTATACAATTTAATCTATTAATGACATTGATCCGACAACCATGAAAGAGCATTTCATTTTTGAGTTGCACGGCGGATAACTTTCAATGAAGCTCACGCCAACAATAATCTCAGCTTTTGGCTTTGCTGCCAAACAGAAAAAAAACATACAAATTACTGCCTAATGAAAATCTCGAAATATCACTAATTGATTTTACAGTTACAGTTTACAGTCAGAACTGATGAGATTAAAAAAGAACATCATGAGAAAATTATTCTATTGAGACTTTTAATCTAACACAAAAAATACCTTCATCTTCAATGTTGGAACTGGAATTTGTCGATTGCGCTGTTGGTGAAGAAATATCCGAGCAATTTAGAGGTGAAATTTTACAGGCCACATTCTGATTACTAACATAGGACGTATTTGGTTCGGAGTTTTTATTCAAATCACTGCAATAATTATCACAAGTTTCACTAGTAGTGTAAACGCTTCTGGAACCCGAGCTTAGGGCATTCTCCAATTGATCAAAGTTAATTCCACTTGACGGTACAGGTGTCTCCTGTTGTAGATTATTCACAGTAAAACTACACTCCGAAAACCTATTTATGTTTTGTGGTAACTTGCACTGAGAATCACTTAAATATTGTGCACAGCCACTTGCTTCCGAAAAATGGCGATCATGTGAAAACGAAACATTTTGATTGTAACCGTACGATAGTTTCGAATAATCCTGAGCCGGCGATGAGGTGCAACTTTTAATCCAATAGTTTGCGAAAAGATCTCGTTCTTCGGAGGAATAATTTCCAGAATTCGAACCATAAAAACTGTTGAAAATGCTGCCAACTCTTTCCAAATGATTGGTAGTTGCGCAGGTATCGAAGTAGAATCCTTCTGCATGGTGTGCTTCTTGTACGGCGAAACTCTTCTCAAAATCCGGTGGCATCGTGGGAACGTGATGATCGCGGGTTTCAACTTTACAGAAATGTGGATACATTCTTTATTTTCTTCGGAAGCCAACAAAGAGAATACGACCAACTTTATCCAAGTACATCGAGTAAATAAAACACAACAAGAGAGACAACATTTTAAGCTTGCTGATCATGTTCTTCCGATCGTCGTAAGGAAAAGGAGAACACGAACACAAAGAGTGACTGACTAGAAGAGGCAGTTTCCCAACCAATCGGTGATCGTCATGCAGTCGAGTAGGCGTTGCTCTATGTTTTCCCCCACGATCAAGACCGACAACGAGAAAAAGAACTGGCCCATCCAGTTCAGTGCAGAAGTGCTGTTGATAATGGATTCTTATAATTGCACATTGCGTACTGAAAACCCGTTTCGTTGCTCAACCGACAGAAATCTCTTCGCGCAATGAAGGAAATTTATTTGAATTTGATGTCGACTGAAACTTTGGGGCAATTAACGTATTATTCGACGATCTTTATTTGTTGGTACTCAGTCGAGTCAAAAAAAAAAAGAGGAAATCGAAATAATGATGATGCTATTTTAAGGGGTAGCTTGCTGCAGCTACGCACACCAAATGTGGATTGTCAACGTGTATTTTTTCTTCATCTTAGCCGTCTGTCAACACTCGGTGAGATTTGGTTCGATCGTCGTCGTATTCGGTTACAGTTTTTTTAAAAGAATAACATTGCGACTAATATTGATATTTTCCTGTTTGTTCAGTTTGAAACTAGTCATCGAAATTGGTGACAATGTTTACTGTCGATCACTTCTGCGTTTTGCGTATATTATTAACATTAGGTTAATCTTCCGTTTCTTTTAGAAAAATAATCAAACGAAACAATTATTTTTCGATATTTCACGATTCACACATAGTTGTTATTCTCAAATCCGTCATTAGTTTCCTGTAAAGCAAAAGGTAAAACACTCGTTTGGAATTTCAAAATTTTAACTCTAACCTAAAGCTGCAAAATATGTCGATTAACGATCCTGTTGGAAGACGTCATTGTGATTTGATGTGCTTTAGTTTGACTGTTCAATTAACTGTATTATCTGTAATAACTGTTTGTCTATAAATATTAACTGTATTTGGCATTTATTAACAGAACTTTGCATCCGTTCGTAATCCGTCTTTGAAGGAACTGTAGAAATTGTTGATTTCATCGCTACCATCAAATTTTAGATCGTTTACTACAGTTTTTTAATGATCATGCCTTTATTACGTAACCAAAAATTTTCTCTTTCAATTCAGTAAGTTGAATATTTCATTTCAAAAGATTGCAATATTAGATCTTTGCTGTTCAAGGCAGAACTGAAGAAAACTATCTTCTGGAAGAACTGCTTAAAGGAGGTTTGAAAAACTGCTCGCCCAAAGCTTGAGTCATTTGATATCTGGACGCAAAAAAACGGTTATATCTCGAAACCATGTGATGAAATAAACATGTTGAGTACCTAAAAGTACAGGTCATTTATTGCAATTTAAAGGAAAACAGGTAAAAAACTTATTCCGATTTGATTTTGATGAAATCTCGAACTTTTCTTCGAATATAAGAGTGTAGGGCGCTATATCTCTGCATGGTAGCGTTGGTAAGAGAATATGCTTATCAACTTAGGGACTATATTGGCTCCTGTTTTTTTTATTCTATACTTGAGAGGTTTTCAGCCTGCGGCTGGTTCATTTCTCTCCTCTGTTAGTTATTTTCAGGTATAATAAATTAAAGTTTGTCACGAGGCTGTCGAGCTACCGTTAATCTCCGAAAAATGTCACAGAAAAATGTGCATAATATTTTTCGATATAAATTAACCAATTATGGTTGATTATGTAGTACCTTTACCATTATATTAAATTTATGAAAAGGTGTATTTTTCATCTTAATCTTAATTTTTAATATCCAGGTTAGTCTCATTCAACCGATGCTTACATATTGACTATCGTTTCAGATGGTAATTTAGCATCGTTTGCTTTCGTGTCTCGCTCGTAGCATTCGAGAACATCGCGCGTAATTTCTATCATATGATTATCGAATATCAAAAATATAATAGCTTCTATACAGCACTATAATAAAGTAGTCAGAGTTTTTAAGTAAGTTTTATGATTGAAGGATTCCAAAAGGTATCTCGCGCAGTCATGGTTTTTTATGTAATTATCAAACACGTTATTCTCAGGACGACTTTCGTGTATAGCAACAAATGTCTATCGGTATTAAATAGCTGCTTGCGATATTTAATAACTACAAACGTCCCATATAAACCAAATGAATGTAAATTGAGTCAAAGTGATCGTGCCATACCTGCCCAAGCATCATTCAGATGGTTCTTTGTACAAGCTGATCTAGATCAATCGCATGCAACTCACGAGCGGTCAAACTAGGATATGCTATGCTGCTCTCGAACTTTTTTTTCGAATACCACTTTATCATATTTTGGACATTTTGTTGGCTAATCTGAGCGACCGTTTTGGTTTACTATCTCTTTATCTCTGTCGCATTCCAAGTCATTTTTTTACTCTTCTTCAACTTCTGTTTGAAAAGTACCCAATAGTTCTTTTTGAAGCAATCTACCTCATTGTGTAATTAGCTCCACTGCAGTGGCAGTTTGCCAAATCAGGCCAAAACCTTACATGTTCATTGTGAAC
The DNA here is from genome assembly GCF_943734655.1 of Sabethes cyaneus. NCBI lineage: Eukaryota > Metazoa > Arthropoda > Insecta > Diptera > Culicidae > Sabethes > Sabethes cyaneus. Next base: position 173,062,892 of record NC_071353.1, read on the forward strand.
TTTTATGTACCGAAGAATACGTATTTTCAACCAATCCTGCTTGTATATTTTTTGAAATGCATAGTCTTGTTTATCACGACAACCTGGATTTTTTGTTCGCAGTTGCAAATACCTTGTCAGATCAAAAGTTTTTTTTTGTGAATTTATCGGTAAAAACGAATTTGAACATGCTAGGAATATCACCTCGACTAATGCTTTTGTAGAACTTTTTCCGGGAAGCTGCTCATAATCCACCTTCACGTGCTCTATGAGGATGCATCTTTTGTTCTTCGTAAGAACCTCATTGTACAACTTCCAGGCACGTCTTTTGACCATTAGATTCTGCTTCAGTGCCCTCTTTGGTTACTTAGGGGCCTGAAATCCTTCACGCAGACGAATATCCGCTATTTTCAATCCATTTTCCATGGACTTTGGTTGGATTTCAACGAAGCTTTTTTGCTCTCTTTCTTTAATAAATAAAAACCAACTGGAAGCATTGCAGCATATTCAGGATCTTTTGAGGTGCCCTTTTGTGGGTTCTTTGGCTGAAGTTCAGCTGAAATGAAAAACGATAATTCTTCAGAACATTTTCGTCGTCGGCGTTTAAGTAGTCGTTTACATTCAACTCGATCTTGGGTTGCTTGCCGCTAATTCGCTTTGCTCCTGGTGCCGATGTTGTTGTTCAAGAGAACCGTTTTTATCGCACTGTCGTCCGGCATCCTTATGACGTGTCCGGCTCACTACGGTGCACCGTAGCCTACTGACTTTCGCCAGATATACGATGGGAATCTCTTCAAGCAGTGCAGTGCACTATGGGCCAGAAATTATAATTTCGGGACAAAAATATTTGCGGTTAAACGGCATGTCTCAACTTAATGTGGTCTTCGGCAACTCTTTGAATAAAAAATTGATGCATATTTTGAAGGGTCGTCCAATATTTAAGCGTTACTTAAACTACAATTTAAGTAATAACTTTTTGAGTAAACTTTTTTTCATCTTTTTGGTTTCAAAATGTTAAAGATAAACCAATTTCAAGTAATTTTTCTGAAGATTTGAAACTTCTACCTTTTACCCATTTTCAGCAATAGACCTTTGCTTATAAACGACCCCTCAAATCACATTTCTTCTTGTAACATGTTTATTTCAACAGACAGCTCAATGTGATGTTCTAGAAAATATTTTGCACATAAAAGAGAAATATTTTTGCTGAAGATTATTTTGCTTTATATGCATTTATTAATAAGATATATGTGATTTTAGGTTAAAAACCGTCTGATGCAAAATCCGAATATCTTAGCCATCTGCAAGTATCTGCAATTAGTTTGCACACCAATTTGTAGGGAATTATCAAAGCTATCTGCCCAAATGTGTATTTCAGAGGATACCTAGGAATACCATGGCTGGGAATACTGCGGATTTTTTTTCATACATTCTATAACTTAATAAATCTGCGTCCTAGCGTCAAACGGTCTTCACAGAAAATATGTATTTCAACATTCTGAATAAATTTGTAGAACATTTGAAAGCAATAAAATAATCGTGTGCGTGTTATTGAGTGTAATTGATTTTTAAATGCTCTTTTTTAGCACATCATTATATTTCGCAACCGGTAAGAGATAGATAGTTGCTTTATTCAGTAAAGTTGCTTATTTTAGTATGTTCTGCAACTTTTGGAGAAAAAAACTTTTTTTAATAATTAGGCTTATACAAATTTGAAAAAAAGTTTATGTCACCCCCCCCCCTTCAAAAATTTTCGAAATTTGAAGGGGCGAAAAAATAAAGTGCAATAATGTTGCATTCTTTAATGGTAAGCAGATTTTTACAATTCAACAAGTTTACATCTCTAAATTACCCAATTCGTGCAAAGTTGAAGTAATTATCCCGTTAGTCTCGTTCAACTATCCTACACCATTTATGCTTTCTGATTCCTGCTACAGGTCACAGGCGACTATTGTGCTTAAGCTTTAAGTTCCGACGCCGAAAATTAGGGTGCTTGCAATTAGACTTTTAGCTCCATTTATTGTAAATTTTGTTCCATTTTAATTCAACTTGCTTCAAAAGAACCGAATTAGATTGAGGCATCAATCAACTAAACAATGTATTAGTGAAATTTGCTACCACTTTTGACGGAGATATTCCGAATGGCTGTGGGATTATATTTTGCTGTCATAGGTAGTAGATAAGATTAAAATAGAAATACAACAAATTACACACTCCGAAACATCAGCTTTCGGTGTTTTCGGGGCTCCAAATTGATCGTTTTATTCCGTAGTGTCCTTGTACCTACCCTAATTTTGGATGTAAGGGACGAAAAACTTAAAGATACAATTTTTACCATGCATGCAGAAAGGATGTCACTGAACTGTTCGAAACTTTTCTGACTATTGTCATGTTGTGATTATCATTGGGATCGACGGTGGCCCCGACCATTACATCAAATCAAGTCATGTTAAGTTATATTGCTTTTTTACTGAGCTTTATTATGGAAATGTACGAAAGTGGAATCAAATTGGAATAACACTTTCATTGCTAGGCAGTTGAAACAGTTTATCTCTCCAAACATTTCAATAGTTCGCAAAATCCTATAGCTTTCGAAGAAAGATCTAAACATGGGGAAACTGCAAGGTGATATGTGTCGATTCTGTGGCACAGAAAAAAAGACTCGGAACACCTGTTATGCCGATGTCCGGCATTTTTCAATTAAAGATCAAGGTTCTTCGACAGAGGGCTGTTAGAAGCCCTGATATTTGGAAAACAACTCCCAGCACAGTACTGCACTTCATCCGAAGTGCAGCACCGGACTGGGCAAATGCTATTAGTCAAACAATGACAATCGCTTCTGATAGTGGTTCGTTTGCATCCTTAATATATCAAAGATAAACACGTTATTGTTGAGAACCAGCATCAGGTGAGGAATGGGCTGATATTCATATGACTAAAAGGTTGACCAAGAAACAAGCGGTTTCAAGCGTGAATGGTGTCAGAGATTTTTTTTCTTAAAAAATGTCAGTAGCATAGCACATGCGTTCCAAGTAAAAAAGTTATAGGAATTTAAATTGCCATTTTTACAAGAAGATTAGATTCCGATACTATTTCGTGGTTACCGAGTTCTGAACTAGTAAGTGACACAGATTTGGATTATTCTAAAATACAAGGTAACTAACCGAGTGATATGCAAGTAAAAAACAAAATTCAAATGAAGGTCAAGTTACACGCTTATGGCTCTCTAAGGTGATCCTGTAGCACTCCACTCCATTTTCAAGTTGATTCATCTCTGCCAGAATACTTACTTTATTTGCCGGGAATTTTTTTTTTGAAAGTTGTTTTGGTTTGAACTAAAATTTAAGTACTGTACAACTTTTTTGTATTGAACTTTTATTAATCTGAAAAAATATACACTGGTTTCTTCTCCTTTGTTTAGTTATTGAAGGTTTGATGTTATTATTTCCCCCCCCCCCCAGACATTTTACTACCTACACACTCGCAAACGCACAGTCTCGTAGCGTCTTTCTGCATAAGCACTCACGAGGCAAATAACTCGTGACTAGCCAGCTGCCCGTGAGGGCTAGCGGCACGCTGGGATACAAATTTTGCATTACTTTTTGTTTTCTTCTTCATGTTACGCTGTGAGTGATCGGTATCAGTTGCTCAAGCTGCAATGGCGTGCGAGAGCGACGACCGTGGCTTTTAACCAGTCGCAAAAGTCATTGCAGTGCATGAATAAACAAGAGTGTGAGTCGGAAAGGGATGCTTATGCCGGCGTGTTTATTAGAACGAGTACGTGTCTGTGCGAAAATTAGCCCACACAAGTGCGGGCTTCACAACACTGGCCACAGTCAACCGCCATTTCCTATGAATAATGGTCGGTTTCTTGAAACCCATTATTAAAATGATAAACCTTCAAAAACGAAAAAGTTCGATTCTTATTTCCTGTTACTTCAAAAACTTCGTCCTCATACCTTGCTACTTCATCGCAGATGAATCTGCTGATTGCGGATTCTGAAGCGATTCGAACATCTGTCCCGAAAAATTTCTAAATAATTTAATATCATCAATGCCACTTTCCCACCACGTTTATCTGAGTGTCTTGATTGTTGTGTTTTGTTGCGAATAGATTTTCAACAGGAGGAGGTGGAGCGCAAACGGAAAGCGAAGAATGGCACTGCAGGTACTACTTGGTGATTCTCAAAGTACCAAAGTTGAAAGGTGGGAGAGTACGATGGGTCGGTCACATCGCAAGAATACCGGATGACTGTGCAGTGAATCTGTTCTCTTCTAGACCTCCATCGGTCTAAAGGGCCCCACACACGTAGGCATATGTTGAGTTGGAAAAGAATAAAATGTTGGCGGGTCATTCAGGTCGAGCGACAAGCCCAACATCTTTTTTTGCTAGCTTGGTTCGTGGCGCTCATACACAGGCGAGAGTGTTGAGTGACCGAACATGAATTCACCAACATTTTCGACTAACATCTTCATACGTGTTTGAAGGCTTTTAGGAATAGAGAGACTCAACTTACTAGATGGCTCGACCAAGTCGAAGCTGATTTGCTTGTGTCGAGATGTTCAACTAATTGGCGGCAAATAGCCCAGGACCCAATGCAGCGGAGAGTAACTCTAGATACTCCACTTACCATCCCGGCTCTATGCTGCTAAAGGAGAAGGAAGAAACTTTTATATTAACCACCTATTCATTTAATGCTACAGTTTTTTTTTAATGTAGGCGAAATGGCGCCTCCTCGAAGTGGCGCTCCAATCAGCTGCTTGTTTTGCTTAAAAGAAGCGCCGGCCCTGACCAGCACCTTCAGTCGTTCTCTGGGCGATTGCCTGCTACTCAGACACAGCCAGCCTCGACCGACGCTTTCGCATAAAATTGTCAAGTTTGGCCAAGTACTTCGTCACCATTTAGTTGGTTACTCCGACCTTCAGGCATAGGACGCGGATCGGAGAGACAATTTTGCTGTCGCTACGGTCGCGCAGCACTGCCCTCTTTTTAGGACTTCTTTCGCTATTCTCGCGGGAGAAGATGCTGTAATTGCCAAATTGGCTCTATTCATCGGATACGAAGTGCTTCACCATGTCCAAGTTCTTCGCTACGGTGTGGAGCTGGCAGTACGAACAAAGCATCGAGCGTAGTTGTTTGACTGTTTTCGTCATGGCTGCTGCAAGCAAATCAACTGATAACGTTCCATGAAAATCACTAAAATCAGTCCAGTTTCTAATGCACATGTTATTGTTAATACTTTACTGAAATGCAGGCCCTTTTCGGTGCCCTCAAGGGTTAGCGACTTGGCAGAGGCCGGTCTGGCCAACGGCACGCTATGGCGCTGCACATAGGAGTATTTGAGCCGAAAAGTTGGTCAAAAGTATTGTTAATCATTTTTAGTAGACTAAACAAGCGGTAATGAGTGAAAAATAGTATCATTAGTTCTATGAAGCAATTTTTATGGAATTATGTTTGTATCTACCTACCAGCGTAGCACAACTTTTCTGATATTGCTTTTAATGATAGTTAAAGAATGGAAACTGTTTAGAAATTGTGTGAATAAAGGGAGAGATATATATGAGAGAGAGAGGTGAGAGGGAGGGAGGTGTGTGGAGAGTTGTGGAGAGAGAGAGAGAGATGAGATCTTAAATACTTGCCTTCGTTTTCCTGCGCATGCTTCTCTCTCGGTCCATTATTGAATCCCTTCGATGGGTGACCCTCCGGAAATTATCACAGGAAAACCTAATCCAGATCCAGGATGTACTCATTCTTCTTACAAAACAGGCTTTTCGAATGATAACACGCTTATCGAATGATTTGCGTAATGAAGAGACTCAAAGCATCCGCAAATTTGGTAGAAATTAAAGAAATTTGGCGATTTTCTTTTTTAATACCTTAAATTTCTTGTTCAATTACTTTATAGAGCATTCCTCTGGTGTCTCACAAGCACAATGACATAAAATTTATCTTTAAATGCTTGAAAATTCATGATAGTATAATTTATCATAAGAAAAATGCTGCGAAATTGAATATTTCATCATTTAGTAAAAAGTGTTTATTTCATGAAATTGCAAAAATTTCACTCACAACGCTCTTCCTGGGACTCTAAGCTATCAAATGGCATCAAAGATTGTAATGAGAAAAGGTGAGCACATAAACAAATATCACTTTAATGTAGCAACATATTTGTGCTAATTTGCTATAATAAATACTGCTCGCTTGTCAGCATTATATTCATTGAAATCTAAAGTCTATATCAATAAATAATTGTAAAATCTTTGAGTTTCAAAAGCCTTTTTACAGCTGGTCGATAGGATATATATAGCCTTAGTAATGTGAAAGGCAACATCCTTACCTACATGAGTGAAAATATATGGCCTATTTTTACTCGAAGTTTGACAGCTCTATGCAAGATGTAAACAAAACAAATGGTTTCAAAATCAACGTTACATTGTGTGACAGGTATCTGGGAAGACAGCGAGGTTTAATTGGAGGGGATTGAACGAGTTTCAACTTTCCCCATTTTGACCAGCTTTTTGGTCCAAATACAGTGGACCCCCGTTCGTTTGAACGATTTCTCATGCAAACTAACAGGGTTAGTTTTTAATTCGAACAACTGGCAACCCTAAATATGCTGAAACTTGTATGAACTAGTCGCCCTACTCTTTGTTATTGTTTTGATGGTTTGATTCAATTCGTAGTTGCAAGCAGCGAATATTTTATACTCCGATCGGATTTCTATCATAATCGTTAGGAAAACGCAATGTGAAACATATTAAACACAATAGACTAGTCCAAACAAATCCATGTACATTGTCTGCATTAGCAAATGATGGCATGTTGAGAATGACATTTGAACAATTTTTAATTTGCATGTCGTGCAAACCAGCGGGGTTCAAATTAAAAAGTGTTCAGATCAAAAACGGTCAAACGAACGGGGGTCCACGGTACTCCTCTGTGCGCTGTCTACCTGTATATTATTTATAGGAAAATTATAGTCTTCCATACCTCGGATCATGCGTTTTAATTCATTTCTGACGGAGAATTATAATTTCGGAAATTGCCGTTGAACAGAATTCAACACCTTTGTCATTATCTGGACCTCGTTCTTCTTTTTAGTAATCCCTTTTACGTAGATCTGAACACAGCGAATATATTTTCATGAACAACATTTTTGTTTCAACCAAAAAAACTGCTTTTGAAATTTGCAGAATTGATGACGACTAATTTCACCTTAAGCTAAAAATTAATGATTATACTGTGGATTTTATAAAAGAAATAATTTGTCTAGCGAATAAATCTTAGAAAAGTTGTAACTGGTTGGTAGCTGGAAATATTCTTGAAATTTAAAACTTCTTGAAATAATATAAGTAACTTTCATTATTGGAACTCAAGCAACCAGTTGCTCCGGTCAACATTGTACCACCAATCCATACCGAAGGACATCTTTGTTTTTAATGTTTGTTGATCTTACGAAGATAGCACCCAACATGGTCCCATGGTTGTTTATGCAACTATACGGAAGTACTAAATATTTAACGTCAAATCAAAATGCAACAGAGCGATAAATCAAGAGTTAGAAGGAAAGAAAGTGAAACATGATACCGCTACACTCGCTTCGCTGGTGACACCCTGGTTAAGGAACCCCGCTGCTGGCACGAAACTCACTCTCTAATCTTGCACGTGTTTGTTTCACACTTGTGTGCTGCTCGCTCCTGCAGGAGGTTATCGTACCACCGTCATCAGGACACGCTAGGACGAGGACGAGCACCTTGCACCACTTAAGCAGCCAAGATAAATGACCTGATTTTCTTTCACATCGAAACATATAGGCGAGCGGCGCGTGTGGCTGTATGTTTCCCTGCAATCGTGTTGAATTATGAACGTAAGTAATTAGCTATTTTCCGTTACCGATTTCCTGCGGCTGCTGCTGCTGCTGCTTGAATTGTGAAATGGATGTGAATCCGTTGCGGGCGAGTGCAGAACGTAATTGATCGTTTAGTAGTAGGGTCGGGCGGTGTTTTTCATCTATTGCGCGGTATCTGCGCAGCGCCGCCACAGCAGCGGCTGCACTGCGACATCTGAGAAAGGGTTGCTGGAAACGCGCGCCCGCGATAGTTTGTTCATTCATTTCGGTTCATCACATGAGAAAGGCTGTTCTTCCCGAGCTAATCCAAACTGTGTGAACTGTAGCGATCGCATTCCCGAGAGTCACCAGCAACAGATTATAAATATTGAGCAAGACCTTGACTTTCGACGGTTGGCCGCCCATCGCAAGCTGCAATACTCATTAACTCCTAAACTAGGCGAACGAATGCGTGAGAGTGGGATTATTTTTCTTAGAAATCAGAAAAGTTGCTTTTTTCTGTCAAGTTATGTATTTATTTATTTAGTTGGTTTAGGCCATGAGTGAAAAATGCACAGGGACACTGAACATTGGGTGGGTGTGGGTGAGAAACATAAATGTTCGACCGTGCAAGCATTGGTAACAAAAGCTTTCACGAAACAGCCTAGATGTATGCATCAGCAGAAACATCAATCGATGTGGTGAATAAATCCTTCGTTTTTCGTTCAAATTTTGGAAACCTAAATAAAGCATGGTGCAATCTTATCAAAGCCTACTGCCACCACAGTAAAGAATGATCTTGATTCGCCTGTACCAATGCGTCGGTAAACTTGAAAAGAACATCATAAAGAAAGCATAAAATGCAATTTTCCGCATATCATACTTCCTCTGTTCCCATCTGGGAAGAAAATTCACATTTGCATCAGTCGAACAGAGTCCAACAGTGCGAACATAAACGTGTCCGGTGGGTTACTCGACCCGATCGACCGACCACACGTATTTAGGTACTGATCATCATCTGGCTGCTGGCCTGCCTGGCCACTGGTTTCCGATGATGTTTATATGTATTGCGTTTCACTTTGCCTCTGTGTCACGCTGTCTCTCCACTCCAGCCAGCAGCTCAAAGGAACGACTTTTTACTGATTTCAAATCGTAAACGCATCACGTGTTTATTTATTTTGTTTAAATTTTCAATCATTCATTCATAAAGTCATTTGTTTCGCTGATGATGCGATTCGTTATGGTGTGCCAGCTCGTTTACAAACTAAAGGGGGGAATGACTTAGACGGAAACATTCGTGCCTTTTAATTAAGAGTTTTGTTTGTTTCCAATTGTGGAAATTTCTTCTAAAAAGTTACGTTTGTTTGAGCGTTTAACGCTCTAGTGAGCGGCTTGGTTCGCTCAGTTTTGCCGACTTCCTTTTTTATCACAAACTAGTGCACTACTGCAGGAAGTTAAGCAAATGTATCGGAAAGGTCACTCCAACATCTACTACAGATGTAGTGCAGATGGTCGAATGACAGTGAAAAATATTGCAACACTCGATGTAGAAAGTGTGAAACAGTAGTCGAATTGGAACATTCATATTAATAGTCACAACCCAACGAAGCCACCTAGTCTAGCAGCAGGATGGTGTCCCCAAAAAAGCGATTGTGAATCGAATTCATTGCGCATGGGTCCTCGAAAATCGATATCATCCTCCGCGCGTTCTAGGTCAATCCTATATATTTAGATAGCTTCAACAACGGTGTCAATATTATCGTCGGACACACACGCTGTGAGACGCGCACCGTCCGTCGATTGTTTAGCTCGTACAAATTACTTACAATCAAGGAAGCAATGCTTTTATCGTTGAGATAGGATGGCGCCTGTCCAGTCCGGTCCAGTCCAGTCGACAATCATAGTAGTCACAGTCCCAGTATTGACACGCGCTCCGTTTGAAATTCAAACGGCAAATGAACGTTTGATCCGTTCCGTTCGGCTTATACTTAGAGGTTTGTTTGAAACGTAATATTCCGAGATTTCATGACTGCATGGTCAATTTCTGCGGGCATAGTTAAAGTAAACATAAACACACGACCAATGAGACATTGCGTCAGTCAGCGTAACGTCCGATAGATAGCTTGGTTTCATTTTTATATATGTGATATTGATCGCGGTTTGTTTGACCAGGTTGTCTAGAAACCACAGGCGGGAAATCCAAACAGTTTTTAGTTTGTATGTTTTTTACAAGTTCGCTAATTATAGATAGTGAAATAATGTTTTACGGGGAGGCGGTTACAAATTTAGATATCACACAGGACGTACACGTTATTGCACATCTGTTTCCTTCAGATTCTTGTTTTTTCTTATTTATTTATAACTACAAAAAAAGTGAATAGTTTTTCTATCCGTAAAATACATCTGATTTTTTCTAATATATATCAATTTTTCGCTAATCACGAAGGGAAAATGCTTTAATCCACAATAAAAATACTCCAATAATGACTTTAGACAAAATTTGAGTTGTCTCTTCGTTCATCCTGGAAATTTTTTGAACAATGACAGGCGCTACAAACTTACGATGTCCATTTAACTCTATTACTAAGGAATTTACAAAATCTTCACTGCCTAAATGCTTTGTACATAAAATATTTCAGAACACAAATACCTTTTTAGCAAATACGCGTATTTCAATTGTTGTTACTCACAATCTTCTTGGTGACTCAACAAAGCACCAACAGAACTGCATTTTCTGTGGTTACTATGATTGCATTAGGTTTGTCTGTTTACTCTAAGAATTGGAATAATTAAAGATGTGCATCATGACACAAAATCTAACAGTTGCTGGTCGCTAAAAAATGTAAAATTACTCTCAAACCTAATCCAAATACCGCACGCATAGCATTTTGCAACATACAGGAACAAATAATATGTGTAACTGAGACATCAAAGAGAATTGTCTCGAGCTTCAAACGATATTTTTAAAACCTTTTTTGTGTCGCAGGTCATGCCACAGAATTGATTGTTTGAAGTAGATAGAACTAATATCCTGTTTCCTGCATTCTTTTGATTTGCTGTTTGCTGGATACTTTTTGTCCCAACAAAAATGTGTAGATAGCGATTTCCATCACCCCGAAGGGATGTTGCTGCTCTCAAAACGTCTCAACTCAAGAATATTACTCCAGAATTAAACGTTAAATTTTTGAAATTTTTTGTTGATATTGACTGACTTGAGAGAAAGATTGTTGTTTTTGTTTCTTCGTTTTCTTATTTTTGATGCAGAAAATTATACCATTACAAATTACAAATATATATTAGATTACCCAGTTCCACTTAATAAACGCATAACATTCACAGCATGCCTTGATCCTTGCGTTGCCGGTGACTCGGCAGTTCAATTCAATCGTTCAAAATGTCCGTTTTGACTCAAATCTGGCCTTTTCTCCTTTTATTTGAAAATTGTTATCTTGAGTCTATAGTGGGGTTTGTTTAACTCAAAAGCTGGTCGCGTTCCCGTGTGTCCGGAACACTCCCAGAACGTGTCCGAGCATGACCAATGTGATCCTGTACACTATATATGACAACAAATGAACTAATTCGAACTAGTTTTGCGAATTTCGAGTACCGACTTAGAGATGTCACTTGATGTATTTTAGATAAATTCAGAAACTGATCTCCGTAGAGGTATTCGGAACATTCACGGTCATATTTAGATGTGGCCAATGACGTCTTGAACACTTTATACCACTACCAATAGTCTAGATTGGCAAATCCGCGTATTTTTAGGTGTTGCATCATGAGTTTGTTGTGAAGGTGCTTCTATGTTCAAGTTCCATATATTCCGGAATTTTTTTCCCTCTATGATTTCGGAACCGTACATCCGATCCAAATTCTCTTCAATAGTGTTCTTCTAGGCCATAAAATCTTTTGTTTGGTAGTTGTTGCAGTCGAATCATGATGCAGTCAAGGCATTTCCAAAAAACAGATGCTTATTGATGTATTTTCACTACAGTGACTGTTATGCGTTTATTTGTAATATCAATGTTGGCAATGTGACCACGTGTGACTCTGCACACGCATCCAAGCAAGTTTACAATATTGCTTGAACTATCATTCTGAGGTTGTGCCAAAACCTAACAGGCTGTGCCAGAACTCATTTGTAAGTTTTGTGCGCGGATCATGTGCATCGATTCGTACTTGAGTATATGTTTGCGATGAATCGAGCGATGTTTGACGGTCGGCAGGCACACAGACAGCACAGTAGGCATTGCAAAACCTGCCTAAGGTAACATTTACTAGGTATATTTATTTCTACAGAATACAGGTTCATTATGATTTGATTGCAATTCATTTAAATGTTTTCTATAGGAGTATATGTTGAAAGCCGCCAACATTTGGAATATCATAAAGGATTCTCCCACAATGATAGCACAAATAGATGAGAGCGAGGCACGTCAAATTACACAAGAGGATAAGTTGGAAGCAATGCTCAATGATGAATGGCAACGTGTTCCAGATTCCAGTAGTCGACGCAAACAAATTTGAAACTGAAAGTAATGCATCTGGCCAACACGAACACTAGGATACAAAAAAAATCAAAGATGAAAACTCAAGTCACAGTAGAACATTGTTTTTCAGCCATCCAATTGCTTCTACAGCATCATCGACGGAGAATGTCCTTTGAAAGACTGGATGATATAGTGACTATCCGCCTCAACAATGACCTGTTACCGTCGGGTATTGCAAAATCTTGATCAATTAATTAAACTTTAAATTTCTTGCACTCTTTTTGTTGTCATTTAATACAAATTAGTTACTAAATTTTATTGATATTAATCTAACTGAAAACAAAAACTAATTTTAACTCCATTGACTTACATTGAACGTACCCACGCTTGAGAGTTTTATGTTAATCCTCTAAGGTTTCTTTACCAATCTAGCTTCTCGAACCTATATCATCTCATTAAAGACTATGATTATGGTCAACATTCTAAATAGTGATTTTTTTGGATTATACTACTTTAAAACGGATTACAATTTTCGTTATTTTTATAAATCACATCGAAGTAACTGTATTTTTACCTGTATTCTCTGTAGCCCATCACATCCTGAATCAGTCATTGTTCCGTACTGTTGTGGTTGCCATGTTGTATTGATATTGTTATTGTAAATGAGATTCTTTTCTGGTTCAGGTTATCTCAGATTGTCACCAATTACTCAGCCAGACCGCCAGCAACTAAAGCAAACTGGAAGAATTAGGGGAGAAAAAACATCAACCCTTTGGGTAGCTGCCCTGGGCAGATTAAAATTCGCAACTCGGATAAGCCAGTCCAAATACTCGTGATAATGCTAACCAAAAGCCCTGAATCAATAGAAAAAAATTTAATCATGATTCATAAGCCGAATCTACAAAAATACTTCATACATTTGGCAACACTAACCTAACTAACGCACCAGGAATCCTATTTCGGATTCTCCAGGATTCCTATAACTCTCAATGGCGGAATCGCGAGAGGATCGTTTTGGGACATCGAGAGAATCTTTGCGATTCGTGCAAGGGAATGCGAAACATGGATTCCACAAGATTCTTAAAATCGGATACTTTAGGATTCTAAATGTTGGATTCCTTAGGATTCTAAGTGTCGGATTCCCTTAGATTCTAAATTTCGGATTCCTTAGGATTCAAAATGGCGGATTTTTGGGATTCCCAGGTTTATATCAAAAGTGGTGAAAAGTCACATGTTATGCGTTTATGGGCAGTGTAGTTCTAAGCGAAAAACTATACATCTAAAACAATTATGGTCGAAATGGCTCTTCCGGGACCCCACCTCTGGCTACGTGGCTGCCCGGTTCGCGCTGACAGTTCGGTGCACAAAACCAATTCTAGCTGACTCCTCTCTCTCAGGACGATACAAGAAGAGCAGAGACAGTGGACCAACTGTGTGTACTTTGCGGCTTACCCGTTAAGCAGGAACTCTAAAAAGCGGATAGAACAGACAGCCGCTTGTACTTAAATTAAACTCTGTACCTTAATCTACCCACTCATAACACTTTTCCACCCAGGAAACTTCTGTTGAAACTATACACTAGACTCAGAAGCCATCGTTACCCTTAATTCTTGCATCGGTTCCATCTCCTGAGATCAATAAAAAATCTATCCTGGTCATTTGGAGCTCTTTAATAACCTAAACGAGCGTGAACTAATCCCCCATGAATAACGCCCGGTCATACTTGCGCTTCAGGAGATTCATATAGTTCCGCTGGGCCGCATGGATAGGACCCCTGTAGCAAGGTACCAGTGGATCTATGAATCGACAAGAAGCTAGAAATCCCGTATCGATGCAACTAATCGCCGATCTTCCTATTGCGGCAGTCAACTTTGTACACCCCTTCTTGCTGTCAGCGGAGTGTGTTTACATGTTTACTTGTTCTGCTACATGATTCAAGGTTTGAGAACAAAAATTAAGAACGCTCTGTGGGAAAATCCCACAATCCAGTTAATAATAGCGGCTCTATTATCCTTGAGGCCATTGGAGAAACTGACCTCACGATCAGCTGTCCGACTTTCTATCATGATTCTACAGACATACTTTGACCCTGACGAGTAAAGAGATAGTGCACCAGGCCTGTGTTTTAGTCGCCGGCGCGCTTTACTGGCACTTTAGGCCTCCTGTTGTGTGCTTAGCGTCCCGTTGGCCGGTACATATCAGGCACTTTGGCGGCGCAGTACAGTCCCTCGCTATATGACCCGCACCGTCACATCTCCTACACAGGTGGCTTCGGTCTGGCCCCTTACAGCTCCAGGACTTGTGCCCTCGCTCAAAGCACCAAGCAGGAAGCAGGCCTCTGGCTGCTGGAACACGCTCACTGGGCATACGGACCATCCTACCTTCAGCTTAGCCACTTTCAGGACTGCATATCCGTCTACCAGAGGAAGTCTTATAGGTGCTACCTGGGTTCCCGCCGGTCCCTTGCGCAGATGAACTGTCTCGGTAGTCACCACCACGTTACATGGCTCCTTAAGAGCTCGTGCTAGTTCGCCCGCTTGAGTGATCTCCTCCAGGTTTTTAAGCTGGAGATTCATCTCGGGCATTAGTGCGCGGATCTGTACGCTATCGCCAAGGACCTTTTCTGGCAGCACTTTGTAGGCAGAACCCTTCCACGTGGAATTGTTTTTGAGCTCAAGGATCATGCCGCCCGTGCGAGAGCAGCGGATACTTCGCACATCCGCGCCAAGACCCTTCAGCTGATCGTTCCCTCTCATGGCCTTCAAAATTTCCGAATAATTCGGCCCATCAGTTTTGGGGATAAGGGCATCGCCTTTGCTTCCCTTTTTCTGACCAGCTTCGGTGGAGTTCGATCCTCCTTTTTCTTCCTGGCCAACTCCCACTGGTTGTCGGACGCTAACAGCTAACAGGGTTCTTCGGTTTGCCCTTTGTATTTCGATAATGTTCAAAAGCGCTTTTAGTTTATCTCACATTTATTTGTATTTTAACTTCATGTTACCCTGCAGGCTTGTTGATTTTGTATTCATTTTTCTCTGTTTATCAGTTTTTTTCAGGAGCCTGTTTACAAAATTAAGCTAAATCGTCGAAAAACTTTGAGTCGACTACCAGTTCAGGTATACCTCTCGCTATATTAATATGCATGAAGTCAGTCATGCTGTTATTATACTTTGTGCCTGTAATTTCTAGCCAACTTAACGTGACCGATAGATACATATTCAAATACCTATCAATAGAGTAAGCGCAAATATTAGCCAAGCTAATAGTCACGTTAAGTGCGCCGAACAGTTAATATTTTTGCGGCTGCCACCAGAGTTTTATTTGCTAATCCACAAACAAGTCATATTGTGCCAACAGCGCTTCGAATGCATGACAAATTTCGATTTTCTACAAATCTGTCCGGTAGAAATTGTGACTCGATCATTACTCATCCTCGGTTTGATGTTGGTGACTCGCTTGTAAATCGTTGTCATCAGCCGACCCTATGAAAAGGGAAATTAAAAGAATTGTAATCCTTCGGGATCGTGCTTAGATGGTTCCACTCACCGCACGAGTTGACAGATGCAGATTCATTGATAAATATATCTACTGTTTGTTCTCCGATTCGGATTTTCGATCCAAAAATATTTATTTTTAAATGTATTTGATATCGTATTTTAACAGACATAAAATTCAGTTTCGAGCATTTGTTATTTTACATGGATCCAGACATAACAGTTCCGTTCGTGTATCAAATGATGTTTAGTGGAACTCTAATGCCGGTGGTGGTAGCTTAGCTCACCCTAATTTTCACACAAAAAATCATTAAAAAAGCACGTTTTCTCCCGGGCAGCTGATTCCACAGCTGACGGATGCGAAATAAACATCCACGATTGAATTGCTGAATCAAATCGATGACATTTTATGTTTGTTTCCAGTTTACAGTTTGCAGCTACACGAGTTAAAAAGGAAATATGATACGTTTCTCCTGAAGAATGGTGAAGTTTATGTTATCGCCTGTAGCGGCGGGTACCTACAGTAGCACAGCAAAATAACACAGAGAATGAATAGATTCAAAGGCTTCCAAGATTGTTTGATTGATTTGATTAATAATGAATAGATGAACCCGACTACTGGGATCTAGTTTGCCGGAATTGCCGATCGAGCGTAAATGGAATGTGGTGGTAACTGAAACATGTCTGTTTTTGGTTGTCTAGAATTTTGGCGTCGATGAAAAAGATATACCTATTTTCGCTATCTCGGAGCGTATTTGATTTCACATTTTTATTCCATAGAAGTGTGAAATTGATGTTCGAAATACTTTTTTTTTTCAAGTTTTGTCGAAAGAATAAAATACTATCCAGTTGAATTTATTTTTAGTGACAGTTTTCTTCAAACTAAGTTTTGTAAGTTTTGTCTTTTACTTCTTAAAGCTATCAACTCAAACTAGTCAGGTACCGTGTTATGTGCAAACTTAGATTATCTACCATGCCATTCCGTTTTTTAATTAGTTTTTCGAAAAGGGAAAAAAAGAACTTCAGTTTTTTGACAAAGTCGGCAAAATTTTCCTTCAGATGACCTTACCGTTTTGCTTATCCATGACCGTGTCATCCATGATCGTGTTACCATGGTTGCACTACACTACGGCTCATTGTTTACCGAAGCAGAGTGGCTGACACATTTCAGCGAGGCAAAGCATCAGGCTGTAAGTGAATCATCTAGCAGTCAGTCAGTCAGTGCATCATTCATTGGCCAAGTGTGGTGCAGGCCATGGCGGAGCTTCGAAATAAATCTTCACCATAAAACTGTCACACCGGATAAAACACCACAAACACGTTCTCATCGACGACGCTCGCTGCTGCATGAGACGGTATCCGCGAACCAAGAGAAGCGAATCATTCGATTCATTTGCGGTGTCGTTCTAAAATTTAGGCTGCATTAAGCTTTTGTTGATGATTTTTATTTGCAATCTGCTATCCAGAAATGGATATTAAATTCACACTAGTCAAATAGGAACGTTGTTGGAGTAGTAAACAATTTATTATTCTTGGAATCCTGCCTGGAATACCAGTCCAGTACGTGCTGTCAGCATGGGTAAGAGTTTGAAATTGCCACCCGGGTGATGACACGATAAATCGTTTTGACACAATAAATATGAAGCGCCACTTGGACATGTGACGCTTTCGCAGTCTATTTGTAATCTAATAAACCACGCGCGCATCAGAAACTCAGGATCCGCAATTTATGACGAACTCGATCAACTAGCAAATTTTACTGTTTTATTGATTGACAATAATTGATTAGGTTCACAGATGTTTTCTGTCGACAATCATGTTACTTTGCTGCTATCTTTTTAAAAAGGCTGTAGAATATAACAAAATTATTCACAACAGCGATAATTACAAGTTTTTTTTATCTCAACATCCAAATTTCAGCTAACATTTTTTAACAATCCAATAAACGAATTGAAAACTGCTTTTTGGTTGCAATAATTCTTTGAGCGTCTCAACATACGCAAGTCGGCTTCAACCTAGTCGAGCCATCTAGCACGTTGGGTTCCTCTATTCCTTGTTGCGGTAAGGTTTTTGAAAGGAACCATTTTCACTGCACAGTCGTCCGGCGTTCCCGCGACGTAACCGGCTCACTGATGCCGAAGATTGGTCCTCTCTTTTCGATGCCCGCTCATCGGATCACACCTTCAATAGCGATGTTAAATAATATACACGACAGTCTATCCCGTTACCGTTTGTAGTTTGTTTGGCAAACCGTTCTCGTGCATTATTTGCTCTAACTGTTCGTGCTCGACTGTATTGTATGCTGCCCTGAAATCCACAAAAATATGAAACGTGGGTACGTTGTATTCCCGATATTTCTGGAGGATTTGTCGGAGAATAAAAATTTGATCCGCAAGAGCACGGGTGCCGCGGTAATAATAGCAAACGAGCCGATCGCCATTTTTATTAAATGAAACAAACTACACCTTCCATCCACCCTTCCGATAATATCTGCTCATTCCAGTCCTTCAATTATCCAGTGAAATGCCGTTTCCAGTGGCTCTTCATTAGCTCGGAATAGAAACCTAGCACTGCATCATCTCTGTCCTACTTCTAGCGCTTTTGTCTCCACAGGATCGTGGTTAATTCATTCCGCGCTCGTCGATACTTGGCCAAATTCTCCCTCTCAGCAATGCCTAGATAGATTTATCAAGCTCTTATTTTCCTCTCTATACCTTGCTGGACAGGGTCGATTTGGTCCAATATTCGTTGGTCAGGTGATCTCCAAGTGGCCTTATAGATATCTTTGTGGGAAAAAAATTCTTCCGATCACCTAGCTCGGGAAGCTGTAAAGTTGATGCATTGCTGGCTGTTATCGTTCGTATTGGTGAGCAGACTATGGGGTCCGATTACCGGTCTATAGGGTACGGGTGGGTATTTCCAGCCCATTAAGCGGTAGCCTGAACAATATTCAGGAACTACGTTGAAACTATATTTATTCGAGATAAGATTTTTATACCAGTTGATAGAATAATATTTACTGAATATCGGCATGTATTTTGGTCTTATTAAAACGCTACTGAATTTGAGTTATAGTCGCGAGAAATGATGAAGTCGCTGCGGCTAAATTGAGCCCATTTTCTATAGTGATGTCTGTGTTTTTTAAATCCGACAGGCCGAATTAGCTTGCACAGCGATTAAATGCTTTTCAAAAACAGATCGAAAGAGACAAGAAAAGAGAGACCGATTGATAACTTCTCGCTATAATCAGTTTTGCAGTGACAACTGCTTGCTGCTGGCGCTAGTGTACCATTGAATCGTTCATATACTGTAGCGCCAGGTCACTCAAATACCAGATATGTCAGCACATATATTGGTAGTAGTGTAAATAACGCACCATAAGCTGGAATTAAAAACAAAATGCTGCTAACGGCTAGTGAATGAAAACTGATTTATATTTTCATATCAGAGGGGAATTTTTGTGTTCTTCCGTGATAAAAAGAAGTAGAATTGTTCTGTGATAGCATATTCACAGCTGTTTAGTTTCTAGAATAAGTAAACGTGATCATAATTGTGTGTTTTCCAAAACATCAAGAGCGGATATGCGTAAGCGATTGCTGCTAGTTTTTTCAGCCTGGTTACGTGCTAGTGGAAAAACAGTGGTTTTGATGTATATTAAATAAAATTAAGCAAATTACTTATATTTTTATGAAAATAGTTATAACACATTAAAGCCTATGAGTGCTACATTCGTTTCAGTATTGTTATATAGCGGTAAAGTTTTTATTTGGGAAAGTGCAGCCAAAAAAGGTAATGTATGCCGAAATTAGTAGCGTGATGGGAATACCCTCCCGTACCCTACATCGTTTCCTGCCGATCTGTGTCCCCAACGACAATCTTGAACGATCACGAGACATCGTGAACAGCTATCATACGTTGCCTTTAGCTGCGCATATAATGCTTCCTTATCGTCGTCGGGTCCATCTTCGTTTTGACAGTGCACGTTTACGATGCTGTAATTGAAGAAACGGTCACCCATGAAATTCAATTATCTGCAGTTTCCAAGCGTCAATTTCATATCCTTTTTTTGGTCGCATGGGCATGTTTGTGCATGCCAAGTATCATCACAGGTCGATTTTGGTTTGAGTAGATTATCTTACTAGTGCCACACTACCGGCTTTCGTGATAGAGCTGCCATCTTAGCTTTAATGTCGAGACAACACATTTTTTACTTAAGCCGCCCGCTCCGGATCAAACGCTGTTGAGAGCCGCTCCTAACATGAAACACATCCGCGCACTAGGTTGAGAAATCGGCTTCAAGCCATAAAGAGCCTCTTCTGACACGAGAGCAAACGCTCAAGGCTGGCGAACCTATTTCTCATCGTCCTGGGTTGGTTACGTGATCTCCGCTAAGGTTGCTCGCATTCCGGCTAGTACCACAAGGAGGTAAGAATAGGAGTTGCTGGATAAGAGGCTACCCAAGCAATAATTTTAAGTTTTTTTACATTCCACTAGTGGTTTTCATGACCAATTCCATAAAACCGCTAATAAAACTATGAGCTCCACCAGAACTTTCAGATTACCGCTATAAAACAGATTTCCAACCAAGCGGCCCACTCTTCAGGAGGTTTTCATAACCTCTGTAAGAATCAGGTCATAAGCTGAAGTAGTCGTATCACGCTCTGCCGTAAGCAGCAATTAAACCGACTATGCTTTTTGCTGCTTGACAGCTACCGCCATAATTCAATAAAGCTTTTAGCTATAAGGCTATAAAGCATACAGTGAGCAGAAAAGTTAAAATTTTACTGTCAGATTATCCTGATCGCTTTGTTTTGCAGCGACCATAATAAAATATCCTATAGAATAATGAATAAATTTTAGGGCTTTATATTGATTTGCAGCACATGCGCTTAAAATTTTATCGTGCATATTGACATGATAGGTGAACAAAATCAACGCGCCATCGAAATTATGCTATTTTCGAAAACTGGTTGTTTTAACAAAATAAATGTCAAATGTCAGTCAATGTCAATTTCTAGTAAAATCAATTTAGTTGCTTCCTGTGACAGGAAGGCCGAGTAAAAATAACTTTTTTTTGCAAACACTTCGTTTTCATAACTTCTTTGCGAGCTAAAACAGAGGTACTAGAATATGGCAATATGGCCTCGCATAAAAAAATGATTTCAGTGTTGAACTCTAATATTCTTCATAACAGCAGTAATAAACCTGATTGGCCATGGTGTTACCGTTTTAATAGCTCTATATAACCAACAGATTTATTGCGATTTGACAATCAACCGTAATAAGATCCATTTCGATTGGTTCGCCATATTGTATTGATACGCCACACCTATGGGAAGTTTATAAGAGACGTGGTGTAACCAATTAGTTTTTTCGTGGTAATATAAGCAACCATAATAAATTTGCAGTTTTAATATGGTTTTATAGCTAGCTACAAGTGTATTTAGACTCGTATCCTCTTGGTATTGCACAATACCCCGATAAAACCAAAGGTAATCATTAATACCGTAATAAGCCTTTATAAAATTCAGGTAAAACCAACTGACTTTAGGATTATTACTTGGGTATAGCCTTATTCGGACAACTGTGGGTTCAATTATATACCTGGCAGGAATGCGAGGCACCGATGTTACGCATTATCCGCAGCCGTTCCAACTTCCAACCTTGTCCTGCCCTAGTTAGTTAGTTATTGGTTCATGTCCGTCGGTCCGGTAGAACAAAGGGATGAAATAAGAGACCTCCATTGCCCACGGTTCAGGTATCAGCACCAGCATCTTAGGCTCGAGCAGCACGTTCCTCACAATCATGTGGAAGATTTGTGCCTTGCCCATCTTGCCCGTGTCATCATTTACCTGATGAGGACGGGAAAGAAAACAGGAGAAATAGGAAGGGGTGGATGAAGAATTCGGTCAAGCACGAACACATACATACCGAGAGATTTTTGTACCCCCGAGTACTGCAATCCTTGGCTATTTAACTTATCAATAGTACACCCCCTGGGGGGAAGAGCCTATAGCTCAATACCGCTTTCGGTAAGAAACATCAAAATGTCTCGTAATTTTAGTTTCCTGAAATCCGATTCATTTAAGACGTAGGATCCAAAGATCTTATGACGCAATTGTGCTACTGCAGGACAGTTGCAAATTACGTGATATGGTGCTCCGTAGTCGAATTCACATATATTACAATGAAACGATTCAGCTCGCTGAATCGTAACATATGATAACTAAGTCTGCAGTGACAAGAATGCTGCAATGTTCCTTAGAGTGTTGCAAAAGAAATTCCACAACCTTCTCATAAGGCTTAACAATGAAACTTTTCGTTTGACGACAAGTTTCAAGATTTTTCCAATAACGTTCATGTTCAGGTGAAAACCAAGATCGAATCTTTTGTATCCAACATGCCGCAATTGGTAAAGTAGGTTCCGGTTTGAAAACCCACTTTTCTGCTCCAGAACTTGCTAGTTCATCAGCCCATTCATTTCCGGTTATACCAGAATGGCCAGGAACCCAAACCAGATGAACGGCATTTAAAATGCTTAGTTCTTCTAATTGGGTGTGGCAGGCAATGTTTTAGATTTAGAATTAGCCGCACAAAGGGTGCTTTTATAGCGGCTTGACTGTCAGAACAGAAGTAGATAATCTTACCTATCAGTTCTTCCTGAAGTGCAAACTGTACCAGGTTCGTACAAGGAACCATCGGTATAAAAGACCACATAGTCGGAAATTTTCTTTTCCATATAGCCTGACATCCACTCTTCTCTAGGAGGAAAGTCACTTAAGAAAGTCCTATACGGAAAAGTACACATGAGCGTTACATCGCTAGGAGCAAGGGCAAACTTGTCCTCAACAACAATTGGCGACCACAATCGAATATGACCAGTGGAACCGTCCACAGACTGCCAAAGGCCAACCGCGTGTAGTCGATAAGCACATATTCGTGCATCTTGCTTCAGGTGGAAGTGTAGAGGTTTAATATTGAAAATAGCTTCTAGGGCGGCAGTAAGAGTAGTAAATGCACCAGACATTGCCATTAAACACATCCTTTGAAGATGGTTTAGCTTTGTCTGGATAGTCACAACCTCCCCTCTCTGCCACCATACAAGACAACCATACGCCAGTATTGGTCTGACAACGACCGTGTATAAACCATGTATGTATTTGGGTTTAAGCCCCCAAGAGTTGTCAATTGCTCGCCTAGATTGCCCAAAGGCCATGCACGCTTTTTAATTCGGAAATCAATATTTGTGGACCAGTCAAGCTTGGAGTTGAGAATCAACCCCACGTACTTCACTTCGTTCACTACATCAACATCCGAATCGTAAAAGCGCAGAGCGCGAGCTCCATTGGTATTTCTACGTCTTGAAAATAAGACGATAGATGTTTTGCTCGGATTTACCGAAAGTGCAGTTTCTCGGCACCACGTTTCCATGACGTGTAGTGCCTGCTGCATTAAGTCAAATAATGTGCTTATGCACTTTCCAACTACTAGGATGAGATAGTCATCCGCAAAACCAGATGACGGATAGCCTAGACCATTGAGTTTCCTCAGTAGGCCATCCGCCACAAGGTTCCATAAAAGAGGCGAGAGAACGCCACCTTGTGGACATCCACAAACAATTTGCTTCCAAATGCTTGCTTGCCGTAAGGACGAAAAAAGCAATCGGTTACTAAGCATTTGTTCTATCCACCTTATGATTATTGAAGGCACATTATTCTAACGAGCAGCCTCCAAAATGGAAGCGAAAGATACGTTATCAAACGCGCCTTCAATATCCAAAAAAGTTCCTAAGCAAGATTCCTTTTGTGAAAAAGCAACCTCAATTTTATTCACTACATCATGTAATAAAGTGGTTGTAGACTTACCATTTTGATAAGCATGTTGTGCTGAATGAAGAGGAACAATCAACAATCCGCTCAAGTGATTTAAGCAAGAAAGACGTTAGAATTGGTCTAAAACTTTTTGCTTGCTCGTATGTCGCACGTCCACCTTTAGGAATAAACTTAATGGTTATTTCACGCCATTGAGTTGGGATGTACCCAATAGCAATACTACACACAAACATCCTTTTCACTTTTCAGAATGTGTTTGAAGTATTTGAATCCTTTCTGCAGTAGAATAGGGTATATTCCATCTGTTCCAGGAGATTTGTATGGAGAGAAGCTGTTCACGGCCCACTCAATCGCTTCAGTTGTGACAAGTCTCCGAGCAAAAGCCCATGAGTCTAAGCCACCTAAAACGATTTCTGGATCGTTTCTGGAACTTCAGCTTCCACACAGCCCGGAAAGTGACTATAAAAGAGACATTCCAGGATTTCATTGTCATTCGAACAGTATTTGCCGTTTGAACTTCGAATGTTATTAACCTGATGATCTTTCGGTTTTGACAGTATTTTATTAAGTCGACTTGCCTCGCCGAAACTGGAAACGTTGCTGCAGAACCTGTTCCACCATGGTATTCCTCTAGTCGTTTTAATAGTTTTTAGCGGGCAGGCTACTTCAAATGCTTCCGCAATAAAAGATGTTGTGACATCTACAGTCACATCCAAGTCGATCGATGACTCAATCGTCAGTTCGAATCCTTGAAATTTCGTCGCCAGTTCCTCCTCAAAGAGTTCCCAGTCGGAAAATCTCGGATTGCGAAATGTTGCAGCGTTCAAGGAGACACCCAAATGATCAAAATATATAAAGCAATGATCAGATATTGGTGTCTCATGACATGCCATTGCCATTGTGTCAACTCATGACTGATCCTGTTAGAGCAGAGTGTTATGTCTAACACTTCCTCTCTACCAGCTCGTATGAAAGTTGGACAATTGCCAATGTTGAGTATTGCAAGGTCGGTACTACTCAAATATTCCATCAAATCAGAGCCTCTCAGATTGATATCCGAGCTGCCCCAAATGATGTGATGGGCATTGGCATCACTGCCTACAATGAGCGGAAGTCCATTAGATTGGCAGTATCTCACCACATTTCTGAAATCGTCGCTGGGAGACGGTTCATCGTGTGGTAAGTATGCAGAACAGTAGACATAGCGCCTATGGACATCATCCACGACGAGTTCTACTGTGACTACACAAATATCTCGAGTAGTAGTAACTCAGAGATAAGGCATGCACTTATTGACCTATGCAACAATATGCATGCCCTGGGCATCAAACTAGGATTTGTCATACCAGTTTTGCTGAAAACAGCAAAGTTCTGGTTTCCAATATCCATCGAATGAAAGTACCCCTTGCGAAAATATGGCTCCTGAACCAATGCAATGGTAACAGAGCCATTAAAAAGTTTTTCGCATAAATACAAATTTGCTACCCGTTTGTGTTTATTTGTCAACTCTAACTATTTGATTAGCGGATTATATGCACAAACAATCTCCAACACAGATCAGATAGCAAATTGTAAGCGAAGCCAATTATGTTGGCCAGAACGCACTTGGCGTAAAACCCATAAGGGAAATTGGGCAGGACTCCTATGTTGTTCCCACGAAATGCAAGGGACAACAAAGATCGACCCTACCGGAGCCCAGCATGGCACAATAGGGGCAAGATGCCCAAAGCACTCCGTTCGCGACTGGCATGTTTTGATGAAATTTATTTAAGAAAACTTTATTGATGCGAATCAAATAGAACGGCATTACAGGGAATTATGCATAGTTCAAAAAGCTATAAACTAGACCTTTACTACGCCAGGTATATGTTAAAGAATAATATTTCTTACAACTTACTTTTACTTGCACTTACCCACATTAGTAAAAACTTACTCAGCAATTTCTTGAGAGAAGGAACCATCAAAATTTATAAGTGCTTCTATTTTGTTCAAATTTTGTAAACTTCAGTTTCCAAAAATTGTATGTAAACCAACGCACAACGTAACGTTAGCCAATAGATGAGTTATTTTCCGAAGACGTGAAATACGATCCGAAGACGATAGAAATCGATCTCAAATAGCAAGTAAGACCATATAAGAAAGGTTCCTTTCACCACTAGGTGGATTAAATCAGGTTTTTCCTTCTTTTCTCGTCTTTCCTTTCTGCTGGATATTTCCTCTCTCTCTTTTCTTTTTGCCTTTTTTCCTCATGATTTTTCTCTTGTTTTTCTTCTATTTTGATCCATTTTTCGTCTTTTCCCGTTTCGTTTTTAGTCTTCTGACCCATTAACGCGTTTTCTATTTGTTGTTTTTATCTGTTTTCCTGATCCCGTATTTTATCCTGTTCTTTTCCTCCTTTTCTATCCTGGTTTTCCTTCCCTTTTGTCGTTTTTCCTCTCCAATTTGGCGTCATATTTCTTCTCGTTTTCCAGATTTTTTTTTCATTTTTCATTCTCTTCTTTTTCGTTTTCCCTCTTATTTGCGTCATTTTTCCGTTTTTCTTTTCCAGTTTTTTTCTCCCACTCAGTCGTGATTTTTCTTTCCGTTTTCTTTTTGCACTGGCAGGCTTTTCTTCTTTCTTTCTCTCTCTCTCTCTCTCTCTCTCTCTCTCTCTCTCTCTCTCTCGCGTTTGCTACTTTTTCTATCTCATTCATTCGGTTTTTGTCAGGTTTTCCCCCGCGCTCTTTTCCTTTTTTCCCCCAAGATTAGCAAGAGATGGCCTAGCTCAAGATCAATTTGTGAATATGCTAAGAAAGAGTTTCATGAGAAACTGTTTGCTCGTATCAGTGTACTGAATTATACATTCATGAAAACCACGTTAATCGGCCATAACTCAGGAACAACATAAAATATTGTTTTAAAATTTTTATCAGGACTTTTTTTCTTACGAACAAGTTAAGGCCCGTACCATTATATGCGACACTACCTTCCCGGTGTATGCGACTGTCTCCCAAACGCCGCACACACGGTACGGAAAGGGAATCCGCCGCAGCACAATCCCTGGCAAACGTGCTCATACGAAATGAGAGTGAGATTTTCATATTCGGCCTGCAGATTTCTCAGCATGGCTTTGGCTTGAGCTGCTGAGCATACATCCTACCTAACCTACCGACCTACCGGCTGGGCTGACTGACTAGCGGGCGGACGGGCGGTGGGTATGATCGCATGATAATTTTGATATAGTTTGCTCTCTCTCTGGTGGTTGGTTCTCTTGATTTTTTTCCCTCGCTGAGTCGTTGTGCCTGCTTGCTGTTGATATTTATGCTCCGCGGTTCGTTTCAATCGGTCGCTTTTATTTAGCATCCGCACGATAAACTTTCGTCCGATTCAAACAGACTCTTTTTTCTTGGTTTGGGGGGAACTGCTGGGGCGCTCAGCTCACATGATTCAAAGTCAGACTCGCAGAGTCGGTCGGTCGGTCGGTAGTAGGTTGTGCTAACTCCAAGGAAGCAGTCGCAAGCGAACGGTTCTCCGTGCGCTGTTTTTGTGTTATTATTGAACGACTACGCTCCACAGCGTACCGGTAGTTTTTCTTTTTAATTGGCCAGTGTGAAGTTGTGATGTTCCGATTGGAACGGTGAAAAACGAAAATCTTTGTGCTGCGGATGCGGATGCGGAATAGTGGGCCGGAGGCCGAGGACGAGGGTTTGCTGCTTGCTACTACACAACATATCGTCGAGAGATTAGCCATATATTGGTTCGTTTTTCGTGCGTATTTAAAGAATTCGGTTCAGTGACTCACCAGTGCGCTGCCGAAAAGATGCACATTTGTTTGATCGTAATCTAGAAGAAAAAGGAAGGTGAACCGAATCGAATGATACGTGATGCAAAATACGGATTCTGTTAGTGCGTGTTTTTTTTCGGTTGGAAACGTGTGAGAAAGGTTCAAGTTAGACTGTGATATCATTCAGTGCCATAGGGGGATGTACGTCCGAAGAGAGCCGAAATCATTATGCTTTTATAGTGTTTAAATTGGGCAGTAAATTTATTCTTTCGGAATGTTATTGGATTTTCAACGACTTTCATCAGTGATACAGTGATTTAAACTGTACAATCACTTGGAGCAGGAAATTTTCTACGGTCAGTAAATCGATTTCGTAGCAATTTCACTGCTAGTAACAATCAACCGAAACGCGGTTTTATATACCTACAAGGAAAGGAAAGGAAAGGTCCACTTTTATTAGTGGCAGGCAAAATAGTCTGTCACAAGTGTATATTATACCGAGTACTGTTTGCCAAGGTAGGTGAATTTTGCCCTGCATCAAGCACCGGCAGTAAATATGTTCTACTCTACCTACCCATTTAGAACTGAAATGTTAATAGTCGATTTGCATGTCGGCATCGTATAACTCATTTTCTTTGAACGCTTGTTTTATGATTTGAAAATGAATTAGAAATTCGTTACGTTAGCAGTCTAGGCTCTCCCTAATGATATTCGAAACGTGTAAAAATAGCTTTGATATGTCATTTCTAAACCTGATGCTCCTGAGCAAGGAGGAGAACATGTTAGAAAATAACAGAAAAATGATTATTTTTTGTGTTTTCGTTCACTTTTGCCTGGGGCCGAAAGTTAAACAACAGAATCTGACCTTGCCGAAGGAAGGAACGAAAGTGAATAGATGAAATTTTTCAAATGCAAAATTATATCATCCGGCCTTGTCAGGTGCTGGGGGCTGTATTTAACGTTGATTTATGAAGTAATGATTGAATTGAATGGTTGGAATGAGTTTGAAATAACTAACCTATCTTTAAATGTCAAACGAACTAAAGTAATGGTCGCAATTTTATTTGCAGAGCTTTCACATCAATGGGATCGCATTACGAAATGGATACGTCTGGATACATAAATGAAGGTAAGCACATTTTTATTGTATCTCCACGTACCCCTTCTTTTAAAAGCTGATACTTGCGGTAAACGGTGTAAGGTCAATTATAAACAACCAACAACCAACTAAATAAGCTGAAAATTAAATTCGTACATTATTTAAACTGTTTGCTAACGTGCCTGTACATTCTGGACCTGTATGTAAATGACTTTGATGGATACGACTCGGGACGACTTGGCTTTCCGTTCAAAACGTTGGGTTTGGATTGGCTTTTTTCTTCACACCCTGACGGATGATGAAAATAAAAAAAAAAACGTTACGGTAAAACAAAAAAAAATCTAACCAACAACTATAAGAAGATGATGAACTGGAGCCGGTTATGGAAAGCGAAGGTAATTGAGTTACGTCTCTTTCTCGCTGTTCACGCTTCTTGCATGCTTTTTGCTTCGATGGCGCTAAGATTCAATCGATGTTTCAAAAAAAAAAAAAAAAAATGAATCCAGCCGATGTGCTCTTGATTTGGCTACACGCGCGCACGCGGGAAGGGCGAACGTGTCATGCTCCGGGGGCCCCGTCGAATTTGTTGACCTTTTGACTAACCACAGATTTGTACCATCAACGTACCAGTGCCATTGCAGTGCCACTCGGACTGGCTGAACAATAATTCGATCGATGCTTTCCCATGCCGGTGGATTGATCGGTGCCGCTGCGATTTATTTAGATGTAAGATTAGCTTGATTTCGACCGGGGGATAAAAAATATTCATCCGAGACGGTCGTTTTTTTCGTCCCTTGTTTCGTTTACTTTTATTTGAAAAAAATCTTATTTCTTCTTATTATTTTCACTTATTTTGATATCAATTTCATAACAGTCCCACTAGGTGTAAAAAATGTCACTTAAGTATTACAAGGTCGCGCGGAATAATCCTGCGAAATCTTCTTTATTCGAACTACGAAACAACGTATTGGAACATTGCTTATCTTTTGTGAAGCAAAAGAATACTCTTTTACAGCCACTCACCGGACTTTCAATCCTTTTCGCTCACTTTCCGTTTCCGGAACCTGCATAAAGCACTTGGTGTATGAGAATAAGTTTCATCACGAAGAGACCACACACCGCAATCGTCGTCCTTGACATGTTATTTTCGTACCGAAACTGAATTCACTCACCTCACCTGTGTCCTCGCGTCGGTGTACCTAAGTTTGTTTTTGTCCACCGTTCGTGACCCGATTAGGACCAACGCTGCCATCTGGTACCGCCAACTGCTCGTCACTATTCATGGCGACGGCCGGACTCTATTGTTGCTGCTCAAGTAGTGCATTGGTGGCAATCTATTGCTGCATCTGTACTACACCAGCCGCCGGAATCGAGCCGGCTCCCGGCTCCGCTCGTGTTAGTACGGCCGAAAAAGGTTCGCTTGTGCTATCATCGTTAGATTTAATTATTTTCACTACTTTAGCCTTTCTTAATAACACAAAACACACACATCTACCAAAAAAAATTGGGAGGTAACAGGTTTCACGATAATTTTCGCCGTCTCGGGTTACTTCGATCACTACAAAATATTATGTACTACTGATTGGGTCCAAAATAGGTTGATTACCCTAGAGTTTTTAGAGGTTGTTTAGATTGTATTACACCATTCGTTCGTTAATTGCACGAATGATGCGATGCAACTAGCGAATTTCGTTTTTTAATTGCACGATGGCTGCCAATATTTATTGTAAAACGTCATGCGTTATCACCGTAAAGAACTCTTCTCAGGCATTCACACGGGCACTAGATTTTGGGAAAAACATTTAAATCTTTACAAACGAACCAAAAGCCTAATGAATACGTGTCCAATTCGTCAAGTTCAGCAAAATTTGTGTTAATTTGCTTGCAATATATCTACGTAATGCAGCGAGAGAGTTTTTATTCGGCAACGCTGCATTTTTGTTTATAGCAGCCGCCTAGGAAACCACGTGAAGTTTGACAGATAACAGCTTTTTAGTTGCACGATCGTGCAACTAGCGGACGTGCAATTGAAAGACGGTGCGATTAGAGGACGTGCAATTAGCGCACGAGTGCTGTATTTAGATAATTTATATTACAGTAATGTTCCAATTTTGTCACCCCCATGTTGAATTTTGGACTGGAAAAATGGGAAAACCAAATCGGGAATTTTTTTTCGAAATTTTTTTCAAAATTCAAGACTTCCACTTAAGACCTTACAATATTGAAGACTTCTACTAAAAATTAAATTTTAACCCTCAAGTTTTGGAGCCTCTTAGTAGAATACGAAACCTAAAATTAATACATAGTAGAATTAAATTGGATAAGTTTTCTTCTTTTTTAATTTTAACCCTCAATTGGTTAACCGAAAGCTCAACCAACCGGGCACAGCACTCTGGTCCGGAGTGTTGGGCACAATTTCGCTAATTCGCTAGATCGCTTGTTAGCGGCGCTAAATTCTGGTTGGCGAGTTAGCGTTTTCGCTACATTTGGAATACGTTAGCGAAACCATTGGCTTCGCTAAAAATAAACCCTTGAAATCGCTAACCGCTAAAGCGCTAAAGCTGCATGAAAATTGTGAAATCATTCAAACTTTACCTCGCCATTTTTATATTGCATTGGTCAGAAATAATGTCACAAATCAACAAGTTTGTATGCGGTTGAATCACCAAAATAATAGTACATATTACTGTCTGGTGCATGACAGAGGAAGGATCATGTATATTGAGAGGTCCACTCATCTTTTCCAGACAAGTCGAATTCTACTGTTCTAAACGAGTTCTAATTGAATCGAAATTTGATTTCCGGCAATAATAACATAAGAAACAGACACTGAGAGAGCATGCAATATGAAACTGAAACAAGAATATTTCTGGATAATAGATACTAAGTTTCTAAGTTTTTTTCTTCAAGGACAAACAAGTTGTGGCGATAACGTATGCATTTCAAAAATAAACAAAATACGGACCGCGATTAAAAGAACTTCTTTGGAAGTGGCGTA
Organism: Sabethes cyaneus; assembly: GCF_943734655.1. Classification (NCBI taxonomy): domain Eukaryota; kingdom Metazoa; phylum Arthropoda; class Insecta; order Diptera; family Culicidae; genus Sabethes; species Sabethes cyaneus. Next base: position 173,094,373 of record NC_071353.1, read on the forward strand.
TGTAGTCAAACTAAAATCGTAACAAATTTTTGGTTACTCTGATGTTTCGCTTTTTATTTTTAAAGCTTTTTCAAGGAAGATGAAAAGAACTACAAAAAGTTTCCTTAAATGCTACTTTTATTAAGCCTTCTACAACAAATGCTTCGACGCCCTGTCGGTCGACCTGACGGCAGCTAACCGGAACCTTAGTCATGGTCGATGAAACAATGAAAATGTTCTATTGTTTGCAGCTGAGGGACACCGGAAGGGTTGACGGTATTCAGTACAATGTTTATCTTTAAGCGGTACATCTCCTCCATTGACATTTTGGCACATTGGGCCTAGGCCGAGGCGGCCAAAACACCACGTTCTCCAGGTGGTAACTTCCAGCATTCACTTCATACTCCATATATCCCCATTCACCATAAGCCCCGAAAGACAGAACAGCAGCTTGAACATTCGCTTCCCGCTGATCGTCAGTTACAGAAGGACATTCTTTGGGAACTTTCTGTGGGAGATATATTTGACGCCACCGCTTACCTTCTTGATGCGGCGTAATGTCTGAAGTTTTTGGATCGTCTTAGTAGAATACGATACTTGAAATTCTACTATCTATATTTATTCGCGACAGATACGTATTTCGCCTACGACTTGCAGGCTTCATCAGTGTCTGTTTTCGAACTAAATATACTCAGTGCTTTGACAGTCGTTGCCATCTAACATCAAGTAGGTCTCGTCATCTTTCGTCGTAAAGATGTTTTTCACCAGCACCTTCAGCCTTCAGCCAGCTTAAGAATGTCCATTTTGGCGAGGTACTTTTTCACTGTTTAGTTCCGACCTCCCCAAGGCGCGGAAGGCTGAGGGCACCTTTCTCTTGGTGTCCCTTTTCAGCTTCTACTGCACTTAACCATTCTCTAGAAGGGAGAAGAAGTACCTCACGTTATCCAACTTCTTCACTTCGGGCAGCATCTGGCAGTGGGGCATCGGATGTAGTTGCTTGTCTGTTTTCGTCGCAACTGCTAAAAACCAATTGATAATCCTGTCAAATTATTTATGTACACAATCAATTCCAATTGGCGATACATAGGTGGGTTCATTACCAGTTGGCTGGGTAATCGCAAGAAAAAATACTAAAATCAGTCCATTTTTTCTGCATATATATTATGTCCAAAAATTATGAATTGTCGACAGTTATTTGCGTTATATATAGTATATGCTCAAAACAAAAATGTTTTTGGGTAATTCAGATTTATCGATTAGCGAAATTTTCGCTAATCTGAGTTTATCGATTAGCGTTTAGCGATTAGCGAGCTAACTTTTTCGGTTAGAGACGCTAAATTTTCGGTTAGCGGTGCCCACCACTGCAGGAAAACTTGGTTTTAGGTTTATGGAACGTTTGGAAGAGTTGCTTAAAATTAAAAGTTCTATCGTCAAGCGGAAATCAAATTTTGATTAATCCCCCTAAAAGTGCAATAAAAAATTTATTCTCCTTCAGTTTTGATATATCACGTTGATGTGTTCTGCAAAGTTTTACAGCGTATTATTACAAGAATTTTTGCTGAAGACAGTAACCTTCTATCTCTTCAGCAAAGATAGAAAAATCCTATTTTTGATTCGTTAGAACCAGTTTTTCTGCTTTAGCTGTTTTTGTAGTTGTTGTATGACTTTTTTTCTGTTTTGCAAAGTTGTACAAATAGTAAAAATATACGACATTGCTGAATATAGTATACCTCTATCTTTGCTTGTTTAGGAACTGTAGAACTTTTATTATAAAATACCCTAATTTTGACGCCGAATTACTCGCAAAGAGGCATCATTTTATTCAAAAACTCTCCTTAGGGAATCAGAATAGTTTCTTGTAGACTGAAAAGTCTTATAAATCATGTTTAAAAGCACAAAAGTTGAACAAAATTTATAGGCAGACAAAATCGTGATAAAAAGCCGATAAAATCGGGGGTAGACAAAATCGGGAGCTGACAAAATCGGAACATTACTGTATAACCTTTCACAGAGAAATATACTATTCATCTCTCAGCAAAAGTGCTTAAAACAACGATGAAAATTTTCACCATTGAGTACCTTGATTTGTTATTTTTCCAATTAAGCGATATCAAGCGTTTTATATGTTGGCGCATATTCATCACTCGTGTGTATAATGATGGCAACATGTTCCGGGTCGGGAATGGAATTCGCTGTTTGTGTTAGTATTATTTTGCAAACCTATCTCGTGATACACTGATCTCGATGTTCTCACGCAAACCGTTCTCACCCGTCCATTCCTCGAAAAAACTTTTTGACCGCACCTTTCGACCAATATCCACGACCGGAGAGATTCACCCACGATCATTACTAGATCACCAATACAGTATTCACGATGGTTCCTACCATCCGATCACGTGCGGCTCCTCATCATCTCAGTCAGGAGGATTATCGGACATATGCTTCAAAGGTCTATAGGTAATTACATTCGTTACCCCACATTCGGACAAAGCTGTCCGCAAAACCAATTCCATTGGATGTGTTTCCCGTAGCATTACTCGAAGTGCAGTTTTCACAGTTTCTGAGTATTACAGGTGTTAAATTTCCATTTAAAACCTGTAACACTCAGGGAATTTTCAATTTGTGGTTGATCTTATGTTCTTAAAAATTGCTTGATAATTGTTTGGATGAGGAACCAATCTGCACTGGTAAAATTAGTGCCATTGTCCGTCATAATATTCCGGCCCTCCCAACCCAGTCCAAAATGTTGGAGGGGTGAACTGCGACGTGAACGAGTTCCTCCTGGCTGCTACGATATCATTGTACTAACCGAAACCTGGCACGACTCGCGAACTCTCTCATGTCAGGTGTTTGGTCCCGAATATGAAGTTTTTTGATGCCACCGTGGGCCCAAAAATAGTGGAAGTGTTCACTAACTGTAGGTTGTTTTTGTGTGGAATTTACTTTCCCCCCGATTGAGTACGAGCCGAAGCTCTGATCGACGTTCACTCTCGCTCGGTAATGTCAGTCATCGATTTGGCGACAGCTACCGACGAGCTCATTATTATCGGTGATTTCAACCTACCAGGACTTTTATGGCAACCATTCAGTAATGGTTTTGTCCATCCGGATCCCCATCACTCCACTGTGCTCGGTGCGTTCAGCATTACGGCTTCTAGACTGCTACAGTTCTGCCATTTTGCGACATATCATCCACGTGACCAACGAGAACATTCGCTATCTGGATCTCTGCTTCACCAGCTCGCAGGATGTTTCGCTCGCTCCATCTCCACTAGTTAAGCAAGTGAGGTATCACCCTCCTCTAGTTCTTACCCTCAACAATCGTTCGTTTTCATAGGGGATTTTGTTAATTTATTGCACTGTATCTATACTATAGCAGTCAAATAATTTGGCGGTGATCCGGGCAAGTGTTGAAGAACTGTACTGGCACTAATTGAGCATGTTGTCAGAAGCGGAAACTGTCAAAGAAATTTCGAAGACCTTAAGAAAAATGGCATACCTTACTCGATCCGGTACGAAATAAACGGATCGGACAGTTTTATAGTCATCCAAACTTACTCGCCAATTGTTGAAGACGTAATTTTGCTCTTAATTTTACGTGAGAAATTGGGAGCTGCTACTATCTTGATAGATCTTGAATAAGTGCCGGGAGTGCAACGAGCAGACTTATCACCCGTTTGTGGACTTCAAGGCGGTATATGATTCACTCAAGCGAAATGAGCTGTAGTAGATACTGCTTGAACAAGATTTTCCCACGAAACTTATTAGGCTCACTAGGAAAACACTGTTCTAAAGGATCCCAGTTGTCTCTGAGGTACACCTTAATCATTGAATGACTCTCACGCCGAGGACCAGGGTTCAAATCCCAACCCCGCAAAAATCACGAATAACCAAAACTGTTAAAGTGATTATAATCAAACAAAACATATATAAAATAGATCCAAAACCGCCATGTAGAATAAAATATCAAGTAAATGCAAGATCTTTGATTTCAAAAAAATAATCCACTCGTACCAAAATTGTTGTTGCTAAGGCCTCTTTTTTTCTGAGATTTTCAGCAGAATGGTTGTTTCTCTTCCGGTCCGAGACCAAATTGAGAATGATCTCACCTCGCAAAAAAACATCCGCCCTATGAACTAGACAAGTTATCAGTATTGGATATTTATCAGTAAACATACAACGTCTCAAAGCAATTACTCGCAACATACTAATGATAATAATTTTTACGCATGAAAATCTTATCTTCAAATGGATTTATCAGGTTATTCGCATTGTTTGAATTTTGGACTCTATTATGATTCCTACTTTAAACAATTGAAAACTGATATCCGTATTCCGTACCATATCTTGGCAGTGACGTGCGATAGTAACTACTGTATCGTCGCCGCGTGGATTTCGCCGACCTGTTCAGTTATTCCCGCGGCGGTCACATGAGCCCTTCCGTCGTCCGTGTTAGATTGCTGTGTTTGCAGAACTCGAATGTTTACTTTAGGTATAAGCGAGATGCATTCTTTCGGGTGCCCGGTTAGAATGAGGTAAAGGGAAGAAATATAAACAAGTTTTGCGAACGTCGTTGTCGTCCGACGCTCGTGATGGTAGAAGCTTCCCGCTACACTTATCGGTACTCAAATCAAACACTAACTGTTTGTTCAAGTACTGAGGTATTTCGGAGAAAAAAATACTCATGACTAAGTGAGTTTTGTTAGTTTCGTGCTGAGGCACACACAAAATGCTTTGGATCTTTCCAGTACACCTACGACCACAGAGTGCGTTAATTGCGTTTTCTTATCTCTACTATCGTTATCATGTTTTGCCATTAAATTCATACGCAACGTGGTATCATGCTTTACCTTCCCAGCTAGTATGAATTCATTCTAAGTGCGTATTTGATTAAATATTCGTAATTATTCATTTGTTTCCACACTTTTTTTTCTGGTGAAAATACAATGATTAATAGTTTCTAGCTCACCAGTTAAACTCAACTGATGTTACATGCTAATGATGCAATTTCAAATATTTGCTGAAAAGACTGACTGCAGGCCACACCATATGGGGCCCTCCACGTCTACGGTGAAGAAAAATGAGTAACTAACAGATTTTATTGCTTTCGTTCGGTTTGTTTAGTTGGCCAGGCCGATCCCCGGCTAACCAGAAGCCACACACATTACTTTTCCCTGAGTATTGATTTCATCATCATGCCAAGCGGAAAACGACCACAAACATTTCCCCATAACTATAAACTGCTGAACAATTCTTACGTGAAGTAAACCACAATAGCCGTCCACAACATCCTAGAGCTTATAGTTAGTCGTATCAATTACATGCTTGTCGAAGCTGTAGTTCTACTAGATAACCATCTGTTTTTTTACTTTGTTGTTTATTTTTTGAGGCAGAAATTCCAATTCAATTGTCGCTGTAATCAATGGCAGTAAAAGTTCAATCTCATCGTCGTAGGTACTGACGGGCAGTACATACACTATAATTAGTCGGTGCCAAAGACAGTAAACCTATGCTTTTTCTTATCAAAAATTTTCTCTCCCATAACACAATTCTAGTGGAATGTAATTTGGAGTTGTTGACAATAATACGGTCATGGTCACGCTGCCTAGGGCCGTGCCGGACGAGATTGTCCAATGCAATGAGATTTTCTCACAGTCAAAAGATGTGCTGAAAATAAAGCGTGAGTCAAAAATCAAATTAATTTCATTTTTTCGTACCTCCGTGCTGACCATTTGGGGAGATGTCACTCGGCGGACAATTGGACGGATCAAACATAGAATTAATTTGTAACAGCAAAAATAGCGTGCCACTAATTTAAAGGTTAAAGGAGGTCGGCGGAAAAAGCGGCAGTGAAGCCCAAACCAAAACAAAACCAGTAAAAAACAGTTTTGCAACACGTGTGAGCTCTCCATGCGTACTGCGATTAGAAGATTCATTTCGTTTAGCTCAATCTTGTTTACAACTGGATGAATACATTGAGTTCATCTGCTTCAATTTGACAGTATTTAACGCAGATCTGGTTCGTACCTGATCAATAATTATTGATTAAATAAATACGGTAATATCAATAAAAACAAAATGTACTTGAGCACACACTTAGCACATAGAAATTGCTCGCTGACATCACGTCACTGGTACTTACTACTCGTGGTATCATTACGCTGCCCGATCGTGCAAAACTCCCTAATTGAACGTGATACGTCAATTAACACCTTTTTATTAGTGATCCTTAAAAATAAGTGACCATGTAAGTTAGATTATTCCCAAGTTAGCGGAGGCTATTGAAACTCAGTCATGTGAGAAATTTAATAAGTCTGATTTAAAGATGATACAACAGTAAAGCAGAGGATTTATTTGTCTTTAATGGGTTTTGAACGTGAGGGGTTGGAGTAAACTTGAACCCCAACCGAGAACGAAGTGATTGAATATTATTGCAGACAACATTGTTCAAAGCTGATTTGGCTGGCTAGCTTTTGCGTTACAATGTATTTCCAGAGACGCTCAGTTTACTTTAGTTTTGACAGCCATTTGAAAAATGTGGGACTATTTTCAGAAAGTATCTACGTTTGCAATGAGACAAAGATAGATTTCGATTACAGTAGTGAGTGGCACTTGGATTGACAGACCACTAAAATGCATGAGAAGCACAATGGATATTTGTACTAAGCTACAAGTATAAGCAGGCACGTAAAACTCTGCACAAAATAGACTTACTTTATGTAATCTTCACTTCAAAATTGTCATGATTAATTAGGCTGGTTTGGCAGCTAGTTTTGCATTACAATGTATTTCCAAAGACGCTCAGTTTACATTAGTTTTGACATTCATTTGAAAAATGCAGGGCTGCACTTCAAAAATATTTACGTTTGTAATGACTTATAGATAGATTTTAATTTACAGCAATGGCACTTGGATTTACAGGCCACGTAAATGTACCTAAAGGTCTCGCCGTTTCGCTGATAACCTTTAACGTGTAACATTCCAGTGCAATGCTATTACAACAGGCGGCAGTGGAATCTGAATGAAATACTTTCTAACTTCCTTCATTCTGTACCAGCACCTTCTTTATTTAATTAGGTTTTAAAGCAGACGTACGTAATATGTAATATCCAGACGTAGCTAGAGGAAGTGAATTGTGGGAATTTTTGGTTATGCAATATTGTCAGACACATTGCTTTCTAATAAACAATGTAATGCAATCCAATTTCGCATTCAACTAATTAACAAGTCTCACCGTCAAAAAAATGAATGCCTACGAAGAAGATTGCTTGACAAGTTGTCTGATAGGAAAAGCTTGTTCATAAAATCGACGTAAGCCGAAGGCATATTCATCTGATTGTTGAACCACTATTGGCCGAAGAAGGGTAAGCCTCTAATAGATAGCAGAAAATGCTAGAGAAACAGTCCAACATGTGTACATTCTCAGGTGGTCATAAATCAGGTGTGCATCGGAGTGCTCGCGAAAGGAGAAGGTAAACGTTTGTTTACCTTCGCTTCAACACAAGGTGCAATTTGTTATCATCGTCGCCAGCATGGTTGGCAATGACGTTACCAACTAGGTAAATCCAATTCTTTTTCTTGGCACGATTTAAATTTTATTTTACTTTTGTCTGCAACTGATTTTATTGGTTCAAAAACCATTCAAATTTTAATTTGGTGCCAACACCAAGAAAAATTCACAACTAAGAAATTCACAATACCTAAGTTGTAAAGAATGACACCTTGCAAAGCATCGTAAACTCACGGTTGACCAACAAACAACAAGACAATTACTTAAGTTAGGAAACTTTAAAATAGGTCAATTCCGGCGATGAGCGATGGATTTTAGTGTGTGCTTGACTCGCAAACGACGGGACCGATCGCGTTGCTCACCCGGAGCAGCTCCGCATATCGTGTCGTGTTTTATAACTCAAAGCGGGAACTATTAAAAATGCATATCCATCCATATCCCACCGGCACAATTCCGAGGTGCCGAGGTTAGTTGCAGTGAATCAGGGCGTGCCCCGTGTTTAACACCCTCGATTGATCTAGCCCTGAAGGTGAAACCGTGCTGCAACCATAGTAAGTTTTTTATATCTTACAGAAAAGTGTGAGGTTTAGAAGTTATAAACCCATAAATCTTACATTTGAGGCATAAACATTCAATTTTCGAATCGATCTTTTTCAATTTGGTTGAAAATTTGCATACTAAAATACTAAAATACTGACCAATTATGTTATTCCCATATTCTTTAACAGAGCTCTGCTTACCACTTGCTAAATGGGGAGATTTTTCAGAAACTTCGACTTAGGCAGTCTTTAGAGGCACTCCGCCAATCGAACGACGTATTAAATTTTTGTCCAGGAAATTGTACCGAAAATGACACTACAATATGTTTCATTATCCATATGTCAATTATGGACAAAGACCGGATAAGGTTGAATAATAACGACACGTATTAATAACTAAGAAGTAACTAGCTTAATTGGTTCATTAAAATTGCCGGCTGGCTTATATAGGAAATACAATAAAAGTATGAGCTTAGCTTTGTCAGTACAATACGTTATTGTCATATAAAAGAATTTGATCATTGTTCAATATATTACATTTTGCTTTGTTACAAGCGAATTTAATTGTACGTAGTGTCACCTCTGCTGTCCATGGCAGAAGCTGTGATGATGATGATCGAAGGATGATCGTCAATAAATGATGCTACAACCATAACGAGCTTTCAATCTTTTTCAACAACTGGAGTCTTAAAGATTTTTAAAAACGAGACTTCTTCTCTGCTTTCTAGTCACAGGGTCGCAAGACTCCTGCCATTTTTCTGATTGCCAGCTCTTTCTATAATTACTTTTGAGTGAGTGTAAAGATTAACTGTCTTTGCCTATCCGCCACTGCCGAGATTCCTGTCGATGGATGGTCAGACGTACTCGGAATCGTTTCAGAATATCACACACATCGTGAATTTGGGGCACTGAAACAATTTAGCCCACTTGCAAACATGCAGACAGAATCAACTTAATCCATGAAATAAACTAACTTCTCCTGACGGCAAATGCCTGCTATAATTATATACAGTGTGACACATATATATTCGAACAAAAATCATTTTATGCTTGCAACGACATATACAATTAATACAATCAAACTAATACCCTGTGTGTGTGTGTCATCTTGATTTAAGTCTTACTTGACGTAGTTTCATTTTCGTATTGTGTCTCGTTCGGTGTACACGTACCAATGTTCGAGCTACGGTCGTTGATAATAAATTAATTCCGAACGATGCTGCATGCAACCACTATTTTTCGTGACTTCAAGCATCTCGTCACAAAGATAAAATAAAAAAATAGTGATAAAAATTCAAATATAATTGTTCATGAATCATTAAGAATGTTTAGAAAGTAACTGGAAATGTGTAGCTGTTAACGTGACTGAGACTAATTGAATAAGTGAGTTGGTGGAATTTCTCTGGCCATTTAGGAAGTAGCATTAATAGTTGGTAGATTAGCACGATAGATTTTTTTGCGGGCAGTAAATGTTGCTAGAGACTAAAATTGAGCGTTGAGCGTTCAGCATCGCAAGGTACAGCTTGTATAAGAATACTACTTATACGCGCCGCGAGTGCGTTCTGCGCTATTCTGCATACCACCTTGAATCTGTCAGTCATTTGAGTAACCGTCCCGAAGACCGCATCTTTTTAGATAGTCAGCTGCGCAAGATACAGCTTATATAAACAAATCACGTAGACACTAGCGCCACGTAGTGAGTCAGTTCTGCGCAATTTTTCTTGCCATCTTGAAGGTGGCGGTCATTTGAGCAACCTTTCCGAAGGTCGCAATTTTCTAGATAGTCAGCAGCGCAAGATATAGCCTGTATACTGCCCATAAATGCATAACAGTCCCATCTGACTTTTCACAACTTTTGAGATAAACCTGGGAATCATCTTTAAATTAACTGTTCTTTCAATATTTCAAACAAAAAAGTTATATTTGTTCCCAAGATGTTGAAAAAAATATCAAACTATGTCAGTCCCATATTACAAATAAACGCATAATAGTCACAGTAGTAAAAAGATATCAATAAGCATCTGTTTTTTGGAAATGCCTGGACCGATTCGACAACAGCAACTACCACACGGAAGATTCCGAAGTTACAGTAGGAACAAGTTCCGGAATATATGGAACAGAGAAGCACCTTGAATCACAACAAACCCATCATGTGACACCTATAAATACACGGCTTTGTAAATCTACACTATTAGTAGTCGTATAAAGTGTTCAACACTTCATTGGCCACACCTAAACATGTCCGTGAATGTTCCAGATACCTCTACGGGGATCAGTTTCTAAATTTAACTAAAATACAACATGTGACATCTCTAAGTCGGTACTCGAAATGGCAAAACTAGTTTGAAATAGTTCATTTGTTGTCACATATAGTGTCCAGGATCACATTGGTCATACTCGGACACGTTCTGGGAGTGTTCCAGAGACACACGAAAGCAACCAGCTTCTGAGTCAAACAAACCCCATCATGCGACCTCACTATAAACTCAAGATAACAAATTATAATAAAAAGGAGAAAAGGCCAGGAAGAGATTTGAGTCAAAAAGGACATTTTGAACAATTGAATTGAACGAGCACGTGAATTATCAAAACAACAACGACACGTAGTCCTGAAAATACTTCTGAGTCACCGACAACGCAAGGATCAAGGCATGCTGTGACTGTTATGCGTTTATTCTTGCTTATTCAAGCACAAATAAACGCATATCAGTAACTTCGACAGTTTTTCTAAGTTTTGGAACAAATTTTAGGTTACTTGTGAACAAATTGCTTGTAAAAGTCAATTCCCATATGCTACGTAGACTCCAATAAGGACCGTCCTTATTGGAAACGTTCTTATTCGAAACCGCGTTATTCGTGGGACTGCTGTAGTTGGAAGGGATACGAAGATACAGCAGGTCCAAATGACGGATTGCGATGAAATCAGCTATTTCTTTGGAATCAAGATTCAATAGGGCTGATCATCAGAAATTCTTTCGCTATTCAATGAACCCGGAATCAACCGTGTGCTCACCAAGTTTGGAATGGTTGAGTGCAAGGCTACTGCCTCAAGATTAATGCACTATGAACCAACCATGTCGAGAACTACTGGGAAGTGTAATGTACATAATGCTGTGCGTTCGTTCGGATATCAGTTACTCCGTAGAATACTTCGCAGATATCAACAGAATCCCGGAGAACTCCACTGGCAGTCACTGAAAAGAATTGAATATAGAACCAACAAAAGGATGAATGTTGCAAACCTAAACAAACCGAGTGAGAGTTGATTTTCCTATACTGATTCAAGTCTCACCCATTTTGTTTACATTTGCGGCATTCGCCGTTTTGTTAATTTTATCTAGAGTTGTTCGCTGCTTAAAAGGCACAAAGGACTTGAAGCTGCAAGTCCAAAAAGGATGATTCTATTGCTCTCGTAGGTTTTGTTAACGTGGGCTTTGGACTTTAGATACTGTAGACTCCTGTAGATACTGAAAATCTGTTAGCGGATTCTTGTTCTTAGTTTTTAGCTGCACAGTTTCCTGGGCCAGCAGAGAGCAGCAGACGGTGCTGGCCTTATTATTCAGCGAATCTGAGCATTGTGCGCTGAATTTGGCTGTCACACATGGATTAAGGCTGAAAGGAATTCTCGTGGATCTTCAAATGTTGTCAGCGGACCAATCTTTCACGATCTACGAAGACTACCGTGGATGTATTTTAGTGGCGAAAAAATGCAAAAGGGTGATCACGTCAACGGGGGATTCTAAAAATTGAGCCGAACCCAAGCAACAAACAACTGATTCACTGATTTTTTCAGCCCATCAGCAGGGCAATGCCCTTTTAATGAAACAGTTACCGAAATGCATACATCAGCAGTGCCCGCGGTTTACCTTTCGCTTGACAGCTTATGTATCGAACGGACCAGCGAATGTTTTTTTTCCTCCTGCAGAGCATGACATTTCTTTAATTTTGGAAAAATGACACAGCTCAGCTCTGTACGCGTATGCATATCAATTTTTATTGGCCACAATAAGGAAGCTAATATATTAACAGTGATCTCGTATCGTCGACGCCGCCGCCGTGTGATTGCTCTGCTGTCAAACGAAACGGGTTGAGCAGCGTAATTGTTCACAGTAGGCTCTGTGCAAGTAGGACGTCATGCAGTCAGTCTGTCAGTACTCCACCACACCACAATGGGGTGTTAATAATCAATTTCACATTTGTTCTTATTTATTCATTACTAGCAAAGCAAGCACTGATGGTTGGAAGATATTGAGTGCTACCAGCGCATGAATGCGCTTTTATGGTAACTGATTTTCGCCAAACAGTAGCAACTATGTTTCGATAATGAAACTTTTATGTCAGTAAAATGAATAGATTAACTAATGGTCGGCAAGTTAGTGGCAATCTTTTTCATGTTCCGCTCCTATGTAGTTGGTGGAATGCAAAAACAAACGAGCGTGGGTGTATTATTTTTTGACGGCACTTTGCGGCAAATGCACCGGCATGCGGCACGGCACGCGGTGTATGTCGTTCGTAGGGAAGGTCAGTTCGACGATGTTGCTGCTACTTGCTACCGCTGCTGCTGCAGACGTCGACCGACGACGTTTGAGTTTGACTGTGAGTAAGCCTCTGCTGAACCGGATGATGTCATCCTGGCTGGCTGGCTGGCAGGGCTGGCTGTTGTTGTTGGTGATGCAAACTTTCGTCATTGCAGATTACAGGTCGGAACGAAAAATTGCAAAAGATACGTTTCAGTTGTAACCTGTTGTTGTTATTTTTTCTCTGTTGTTTATACAGTTGGTTATGTTTGATTGAGGTGGTATTTTACTACAAATATATTGTGGGACCTAGAACAGTATCACGTTGGAGCTAATTTGGTACGGTGGTGCAGTCATCGCCTGTATTAAAAGTAATGAAAGACCGTTAAATTGCAGCTTGTACGTTATGAATAGGAGGTTCCATATGGCAATGCCAGTGTAGGCGTAATCCACTTAAGCTGACCGTGCATCGTTTAGTCAAGTCGGGTGACTAGAATTTTTGAATGAATCTATTTGATTCGAGTTTGGGCTCTGCCCAGACAGGAGGGCAAGTTGATATATTACTTTTAATGAAAAAAAAAAATTCCCGCTACCACCCGCTACTCTCAACTACAGACACTAAAATTATCGCAAAGCTTAAGCTTGGGTTCTATGCTGCCCATGGATGCATAGTTGACGTAAAAACCAAAATGACCAAAATGTACTTTTTCGGTCCTACGCACTCTTAACTATGTTGTTCACATGCCCAATACTCAAACAACATATGTTTGTTCGAAAATATTCGAGAAATTTAGGAAAATTGAGCTACTCTGCTATTGGTTTCACGTAATGCTAATGGTTGACGCAATTCCCTGCATAATCAATCAGCATAGCAACCTATTTGTTTTTGTAGCTTTACGCCAAGTTATGTGAATAATCGTTCAAAAAAACAGTCTGTTTATTCGCATAAACTGGCGTTCGCATTTTTTTAAACACAATAAATGATAAATGAATCATAAAACCCCATCAGTCCTGTTTTGAATAATAAACTCTACTAAATTGACAGATTGTTCGATTGAAAAAGTTTTTAGCAAAGATTATATGGCTTTAAACGTTTTTCACGATAAAAATGCGTTTTCTCAACAATCATGGTGCTGGTCGTTACGTCGACTATGCATCCATGGGCAGTATGGGTGACGCACTGTCAGGCTTTTTATATACAGCTGATCTAACACCGAAAACGTGTGCGTAGGTCTTATCGTCAATCGCGGCAGCGCAGCGTTCGGTCTGTCTCAGACGGACAGATAACGCGAAAGATGTCATGTTGTTCCTCCCCTCTAGCAGGAGGACCACAGCCGAGGCGAGTTTATTCACGCATCACGATATGCGCCTTTTCAGCAGAACATACCGACCGACCGACCGACCGACCGGTCTGGTCTGTGCGTTTTGCGTAGGTCGAAATGAGCCAGCCATACCCGACATCCTTGAGCCAGCCTTACCATCTTGGGCTAGCGAAAACGTGATTTGTTTGAGCGGAAACAGCCGGTTTTTTATGTGTTTAGATTATGTTTTTTTTTTTGCAAATAGTTTCCATGAATCCGGTTCGAGGCCGGAATTAGAGCTCTCGAATTCAGCAGTAATGCATGTTAGTTTCCTAGTTTCTATGCACGTGACGTTGTTGCTCGGTACATTTATGATTATAAGCACTGGCGTGCCCAGACATAGAAACAAAAGGTGGGGCACCCGAGCTTTCAGAAGAATGTTTTGGCCTGGGAGAATCAAGCATTACTCATCACAAAAATGCCAGCCGATTAGGTTGAAAATTCCGAACTTTCGGGTGCAATTCGGGGCGTTAAATTAGATTTGAATTTGAGTTTAAACTTGGATTTGTAAATAAACCTTGTAAATTTGTGAATATTGTATTTATATTACAAACAAATGTATTGTGCAAATTTGTAAATAAACCTAAATTTGGAGTAATTTAGACTGGAATTCTGGACTGGAGTTATACTTGGAATTAGACATGAAATTGAACTTAAAACAGAAATTTTTATTTGAAATTGGACTTGAAATGTTACTTGAAATTGGAACTAATTCGAAATTGAGCTTAAAATCGGACAACGGGACTTAAAATTGCACTTGGCATTGGACATTATATTCGATGTGACTGGAATAATTAAAACTTGAAGTTTTTCTACGTACCCCGTACGGACATGAAATTAGACAAAAATTTTTACTTGAAATTAGGATTGACATTTTCCGTTTTATTGTTGTACACGTTTTACCTCTTATCTCTTTCGTTTTCTTCTCTTTTCCAGTCCTGTTTTTCCACTTTTTGATCCGTTTTTCTACTACTCTGTACCGCTTTTTTGCTTTTCACTCTCACTGGTCATTTTTTGCTTCTTCTTTTTTTTCAATCGTTTTTCTTTCCTTTCTATCCCTGTTTCTTCTTTTATTATTCCGTATTTCTTCCCTTCCTGGCTCGTTTTTTCTTATTTTCAGTCCTGTTTCTAAATCTTTTTCCACTCATTTTTTATTTCCTTTCTCCTATTCCTTTTTTATCTTACCTTTCTTCCATTTCCTATCTTCGTTTTCAGTTTTCGTCTTATTCTAACTCTTGTTATCTCCTTTCATTCTCTTTTTTCGTTTTCATCTGTTCCATTTTCCATTTTTTCGAGGCATTAGCCTCGTTTTCGCTCCTTTTCTGTAACGACTTTTCTGGTTTTGGGTCCCTGTTTCCTCTTTGCACTCCGGTTTTCATTTTTTATCTTCCATTTTTCGTTTTTTTCCTGTTTTACCCTTTTTCTTTGGTTCATTTTTGCTGTTTTTGTTTTCTTCTTTCTCTGTCTCATTTTTCCGTTTCGTGTGTCAAATCACTCCTGAGTAATTATTGTTGAAACGGAGGCCACTACTGATACTGATGGTCTTAAATTTTTGGAACTTTTGTACTTAATCAGTTGAGATGATGAGAGATGAAAATGAGAATTACGCTTTTAATACCTCGAAGCAGTGATACAGATCTTTTTAGGTTTGCTAGAAATTTAATTGTTTAAACTCAACTATCCAGCTTTCCACGAGCGATAATGGCGGTTGATGGGTACAACTTTCTACGGTTGTTTGCCGGTTGAGTAAATATTGTTTAGTTTTCGCAGACCAGCCGAAAAGGAATTTAGTTATACGGAAGCACAGTTTTGTGGCTATTCTTTGCTGAAATATTTTCACATTAACCCAACGCAAAGATTATTTCAGAAAATAATAGCTAAGAAAGCACAAAAACACGCTTCAACTAAATTCCTCTTCGGCTGGTTTGCAAAAACTAAACAATGTTTACATTTTTCAAATCAATCACCAAACAACCGTAGTGTCTTCCATAGTAACTCCATAGTAACATAGAATGTCAAAACCGAACTGTGCCCTTCAGAAAGTTGTACCCATCAGCCGCCATTATCACTCGTGGAAAGCTGGATTGAACTGTCGGGTCCCTTGGCGAACGAGGGGTAGACTGTTTCGAGCTATTAAAAGTGTAATTCTCATTTTTTAAAATCATTTTCAACCAATCAAGTGCAAAACTTCCAATATTTGAAGACTTCATAGCAGTAGTGGCCCCGTTTCAACGAGAATTACTCTCCTTTTATTTAACCACTTTTTCCGTTTTCCTCGTTTCTTCTGTCGCTTTTTTTTATTCCCGCACTATTCCCTTTTTCCGTCCGTCTTCCCTTTCTTGTCTCGTTTTCCCTGGTTTTCTCACCCGTTCCCGTCTTTTCGTTATTTTTTCTTCTGTTTTCTCGTTCTCTTTTTCATACTTCTATTCTTTTCCCGTTTTCGCCCTTTTCAGTCCTGATTTTCCTCATTTTTTCCTTTGCCATTTTCCCAATCCTTTTCAGGTCTGTTTTTCCACTATTCCTGTCTTATTTTTTGTCACTTTCTGTCCCGTTTTTATTCTTTTTTGTCGGTCCAGATTTTTGTCTTTTTCCCTTTTCGAAACGATACGACGAAACGATAGTCTATTCTCAGTTTTTCGTTTCGTCTTTTGTTTCTGTTTTATCCCTTTTGTCTGCCGTTTTTCCTGTCCAGTTTCCGCTCCTATTTTTCTGTTCTCGTTTCGAGTTTCCTGCTCCCGTATTTTCTCCTTTCCTTTTCCTGCGTTTCTATCCCTTTCTTCTTTTCTGTGCAGTCCTCATTTTCTTTCTCATTTTCTTCCTCATTTTCGTTTTTATATACTTTTTCTTTCTTTTTAATGTCTTCTTTTTTCCGTCCAGCTACCTCTTTTTTGCCTCGTGTTTCCTCTTTATCTCTCCCATTTTCTTATTTTATTTATTTATTTACTATTTGATGGGGCTTTTAACCGTTGGTTGGTTCGCTCCCATCCCATTTTCTTCTTTTCCATTTGCTTTCTCTTTTGATGCCCCGTTTTATTTTATCTCTTATTCCATTTTGCCCATCTTTTCTGTTGCGTTTGCTTTTCCCTTTTCTGCTTGCTGTCGCTCTTTCTTTCCATTGATTGCTTACTTTTTTTGTCTTGTTTATCGCGTTGATCCCTCTTTAGTCCGAATTTCTATTTCTTCTTTTCGCTTCTCTTCCTTTTTTCTTTCTTTTTTTCTTTCTTTTTTTCTTCTTTCCTCTCACCCGTCTTTAGGTTATCGTCTTTTTCGATTAAATTCCACTATTAATATTATTCACGACCGATATGTATTTCACATACGACTCGCAGGTTTCATCAGCTTTTCCTCTTTTTCTCTTTTATGCCCCATTGTCTCCCTATTCTTCCCGTTTTCTCATCTTTTTCAGTCCCGTTTACCTTTTTCTTTAATCCATTTTTCCTGCTTTTTCGTTTCCTCTGTCACTCTGCTCTCGCCGTATGCCGGTTTTTGACTTCTTTTTCAGTCGCATCTTTTCTCTCTTTTTTTCCTCATTTTCTCTTTCGTTTTTCCTTTTTCTGCCATTTTTCCTTTTAAAATTTTTAAAATTTCAATTTTTGTTATTTCCTGTCCCGTTTTTATTCGTCTTTCTTCATTTTTCAGTCCTGGTTTTCATCTTTTTCCTTTTCAACTCCTCTTCCTTCGTTTCGTCTTTTCCGTACTTCCTCTTATTATATCCTGCTATTCCTCCTTTTCTGTCAAATTCTATTTTTCTTTTCAGTCTCCATGTCCCGTTCCCACCCTTATTTTTCTGTTCTCCTGTTTTTCCTGCTCACACATGCTCTCCTTTTTTCGATTTTCTTTCTCTCTCTCTCATTTTCTTCTCTTCCAATCTTTTTTCTCTTTTTATATTCACTTTTCGCTTTTGTTCATCGTTTTTCTTTCCATTTTTTCTGTCCCAATTAAATTCTACTATGTATATTTATTCTTGACATGAACAAATATACACTCAAGTCGCTTTTTACGCGAATGAAACGTTCCGTGTAAATCAAAATCGCTTAAAAAAACCGGGTAAATTCCGAAATACGCGTCAAAAAAACCGCGTAATTCTGAAATTCTCGCAAAAAAAAACCGCGTAAATTTCAAAATTCGCGTAAAAATAGTCGCGTAAAAAACAAACCGCGTAAAAAGCGACTTTAGTGTACATAAATATACGTTGTTAAGAATAAATATACATAGTAGAATTTAATTGGAAAGTTTCCTTTTCTTTTAATTTCTAATTTTCTTACTCGTTTTCATTATAGTTCCCTTCTTTTCTATTGTTTTTCTTCTTTTCTCTTCGGTTCTCCCTTTTTGTTGCCCCGTACTTCTCTCTATTTGTCTCATTTTGCTATCTTTTTTTCTCAGTTTTTCTTTTCCTGCTCGTTGTATCCTCTTTCTTTGTTCCGTACATACTTTTATTTCTGTACTTCTGTTCCGTTTTTCGCGCTTTTCAATCATGATTCCGTTTTTCCTCGTTTTCTGTCTCATTTCTGTTGTTTTGTTGTTTGTCCCGTCTCTCTTTGTTTTTATTCATCGTTATTTTTTCAGTCACAGTTTTTGTCTTTTTTCTCTTTTCAATTTTTTTTCTATCGTTTTGTCTGACGTTTTTCGTTTTCGTCATTTTCGTTTTTCCTTTTATTATGTCCAGCTACTCCTCATTTTCAGCCACATTCTATTTTTCTGTTGTCTGCCGTTCTCATTCCTTCTTCTTCCGTATTGTCTCCTTACCTTTTCCCCTTTTACTATCCCATTTTTTATCGTTTGAGGACGAACAGGACAGTGTCCTCATTTTCTTTCTCGTTTTTATTACAGTTATTGCTTCGTTTCTTCAAAAGATGAAAACGAAAAACTGAGAACAGATGAAGCGATAGAAAACGTGTTGAAAAGGGAAAAAGATGAAAACCAGGACCGAAAAAAAGAATAAGGCCATTGCAAATTCAAATTCACGTTCAAATTTTAAATAAAAATGCTTAAACCCATATTTTTTTGCTCGATTAAAAAATTCGCTTTGTTTTTTTTCACCTCCCCCTTCAGTGGCCCAACACCGGGAGGACAAAAACTTTATAAAATATTTGTATTGGCCTAAATACGAATAAAAACCAAAAAAGACGAATAAAGACGGACTGACAAAAAATGAGACAGGAAAAGAGGAAAAACAGAAAAAAAGAAAACAACAGAACATAGAAAAACAGACAGTAACAGAAAAACAGGAAACATAAAAGGAGGGAAAACTACGAGAGAAAAACAGGAAAAACGTGACAAAAAAGGAAAGACGGCACAGATAGCAAGAGAAACCATTGAATTTGAATTGCACTTGAAATTGGACTTGAAATTAAACTTAAATTTGGATTGAAAATTGGTGTTGAAATTGAACTTAAATTAGCATTGAAATAAAACTTGAAATTCAATTTATAACTGGACTTCAAGTCTGCGTTCAACTGCGAACTACTGGGTTATAAAAATTATTTTGTTTTATATTAAATTTAACAGATAAGGTGGGGCACGTGTCTTTGTGTGCCTCAATCTGGGCACGCCAGTGATTATAAGGATGGAACAATGGTTATCTCTTAGAAATTATTTTGTTATGATTTAGCAATAAAAAGTTTAACTTTAATCTCTTTACCGTTATGATAAAATATTTTCACCTGGATTTTTTTTCTTTTGTTTTCTTTCCTATCGCCAACAACGCGGCGCCACAGGTGGACAGCTTAAAACCAAAAATGGCCAAAAATACATTATCAATAGCGTCCCGCGTGGTAAGTACATCCCAACCTGGTGCTGGTACTTTACCCTATTCCTGCTCAGTGCACTGGTGCTACTCTCGATCGTATTGTTGGTTCTATTGATTAATCAGCAACGGTGAGTAAGTTTTCTATTTTTACAATTGCTTTCGCCCATTTGTGTCTCATTTCATTTGCTTTCGGAAGACGACGGGGACGGAGCGCTGTAGCGCATCGCGGTTTTTGCCCGACGCCGTCATCCGGCACCTGTTTCATGGCATTTTCTGTTTTTCTGAACGTGTTATGACCTAGGTTATAGCTTTGTACATGGTTGAATGGTTCGCCGATTCTGAGAGCGAGTGCGACTGTCGTAGGTGTTGTAATTAATTTGTGTACAATGCGAACAAGATAATCGAAAACCACCAGAAAGGAAGTTAATGCATTATGCAAAGCAGGGCTTCGCGTAATTTACGCTGTTGCGTTAATTATAGTTCGGGTAACGATTTTGCTATTATCCCTATTGTCACTATTCTTCAAACGCGTTCCAAGCACCGTAGACCGTATCGGCCCTAGTAAAATACTTCATTGCTTTCTTTGAACTCGGTTTTAAAATATTACTTTTGGCAAGAGCCCTTGTCGTAAAGTTCAGCAAGCAGCAAGGCTGTGAGTTTAAATTTTATGCACACGACATCGAACGACCTGATTCAGTTGAGATCATCTTTAATTTAACCACTTGTTGACAGTTATATGGATCACCCTCGGAAAACAGCATCCGCCATGTGCTTAGCAATTGATCTATATATATTTGATATTACCCGCAGATTGTACACTTCCGAAAGTGGACCCACAAATGGCAGCAATTCAACCATCCTAGCCGGATCTATCTACAATGGGCAGACGTCCAAAAAGTGTTCTCACGATCCTCGACTTAAGACCCGGTACGAGAACAGCTCACCAGCGGCCACCGATGACTACGTTGATGACGAAAGCGGTGGCGAAGCAGCCGCGACGGATGGCGAACAGGATGTAGTCACGCGATACTATGGCTGGAGTCCTTCGCATTACAAGTGAGTATACCGGACCGGCGTCATTGTTTGCAGAATAGCGTCATCATTTTTTTTTGTAAAAGTGAAATGATCAAAGGGTTACAAAAACCGTTCAGACATAACTATTCATTATCTAGCAACCGGCATGCGTTTAGCACAGCCAGCGTTCAGAAAGTCTTCAATACGCAAATCTCTAAAGAGCTAATATTTGCTTGGTTGATGGTAGAAAAATATCTGGGCCGTAGCTTATTTCTGCAGCATGCATTTTGCACGCCGCTCGCACATATGCAGAATGTTCCGCTTGTGTCGAATGATAATCAAATCTTGTATGCAGCTGATCGCGAAATTGTGTCGCGTCTTCATTCATGACGTTCTTTACATGATCATTATCATCTCCGTCGTTTGTTTGGTCGTTCTTCGGCATTTCATTTCCTACTAGGGGTGTCGACGAACGTCGGGCGGTTTGCTCCTCTGGCAGAACAGGCCGTACACTCAAAGGAATGCGGCATTTTACTCCGCTCAATGCGTGCTTGTAGTAAGACCGGCCCGATAAGAGGGTTATATAATTAAGTACTTATTCAATTAAACACGGCTCGTATCACGATGAAAGTAGGTGCATGCATTATATTGCACTGAGGTCTTGCCTTTTTATCCAAGCAGGCCTTAATCGAATAAATATCGTCCCTTCAGTTAAATACGATCATTCATTGCTCACACCGGGATAACCTCACTTTTTTTTAACATTTTCATGAGCTGTCGGAATTAAAAATTGATTTATTTATTTATTTAATGACGCTGTGATACTGAAGGAGAAACCATAAAATTTCTGAAAGTATGATGGCAATCAGCGTAAGTAATCGGATCTTTCCTTTAACCATGACTCACAACGGTGAGGTTGCTTCGGATCCTCAGTATGACTGCCAACTTTTTGTCGATAAATTCGCACGAACCTTTGAGGCAATGAAGCGATCCCAAGTAATTCAGGTTGATTGCAATGTTCCTGGGAATACTCTGGGTACACTCAATGTCGACAATGCAACGATCTGTGGGGCCACCGCAATGTCAAATCCGGCCCACACATGGTATTCCGTCTGTGCTAATTCCACTTCGGCTCGTGTTTGGTCCGAATGTCTCAAGTGCGGGGTCTCAAGTGCAAAAAAAGGTATCGGAAAGATGTCAACAACTCCCGAGGAATCTCATCATTGTGTGCCACTTTCAAATTATTTGAGCCTGCAGACGACAATCTACATACATGGATTGTATTGCAGGTCGAACATTCATTCATGAAGGCGAAGTAGCATTGGACGAGATCTGTTTGCAGAGAAGAATCCTGATTGTCCCGATATTTTGGGTGCGATTAACCAAAACATATGTCCCAGGGCACTGCGGAATAATTCAATGTTGAGAATCAGGGGTGGACTGGCCCTCCGACCGGACCTTCTGTGAAAAATGTCACAACAAAACAGCGAGAAATTTTCGAATCCTAAGCAACTCATTTATCAATTGCACTTGCACCCTCAAGTTAATGATAAACTCATACCATGTAACTGAAATGCCTACAAATTGAATTCTAAAATTTTGTTTTTTTTAGTTTAGTTATTCCCAAATGCCAAGAATTATGTAAATGGAACAACAAAAATAGTCTTCTAAATGTGGGTGCTTCAAAAGTTCGAATTGTTTGAAATATTTGAGTTCTAAAAGCAAAGCAAAGCCTAGGGGCTACGTCCCGTTTTCGAAACATGACCTTCTGTTTCCATTGAACAGATTTCGCTGCCGGCTGTTAGAGTACAGGACAATTGCGTGGCGGATCCTATTGACTTTTTGAGCATCCTAGACCTTGTTGGGCTTCTACTAAACGCGTGTGAAGAATCTGTTCAAAGTCAAAAAATTCTTCGACCAGCACCTTCCTGCGGACGCATGACGTCAGTGGTTCATAAAAACTGTACATGATCCGATAGAATCTGGTTGTCAGTAGGATTCGATGAATGAAGCTGTCAATACGGGACAGCAGAGTCGGGGCATCAATTTCATTGTTAAGAACTTTAGCCATAAAAGTTTCTTGTAGAAACCTTCGAGGACTCTCTAATGTCCCCAGATCCCAAAGCTGGCATCGGTCTACGTAGCGGACACGATTGTTAAGTAGACGCCAGGGCAGATGTTCCGGGGGGATACGAACAAATCTTCGTTCGACACGTTCTATTCTGGCTTTACAACGCAAGTTATGAAGGTTCCAGATGATACAGGCATTTTCAAGTATCAATGCCTTCAATCAATAAGGGTCTGTGAAATCTCGGGAAATTTTTGTAGTGAACCCAAGTTAACCCAGTATAATGTTGGTTGAACGTAAGCTTGTTATCGACGCGTCCGACAATAGCGACCAATAGCGACAATAGCTATTGTGAGCTTGTTTCTATTACACTAGTCAGTAACGGTATCCAATAGCTCTTCACAGCAATTTCACAACAATAGAAATAGAATAGAAGAGAATAGCAAAGGCCCCAGGGGACTGCCTTGTGGAACAACAGAAATATTAGTGGATGCACGTGAAACTGTCGAATCCAGTTTGACACGTAAAGTACGATCTGTAAGATACGAGCTCAACCATAAAGTCAGTCTATCAAATACACCCAGAATTTAGAGATCCTGTGCAACAGTATTCGATGATCTACTGTGTCGAAAGCGACCTGAATATCTGTGTACACAGTGTCAATTTGTGTTCCAGCTTCCACCTGTTAGATACATCAAGTGCGTCGCAACAGAACGACCCGGCATAAAACCATGCTGGTCTAATGATATATAGTTTTTGGTGCTGTTCAGAATTATACCACTAATGATGATTTTAAAGAGCTTTGTTTCAGCAGAAAAACTGTTAATGCCTGTAGAGCCCCACGCTCAAGTTTCCGCAACGTAATAAAATTCGTGTGCATTGTGTCTATATTTATTAAATCATCTTATTTGATACTTGAAAATTCATATTTAACTAAGCCCTGTCCGGGCTGCGGCACATGATAATCACATGGAAATTTACTATTAGTTATGTGCAGAATATTTTGAGTATAGGAATGTAGGAAGAATAGTTACAATTGCGGAGTTGGCACAGCTGCATCGTTTTCAGGAAATGCGACTACCAGGAGTGCCACCAGAAACTCAACGCATTCCGTAAAGGCTTTGCCGAAATG
This sequence comes from Sabethes cyaneus, assembly GCF_943734655.1. Classification (NCBI taxonomy): domain Eukaryota; kingdom Metazoa; phylum Arthropoda; class Insecta; order Diptera; family Culicidae; genus Sabethes; species Sabethes cyaneus. The sequence continues at coordinate 173,118,242 of NC_071353.1, forward strand.
TGTTAGGATAAGAACGGCATTATCTTGATGTCTATGTTCTACTAAGACGCTCCAAAAAGTTCAGTCAATTATTTTGATGACCATCGTGAGGCCACCGAAAGGTGACGCTCTCGGATAAACACCTTAAGTGGAAACCGAAAGTGGTTCAAAGATGGCTAGATAAATGGCTACCGCTCAATGCATGTATTGTTTTGTGCCTTAAAAATGCATCTGTTTTGGCCAGCGGGGTGCTATCCTTATCTTAACGAACGGTGTTTGACAGTCGACTTAACGAAGGGCGCTATTTGCAGGAAATGCAGGAAATAGCGCCCGTCTGACAGGTAAATTTGCTGCCAACCTTGTTGAGATGTGCTGAGGATGTTGGCAACAAAAACATGGCACCCATCGCAAGCCCCTGGTTTTGGCAGAGCACGCTTTCGCTACGTAATGTTTTGTTTCCGCACGTTCACGGTAAAACCAAAGGAACGTACGGAAAGAAAACGTGCGATGTACACTGAAGTCGCTTTTTACGCGACTATTTTTACGCAAATTTCAGAATTTACGCGGTTTTTTTACGCGATTTTCGGATTTGACGCGGTCTTTTTTACGCGAATTTCGGAATTTACGCGGTTTTGATTTACGCGGGACGTATTCTTCGCGTAAAAAGCGACTTGAGTGTGTTACAGAAATGTCAATTTATGGCTCGTAAAAAGCTGGATAATCTGGAATTAGTTAATAGATATTTGATTACGCGCATATTTCGTTGCACTAGCGATTTCTGAATAAACAACACCACGGTCTCAAAATTTCGCTACATCAATGAGCTTTTAAAGAGCTTTCAGTTTTCGCCGCATGGATAAGCTGATATAGTGAAGCCGAAAACCTGACCAGGAATCAAAAACTGGCCTTCAATGCAAATAGATTAGTTAACCATCTTATTGATCTTATGCATTATTCTGTGGCTCCCTTAAATCTTAAATGAATCGGAATGACTTGATAAAGAGAACAAATTATATTTTGGGATGTTCGTAGTCGGCGCGGTTGGCTGCCAATCAGCTGTGTTTATGTTTGCAAGCTCTGCTATTTGACATATATTATCAATACTAATACACCATTCAAATAAACGTTTAGGTTTTTAACGAACACATGAGATGTACAGTTGTCGCTCTAACGCAATAGGTTTTAGCCACTTTCGGTTTCTTCTTAATGGCGCCTAGACAGAGATCCTAGTGACAGGCAAAGCAATTTCGACGATACAACAAGAGTGAAAGAGCCAACTCCAATGATAGGCGAAGTTTACGAGGCCATAAAGAAGCTGACGCAAAATGACTCGACCGGGAACGATAGTACCGGCTGATTGTATTAATTTTGAATACAGAACAACTAACGAAGAAGTAGAAGAATGTACTTATCTGTCCAATTTAATTTCCAAGAAGTGAAATTAGTTGGACTATGAGAACTATCGTGCAATCTCCGTTCTCGCTTCAGCGTATAAAGTGCTCTCCCAGGTTCCTTGAAGGACGGCTAGTCACGGATAAAATAGTTTTTCATAGATTTCAAAGCTGCATATGATACCATCGACCGTAAAGTGCTATGGAAAATCGTGGTCAACAATGGCTTTGCCGGAAAGCTGACCAAACTGATTAAGGCTACATAGAATGGAATTTTCGAATTCATTCGAACCCCGTGATGGTTTCATATGCTTGCTGTTCAATTGATATGTTACGTTATGGTATGTAATGTTATGTTATGTAATGTAACACCGCTACAGGGTGTTATGAACAGAGTGGATATTAACAGATTAAAGCACAAAGCTGAGAAGATTGGACCAAAGAAAAACATGTCCAATCCAAAGTACATGCTGGACGGTGGAATTGGCAGAAGTATCCAGCTTTCCACGAGCGATAATGGCGGCTATTGGGCAAAAGTGGGCACAATCTTTTGACATTCATTGCAGGTGCGTCAGGTTCGCCCTGACAGAGTTACTATGGAAACATCCATGATTGTGTGTTTTTCGACTGTAAAAATGTAAACATCGTTAAGTTTTGCAGATCAGCGGAAGAAGAACATAATTGAACGGAAGCAAACTTTTGTGGTTTTTGGCCATAATTTCCTGAAAGCACCGGCTTAAAAAATCCGCTTTACAATCGTGCGAATTTAATACTCGAGTGCACTCAGAGACAAACATTAACTTCATGTTAGTCGAGCCGTGGCCAAGAAGAAACTTTCCGTTGCGCATTTGGACGTTATTCCCGAAGTTTACGCAAACTTCGAAGCCACAATCCATAAAACTTCTTATCTGTTCAATTATTCAACGCACACGAAAGGGTGGGAAATTAGCAATATGTTCTGCTTCATGTGCGAAAACTAAACAATGTTTATGTTTTTACACTTGAACAACAAACAATCATGAATGTCCCCATAGTAACTCCTTCAGGGCGAACCTGATGCTCCTGCAATGCATGTCAAAAGACTGTGCCCACTTGTGTTCAATATCCGCCATTATCGCTCGTGGAAAGCTGGATAACAATCGACAGCCATAAGCTTGAGATAGCTGATGAATTTACCTAACTTGCATCACTGGTGACAGCGAACAACGACACCAGTCGTGAGATTTGGAGGTTTACTATTAGCGGTAGTCATACGCCATGGGATGTCCCTATTCGCCATGGGATACACGATGTCCAAAGAATTGAAAAGTGGCAGTTCGCAACCGGTAACCGCGCGGCAGCGGCAGCCAATTGGAGGAATTTTGTTCATCAGGCTGGTCATTATGTTGGCAACACTGCGAATCAATCAAAGAGTTAACTAGAGAATTCATCTCGGCTTGGTGCTTCTCAACAAATGGTCAAATGGCTGTACTCATATCTCAGCAGTAGAGTATTGCGTGTAAAACTCGGCTCCAGTATTTCATCTTTCAGTGTTCACTAACATGTCTGGAGTTCCCCAAGGTAGCAACATGGGACCTTTGCTTTTCATGTTGTTCTTTAACGACGTCACTTTATCGCTTGGTATTGGTTGCAAACTAATGTACGCTGACGACCTGAAATTGTTTACTCCATTACAAAACATTGACGACTGCCATCGTCTGCAAGAGTTGCTCGATTTGTTTGGTGAATGGTGCAAACTGAACTGGCTCATTATGCTTCAGCTACACTATTGATGGTATTAAGTTGCGCAAAGTGGAACAAGTTAGTGATCTCGGCGTTTTACTTGACCCAAAATTGACGTTTAACTTACATCGTGAGCTAATTACTTATCTCTAAAGCATCTCGGTAGCTTGGAGTCATTTTAAAGATTGGACGAAATTTCGAGGATCCGGATTGTGTAAAATCACTATATTGCGCCCTAGTTCGCCTGCTGTTGGAGAATTGTAGTTTGGTGTAGTTCCCTAAACAGCTAACCTGGAACATACGGATTGAACGCGTGCTCTCCAACGCTATTAACCATGCTCAATTTCTGGGCATCAGAACGACCATGGCGCTCAACGAGATTATTGCAAACGCAGTTTCACCGGACTGCATTCGGTTACTTCGAGCCAATTACAGAATGCATTTGAACTTTTCCGAAGATGGAGGAACTGTTCAATTTCGGTGAACCAACGCACTTGTTTGCGCACAAGCTATGTAGTTTTGATTTCATTTTATTTAACTTAAGTTTTATTCATGTAGACAAATTCAAGGTCAGATGAATTATCCCAAATAAATAAATAAATAATTGAATAAATTAACCTGGCTCAGGTCGACTACCATTTAGTTTTAATTCAACTGCTATCCAAGCATTCATAAATTAACCGAGAGTTTATCCCTGTTAAACTGACAACATCCATTTTGAAACGCAGGTGAAAACTGTCTAGCATTGACTACGGTTTACGGATCGATTTGTCAAACTGCTGAACCGTGAATAAGTTTCGGGTCCGAGTTAACACGAATCCAGATTAATTTATGAATTCGCTATTAGTCACACTGCTGTTGGCACTTTCGCAGCAGCAGTCACTACAAAATATTCATGCCTTCTTGCACTTGAAGCTTTACCAAGATCGAAAGGCTCCGTCCCATCTATCACTGTGTCGTCTCGTCTTTTCTGTCCCGGGTTGCTTTGGCATCTCTCTCCCTCCGTCACATTTTTCTCTGTCCCATCTCTCTGTATGTGCCATCTCTCTCCGACCCATCTCTATCTTTGTTCCATCTCTTCCTCTATTCCATCTCTCTCTGTCTCAGCTCTCTCGTATCCATCTCTCTCTGATCTATCACTCTCTCTGTGTCCCATCATTCTCACTGTCCCATCTCTTTGTATGTGTCATCTCTCTCCGTCCAATCAATCTCTCTCTGTCTCATCTCTTTGTATGTGTCATCTCTCTCCGTCCAATAAATCTCTGTCACATCTCTCTCTGTCCCATCTCTCTCTCTTTCTCTCTCTCTGTCACATCTCTCTCAGGAAATCCTCAAGGATTGCGTTACAGCGTTGTAGCTAGTCTTGAATACCAAGGAAGGCCGATCAATATGAATATTTATGAAACTATGAACACCTTTGATTTCATTACTTTCTTCTACCGTTTTTTACTTCTACTGGAGAGGATACTACCATTCTTAGCATCCACAAACAGCATAAATGTCGAGGGCAATTCTCAAAATTTCGTAAAAAATGGCCCGAAGGGTCCAAGAATTTCATGAAATTTTGGCAGGGACATAGTGGATGGCCAATCTTTACCAAGATCGAAAGGCTCCGTCCCATCTATCACTGTGTCGTCTCGTCTTTTCTTTGACTTCTCGCTCCCTCTGTCACATTTCTCTCTTTGTCCCATCTCTCCCGCCGTCCCTTTTCTTTTTGTTCCATCTCTTTCTCTGTTCCATTTCTCTCTGTCCCATCTCTTTATGTCTCATCATTCTCTGTTCCATCTCTTCCTCTGTCCCATCTCTTTCTGGCCCATCACTCTCTCCGTCCAATCATTCTATCTCTGGTTCATTTCTCTCTTTGTCCCATTTTTCTCTCAGTCCCATCTCTCTCCCTATCCTATCTCTCTCCCTATCCCGTCTCACTGAATGTGTCATCTCTCTCTCCGTCCCATCTTTCCCTCGCAGTTTCATCTCTCTCTGGACCATCTCTCTGACCTATCTCTCTCTGTCTCATCATTCTCTTTGTCCCACCTCTTTGTAGGTGCCATCTTTCCCTCCGTCCCAACTCTCTCTTTGTCTCATCTCTTTCTTTGTTCCATCTCTCTGTCCCATCTCTCTCCGTCCAATCACTCTCTCTATCCCTTCTCCCTTTGTCCCATCTTTCTCTGTCCCATCTATCTATTTCTGTCCCATCTCTCTCATCGTCCCATTTTTCTCTATCCCATCTCTCCGACCGATCAATCTTTCTGTCCTATATCTCTCTTTTCATCCAATCCCATCTCTCTCTCTCTCTACGTGCCATTTCTCTAGCACTCGGTCGTAAAATTTCTACTTAAGTAAAAAGTAAAACATGAATCCAAAATATATTGTTCATCAGACCCGGAAAAACCTGGAAAACCGAGAATCCTCAGGAATTGCGTTACAGCATTGTAGTTAGCTAGACTTGAATGCGAAGGAAGGCCCATTTATGAATATACAATACGGTCGCTCTTTCCTCTTCACGTCTTGTTGTCTGTTGGATACTACGAACACCTTTGATTTCATTGCTTTCTTCTACCGTTCCCTACTTCTGCTGGAGAGGCTCCTATCGTTCATCCGTCGAGGGCACTTACTATCAGTGTCAGTGAACAGTGATTTCCAGGATTCTTGGTTTTGGGCTGTCAGTCTTCAGTCACCCTGCACTGCTGCTGCGCGTGCATCTTCATCGGTCGCACACACCCAATGAGTGCGTGATCTACCGTCGAAACCGACGACCTCGCCTAGGTTCTCTGCTGAATACTATTTTCGCTGACCTTTCTTCTGGCATTCGGGCTACATGTCCAGCCCACTTTAACTGCATCCCGTCATCATATTTATGCACCTCGTACAACTCGTGGTTCATGCGTCTACGCCATTCGCCGTTGTCAATCTTGCCGCTAAATATTAACCGCAAAATTTTATGTTCAAATACACTAGGTATAAGGTCTGCTTCTCTCAACGCCCACGATTCATGACCGTAGAGTGCCGCCGGCCGGTAATGTTTTGTACATAGCTAATTTTGTACGCGTCCGCAAACTTCGTGACTTTAGTTGGCTGCGTAGAAAGCCCTATTTGCAGCAGCAATACGTCTCTTCACATCTCGAATAGCGTCATTGTCGCATGTTACTAGCCTAGGAGCATGTGCGATTTAGTAATGATGGTTCCATTCCTTTGCAAGACTGCTCTTCGTATCGCCCCTTCAAGTGCCATATTAAACAGTAGGTTAGAGAGGGCATCGCCTTTTTTCAATCCGTCTAACGTCACGAATGCATCTGATATTTCACCGGCTATTCTGACGCTTGACTTTGATTTGCCTAGCGTTATATGACACAGTTTTATTAGTTTGGTCGGAAAGCCGTGTTCGAGCATTCCATAATTCATTTTTTTCACTGAATCGTACGCTGCCTTGAAATCCACAAACAGACGGTGAGTCCGCAAAAGTTGTATTCCCGAAATTTGTCAAGGGTTTGATGCAAGGTGAACATTTGATCCGTAGTCGATCTTCCTTCTCAAAAAACACACTGGTAGTCGCCGACAAAGGATTCTGATAACGGCCTCAATCTGTTAAACAGAATACGGGAGAGTACCTTATAGGCGGAGAGACCCTATTTTTCGATCGTGGCATGGATTCCTTTGTGCAGCTGCTCACTCTCCACCTTCAGAAGTTGGGCCGGAATTTCGTCCTTTCCAGCAACCTTTCCGTTTTTAAGTTCTTTCATCACCTTTTTAACTTCTACTAGCGTGGGTGGCTCCACAGCTTGACCATCATCCTCAATTCGTATTCTGTGTCTGAGGCTTTCTTCATTGCCTGTACCATTTGGAAGCTCTTCAAAGTGCTCTTTCCACCTGGCAGCCACCATAGCCTCGTCAGTCAACAGGTTTCCATCCTTGTCGTTGCACAGCACTTACACCGGGATGGTCTTATCCGCTGTACGTTCTAATTCTTGGAAAAATTTCAACATATTTTTTTCTTCGCCAATTAATGGTCTTTGAGGTAAAAATTTCACGATAGCGTTATGATTTGACTTCAAATGGTTAGAGTTATGCATAGCATGATACAATGATAAAAACAACCAGACCGAAACACTAAAAAACAATTACCGTTACTCCATTGCAGACTGACAATCGAACCCAACTTTGATCGGTCGATCAATAACGGCACGGTGATCATCAACGTCATTCGAAACTCCAAAGGTTCGAAGCTGCAGCCAATCGTACTGGATATAAATCAAATTGAAATTCTATCGTCTAAAGGTAGGTCCGAAGGACCTGAATTTTGTCATGCTTAATAACATCCCTATTTCAGTATTGAATGCGGATGATGTCGACATCCCGTATAACGCTTATTACGGTCGAAACCGGCTATCGTACCACATCGCATTGAAGGAACATGCCGACGACACACAAAACGTAACCATAGTTCTGGAATTCGAAAGCAGACTGAGTGACACTCTGCAAGGTTTCTACAAGGGTTCCTTCGTAGAGGAAGAAACGGGCCAGCGAAGCTGGTTCGCTTCGACGCAATTCTCCCCGATTGATGCCCGTCGAGCGTTTCCCTGCTTCGACAGTCCGGATATGAAGGCGACGTTCGAAATTTCGCTGGTACATCCGGACGACGGTAAAATGGTTCTATCGAATACGGAGCACGTTCGTACCAGCGTAGTTAGAACGGGCTATTTGCGGGAAGACTTTGCCACTACGCCACGGATGAGTACCTATTTGGTGGCGTTCATCGTTTCCGATCTGCAGCTGGTGCAACGTTCGGAGGGATTCAGCCCGCAGATTAATATCTGGAGCCGACCGGAGGTCGGCAGAATGACCGGTTACGTTCATAAGTTAGTATTGCGAATTCTACCCTACCTGGAACGGTACTTTGATTTGAAGTTCAACATGAAAAAGATCGACATGGTAGCGGTTCCGGATTTCGGATTTAGTGCGATGGAAAATTGGGGGTTAATTACCTTTCGGTAGGTGCTTTTGTTGCTTAATTTTGTGACAGTGATTGTTAAAATGATGTTCAATTTTAGGGAATCTGCATTTTTAGTCCCCGAAGATACGAACAAAAGTTCGTCTGCTAAGCATAAGGAACGGGTGGCTTCCGTCGTGGCACACGAGCTGGCTCATCAGTGGTTCGGAAATCTGGTTACGCCACGTTGGTGGAATGATCTCTGGCTGAAGGAAGGGTTCGCCACCTACCTAAGCTATGAATGTCTAAATTTTGTAAGTTTCAGAAGTAATTTTTTAGGAATAGAATTATAGGTTATGTTTTACAGGCGGAGAAAAAATGGCGTATTTTTGAGTCCTTCGTGCAAAATGAACTGCAGAAAGCTTTCGAAAAGGATTCGGACAGTAACTCACATCCGATTTCATTTCCTGTGAATCGCGAATCGGACATCCGAAGGATTTTCGATCCCATTTCCTACTCAAAGGGTGCTTCCATTATCCGAATGATGAACAGCTTCCTCGGCCAGGACGCATTCAAGTCTGGCATAACGGAATACCTTAAAAAGTATCAGTACGACAATGCTGAGCAGGAAGATTTGTGGGAAATTTTAACACAAAACGGTCACAGCTATAATACTCTTCCACAGACCCTAGACGTGAAGCAAATAATGGACACTTGGACGCTGCAGGCCGGCTATCCGGTGGTAACGGCCGAAAGAATTGGCGAGAAGACCATCCGCATTTCACAACAACGCTACATGCTTCCAACGAAAAATGCAACCGATGAAACGCGGTGGTATGTTCCGATTACGATAGTTACAGAAGCAACGTCAAAGGAAACTGTACCATCAATATGGCTCAGTTTCGATAATTCGTCCATCGAAGTAGATATTGAAGTTGAAAAAGATGACTACTTTTATCTAAACGCCGATCGTACGGGATACTATCGCGTCAATTATGACTATATTTCGTGGAAAAAACTGACGAGTAAGTTTCCCCAATTACCTCCACTGACGAGGTCGCAATTGGTAGACGATGCATTCAATCTGGCCAGAGCGGAATTCATTCAGTATGACATACCGTTAACGCTGATCATACTTGTCTCTCGCTATCCGTTCGATATTCCAGCTTGGTCATCTCTGAGCAAAGGGTTAATGTTTCTGAACGACATGCTGGTCCGGGAACCAGCCTACGAGAGTTTTCTTGCGGTCATGAGATCGGTGCTTAGAAAGTCCTTTGATGAGTTAGGATTCGAAGATCATCCGGAGGATGATCATCTAACGGTGATGCACCGGGAAAGGATTGTCGGGCTGGCGTGTAAGTTCGGTATTGATAAGTGTTCGGTTACTGCTCAGACCCTGTTCCGCCGTTGGATGACCGACTTTAAGGACAATAAGATTCCACCCAATCTGAAGCAAGTCATTTATTGCACCTCCCTGAGAGACGGTGGTGTTCCCGAGTGGAATTTCGCTTACAAACGGTATCTGGAAACGGATTCTGCTTCGGAAAAAGAACTGATTCTGAATGCACTCGGTTGTACGGTCAAACCATGGTTACTATCGAAGTAAGTTTCGGTTTTCTTCCTTAGGGGGAAACAATTTCTGAATCATCTTTTCTCTTTCAGATACCTTAACATGACGTTGGATCCATCATCTGGCATATTAAAACAAGATGGTGCAAGAGCCTTCCAATCTGTAGCTAAAAACTACGCCGGCAACGATATCGCATTCAATTTTCTGTATGAAAACATCGAAAAAATCACAAAATAGTAAGTTATTCAAGTCACATCAAATTTACAATTCAGTTGAAAAATTCGTGCATTTATTTTTTCAGCTTTGGCGATGGCTTCTCAACCGTAGCGAAGATGATCGACTCGGTGACGTGTCTCATGAACAAAAAGCATCACATGGAACAGTTCGATCGGTTTCAGCGCAAAGCGCGCAAGCTGGAACTGCGGACGGTCGAGAAAAGCGTCGGCCTGGCGGCGGAACAAATCCGAAACAACATTTACTGGCGCTCGCGGTCCTACTTCCAGCTGCACGAGTTTCTAGAAAAACTCATTCAGGACATGCACATGAACATGTACTAACTAACTTAGCCCACCCAACGAAGAACAAAAAAAAAACAAAAACGCTCCCCATAAGTTCCAAATCATTGGAAAGGTCTTGAACTTCCTACACTGTTGGCATTATGCAGGATCCTACCTAGAACTAGAACTAGCCTCGCAAAACTTAAACTAGAAAACAAGTTCCAATTCTCAACGCGAGCGTGCGGCTGCTGGACGAATCAACGAATCGACGAGCTTAGCGACGAAACTGAAATTTTAAAATTTGAGAATTGAGGATGGATTGTTTGGCTGTGCGAATCAAATGTTTATTTTTAAATAACGTTAGCAAATTTAAGTCGGACGACATGTTCAGAGAGTAAGCCAGAGTAGCATAAAAAATGACTGCTTCTTACCCTCCCCTATGTTGTTGCTTGAACTGCAACTGCGAAACATGTTGCTAGTTGCTACTACTATCAGTATTTATTTAATCCATCTTAGGTAACTTATGTGAACATGCGTCGTGAAATAAACGGGAAACAGTCTGCTAGTGAGTAACGATTTTCTCAAAGAAATAGATGATAGGTGATGTTTGCCATATTTTTGTTGCAGCTCTTAATTGAATAAAAATAGGTATTTTAGGATAAAAGTTAAGAAAGTGCCCGCCAATCTGAAAGAGTCATATAAGATGTTCTAAAAATCGAATTCGAAGCATTACAAAGTAAGTTCCGATGCTAGTATTTGTTTCCTATTTGATGACAAAACCCTCAGCATTTATTGATGTAATTTAACATTCACTTTAAGGAACTCTGTCTTACGATTAGGTCATCTTGTCATGCCAAGTAACCTCGATTATCTGCTTGTCTATTCCTGTTTATCTCTTGGTCTTCTCTGATCGATAAACTAGTGGAAACTGCGGACAGGTACTGCGGTACTGCGGTAAAGACCTGAAGGCATAAACCCCTAATGCAACCCGTGCCGGAGGATGAATGGTAGCGAGGGAGTGGGTTCAATAAATGCCCAGCCACAAACGGAGCCTGTGGAGTACCAAGGCGCCTTCCACAGTGATTTGTTCTTACCGCATCATGCAGGGCTCTGAAGACTCTACTTTCTCCAGCATCTCGGCTCTGTTTCGCCGTGTTTTGTTTGCTATGAACGGAGCAAAACTTTAAAGTGCGGCTCGCAATGCGGTCGTTCGTTTTTTTAATTTTCTCTTGTCTAAAAAGAATCCAAAAGAAGTCCAAAAGCAGTCCAAAAGGAATCCGAAAGTAATCCAAAGGGAGTCCAAAAGTCCAAATGGAGTCGAAAAGGAGTTCAACAGGAAGCCCAAAGAAGTCCAAAAAGAGTCGAAAAGGAATTCAAATGAAGTCCAAAAGGAGTCAAAAAGGAACCCAAAAAAAGTCCCAAAGGAGTCCAAGATGAGCCCAAAAGGAGTCCAAGAAGAAGCCCAAAGGAGTCTAAAAGAAGTTCAAACGGAGACTAAAAGCAGTTCAAAAAGAGTCCAAATAGAGTCTAAAACGGGAAGCCCAAAGGAGTCTGAAAGAAGTCCAAAGGGAGTCGGAAAAAAGTTCAAGACGAAGCCCAAAAAGGCCTAGAAGGAATCCAAAAAGAAACCAAAAAAAGTCTAAAAGGAGTCTTAAAGAAGTGCAAAAAAGTTCAAGTGGAAGCCCAAAGGAGTCTAAAAGAAGTCCAAAAGGAGACTAAAAGTAGTTCAGAAGGAGTCCAAATAGAGTGTAAAACGAGCCCAAAAAGAGTCCAAGAGGAAGCCCAAAGGAGTCCGAAAAAAATCCAAATGGAGTCTAAAAGAAGTTCAAAAGGAGTCGGAAAAAGTTTAAGACGAAACCCAAAGAGGCCTAGGAGTCCAAAAGGAATCCAAAACAAGTACAAAAGAAGTCTAAAAAGTCCAAAAATGATCCTAGAGGAAGCCCAAAGAAGTCCTGGACGAGTCTAAAAGGAAACCAAAAAAAGTCTAAGAGTCCAAAAAGAAGTCCAAAAAAGTTCAAGTGGAAGCCCAAAATGAGTCTAAAAAGAGTCGAAAAGGAGTCCAAGAGAACATAAAAAGGAGTTCACAAGGAGTCCAAAAGAGGTTCAAATGGAGTATTAAAAGAGGCTAAAAGAAGTCCAAGAGGAGTCCAGAAGAAATCCAAGAGGAGTCCGGAAGAAATCCAAGAAGAGACTCAAAAAGTTCAATCCAAACGGAGTCCAAAATGAGTTCAAAAAAAGCCCAAATGAATCGTAAAGAAGTCCAAGATGAATCCAAGATGAAACCAAGGGGACACCAAAAGAAGTCCAAAAATAGTTCAAACGGATTTCAAAATGAGTCCGAATGAGTCTAAAAGTAGTCTAGAAAGAGATTCAAGAGGAGTCCAAAAGGAGTTCAAAAGGAGTCTGAAAGGAGTCCATGAGGAAACCAGGAGTTTAAGACGATTTCAACAAGAGTTAAAGGGAAGTCCAAAAGAAGTTCTGAAGTAGTCCAAGAGGAGTTAAAAAGGAGTCCAAATAGATGCAAGAAGAATTCCAAAAGGTACTCAAAAAAAAGTTCAAAATGAGTTCACAAGAAGTCCCAAAAAGTTTAAAAGGAGTTTAGAGGGAATCAAAAATAATCCAAAAAGTGTCCAAAATAAGTCCAAAAGGAGTTTGTGGAAAGTGTTGTCCTTCATAATGAGTCTAAAAGGGGTATAAAATGAGTTCAAAAGGAGCTCAAAAAGAGTCTAACGCATTTAAATAAATCGGAAAGGAGTCTTAAATAAGTGCAAAAGCGTTTCAAAATAATATCCAAATTAAGTTCAAGAGGAGTCGGAAAAAAGTCCAAATGGACCCTTAAAGAGTCTAAAAGTAGTCCAAGATGAAAGCCAAAATGAGTCGTAAAGGAGTCCAAGAGAAGTCCTAGAGGACTCCACAAGGAAACCAACAGCATACTATAAGAAGTCCAGAAGGAGTTCAAAAAGATTTTAAACGGACTCCAAAATGAATCCAAATAAGTCAAAAAAGAGTAAAAAGAATCTAAAAGCAGTGCAAAAGGAGTTCCAAAGGAGTCCATGATCTTTAAAGAATGCAAGAGAGAGAAACCCCAAAAAGAACTTCATAATTAGTCTAAAAGGGGTTTAAAAGGAGTTCAAAAAGAACTTAAAAAGAGTCTAAAAGGAATCCAAAAGAAATCAAAAAAAAAATCGGAGGGGTTGTGCACAAGACACGACCGCATTTGTGACGTAGGACCACGTAAGTCTATTTGTAGCGATAGTAGGATGTATCCATGTATGTAATAATACGATTCTTCATGTATACAACCTACATACGTAACGTTTATCGTAACGTTGTCGTCAAACGAAAAGTTTCACTATTAAGCCTTGTAAGAAGGCTGCGAAATTTCTTTTGCAACACTCAAAGGTAAATTGCAGTATTCTTGTCAGATCACTGTCTGGTCACTGCAGACTAAATTATCATATGGCTACGATTCAGCGAGCTGAATCGTTTCATTGTAGTTTATGTGAATCCGACTACGGTACACCATACCACGTAATTTGCAACTGTCCTGCAGTAGCACAATTGCGTCATAGGATCTTTGGATCCTACGTCTTAAATGAATCGGATTTTAGGAAACTAAAATTACGAGACATTTTGATGTTTCTTACCGAAAGCGGTATTGAGCTATAAGCTCTTATTTATCATGAGTATACCCCCCAGGGGGTGTACTATTGATAAGTTAACTACCAAGGATTGCAGTATCCTCTCGGGGGTACAAAAATCTCTCGGTATGTATATGTTTGTGTTTGTCCAAATTCCTCATCCACCCCTTCCTATTCCTCCTGTTTTCCTTCCCGTCCTCATCAGGTAAAAGATGACACGGGCAAGATGGGCAAGGCACAAATCTTCCACATGATTGTGAGGAACGTGCTGCTCGATCCAAAGATGCTGATACCTGAAGCCTGCATCAAAAACTGAGCCATCGACCATCTGGACAAAACCTGAGGGCTGAAACCACAACCAGCCCATATTTATTTAAATTATTTGACAGGGACCAAGTTGGTCATCTTCGCCTACCAAGGAAGTTCAAACTATCAGCCCTAGTAACTACACCTATCCGGTACTATCTATTTCTTCCCAGATGAATCAAAAATTGGGGCTTGTATACGCCGGAGTCTATGGATCCGGAATAAAGGAAACACTTACAGTAGGCAAATGGCCCTCCGTTTTTCATGCAGAAGTATATGCAATATATATCTGGGCCAAGACATGTCTAAAATGAAAGTATATATCTGCGAAAAATCGGTATCTTTACGGATTTTTACAGGCTGCACTACTGGCTCTCAAGTTTACTAAATATCCATCCAAATTAACTTGAGAGGGCCGCACAACTTTAAAGGAACTATCTCGTCAGAACAAAGTGTAATTATTCTGAGTGTCTGGATACTGAGGGTACTGAGGGTAATGAGCTTGCTGGCAGCCTAGCAAGGCAAGGATCTGCTCAGCAGTTTATCGGTTACGAATCGTTTTTGTCCATCTCCATATCCGCCGTAACAGGCGAATTGTTGACCTGGGAAAAGCAAGAAGTAGCATCCAGTTAGTGTCAACTGCAGAGCTGTAGACAAGCTAAGCAGTTCATCTACCTTTGCAGTATAGTCAGCTTTGATCAGGACTGATTGACTTTGAATAGCTTAGCGATGCCATTGGAGTTTACATTAGCTTAAGCAACGCCATTTTGCAATTTAACCGCAGCGCTTGATGTCAAAGCTCCTAGTGCGGAATACGCGGAATACGTTCTTAATCCAAGCCGTGCTAGTCGTGTTGAGCGATAGTAAAGGCGCTAAAAGGTTGACCTCAGGACCTCACCGCCTTCTTCTGCACCCCCGGCGATGGCAACTGGCAAAAGCGGGACAAGGTGATGATGCCGACTAGTGTTCGACATCGGAACGAAAGTTGAAGTCCGGGTTCCGGTCCGGTCCGGCCCGGGTTAAAAAATCTGAACGAACTTAACTTTTTTATTCCGACTTTATTCCGGTCCGATTTGGCTCTGTTCTGGTTCCGGAACCGAAACAGGGCCAAATCGGACCGGAATAAAGTCGGACTAAGAAAGTTTGTTCCGATTTTTACCGGACCGGACCGGAAACCGGACTTCAATTTTCGTTCCGATGTCGAACACAAATGGCGGCACCGGGAGCTCCTATCTGACCTGTCGTTTCAATGGCACCGGAAAAATTATCAAAATAAATCGAGCAATAACTATTTTCTTTATATCTTCACTATATCTGTTTTCGTGCCTAAAGGTGCCTCTGTAATTTTTCGATTTGGAAATTTCAATAAAACTCCCCAATAACGAATTATGGTACCAAAGTAGTCCAAGTAGTACCAGTAGTCAAAGACGTAGTTCTACGTCAAGAAATCTCTAGGTCTGCCTGTTTTCGATCGTTCATGCTAAAATCATACGCATGCTTTGATCAATAAAAATAACTGCGCTTCCATGGAAACCCACCAACATCAATTAAACAAGCACAAAATTTGGATTTCCTGAAAATGGCGAACAAACCCAGAAGATTGTTGGAAAAATACGAAATTTTACTAGAACACTTAGATTTTGAGTACATCGAACGGTGCACGGACGAGCGAGAGTTGGAAAAAATAGTAAAAATTCTTCGGTCCGGTGAAGAAGGTTACTTCCCCCAACTGACATCCTTCGCCGAGCAATGTTTGCAAGCGTTAAATCCGAGCAGCAAAATTTTCCGGAAGGAAACTCCCCTGGGAACTAAGGACAGTGTGCCAAGTGAGTCGTGGAATCAAATACAGAGTGAGTTGGAGCAATGGAAAACCGAAATAACGACCGTTCATGAGCGGATTCTAAACTTAAAAGATGAGCCAGTGACATCGAATGTTCCCATAAGAAATTCCGGCGTTAATACTGTTAATTATTTGGAAAGCCAAAACGTGGTCCCCAGCAATGTTCCGAGACTTCGATCCTGTGATTATCAAGGCTGGGATCAGTATGACGCCGAGACCGAAATGCTAAAAATGGATCTCCACGAAGAACGATGCAAAGAGTCGGTTGGAAAGCAGAACAAAGCGAACGATAATGGGGACGGGGATTATTGCACGACAGAGCACAGCACATTGGGGGAACTTTCCGAACCGGAACGGAAAACGTTGGCTAGCAGTGCGAGAGAAAAGGGAAACGATTATTTCAGATGTAAAGAATTTGATAGCGCGCTTCGCGAGTACACGTTTAGTCTGAAGATATTTCCGACTGCGGCGTGCTTCAATAATCGCGCCATGACTTGTGAGTCAGTTTTTCCGCTTTCATGTGTAAATGTTAAATTTTAAAATATTTTTTTAGATTTAAAACAACAACGGTATTCGGAGGCAATCTTAGATTGCGATTCATGCTTGAAATTGGAGCCAAACAATTCGAAAGCTTTTCTTCGAAAAGCAGAGGCTTTGCTAAATAATAATCGACCTCGAGAGGTAGGTACATGCAAATATGCGCATTTGCAGATGTTTTTACATTTATGCTTCTTTTCCAGGCATACAAGATGTACTGCAACGTATTGTCCTATGATGCCAACAATACGGTAGCCTTAAAACGAGCGGATGATCTTCGTAAGCAGTTTTCCGATTTACCGCCACCCAATGCATGGCAGATCACGATAGAGGACGTGCGAAATGAACCTGAAGAAGACGATTACGTCGCTCTTATAAAGCCTAAAAGAATAACTAAGGACAAACTTCCCAATGCTATTAAGCTGTTAGAGAAAGAAACCGCGAAAATAGTTCAAAATTACTCGGTTGAAAACCAACAAAACACCGTTAAAATAGGCACTACCCTATTCCAGCCCGACCCAGGCGTAAAAAAGAATCTAATTGAAGAACTTTAGGTTATAGGTTTATTGGAATAATGCTTATTATATTATAATATAGACAATAGTACATAAAAGATACCTCATTTTTGCCAGTTTTGGGAAAAATCATTAACCATCCGATGTTTCCCACCCGTTCAAGGCACTCGATGCAATGCGCTCTCAAACGATGGTCGGTTCACTCTTCATGTGGTAAATTTCGATTGTGAATAAAACTTATCTCGCCGCCACCGCCGCGACGTCCGAGCGTAGCCAGAACGTACAAAATGCAAATGAATCCTATGCAACCGCTAAGCACCAGGAACCATGTCCGACGCCACGGTGGCTTGGAAGCTGGAGCATAAAATCGTCTCGACCAGCGGGACAGTATTTCCTGCGGAGTTCGTCTCTTGTATTTATTGTCATCCCGATCGGACGCACCGATAGGCGATTCGCGCTGCAACAGCGGACGGCGGCTGCTCGCTACAAAACGGCCATCAAGACTTTAAGTGGTCAGCAGTTTGATGCTTCTGGCAGGACTTACCTTGAAAATCTAACGCAGACGCAGTACTATTGACGTACGTGTCCATATTGACGATGGAATGAGGACTATCGGGTCTCTCATTCTGTGATACGCTTGCTGCCAAAGTGTTTCGGTTCTGAGCTGTGTTGGCCGCGAAAATGTTCTCGTTATGGTTTTTCAAGGAATTAGCTGAATTTGTCAAGTTCGAATATTCCTGCGTTTCCTCAAGCAGCTAAAAAACACAAGTCCCACTTTACACATGACTAGAAGTTATTATTTTCTTTTGTTGTCCTTACTTTCCAATAAACCCGAAACATTTTGGAATCATTTTTCGAGTAAATTTAAAGTGAACAACAAAACTTTTACGCAAGAACTTTTTTGGGGGATTGTTGTAAACGATCCAGCGAATAAATTACAGTTCTATAAGGAATGAAATAAACTATAACATGCAAAACGCTTACCAGAGGCAGTTCCAATACATTTCTTGCCCAGTTTGCTTGACCCAATCTCGTTCGAAGTACATCCGCAACCGGTGAGACTAGATTAGCAGGTGGAAAAATCGGATCGTTGCAGGTTGGACATGTATGACCTCCGGGTGCGGTGTTTGCCGGTAAAGATTGCTGCTTCAAACTCAAACATTTCCAATGAAATACATCTGGAATTAAATTAGAAACATTAGAACCATACCAACTATCTTTAAGGATTCGTTTCAACATACGATAGCATATCAAACGCACACAATCCTCGTCATCAAGCAACTTTCCGCACAATGCACAGCAGGAATCAAAATCACTATCTTTCAACCACTGAATGTAGGATTGCACAGTGCACTGTAATGAGTTTCGAAATTTCGACATTAACAAGTATAATTATCAGTGAAAGTATAGTCCGGATCTCGATATTTACCTTCGTGTGATTCACAACCATGCAATTTTCACAAACATTAACCCGATGCTCGAAACAGAACTGGGTCGTTACCTGCCGTTTTGGACACTTGCATAGACCCATTTTCAGTCGGATTTAGAAAGAAATTAACCGGTTTCTTTTTAACACTTGCCAATATTCAATCACTGCGCCACGTCCAATCGAAAATCGCTAGGAATTGATAAAAAAAAATATTTTTGCGCAAACTTCATTGACAGCTGGCTGACAGCAAAGTTGTTAAACCAAGATGTTTTACTAGAGAGGTATTTGCAGACCACCAAACAAACTGCGTTCAAATAATGTCGACTTTACGCGTCGAGTCGATATTAGCCGTAAAATATAATTTTTATTTTTGTGTGGATAAATATTTATTTAAATCTTATGATTACAATTCAGAATAGGCTGGTAAACGGTAGAATAACGCATGCCGTCGGTGCCTTGCGCACCTGCATCAGACCCTACAGTTGTTCAAGGCCTCTTATTCAGCAACTCTTATTGCTATCTCCTCGTGCTACCAGCAGAGATACGAGCAACCTAGGTGGAGATCGGGTAACCCGGTGGCAGCCAAGGTCGTATGCTGAGCTTCGTTGGCCCTCCGTCGAAACAGGGAGTTTGTGTTGCAGGCCTTGCAAGCAGCCACCACGGAAAACTGCTAAGTAATGAACGAAGAACAAGGAAATTCGGACTGGAACAATCGGAATAGACCAAAAAAGAACGAAAAAGGACTATGGATTGGAATGATATCAAAATCGTCATCGGGGATTTCAATGATCAGGTCGGCCAGGAAGAGGAATACAAACCGGCGATTGGAGGGTTCAGCGCACACCAGCTGACCAATGAAATGGGCCTAAGACTTATCGAATTTGCCGCTTTCAAGAACATGGCTGTACACAAGTACGCCAGCCTAGGTCAGGTTTCGCGTGGCCGATAACTACGCGCACTCACTGAAAGCTGCGTTGCCGGAGGAGGACGAGCTGGACTAAACCCCTCTCGAGAACTGTTGAAACACCATCAAAATAACCATCAACAGTGGAGCGGAGAGTTCTATCAGGCATGTGACACGGAATCAGCGGAACGATTAATTTGACGATGAATGCAGGAGAACACTGCGTCGGCGGTCAAGATGCACAGGTAGTGTCATATATCAGAACGTGATATGTGTCGGGGTAAGAATAGCAGTATTCTGACGGACGATCGTGAGGTGGAAGCAGCACTTCGACGAACACCTGATTGGCGACCAAGTGGAGAACCATGGCAGCGGGAAAAGTAATTTCGACGGTGCAGCAAACGGAGAAGAAGTAACAGCCTCAGCGATAGGCGAAATTAAGGAGGCCACCATGCAGCTAAAAAAGAACAAGTCAGCTGGGAAAGATGGCATCGGAGCGAAGCTTATTAAAACGGAACCAGAGAAGCTGGCCACCGACTAATTGTTAGAATTTAGGATACGGAACAGCTAGCGGAGAAGTGGAAAGATGGGGTTATCTGCCCGGTGTACAAAAGGGGCGACAAGGTGGACTGTGAGAACTATCGAGCGATCGCCGTTCTCAATGCCACCTATAAAGTGCTGTCCCAAATCATTTTTCGCCGACTATCAGCTGAACGTTCGGTAAAAATTTCGGTCGTGCATTTCGACGTTTACGGATCTTTACTATCGTTTGGTAACATAAAAAAATTTACCGAACGTTCAGCTGTTTAGATTTCGGTAAAATTTTACCGAATTCGGTGCTTTTTTAAGTGTATAGGGATCAAACGGGGTGAATATGTCCGCCTATTAGCAATATCACTCCAGCGGCTTCGTCGAAGGTTGGTCTACAACGGATCAAATATTTACACTGCGGCAGATCCTCCAAAAGGGCCCTAAATACAGAGTTCCCACGCACCTTTTATTCGCCGCATATGATACCATTGACCGAAAAGAGCTATGAAAAATCATGGACGAGAACAGCTTCCCCAAGAATTTTATCAAACTGATTCAATTTACGATGGATAATACAAAGTACCGTGTTCGGATTTAGGGTGGCTCACTGTTAACGGCGGACAATGATACCAGTCGTGAGATTCGGAGGTGTATTATCGGCGGAAGTCGTGCTTACTACAGTCGAATTTCGCTGGTTGGGCCTCTAATATTTGGGCTTCGTTTTAGTTGGGCCATAGCCTGGATGTCAAAATTGGTTGTCTAGTTAGGATTGACAATCACTGGTCAATTCTTTCAAGGGGTAAGCAAAAGCGTATCAACTTGTAACACAGAGAACAGATTAACAGGCTCGAAGGAAGTAGTCGATTTTTTGATAGATTCACACACCGGCATACAAGCAAGTATGCTATTAAATAGCTACTGCTTGTATGCTGGTGTGTGAATCCGCCGGGGAGAAAACCAATATATCTGTTCTCGCTGTGATAGGGTGACCACACGTCCTTATTTACCAGGACATGTCCTGTTTTCACGAGCGGTGTCCTGGTTTACAGCGGAAAATTTTTAAAATGAAATCCTGCTTTACTAAAGGAATTGACAAAGCAGGACTTTAAAAACATTTGTACTTCAGTTTCTCTAGAAACATACACGCAGAAAAATGATGATAGTTTGAAACAACAATCCCATGTTGTTGAGTTCAACTTGTATCATATTTTTGACTCAAAACAATATTGTTACAACTGAATTCATACTCCTTTGCTTCTACTAGATCGTTTATAAACCCAAAACTACTTATTTTTGATTCTACAGTTTTTTCTTTGATAGAAATTAGCAATTATTCGAAATAACAAACCTTATTGTTGAACTAAAAAGTCAAATAGTTTGAATTAAAAAAATATGTGGGTTAGCCTTCAGTCTACAATATTTTTTGTTGAATTTATACAGAATTTTTTTGCATTTACAATTTTTTTTCTGCGTGTAGGTTATCTCATCTTCGATGCCTGATTTTACATTCTCAGTTTCGTAAATGCAGCATGCTTTCAACTGTTTAAACTGCTGTAGACCCGACGACGAGACGTTCGACAGTTGATCTCGATGAAGGCGTTTATTGTCTGCACGCTGACACGAACGAGAACTTTGCATGATTATCTGCCCAAGATTTAGGGGACTTTCGCGGGTGCAAAATATTTTATGAATGTCCCGCAATAAATTGTCAAGAGAGTAGTTGGAACACCCTATTGCCAACAGCTTTCCCCGATGACGTGTACGCAGCCATACGTCGACGGCTTCCACCCACCCACCACCAGGGGGCGGAAAATGGAGCAAAGCTAACATGGATTGCGGGTGGCGATAAAGAATCCAGAAAACGATAAGCGAGACAGTGGAGGTCTTAGCGCGAAAAGGTCATAGATCGTTGGATAAAAAACAGCTTGAACCATTACCCTGTCCGAAGTCAAACATGTGTATACTCAATGGTGTAGGGAACATGCCCGGCTAAATAAATTAACGAGTTAATGAGTCTAGATCGATTGAATCATTTGTTTCAGTGCAACTAAAATTCATACATACATACGGCATACCGAAAGTTCGAAAGAACGAGAGAACGAACATACATTGTGTGACTCGAGACTCTCACAGACTTCGTGAAATGAAATAGTACGACAAAGAGGGAGATCTAAGATCGCCCGAAAAGAGACGCACGGATATGAGAGTATTAATATCGTACCCGAAATGAGCGCGTCAGTTTTTGGACGAACGTAGACGTTAGCGGACGTGGTTGGCTCGGGCGGAGGCAACCGAGACGGACACTACAATGGCGCAGAACAAAAAGGAAAACGCTCCCAAAGTGCGTGAGTATAGTGTACTATATAGTGGCGTCTGGCAAACGCCTATTTGAGAAAAAAATTAAAAGACGTTTGTGCGCGTCTGTTTGTTCTGCCTCTGGGAAGGCAGAATACGTTATTTAAATATGCTGATATGCCTAGCTTGTGTGCTTTTGAGAAGGCTGAAAAATTCGCTTGTGTGCGATAATTCCCCTGAGAGGGATGTTCTAGTAATTCGCTTGTGCGCGTTTTACTTTATTGAATACGCTGATATGCGTAGCTTGAGCGCCTCTGGGAAGGCTATGAGAAATCGCTTGTGTGCGATAATTCCCCTGAGGGGGATCTAGTAATTTGCTTGTTCGCATTTTACTTTATTGAAACATGCTGCTACGCGTAGTTTGATGACCTTTGGCAAGGCGGAATACATTGAACTACTCTGGTATGTGTAACTTGAGCGCCTCTGGCACTGTTGTGGAAAAATTGCTTGTGTGCAATAGATCCCCTGAGAGGAATCGTCTAGTAATTCGCTTGTGCGCGTCTTACGTTATTAAAATACGCTGGTGTGGTAGTTTGATCGCTTCTGGGAAGGCTGTGGAAGATCGCTTGTTTGCGATAGTTCCCCTGAGAAGAATTATCTAGTAAGTTGTGCGCGTTATTTTGCCAAATTTTACCCGACCTCATATTTCTCTATAAGTATTGAGTTCCTATGAAAAGGACGGAATACAGTTTAATAACATTTTAATAACCGAAGCACGATTTTCTCACATTTTGGTATGAGGATGATGACGAAAATGATTATGGTGATGACGGAAATGAAATGATGAATCAGGAAAATGGTGACGATAATGATGAGAAAAATGATGAAAATAACGAAACTGATTATGGGAATGACGAAGATGATAAAAAGATTACGAAAATGATTATGATAATCACGGAAATGCTGATCCACCAAACTGATGATGGTAATGACGAAAATGATAGTAATGGTTGAAATGATGACTATAATGATGAAACTGATTATGGTAATCGCGAAACTGATGAGCATAATAACAAAACTGATGATGATTTTGATTATTCTGATTGTTTTGATGGTATTCGATCCTATTGATGATGTTTGATAATGATAATGATTTTGATAATGTTGACGATTTTAAGAATTTTGATGGTGTTGATCATCTTGATGTGATCATTTTGTTTATGTTGATGATATCGATGATGTTAATGACTACCCTTGAGGTGATGGTGGCTACCCCCAAACATACATACATACATACATGATATCGATGATGTTATTGACTTGGATAATGTTAGCGATATTTATGACATTGCGGGTGTTGAGGAATTCAATGATGTGGGTTGATGATATCGATTATTTGATAATTTGGATCATTCTGATGATTTTGATGGCGTTAAAGATCTTGATGACAATAATTTGGATGATGATGATTTTCAGTGGTTTTCAAAATCTTAGATACGTTGATGATTTTGATGATGTTGATGGTGTTGAGAATTTTGACGAGTTGATTTTGTTACCGATGATGTTGATGGCTTCGACGGCTTTGACGGTAAGGATGATGTTGATATCGATAATTTTGAAACTGTTGACCTGCATGATATTGATGATTTCGATAGAGTTGAGGATTTCGATGGCGTTGATATTTATGGTGATGTTAACAATTCTAGATCGATGCTCATTAAGGACACTGGGCTTCTTACAGTGAGTCAGATGTTGGGCTCACCGTGTTCGTTCGAAATTTGATAACTTACGGCAATTTCTTTAGTGGAACTCCTTATGAAATCTTTGCTGTAGCATTGAAAATTTGCGTGCAGATAATGAAAAATGTCAGTGACCTCAAACGGGTTTTAGAGCCCAGAGTCCAAACGAAAAATTTGGCTGATTCTATATCTGTCACCCAGACGATAAACCAACAGATATCGGCAACGAACGATCAAAAGGATGTACAAAACCGGAAAGACTTAGGAAAGTGGTTTTTTGTCATATTTATCAATAGAGTAGGGGAAGGGGTGAATGTAGGGAACATGCCCGGCTAAATAAATTAACGAGTTAATGAGTCTAGATCGATTGAATCATTTGTTTCAGTGCAACTAAAATTCATACATACATACGGCATACCGAAAGTTCGAAAGAACGAGAGAACGAACATACATTGTGTGACTCGAGACTCTCACAGACTTCGTGAAATGAAATAGTACGACAAAGAGGGAGATCTAAGATCGCCCGAAAAGAGACGCACGGATATGAGAGTATTAATATCGTACCCGAAATGAGCGCGTCAGTTTTTGGACGAACGTAGACGTTAGCGGACGTGGTTGGCTCGGGCGGAGGCAACCGAGACGGACACTACAAATGGCATAACAGGTTTCATGCCAGACGCCATTATAAATCGCACTGTAGAAATCACTCGACGTGGAGAAGCGCTGTGTGAACAAAGTACGTCTTACCTGTCCAAGGGTCTGCTGGAAAAACGCACGATACGCGAGCAATGTTGCCAATGATAATCGCGCACTGTGACAGCGTCACATGACAGCGTTGCCAACACTTTCGTCGTTAAGGGGGAAGTAGAGTGACTATATATAGAGTCCTGCATGCACCTCACATACATGCATCTCACAAAACAGTACGGTACTGAAAAACGAAATATAGTCGCACAACTGAGACAGTGAAGACAAAACTAAAATAAAACTCTGAGCTGAGTGTATGAAGCTACGTATCAGAAATTCTTAGTGAAAGACCACTACAAATATACAAAGTTTTAAAGGTAGACTAAAAAGACGTGCGAAAAGAAGCAAACATCAGGTATGGCTATCAGAGAATTCTCACGACATATTCCCAACCATGACCGCTCCAAAACTCGACACTAAACAAACCATCTCGCTCTTAGGACCCCTGAGTTTCCTGAGTTTTCTGCGTTTACCTGACGGACCAACGTGACCCGAAACTGTACCTGAGTTGTACCGAATTTAGTCCTCACGTCCGCCGTTACCACCACATCCGTCAATCCTGAAGCTGAAGGAGCGTCCTACCAACGACGCCATCGCAGTTACGCCACGTCGTAGCCATCGCGCTTATTCAGAGCCCCAAGTACGCCTGCAGCCGGAACACAGGGAGTAGGCCATCAAGCTTCGTGCCAAAAGTCATCGACCTGACCGCAAACGGATCCCGGTCAGCATCTCCGCCGGAAGTGAAACCCCTAGATATCAAAAGGTAGGAGTTACCGAGGGAAATCCGTTAATAAAGGGAACAGTTTAAGCAGAAGGTTTTCAGGGGTTTTCTTGACAGCAAGTCGCGAACGTTTGCAGTCCCTGAGGTTTGTTTTAGGGGGTGTCGTAAGTGCTGGGTAGTTTCGACCCCGTCAGTTACAACTCGGAGTTTTCGGAATACGAGTACTAAGAACGATCTTCGGCGGCGTACAGGAAAACGAAGTATGGAGATGGAGGATCAACCAAGGATGAATGCTGAACTATTAACCAAACGATGAACATGCACAGCTCTATGGCGAACTCAGTATCTCAAAAGGTGGCTAAAGCTGGACGGATACGATGGGCAGGACATGTTGCAAGAATGTCGGACAACTACTCTGCAAAGATGGTGTTTGCCTCAAATCCAGTAGGAAGAGGACGACCAGGAGTGCAGCGAGCAAGATGGTTAGACCAGGTGGAGCGAGATTTGGCGGAGAGTACTCGGTGTCCGAGGAATTGAAGAGCAGTAGCCCACAACTAAGTTAACTGGAGAAACACACACATTTGGCGCTTAGGTGCAGGTTTGCACATAAATATTATCAATTTCCCACCCTTTCGTACGCGATGAATTATAACCGTCGTGGGCGAAACCGTCGCCAGAATCGTCGCGGGGGCAACTTTCGTTTATTTTGTCAAGTAAATCAATAGCTTACGTGCTAGACAAGCATAATATATACTTATAACTTACATACAGCCAAGCAGATTCTCTCTGCGACGAGTTCATGCTATCAAAAAAGTGAGCAGCGCGTTTTGTTACCAAAAGAAACGGGCAATATTTCCCAAAAAAGCATATCGAGTAATATTGCGAAAAAATTTTTTTATTTCAATTTCGAGCAGTTGTGTTCCATTAATTTGTTTTCGAGTAGTGGCAGCTGGCAACTTTGGTTCTACCTACTTCGGTTGTCAAAAAATTTAACTCCTGTGCTGATGTGCACAGCCACAGGGGTAACCGTCTTGACGGACAGTCAATATTGACAGTTTCGACAGTCATCCATTTCTGTGTCTGTAACAAAAGCTGCTTAAAATTTTGTGTCGTTGAGTTTATTCGCAGAAAATGGTAAGTTATGTTTCTAACATTTCGTTAGTTTATAAGTGCTTTACTATCTTCAGTCTACAGAGTTGGTAGGCAATTATTATTTGTCGTAAATATTTGTCAAATCCATAATTTCTCGCATTTAACAAAATCATAGGGGTTATGTTTTGCCTACGAAAATGGACAGTCATTGCCGAAGTAAAAGCGTCCGATTTTCATCTGTAATCTTTTCTTTTCCAGGGTCAAAACCAATCGGCCGGAAGTGGAGGCGACAAGAAGGATGACAAGGACAAGAAGAAGAAGTACGAACCACCGATCCCGACCAGGGTCGGTAAGAAAAAGCGTAAAGCAAAGGGTCCGGATGCGGCTATGAAACTGCCGCTGGTAACTCCGCATACTCGGTGCCGTTTGAAGCTTTTGAAATTGGAGAGAATTAAGGACTACTTGCTGATGGAGGAAGAATTCATCCGCAACCAGGAACGTCTAAAGCCCCAGGATGAAAAGAATGAGGAGGAACGTTCCAAGGTTGATGATCTGCGAGGAACACCGATGTCGGTTGGAAATTTGGAAGAAATCATCGACGATAATCATGCAATCGTTTCGACATCGGTCGGCAGTGAACACTACGTTAGTATCCTGTCGTTTGTTGATAAGGATCAGCTAGAGCCTGGGTGCTCAGTTTTGCTAAACCACAAAGTGCACGCTGTTGTTGGTGTTCTCGGAGACGATACGGATCCCATGGTTACCGTAATGAAGCTCGAAAAAGCACCGCAGGAGACGTATGCCGATATTGGTGGATTGGATACGCAAATTCAAGAAATTAAAGAGTCTGTCGAGCTGCCTCTTACTCATCCAGAATATTACGAAGAAATGGGTATAAAGCCACCGAAGGGTGTTATTCTCTATGGTCCTCCGGGAACTGGAAAAACTCTTTTAGCAAAGGCTGTTGCTAATCAAACTTCAGCTACTTTCCTACGCGTTGTCGGCTCTGAACTGATTCAGAAATATTTAGGTGACGGGCCTAAGCTGGTACGTGAGCTTTTCCGCGTAGCTGAGGAACACGCACCATCCATAGTGTTTATCGATGAAATTGACGCTGTCGGAACGAAGCGTTACGACTCCAATTCGGGTGGAGAACGAGAAATCCAGCGTACCATGTTGGAACTTCTGAATCAGCTCGATGGTTTCGATTCGCGTGGTGATGTGAAAGTCATCATGGCAACCAACCGTATAGAAACACTGGATCCCGCCCTGATTCGACCGGGTCGAATCGATCGTAAAATAGAGTTTCCACTCCCGGACGAGAAGACCAAGCGTCGCATCTTTAATATTCACACCGCCAGAATGACCCTGGCGGAGGACGTGAACCTGTCGGAGCTGATTATGGCCAAGGATGATCTGTCCGGTGCGGATATTAAGGCTATCTGTACCGAAGCTGGGCTGATGGCGCTTCGCGAGCGCCGCATGAAGGTTACGAACGAAGACTTTAAGAAATCGAAGGAAAGTGTGCTCTACCGTAAGAAGGAAGGCACCCCGGAAGGTTTGTACTTGTAATGGAAATGTCGTGATTTGTATTTAGTATAAATCAATAAAATTCATTTAAAACGAGACTATAAATGCGGAGGTTTTGTTATGTTTTTATTTCCTTATGATTGGTTATCGATTCACTTTCTTTTTTTTTCTTTTTCTATACTTTTCAACTTAGGAATTTCCTAAGCAACATATAAACGTTTTTAATAGTCAGTCTCCTATAAAACTTTAAACTATTTTCCCTCTGAATTAAGCAATCGGTCGATCTATTACCAGAGAAAAATGTGACCGATACCAAAAACTTTTACTATTTGAAACTTGACATAATGCGTGTAAGTTTGCGCATTGCTCATAATCAATAGAAATAGTTACTATGGCAATTACAAAATCTATAACAGGTTACAGAAGCGACGAGGCACTCAAAAACCGCTAAATTTTAAATCAAAACGGAGAGTACCTTCACAAATAAAGGTAAATCTCCGTGGGGCTTTTGAGAGCCTCATCGCTTCTTCATAGTCTCTGGAAAGTTTGTATTTGCTTCGCTAGAGTTGGAATAGCTATAAGCCAAAGGAGCAGCTTTGCATATATCTCACATCTTCCTCCATTAAAAATTTTCATGCACTATTTATGGCTGATCGCAAGAAAAATGTTACCATTCAAAGTGCGCGAATGCTCATTAAAGTGCTATTTTGCGCTAAACGAGCATTTTTTCGTTATAGTTCAATAAGTGTGTCGGAAACCAAAACCATCCGAAACGTTTCAATCCAAGATACACTTTTATGAGCGATTGCGTACTTTCGATGATATTTTTTTCCTAGTAATCAGCAATAAATATTGTAAGTTATCCCTCAATTTAATTTTGAACCGCATAGTTTGCCTTCCAACGTTTATGACTGTATTACGATGATAAGGGTAATGTTGACCTGAAAAGCGCCCAATATGTTAGGCTCAATCCGGTCTCACAGGAAAGTGAAGCAGCGGAGTAGAATAATTCGATCCAGACGGACAAGTGACGATTTTAATATACGAAATAATCCGTTTCAAGCACGTGCCCCACCTCAAATGACATAGAACAAATAGAACAACAAAATTGGAGTTGTTTTTTTCAGTAGCCGATATTTTTGCAATAAAAGTCAATTCCATGTCCAAATGAAGTCCATTTCAAATCAAGTCAAGTAAGATTTCCAGTCCAAATTCGAGTCTAATTTCATGTTAAACCACACTTCAAATTTCATGTCCAATTATAAGCCCAAATCGCAATTTAATTTAAAATAGGTTTAGAACCAAGCAAAGTAAATAGACCCAAGTTTGAATCCATTTCCATGCCAATTCTGAACAAAATCTTACTTCACTTTCAACTAGAATTTCAACTCTAATTTAAAGGGCAATTTTTGGTCCAACTTAGGGCTAATTTTATGTCCTCGTGTGTGGGCTACCGCTTTCCAACTCTTTGGATACCGTGTATTGCGCTCCTGGACGTCTTGTTGCTACCGGAGTAGAAGCAAACACCATCTTTAGCAGGGGAGTTGTCCACCCTGCTTTCATACCGTATCCGACGAATTGACTGGATTTATTGAAGATCGTGCCCCGCGTATTAATATCCTTGTAGCGCTATGTTGAACAGCAGGCATATGAGAGACCATCGCCGAAGCTCTTGACGAAGCCCTCTATGTGATTCGAAGGAAGTCGGCGATCCCCCCGAATTCTGAACACAGCACTGTGTACCATCCATCGTAGATTGAATCAGATTGATGAGCTTAATGGGGAAGCACTTCTCGTTCATGATTTTCCGTAGCTCTTTCCGGTCGATGGTATCGTATGCGCCTTTGAAGTCAATGGACAAAGGGTGCGTGAGAACTCTGTATTTACAGCCCTTTTGGAGGATCTGCCGCAGTGTAAATATTTGATCCTTTGCTGAACGCCTATTAACGAAGCCGGTTTCATAAAGTCTCACAAATCTGTTCGCAATTGGTGATAGACGGTAAAAAATGATTTGGGACAACAGTTTGGTAGTCGGCATTGAGAACGGTGATCGCTCGATAGTTTTCATAGTTCAACTTGTCGCCCTTCTTGTAGATCGGGCAAATAACCCCATCTTTTCACTCTTCTGGTAGCTGTTGATAACCCAAAATGTAACGAACGCCAGTTTTTTTGGTCCCATTTTAATAAACTTCGCTCCGATGCCATCTTTCCCAGCCGATTTACCGTTCTTTAGCTGTATGATAGAGTCCTTATCTTCGCCTATCGTTGGGGCTGGCATCTCTTACCCGTCTGTTGCTCCATCGAAATCGCCTTCCTCGCCGCCATGGATCTTGACCTGGGCGCTATTCAAGGAGTAGGGTTCCGTTCAGTTTCTCGTAGAACTTTCGCGTTTGTTAAGAACGTTGCAACCGCTTCAACTCTGCATATTCATGCACTGCTCCTGCTGTCCGCGCAGCGTTCTCCTTATCCATTACCGTCCTACATTCATCGTCAATCCAATCGTTCCGCTGATTCCGTGCCACATGCCCGATGGACCTCGCCGCTACAATGCTAACAGCTGTTGTAATGGTATCCCAACAGTCCAGGGCTTCATCCAGCTCGTCCTCTTCCGACAGCGCAGGCCTCAACTTCGAGCGAGTGCGCGTAGATTGTGGCGACGTGTGGCTGCTGCAGCCGCGCGAGATTTAACCGAGGCTGGCGTCGGTACCGAATGTTGTTCACAACGAATAGTTTTGGGCGCATCTTAACCATCACTGGGTAGTGGTCCAAGTCAACGTTAGAGCTTCGATAATATCTGACGTCGATAATGTCTGAAAAGTGCCGACAGTCGCCCATCACTATGAAAGCTGTATCCAGTTCGTATGTGTTGCCGCAGCTCTGATGGATGGTATGCCCATCTCTGAACGTACGTACCGTTGAACTCTTCCGGCATACCTCCAGCAGCGCTACGACGTCGAACTTGCGGCTCTTCAATACGTCGGAAAGCACTCGAGTACTCCCTTGGAAGTTCCATCTCCTGAGTGTCCATTCCATAGTCCTTTTTCGTCGCGTGGCTTTATTCCACTCCCAGGCAACAATGTGAGTTTTATTGTACTCTTATGGTGGTCTTCAAGACCATTTTTGGTCTTAAATACCATCATAAGGGTGTAATAAAACCCAAATTGTTACTTGGGCTGCTTTCAGTCCAAATTTCTTTGTTCCTCGTTCATTGTACAATAGTTTTTCGTGGTAGCGGCAAGATAAAGATCTGCGGCACCAACCCCCCTTTTTTGCCGGAGGACCAACGACGTTCGAAAGAGCCCTCCTTCCCTGACGGACCTCTCCTTCTACCGGGGTTGGTGTTTCAAGTTAAGTGATGGTGAAAAGCTCCGAAGAAAAGTCGGAAAATTATGTTCTGTCACAAGGAAATTGTTTGGAATGTTTTTTTCTCGTGTGTCAATTTCTAGTCTTCTAATGATTACATTTTCATGATAACGTTTTTTATTGTTCCTTAGTTATAGTAGAAAAACTTATGTGATTCAAAAACTTATCTTCTATCTTGTTCTATCTTCTTCTTCTTCTTCTTCTATATATAAAAGTGAGCGTATGTTTGTATGTATGTTCCACCATAACTCAAGAACGCCTTGACCGATCTCCACCAAACTTGGCACACATATTCCTTGACATAAGGGAATCAGCACTGGGGGGTTGATAAGAAGAGGAGGGAGGTGGGGTTTCATAACAGGGGAAAGCCATAACTCCGAAACATCTGGACGGTTCTTCATCAAACTTGGCACGCATGTTCCTTAGCATAAGGGAATCAGAACTCAGGGGGTTGACAAAAGAGAGGGGGTCATAATAAGGGGTGGTTCATAACAGGGGCGATTTTCATTGAGCCGATGCATAATTAGGTAGCGACAGAAGGGGGAGGTGACCGGGAAGAAACCGACATGTAGGGGGACGAGAAACGTGATTATGAATGTATGTTCCACCATAACTCTGGAACTTCTGGACGTCGTTTGTCAAAAACATATTCTTTTGCTACACTCAAAAAAATCAGCACGTCAAGTTTACGTGAAAACATAGGTAATTCTCATCCATCACACTTTTCATGTAGCTCGCACTCATACTAACCAGTTTACGTGCGATCCCGGTATTTTTTTTTATCAATTTTCCCATTAACTAGTACATGAAGTTCACGTAAGCTGCTGTACAGAAGTTTACATGATTTTTCACGTGGATGCGACATGTCGATTTTTTTGAGTGTATAAAAGAATCAACACCAGGGGGTTGATAAAAGAGTGAGACGGTCTCTTACAAGAGGTGCGTTTCTCTTGCACTTTGAACGATAGCAGTTATACCAGTTGTTTTATTTCTTAAAGGGAAAAGAGGGGTTCAAAAACGATAAAAAGGCTTTGTGTCGATTTATAGGGATTACCGAGAAGAAGACAGATTTACAAGTGGTTGGGGGACAACGTGAGAGGAACTGACGAAGGGAGTAGACAAATTCAAATGAAAAAATTGTTTTGTGTCTTGCATTATGAGAATTTTCGTTACAAAAACAGATGTACAAGTGACTGAGTGACAAAGGGGCCCCGAGTGAAATCGGGCAATCAGTTAGTATCTCATAAACCAAACAGAACGCTACAGCGTATTGTACCGTTAACATGAAGTATGAAAATGTAACTAAATTTTCTTAGCATATTCACAGCTATGAGATGAACCAGCCCACGGCTGAAAATCTCGATAATAAAGAGAAAAAAAATATTCACAGCTTGATTACCGATCGATCTTGAGATGCTCTTGGAGAAAAAACGGAAAAGAACACGGGAGAAAAGGTGACAACAACTGGACAAGTGGGACAGAAAAAACAGAAAAACGCGAGAAAGAGAGATAGTAGTAGTAGTAGTAAGGGGGAAATCCACCATCATTTCAAGGACTTGCCAGTGTATGTGGGTAGACTTACAGTAGATCCAAATTTGATTATCAAATGAATATCACACTAATGCTGTTATAGAAGGACCAAAAGGGGTTGGGCGGACCCACAAGCAGAGACACTTGTGCGCATTCCGGGGTTTTAAGATTTTCCTTCCAACATTATGATCCTTCCATGTAATAATCAATTTCGCTGCACCAGCTTTAACCCACGTGATGGTTTGTTTGTGAGAAAAAGAACTTACATAATTGTTTCAGACCTTAAGGACTCCGGTTGGCAATCCACTCCATCATCCAGCCTTCCACAATTATGCTGTTCATGGCAATAATGTTTATATTGTAGTATATAGTAACGTTATAATAATATTCTGGTAATAGTTCAAGGTCATACCTGCATGTTTGAGTTTTACCTACATCCCGCTAAGTAACTTCCCCTTTTGTAGTCCTCTAGGGCCAATTCCTCTCATCCTTCCAATCCTCATCATTGTTCTTTCCACTCCACTTGAGCTAAGCACTAATCTACAAAAAAAAAAAAAACCTTGGGGGGAGATTTGGTTATTATTGTTCTATTCTTTTGTAAATACTTCTCTGTCTTTTTATAATTGTATTTTTCAATTTTTTATTTATTTTGCATATATTCTTAACTGGTTTTCATATTTATTAATTTTATATCCATATTCCTCATTATTGTTTAGGTTTCTTTGTTTTATATATATCTTAAAATTATATGGTTATTTTTAGTCATACGGTTTGCTATAAACATTTATCATCCCTCGCTTCCATTATATTCAATTATGTACTCATAAATACATGTAGATGCCAACACTGAATAATATGCTCTAAAACCCTGCAGAACACATCAATGTGTTATATTGAAACTGAAGAAAAATATTTTTTTTATTGCACTTTTAGGGGGATTAATCAAAATTCGAATTCCGCTGCACGATAGAATTTTTAATTTAAAGAAACTCTTCCAAAGGTTACACAAACCTAAAATCAAGTTTTCCCGCTCAAAACTCTAATGCGCACTTATTTTAGTTTTGGACCAGTGTGCTGTGCTCGGTTGATTAGATTGCGTTGAGCTTTCGGTTGATCAATTGAGAATTAAAATTTAATTTTTATTAGAAGTATTCGATATTGTAAGGACTTAAGTCTTGAATTTCGAAAAAAATCCTGATTTTATCAGTTTCCCCATTTTGTCAGCCCAAAATTCAACATGGGGCTAACAAAATCGGAACATTACTGTATATAGAAATCGATATAAATTGTCTTACCTTCGCAAATTATCCACTCGATGCATTCAAGAGTATCTGTGTACCAGTTGAAAATTACAATTCAAGTCTAGAGGCTCATGTTAAATTCCAAAATTAGGCATCATGAGACCATCAGCCAAAAACACCATTATATTTTCATATAGACAGCTTGGACAAATTTTGACCACTAAGCTCAGGAAAAACTGAGCGAAACAAGCATAACCTACATCTTTATCATTATATACATTTATCTACTCCGCGGAGCTTTTGAAAATGGCTCCTCAACACTTCTTCCCTGCACCGCACTAGCAAACGAAATTTCCAATAGGAAATCTCACCACCCTAGGAATATGATTTTCACACTTCACGCTTTCAATGATTTTTATTTTATCAATGTCACACTAACTTCTGGCTAACCGCCTAACGGCCCATGCAAAATTTCACTCATACACTGACAGCAATAGACCTACACTAATTTCACACTGGCCGACGGAAAATGCACGCGCAAACTGTGAAAAACGCGAGAAAGAGAGATAGTAGAAAACCTGGCACGAAAGAAAAATAAGCACAGAATACGAGGGAAAATGAGAAATGGGGAGAGTAAAAAAAACAGGAGAAGTGAAATCAAAATAAAAAAGAAGACTGGAAAGCACGGAGAACCGAAGGGAAAAGAAGAAAAATTAGAAAATAGGGGGAAAAACGATTAAGGAAAATGAGGACCAACGAGTGTTCGTGGGTTCGAATGTTAGTAGAGCCAGGCCGTTCGATGTAAAATGACTTTGCACGGGTTTATTCCTAGGCCCCCACATCTATTCCACCAAATTCTGCATCTACTAACAATGAAGCCTCTAGCCGGGGCTAGTTATAAGAATGGTGCTTACTCGAGGTGTGAATGAAGCCTCTTGACCAGTGAAAAACCAGTGGACTGAAAGAGAGAGAGAAAACGCAACAAAAAAGGACAAAAAACGGGAAGGATGTTACTTTCGAAATTAACATAAATTGACGAGGAAAACATATGCCTTTATTCTATAAAACTCAAATTTATAATGAAAAATTTCATACTTTGCTGCGGAATCCATACTTGATATCCTGTGTAACATTCAACAATGTCCCTTAAAATTAAATTAAGAAAAATAGATAACTAAAGAATAAATTTGTTTGCATGGTAGGAGTTGGGAGTATAATCAATATATATAGAATGCCAGTGTGGCTGCAGTGCGCGTGATAAACATCACACACATTCAGATAATGTATTTACATTATATATGCATATGTGGGTGTGCCTGAGATTCATCAAAAGGGGAATCTCATTGTCAAACTCTGACAACCAGTTTAAAATTTCAAATATGGCTGCCAAGTAATGTGATTAGAAACTTCGCTTGCTTCAAATTTCTGAAAAAACCGGTGCAAAAGGACTCAGTTGTGGGATTCAATTCAACCGGACGAAAAGAAAATGAATGTTTAAAAACATTTCACTGGTATGAACACACAGCGATGAGCGCACTGATGACAGCACCAACCAGCGCACAGATAAAGAACAGATAAATAACAAGGAGCAACTTTGACAATGAAGTTCCCGATTCACAGACTTTATACAGATTGTCAGCATCATGTTTACCACAAAGAGTCCTGTAGAAAAACAGCGACACTGGCATTCTATACATATTGATTCTACTGAGTTGGGCCTAGTATTGTTAAATTCTTCAAATAAATCCACTCCAGGGATCACAAGCTTCACTTGGTTCACGCAAGCACATCGCAAGCGGAACTCCTGAAAAACGCACAGATTCCTGGATGCTGCAGCTGAAGATAAGACAACTTCAGTCTATCGCTCTCTTCTACTTTAACTATCAACGAAGTCAGACGTGCGAACTCCCACAGGCTAACTCCCGGATCCCGCAGTGTAACTAACCGCGGCTTTATTCGGTTCCAAATCGCAGTAAAAGTCACGAGTATTAAAGGGCCTGGTAATGGTAACTGATCTAAGCTGGCCATTCCCTGGTCAAGTCCGCGTGTCGATAGTGGAATACGTGCTAAAGTGCGTGAAACACGTAAATCCGGGTTGCAAAAAATCCGTCCATAGTGCGGGAGGTGACTTTTGGGCCTATCGGAATGCAGTAAATTTGTCAATGTGTTTTACAGTGCAGCACAGGGTAAGTCTGCATGCATGGGAATGAGAACAGGAAAAGGGAAAAGTGGACAGAGAAAAATGAAAACGGGAGACACACAGGATTAAACGACAAACACAACGTGACAGAAAAGGAGGATAAACGAGATATAATAAGAGGAAAATGAACACTAAAAGAAACAGCAAACAAAAAACGAGACAGGAAAAGAAGAAAAACGGGACGGAAAATGCGGAAAACCGGAAAGAAAAAGGCAAGCAACGAAACAAAAGAGAGAAAACCAAAGGAAAATCAGGACTGAAAAGGAAGTAAAATGGGCCTGGAAAAAAGAGCAAATAGCGGACGGAAGGAAGAACGAGTGAGAAAAGGAGAAGGAGAAAGGTGAGAAAACGAGACAAACAGAGTGGATACGGGACAGAAGGGAAAGGCATGACACACACACACACACACACACACACACACACACACACACACGCACAGTGAGAGAGAGAAGGAAAGAAAATAAGAAAAGTTATAGCAAAAACCAAGAAAACGTTACAAAAAATAAAAGAATTGGTACAAAACGGGACTGAAAAAGAGAAAAATGTCCATGTCCAAATTCAAGTTTAATTTAATGTCCAATGCTAAGTTCACTTCCAAGTCCAATTGCATGTCCGAGCCCAATTTCATGCCTCATTTAAGTCTAATTTTACCTTCAACCTTAAGTCGAATAAAAACTCCGATATAAAGTCCAATTTCTAGTACAATTTAAATTCTAATTGCAAGTCTAATCTCGTCCAAATTACTTCAAATTTAAGTTCAATTTTAAGCCAAATTTACAGTATATTTAGTCATGCAGCAATAAGTGCACGAAAAAAAAGGTCAACCATTTCGTATCACTCATATTGATTTTATTTCCATCTGAAGTGTGCCTCATCGGAAAATTATTTCCGGTGACGTCTCGCGAACTTCGGATCTGATACCAACCAACCAACCACCAAACTGCGAAGTCACACCGTTAGCTTACGGTGAAGGATAGCGCAGGCCCCACACAGTTCTACTTAATTTAATAACTCTCACTAGAACACGGTTTACGAACGTAAAACCTACCCATCCGAAATGGCCAAAACAAACCGAGAACAAAAGCTGCCACTGCCAGTGCCAGCCGTTTTATGATTGCTGCTCTGCTAATTTCGATTTTTCACTCGCGTTTCCACACCGGCGTCGTCGGTCGGTTGGTCGGTCGGTCGGTCGGAGTAAGGAGCGGCCATCATCATCAGGACAGCACGGCGGACGGTATAAAAATGGATCAGAAACGTCTTACCGGCTCAGTCTCTTTTCACGTTTGTTCCCTTGCAGACAAAGTTGTGAACACACTTCGTGTGACGGTTTTACTGGCTATACTTAGTTAGTTCCCTTAACAGAGCTCTTCCACTACCAAAGACTATCACAGAAAAAATGGTGAGATTTGAAGATTTTTTTTAAATATTAGAGTAGTAAAAACTGAAACTATTAGAAATAATGAAAAATACTAAAACGAAAATAAGTACAAAATTTAAAAGGATATGTCTCAAGTGGGTTTAGTGAGTGGTATAATTTCTTTAGGCGCAAATGTTTGGTGAAAGTAGCACATGAGTGTCCCAGCAATATTGAAGAAGTTAAATTAGTGCTAAATCGAGTGTTTCGCATGAAAATAGTCTTAAATTGGTGCATTACAGACTGAGGTTTTCTATTCTTCACATTTGCCGGCTTTTTGTCACCAAATGAAGTCCAATGTGTTCCCAGTTCAGACATTCCAGACAGAGTCAATTAACAGTCTAAGCGAAACGATTAATTATGCATATTGGTCATGAATACTTCTAATATCGCACTTTGAACCAGGAAATTTGTTCGATTTCTCACGCTCACATATTTGGATCAGAAAAATCAAAAAATCTAACGGGAATAATGGAATGATACGCAGTCATACTTTATGCCCTTCGTGATTGTTCCACAGCTTGAAGACGAGACAAAACGTCGAAATTATAGCCGGCAGGCACGACACTGCAATCAATATTGTATATGTACATAAAAATCGAGTCGGTTCCAGTTCAGCGGAGATTCTATAAAGTGCCACTCCTTACTGGCTCTGACACTGTTTGAATTCTTAGAACTCTATCCGCCTGTTGCCGGCTGCGAGGCTTTGTCTGGGTCCGATGAACCATGCTTTTTTAATGCACCACTATAAAACTGATAGAATTGCGAGTACCTACTGTTATTATTTTATGTCGTTTCAGTCACTAGTCGATGGCATAAATTCGCACCCAGTTGAATCGAATGTGTTTTCTCTGACTAACGTTCGACTTAAACTTTCTTAGTTGCGGCGTGGAAGTTTGCTGCTGAAAGAAAATATAGTAAAAAAGAAAATTTAAACTGAAATACAGTTCAAGGAAAATTTAGCTTTTTGAATTTTTTATTCATTGTTGGTTCATTTTTATAAAGTTTTGTTCTAATTTTATTTGGATTATGTTCAATTCTTTCAAAGTTTTTTTCTATTCTTTAGTTTTACCTCAAAATAATATTCATTTATTTTTTCCATGCAATTACAATTTTCATTCCATGTTTCGATTGCACAGACTTTCCTGCTTATTTTGAGATTCTTCTACTGAACATCGAACACGAAATTATTGAAACACAGTAAATTTACTATCAATTCTTTTGTAATTATCGGATCAAAACCAACATTTTAGGACAGTTTTATGCATGTATTAAGTTCAATTCACATGAATTATATCAATTATTAAAGGTTGTTTGGTAAAATACTGGACACATTCGCTTGATGCCGCCTATAAGAACCTTTTTCTCAATTTTAAATATCCATTTCCTTAGTATGTCCTTCGCTTTTTTACTTTCCTACGTGGTATTTCTGAATTTGCGCTTCATTATGGCCGAATAG
This sequence comes from Sabethes cyaneus, assembly GCF_943734655.1. NCBI lineage: Eukaryota > Metazoa > Arthropoda > Insecta > Diptera > Culicidae > Sabethes > Sabethes cyaneus. The sequence goes on from NC_071353.1 coordinate 173,157,362, forward strand.
GTTTCAATCGGACGTTGTTTTACTTGTTCGATGGATTCATGTCCTTTGTGGAAAAAATACACCGAATTAGCCTCATACTATTCCAACACGCTTTTAGAATAGGGGCATGAAGCTAAATCTGGCCAAATTAGTGGTTTTTCATTGTGCTGCTCCAGAAATAGCAAAAGACGATGCCGGAGGCATTCAGTTTTGTACATTTCCCTACTGATGGTTCGTTTTATGACGGAAATTTCACTTGCCACTCCTGTGGCTTGCCAACCAAATGAAATATTTCGATGCAAATTTCGACATTTGGCTTCTTTTTCAAACTTATCTTTTCCTTTTGATCCTCAAACGGTCGCAGTATCCACTTCGTTGCAGCTTTCAGCTAGTGCCACATATTCAGCTTCCGAGCTACTCAGCGTGGCACAGTCCTGTTTTCTTGAACACCATTTGAACATTCCACCTGTATACCGAAACATCTCGGACCCAGTCAGCATCTACGAAAATCTGCAGTAGTAATTTGTCCATTTCTAGTACTGATTCGAAGTACATGCTTCAACCCAATCGAACTTTGTGGGCCAGATCGAAATCGAAAGCTAGAAATCGAGTTTTACATTTCGTCGTCCATCAAAATGCATCCGTTGAAATGTGTCAAAACTAGTTCTATTAGAAACGGCAAGCACGCTTCTTAGCTACTAAATTCTGTTTCTAGTACCAATTCGGCTGTTTGCTGGCACTATAAGATCTATAAACTTTCTGAGCGACGCTATTCCGGTTGGGTTGATAGTTGGCAAATTACCTATCAGGCATTTTTTTTCTCCATGTTGGGTATTTTTATCACTGCGACCATTTGTTTGATCTATTGTGATATATTACCCGTTTTTTTATAGCTGTGTTGTCAAGATGACGCACCACTATCAGAAGTGATTGTCATTGTTTGACTAATAGCATTTGTCCAGCCCGGTCACTACTGCGCTGGGAGTTGTTCTCTAAATATCAGAGGGTTCTAACAGCCCTCTTTCGAAGAACCTTAATCTTTTATTGAGAATTGCCGGACATCGGCATAACAGGTGTTCCGAGTCTTCTTTTTCTATGCCACAGAAGTGACATATATCATCTTGAAGTTTTCCCATAAGCTTCCGATGATAGCGGCTCGGACAATGTTCTGTTATAAGACCAGTATAAATGCTTAGATCTTTCTTCGAAAGCTCCAGGATTTTGCGAGTCATTGAAACGTTTGGAGAGATAACACGTTTCGACTGCCTAGCATTGAAAGTGTTATTTCAATTTGATTCCACTTTCGTACATTGCCATGCTTTTAGCTCCAATTTTAAAGTTGAAGCAGATAAGCCACAGAAGGGCTCCTACAAATTGATGAGATGATCCGAGTCTTGCTAGCGCATCAGCACTTTCATTTCCATCAATTCCACAGTGACCTGGGACCCAGTACAAGTTGACTTGGTTACGACAAGACAATTTTTGGAGTGTTGGACAGTCATCGTTGGGCTGCATAGTGTTAAGTCAAGTACTTCTTGCCTTATTGCGTTTACAAAAGTTGGCTCTTCCCCTTTATTACATATATCTATACCATTTGATGATATAAAGTTCACAAGGATTTCACCTCTGTTATTGCTATCTGTGCTGTCCAATTACAAGTGCTTTGTTTTGTTTCTTGCAGTAAGAAACCAAATTTACCACTTCTGATGGAGGTACTTCACCCACATCTCCTGGAAAATATGCCGCTGCTACGCAAATTTCTGTCGTGCCACGGGTCGTTGGAACCTCCATCATTATTGCTGTGAGATCTTTTGTAATCAATTCTGTGATTGGAAAACTTTTTATGTTTTCACTTACTAAAATGGCAACTCTTGGCGTGAGCTCACCTTTTAGGCATAATCCGGATGGAAATGTCAGGATTGGACTTTACGCACCTCGATATCTTCGTCCTCAGCTCTCGGTCCCTAGTTCCGGTTTGCTTAAAAGTTCTTTACCGCCTTTCCACACCTAGGTTCTCCTTATAACCTTTTAGAATAGTACACACTGTTGATTTTGGCATTTTTAGTTCAGACCCTTCTGGGTTTTCCAGGTGTTTGTGCAAGATTTTTTAAGTCGTTCGAATTCCATTCTGTACTGCTCCGCAACATGGTGGAATAATTTGACGAAACTTGCACCAGTTGTTCTTTCTTCATAAACATGTAAACAAAGTTATGTCAAATGGTTCCAATTTCTACCACAAGGGGCGTGTCGCAATTTACTTTTCGCCAGGCTTTAGGACGAGTGTTTGAATTAGGCAAGCATATTGATGAATGCTGGGCAGCATATTCTCCTCCTTTGCTTGTAAGTGACCAGGATCTAGAGGAATCTTAGTCGGTTTCAATTCTTCCAATCCAAGTCCTGACAAAAGCTTCCGAATAGACGTTGCTTCAGTCTGAGAAACGTGATCTTTGGTTTGTTTTACTTTAATCCCCAGCAAGTGCTTAATATCTCCCAAGGAAGTACTTTGAAATAGGCTGTCTTCACATCGGCATGTTTAATGAGCAGCTTCTCCTGATTGACCACATAGAGAAGCATCCGAAAAGTAATCTGTTTGATTTGGAGCAAAAGCCTCATGAATCATAGTCAATTCCGAATTTTGGTCTGTATCATTGGAAAACTAATCGGGCCTTATAACGCACGATCCCGCCCGATCGGACGACTTCTTTATAAATATCCAGCGACAATACTGCCGCTGGACGCATAGCTGTCCCATGTTACAAAACACGAAAATGAGAAAATCGCACTCAAAGTGAAAAACTTTTTATATGAAATGATATAGGTAGTGAGACAAATATGCGTCCATTTTTCCAGTGGGACAAATTGTCTTCAAATTTTTTCGAGCTTTCCTAGTATAAACGCCATGGTTTCGATTCACATTTGAGAAATATACAGATCGGACTCGATTATCCGTGTGAAATTATTTTTTAAATGAGTTTTTTGAAATGTGTTGACGTTGAAAACGTGATTTCCATTGAAAAAAAAAATCTTTTTACTCGCAACAAAATGTCGAAAAGGGACATTTATGCTTCCACCGACAGAATATTTAATAGTTTTTTGACCAGGTCCTAGGTCCTACACATGGTTTTCATTAAGTGACTGCAACTCATTTTCATTATCTGTTCTTTGTAACTAGACGGTTCCATCAGTTCTTGTTGTATAACCGGTCCAGCAGCGTTGTAACGTTGGGGAGGGATTCCTTAAGTAGCACGACAAGATCTTCTATGAGCATTAGGGACTTGTTCATGCTCCTCCTGAATCCTCGGCTGTTACTCCTCGAACTCATGCTCTTCTGGAATGCTTGCATCGTCATCTTCTATATTGTGGTACGCTTTTTTTGGGTGTCTGCGATTCCGAATTTGTTAAGAGACATTTGCGATGATTTTCGTACATTTATATACAAAAGAACGAACAAACTTTAAAGAACGACTTTTGCGCTCGGCGACGCCATTCTTTTGAGGTGAATAACCTGTCGCAAACTTCAGCTGGATGCCTTCATTTTTCAGAAGCTTTATCAAATCGCTGCTTCAATTTTCGCCGCCCTTAACCGAGCTTAGCTTCTATGGTGCTTATCCAAACATTGTTTTCACCTTGAGCACATAATCCTTGATAGCTTCACAGGTTTCTGAATTCTCCCGCAGCAAATACAGCAGGGTATATCTATTGTGTTCATCGATAAGGGTTTAAATCAATAAGGGCTGTGGGTGTTGAAAACTCCTGATACAGAATATCACTCATTCCAGCACCAGAGCAGAGTCTCGCGCAACGTTGCGTTACCGTCGCGATAAACGGTATGAACAGTTCGGTGCATCATTGTATCGGCAATCGTCGGTATCTTCTAGATTCCGACCGCGTTTAACGACCTCACTACTTGTCACAGTCAGTCGTTTGCAGTTGGTTAACAAGTAAGACTTAAGAACCAAACAGAATGCTGCATCAACGTATCCGTCAGCATCAATTTGACAGTAAACCCATGTGTGATTCTTTGTGGCTGTAAAATAGACTTCACACAAGGGTCAACCCTCCTGGTATGCTATCTTCAAAGGCCCACACAAGTCGCTGTGTACTATAAATCCATTACAGTCTTTGGCTTCTTCCTTGCTTTCTTTGAAAACGATAAACACGCGAGTGTTCAATCACAAGACGCTTCGCAAGTGATCTTCCTTCCACGGTTACGAATCTTGATTCCAGTTGCTAGCTGCCTTTGAACCAGCATTTGTAACTCGAATAGCACGTTCCGTACAATCATCGTGTGTTTGAACCATGAACGTCTCGATGTCTGAACTTTCTATGCCAGTCGTGTACACATTCTTTTTCGCAATACTCTACTTTCAATGCTGTTGAATACTTTGTCATCCGTAAATAATACAATCCATCCAAAGTAACAATTTGGCTTTTATAACACTCTTATGATGGCATTAAAGACCAAAATTGGTCTTGAAGACCACCATGAGAGTACAATAAAACTCACATTGTTGCTTGGGATTTTAACGAACCGTAGCAATTCGGTATCCGAATTTGACAGTACGTCCACCATAAGCGAAAATCACGAAAAAACGAGATTCATATCCAAATCGGGAGCATGCAGAACTTCAGTAAGCGTTATCTTCTTCATTAGATGCAGCTTTTTTTGCTTTCGCCGGATTCTGAAAGGACGTTTTTGGTTCTGCACTTCAATTTCGTTGGTTTCAAGAATCCGTATGTGTCTTGCAATCGCGCTTCTTGTGGCCATCCTTCTCCAGACTCCAGAGTTGTAATTAAAGCATCGAAGGAATCTGCAAATCAGGATCACTTGGAGATCGTTATCCAATTTAGTCCCAGGCATTCGCCAATTTCTCAAAAAGGTATACAAACACGATCAGATACCCCACAATGTCGTCCCCGTCTTTGAATTGCGGTTCACGAATTAGAGATTTCTTTCGATACTGTCGTTTCAAATTGACCCAAACGTCCTTTGCAGTCTCGGTATTCCGGATTAAACCGCGCTGACTGCGACTGAGCAGCAGCCTAATGGTCATATGCGCCTTCTGATCTTCTTCATCTTCCAGCATTCAACTGCCACAGCATTCGATCCGTCAGCAGCCGCTTCAGATTTCACTCCCGGTTCGATAAACTTCCACAGGCCTTCGCTGTTAGCAGAAATTCGACTTCAAGCTTCCAGGAATCGTAGGTTGCCGTATTGAGTTTGATAGTTACAGTTCTCTCATTTTTCAAAACAGCAGTCAACCCTCAATTGATCAACCGGGTATAGCTGTACCCTTTTCATATTTTATGCTCCGATTTCGGTATGTTCCTTTTTGAAATTAAAAGGCTCCAGATTCTCGTTATTTAGATGTATTTAAGCAAATTTAATCGTTAATAAAAACGTGTCAGAAAATTTTTTGAGCCGGTGGTCAAAGTCTTGTACCTAGATTTTGACCAATCAATGTGCACAAAATCGGAGCACTTAACACCTGAAAGTGTTGTTGTTTCGAAAAGAATTTGTTGTATTTCAATCACAAAAATAACAGTTTTGTATTAAATTAAAGTATTTTTAGTAAGAATTTAACATAGATAACAATAAACATATTTATTTCAATCGTACTTTCAGTTGGAAATAAATTGAACAACCATAAATATGGTTGGAATCACATTTTTATTCTCCGTGAAGGGTTTACAGAATGTCAAACCGAATCAAAACAAACAAAGTAGGCGAGACTCGGGCTCCAATTTGTTCCATTTTAAACAAACCAGTATTGAAGATCATTCCTATTATTAAACCGGATGCATTTCTGTACAACTCTTTTTCAAACCTAATGATCAAATTTTTTAATGACATAAAATACAATATGTTATGAGCAGAGAGAAAACAATGGCAACTTTAAACCCACACAAAATGTTCCGATGCTCTCGAGCAGCATGAAAGGTAAAATTCAATTACTCTAATCGGTCTTCGAATGGCCGGCCGTTTCGTGGGTTAACTAAAAATGGCCACAACTAATTAAGACAATAGTCCTACAGTAGCAGTAGCAACGCACAGAATACAATTTTATTGAAACTAACTGCGTATTTTTTATTGCTGGCGTGGATTGTGTCATCGCTCGAATTTCACAGAGGGAGTGCATTTCGGTTCACATCGGTCAGGCGGGAGTTCAAATTGGCAACGCGTGCTGGGAGCTGTACTGTCTCGAGCATGGAATCCAACCGGACGGACAGATGCCCTCGGACAAAACCATCGGCGGTGGGGACGATTCGTTTAATACGTTTTTCAGCGAAACCGGTGCCGGAAAGCACGTTCCACGGGCGGTTTTTGTTGATCTGGAACCAACCGTTGTGGGTAGGTTGCGTTGTCGTTGTGAAATTGAAACTATTAATAGATTAATAAACTGATTGGGATGGAATAATTTACAGATGAGGTTCGTACCGGAACTTACCGGCAGCTGTTTCATCCCGAGCAGCTTATCACCGGCAAGGAGGATGCCGCCAACAACTACGCAAGGGGACACTACACCATCGGCAAGGAAATAGTCGATATCGTGCTGGACCGCATCCGAAAGTTGGCTGACCAATGCACGGGCTTGCAAGGATTTCTGGTTTTCCATTCCTTCGGCGGTGGTACCGGAAGTGGGTTCACCTCGCTGCTGATGGAACGCTTATCGGTTGACTATGGAAAAAAATCTAAATTGGAGTTCTCTATATATCCAGCGCCCCAGGTGAGTGAGTGTGAGGATAAAAATAAGCAAACCGTAGCGTGCCGGAGTTTAATAACCCCTTTTTCGTATGCAAATGCTGCGTATAACCTTCTGTCTCCACTTTGCCACTTTTCTCAATGATTGCATTATTATCGATTTTGTTTCTAGATGTAGGTTATTTTTTACATTATCATGGAGTTATTTCCTACATAGCAGTTTTTTTCTCGCCTCCAAATCACGCAGGGGTAATTATTTTCTTTCGTGATATTATGCACGCGGAAAACGAATATATCATTGTGGATTTTGGAGGGCGTGAGTGAGAGAAATGGTTTTATTGACTTTGTTGTACTCGTTTTTTCAGGTCTCGACTGCCGTTGTGGAACCGTATAACTCTATTCTGACCACCCATACTACCTTGGAACATTCGGACTGTGCGTTTATGGTCGACAATGAGGCCATCTACGATATTTGTCGCCGCAACTTGGACATCGAGCGGCCCACTTACACCAATCTGAACCGTCTGATAGGACAAATCGTATCGTCTATTACTGCGTCACTTCGTTTCGATGGTGCCCTGAATGTTGACCTTACGGAGTTCCAAACCAATCTGGTACCGTATCCTCGGATTCATTTCCCGCTGGCAACATATGCGCCGGTCATTTCCGCCGAAAAAGCCTACCACGAGCAGCTGACCGTTGCCGAAATTACCAACGCCTGCTTCGAGCCGGCTAATCAGATGGTAAAATGCGACCCCCGCCATGGAAAATATATGGCCTGCTGTATGCTTTACCGCGGTGATGTTGTACCGAAAGATGTCAACGCTGCCATAGCAACTATCAAAACAAAACGTTCCATTCAGTTCGTCGATTGGTGTCCGACGGGCTTTAAAGTCGGCATAAACTATCAACCGCCAACGGTTGTGCCGGGCGGTGATCTGGCGAAGGTACAACGGGCCGTCTGCATGCTATCGAATACGACGGCAATTGCGGAAGCTTGGGCCCGGTTGGATCATAAATTTGATTTGATGTACGCGAAGAGAGTGAGTAAAAATGTTCCGAAATTCTCTCCACTGTATGTTCTGCGATTTTTAAACATAACTTTGTTGATAGGCATTTGTCCACTGGTACGTCGGGGAAGGTATGGAAGAAGGCGAGTTCTCGGAAGCCCGCGAGGATTTGGCTGCGCTCGAAAAAGATTACGAGGAAGTTGGTGTGGATTCAACCGAAGAAGTGGGAGAAGGCGACGAATATTAACTGCATTATCACACGTGCACAAGCAAACAATTACTAACAACATCGATTAACAACATTACAATCAGGACGACTCCATCAAACAAACAAACAAACAAAGTGACCGTTGTTATTTCTAATCCTTTTAATTGAAAATGCACAATTTGAAGAATGAACCAATTTGAGTGTAATAAATTCCGAAATACCTTCACAGTTAGTTTGCAACAATGTTGCGGCACACCTTTTCAAAGTAATTTTGCGAATGATCGCCACACTATATGCGGTTTTATATACATTAAACAGATAAGAAGCTCTCTGGATACACGACTGCAATCCGAAGAGTTGTTTGTTGATAAATCTTCGTATGTGTGTGGCCTCCGAAACTCATGGAACGTGTGTAAACCTTACTGCAGCTAATTACCGCCAGCGGTATGTTTTATCATTCCTACTTAGTATTCCTACAACGACGGTATAGTTTCCGCGCCTCTCCGGGTGGTGATACAAAAAAAAAGACGATGTGTTTGGTGCTGCTTTTTGCAGTGATTTCGCTAGTACTTCATTCTACAAACCGACTAACAAGTGCTTTGACCACTAACTATTATCAATCCACACAAAGTGAGCCTTCTCTATGGAAGTCTTCTACTATCAGTTCCAGTGATATTTGTCCACCAAACTTTGTGGCAATTGGTGATACAGTTTTCAGCAGAAAACCATTCTGTATTTTAATCACAAAACCACAACAATGGAGTAACGTCTGCGTTTCCTATGGATGCACCGACGACTACTACGATCTAGGCGAAGAGGAACAGTATTTTGTTGACAACTTTTTACGAGAAATGAACATATACGAGTTCTGGATGACAGTGAAGAAAGAAAAACCCTTTGGATATCCGTTAAGAATGCTTCCCGGGCCCGGCTGGGGAACTCCGCTTGATTTCGAAAAAGAAGACCAAGAAACTCACCTGGACTTTTATCAAACTTCAGGAAACTGCCTATTAGTTTTGCACGGTCAACATAATTTCTCGATACCTTTGTTTAAAGATTGTAGTGAATACCACCCTCAATTGTGTATTTACAAAAGAGAAACTATGCTTGGTTTATCATGTCCCAAAAACGAATACACAACTCGGTACAGTCATTATCAGGATCATTGTTTCAAAATCGTTCAAAGCACCAACATCGACACCGGGTTACGTCTGTTCAACGTCGACAGTCACCGGAAGTTGCAACTGCTCCAAAAACTGGCCCGAAAGTCGAAGGCAAACTGTAAATTTACGGTAATTCAAACGAACATTACCGATCAGCTGGTTAATCTGAACACAACAATCTACACGCAACACGTCCATTTCGCCATGAAGGATGATGGCGTCATAACCCTGGTCAGAAGCTTCGACTGTGTCGCATATGAGCGCGTCACATCTGCAGCGGTAGTTAAACGACCTGAGTTAAATTTAAGTTTCGATCGAATCCGGCAGCGTTTGCTGCTGGTGATATCCAACGGCAGACAGTTGTGGCGCGAACGTGATAAGGATGTTGGCGTCGTGTGCTATACCGATGCAGATACCGAACTGCTGAAGAAAGCTGATATAAAACGTAAGATATGGCCGCCGGACAATGATCGCCGAAAATTGGATGACGATAATATTTACGAAGTTAAATTGTACGGAGACTTTCCCGGTTTATATTGGTGCGAGGGGCACGTCGTGCCCAATTTCAGACTTGTGAGGTCGGATAAAATTTTCGCTAACAAAAAGGACAAACACGTGCACGTGTACTCTATTGTGTTGAATATCAAACTCTTAGATCATGATAACATTTTGCAGAAAAGCACTCTCAAGCGTATTGTGAAACAGTTTAAGGAACACGTGAAATCTACGGCAGACATGAGCGGTCTACGAGTAGCCGACCGAATCAAGGGAATGAAAATTATGGAAATTGAAAGTGTGGAAACGAACAGTGACAAGTATTCGATGGTTTTGCACGTGGCTGTAAAGTATCGAGATTTTGATTCAAGTGATGAAGAAGACGAGAACACTGAAATGGGAGGTAAGTTTTGTTACTTTTCCGCCACTTTCAAGATAAACCTGCAAAACTTCGTCAAATTATCTAAAATTACGCTAGTGCCTATTTCATGCTTATTCATCTATGTTGAGATCACTTCAAATCCATGTGCGTTGCCTTAGTTACGTATAAGCAAGGCAGTGACGTGGATTCACGATTGCAATCAAAATTTAGTATAATTTATGACCCAAACAGCGATGCACATGCCACCTAAGAGATGCAAAGTTAAGTAAGTGCTTTGAGTTCAAAAACCTTCATATCTCTGGCAGATTAGATGCCTTAAAGGGTTTACTTGTAGTATTATATTTTGTCACCTATTCATAAATTGATCGCTTATGACCAATTTGTGATTTATCACTAACTCGTCGCAATTGCAATTGCAATTGATGAAAAAGCAGCGAAATCGAATAAAAAAATTATCGAAAATTATCGCCTGAGTCATACCCGTAAAATGCCACGCGCTACTAAAATCATTGGCGGAACGAGCGCTCATTTCCAGGGGGGCTATAGGCTTAGACCCCCTAGTACCGCCAATAACCAAAACTTTTTGCAATGATTATTGCTAAGTTCAAACGTTTGACTGCGTACAGTGAGAGACAAGTAAAACATAAAAAGGTAAAAACTTATGTTTTATTTTTATTTATACAAAACAAATTTCAACGAGCAAGACTGTGCTTAACAGGATCATTTCTGTAAGCTAGTATTTACTACTACATTTCAATACGAAAAAATATGAATAAAACACTTCCTCTTCATTAAAGATACTACTATCTCAGGTATTATCACATACCAAGCAAGATATAAAGCTAGAGTCAATTAATATCAGGACGCACTGTTTATTTTACTACAGCGCTGCTAGTGGTCGGATCTGTAATGTTTTGACAGCAGCTTATTTTGAAATATTTTCCTTTCAGTGCTGGAAAGTTCGTCACGAATACTTTTTTTTTCATACACGAACCGAAAACTAATTTTGGACAATAATAATTTTTAAATTTGGATTTTGTCAGTTCCAAAATCACGAAGTCGTTAAAATTAACTAAATTGACCATGTGCAGCGTTCTCAAACATTTCCGCATGCGGCATACTATTGATCGGTAGCAGCATGGCAAACGTCGTAGTGGAACTAAAGATCGAAAGCTGCCTTTTAAGGTGTGGAGAACGAATAGGGCAAATTCAGGGCTGTCGGATTTCGCCAAGAAATTCAATACCAATCAATGCACTGGCAGAAGGCTTCGCATGCGAAAGGATTTCAATCTTTTCGGGCCAGTAAGCAAAGGAACAGGACATTGAAGCAGAATCTAGTGGCCAAAAATGGAAGTTGTACAATAAGGTTCTTACAAAGTACGAAGAATGTATGCTCATTACAGGCTACAGGTCACGATGGACCTCTAGAGTTTTGGCCAGATTCGGCAACCTGCTGTGGTCAGTATTGCGGAAAAGTACTACAGTGGTATCGAGACAGCGGGCTGGATTTCTTAGAAAAGGATATTAATTCACCCAACTGCGCTCAATTCTGTCCAATTAAGAAATATTGGGTAATTGTCAATTAGAAGTTGAAAAAGAGTGGAAAGTTGACTCAGGATGCGTCAGAGAAAAGAGATGGTGGAACAAAATGGCCGTTCAGGCTATCCAACAGAGTGTTCAAAATATTCCAATATAATTTCAATCAAACCAAATTGGAATAGTTTTTTGTTATTTTACCTAAAAAGTTCCAATAAATGACTCACTTTGAGTACTCAGCATTTTTATTTCATTTACATGGGCCCGAGATAGATCCGTTTTTCTGTGTCCAAATGTTAAATGACTTAAGTTTTATGAGCGGAAAAGTCTATAGAATCAAAATCTGAAATACAAAAATAGTATGCTTTTTCTCAAACTTTTTAGTCGTGTATGTCCTCTTAAAGTTTCTAACCTTTAGCCTCGAGGTACAACTGTTGCCGACTGGCGACTGCAGCTGTTGTTAAAGCGATTGTTATTACTGTAGCATTGGACTGGCGTAGTCGTATCATCAGAATGCTTTATTATCTGTTCATTTTGCGAACCATATCCTGTGTACCGAAAGGATATCGAGTGAGGAGTCAAAAATCTACAATACTAAAGCGCTGGGAGCAACGATCATCCCGGACGCCATCTTATTAACGTCTGATCGGCGTGCATGGGCAGAAGTTAGGTACCCCGAACTGGATAAATTACAGTACAAACCGCGATAAACTACGAAAAAGGCCGGTAGAGGAATTAAATTACCACGCTGCATGCAGGCGGCGGTGATCAAGACTTACCGAAAGCGCAGGACGACGATTGAGGCTCACTGAATGCACGTGGCGGCGAGCGAGACCCGCAGTTAGCACATGGTGTAGATATTTGAAGTCATACATGCAAAAATCGGGCCACCTGACTGGCCAGAGCCCGTAGCATGGTTATGATGATGGTCTTGCTGCTGGTTACGGTGACGCCGACGATGGCGATGTTCTGGTGACTGAACCTGGCGATTAGGGATGCTATACCGGTTTTACCGGCATTACCGGTCTACTTTCCAATACCGAATTACCGGTTTTTCCACGATCAAAAACCGGTATTTTCGGTATTTTTTTTTACATGATCAAATAACAACTCAAGAACAACTCAAGCCTGAATCGCTGGTAAAACTTTTAAAGCATAGGGTAAATTTAATTTCATGATTGAATTATGTAGTTCTTCCAAAGGGAAAATCCCGAAATATTTCACCGCTGTCGGCATAGAGCCAGAGTGCCTCTTGCTTTTTAAGCAGTCGTCTCCATGTAACTCGGTCCACTCCATGGGCTAGTCGTCGCCAATTTCCCAGTTGTCTCAGAAGTTACAAATTACTATCGATCCGATTGATCCGATCACATTGCACGTTGAACCCCTTTGTTACTGGCGCCGATGATGGGGTCGTTGAAGAGAACTGTTTCCGTTGCATTGTCTTCCGGCATCTTACGACATGTTCAGCCCATTGTAGCCCACCGACTTTCGCCAGCTGTACGATGGGAATCTCTTCGAGCAGTGCCTTTAGTTCGTGATTCATACGCCTCCGCCACTCTCCGCTTTCAGTTTGTACTCCGCCAAATATCATCCGCAGCAATCTTCCGGTCAAACACGACAAAGGTGCGTATTTCCACCTTGAGCGACGAATTACCGGTTAAATAAGGATTTTGTACATTGTCAGCTTTATACGGCGGATTATGCATCACGATCGTTATGCATCACCGTTTTGCGAAGGGCAAAGTATATCCGATTTCATGCTTGTATAAATATTAAGAATATTGCGCAACAAAAGAAATGTGCGATACACAGTGAAGCTGTTCAGAAAATCTTCAGTGAAAATTAACGAAGTACTATAGAGAAATGTTAGAACACACCACGGAAGAGGAATTCGCTCGGTTACTAGTACAAACTGGAATAGAAATAACTTTACGATTAGTTAGAATTCCCTATTGGAAGGGTTGAGCCAATAATACGGGCTCCAATGATCGCTTCGTACGTCTCTGTTCGATCTAAGAAGCAAGAATACTTAAGCGATGAGGAATTTATGAAGAAAGAAGAAATTGTCGCAGTGCTAGAGCCAGCCTTGGCCGCTGTCGAATTACTATGCACTAAAAATTGCAAACTCTACGTACCTACTACGAATTCTACGAACTCTCAAACTACGAACCTTTCAGGTATCGCACAACTACTGTTTGAGTTACTGTATTGGTAGAATTTCAGAGACGTATATTTAAATTTATTCGTTTTATAATTAACCGCACTCTTCGTGATGACTTTCTAATATTCTTCAAGAATATTTTGATAATAAAATTCTGCAAGGTTTTATTATTTTAAAAGTCAACGGAATTAATTCAGAAACTGAGCAGGCAGAGGAACCAAATCAACTGAACTTTCAGAATTAATTTATCATAAATCTCAGTATCTAAGTCGCCTATTAAAAGCTCTTGAACAAGGGTTTTCTTAAGGTGCGTTTGAACTGGGCAATATTTTTTTTGGCAACTTGTGGAATGCAACAAATGGTATGCAACATGTTTCTAATTGTTGCTCAATGTTGCTTCTGGTGCCACCTGAACATTTGTTATACGTTGCCATGTTGCTTGGAAACATCGGGCAACAGTTTGGAAAAAGTTTCTTGCCACATGTTGCCAATTTAAACGCACCTTTATCACAGAGAACAGACATTCATCTTAATGCTACGGGATGTGTAAAAGCTTAATACTGCCATAAAAGTAAGTGGTAATGCTCCCGTTGCGTGGCGCTCGCATCGCTGACAGAACAAGCCTTGATTTTCAATGTCTGGTAAAGCTTCTAAACGCACAAGTTATAGTCACTAAAGCTTTTTTCAGTTGCTACAGTAACTTACATATTGTTTATCCAATCTGCAAATCTAAAACAAAATTATGTAAACATCGAATTTATCGAAAACGGCAGTTGGCAGCAGATAATTACTGTTAATCTTGGTTTGGCCCCCAGAAATGCATCAATTCCCGGTGAATAAAATTATACCTATCAATTAAAAACAACAGTGAAAATAATATTTCTTGTGAAGTGGATCCGCGCTGGTGTTAGCCGGCCTAAATAAAAATGACAATTCAAAATATCATTTTGTTGCTTCTTCAGAAAATTCAAAATACCATTTAGAGAATTATTGGCGTATATTTAGGAGATTTAGTCAAACTTTTAACATTGGACTTAAGATGTAGAATAAATTTATTTCTTCATATATCGTTGTCGTATCGTCATTCATGCCGCAATGAATGAAATACTTTTCTTAGTCGAACCTGTTTTTCCACACAGATGTGTTTCCACTTATTAGAAGCAGGCAAACCGTTACGGATGAGTTATCTGACCAAACTGTATAACTTGGACCTTGAGTTGGACGTCTTTGGCGTTTCATTTTCGGTAGCTGAAAATGCAATAGTGAATGCTCTCATATTGAAAGAACCATTAAACCCACCGTCTAGTGTTTGACTTGAAGTTACCGTCATTGTAGTGGACTCTAGTCCACATTTATAAATCTTCGGTGCCTCAATGGTACTATTTTTATTTTCAGCAGCGGCCATGCACATAAATATGATAGATTTTTGTGGTAGCAGTACGTTAGTCCCGTCTTTAATCATGTAATGGCATGAGATTACAACGCTCTTAGGAACTATAATTAATGAAGGAAATTGTTATTTATCCACTGCGTTTTATTTTGAACTATTAAGTGATGTACATTACGTACCTCAGCAAAACTGTTCTCCGCAAACTCCTTGGAACAGTTCCTTATATGTATTTTTAACTCAGTTTTCAAGAATATATGGATTGTTGCATATTCATCAATATTTACAGTCGATCAACAGCCGTTGCTAGTTGCTACAGTAACATAACTTTTGTGTTGCTAGTTATTCGAATATGTTGAACTTAGCAAAAAAATATATCACATTTGGCAACATGGAAGTAGCGTAACTGGTGCAGCATAAGAGAGATGTCGCTAGTGTATTGTTCAAAAGCTTACACACCATTTGAACGATATTTTATATGAACATAAATGTCTGTTCTCTGTGCCTTTATGCCACATTTGTAAATTACCGCTTGGAATTGTTCTTTCTTTTTCCGTGGACACTGAATTAAGATTCTCTGCCTCCGGAAGTTTTTTCATCAAAATTTGTTCTTATTTAAAAGATGACATGGTAAATTCTCTTGGCAATGTTAAATAAATTTTTAATGAACTAGTCAATTAGTTTTGCCAAAAGAAATTGAGAAAGAAAGATCTTCAAGTCAGATAATTTTAAACGTAGTTTGCAAATATTAACTTTTTTCGGTTTTTTACCGGTTTTACTGGTATTGAATTTATCAATACTGGAAAACCGGTTTTCAAAATACCCCCCGGTATTGGCATCTCTACAGGGGACGTCTTGATCGCGGACGGCGATTTGGTTGCAGAACCGCCAAATCTCTTCCGTTAACTACTCGGCGGTCGCCTCGTGATGGTTTGCTACCTGCTAGGACCCTGCAACAGGTGACCTGGTGTTGGTTTTGTTGGTGATGTTGCTGTTGCTGGCAACCAATAGGTCCGTCCTCATCATCATCATCATCATCATCTTTGTTATCGTCGTTGCAGTCAAAATTCTCCCGAGAATCTGGTTTGAGATGGTCCACAAGGAAGCAGTATTGGTTTTAGATTTAGAAGTAATACTATCTTGGGTATTGTCATATACATAGCAAAATACTTAAACATATTGTCGCTTTAGGATTAATCTCACGCAAAGATTGATATAAGAAAAACCTAACCAATGAACCTAACCTGCCTATCAAGTTTGAACCCCCAAAATCAATTGTTTAACGGGAAATTACCAAAAAATCTAAAAATAAAAAATAAGAAAACTTATCCAATTTAATTCTACTATGTGTATTTTATTCACGACAGATACGTATTTCGCCTACGACTTGCAGGCTTCCTCAGTGTCTGTTTTCGAACTGTCTGTGTTCGAAAACAGACACTGAGGAAGCCTGCAAGTCGTAGGCGAAATACGTATCTGTCGTGAATAAAATACACATAGTAGAATTAAATTGGATAAGTTTTCTTATTTTTTATTTTTAGGTTTCGTATTCTACTAAGACACTCCAAAAACTTCAGTCGGGTAATTACCAGTCATTAACTTTTCGTCGGAGAGCTCAATTTCGGAAGCAGTTTTTGGGCCAAAACGCGGGGTTCTGTTTGTAAACATGTAAATACTCCTTTTTCTCTTGCCAATCTGAACACAGCGAATATATTTTCATGAACAAAATTTTTGTTTCAAACAAAAAAAAACTGCTTTTGAAATTGGCAGAATCGATGACTGCTAATTTCACCTTAATTTGGGTATGAAATGGTAAGAGTTGCCTGGATAGAGCGTCAAATAATACTCTGGCTCTCTCAAGCCCCTACCTAGCACTTCCCCGCAGATCTAAGCCAAACGACGGCGAACGATGGAAATGCTTCATGTACCTACCAAAACAACTCAGCTATGGGGTGCGAATTTGAGTTCCTGTTCGGCAGGTTGGGGGCGGTTCAAACAGCGTCTCTCTCGCAGCAAGCGGCTGAATATGAAATGCTGTTTCCCGCAGGCTATACCTAAGATGCTAAACCCATCAGCGGGATGTAGGTATCGCGACCCCGGTGGGGCGGTATCCCGAAATTCTCCTTACTACGAATAACGAAAATGAAAATACGGAACGAATCAAACGGTCAATAGAATCAATAGATCAATAGAACACGACAAAGAATGAGGAAATGATTAATGGATATCGATTGCAAACTCGGTGCGTGGAATAACCGAACTTTTCATGAGCCGGTACGAGCAGGTTTGCTTGCTCGAGAGCTACAACGACGCGGAGTGGAGATCGCTGCTATTCAAAAAGTGGCCTATTTCCGGAGAAAGGGATTTCCGTGAGGAGATCCTATCGTATCCTGCAAATGTGCAGATCGAGAGAAAGGAACTCTTCCGTCCTGCCATTAGAAGACATGGCCTCCATCTGTCGACCAATGATAACGATCTGATGGCCATCTGTAGCACCTAATTTTCACGTCTGAATACGTGGAAACATACCTGGAGGCATACAAATGGAGACTCTAATTCTCAGATCGATTATGTCCTGATTGACGGTCGGCACTTTTCGGATGTTATCGATGTCATCGGTCTTTTCGGGGACCAAAAGTCGGCTCTGATCACAAACTCGTCGCGCAAAGTTGTGGAAGGTTCAAAATGAGGAGACGCTGCGTTTCAATACCCAGAGTTTGGCGGCAGATGGCGTGGCAGCGGAATATGCCAGAAAGCTTGATCAACGAATCGCAGAACAGTAGGAAGAAAGCGAGAAGGTATAAACAGGCTATGGAGTAACATAACTGGGCAAGAGGTAGTAGGCACGACGCGTGGATGATAGCGTAATTGCTAGTTTGATGCCAAATGCCAAAGAGTGACAGACGAGAAGAGCCAGGCCAGCAGTCGCATCCTCTCTGCGGCTACACCCCAGAACAGAGAAAGAGAGAGATTAGAGCTGCGGAAAATGAATCCACCATAAATGTTGCGCAACACAGCCAACCTGCTGAACGAAACGGCGACAGCAACAAAGTGAAAGGAGCATTTACAAACGTTGTTTAATCGAGCGGTAAACACGGAGATTAGCAGGAATAGTCAAACGGTGGAGTCACCAACACAGGAAGAGGTTAAAAATGCAATTAAGGCAAAACTAGTAAAGCAAAGGCATGGGGCTACATTCCGAAGGAATTTGGCGTTCTACTTTTTTCACAGAGTCTACATTCAAGAGTACAGGACCACAGCAGGGTTAGTGCTACGATCCTATAGACTCGACTGTTAGAATTCACGTAATTAGAGAGCTGAAAACGGTTACGCTGCTGGGAAAGACCGGCTGCTACCGGCTGCTATATTGCAGAATTCTGCCTATAAGGTACTCTCGTATCCTATTCTGTACAATGAGATTGCTAGCAGAGTTCTTCGTTGACGGGTACAGAGCTGGATTTCGTGAGCTTCGTTCCACGATAGTTCAGATGTTTATCATGCGTCAGTTACTAGACAAGTTCCGGCAGTATAAGTCACTCATCATCTGCCTGTGGACTTTAAAGTGGCTCACGATTCAGTCAAACGAACTGCGCTGTGGCAGGTAATGCTAGTTAGAACTTGGTTCTCCGATGAAACCTGCACTATACAGAACAATAATTCTTGTGGTGGCCCTCCACGGACAAGACGCTAAAGAAAGCTGATCGACGAGGGCTGGGGTTTATGAACGTAAAAGTAAAGTAAAGTAATGTAAGTATTTTATCGAATAATACAACGCTTCAAAACTGAATGAACGAATGAATTTACAAGCAAAACAGGATGATCATAGAATATAGTATAATTTCGAAAAAATTAAAAACAAGTTTCTATTAAACATGGCGATGTTTCTCTATTTCAAACTTTTTCTCTGAAATACAGATTTGAGTATCCATACGATATCTTATCAGTGTATACGATTGTAACGCTTTTGTGAGAGGCTATTCTAACTGTTGTACTACATCATTCCTACCCCATAAATTTCTCATTACTCAGTTTATGCTCTTTCAGGAAGTTATCCAACCATTTCTCGATGACGGGCAGATTTTCATCACTCCACTTCGTTTCCTCCTTGATGTTTTTCAGTGATTTTTCTATGATATGTTCGGCCGTTCCGAATTCTCCCTGCCTTTGAACGTACAGCTGGGACACCATGTCGTACCCTTCCTGGGTGGTAAACAGTCCTGTAGCCGAGTTGATTAGATTATCCCACAGCGATTCTTGATCTTTGAATCTGAAAAACAGTCGAAATCTAAGATTGGAGTACAAGTTTTCTCACAGTCAACAGTACCGAAGTTTGATGGCGTTCCAGTTTTGCTGCAGAAATTTGAAAAGAGCCATATAACCGTTCGATCCACCGGACAGCATTTTGAAAATCAAACTGATATCGTTGTCGGTGAAATTTCCGTTGTTCTCCAGCACCGTTATGTTTAACAGTCGGTTAATTTTCGACGCCTGAATCGGACATCCGGCGAGCGTCTTCAGCAGATACGTTCGTTCGCTCTTCATCCTCGACTCGGGGAAGTTGATGACACGCTGCAGTCCAAATTCCCACTCCTCCTGGGTGCCCCATTTGAACACCGGACATATGTACTGATTCGCCACGCTAGAAATTGTTCAAAATGTTAAATTTAAAACACGGATGTGTTATCGGAGATAACTAACGGATTTCCCATATCCGGTTCACTGCTTTCCATCCAGTTCCTAAAGACGCGCTGTGCTTCCTCGATGCACGGTTTGTAGCCGGCCTTACAGAGGAAAGATTTCGCTAGCGAGCGGAGGTTCGATTTCCACTTTTCCTCGTCCTCCCGTTGGTTGATCAGCAGTTCTTCGTACAGCGGAGTCAGCAGTGTTCGTACGTAGATTTCGAACTTTTTGTGTGCCGCCGACATGTCGATGTGCCGTCCGATGTGGTCGATCAGCGTGAAGACCGGGTTCCACACCAGATGGTTCCGTTCGTACTTCATGAACAGTGTCATGTTGAAGGCCGTTGCGAAGCTTAAGTCACCGGCGTAGGCCAGGTTCCAGGCGTCATGTAGCAGTTTGGCTCTGTAAAGCGGGTGGAAATGAAATGTTTCGTTTCACAGTTGGCAGGAATTTAAACTCTACCTTGTGTAGATTGGAATTTTGGAACGACCTTCTTGTGTTAGGAGGTAATTTGCCAGTAGGTTCCAGTTGTGTTCGTCATAGTTGACGGGGAAAGGGCCTATTTCCTCTGGATTGACTATGATGAAATGGTTCGAATTTGGTAGGTCTTCCAATGTGACTTCTTTAACTTTTTTCATCCATTTTGTAGCACTTGAATTGCTGAAGTTTAAGTTATCTTGTCGTGCAACGACCAGCGGAATCCACCAAAGCATTTTCTCCTGCTCCGGAACGTCGTGAGGACGTTCCCGAAGGTACAGCCTCTGGGTGACGGTGGCCGTCCGTTTATCGTACGCTCGCGTCACTTTGACAACCGGAATGCGGTCCTTTGTGATCCAAGATTCAGCTATTTCGTTGATGGTTGCCGATTCGCACAGTTTATTATCCAAATGGGCTTGCTTCGTAAGAGACTCCCAAACATCACCGGTAACGAATGTTTTATATTCACGATGCTTGATTACGTTTTGCATGCCCTTTCGGAAAGTATCTTCTCCGAGAGTGTAGTTCAGCATCCGTAGAACAAGTTCGGTTTTACTGCAGGTAGTTTCCTGTTTCATTGCCGTGATGCGTGAGTGAGGATAACGTTTACTAAACTCGTAGTAAATGGAATACAGTATAGTCATAGGCCACTTTCCATCGAATTCAACACCATTATCAATTTCAATCGCAGTTGAAGCGGAAAGAAAACCAGCAATCGCCTTGTTAACGTGAGCATCGCTCCACCAGTTCTTAAAATATAGAACACATTAATCGAAATAATGATAAAACGCAATGGTCAAACTTACTGGAGTTATCCACGATCCTAACCATTGGTACACCAACTCCTGCGTTATTCCATAATAACCTTGCTGTAATTCATTTTCCCTACAAAATCAACAGTAAGATTCAAACCTTTTCAAGAAGGATTACCTTCAAAACAAAACTCACTTAAACAAAATAAGCCCCCAATTGTCGGCCGGTTTGACGGAGGAAAAGTTCGGCAGTGCGACAATATCCAGCTTACCCAGCGGGTAGGAAACGTTCCAGAAGTTGGTCAGATGCTCCATAATCAGCGCAATTTTCGCCCTCGCTCCGTTCAAATTTTCCTGCACATCCTTTCGGGTCCATATTCTTACGATCGGTTGCTCGACGGCGGCGTTGTTCTTCGCATCGGCCGAAGGCAGCTCAACCAGTTCGGAAATTACGAAACCCAGCGTGAAGGTGGAAATCGGTGGTGTGACGCGGAAATGATCCGCTTGCTTGTGCTCGTTAAAGCTTTCCGTACTTTCTACTTCCGTATTGAACAAGGTGTGATACTGTTTGGGTCGGATGATGGTGACCTTAAACGGAACCTTGTACGCCGGCTCGTCAAAGCACGGGAAAACTCGTCTCGCGTGATGCGGTCGGAAATAGGTTGCAAAATACGAATGATCCTGCAGATTATCACCATTCATTTGCTTATATTTACCCTGGAACAAACCTTCGGTATTTTCCCAAATCATGCCTTTGAAGTGGATTCGAGTTTCGTACAGATTACCGGCCGAAAGATCATCCTGTAGATAAACCACCAGCAAAGGTTTCTTCGGTACTCTGTCGACACGGCGAATTTTCACTACCGTAGTTTCGCCATTTTCGGCGTGCTGTACGACCTCCAGGCTCACTTCATCCACCTGCAAATCCCCGTGAGCGTGCAGATTGATCTGGTTCGTTCGTTTGGTGCATGTCATCGTAATGTTGACATCACCGTGAAACGATAGCTGCTCGTCGTTTAGCTCCAACCGTAGGGAGTAGTTTTTCGGTACCAAATCGGCCGGTAGTTTCGCATCCGGTATCAGTGGATTGGTGACTGATAAGTCGATACTCCTTCGGATTCGGTACTGAAATCAAAAACATGTTCGTCCGTTACAACAACTAAGTGCTTTCCGCTGTTCCCGCGGTGGATTGCAAGCTTGTGACTAATGAGCGCCGAATCAAAATCGGTGCAACGCACCCTTCTCGGAACAAATCAATGAATATGGAATTTTATTCATTGATGTTTGGCGAAAGTGAACTTACCTCTCTCCAAGAAAATACTGGACCAGCAATGGATAATAACGCCACTGCTAAATAGATGTATGAACACCCCATTGCGTTGAGGCTGCAATATAATTGTAATTATTGTATAATTTATGGTTTTTTTCTACACACTATAAACACGCACTAGTTTTAAACAAAAAGGAAAAAGAATGTAGAAAGTAGTATTTTATAGGTATGATGATAACATTGTACCCAATTTGAAATGCATATTTACGACTTGCGAATGTAGCAATGGGCTTTGACCATGCTGCCTGATTTGTTTCACAAAACGACTTGTAATGACCCGGTGGATGAATAAAACATAAACATAACGCTTATAATCGATTTCAACATCAGGAGCTTTATAGTTTCTCTCTACATGGATTTTTATTGGTTAAGAGTAGTGAGTTATGTTATTTCTCGCGCTAAAAAAAAAATGTGTTTTTCAGGCTCAAATATCTAATAATAACGGGTATTCTAATCCAAGTCAAAATCACCATTACAATGTATTGCTATATTTGTGATTAACCTAGAAATAATTTTCTGATTACATGGGCGTATCAAAAAGATCATATTGCGTTCCAGAAAAGCAAGGGCCTTCTTTAGGTTGCGAGATGTCTTTGATTTTTTAAATTACGACATGACGCAAAAGAAATGCACACACAATTGTAATAGCAGAATTTATTTGAGAGCAAAAGGGACAAAATAAAACGAAAGTCCAAATAATTGTTAAGATCAGTTACAGAAAATGTGAAAACCTGATACCTGAATTTAATTTTGATTTGTTAAGCACAGTTGGTAAAATTGCATTAAACTTAAGTCTTTTTACACGTGTTGCGCAAACAGCCCACACATCCCGAAACTGACTATACTTCTATTCTAGTAATTATAGCTTGTGATGTCACTGCAAAAAAAGCTTTTTATACCACTCACTTTTATACCAACACTTTGTAACAAGTCTATAGATTACCAATCGAGACACACGCGTATTTTATTACTCGACAAAAAGAATTTCTTTAGGTCCGCGGGACCTTCGATAGCTATTTCGGAGTTCATCTTTTGGTCCTTCGACGAATCGGATTTGCGATGTGTTTTAGAAGCGTTAAAAACGATTTTTGTGATATTTTGTGTATCGTCGCTTTCTAATGATCGATCGGCCGGATAGTGATTCGGACACAACCTAATAAGTGACGCCATTCATTTTGGTGAACCGAGCAATAAAATGGATTAATGTGCTAATAGTGCATACGAATTTGATAGTTATTCGACTGGTACAGCAGTGCCTTCGAAGTGACTTTTCCGAATAGACCGCCTAGCGGATTCGTAGAATAAGTGACTAATCTTCGAGCAATTGCGTGAATCCTTCCGGATTATCAAGTGCTCGAAAACCCAAATTGCACTAGCAAGTGCAATAAGAAGAAAACCGCCCTTGCGGAATCGAATTCGAAGTTCGAACACGAAAAGTGAGGAAGCTTACCGATCAAGAACAATAAGTGAACAGTGAACTGAGAACGCTTTCATGATGATGCGAACACCACGGTTGTATAACATTTCGCCGAAGACCACATCGCGGAGTACCGTTTCGCGGAATACCATTTCGCGGAAAACATTTTCGCGGAAAGTACTATTTCGCGGAATGTACCAAAACGCCGAAAACCCTTTCGCGGAAAGGACTATTCCGCGGAAAACCGTTTGGGGGAAAGAAACATTTCGCGGAAAACCATTTGGCGGAAAATATTGTTTCGCGGAAAACCATGTTAGTAGCAAACGTTTCCTAGATGATTCAGGGCGAGCCGGCCGCAGGCAACGGCGAGTGTTCGCCGGTGACCCGCCGTCGGAAGCGCCGGCCACTGCGGGGGGGCAGCCCCCCTGCAGAGATCACATCTGTTTAGGTCTATTCGTTTTCCTAGGTCTACTGACCTCTAGTCAGTTTTCCCTAGTCCTCGCATCAATTTAACTTTCGTTGAATACAAAGCGGCAAAGCCGCGTTTTGCGGTTTCCAAACTGAATGAGCGGTGGTTCTCTGCCAAATAGTACTTTCGGCGAAAATTTTTTCCGCGAAATAGTACTTTCCGCAAAAACGTTTTCCGCGAAATGGTACTTTCCGCGAAAATGTTTTCCGCGAAATGGTTTTCCGCGAAACAGTATATTCCGCGTTATGGTCATCCGCGAATTGGTTTTCCGCGAAATGGTATTCGGCGAAATGTTATACAATCAACACCACCCCACGATATCGGTGACGATGAGATGAAAGTGGTGCCAGCGTTTAACAATTACGAAAAGGCCGAAAATACAGAGTGATTAAAAATCAATTCGATTCGATGAAAGACGAATCATGCGAGTGCGAGATGATGTGTATGAAGAAGATTCAGTGCCAAATGCTAATCTGAGCAGCAATTAACACCCAGCTAGCATTTTCATATGTATAAAAAAGGTAAAAATCAGCATTACGTACAGATATACATGCTCAATAAATCGTATTTCATGCGCAAAATTGGCTTATCCGTACTATTTTGGAGGTGATATACGTGATTACGAATAATTTTGAGTGTTACGACTATATAAGTATTTATATACGATAATATCCGATTAAGCGCGAGTCGCTCCGTACTACTCTACGATTTTGTGCTGAAAATCGTATGTATGTCAGTCATTATCATTATGTACGACAGAAAATCAACTTGATCCCACTTTATCCAGCTTTAGTTACGATTTTGAGTTTGTTAGGAGATATTTCCGAGAGTTTTCGTACATTGATATACGAGTTGGTGCTAGCTGGGCAGTTTTTGCATTTACAATTGAAGACCGTAGATGCCGCCTATGCGGAAGTGAATAATCTGCAGATGCAAATGTTTGAGCTGGATATTGATGATCGTGCGAGAGAAGAATCGGAAGCTACATATGTCGGTTTCGAGCAGCTGTACGGCGAGCTGTTTGTTTTGCTTACAACACGTCTCGATGAAATCGTTCGGAAAGAAGAAATTCCATCTGCACCGTTTCGACCATCTACTAGTGCACCTGCAATGTTTCATGTACCCCTGCCTACGTTTGATGGATCCTATGAGAAATGGTACGCCTTTAAGTCGATGTTTGAGACGGTGATGGCGCGGTATAGTTCCGAGACGTCAGTCATTAAACTATACCGTCTTCCTAATTCGTTAGTAATAAGGCGGCGGTATCATTGACCAAGAAATCATCAATAACAACGATTATGCCGCAGCGTGGGCGATGCTAACGAATCGGTTCGTGGATCGCCGGTTAATCATTGACAGACACATCAATGCCCTCCTTGATCTTCCCAGACTTACGAATGAAAATGCAAACGACCTTCGCAAGTTGATCGATGTGTGTACGAAAAATGTCGATGCGCTAAAAAATCTTGGATTGTTGGTCAATGGCCTAGGGGAATGTATGCTGCTTAACCGTAACGACAGAAAATCAACTTGATACTGAGACTCGCAAGGCATGGGAGATCGTTCAGCGAGCGGACAAGTTACCAAATTATTCAGCTACTATGGAATTTCTGCGTGAAAGATGTCGAATTCTGGAGAAGATACGTCCTATAGTCACTGGAAGGCAAGGGTTGAAGGTGCAGAATATAGGACGAGCCGTGGGAGAGTCAAAGGTAAAGGCGAATAGTTTCATTGCAACCTCAGAAAAATGTTCTCCTTGCTCTGTCAATCATGAGCTGTGGCGATGTGATACAGCACTCGTGCGCTAATTGCACGTCCTCTTACTGCACCGTCTTTTAATTGCACGTTCGCTAGTTGCACGATCGTGCAACTAAAAAACAGTTATCTGTCAAACTACACGTGGTTTTCCAGGTGGTTGCTATAAACAAAAATGCAGCGTTGCCGAATGCAAATTCTCTATCTCTGCATTACGTAGATACATTACAAATTCATGCAAATTTGACTGAACTTTTTGAAATATTGAACACATATTCATTAAGTTCGTTTGTAAAAATTTAGATGTTCTTCCCAAAATTTAGCGTACGTGTGAATGCATGTGAAGAGTTCTTTACAGTGATAACACATCACGTTTTACAATAAATATTGGCAACTATCGTGCAATTAAAAAACGAAATTCGCTAATCGCATCGCCTCATTCGTGCAATTAGCGAACGAGTGCTGTACATTCAAGACAGCAACTTTGCCTGAGCGGCAGCGTTACCAACCGGTTTTTACGAAAATCTGGAAAAAGAGAATAAAAATGTCTGGAAAAATCTGGCTGCCATTTGGTCTAATGGAACTATTCGACAGAATAAGCCGTTTCACTATCATGCAGAATTCTATTGCATACGTAGTTCGGTTTTGCGATTACGTTAAAAGTGGCAAGAAGAAACTAAATAGAGCCTTTTGACTGCGAATGAAATTCAGCGAGCTTCGAAGCTGATGATACTAGTTCAAAACGAGGTGTTCGATGCTGAACGGCGTCTTCTGAAGGGTTCTAAACAGTTGAATCATTCCATGCGTAATTTGAATCCGTTTATTGATTCGTTTGAAACATGCTGACATTCCGTATGAAAGCAAACATCAAGCGTTACTCCCCCAAAAACACCCATTCACTAAAACTTTGTTACGTCATCTTCATTGTACGAATATGTACGTTGGGCTGCGAGGTCTTCTAGGAATTGTTAGGCAACGATACTGGCCATTGCGTGTGAAGGGCATCATTCGTCAGTTGATACAGCATGCCATGTTCCCGAATGGCGCCTCGACGAGCTACCCAACTGATGGGTGATCTTCCTGACTATCGAGTTAAACCAGCACCAGAGTTTGCAGAAACTGGATTGGACTTCGCGGGTCCTTTCAAAATTCGAGCTAATACCACAAGTCGTAACTCC
Organism: Sabethes cyaneus; assembly: GCF_943734655.1. Lineage (NCBI taxonomy): Eukaryota > Metazoa > Arthropoda > Insecta > Diptera > Culicidae > Sabethes > Sabethes cyaneus. The sequence continues at coordinate 173,184,444 of NC_071353.1, forward strand.
CAGCTCACTAAAGGCTACGTTTGTGTATTTATATGCATGGCTACCCGCGCTTTGCATTTGGAGGTCGTTTCTAACTTGACGTCAGAGGCATTTATGGGAGCCTTGCAACGCTTTGTCAGCCGTCGTGGAATTCCCCGTAGACTTCATTCAGATAATGCGACAAATTTTGAAGGCGCGAATAATGACATGAACCGTTTAGCTGCACTTGTCCGAGACGAACACCATAAACGAAAGCTGAATGATTATTCCACTCGGCAGGCAATTGAATGTCATTTTATTCCACCCCGGAGCCCGCATTTCGGCGACATTTGGGAGGCCGGGGTAAAATCTGTGAAATTTCACCTTAAGAGAGTCCTTGCTGAACACAAACTCTCCTATGAAGAACTTTTCACTGTGTTGGCCCAGATTGAGGCGATACTCAATTCGCGTCCACTTACACCCATATCAGATGACCCGAATGAGAACCGTGCCATTACTCCTGCGCATTTCTTAATTGGGCGTGGCCTTGATGCAGTTCCGGAACCTTCTTATCAACATATTCCTTCTGGATGCTTATCACGATGGCAGTTTGTGCAGGATTTGAAACAGAGATTCTGGAGCATCTGGATGAAGGATTACCTGCACGAGCTCCAGCGACGCCAGAAAGATTTCAAGATCACCCAGTTTAAAGTTGGCGCACTCGTGTTGATTGTCGATGACAATGCCCCTCCTCTTCAGTGTTGTATCCCGGCTCCGATGGTATTACGCGAGTAATTGGTTTACGGACGCTACACGGAACAACCAAACGAGCAGTCAAGAAGGTCTGTTTATTGCCACTGGACAACGAAGGTATTGAGGATGCTGATGGATCTTGAAATGCGCCATTTCAACGGGCCGGAGAATGTTGCGCAAACAGCCCACACAACCCGAAACTGACTATACTTCTATTCTAGTAATTATAGCTTGTGATGTCACTGCAAAAGAGCTTTTAATACCACTCACTTTTATACCAACACTCTGTAACAACTTTATAGTAAAAAGATGACCGATCGAGATACACGCGTATTTTATTACTCGACAAAAAGAATTTCTTTAGGTGAGTATTCACCTAATCAGTATTTTTCAATGATCACATTTTTAAGGAAGTAACTAATGGTTCTGTTTCTAAAGCAAACAGTAAAGTTATCACCATCACACTGCCGGAATGAGATTGACGCTGAATATAGAGTTTCGCAGAATACCATTTCGCGAAAAACCATCTCTACTTACTTACTTAGGTGGCTTGCCGTCCTAAGACAAAGCCTGTTGAACAAAATTTCTCCATGTAACTCGGTTGAGGGCTACCGCTCTCCAATTCCTCGGACACCGAGTACTCTCCGTCAGATCTCGCTCCACCTGGTCTAACCATCTTGCTCGCTGCGCTCCTGGTCGTCTTGTTCCTACCGGATTTGAGGCGAACACCATCTTTGCAGGGTAGTTGTCCGGCATTCTTGCAACATGCCCTGCCCATCGCATCCGTCCAGCTTTAGCCACCTTCTGGATACTGGGTTCGCCATAGAGCTATGCGAGTTCATGGTTCATCCTCCGCTTCCATACTCCGTTCTCCTGTACACCGCCGAAGATCGTTCTTAGCACTCGTCGTTCGAAGACTCCGAGCACTCGCAGGTCCTCCTCGAGCATTGTCCATGTTTCATGCCCGTAGAGAACAACCGGTCTAATAAGCGTCTTGTACAGGGTGCACTTTGTACGGGGACTTAGTCTGCTCGACCGCAATTGCTTGTGGAGCCCATAGTAAGCACGACTTCCGCTGATAATACGCCTCCGAATCTCACGGCTGGTATCATTGTCCGCTGTTACCAGTGAGCCAAGGTAGACAAATTCATCGACTACCTCAAACTCATCGCCGTCGATCAATATACTACTGCCCAAGCGGTGTCGTTCAGCCTCGGTTCCGCTGGCCAGCATATACTTTGTTTTAGACGTATTTACCTTTAACCCAATCTTTTCTGCTTCACGCTTTAGTCTGGTGTACTGTTCAGCCACCGCCACAGATGTTCTGCCGATAATATCCATGTCATCGGCAAAGCAGACGAATTGACTAGATTTTTTGAATATCGTGCCCCGCGTGTTGATATCCGCTCGGTTCATAACACCTTGTAGCGCTATGTTGAACAGCAGGCATGAAAGACCATCACCTTGACGAAGCCCTCTGTGTGATTCGAATGAACTTGACAATTCACCCGAAATCCGAACACAGCACTGTGTACCATCCATCGTAGATTTAATCAGTTTGATGAGCTTCCTGGGGAAGCTGTTCTCGTCCATGATTTTCCATAGCTCTTTCCGGTCGATGGTATCATATGCGGCTTTGAAGTCAACGAATAAATGATGCGTGGGAACTCTGTATTCACGGCCCTGTTGGAGGATTTGCCGCAGTGTAAATATTTGATCCGTTGTAGACCGACCTTCGACGAAGCCGGCTTGATAAGTTCCCACAAATCTATTACCAATTGGTGATAGACGGCGGAAAATGATTTGGGACAGCACTTTATAAGCGGCATTGAGAACGGTGATCGCTCGATAGTTCTCACAGTCCAACTTGTCGCCCTTTTTGTAGATCGGGCAGATAACCCCATCTTTCCACTCCTCCGGTAGCTGTTCCGTGTCCCAAATTCTAACAATTAGTCGGTGCAGACAAATGGTCAGCAGTCCCATTTTAATAAGCTCCGCTAAGGCCTCCTTAACTTCGCCTATCGTTGGGGCTGGCACCTCTTCCCCGTTTGTTGCACCATCGAAATCGCTTTCCCCGCCGCCATGGTTTTCCGCCTGGGCGTCATTCAGGTGTTCGTCGAAGTGCTGCTTCCACCTATCCGTCACCTCACGATCGTTCGTCAGAATACTGCCAGTCTTATCCCGACACATTTCGGCTCGCGGCACAAAGCCTTTGCGGGATCCGTTCAGTTTCTGGTAGAACTTCCGCGTTTCCTGAGAACGATGCAGCCGCTCCAACTCTGCATATTCCTGCTCTTCCAGGTTGCGCTTTTTCTCCGGAAAGATTTGGTTTCGCTGCATCTTCTTCTGTTTGTGTCTTTCCACGTTCTGACGTGTGGTACTGCGCATCTTGGCCGCCCGCGCAGCGTTCTCCTCATCCATAACCCTCCTACATTCATCGTCAAACCAATCGTTCCGCTGATTCCGGGCCACATGCCCGATGGAGCTCTCCGCTACACTACTGATGGCTGTTTTGATAGTGTTCCAACAGTCCTCGAGAGGGGCTTCGTCCAGCTCGTCCTCTTCCGGCAGTGCAGCTTCGAGTGAATGCGCGTAGTTTGCGGCGACGTCTGGCTGCTTCAGCCGCGCGAGATCTAACCGAGGCTGGCGTCGGTACCGAATGTTGTTCACAACAGAGAGTCTTGGGCGCATCTTAACCATCACTAGGTAGGTCTAGGTCCTTTCGAAAAGTTGAAATATATCTTTGTTTCTCGAAATCACATTGTAAATAAGCCGTTTTGACATCAAAAGGCTTAAAAACTGTTACGTAATGCAATTTCTATAGATTAATGTATGAATTCGTTGCAGGACCAAAAGAAACACTGGATCAATTGCACCGACTGTTTGAGAAAGCCGACAATGAACAATACACCTATCTGGGAATCAACAGTACCGAGTTTTGCTTTCCGGAGGACATGCACGCAGGATTCCAATGGCCACTGGCGCGGGTTGGCCAGACCGTTGCACCGCAAACTCTATGCTTAATCGAACCTACGGGATTGCCTTTGAGGAGAAGATGTATCGGAAACCGAATCTACGGGGGCTATTGGGAGCAATTGAACGGAACTGCGTTCCAGTGTGCAACGAATGTTCGTACGGAAACGTTAAAATTATACAATTATCAAACTAATCCAATACAGCACGAGGCAGTCGCCGAGATTCTGACCGACCTCATCGGCGTGATAGATTCCACCGCTGCGCTAGTTCCCGCTGACGTATTCTATCTCTCGAAGACGATTGAAAACATTAAGTCGACATTATTCAATGAAAATAGTAATAATGGCACTGTATTTGGTAACAAAAGGGAGAGCTTGTACAGTAGATTGTCGGCCATACTGAACCGGGTGATGTACGTGAACGAGTCAATTCTGCTGAACTCTCAAGTAGCGCTGAACGCGACAAACATCCTTCTGGACGCCACGGATGCCATAATAAATCAAATATCAGTGACAAATAGTACCACCGCAGAAGATGGCTCAATTGGCGGTAACAATAGTAATCCAGTTGGCGTAGAGCATGGCGATAATAAAATTGACCGCATGATTAATTTAAATGGATCATTACTCTACCGGACGGGCCGGTTGGTTTTACTGATAGCCGATCCTGCCGTTGCTAATGTCACTGGAATTGCGCTGCTAAAAGATGTGCAATATTATGGGGACACCGAAGAACCCGTACCGGCAGGTACGGATAGTTTCGATGAATATCAAATAAGGTAATTAGTTGATAGATGTAGGTTTTCCACTAATCTTTTTGCATACAATATTATTTTCAGACTGATTACAGCCGACGAATCGGAGGAGGATATAATGGAAGAGGAAAATCTGGAAATAGCTAGCTATATTCCGAGCACTCTGCTAGAGAATATAAAGCTCTTAGCAGAAACTGAGGACGCCAACAATACGAAACAACTGCGTGTTGTAATAACAGTATTTTTCAATGATCACATTTTTAAGGAAGTAACTAATGGTTCTGTTTCTAAAGCAAACAGTAAAGTTATCAGCATCACACTGCCGGGATTCGGTTCGGATTTGCCGGGAGAACTTCCGATATTCTTTCGAGATACCGACGTGAATAAATCCAGTAATTGTGGGTACTGGGACTTCAACGTCAACGAAATAGAAGCAATGCCACAATGGTCATACAAGAGATGTTATATGGTACAACAGGATCATGACCTGTCGCTATGTAAATGTTCGCATCTAACTTCCTTTTCGCGACTTTGCATGGATATGCAATATGTCGAAAGTACTGGTGTATCGCAAAAATTTATTGGCGATCAGGGAAATATTGTGCTGGACGTAATAACCGCAATCGGGTGCACTTTGTCCCTTCTGGGTGTGGGCGGGATCTTTATAACCGCGATAATTTTCCCAAACTGGAGGAGTACTGCCAACTCCAAAGTTCTGCTTCAACTATCGCTGGCCATTGCGATTGAAATGTTCATTGTATTTCTTGAAGGACCGGATATTGAACGCGACAAGGAGAGCAGTAAGATACAGTGTACCTTACTCGGTGCATCCTTTCACTATATTATTCTTGTAACGTTTATGTGGATGCTTATCATAGGCTATCTACAATTTCTACGATACATAAAAGTTCTTGGTCGTTTACGTCCGTCACATTGCATTTTTAGGGCTTCCATTCTATGCTGGTGTTTGCCAATATTACCCGTTTTAGCGTTTGCAACTTGGGATTACACTCATTACCACAAACAGAATAATTTCTCCGACATTTGCTACCCTCACGGTCCAGCACTGTACTTTGGTTTGATTTTACCCATTAGTTTAATAATAATTACTAATGCAACCTGCTTTATACTGATTATTTACAACGTTTTTCATATTCCCGACAATTTACAACGATCGACAGATAAACGGATCACATTTTCACAGTTGAGACTTTCGTCGTTTTTGTTCTTTCTTCTGGGTCTTCCGTGGATATTTGGAATGATGATCACGGCCGGAGCCGGCAGTCTATTCCCCTATTTATTCTGTTTAACAGCACCATTGCAGGGCTTTATACTGTTCGTCTACTTTATAATTATGGATCCTGCAGCGAGAAAGTTATGGTCTCTAAAACTTGCAGAATACGATTGCAGTAAATCTGACAAAGGTAACATTGACATGTGTGAAAAATGAGTTGCAAAGATAGATTATAGGTTCAATAAAATCCATATAAACTTGATTTCCTTCAAGAAGCTTACTGCTGATAGTTACTTCCAACACCCGAAAATCACTTTTTCGAATCGAAACTTCCTAGGGAAAGAACTTCTGTTTAGTCTGTTTAGCTGCGTATCTCACCGAAGACTGACGGGCGGACTGGCAAAAGTGACGAACTAGACAACGTTTTGATCGGGCTAAGTGCTGCCAAGTTTGAGTGATAAAAGACGACGTATTATTCAATTAAGCGAGCAATGGCTATGCAAAATTCCTACGGAGAGCACTTTGGATACGAAAGTTATTATTCAATTTTACGTTCCGCCACGGCAAACACAAACACTGTGTGTGCGATTCCTTCCATAATACAGTCATCATCGAGAGGCATACCGTGTGTATAGCATCCTTCTGAAGCAGCTCGTGCCTGAGTGCATCTGCGTGATATATGTTTTCTTAAAATACTTAATCCGTCGAAAGAAAGTAGGTAACCTGTTTGTACGAAACCACGACGTGTAACCGGAAATTCTCCCGCCGTTTACTGAGACTTCTTATCACTCGGAACCAAAAGTTTTCCAAAATGACATACCCACAACCTTGACAAATTAAGTGAGCGTTACTTTTGGCAGGACAAGAATAGAAAATTGAACTCGCACTCGGTTTGTTTATGTTTGTGGACGCGTCGTCTTAAAATACTCAAGGGACTTTCAATCTATGGGTGCTTTGATTTGTTTAGCGTGGTCAGATGTTTTAGCTGGAAATTAAATTTCTGTCTGATTTTTATATTGTCAATTTCATTTTTGCCAGATTTACTTGATACAATGTTTACATTGAGCACATTTGTACAAAACAATTTGGCTAAAATAAAATCATGATGCAAAGCCGCTAGTGGTTTTATCACAGAGAACAGACATTCATGCTCATATAAAATATCATGTAAATGGTGTGTCAACTTTTCAATAAGACACTAGCGACATCTCTCTTGAGGTGCACCAGTTGTCCAATATCCTCGTTGCCAAATTTAATACATTGTCTTGTTATATTCTGCATATACGGAATACTGGCTACTCTGATGTAAGTTACTGTAGCAACGGCTGTAACTTTGTTTATGTTATTTATTGAACCTGGCTAAAAATCGAGAATAGAAAGCAAACGACATCTCAAGATTTTATTTAATTTGCTAATTACCGCAAGTAGGTATCATAGTTGGAGTTTTTCAATAATTTAGCGTACCATTCTCATCTTCTCAACTTAGATCACCTTCCAGAAATCCTTACCGCTATGAAAATTTTCGTATAGGCGAACGGGTGCGGAAAGCCGCACAGAATCACTTTGAACCAAAATGCAATAAACTTGGTTTATTTACGCAAACATACGTTCACAGAAGGATTAAAAACGAATAACTCAAGCAACTATTTTGAATACTTTGATATGCATTGACAGACATTAAAAATCAAAATCAATCCTCTTAGTGATGTGAGCGCCACAAACGGGAGCATTACTACATACTTTCAAAATAGCGGCCGAGCTTTTACACACGTTGTGAGATTAAGATGAATGTCTGTTCTCTGTGGTTTTATGTTAACATGGCTTCATTCTGACCACCCCGAATTGCCCTTTTTCCTTCCAAACAAATCCTGTACAAAATGAGTGATTAATAAAACGTATCCAGTATTTGTGGCTGGAGCTTGAAGTTCTTCGCAATTGTTTAGAAAATTTGTGCCCAAATAAAAGCAAAGCAAAGCCTTGGGTTATTAACGCCTTTAAGACTAGACCCTTCTTTGTCGATATATTGCCAATTTCCCACCTTTTCGTACGCGATGAATTATAACCGTCGCGGGTGAAATCGTCGCCAGAATCGTCGCGAGGGCAGGTATCGTTTATTTTGTCAAACAAATCAATAGCTTAATATATACTTATAACTTACATACAGCTAAGTAGATTCTTTTTGCGACGATTTCAAGCTGCCCAAAAAAGTGTGCAGCGCGTTTTGTTACCAAAGAAACAGGCAATATACTTCGCAGCCGATTAATAGACAATTACGGAGCTAATGCAACGATCCTACTGACTCTAAGCAGCACCGCCCAGCAGAGATTTGAACATATGACGACTGGCTTGTCAGACAAGCGACCGGAAATATTTCTCATTTATCCCTGATTTTCCTAACGACATATCAGTCTTCCAACTATCAGAACCTGACGTATTCGAATCACTCAAAGGCTTGACTGCGTCAAAAGGTTCAGGACCTGACTGAATGGCACCCACATTTTTCAAAAACCTGGCCGAAGAACTTTTACTACATTATTACAATGCGACTTTTCTAAAGGCCACTCTGCTTCCTCAAATATTTTGGAATTTATATCATTCACTCTAAATACAATAGATAATGGCAACCACGTAGAAGCTATCTACACGGACTTTAGTAAGGTGTTTGACAGAATAGACGTTCCACTTCTATTGTTCAAATTAGCAAAAATTGGAATACGCGTCATATTTAATGGAACGCAAACAAATTGTTCACTTTCAAAATGACCTCTGTGACCCTATAAAAGTTCCCCAGGATTCTCACTTAGGGCCAATTTTTTTCATCCTACACGTAAATGACATTTCCTTCTTATTTAAGCACTTCAAAGTACTTGTATATGCAGATGACGTGAAACTATTTATGGAAAAACAAATCTCATAACGTCGTAGTATTTCAGAATGAAGTCAATATATTCAACAATTGATGCCACAAATCGCTATTAAAACTAAATGTGAAAAAATGTAACTCCATAGCATTCAAACTGTATCTATTAATATATATTTAGGAAATTACATTGTATACCAAAATCTAAAATTGTAAGGGATCTAGGAATAATCTTAGACTCAAAAGAAGTCTACAAAGAAACTAACCTCACTATGTCCAAAATCCAAACTAAAAAGTGACACAAACACAATAGAAATATTGTATAATATATAAGCAAACATTGAATCATCATTACTATGGTATGCAGTCTACTTTACTTATGCTTGACGAATAGGAACTACCTACGAACCGATTGGAAGGTTTCATATGCCCTACTCAACTCGAATCCAATTATCAGGGTATTACACTTCTGAACCCTTCACACAAAATCCTCTCTCAGATCCTGTTTCGCAAACTAAACTTGCGAGAGATCCAAGATCCGATCTAATCCAAGAATGCAACTTGCAGACTCACTATTTGTTTATGGACTTCAAGGTGGTGTACGATTCAATTAACCGAGTTCGACTGTAACGGATTAAGCTAGAACATGGGTTTCCAACTGATTAGGCTGGTGCGTGCTGAAACTGGGGAGGTAATAGATGTAGAAACTTTTAAAGTGGTCGATGATTTTGTTTACTTTGGTACGAAAATGAAATCGGAAGAAAAGCAGCGACGCACGGGACGGGAATGGTACATTCTACTTTCCGCTTTCGAAACTTGACCTTCTGTTTTTATTCGATAGACTTCGCTCTCAGCTGTTACAATTTTGTTGATAATTTCGGTACTACTGCTACGACCCTATTGACTCTAGCAACCATTCTCAGCTGAGATTCGAACATATGACGACTGGCTTGTTGGACCAGTTGTGGCGTAGCTCGAGGTTACTTGGAAGGCTTAACGGTACACAATCTATAATAACTCGTGTTATAAATCTGTACAAGAAGCGTTTATCTACCTATCAGAAGAAAAAAAGTGGCCGAAACAAAGGGATCTTTGTATAGTGAAAAGAATCATATGCGAGTCTTTCAAGCTTTCAAGAACAGTCCAAACAATTCAGATAGGGATGTAACGAAAAACTAAATTTAAGGAAATCTTTCGTGCATTTACAAAAAGTTAAAAAATCTGATTTTAAGGGGGTCACGACAGAAAGTCAGTTATATCTCGCAATCCATATGATGCAGATACTTAGTATCTTCGGCAAAGACTAATGAAATTTAAAGTTCTACAACTTTGCCGAACACATGACCATGCTATCTAGTTGCTATAAAAAATTATTTTTTTTAAATTTGTTATCCCCTTAAAATCTAATTATATGAAAATATCATTAGTTGCAGAATACTTTTTTATGAAACTTCTCCTAAGAAACCTAAGCTCGAAAACGTCAGGAAAAGCGAGAAAAGTCTTTTGACAGCCTTTTTCCAAAATGGTTCCACTGTGGATCGTTGTGGGGTAATCAAATACTTGTAAAGGAAGGTAGCTTTCATGGAATGGTTGATTGACCGCCGGATTTTCACAGCACATCTATTCTTTACAGCTATGCTAAATCATTAATTAGAAATGGTAACATTTTCGAAATCTTATAGTTTAGTGCAAAATATCCATTTGAAACATGTGGAAAATGTTGATTCTACAATTCACCATATAATGTGCCATGGGTTCAACTTATCAAAGAACCTAACAGCCTAAAGCTAATTCTTTTACCTCAAAGACCAAATTAAAGAAATAAACCAAACTGTGTACAAATGTTTGAAGCACTGAGTTGACTGATTAAGTATGATATTTTATGTATTGAATAATATAATTGCTTTGGTGTCATAAAGAATATTAGGTGAAATAAATTAGCAGTAAAAGTGCAAGCAGATGTCAAAAAATTATTGGCTGGATAACTTAAAAGCTAAAAACTTGCACGGAAATTGGCAAACTGATAATGGAGCGAATGAGCAAAGGCAAGGGGTTTGAGGGCGTTCAACAGAACAATCATAAATTTCGGCGGCAATCAACACAATGATTCTGGTCTCAGAAAGCATTGAATATACATAGAGTAAGGAGGGGCAAAAGTGCGATTCAATGATTTATCAGTGCAGATTCCGAGTAAATTGACTACATCGGCATGGTTGGGTGACTATTCTGACAGCTTAAATCTATCGTAAACATTTGTTGTTTACAAAGCATGGTTGCTGAGTTATGTGTAAATGTTATTTTAGAGTGGTTTTCATGTAATATTTCGTTATACGGTAAATATGATATCAACAAAAGAATATTATTTGTTGAAGAATTGCAGCAGAGTCTTACATCACTCACGTATCTCTTTTGAAAAGACGGTGAGAATAATTTACAAAATATATTTCGCTTTTCCATAATTTGATCAAACCCCGTCAAGACCCTAGCTGGACAAAAGTGCGATTCACGGACGAGGCAAAAGTGCGATTGATCGACGAGGCAAAAATGCAAAGATAACTATAGTTTTGTGCACTACATTACAGATGCTAGAAATGGAAGATCTGCAGAAAATTGCTCTACAGATGCTGGCCGAAAAAAAACATTGTATCGGCTGGTGAAACAAGAAAAAACGTTTAGTAAAGTTTCGATCTGACTGAGGCTGCAGTACACCATCGGAAAATGGCAAATGGGACATTGAGCTATTGCAACAATATAAAATATATTTTATTGTGCTTCTTTATATCCGATGAAAATTGATAACAACTTCAAACATCGCACTTATGCCCCGCCCTACTCTATATATAAAAGTGAGCGTGAGTATGTTTGTATGTTCCGCTATAACTCCAGAACGCCTTGGCACGCCCAACTTGGCACACATTTTTTTTTTGACAAAAGGGAATCAGCACTGAGGTTTATAAAAAAGAGGTCGGGGTGGGTTGCTAACAAAGGGGGTAGGCCATAATTCCGAAGTGTGTTGACCGTTTTCACCAAATTTGGTACACGTGTTATTTGACATAAGGAAATCATTATGGGGGCAGTGCTTGACAAAAAGGAAGCGGGTTCCTAACAGGAGGCCATAAATTCGAAACGCCGGAACGTCTCAATGGTTCTTCATCAAATGTCGTTTGTTAACAAATGTTTTTGACATAAAAGAATCAGCGCAGGAGGGTTGAAGAAAGGGAGATGGTCTCTTACAAGGGAAAGGAAAGTTCAAATGAGTAAGGGATGCGTTTCTCTTACATTCGGAACAATAGCAAATGGCTGGATTTATGAAAGGGGGAATAAGATGGCCATTAACAAGGCGGAGATTCAAAAACGTAAAAGTCTTTGTGTCGATTTATAGGTATTACCGAGAAGAAAACACGTTTATAAGTAACTGAGAAAGAACAGGAGGGGAACTGATTCATTCAAATGAAGAAAAAGGGTTTCTTGCATTATAAGAATATTTGTTTCAATAACAGATATACAAGTAACTGAGAGACAAAGGGGCCCCGAGTAAGATCGGGCAATCAGCTAGCTCGCTATAATATTTAATGTAAATAACGCGGAACGCGTAAGCTCAAAGCTTTTAACTAAACTCACTGGTAGTTTTGCGATAAGTAAATTAATTGCGTGAAAATAGATTTCTACGCCATTCTACGACTAGGGTAAGCGCGCCACCTATTTGGCTCATTTAGTAATAAAATTTCAACCTACTGGACCGCGGGTTCGGGACGGATTCTGGTATTGAAAAAATTAATTTTCGGGTTGGGCACGGGTCGGGTTCGGATATTTAAATCTTCATATCCGACCATCTCCCAGTTGGCCTCGAGGTATAATGCTGATCTTTAAGCCAGTCGTCGTATGTTCGAATCTCGGCTGGAAGAGGCTGTTATAGTCAATAGTATCGTAGCAACTGACCCTGTAATTGTCGTGTACTCTAACACCTGGCTACGAAGTCTGTCGTATAGAAATAGAAGGTCAAGTTTCGATAACGGAATGTAGCACCTATTTAGGCTGTGCTTTGCTTTTTTTTACCCGACCATCTCTATTGAACACATTGAACACTAAAGAGAGTCGGGTCGGTTCGAGTTAGGTCGTGTACCCGTTCACGTACCCGTACCCGACCGGGTTCGGGAACCAAAAAAAATTGCAATTACGGGCCGGTACGGATCAGATTCAAATATTCAAATTTTCATACCCGACCACCTCTAATGCCCATATATGCCTGTGAAAACTCAGTGTGCAGGCTTCTGTTTATGGATGGCCAGTGTTTGTTTTTCTTTTCACGCTATACTGACTGTTCATATGGGTCAAAATCGAGAAATTATTATTCAAGGTTTATCCAGCTTTAGATGAACGGGTCTGGCGCCATGACACGTTTGACATGACGTACTGGATGTTAAAAAATCTAACGTAAACTTATAACCAACATGGGAACGTGTCTATAGCACAACCCGTATAACACAAATTAAATTGATAATTATTCTTCCTTATGTTAAGATATTTTAGAAGTACGTTCAATTACTCCCACATTTAGCTAGAGCAGCGGTTCCCAACCTTTTTTCGGTTCGCGTACCCCCTGACGGATTTCCCTATACTGTTCTGCAGCGAACTAAAGTTTTGGCGAACCCCCATTTGGGAACCGCTGAGCTAGAGCATGACTTTGTTGGATGAGATGTCTCCTAACGCTGCATGGTTCGAAAGCTCTATGTAACCGAAAGAGAGCTCATCGAAGTCAAAAAAATGCGCTACTGATGAATTCATCGCCGTTGTGAATCGTTAATGGGCAAAGCCAGCCTATGCCGATACCGCGTAGAGATCAAGGATTTACGACTTGTTTTCCTTGAGAAAGTTTGGTATTGGTAGATTTGTAGATACTGGTGAAATACCGAAAATAAGAAGTATCTAAAGCTCTAATTATTTGCTTATCTCAGACTTTCCCTTGAGTTCGTATTGAATATTTGCACCTTCCAGTCTATTAATGATCACAAGTTTTTTCTCCATTTTTTTTTTGTCGACAGACCTACATTCGTTAAAAATCACAGATTCGAATAATGTATAAACTTTTATTAACACACAAAAATTGAATGAATGAATTTGAATAAACATCAAGTATAAACATTAGGTATCAAGTAAATGACTCAAAACAAAGAGAAAAATGACAGATTTTTGCCTACCAAAGCCTCCTATGAAATGAAATTTAAGCAATCGATCGACGTCAATTGTTAGGTATTTGGTAATGGTCTTTCAGCACTGATTAACGTCTTATATCCAGTAGGTAGTCAACAGGAGTTCTCCCAATCGAACTAAATTTGTGGCAAAATTAACGAACGCGGGCATACATTGAAAACACACTGCTTAATTTACAGATCACTGTTAAATAGGGGAAGGTTGACTTACGAACCATACGTAGACTGGGGAATACCCAAAGCAGTAAGATTTATAATTTGAAAGACTCGCCAAAAACTCTAAATGAAAAAATACCAACGAATAGTATAATACCTAATTATACTGTTGAATCAAAAAATTAAAAAAAAAAATCAGAGGGGTTGTGCACAAGACACGACCGCATAGGTGACGTAGGACCACGTAAGTCTCTTTGTAGCGATAGTAGGATGTATCCATGTATATAATAATACGATTCTTCATGTATACAAGCTACATCCGTAAATAAATTTGTATGATATGTTTCTACGTTGAATAGTGCTTTTCCTTTGGTAATCGGTAGACGGTACGCGCGAGTTTTCAAAAAGTTGAAAATTTTGCGCAACTTTTCTGCGGCTTACAAAAGGACACGGATAAAGCATTTACAACCTGCAGACGTATTGGAAGTCGCAGAAAATGTCACCTGTGACCAGAAAACTTATTACCGTCATTGGTTGGTCGTCCGAAATGGCGAAAAATTCAACTTTTCTCTCGTTGACTGTGTTAATTATGGTAATAACTGGGCAAGAAAATATAATAAACTCTTCAATCGTTGTGTGGCCCTTAAAAGAACCGATTGTTTGATTATCATAACTCCTGCTTGCAATAAACTTGCACTAACGCATTTAACGTAATTCTCTGTTCGGTAAATTGGAGTACCGATAACCGCTAACCAGGCACGGCTTGTTGCAAAGGACCAACCGGAAAGCCTCAGCAGCTATGAGATCAACGAAACCGTTCGTGTATGGTCCTGAATCACGAGAAATACCACTCCAAGTGGCCAGCTGCAAGTGACGATAATTCTGATCGTTTTGTTGTCGCGAGCAGCATATTTCCTGCCAATTCCAGGACTTCAGCAGCCAACTATGCCATCACGGCAACGAAATGAACCACCAGCAACAAGCGAACAGCAGCGCAAGGCGATCGGTTAAAATTATTGCAAAGAAGCGAATAATCAGATCAATCTAAGTTAAATAGAATTTAAATCTGTGAGAGAAAATTCCACAAATCTTCATGAACAAATATTTCGTTCTTAAAAGAACGGTTTTTCAACGTGATATGCCGGAAATTTAAGCCTTCTTTTCCCGTCTTCTTGGGCAGCAACAAAACAGTTTGAATGTTTGAAAAGACACTTCTCATAGCAGCGGTGACACGGGACAGCAATTTGTTCAACTCTTCGTTGTTGCGGATGGCCAGCTGCAAGTGACGATAATTCTGATCGTTTCGTTGTCGCGAGCAGCATTTGTCCTCCCAATTCCAGAACTCCTGTTGCCAGATATTCCATCACGGCAGCGATCATTGAGTGCTCCAGCTCCAACACCTCGCTTGGTGAATTTGCATGCCTTGGTTGCCTTATCCGTGGAAAGCAGCAACAGCTGAAGCTCAACAATTTTCGATCGGATTCTATAGGGCGTAAATTAAATACAATCATAAGGAAGCTTAACCCATAGCTTATATCATATATATTTCTGTCATCCGTGCTAGGGAAGCACTGACGAGGGAAGGCAAAAATATGAAAATAATTCAAATTTTCAAAATCAATTCAAAAACAAAAATTTTTCAAATTCATTTTCAAAAACAAAATCAATAGTTTTCTATATTTTCAATATTTTCAATCGATTTCCCGATCGATTGGTGTAAATATCTTGGAAATCTATTGAAAATTGACAGAATTATAAGCCGAAGCGTGAAAACGCGTTTGTACTTTGATGACGTCATTTCCAACAACCAATCACGAAGCGAGAATTCTGGTGAAACATAGGTTCATTATTTTCAATTTTTCAATAGTTCAACATCAAGAATCCACACTTTTCTTTATTTGGGTCAATTCTTAGAAGATTTTCCAATCAATTGGTGTAAGAATATTGAAAATCGATTGGAAAACCGCTGAGCTATTAGCGCTCAAAACCTTTCATTTTTCGTGACGCTCGCATTTTTCGATTTTTTGGAATGACACCCTATCTCAAAACTTGCCGTAAGACGTAGTCCTACGTCAAAAAATCGTTTCTACGTCCTCCTTTCCAAGCGCGGAGCATTGATGTCGTTTTCGGCTGCAAATCACAGCAAGAATGGAACGAATTGTATAGTGTTGTTGCCTACTAGCTAGTTTGTAGTACATCAGCTCATTCAGTTATTTGTTCGCCGGCTCGGATCGGTCGTCATTGTGCTGCTGCGTCGGAGTATTTGCACAAAGATAAGCAGGTAGAACGTCACAATCTAGTTTTAATACGTGTGGGCTTGGTATACTGACTGGTAAGTGCGTTCCATCATACCTCTACAGCTGCTGTGCTGAGAATGATTCGGTCTAGGAACACGGGCTGGGACTGGGACTGGGATGCAGGTACAGCACAGCATGGGCAGATAGGCAGAATCTGGTTTGTATACAGATCAGCAGCGAGCAGTCGGCTTGACTGGTTTAACTGGCCTTTATAAATGGACTAATCTTGCAAATTTTACGGGTGTGATGGTGACGCGTTTTTCGAATACCATCATTCCGTACCATTCAAAAACACACAAAAGAGGAATTGAACACATAACGATGTATACATTAGAGGAATCTTCATGATAGTTGCGTTTAGTGGCTGGCTGACTTCAGATGATCTCTGACTATCTTTGTGCTAAGTACGGGGTACGGATTTTGGATAGATTTTTCTCGTGCATGCTCTTGTATGCAAGTTTTGGTGGAAGAATATTTGAAGAGATCAACAAAACATTAAGCCTACGAATGAACCGGCAATAGTTATCGACGAAGGTACACAATGAAGATGATATCAGTTGATCAAGAGCGTAGAATGATCTATCGCTACGGTGATCACAACACGGTGTACAACAGTGGAAAATCTGAATTTTCATTAGCCTCACCGGAAGATAATAACATTGAATACTCGAGGAAAGGTGGTTGTTTTGTGTCCATATGCCGAGGAATCAGTATTGCTGTTTTGATTTTTGTGTTTATCTTCTTTTTGTCTTTTACCATATTTTTTAGCACAAAGTACGCATATGAGGTAAGTAACTTCCTGAACTCTAATTTCAGATTGGATTCATAGTTTCTTTTATCTATCTGCCAGCATAAACCAAACATAACACTGGAAGATTTTCTCAACCATCGTGCATACCTGATAGATAAGCGATCGCGAATACCGAAGCATGTCATTCCGAAGCATTACCGGTTATTTATTCAACCTACATTTAACGAAACGAGCAAACCGTACACATACAAAGGGATAGTGTGGATAACTGTGACGTCCAAAAAACACAACAACAAAAGAATAGAGTTGAACGTTAAAAATCTGAAAATAAGTTTTGAAGATGTCACGGTACTGAAAAGCATTCGACTAACGAATCTTGATTTCGATGAAGACCTGGATTGGGATTTGAGCGAAGAGGACATCCTGCCGCGCATTAGAACGAAACGAAATGCTGATAACAACAACAGTAGGAAACACAGAGCAGCTGATGAAGAAAATGCTTTCACTACTGAAAAAGTGCTTTATGATGACGAAAATAACGCGGGAGAAATATTTGAACCAAGCATCGACAATTCATCGACCGCGGAGCAAGCCACATACTTCCACCCGGTGTTCCCTTCGGATGATTTTGTGACAATTAAAATCCTAGATTTGGAGTTCGACGAATCGAACGAAAAGATGATCATCTATTTGGGAACGGAAATGAAGAAGGATATTTACTACATAGTGAAGGTGAATTTTACCGGTGTTATGACAAATGATAAGGGTTTATATTCCACGCACTACAAAGATGGGGAAGGAAACCACAGGTAGGTTGGGTGAGCTTGAACCTTTTGATTTTCCATGGATTTGTTTTAGGTTTATGGCCGTCACATTGTTGGAACCGAATAACGCCCGGAAGCTTTATCCCTGTATGGATGATCATAATTTTCGGTTGGTATAAAAGAGACATTGATGATTAACTAGCTAAAAGCAACGTTTTTCTTTTCAGTTCACCATTTGAAATAAATATTGCTAGAAGAATTAATATGAAAACTGCATCCAGCATGAACTTGGAAATGTCAGAGCCGATGTAAGTTCATTTTTTCATAATCCAATATTGATTTAGAATCACCAGCGTGCCCAGGCATATACAGATGGTGGGGCACCCGACCTTTCAGAAGAACGTTTTGGCCAAAAGTATGGAAAGAAAATTGGACTTGACTTGGAGTCATTAACTATTCGTCGAAAAACCCAATCTCGGAAGTAGTTTTTGGGCCCAAAATCGGCGTTCTGTTTATGGAAATGTATTCACTGCAGTCTTCTTACCAATCGAAACACAGTGAATATATTTTCATGCACAGAAGTTTTGTTTCGACCATAAAAATTGATTTTGAACTTTTCAGAATCGACGACGACTAATTTCACCTTAAACAACTTGACTTGAATTTGGATTAATTTGAACTGGAGCTTTATTTTGATAATATTTAATTTAATTATTTGGACTGGAAGATTTACTTCAAACCAGATATGGACACGAAATTAGACACAAAGTGTTACTTGAACTTATATATTCCGTCTCATTCTCTCACACGTGTTACGTCTTTTCTGTTCCGTTTTTACTGTTTTCCTGTTCCATTTTCCCACATTTTGTTCCATTTTTTTCCTCGGTATTGTTTTCTTGGTTTGCGCTCTCGGTTTTCTGCCTGTTTCCTTCTTTTTTCTCAATTTCCTGTTTCCTGTCTGTTCTGTCATTGTTTAGTTTTTCTTCGTTTCCTTCCCCTTTTATTTAAATTTCAATCATGTTTTCTCTTATGGGATATCTCTTCTCACTTCATTCTCTTTTTCTTTTTTCTTTTTCAGTTTTTGTCTTTTTTCAACTCTTTTTCTCACCTTTCCTTCTCATTTGTCATCTTAGTCTGTTCCCTTTTTCCCCTTTTTGATGCCCAATTTCCATCTTTTCTGTCGCGTTTATGCTGTTTTTCCTCGGTTTTCTTTAATTTTTTCTTAATTCGTTCTTCGTTTTCTTTCGTTTATTTTCTGTACCAATTTTCCATTTTTTGTCCCATCTTTCTTCTTTTATATCCCGTTTGACCTCTTTTTCCTGTCTTCTTCGTTTCCTCTATCGGTTCTTTTTTCTATCTCACTGTTCTTTTTTACCCCTTTTCTTGTTTTCTGTTTTGCATTCCGTTTCTTGCCTAGTCTACCCTCTTTCTCTTCGCTTCCGTGTTTCTATCCGTTGTTTTTTTCCTTATCTGTTTCTTTTTTCTTCTTTTCCTATCCCGTTTTTTACCTTCTTCCCGAGTGCCGATTGTTCTTTGTCGTTTTTTGTCTTTACTGATCCGTTTTTCCCCATTTTCAGGTCTGTTCTTCTTTTTCTGTTTTGTTTTTATCATTTTCCTTCCCGTTTCGACTTTTTTCTTATTTTTCGATCATCAGCTTTCGCTTTTTTACCCCGTTTTCACCTCCGTTAGTCGTCTTCGTCTGTGTCGTTTTTCCTCTTTTTGATCCATCGTTTCTGTCGCGTTTATTGTTTTTTTTTGTTTCCTTTTTTTCTTTTGCTCTCCAGTTTTACTTTTGTGTCTCTTGTTTAACGTCTTTTACTCTTTCGTTTTACTACTTTCTTTAGTTCGTTTTTCATTTTCTCTTATTTTTATTTTCTGTCTCATTTTCCCGTTTTTTATCCCATATTTTTCTTTTCATATCCCTATTAACATCTTTTTCCCGTTTTCCACTTTTTTATTTTTTTATATCTTTTTATGTTTTGTATTACCTTTCATGTATCTTTTGTCCCATTTTCTTTCTCGTGTTTCTTTTTTTCTCTCCGGTGTTTCCTCTTTCTCTGTTCCATTTTCTTTGTTTCTTGTACCATTTTGCGCCTTTTTCCTCAGTCCTGCTTACTCTTTTCCATTTTTTCTCTTTCCTCTTCCGTTCAACCTCGTTTTTAGATCCATTTTCATCCTCTTTCCGTCTTGGTTTTTTATCATTTTCTGTCCCGTTTCGACTTTTCATATTTTACGATCATCTTTCGGTTTTCGGCCCCGTTTTTCGTTTTGGTCGGTTCCATTCTTCCACCTATGTCTTCCTTTTTTCAATCCTATTTGCCTTCCGTTTTTATTTTTTAATTCTCTCCCTTTTCTCTTCTTTTTTTTAATATCTCGCTTTTTCTCCTTTTTGTTCCATTTTTTCTCTTTTTATGTCCAATTTAACCTCATTTTCTTTTTACCAGTTTTTTCTTCTCTTATATTTTCTTCTTTTTTCTATTCGTCATCTTTTTTGTTTAGGCTACTCGTTTTTTGCCTCATTTTTCCACCCGTTTTTTTACAATTTTTTATGTCCCGTTTCCCGTCTTTTCTTCAGTCGTCTATTTCCAACGCTTTTTATTTTCTTTTTTTTTGTTAGATTATAGTCACTTTCACAGCTTGGGTCATTCGTGACATCTGCGGGGTTGGGATTTGAACCTGGGTCCTCAGCGTGAGAGGCGAGAATGCTAACCTATTTAAGACGCTAACCATTTTTAAGACGCTTGGTCTTTTTGGAAAGATGGTACTTTCTCCTTATATATAGTCTTTTCCCCTTTTACTCGTTTCCTCTATTGGTTATCCTTTTTATCTCGATATTCTTCTTTCCCCTTTTGGTTTCTCTTGTTTGAAATTCCCTTTTTTGTCTCGTTTTGTCTCTTTTTTCGGTGTTTCCATTTTCTCTGTTCGGTTTTATTCAGAAAATTTATTTTTGCGCTATTTTTCTGATTGTTCTTTCCGTTTTTTGATTTTTTTCTTTCGTTTGTTCTCGTTTTCAGGTTTGTTTTACCTCCTTTCCTGTCTCGCTATGCTTTTTTCAACTTTTGATTTCCATTGTTTTCTAGTTCTTTTTCTTGTCTCGTTTGCCCACTTTTTCTCTTTCGTTTCCTTATTTTCTGTTCGTTGTTTTCTCTTTCTCTGTTTCATTTTTCTTCTTTTTCTGTCACGCTTTCACCTTTTTCCTGAGTGAATTGTGTCGTTAATAAAAAACAACAACAACAATAACAACCTTTTTCCTGAGTCCTAATCGTTCTTTTCAGTTTTTTGCTTTTTTTCTTCCGTTTTTCTCGTATTCAGGCATGTTCTACCTCTTTTCCTGTCCCGTTTTTCGCCTTTTTCTTGAGTCATGATTGTTCTGTCCCGTCTTTTGTTTTTACTCTTCTATTTTTCCTCGTTTTTGGGCCCCTTTTTCTTCTTTTTGTTTGCAATTTACGACCCGATTATACTTTGTTCTCAGATTTTGATCACTTTCACTTTTCTATCCCGTTTTCTGTTTTTATCTGTGCCGTTTTTCCTTTTTGTTGTTTTTCTCTCCGTTTGTCGTCTTCGTCTGTACCGTTTTTTATCTATTCTGTCGCATTTATTCTATTTTTGGTTTCCTCTTCGGTTTTCCTATGTTATCTCGCATTCGACGCCTTCTCTTTGGTTTTACCATTTTTTAGTTCGTTTTTCCTGTTTTCTTTTTTTCATTTTCTCTCCCATTATCCCCTTTTGTGTCCAATCTTTCTTCTTTCTTTATATCCAAACCAACCACCAGTTGAAAGCCACATTAAAAAGTAAATAAGTAATTACATACTCTTGTCTATAGGTTTTTTCCCTTTTGGTTTCTCTTGTTTAGTATTCCTTTTCTTGTCTCTCGTTTTCTCGTTTTTCTTTTTTTTTCTGTCCGGTGTTACCTCTTTCTCTGTTCCATCTTCTTTTTCCCTTGTCCCGTTTTTCGCCCTGACTGTTTGTTTTCAGTTTTTTCCTTTTTCTTCCATTTTCCCCGTTCTCAGGTCGCACTATCCTTTTCCACTTTTGTTTTCTCTTCCGTATTCCCTTTCTTGTCTCGTTCTCCCTCTTGCTTCAGCTCCCATAATTTCCCCTCTATATCATGTCTTCTCTCCTTTGTTGTCCTTTTTTTTGCTTTTCCTCCTATTTTGCCCAGTTTATCCTCACTTTCTACATCGTTTATTTCTTTATGATCTTTCCTTCTTTTGTCTTGCTTTTCTTTTTTTATTTGTCTTTTTCTGTCCAGTCTACGTTTTTTGTCACGTCTTCTCTCCCGTTTTCTACATTTCTGGATGGCATGTTACCATTCTTATTGTTTTTCTCGCGTTTTTTCATGTTTTCCACCCCGTTTATCCAGATTTTGTCACTTTTTTCTGTGTGGTCTTTTCCACTTTTCCTCCTTCTGTCTCATTTTGCATTTTGGCTTTTTTCTCTGAAAAGCATAAGAAAATGGACTATCTTCCACTTAAAAATGGAAATTAACTGGTTTAAAATTGGACTTGAAATCGGTGTTGAAATTGCCAGTGTCTAGAATATAAATGTTGTTACGCTTCTTTAATCTCACAGGGACAATCCAGAATTTGTGGTGGACACGTACAACACTACCGGCATGGTTCGAGCATCGGAAATAGGATTCATCGTCACCGACATGTCCCCCGAGCGGTACGAATTGACTCCAAAGGTGCATCTCCTTGCGTACACCAGAAATAAGTACGACAATTATATGAGAGAAAAAATAATTTCCATTTGTGATGATGTTATTAACTTTTACGAAAACTACATGAGATTGAACTTTCCCTATCAGACCATTACGTATGTTACGATTCCCAACACGGACGAAAACGTACGGGAAATTAAAGAGGGAATGATATTATCCAGGTAAATTAGGGAAGCAATTAGCTTTTAGATTAGGATTTAGATTTTCTTATCCTTTCTTTGTAGTGAAAAACGATTGATCAATGATTTATCCTATTTTCCAACATCGGAGGAAACGCTGCTTCGAATAGTTTGCAACGAACTGATAAAGCTTTGGATTCACAATTTAGCTGACTATAAAAATAAGGAAGTTTATTGGCTGCACGAATCAATTCCGTTGTACTTGGAAGCACTTGCCGTGCGAAACGTACGAAACTTGAAGTTGAAATCAAACAAATAACAACATTTTTGTCCAATTATTTTCAGTTGACTAGTAATCCCTACAGCGTTGATGATTTCCTGCTGGAAGGAAAATTCCGCGCAATGCAGGAGGAAATTAATACCAAAACTTCCCCTTTGAACATCATTACAAACCACTGGGAAGAGGACGCCCAATTTGAGCTGGTTCGGTTTAAAGGCCTCAGTCTGCTGTGCATGATGAACTACACGCTTGGAGAAGAAACTTTCAACTCCTTTTTACGGGAGTATTTCATCCAACGAATGAACAATGAATCGATTGACATCATAGAAATTTTAAATAACAATAACCGTCACACCGATGGTACCTTTAATAACTTTCTGCACAGTTGGACAACGTTCGAAAAGTATCCGATCGTAAATATTAGACGCAACAATAACAGCGGCAGCTTTGAGTTGTACCAGAAAATGATCCCCTTTGAGGAGGAAATTAGCGAGCAAATTTGGACAATACCGGTAACATTTATCAACGACACAAACAAGCAGTTGTTTTCGGAGAAAGTTCGTTGGTTGACCGATTCGGATGATATGCTAAAAATTGAGACAAGTTGTGAAGTTAAAACCAACAACACGTGGGTTATTGTTAATCCAAGTGGAATAGGTTAAGCTGAAGGTAAATTCCGTGTAACACCGTAATAAAGAAAGGTCTTTTTCATTGTAGGATACTATCGAGTAAACTACGAATTGTCCCACTGGATGAAACTGGCTCACGTTTTAAATAAGAATTTTAAATCACTTCCCTACAGCACACTGACAATGATCGTTGATGATGCTCTGAATCTGGCCAGGCTCGGCCTGCTGGACTATTCAGCAGCTTTTAATGTTATATCGTTTCTCAAAAAGAATGACGAATTGTATCAGCCATGGAAAAATGCACTGGAGAATCTGCGATTTCTCTACGATGCATTGGAAGACCACCCAAATTACATCTATGTTGAGGCAAGTGCATTCGCATTAGTTATCAAACCATCAGCTTGAAGTAACACAGCTCACTTTTCCAGGAATTTGTGGATTACCTGATAGTCCAAAAATATGAGAACAACAACACAAACTCTTCACAAAATCCTATGATAGCATCTCTGCTGACGGAATGGGCCTGCCGAATTGGGGTCGCATCCTGCATAGAAGCTCAGAAGCGTCTGTTCAACGATGTTTTCGTAATCGAAACTCTATCCCCGTTTAAGTTGGCGGAAAATGATCTCTTCCTTTCCGCTTGTACCGTCATCCGGTACAGTGGCATCAATGAGTGGAATCTCATCCGGAAAACGTTTTTAAGTTCCGAAGATCTTAACCTGCAGAAAATCTTGGTGAAAGCCCTTGGCTGCACACGGGAAATAAGTTTGATTAAAAAATATCTAGGCCTATTCAAGAACCCTAGCTTTAACATGTACAATTATCATATTCTGCACTCCATAAGTCAAAACAAGATAGCACTGAAGTACACGTTGGATTATTTGTACAATCAGTGGACGGACGTAAGGCAGTACCTTTCACTGCAGGACATTTCCATATTACTAAGAAAAATTGCCACCGAAAATGAATTCACCATGTACGAACAGATATTTTTCAAATATTCCTACACATTTCAAACCATGGACAAAGAAATTCTGAAACGTGTACGGGACACGATAATGAAACTTCTCCGGTGGAAACGAGAGATAGGGCCGAAAATTTACTATGAAAAGTTCATTGAAGATTAACAACAGAAACACATTTAACTACGTTCTATTACGACACCATATCACCAAATGAAAATTACAACATGTATTGTTACAACCTTGTTACGAATTTATTTCTGTTATTGACACACAAATAGTTTCACCTACCTATACTATAGTAAATTCTACGTTTAGATGCTTAGATATTAGATAACATTAAGATAATATATTGTTTTCAAAACGTTCTTTGTTTTCATTGTAGTATTTATTGGCGAATTCGCATATTATTTTTACCTTCAGATCTTTATCTTTGGCATATTGTAAGGCAGTCTGCAAAAAGCACAAAAACGCATTAATCACTTTATGGTTAAACCGCGGAGCGGTGCAAACTTACCTCTGCCAGCTGTTTGCCGACTCCTTTCCCCTGAAACACGGCCGGAACTTCCGTGTGGTTTAGAATGATTGTCCTGTTCGGTTTATCGCAGGAGTAATTCAGGAACGCTTTGCTGTTATGTAATTTTACGTTAAACTCTGATCTCTCGCGATCATGCTCAACGGTAAAGGCTTTCGAACAGAACGAACTTCTAGCGAAATGCAGTAAGCATCTCGAATGGGTAATTTTCCCCGTCACATACATCACTGTAGTGGATGGAAGACTATATAGAATTTCGCGGATATTCAATCGTTATTGCACCTTGCACGAATCGGTGTGGAACATTTCAAAACAAAACTATTAAACTTATTAAACTCTTTTAAAAATAAACAAAAACAGATGCGAAACATTCATGCCCGCAATTTATAAAAGTAAACTGTCACATCCAATATCCAACTATTCGGTTTACAACAGTGTTGCCGTTAAACTGATATTCGAGTACTTCTATGGGAGACAGTCTGCTTGCTCAAATAAATATGTCTGCTTGCTCAAATAAAATTTATTTGATATTTATTTAATATTTATTAATTCAAACTCTTTACTCAACATCTGGAGGATTGGATATTGTGCTTATTTACTTGTCCTGGCGCGATATTCTTTAGGATTTCACCTGCATAACAATGTTACGCGAACATACTCGGTCCAAGGTTGATCATCTTCAATTTCTCGAATGTCCCACACGCCACACCTTCCAGGTCTCGCTCCACTTGGGCTATTTATTTAACCACCTAGCACAGCAAAGTAAATTGATATATACCAGGTATAGGGCTTTTGCCTATGTGTAAATGTATTAGTGATCTGGGGGGCACACATGGCCTTACAGCCAGGCCAAAATGAATGGGAAAGGTGTTGAATAAGATTTATTTTAATTTTTTTTAAATAAGTATTTTGTTTAAAATACTCAGAAACAGCATAGCGATAAGTTTGAATGATGTACAATGTTTTGGTTTGCGTTAGAAAAGTTTTGGAAAGGACTTGCTTCCTGTCAACTGTACTAAAAGTATTTTTGAACCTATACTTTACCGAAAAACGTTATCTAATTTGATATCGTTAAGTATCTAACCAATTTTTATGCATGAAAATCATATACATAAGTCCTTAAGCTTGCAAAATGTTGAAGGTATAAACAATTTAATAATTACTATCAAAGATTGAAGGCGACAAATTTAATGGCATTTTTCTAAAGTACTATATTTAAATATAGTTAATGTCAGCAGAAGGGTTAGGTAATGTTTAACTACTCTTGTAGACTAGACGTTTTCAAAGATTTAAGATTTAATAGGAGGTCTATATATTATCAAAATAGTTCAAACCTTGGTTCAAACTTCATATTGCAATTGCCTTGACAATATTCAGATTGGAAGCAGCAAGTTTACATGTTGCAGCAATAACTTTTTCACTGCAACTTTTCAGTAGCTAGAGTATGTTAGATTCTAAGTATTATAAGAAATATTATAAAAATTGGTCGTTGATCCCCACGAACACCGCGTCTAAATCTTGTTCAAGTTTTACGAAGTAAAATGCCTTTTTTGACGTAGGACTACGTCTTACGGCAAGTTTTGAGATGGGGTGTCATTCCAAAAAATCGAAAAATGCGAGCGTCACGAAAAATGAAAGGTTTTGAGCGTTAATAGCTCAGCGGTTTTCCGATCGATTTTCAATATTCTTACACCAATCGTTCGGAAAATCTTCTAAGAATTGACCCAAATGAAGAAAAGTATGGATTTTTGATGTTGAACTATTGAAAAATTGAAAATAATGAACCTATGTTTTACCAGAATTCTCGCTTCGTGATTGGTTGGAAGATTCTTTACGATGATCTAAACCTATACCAATTTGATATCTGTGCTTGGGAAGTAAGCCAAAACAAGTGACAATTTCCTCATTTTAACAAGATTTTTTAACACCGCGGTTCAACCTAGACCATTTTGATGTCCTTGCTTGGGAAGTACGCCAGAGAGAGTAACAAAGCCCCCTCGTGCCAACAGATTTCTTACGAACGCGATTAAATCTAGTCCAATTTGATGTCTGTGTTAGGGAAGTATGCCAGAAAAAATGACACAAGTTCGTTGTCACAACAGATCGCAAATTCTTTACTGCGAGACGATTAAACCTCGGGGAACTTGATATCTCTGTTGGAAAAATGTGCTTCAGCTGTAGTGTTCGGTTACAATATGACGATATGACTCTGTATGAATGTGCATGCTTGCCGTTTCATTAGAAGTGTAGTGAAAAGACGTGCTGTTGATAAAATAGGATTGAATTTGTAAAATCCCTTCAACGTGGGAAACCATGGATAATAAAAACAATCTTTAATTTCAGTAAGGTAGCAGGAAAGCAATAGTTTGTGTTCTTGATTTTATTAAATTGTTTTCAAATGCACAATCAATTGAACGTATGCAACGTTACTACTTTGATAAATGTTACATACAACGCATGTAGCATGTACATATGTTGCATATAGCATCTATACATGAAGAATCGAATGATTACAAGCATGAATACATGCCACTTTCACTACAAAGAGACTTACGTAGTCCTGCGTCACCTATATATGCGGTCGTGTCTTGTACACAACCCCTCTGATTTTTTTATATTCTGGCTTAAAGATTTAACCAATTAAACATAAACAATATTCTTTTACTCACTTTTCGTACATAAAAAATGGTAAAAAGCAGTGAGAAATGCAGCTAAACACTTTTTTATTCAATGTTTACATTTTAACTTGAGCTGGCCTAACGCAATGTGTGCCCCCCAGAAGTCACATTAGTGTTAGTGTGAAAAGCCCTATATGACAATGCGAGCTGTCATATACACTTTGCACTAACACATCTACACTAGTTCTGAGATTTCGAGCATTTTGTATGGAAAATTAGTTAATTTTTTAAAAAAATCGTTGGATACGCAAGATTTGTCTATTTTTTTCCTCACAGTTTTTATGTTTATGCTTAGAACATTATTTCTAGTATGTATTTTCATGAATACAATGAAGTGCAACAGTCCAAATTGCAAGCGGAAATTTTTTCATCAAAACGGTATCAAGATGTCTCAAAGAAATGTCGTTATATCGCTTTCCTACAAGTAGTAAAACAAAAAAGATTTTTTTTTAAATGCTCGGACATGATTGTTCAATAAGCAGCATGAGCAACATTGTTATCCGCCCGCGATATTTTTCGTCTGATTTCTGGTAAGCTTTTAAAGTGTTAATTATCTTCTAAGACCGTTTTGTAGCAATCTAAGATTACTTTTTATGGTTTTCTACATAGTGTTGCGACGGGTAAATTTATGATAAAAAGGTATCATCTTGGAACAGTGACTTCAACTTAAGGATTTTCAAGCAGTAGCACAAGCATCTATTCGAATAAAACTATTTTTTAAAAGAAGACATCAAAGGCAGATATTCAAGAGCATCATGCAAGCAAAATGTTGGATGGAACGTGTTTTAATTTAAGCAACCGTATACCGTATTGATCGTGAAGTATTAGAAACATTAATTCATTTTTCAATTGCACATCGAAATAGTTAGTCACTATTGTAAATGGACGTTTCAGGAATAAAACAGGAGAACTAATGAAACTAGTCTGTATTGAACGAGAGCAAATGTGTAACTAACTGTTATGAAAAATTAACAAGCTTATGTTGCTATAACTGCGTAACCAAGCATACGATTGCCTACTTGATTACAGCCACCCATGTTCTCAAATTTTTTACGCATAATAAAGAAGGCTACAAGTGCAAATGACTTTAAAATATAATCCTTACATTTCATTGTAAATGTTCAAATATTTCTCTGGAATAATATAGCTGCATTCATTAATTACAATTAATTTTCATGCAAGTTCCACCATATTTCAGAACTATTTCTTCTTCTTTCTACACACACTAATGCAACCCTCGATGGTCACATACCTGGTATATATCAATTTACTTTGCTAGCACAGAACAGAAGTGGAAGTCCGAAGGATTCGGCGATCAAAATTGGTAACAGAGTCTTTTTTGCTTTTATTGTTCTTTTGGGAAGGTTTTTGCACAGAAAACTATCGCATATCAGCTCTCATATGCTTTCGTGTGCATTCGTAAGCGTTCGGGTGTTTTCGTGGAAAAAAGTGACTCGCCACCGCCAGGTTTGCTAGTATCTGCAGAAAGTAGCATGTACGTGTTTGGATTTTAACTTCCACTTCTGTTCTGTCTTCTGTGACACTGCGCACCCACCGGATTCGGGGCGAACACCTTGTTTGCGGGGTTGTTGTTCGGCATTCTCGCAACATATCCCGGCCATTGTACCCTGCCAGCTTTAACGACTTTCTGGATACGTTCCAGAACACTGTTCTCGCATACACCACCAAAGATGGTACTAAGCGATCGACGTTTGAAAACAGCCAATGCTTTCAAGTCCCGGTCGAGCATTGTCCACGTTTTGTCCCCGTAGAGAACTACTGGTCTTATAAGCTTACCAGGCATTAAGGTCTCATGGTATCCGTAGTAAGCACGACTTCCGGAAAGAATACATCTGCGTTAGTGTTCGACAACGGAACGAAAATTGAAGTCCGGGTTCCGGTCCGGTTAAAAATCGGAACGAACTTTTTTAGTCCGACTTTATTCCAGTCCGATTTGGCTTTGTTACGGCCCCGGAACCAGAACAGAGCAAAATCGGACCGGAATAAAGTCGAAATAAAAAAGTTCGTTCCGATTTTTGACTGGACCGGACCAGACCAGAACCCGGACTTCAATTTTTGTTCTGATGTCGAACACTAGTCTGCGTATTTCTCTGCTGCAGTTGTTATCCGACGTCTTATACGAGTCGTGGTATATAAAATCGTCCACTACCTCGAACTCGTCTCCATCGATTACCATTTGGTATGCTGCTCAGCAACCACCTGAAACGGCGTTCCGACAACGTCCACGTCCTCAGCGAAACGGATAAATTGGCTGAATTTATTGAAGACGTTCCCCGCATGTTGAAACCCGCACGTTTCTAGCGCGATGTTGAGCAATAGACAGGAAATACCATCGCCTTGTCGAAGTTCCCTACGTGTTTTAAACGGGCTTGCTAACGCGTCCGATAATATCCTCACACAGCACTTGTCCATCGTGGCCTAAAACAGTCTTGTCAATTTCCCGGGTAAGCTGTTTTCGTCCATTATTTTTCAAGGCTTTTCCATAAATGCTATGAATAGGTGGTGCGTAAGGACTAGGTATTCACTACACTCGGTAGTCTCAGCATTCTTTGCCAGCGCCTTGTTGTCTCAGCGCCTTTGCCAGCTACCATGTTGTTTTTGAGCTCCATGATGGCTTCGATTACTTCAACTTTTGTGGAAGTCGGCACATCACCAGCGTTTTGATATAGTCATTACGTCTCCCCGCCGTTCAGGTACTCATTATAGTGCTACTTCCATCCTTTGATCACCTCTCGTTCATCCGACAAGACCCCTGCGACTTTACCCCGACATGTTTCAGGTCGCGGCATACCCAAGTAACCAGTAAGCACTAAACACTAAGTAGTCCTTTGACAACATTGTATAAACATACAGAACTATGATTAAAAGCTTATTTTTCTTTATATACTTCTGTAGAACTCACATAATGCTAAAAAGGCGAAATAGCGGGTTATTATAATGCTACGCCACAAGCATTCAATAAACATTATTAGTGTTTGTATGAGGCTTAATCAAAACGTCACTTTGTCTACATTATCGACGTATCGAAAAGGTATCGACGGCATATCGTTTGCTTGTTATGGTAAATAAAAATAGATTCTAAAAAAGCAGCAAGAAAACTAAAAAAGTGACTTTTGCAGCATCTCAAGGGAAGCAGGATAAACAGAACCATTTTTTGAAATGCTGAATAATGTTACCACCTAAACAAGGGGCTCGAAAGTATAATCAATATATATAGAATGCCAGTATCGCTGGTGTTTCATGGATATTTTGGTGGCAAACATGTTGCTGGTTCGTGTCTTGGATACGGGAACTACATTGTCAAATTGCCCAATAGAAAATTTTCCTGCCACGAAATACCCCAAAACGACCAAATCGGGTGATTTATCCTATGTGATTTACGGAAAAGCAGAAGGATTTTTTATTGGGTTGCCTTTTTAGTTTGACAATCAGATTCCCGTTTCGAATCGATCACTCACACATATGCGCATACAGTGTAAATACGTAATTTTCAAATGTGTGATGTTTACCACGAGCACTGCAGCGACACTGGCATTCTATATATATTGATTCTACTGGCTCGAACCGGGAGTTAGTCATGCAACCTGATTCATTTCCTTGCAGCTTTACTACCTAAACCATAGCGGACGTGATTGAGTGAGTTGAAATAAGTCGTATTTAAATCTTGGTGATATTCCCTCTCATATCATAGCTACTTGTCCTGCATTACCAATAGGGAAGAAAAAGACAGTAACCGTCAGATGGAAGAGGGCATGAATAGTGGCCGCAGAATAGCAAAATAAGAAGTCAAGTACAAGCCGTTTTTCAACACTTACGGCTCGTTTTAATGCAATTGACTAAATGCATTATATTGTAACGTTATATGCGCATGTATTGCTTTCTTTAATGCTGATTTACGTTAATGCTTTTATGCATCAACAAATATACGTTTTATAAGCATTTAGATTGCTAATATACAAAAGTTTGGCACTAGGGATGCAGAATTATTTCCAATATACGGTTTTGGATTAATGCTTATGGTTACTTGGGTAAACCCTTTGCGAGATACATTCAGTTTCTACTTAGTTGAATTTTCCCGTTTCCTAAGAACGATGCAGCTGGTCCATGACCTCGCACTCATATTCCTTCAGGCGGTGCTTCTTATCCCGGAAACACTGGTTTGTCGTTTTCGTTTCTGTCTTTATCGTCCCACACTTTGACCAGCCACCCGCTGCAGCACCGTTATCTGCGCAGCATTCTTCTAGTCTAACACCGTCTGGCGTTCCTTGTCGAAACAGTCGTTATGTCGAAAGATATCTTCCGCTGCATGGTTGATGCCTACTTTAACGTTATCCCAGCATTCCTCGAGGGAGGCTTCGTTTAGCTCACCCTCACCGGTAAAGCTGCCTCAAGGCTTTGCGCCTACTCAATGTGTATTTTATATGCACACGTGCTTATGATACTGGGTAAAAAAGCCAGCCGTCGCATCCCAACAAACATTTTTGTTGAATAACAGCTTATCGAGCGCTTGTTTACTGGATATTAGCAGTATAATGGTTGAATAGTTGAATAAACTGCTCTTCAAAAAAAATGTTTGTAGGGATGTTCGAATTTTGACTGGGAGAAGCAGTAAGAGCCAATTGGGTTAAGCCTAGGTGTTACATTCCGTTTTCGAAACTTGACCTTCTGTTTTTATACGACAGACTACGCAGCCAGCTGTAAGAGTACAGGACAATTGCAGGGCCAGTTGCTACGCTACTATCGTCTCTAACAGCCTTTCCCAACCGAGATTCGAACATACGATGACTGGCTTATTAGGCCAGCATCATACCCCGACGCCAACTGGGAAGCATTGTTGGATACTCACACTTTGAAAAAACTCATGCCGAAGTGTCAACTCACTCAAAACCCTAAGCGCCCTAAACAATATTAGCAACGCCAATAGGATCGAAGCACTAGCCCCGTAATTGTTCAACTCTAACAGCTGGCTGCAGAGTCTATGTAAAAACAGCAGGTCCATTTTTGAAATTGGAATGTAGAACCTAGGCTTTGCTCTGCTTTGATGCGTAATTTGCTCTATAGAGCAAATATTTATGTCAAATTTTTCATTCTAATATTAAAACTCAAGCTCAAGCAGGTTGAGAATAATATGCTGGCATTTAATCCAGCGTAAGAAAGAAGCTGTTTCGTACATTTGGTACAAAAGACTCTAATGACGTTGTTTAATGGTCTATTTACCTTATTTTGAGCCGTTCGAAAGCACCAACGCAAATAACGTTGAACTGCGCTACAATGAAAATGTTTTTTTTTTCGAGTTATGAAGGTGTTTTCGGTGTTCGAGCAGTTCTGTACATATCTGGCATCGCTGAATTACTTTGACAGCAGTTTGTTTTGCAGTTTCCAGCATTTCGAGCATTTCCAACGGGATTTTGTGTACTGCTCGCAGGAAAGAAAAAGAACGGTGACAAAATGACAAAAGCATAAAGTTTAAAGTATATCTGTCCCTCTTTATCTTACAGGAAACCGGTGCATCAATGGGAATGCACGGAATGCACAGTTACCTAGCAACGCAAACGTAAACAAACACTTTTGAGTCAAAAGTTTAGACTGATTAATTCAACCTCTAGCAAATAAAATCACTTTCCGGTTAGTAAGGTTTATATTCCGATTATATCACCATTAGCAGAAAAGGAGAAGCATCGACCAATGGACGAACGGGATTTTAAAAGTATAATTATCTATTATGGACGGGAAAAGTTATATCGAACGATGCACCGTACCGTGCTGGAAGCGATGGCCAAATACACGGTGGATACAAGTTTTAGATACTTCAATGGTGTTGCCTTGATTCTGGAAGGCGTGAAACTGCAGGAAGGCATCCGTGAACTGAACCACCTGCAGGGTGATAAAGATTTTGGTCTGGCCGTGGTTTTGAGCCTTATGCATGCCCACAAACGGTGTAGTGTTATCGATAAGGACGAACTACTAAGGCTGGAAAGTATTCTGAAGGAAGAGAAAAAGAGTTTAACATTGTTATCCGCTTATTATGCAGCGCTGTTCCTGTTTCTGACCGGTAAGGTTGAGAAAGCTCGTGAATATGCCGATAAAGCCTTACGGTATAGTTCAAACAATCAAGATGCACTAACGTTAAGAGGATGGTGCGAAATATTTATGAACAAAAATAGACCAGTTATTTTGGAGTTTTTCAATAAGGCATTAGAGCATGGAAAGCAAATGGATGCATGCATCGGTCAGATAAGATATCATCAGCTTAACAATGATTGCGAGGCAGCTATGTCGATTTT
This sequence comes from Sabethes cyaneus, assembly GCF_943734655.1. Taxonomy (NCBI): domain Eukaryota; kingdom Metazoa; phylum Arthropoda; class Insecta; order Diptera; family Culicidae; genus Sabethes; species Sabethes cyaneus. The sequence goes on from NC_071353.1 coordinate 173,218,388, forward strand.
AAACCGTTTATCGGTACGTTATCCTGATCTTACTATTATTCTGGCTGAAAAATCTCGTTGCTTTTTATCAAGCTGGAACTATGACAGTGCTGCAGAAACTTCTATGAGAATTCTAAACGTTGAACCCACTAACATAGAAGCATTGAAGGTGAAAATCATGATACTCATCGTGAAGGAAGGAAATTATGCTGCCAGCACAAGTATATTTCAGTATTTATTCAAAACAATGGAAAAAACCGAGCCTGCAAATGGTGAAATCTTCATGCAGACGGGAAAATTGTTCTCACGTGTCTGCGGAAGGAACAAGTCTATTTTATCGGAAACTTATCAGTTTGTAGAAAAAGCTCATAAAATAGACCCTAACAATGCGGAGTTTATTACAGAGCTAGGCTTTCAGTGCATTATGAGAAAAAAATTCAAGGACGCCAGTAAGTGGTTCAAAACGGCCTCTAAAATAGACGACACATCTCTGAACGCGTTGTGTGGCCTAACGTTGTGTCAAATAACGGAATCGGGCATTTCGGAGCAAGTGTTTCAGCAAATAGAATTCCTAACCGAAATTCAAGGAAAGGAAAAGAATCCAATATTGCTCTTGATGTCGGCGAAAACCCAACGGAATGATCACGAAAAAGCACAGGAATTCCTGTTTGCTGCCAGTGAAATACAGTTTAGAAATTTGAAAACCATTGCATATGGTTTGGAATACCTGCTTGCGTTTGATCCTGACTTTCTGCTTGAAGTTGTTAAGGAACTACTATATCACTCTCCCACGGAACAGGACATACAGAACGAGTTTGTGGATTCATTACATCCATCGCTAAGGCATTGTTCCAATATCCTAGATGCGGTAGTGAAGGCTTGTCCGGGACTTGCCGAGGCTCTCTATCTACTGGCAAAGGTTCAGTTTCTCAGCGGAGAGTTTTCGTTGGCGGCTAGAACACTAGAAACGGTTCTTCATGATTTCGATGCCACATATTCAGATGCACATCTGCTAATGGCTCGAGTACACATTCAACAGAAATTTTACGCAAAAGCCGCACAGAGTTTGGAAATGTGTCTTAGTAAAGATTTTCAAGTGCGTGATAATCCGATGTATCATCTGCTGCATGGGATGGTGCTAAAGAACCAACAACTTTATGAAGATGCCTTGAAGAGCTTCGTCACCGCAATGAATATGTGCGGTGGAACTCAAAGTAACAACGATACCATGTCGTCATCCTATAAAATCGAACCTGATAGTACTCTTACAACAGCTGATCTTTTATCCCTTCATCTGGAAATTATCAACACGCACGTTCTGATGAATCAACATGCGGAGGCACTGAAACTGATGCATTCAGTTTCGTCTAAATTTTCCTCTACCACGGAGGAAGGCCGACTAACGATCGCAATAGCAGATTTCTACAGTCAGCAAGGAAATTTCACCAAAGCTATTGAACTGCTGAAAACCATTTCTTCGAGCGAACCATACTACGTTCAGGCAAAGACTAAAATGGCTCATCTCTATCTGGTGCACCGAAAGGATCGGCTAGCCTATGCTCAGTGTTTCAACGAGCTGGTGGCTCATAATCCCGGCCCGGCAAGCTATTTGATGCTCGGTGATGCCTACATGTCGATACAGGAACCGGACGATGCCATTGAAGCGTACAAGCAAGCCCACAAGCAAAACCTGAAGGATCCTTCGTTGGCCAGCAAGCTGGGCCGAGCGTACGTTAAGACGCATCAGTACAAGAAAGCCATTTCCTACTATCAGGAAGCCATTCGGACTCCGGAAAATTTTCTCCTCAAGCTTGATTTGGCCGAACTGTTTCTGAAGTTGAAGCAATATTCCAACGCCGAACAGACTTTGGTTGATGAAATGGAACTTTCTAAAAGGTAAGAACCCTGTACTTTTTGTGATTGTGATCAACTTTAGGGTACCTTTGCCGTTGCAGTGAAAATGAGGATATTATGAGGTTGCAGTTGAAAACCAAGCAGCTCTTACTGTTGGCAAAAATTCGAGAAAAAGCTGGTTATTTGTCATCCTCTTTGAATACCCTGAAAGAAGCCAGAGATAACCAATATAAAATACTGAAGCGGTTGTTTGTGGATCAAAATATTCAACAGGAACAGAATAAGATTTTAGCAAAGTTTGTAGAAATGATTTTTTTGGTTTGAATTCAGTGATTTTCATATGGGGTTTTTCTTCCTCTGCAGAACTTGTATTCTAATGGCAGAGCAATCAATTGCACTACGAGACAATGAACAAGCGATTCATCACTACAACGAAGCGTTGAAAATTATTCCTGGAGATGTGAACGTTTTGGTTGCCCTGGCACGGGCTTACATGCAGCTGAATAATATGGACCAGTGTCAGCTGATATGTGCCGAAATTCTGCAGAAAGAACTGAACAATGAAGCTGCTTCGGTTATGATGGCAGATTTATGTTTCCGAAGGGTAAGTAAGAATTGCTACTGCTGTCCCAATGAATACTTTTATTGTATAATAGCTTATCAAGCGTTTGTTCCAGTAATATTAGCTATACAATAGTTGAGTAAGCTTTTCTGAAACAAATAAGCTATCGTTCGTCCGTTGCACGTACATAGATTCGATTTTGTCGGCTGGAGTTCCATGGCTTTGAAAACGAAATCCACTTTCCCGTTCCATATGCGCGCTGATTGCCACAGGTCGTACAGACTCCTCAAACGGATCAGTTCACTGTTGATTTTCAGGCATGGAAAGCCAGCCTTGTCAAAAATAGACTCAGTTGATTCCTCCGGTCTTACTTCCGGCACGTCATCCGACGCGATAATCTAGACTCACAAAAGTCCGAATTTGACGCTGCTGACTCGTGCTACAGGCATACGGCGAATCTTTCCGGTTACCGCATGTAAACGGTTTATTGTGGAATTCCGTTCAAGTGCGCTATTTGACAACGAAGTGCTTGACTATGGATCCCCTGCGGCTGACAATGTACAGCAGACCTCAAAAAGTCTGTTTTAACACCGATGTTAAGACCTCATCGTAGTCGATGCTTGTATCTATTTGCGGAAACAAAATTCGACGACTCTTGTCATCGGTTAACTCGGTTGGTTCCTCTAGTCTTGCTTCCGGAACAGGAACGCCGTCGAGGGAATCCAGACTCACGAAAGTGGATGGTAAATGGTTGAATAATGCACTCCAGAACCTCGCGGTTCATTTTATGCATGCAGCTATAAAATAGATACCACGGAGGTCCACAGCCTCTTATTCAGCAACTTCTCTTCCTACCTCCTCGTGGTACCATCCGGAATACGTTCCTCAGTGAAAATCGGACAACCGGTCGAAACTAGGTTCGTATGCGGACAGGGAATGAGGCACTCATGCGAATGCTGAGCGTAAATTCTCCGCCGGCAAATGTAAAACATGAATGAATAAAACCCCCAATCCAAGGTGTCGTGCGACCCGTGCCGAGGGATGAATGGCGGGGTGGGGTTGGGTTTTTTTTAAATACTCAGCCGGAAACGGAGCTTGTGGAGTACCAGGGCGCCCACCACAGTAATCCGCCCTTACAGCATCATGAAGGGCTCTAATGTGACGGACTTTTCTTTCCCCTCAACTCGTGGGATTCTTATGGAAAACAAAATCAAAAATACAACAAGTGCAGATACGGTGGAAAGCCCGTTCGCAAGAGGAGGCATCCAGCGTTCTCCACCAAGGATGGAAAAGGATGTAACTAGGAGCGTTAGTGTGGGTGACAAGGATAGCGGTACGGCTACCACGCCGGACACAGCGATGAACAGCCCAGCGCTAATCAGGGCGATGGAGAAGAATAGAGACGCAGTACCTAAAAAGGTAGCAGCGTCACAGCTTCGGAGAACTTTTAATGCAACGACTAAAACGCACAACGACCTCGTGACGCGTGCAGGAGAGGCGAAGAAGGTAACCGTGAAAGCGTCGAAGGCAATACAGACGGACGCCTGCCCGTTGACGGAGTGTCGCAACGCGCCCCAGGTGGCCACGGAAAGCTCTACCAGCAGCGGTAAGGCGTCCGCCAAGCGTCTGAGACAGTCCCCCGGGGATAGCACCCCTGATGGACCGAAAAAACGCCTGATTGGTAAAAGCCCTCAGGCTGGCGGGTTGGTAGTGCTAACCGATGAACCAGCGGGAAGCTCCAAGACGGGTGGCCCGTGGACCGAGGTTAAGGCCAAGAGGAAAGGCAGAGGAGGCTCCACTAAAAAAACAGCTCCACCTAAACCGGCAAGGAAGCGAGCGAAGAAGTGCTGACCATAAAGCGAGGGACTACGCGGAGCCTCCCAAGTGCCTGATCTGTACCGGTAAACCGGACGCAAAGCATGTAACGGGAGATCCAAGGTGCCCGGCTGGTGTGCCGGCGACTAAGCCACGCACGGCGCAGCAGCTGTTACACCAAGCAGTTTCTGAGTCAGCAATGGGCATTGCCATAATCTCGGACCCATATCCCATCCTTGCCGGAAACGGCAACTGGGTCTCGGATAGGTCCGGGACGGTGGTTATATGGACGACAAGCAGGTTCCCGATTCAGGAGGTTGTGTCAACTGCAGACGAGGGATTTGCGGTTGCCAAAGTGGCTGGAGTGTTCTACTGCAGCTATTATGCTCTGCCGAGTAGGTTTATCGAGCAGTTTACGCGGGTGGTAGACCGAGTATCAGTTGTGCTGACTGGTTTAAGGCCAGTGCTTGTGGCGGGCGACTTTAACGCTTGGGCGGTAGAGTGGGGAAGCCATCGCACGAACCATAGGGGTCGGATTTTGCTTGAGGCTCTGGCAAAGCTTAACGTAGATGTGGCCAACGTCGGCACCACAAGTACTTTCAGTAGGAACGGTGGGAAGTCTATCATCGAGGTGGCTTTCGGCAGTCTTGGGCTGATAGGAGACTGGAGGGTAGACAATGGCTACACTCACAGTGACCATCAGGCGGTCCGCTATGGTGTCGGTCGGATAACGAGGTGGCAGGCGTCGAGTAAAGCCGGCACTTCAACCACCCGTGGATGGAAGACATCACACTACGATCCTGAAGAATTTTTGGAAGCGATTCGAAGAGAGTGCGGTGATGGCGGTATGCCCCTGGATCGGTTTCGATGTGTAACCATCGGTTACAATGCGTGAATTAGTTTCACCAATTTAATTTGCCTCTTCGTTCTGTTTGAAATTCCCAACCCAAATTCCCTAAGTTCGCCCCTGAGTCAGCTGTCTATTGAGTGTGTACGCTCTGCGTTTGGGACGGAGGGTCCCCCAAGCGGGAAAGCTTTCTCTATCATATCCACTCTGACCTGAGCCACCATTTTACTGATTGTGTGATATCCCTCCAAGTCTGTTGCATTGCGTCTAGGGCGGAGGGATCACTCACGTGAGAAAGCTTGCTGGAGAATCTGTAAGTAAAAGGGTTGAACTATCAACTAGGTGAGTGGCATCTCTCCACGTCTGACACAGCACCTGAGACGAAGGGGTCGCGTGGGAAGGCTTTCTCTAACATAAACACGGTCAATCTCAGATGCATCGGTGGTATTACATCTCGTCTGACGCTTAGCGCCTGCGACGGAGGAGTCACAGATACATGATAGCTCACAGATAGCCTGAAACATGTGATCAAGGGATTCACGCAGGGTGTTGACCAGGATAATTGTTGCCAGGACAAAAGTGTCCAAAGTCCGGAATGCGCTGCAGTGTAACCACCAACTACCCACGGCCGCCTGGCCAGACTCGCTATCCCGGCTCCATCCTTGCCGAGTGCGGTGAACCTACATACGATATTGGTTCGACCGTGGTATTTTGAAAAATTAACACCAGTGGCCTAGAAACACACCAGCAAGTAAAAATCGCAAGTTAGTAGTTGGGATAGGGGAAATAAAAGATTGTATTTTACGTAACGAGTTTTTATCCAAACCGACATTTCCGCTAATTTTGCATCCTTCGTACAAGTCGAATTGTTATCCTTCGCCGTTGGTTTTCTCTAGAGTGTTGTTTCAAGTATCTGCTCGCCGAGCCTATAGAAACCCGTGGTAGCCGTTTCCAATTTGGTATTTATTCCGACTATTGATCCGCGGTTCCTGTCTCCAATTGAGATACGGATTGAATATAGACAGAGCCGTGACGCATACCCGATTCACAGTATCCAACAAACGCTGTTTCGTTGTTAGTAAATCAGACTTCCTAAAGTGGCTTCGCCTTGACGCTGTCGCCGGTGATCGGAGTGCCGGAATTGCTAAGTGTCATTATCAGTAGGAAACCAGCCCACCGACAATAACACGAGTAAAGAGATTCAACGACGCGATCAAGCTGGAAGTCGAGTCTACTGTTCCCTCCGCAAGACGCTTCGATTATCGAGCGTACACCATCACACAATGCTGACGATGTACAAAACGCTAATCAGACCGGTAGTCCTCTGCGGACTTTGCGAATTTTGCTAACGGAAGACAAACAATAGCGGAGAGTGGCGTAGACGTAAGAACCACGAGCTGCAGGCACTACTTGAAGAGATTCCCATTGTACACCTGGCGAAAATTGGGAGACTACGGTGAGCCGACCACGTCGCAAGGATGCTGCACGACTATGCAGTTAAATCTGTTCTCTTCAAGAACCCTACCGCCTCCGGAAATAGAGGGGCCCAACGTGCATGATGGCTCGACTTGCTTGAAGCCGACTTGCATGTGTCGAAACGCTCAATGAATTGGCGACAATTCTCCACCTGGCTCCAAGGATGGAAAAAGTCATTCACTCAAGTGAGCATCGCTGATTTACGATCATAAGTTGTCGAAGGCAAAAAGATTACTACCGCTAACGCTCAGCAGTGATCCAGAACTGTACTGATTCGCTCTCGCTGTTAGCTGTGCACGAACCAGTCTCGAAAAAGAGAAATGATTCAAAAGGGATATGAAAAAATAGTGATTGGATCAGAACCGACACAATAACAAGACGAACGTAAGCGATGGGAATCGGTTTGAACTTGGTTCACTGGTCGTTCAGTTTTAACTCAATGGTATTCACACTTCTGCTATTAGAATATATTGTAATTATTTTCCATATATTTCAAATATTCAAACACTTTGTAACTTATCCAGAAGATACATAATTTATTGGAGCAAAATTAAAGCTGATTCTAATGATGATTGCAATCGTTTTCGGTTCATGAACGATTGAGGAGATGGAATGCGAAATAAAATCCGATCGGTTTGGTTCGCTTCGTTATGGTCAGAGAGTGAAATAAACAGAGTAGGCATGATCGCAATCATTTTAGCTCATATTCAATTTGGTTCGTTAGCAACAAATGATGCAAACTGCCATGAAAGTACGCTTGGTCTCTCTGAGTTAGCATATAAAAGGTGATGGTTGTGTGAGTTGAATCGGTGATTGAGTATCGATGACAACATTTTTATACGATTTTTGACCATGCCTGAATTGGACTCTAAATTAAAGTTATAATTGAACTTGAAGCAGAATCTATTTCAACGCAATTAATTTTCTTTCCGGGCTATTGAATTAACAACTCTGGTCTTCCCTGTTGCGTATTGAGGAATTATTTTATTATACATCAAATTTCTTATAGAAGGTGAGACACGTGCCGCAGTGTGGCCTAGTATGAGCACGCCTGTGTTTCTTAAACGATTGCCACTGCGAAAGCTTTTCTGCTTAAACCCGGTCTATTTCCTAGCTAGGGCTCGAAACTGGTCAAATGCATGGAGGACCTCAGCTTCGGATTTCGTTTCCAGGAAGCAGTTGAAAATCCACGAAAAGTTGCAAAATTTTGTTCTGTCACATCTCACATGGAAGTTTTTTTAAATATTTTTTTTCTTGTTTGTCAATTGCTAATCTTTCAATGATAAAATTAGCATGATAACACTTTTTGTTGTCTGAAAATGTCGGTCGTTCTGGAAAACTCGGTTTTCTTGAATACCTAATGCAAAAGGTCAAATGAATCAAACAACGTACACAAACGCACAGTTTTTTTCTTTTTAGCATATTTTCAGTGATGCTCTCCAGAAAAGAGGCAAAATGAGACGGAAGAAGAAAAAGGAAAACATGACAAAAATCAGACAAACTGAATAGACGAGAAAAAAGCGATAGTGAAAATGAATAACAACAGGCATGAAAAAAAAAGAAAACCAAAATAAGGGGGGTCAGTCCCGGCGTAGTGGTTGGCATTCACGCCTCTCACGCCGAGGAACCAGGTTCAAATCCCAACCCCGCAGAAGTCACAAATGACTCAAAGCTGGTTAAAGTGACTGTAATCTAAAAAAAAACAAAAGAAAAAACGAAACAGAATAGAATGCAAGCGAAACCGGGACATGAAAAAAGGAAAAATGTAGAAAACGGAAGCAAAAAGAGCGAAAACGAATATGCAAAACACAAGAAAACTGGACAAAAAAATAAAAGAACGGAAAAAAAGAAAAAAACTGCGAGGAAAGAAGGAAAACCATAAATAAAACAAAGAAAGCGAGAAAAAATACGGAACATAAACAGAAAAAACGGAACAAACGAGAAAAAACGGGATTTAAAAAGGAGGAACCAAAATGGAGTTACGAGTGCAGTAAAATAAGAGAAACGGAACGAAAAAAGCAAAAAATGACAATGGAAGACAGAAAGAATAAAATGGAAACAAAAAACAGAACATAACAGAAAGCATGGAAAAGCAAGTATTATGTCCTGGAAAGAACGAAAGAGATGAAAACGAAAAACATGATAGAAAAGCGAAAAAAAAGACTGAAAGAACCTAAAAACGAATAAAGTCGAAACGGGACAGAAAATGACAAAAGACGAAACAGGTAAAAAGGAAGAACGAGCCTTAAACAGAGGAAAAACGGTGAAAAAGACGGAAAAGTAAAATCAGGACAACGACTAAAAACGGAACAGAAGAAGGAACAGAGAAAATTTCTCTGCTAAATACAGAAAAGAAAACAAGAGAAATTAAAAGGAAAAAGAGAGATAAAAGAAAACCGATAGACAAAACATGGAAAACGGGAAAAAGAGAGGAAGCGGAATATAAAAGGAGAAAGATGGTACAAAAAACGGGAAAGTAAAAGATGAAAAGAAAAACGGGAAAAAGAAAAATACGTAAAACGGGAGATTAAGAAGAGAAAAACCGGAAAGGAAAAGGAAAAAATGGAGCCAAAAACCGAATAAATCGAAAAGATGAAAAATAAAAAAGTGGAACAGACGAAGATGGAAAACGAGAAGGAAAGAAGATAAATAATTAACAAAAAACAAAAACTTAAAGCGAAAAAGGGAGAAAGAGAAGAGAAGACAGAAAACGGGATAGAAAATTACTAAAAGCGAGATTAAAACTTGAGAAAAAAACAGAGCTTTTCATAACTTAGCATAGGTAGACTGCCCGTAGTTGCACTCCGTGATTAGCCGAACCAGTAAGATTGCACAAAGAACCAATTGAATGGTGCTTGCTGCTTGGGATTCAGAGTAGTATGATATTCTCATTGTGCAACTTCCACTGATTCAATACTTTGAAAATTGATCAGCAACGACGCCGGCTACGACCAAAAGGCTGTATTACATGGGAGAGAAAAAACAGAACTGAAAATATGAAACAATGGGACAGGAAATAAAGAAAAACAATACAATGAACCAAGATACACGGAACAGGAGAAAAAATAGTGAAAAAAAAGAAAAACGGAACAAAGCAAGCCACGAAGGAGAAGGAAGAATACAGGATAAGGATACACCGAAGTCTGATATGTGTAGGGACCAAGAAGAAAACCTAGACGTGCCTGCGCACGATCTCGAAGGGACCCGGCGATCGGTTGAAGAATATTAGAGCCGCCGTAAAGGTCTGACTCCAGAAATAACTCTACAAAATAGGCAAAGAACCGCTGGCAAAGTTACTTTACTGGTTAATTTCAAGGATTAGGGAGGAGTAGTTGATGAAAGGTGTTATTTGTTCCATCTATAAAAAGTACGATGGACTCCATTGCTGTAATTATCGCGGCATTACGCTGATCAACACCGCCTACAAGGTACTCTCCCGGGTTACATCGTCTATCCCCAGTAGTTAGAGAGTTTGTGGGGCAGTATTTGGCTAGCTCTTTGGGGTCCCGTGGTACTAGTATTTACTCTCCGACAAATCTCCCAGAAATGCCTGGAGTACAACGTGCCCACGCATCATATTTTCGTGGATTTCAAGGCAGCATACGATACGGTCGAGCACGAACAGCTATGGCAGATAATGCACGAGAACGGGTCTCCGGACAAACTGGCGCAGCTGAACAAAGCTACCCTGGAACGAATGATGTGCTACGTGCGTGTTTTGGTGGCATTCTCGAGTCTCTTCGAATCGCGCAGTGGGTTGCAGCAAGGGGATTAACTTTCCTGTATTGTATCCAACATCGCTCTTGATGGTGTGATCCGGCGAGCGGGCATCGAAACGAGAAGAACGATCTTCAGCCAAAAGTAACTAACTCCTAGGTTTCGCGGACGACCTTGACATCATTACTAGAAAACTTGCGGCAGCGGAGACAATCTACGCCAAACCAAAAACGGATTCTTGATTCAGCAAGAGCCTACCGTCTTAGAACGGATAGTCACATCAGTAGCAACCAATCGAGATTTTTTCCTCTCGATCTGCTGGAAATCCGGCATTACGTGGTGGAAGGTACGCACGACACGTCTCGCCGTGAAAGCCGGCACATCTTCTGGCCGCTCATCTGTCGTGTGGTACCTGGTACGCTGTGATAGCGGCAAACCTAAATAAAGAAGAAAGCTGCAAAGTTTTATCTGGGTGATAGAGTCATTTATCGCCTAGTTTTGGCAATCGTAATCAGCCCTTTTCAGGGTCGTCATAATTTTTGAAGAGTTGAATAATTTTTCTCAACGTGCGAACAATTCATATCACAATTGGGAGCAGTATATAGTATCAAAGACAATTTTGTATAGTTTTCCGCCAGTACTAAGTAGTCTTTTGTCAACCAAACGCCCCTGTCTCGTCATAACTCCTCTAACTTTTGTTTTCAAATTCTATTTTTCGACAGATGGACTTCGAGAATGCTGCCTATCATTTTTCGCAACTTCTGGTATCGCAACCAACCTACTGGACCGCACTGACCCGGCTGATAGAGGTAATGCGCCGCTCGGGAACTCTGAACGATGTCGAACCGTTCTTTCGCCGAGCGGAAGACTTGTGCAACCGGCCGGACACGGAAGCGGGTCTGAACTACGCGAAAGGTCTCAACGATTGGTACAACGGTAATCCGAACAGTGCGCTAAGGTTTTTCAACAACTGCCGCCGGGATGCGGAATGGGGCCAACAGGCCATATACAATATGATCGAAATTTGCCTAAATCCGGATGGGGATTTGCCGAACGAAGGAGTTGTTGATATTGGGGCAGATGACTTGGAGATTAAAGATTCGCGGGCTATGGCTTTGAAAACTGCCGAACGATTGCTGAAGGAATTGAAACCACGCCCGGGTGTTATTGACAATGCGGCGCTCAACCATCGTTTGCTGCAAAACTTTCACCTGCTTGCTTCGAAGCAGAAACATAACATTGATCGAGCTTTGCAGGATTTTACGGCGATTCTTGCTCAAGAGGAATATAAGGAACAAATTGGGGCTGTCTACGGTATTGCTTCTGCTTATGTCATATTGAAACAGTCTCAGCGAGCAAAAAATCAACTGAAAAGGATTGCTAAAAATACGTGGACTTTCGAAGAGGCCGATTATCTGGAGAGGTCTTGGTTGCTGCTGGCAGATTTGTACTTGCAAGCCGGAAAATATGAAATGGCAACGGATCTACTCTCCCGAGTTTTGGATCACAATAAGTCGTGTGCCAAGGCATACGAACTGTTGGGATTGATTTCCGAAAAGGAACAAAATTATCGAATGGCAACGGTCCACTACGAATCGGCATGGAAATTTTGCGCTAAATCCAAACCGAACATTGCCTACAAGTTAGCGTTTAACTATATGAAAACTAAACGCTACGCGGATGCTGTCGACATTTGTCAGCAGGTTTTGAAGATCCATCCCGACTATCCGTCAATAAAAAAGGATATACTTGATAAGTGTAGAAATAATTTGAAAAACTGAACTAACGACTCGTACCACAAACAATGGTTATTCCGTCCAACTATACGATATATATTTATTCGATTAAATTGTTCAACATCTCATAATATTATAATATACACATAAAATATCTCTATTACAGTTATTTTGCGTAAGTTACTGTCCGAATTTCTATTATAAATCTAGGTACATTACTTGAGTAGCTGAAATGGCACCACAGAAGCTTAGAAATGCTGCTACACCAACCACGGCGGTCGTTGTTCCGCTCCACGATACAATGGTTCCCATGCAGATGGATAAAACAAATTGAGCTAGGAATACCATACTGCTAACAATGGCAACGTCGGTGCCCAGTCCTCTAACACATGCAGGTTGTTGCGTATCCTCTGCAGAATTTTGCTCAAACTTAGAAAGAGAAATTAATTAGTTTCTAACGCTTCTTTTCTCATCATCGTTATGACCACTTACAATTCCTTCCGAGTGATAGTGTGCAATCAGCAGGTAAGGCATGGTGAATAGGGTAGAATACATCACACCAGCCGTCCAGCTGAACAATATGACTCCCACTCGATGCTTGGTCAGTGCCATCAGCGTCATTCCCGAGCAGTAGAACAGTAAACCTCCAACGTAAACTTTACGAGCTTTGAACCGTTGGATTAGCTTTTCGATAACCAGCGAATAACAAGCGCACGACAGCGAGTACATGGCCATACCCCAGCATCCGAATCGAACACCTGCCTCATAGCGTAGATACTCATCCGTTCCATCACGAGCCTGGAAAACCACAAAAATGTAAGTTCTTAATTACCGTTCTCAAACAACCTCACCCATTACCTTCGGATTACCATCGAATACAGCTTCTCCAACAAAATCGGTAAAATAAAGCGAATAACATACGTGTGCCATCCAGCAGAACAAATTGGTCAAACAAACCATCCGCAGCGAGTGGGGCATAAAAATAATTGATCGCAAATAGGTTTCCAGCGAAATCGTTTCACTATTAATTTCCTTCCCAACCGACTCAACCGCCGTTCCGGCTTCCAGGCCGGAGCCGGTGTCGGTGAATGTCGTTTCGGCACAGTTTTCCCCCGGTAACAGTCCATAATCGTGCTTGGTCAGCGTTGACGTTGCTATCGTATTCCTGCGAGGATTAATATTCCTATGATGCTGAACTTCCTCCTCGTCAACCGCCCCGTACGATGCAGTTTCAGTCCTCTCCAGAGGATCTTCCTCGCGCCCAGGTTTGCTGGGACCGAGCAAATCTTGTTTGTCGATTTTTTCCTCTAAAACCACCAGCGGAATCTCTCTGAAACTTGTGATCGTACAAACTACACAAACAATAAATATTATAGTGATTAACGAAAAGACCGCACGCACGTGTCCACCAAACGCCCTTCCGATGGCTGTCGCATCCCAGTTGATGCCTCCCAACGAATAACCCATAAATCCGCCCAAACCTGCCATAATGGTGAAAGTTGAGAGGCCACGTGCGTGATCTTCCGGTAGTGTTACATCTAGCAAATAGGCTCTGGAAGGACTTTGACATGCATCGGCATCAAAGTCCAGTAATACTGTGCCTAGAATCGTAAAAAATATGCCCCACGGATGGCTGGGTCTCGCACCATCATCATCAGCCTCAATTTGATCCTCCGACTGCTGTGAAGACACACGATGGGGAAGCAAATTTGCGGTTGCATTCCAAACTGGTTCCACATCCCCAAAAGCGTATCCCAGATCCTCACCATTCGGTACCAGCAGCAATCCGAGCAGCACCCCAATCGATAGGCAAAATATGAAAGGCCTCCGTCGTCCGTAGAAGCTTCGGCAACGATCGCTGAGCGAACCGAGAACCGGTGTGAGGAAAAAGCCCACCAGCGGCGATAGGCACCACACCAGGGTCATGTGCCGATGCTGGACTCCTATCTTCAGCAGCGTCGGTGATACGAAAGCCGTTTCGGCAGCGTAGGAAAATTCTATTCCCATCACGGCCGCCGAAACGCGAATCAGCTCCCGGCGGGTTTTCTTTCTGAAAGGAGAGATTTTGAAAAAGAAAGAGTTTTAATGTTCATAACCGGAAATCGGATTAATCGGAAACTTTGAATCTTTTTTGAAGATGAATATTCAACTATTCAAAGACGTTCGGATAAATGATAATCTATGCTCTTTCATTTCTTATCATCAATAGCTTGGATATAGAGCGCTCGAAAATTTGTCTCAGTAACTATGCGTTCATGGAGTAAAATTTCAGAATCTTTTCCATGATCACTAATTTCTATTATACTGGACATGGCATGACTTGGTCGATTGGTCATGCCTGTTGAAAGTTGAAAGTATGGATTGTTTTAAAATGGGGTGGCAGTTCCCGTCATAACAAAATCATAGTAGGCCTCATCATATGTTCCAAACTTGTCGCAAATGTCGACTAACATTTGAAAGGGGCGGATAAGCCAACTGTCAAACAGAACGAGTGAGAGTTCATTTTCCTATGCTGCTCCAGCAAAAAATAACTCTCACTCGTTCTGTTTGACAGTTGGCTTATCCGCCCCTTTCAAATGTTGGTCGACAAATAGTAGCGCTGCACAGTGGTCCGAAAATCAAAAAAGTTGGCAGAAACCCCATTTTGCAAGTATTTTTAATTGATCAAATAACTCAAAAGTGTTCTTCTACATACCCATATGAGCCTAAATCCTCGTTTTACGATTTTCTCCGCAATCGCAATGAAAAATTTTGCTACCGTTATAATTTTGAAACAGTTTTATTACAATCAATCAAGCAGTTCAAAGTTATGCTCAAAAATGTGCTTTTCCAAGGTGTCATTAGGTCGAACATTTCTCAGAGATGGCCAAACCGATTTATGTGCCATTAGTCTCGTTTGAAAGGTGATGTAGCCTAATATGAATTAGACCTGCCTCGTTGGTTTTGTCTTGAACTTGAAATGAGGTTAGGCATACAATTAAGTTTTAATAACGGTAGTTTTTACCATTTACGGAGGGAAGGATAAAAGAAAGCAATGAAACAAAGAGTCGACAGGATCTAACAGATTGAAATCAGGCTTGAAGGGGAAAGAGCGGAAGATGAGAGGTAAGGGAGGGTCATTTGAAGCAACGCTTAAGAAGTTGTGTACCGTAATCTTTTATTCAGGCTGAATCGAACTAAATTGTAATCGGAGTATTACATCCGGATTCGAACCCATTCCTCCTTCCAGGTCATGTGACTCGCCGGTAGTAATGATCTTTTGAATCACAGAGGGAGGGAGTTTTTATGCCCTGGAATGGTCTTTTTAGAAAATGCTACACTCATGTTTTTTGTTTCGGTGGTTAGGACGCCCCTTTTTGAGTAAGATGGTCTCAAATATCAGCATCCAACCTTTTTTTCAATTAAAAACTACAAGGTATACAGCCCTAAGAGTTGTACGAAAGGGTGACGTAGGACTATATCAGATCATCAGATCAAAGACTAATGTGAACTGCATTTCTGGCATATGTATGTGTTTATAAGAATCTGTGAGTGGCATTGTTTCAGTGAATGTTTAAAAGAGAAAAGCGAAATATTCAGATTCAATTCTTCATTTACTGCAATGGTGACTTTGAAAATACGTGGACGGGGATTCATAAGTACAACGCCTGCAACCTTTGAGACATAGAAATTTCTTTTAAAAATCACTTGTGTGCATCATAAAGGTTGAAATGGTCATGAATAACTAATTTTTGTATGAGTAGTCCTTATCCTCCTACCACAGGGCTGAGGGGTCTCAAACCATCATAAAATAAGTAAATTCAAAAAAAAATTCATGCCTCCAAAAATTCCCACATGCCAAATTGGGAGCCATTTGCTTGATTAGTTCTCGACTTATGAAGAAATTTGTATTTCATTTGTATAGGATCTGCCCTTCTTAAAGAAAGCAAAGGTTCTAATCCACCATAGAAAACATTCCCCTATTAAAAGACGGATGGGTCTCATACCATAGAAAAAACTCCTGCCTTCTAAAACCCCCACATGCTAAATTTAGTTCCATTTGCTTGATTAGTTCTAGAGTTATGAGGTAATTTGTATTTCATTTGTATGGGAGCCCCCTTCTTAGAAGAAGAAGGGGTCTCAGTACACCATAAAAAATCATCTTACCTCCAAAAACCCCCACTTGCCAATTTAGATTCCTTTTGCTTGATTAGTTCTCGAGTTATGAGGAAATATGTATATTATTTGTATGGGAGCCCCCCAACTCTCCTAAAGAAGGGAGGGGTCTCAATTAACCATAAAAAAATTCTTGCCTGCTGAACCCCCTACATTCTAAATTTGGTTCCATTTGCTTGACTAGTTCCAGCCTGACAGTACACCGTAGAAAAAAAATCCTACCTTCTGAAACCCCCACATGCCAAATTTGGTTCCATTTGCTTGAATAGTTTTCCAGTATTGAGGAAATTTGGGTTTCAATTTTATAGGAGCCCCCCCTCTTACGCCCCCTTAAAACGGCTCTCTCACCCCCTATAAAATTGCTGGTCATTTTATCTATCCAACGACATATAAATTGTTCAGTTTCGTTCAGTAGTTTAGTAGTTATTAGCATTTAAAATCTTTCATTCAAACGTTACACTTCTATTTTCGTTTTCACAAAGTGCTACCCAGTACCAGTATAGTAAACAAAGACGTAGTCCTACGTCAAAAATCATAACTTTTGAACCATTAAACTTCACTTCAATAATTTTGAAACCAAATAACAGCTATTTTAACAAATGTTTCAGAAAAATATGGGGCGTTTGCCCAAAATTTTGAATTAGCCGAAAAACATAAAAAAATGACTGCTGTTTTTAGAGCGTCTAATGGAGTACCAAGAATAAAATTAAAGAAAACTTTTTCACAAATGAATTTCACTAAAAGACACTGATAAAGCTTGCAGGTACGTAAAATTTGAAATTCAATTATTAATCCCTTTTTATGTCTAATTTTGAGTAAAATTTCGTGTCTAACTTCAAGTATAATTTAAGTCAAATCTAATTTCATGTCCCATTTCAAGTCTTATTAAATAACTGATTTCAATTGGAATTTTAAATCATAATTTTGAGCTCAATTCAAAGTCCAATTTCCAGTTAAATTTGAGGCAAGGCCTCAAGTCTAACTTAGCCCAAGATGAACTATGAAGTTTAACTCCAATTCATACCTATTTCAAGTTAAATCCAAATTTTAATCTAATGGCAACTCTAATTTAAAGTCCACTGTGGTGCCCAGGCCGAGGCATGTTTCCAGTTTTCTCTATAGAATTTAATATAGAAAAATCGTCATGATGTAATCCGAAAATCCGTAGATTTTAGTCTGATCGGCCGATATTTTTGCAATAACTAAATTAATTGCGTAAAAATAAATCTGCAGGCCAAAACATGCTTCACCTTCTGTTCATGACTGTGATGTAATTTGCCAGTATGATTTAAAATAAAATTTTCTCAACAATTTATTCAATTAACTGATAAATTATCAAATATATGTCCGAAGAAGTGATACGCAACTACTAACACAGCGAATTTTCTAAATTATTTATCTGTGTTAATATAACAAAGGTTTCTTGCATCATTAGGCGGAAAAAATTGGGGTTTTCCATGTCTCAGGAAGCGTCCTAGTAAAACCCACAAAAATAATGTTTATCGGAATTGAGTCATGTTTGATGAACTTAGTATCTTGAATATGAGTAACAAATGAAGCGTTGAATTTAATTTAAATACGGAAAACATATTGCGTATTGGTTAGTAATAGCAATAGAATACTTTATATTTAACTAATTCATGTATCCGTTCAATGCTTTAAATAGATGCGCTGTTCCAAGCGAATTCCTTATTCTATAAGAAATGAAAAGAAGATTTTTCTTAAACTGATAAATAGTAGAAACAATTTGGTTCCCATTCCGGAACAGCCATACGATAGATTGAAACCCGTTTCCTCAATAGATTTCGAATAAATTTCCTTCAATTTAGGTTCAATAAACGGGGATAGAGCTTGATCTTCTAAACACGAATTGATGTGATTTCTTACCAATAAAACCGTGTTGGAATCTTACGTACCGATATATATGGGAAAAGTCTGCATCTCTCTCGTCCCATGGAATCCCGCCTGCATCGTGCTCCTGCTGATTCGGTGCTCTGAGGCGGTCCTTTATGTACTGTAGTAATCCAACGTTGTTGTGCTCCTCTCGCCAAGCATCACGTTTCGCGCGTACCGTTTCCTTGAAACCATGAAACCGTCCCGTCCAGCCTTGATATTCGTGTAACTTTTCCATAGTTCTTACCGAATAAGGAAGAGTTTTTTATTTTCGGTTTAAACTTAACTATTCCAACAGCTAGCCCAGGCGACGTGCAGATTCGCTTATCACCGAAGCTTTATACGATAAGTTTGTAAATAAGTTACGGCTTTCTCCTGGCTCGGTAACTATCTCTGACAGGGAGAGCATTTTTGTCACGGTAATATGGCTTCTGAACAATTTACTATTAAAAGCATTCCAAATTTGTTTGCCTACTTCACGGTAGCTTGCACTTTACAATGAAAACTATTATTCTCGATGGTTGAAAATTTGTGCACTTGATCACTAATTAGATTAACGATGCTATAACTCTGCTCGAAAACTCAATCAATTGGAAAGGCTTGAATTTTTCTTTTTTATTATCGCTTAAAACCAAATAATAATTGAATAGAATCACGGGACACTATGAAGTTAATCACTTTTCGTGCCGATACTGTGTGAAATTATTGACTCCCTAAATATAGACTAAAAGTACGATACGTGTGCACAAGGCGCGAGCTTGAATTTGAATGTGATTCCAAAGCAAAACCATCAGAAGGTACTTTCTCGCGTAATGATTCCCGGCTGTAGTTGCGTACACACGCTCTTGTTCACGATGAACCTTTCTCCTATCTCTTTCTGCTGTCAGTGTTTCGTTTTTTGAACGACGAAATGTTCGTTGCTACCATTATTTGCCTATCATACAGCATATTGTCACTTTGCAGTTGGTAGTAGGCTTTGGAAATAATGTTTTCCGGAAAAATACATGTAATTTTGTATTATTATTCTTATTCCATTCTTTATTCTTTCTTGTTTGCCATTTAATATGTCCCGCTTTCATATGGTTATAATTTGGTCACTAAATTCCAACCCGAAAATTCATATGAGAAACTTTCAAATTCAGTAAGGTTTTCAATTACCTATAAAAGTTTTGGAAAATTAATTAATTATCAAGTAGGGTACGGGAGGGTATTTCCAGCACGCTGCTAAATTCGACATACGTTATCTTTTTTTGCTGCGCTTTCCCAAATAAAAACTTTGCCGCTATATAACAATACTGCAACGAATGTAGCACCCATAAGCTTTAATGTGTTATAACAATTTTCATAAAAATGTAAGTAATTTGCTAAATTTTATTCAATAAACATCAAAACCACTGTTTTTCCACTGGCACGTTATCTGGCTGAAAAAAACAGCAGCGCGTATCCGCTCTTGATGATGGTTTGGAAAACACACAATTATGATCACGTTTACTTATTCTAGCAACTAAACAGCTGTGAATATGATGTCACAGAACAATTCTACTTCTTTTCATCACGGAAGAACACAAAAATTCCCCTCTGATATGAAGCATTTTGCTTTTAATTTCAGCATATGGGGCTTTATTTACCAAGATGTGACGCAGTTACGCCTGAAACTCTTCTATCGTGTTGACATAGCTAGTACATTGAGTGACAACCACTTGCTTCTGGTGCTAATGTATATGTACGATTCAATGATACACTAGCGCCAGCAGCAAGCTGTTGTCACTGCAAAACTAGTTATCTTCAATGAGCCGGTATCTAGGCAATACCGACACGTTATCCATTGGTCTCTCTTTTGATCTGTTTTTGAAAAGCATCTAAACCCTGTGCAGGCTATTTCGGCCAGTCGGATTTAAAAAACACAGACACCGCTATAGAAAATGGGCCCAATTTAGCCGCAGCGACTTCATCATTTCTCGCGACTATAACTCAAATTCAGTAGCGTTACATTAAGACCAAAATACACGCCGATATTCAGTAAATATTATTTTATCAACTGGTATAAAAATCTTGTCTCGAATGAATATAGTTTCAACGTAATTCCTGAATATTGTTTAGGCTACCGCTTAATGTGCTGAAAATACCCTCCCGCACCCTAGATGACTCAAGAACGGCTGTCAGTATTGTTCAAAACAAAAGAACCAGACAGATGTGTGAATCGGTAAAATTTATACAATTTCTGCTGGAATCATTTTAACATCCGGACAATAACTTCATGTTAAAATGGTTTGATGTTTTTAATTGTCCTTTTTGTTTTTCTTGCGTATCTTTAAATACAAATTTAACCATTTATTAATCTTTTTATCTATTTTTTTACTGGGGCTTTCAACACCAAGGTTGGTTCGCCTCAACTAATTTAATAAGGCCATTGCAAATCATCTTCAAAGTTTTTGTCAGAACACCCCCCCCCCCCCGCACCCCCTGGGAAATTGGCATGAAAAATCGGGGGCAAAACAATAATTTGTAGGATATAAGTTAATTTTTTTTATAAAATCAATTGTCTGTGGGCTCTACAGCCTGAAAAACTCGAAAAATGAGTGTACGAGTTGAGTTAACGCTTCTAGCACGAAATAGAAATGGAACTTCAAACAGTGGAATTTCCGAAACTCGGCAAAAAAATTTTCTTTCGTTTTTGTCTTTTTGTTCGTAGATTTTTGCATGAAAAATAACAATGTATTTATTAAAAGCAAGAATAGATTTGGTTTTCACGTTTAAACTTTAAGTAAAAATGCCTAAAATCAATTTTTGCTCGATTAAAAAATTCTCTTTATTTTTTTTTTCGCCACCCCTTCAGTGGCCCAACACCGTAGGGACAAAAACTTATTGAAATCTCTAGAATATATTTTTAAACTTTTAATAACCTCACAAACCTTTGATTTTTACCTTAATTGTAAACTTAAAAGCAAAACAACCTGTAGACTATATTTCACCCAAAATGCAAAATGCTTGTTTTGCTATTTTATCAAAATTGCTATATTATCAAAAGTTAAATTATAAATTTTTGAAGCATGTGATCTTCAAGCATTATCATACTATTGTACTATACGTACGCCGCGCCTTCTGTAAAAACGTAAACAAAACAACAATCAAAATAAACAAACATAAGAACCATAAGTGTTGTGTCTAGTATTCGCATTATAAACAAACTCTTTTGGCTATTATGTACTTCGACCAAAGCATGTCATACGCACTTGCTATCGGTTTCGTTCTCGAGCCAGAGTATGCAAAACAACGTTAAATAGAAATTCGTATAGAACCGCTGTCCCGGTAGTCTGTCTCTTTTCGGGATAAAGAATTGATTGTAAAATTATTAAACATCGATTATAAACATCAACATTTGATCAAGTATAAAAGAAACCCATTTGGCAATAAAGACAGAATTCACGTTTTAACAACCAACTAACGACTACTCAATTGCGACCCCCTAGGTCTTCTGACTCAATGGTTGTCGCTTTATTGAAATATCCTTTCCAAAGATCCCCTTGGTCTTTCGACCGACGGGTTATCTATGAAATAAAATTCAGTCTTGTTGGTATCTACCTATCAGCCAAATATTCCAAGTATTTTTTGTGATGTATTCCAAAAGTGCGTACTGCGGAAAGTGAGATATTCCAAACTATCTCACACACACTCTTTCTCACCCTTTCCCACTCTCGCTCGCTCTTTGCCTCGCCCTCGCTCTTTCACTCTCACTCTCGCTCTTTACTTCTCTCTCGCTAACTTTTTTATCTTGCTGACTTTCTCTCTTTCTCTCTGTTTTTTTAAGGGAGGAAATCTCGCGCAACTTATCAAAAAGTCTAATCTAACAATAAAAGATTCTCTTCAATGTACCTCTCTTCTGATCACGATGACATAAACGCCTTTTTATACAAGATATATTACAAGTTACTAGTTAGCTAATGATACCAGCAACCGATTTATGCAATGCGAATGCATTCAAGTGCATTTGTATTTTCATAATAAGCAGAAGAGAGCTGTGGGCGAAGAGAATCTTTCATTATTTGATAGGATCTTTCAATGAGTTGCGCGAGAAATGTCGGATACGTGCCTCGCAAGCCGAACTTTGCACTGGAACGAAACAGGCATGGTGCCGCTCAAACCAGAAGCCTTGGGGAAGACGGGTGTTCTGTTCAGCCACTTGCGGATAACAATTTAACTTTACATTTTTGTCCTCAAAAGGAAGGAGAAAAATAAAGTTTTTTGTCCTTAAAAGGACGGTTTTGGTCTACAAGCCTACTGCAGCAACCAGTAAGCCGGCGAGGTGGACTGTATTGTCATTAAATACTTCCCGGGACGTCTTCATAGGACGGAAAGGAAACACTAGTTAAAACTAAAATAACTCATCCATTTATTTGCTACTCTCTGGGTGATTACAAAATAACGCTGTTACTGTTGTTGTTGGTTTTTCGCGCTCGAGCGTAAACAGGAAAAGCTCATTGCCTGGCCAGTATTGTTATAACATCACGTAGCACGATGTGGTACTATAACCCATTAAATGACGACTAATTTAACGTCCATTTTTTATGACTACCCTCGCAGGATAGGTGTAAGTGGCTTCGTAACCACACTTGTCCACGGTACACACACTTCTCCGTTACCTATCGAAACATACGCCGATCAGTGTTGCAAAGCCAGCACTCGTGTGATCTAATTTTCCCACACGTGCGTACTCGTTCTAACAAATAGACATGCATGGGCATCTCTTTGGACTCTCTTTCTTGTTTTTCTTGTTCATGCACTACGATAAGCTTTCGCTAAGGGGTCAATCCCGGCTTAGTGGCTAGCATTTACGCCTCTTACACCGAGGACCCGGGTTCTAATCCCAACCCCGCAGAAGTCACGAATGACCTAAGCTGTTAAAGTGACTATAATAAAAAAAAATTAATAAAAAGTTTTCGCTAGTGTGCATTGGCTATCAACCAGGGTCGCTGCTCTCGCTTGTCGTTCTATCCCAAACAGTTGATAACGATCGCTCGTGAGGCTCGCACTCTTTCCCACGTTTGTAAGCGGTGACGTAAAATGAAGAAGAAAAGAAGAAGTAAAGTAAAATCTGTAGCTATATATCCCTGTGTGCCGGTCGCGATCTGTTGACTACTCACAAGCTCACGAGCTGTTGGATTCATAAGCGGGCTGTGCAGAAAGACGCAAGAGTGTGTGCTCACGAATGTGTAGGTAGCGATATGTATGCACACAGCATTAGCGATTAATTGGCTTCTAAATTCGTTCGGCGCAGGATCGGTAACGGACCGTTGCCACTAAAGTAAAATTAAGTAAAGTAAGTTGCTTCTAAATCAATTTTCAATATTGACGTCGAAGCGGGCTTCACGGCCACCCTCGTAGGATATCGTTGCTAGAGCGAATGTTACTATGCTTCATTCCGCCACAATCTACTGGAGTAGTTCCTGGCCTGCCCTAGACCAGCGGAGAGTTTCCCGACGGTGGAAGGTGTTCCGACACCGATTCTTAAGCCATTGTCCCAGCCATTTTGCACCTCTTCGTGAGCTAATAATCTCCTATTTTCGCTAGAGACTACCCAAGCAGTCCCCAACGGCGGATCTGCTCTACACCGACGAAGTGTTCTCCGGCGATAGGACATTCCCGAGACCGAATGCTCGCTAGTCCTTTCTCGGGTCGCCTCTTGGTCTTCACTCAATTTCGCTGTGGCGTCGAGATAATTTGCTTAATAACACCGCTGCTCTCTCTCTCTCTCTCTCTCTCTCTCTCTCTCTCTCTCTCTCTCTCTCTCTCTCTCTCTCTCTCTCTCTCTCTCTCTCCTTTCTCGCTCTCGATTCTCGCTCAACTTTTCTCTCTAGTTATTTTTATCATTCTTCATTTATGGCAAAACACTAGTGTCCGGGAAAAGAGGCTGTCCGGTCATACAGGCTTCCCCCTCCATTCCGAGGACAGCTTCATTAACAATCAGCCCTGCATGATTACATTTATACATTTACATTTCCAGAATTTTCGTTATCCTGGCACGAATTTAAATTAAACTGGATACTGGCGTGTCTAGGCTGGGGCACATTGGGGCAGTGCTCCAACTGTCTGTAACAAATTTGATGTATAACAAAATAATTTCTCAAAATGCAACTACAAAGTCGGGAATCGTCAATTCGATTGGCCGATATTGAATAATTAACAATTGAGGTTCATTTTCAATGTCCCATTTTAAAGCTAATTTCATGTTCAAATTCTTTCCGATTCCGGCCCCGATCTCAAGTTTAATTTAATGACCCATTTTAGGTCCAATTTCAAGTCTAATTTGGTTCCATTTTCAACTGCGATTTCAAGTTTAATTTCAAGTGAAATTTAATACGCGATGTTAGGGTCAAATTCAAGTCTGGTTTCATGTGCATCTTGAAGCCCAATTGATGTCCAGCTCTCCAGGGGAGGACATCAGCATTTTTTTTTTCTGGTGACTATGCTCTCATGTTCTTTGGTGACACACCTTCCCCCTTACGGAAGAATTATGCACTTTGAAATATAGGAGAATGTCGTCATGGTCGTGGCCATCTTTTGGTCCACAAATCTCATTTCAAAAGAAACTTTAACAAAGGAAAGGAAATTTAACAAAGGTCTTATTAATAGTTCGTACTTAGACCTTTGTTAAATTTCCAAAATTCTTTTAAAATGGAATTCATAGACCAAAAGACGGCCCAACCATGACGACTTTCCCCTACTTAACTCATTTTCACTGGCCAACTGACTGTCTCTGTTAGGGCATAAAGCTTTATATTTTAAAAAGTTATTGGCCAGCGACTCGATCGCAATTAACACGTCAAATTGTTTCGTTTAGGTTCTTTTTTTGTTTAGTTTCAACAAATCATTAGTGCTCATAACCTGGTGCCGGAGCTCTTTTCGGGAGTCTTGCCCTTTTGTTTTACTTCTGTTACAATGTCTCGTTTCTCTCTTGTGTCCGGAACTCTTTCGCTTTCTCTGTTTCCGGGATTAAATCCTAGTGTTTGATCTTTTCTGGAACAATCTGGTAAGAGGTGTCCCATTTTTCTTCTTTCTCTGATTTGACTGGACAAGAGAAAAAAAACATCATCCAGTGAATCGTGATCTACTAGTAGTCAGGAACCAGGAAGGTTAAAATGTTTTCCTCAGAGTACAATTCTACTTCAAATGCGAAATTCGCTTTATTACATTGGAGATACATTTGGGCAATTCTGGACATTCGAATTTATCTAAGTGCTTTGCTTGATCAAGGGCAGTCGCGATTTCTGGTGTAAATCCGTCAAATGGTTCCATTTGGTTCGAAATGTCAACCAGTGTCGACTCTGTTATGCTTGATTTGACTGTAAACACAATGTAAACATCATCGTCAAACAGTGAAGGTGTATGGCTTTTCATTACGATAGCAGTGGCTGCGGTATAGAGCTACTTTCGATTGTTAAACTCTGTTGAGTCTATGATTTAGAGCCGAATGTTGATTCACGTTAGTTTGTAATGTAATCTGTTTTGAAAGCAATGTTTACTGCTGAACCACGCTCCTTTAGATTGAGTTCAATATCGAAGCTAAATTGGCAACTACTGCGGGCGGGAAGCATGTAATCTTTAAGAATTTCCTCATGCTCTCGTTTTATTCCGATGCATGTCGATGCAAACACTACTTGTTACGCAACTCATATTGACAAAAATAGAAAAAAAACAAGGAAACAAAAACACTAATTGCAAGAAATTCCGAATCCTATTGGTCGTCGTACTTCTCCCTCAAAAGCAGGGCTCTTCTTCAGAGCTCGAAGAGTATTTCGTCGCCTTTTTGTATCTGGTTTTTACCACGTTCTCCCCTAACTTCGTTATCTTCAGCAGGTCAGCCCTAGGTTTCTTGGGGAACAGATCAGCAGTTTCTTTTTCTCTGACGGTCGTGCTCTCGTATTCTTCGATACCACACCCTCCCCCTTTCGGAAAAGTAATGTACCTTAAAATATATTTAGCTCTTCTGCACTTGAGAACTAACTGTCTTTGTTTGGGTATATTTTAAAGTTTTTATATCTAACAAAAGAAATTACCAACCGCTGACTAAAAACGGATCACCCCTCCTGGAGTTCGAAGTACCCGATGTACCAAAAACGAATGCAGAAGTCAAAGCTCAGGATTGACTACTCAACCTAGCAACCAACGCCCATAACGGTAACAAATAGGACTAATGGAAGCATCGCTCTTTTTCGATCAGGTAAAGCCAAAGAGGGTATATGTCCTCCCGAAGTTATGCCAGATACTGCGCGTCCTCATAATGATCCTCATTTGCAGCCAACCGGTTTGGACAACATCATCTGTTGCTCTGTCAGCGTATCGTATCTACCCCACCCGGTTTCGAAGACTACACTGCTGTTTGTTCAGGTAAAGCCAAAGTAAAGGCAACAAAAGTATTCGTTTTTGGCAACGCAAAGTATTTCGCTTCCAAAAATAAGCTTTAACATCACTCAATCTCCGCATAAATGCTCGAAATGACCCAAAATGATGACATCAGTAGGTACATTAAAAAAAGTTTGTGATTGTAGAATGCTTCGAAAGGTAATAGTTTTATTGATGTTGGACTACGTCTTACCGCCGGGTATCAAAAAAAAACTTCTTGCGTCGTCCTGATAGTTCTCGCTCGGCTTTTCGAGCATAAAATACTTGCAATCGTAGAAAATTTTCATTAGAAAAGAATTCATTAATTAGTCATATTAGACCTATTTTTGACCCATTTCCAAAAAAGGGTCTTGATTTTGGCATAGGCGACACGCTTTTGTTGCCAAATTCGAAATCTTGCTGCATTGGAATTTTCTATTGGATTCGAGTTAATTTAGCCGGATTTGCGCTCATTTGGAGAAGCTTTAGACCTATGTCGATGTCTATTTGGATCATTTTGGTCGGATTTGGACCAATTTGGTCGGACAAGATTGGATTTAAACGAAATGTGATTGAATTTGGACTGATTAGAATCGGATTTGGACCGAATTAAATTGAATTCAGACAATTTTCGATTGGATATTCGGGTGAATTTGGTCGGATTTGGAATAATTCTAATTAGATTTAGACTAAATTAGATAGGATTTGGACCGATTTGGATTGTATTTGGGTTGGATTTCGACTAATTTCTATTCGATTGGATTCGAACCACGAACCAAATTAGGATTTGCGCTGATTTGAAGTAGCTTTGGACTAACTTTGATTGGCTTTAGAAAATTTTGGTCGGATTTGAACTAATTTCGATAAGATTTAGACTAAGTAAGATCGGATTTGCACTGAACTGGATTAATTATGGACTAATTTTGAAACTTTTTCAAAGTACGTGCCTGCCTGACTCCGATCTCAAGTTCAATTCAAATTTGATTTTAATGGGATAAAATGTCCCATTTTATATCCCATTTCATGTCTAATTTAATTCCAATCAAGGATAATTTTAAGTGAAATAGATTCGCCATCCTGCGAATACTTGATAGTTTTCAGGAAACACCATGCTTTTGAAAGATCGGTGCCCCACCTTCTGTTTAGGTCTGGGCACGGCAGTGGCTCCACCGCTTTCAAAATGGTTCTCAATCGTCATGCCCTTCGCACAGATACATCTGACCGGATTAACATCACGAAGAAGCACTCAACGCCAATTAGAACCATCCGCAACAAAACGAAAAACGAGTCCATCCTCGACCGTCGCTTACTTCGATTTTTCAGAGTTGCTATAAACTATTGCAGTGACAAAAATATTGCAACAACCTATCTATAATTGAGCTAGTTTCTCCCCCTTACGCCACCATGGACGATCAAGGGTTAATACAAGCTGATCCCACTCTCAGCTAACAATAGAAACCTGTTTCCAATTGTTACAGAATGACAGATTCAATGACCGAAGATAGTTTGTGTTGCTTAACGTTGTTCACAGTTTAAAAAATGTGACTGAAAATTGTAATTGTTTTTTGCTGAAATTGTACGTAGGTATATTATCGGAATAATTGCATCAAGTGCACGCAATAGGCTGTCGAAAAAACTATTTCGAAGGCTCACACTGTGAATCGTACCGTTGTTTCAATTGTTGTACCGGTTGAAACTCTAACCCCAAATGCAGCAGCAGGCAAACCATTTTCTTCTATGGCATCGTTTGAGACGCGTCCGCCAGCGGCCACTGATTTGTGGCTACTTTAACTGTGCGGCTCTTCCTTCGGTCTCCAGAGAATTAATTAACTCGATGTTACAATGTAGAAACCTCCGGTACAGTGATAACAACTTGTCACATTTGATAAATCAGTTGTCCATTAGGTTTGGTTTCCTTGAAAACATTTTTTTTTTTCATTTAACATCTAACAGACACCGTTTTAAACGGCAATGAACTATTGGCTGGTTCCTCGCGTGCACGATTTTCTCATAAACAGTCGAAATTCAAGTGCAAGTTTAAGGATACCTATTATAGTCGGACAAAAACAACATCTACACACATTCATTCGTTCATTCATTGTTAGTATACTTGCGTTTCCACGCCAGAGTGGGGCTTGTTATTCGCTATATTCGTGATTAGCAAGGCGACATTTCGTTCCCTCGGGGGTCGCATTACAACTGCCTGCCGACAAAGTAGATTACTGTGGCAAAGTCTCCCTCCTCCCGGTTCTTCTTCGTTCCTTACTGACATCCGCGGATGTTCGTCTCAGCTGGTCAACAACCTGCATCATTTTATATACAAAATTTAAGACAAACAACTGAATATATCGTACAATATACATATTACAAGGCGAGATAGTTGTGTAATGTTACGTGTATACACGCGGAACTGGCTTCTAATTTTATAAAAATGTATGCTGTAAGATGCTTTCAGTTTAAAATGTGCGCTCAATGAAAGTGGATGCACTGTCACTGCAATCCTGGCGTCTAGTCCAACCGAATTGCTGCTTTATTAGCCACGATTTAGCAACCCTAGAGGAATTTTATTTTTACTATTCGTGAAAGTCAAGTGCGCAGTTTTACACTGCTGATGATCACCAGGCAACTCGGCTGATAGTTTCTATTCAATTGTGATCCGAGTATAATGCTCAATTTATGAAACAATTAATGAACGATTAGTTGATCTGGTACCATTCAGTGTTGTGAACATTCGAATAGGAACACTAATCTTAAGCTAGAAATACATGTATACCCTATTTAGTTACACAACTAAGATTGAGAAGATCGTTTGTTCCAGTTTTGTGTATTGTGCGAAGATGTTCAAGAAAAAATAAATATTCAAGGTAAAATTTTGTGATTTTTTCGAACTGAAAAGTAACGGCCACTCCTCCTCACAACTAAAACTTGGCAAAGCTTCTTCAACTAGTTGATCATGTTGTGACGTAATTTAATGGTGACAAAGAACCCCAACAGCTTTATCGGCGCCCATCAATCAAGTGCCCAAGTTGTAGTTGTCCGCGTCATCCAGAAGTATTGTGTTGTTTGTTGTGAAGAGAAATGGCCCCCCATTAAAATAATAACATTTTCCACGGTGAAATAACTTCGACAACGACCATTCCACATTCTTCTAGTGCACTACAGTTTGAATTTAAACTATACAGTACAACACCAAGAAAACCGTTCAGTAGTTCAGTAGTCAACAAAATTACTACTGCAATAGAGAGATATTGTCACACTGAAAGGTTGCCTTCGCGGTAGAAGAAAGTTTCATAACAGTTCAAGGAAAGTAATCGATCACGGGAAAAGTAATCAATTATAAAAATGGGTAATAAATACAATTAGTAACAAGTGACGTAAAACGAAGAAATCATTCGCTGCTTACTCTCTTCCAGGATTGGATTTCATAGAAGAAGGCAGTGCCGATTACGAAAATGCACTAATCCTAACCGGATTCGGAAAATTCCACTTCCTCCTGTTGATGGTTTGTGGTTTGATCTATGCAAACACGGCGATCGGTATAACAATTCTTTCTTTTGTTCTACCGTCGGCGACTTGTGATTTTCAAATGACGTCAGAAGATAAAGGTTGGCTTACGGCTGCACCAATGTTAGGTAAGTGATGAATGATCTGCTTGGTACACATATATAGTTGGAGCCGTTGGGAATAAGCTTAAAATAGTGGCGGCGGCGGCAGCGGTGCTGATGGTGGTCGTGCTTGATCGGGGAAAAATACGACCGATCCTAGAATTGCTAAGCTCACGTGCCGTTTTATGGTTCGCAATGGGCACCGGTTGTTTGTCACAGTGGGATTGTTTTTATTACATTTCATATTTTAATTTTGACTTATACCTGACAGTTCGGCTGAACTAAAATTTACATGAAACAATTGTTATCAGATGGATCATAGATTGTTATGTTCGCAACGGAAGCCCAAAAACATCTGAACTCAAAATGTTATTCAGCATCATGTATCTGTTTGATGCTATCCACATAACGGCTTGTACATGCAAATGTATTTTTTTTATTGTATTTGTATATAGATTAGCGGCGGTCTCGCACATAGCACGCTTGTTTAGTGAAAAAATAACACCAGACATTGAGGCGCTAATTGTGGAAAACTTTCGGCGATATCCGGCGGGGACTGAGCAAATAAAATGCCAAAAGAGCATGACTAGAGCGCTAATAAAGCGCGTGATTCATCCGGCTTGGTGCGTCTTGCAGTTTCAGAACCCTTGGGAAAAACGCAATGCACTTGTAAATTAGGGATTAGGGGATTAGCCAGCGTCCTACCGAAAGCGCCAACAGCTTCGAAATGCGTTAAATTTGACGTACATTTGGAGGTTTGCTGTCTTCCCTTGTTACATTTGTCGAGCCATTCAAATACACACACAATTTTTTACATACATTACTTCGAAAAAATGTGCCAATTTATGTAAACACTTGACTAAATTAATAATGGAATCAATCACCGAATAATGACAGGCAGCGTCGTGTAAAGACATATTTTGTTCGCGGTTTACTTTGATCAACTGAACCTATGTGACATCCACGGTTTTAACTGTTTTATTTTATCCTTCGAAACGTTCGAAACACGATAAGGAATCTGTCATAATACTAGCTTGTGATTGAAACTAGCTTGTGAAAACTGTCTATGACATATGCTTGTACCATCACAACCAAACGCAATCACCTGCAAAGTGCTGAATGAGTGCCAAACACGTGCGTTTTTATTTTCACACATAAAACGTTTATTTTGATTACTGGCGTCCTGCGGGGATCATAAATCTTCTTGTAATTATTATACTTTTCTCTGAAGGTTTGTAGCTGAATAATCTATCTATCTAGAAGTAATTTAAGCAACTTATTTTAAAACACTTTGTATATAGAGGAAAAAAATCTTTCAAAATTTGGGATCCTATTTCGTAACAACATTGATCTGCGCAGCATTTAAAGTGTTAAAATTGTTCACATGAACCAAAGACTTGATGTATCTACCTTCTGCAAAAATAATAACAATAGTAAAAAGCAAAAAAAAATTGCAACGCTCTTGCGGCGCCGTAGCGTGCCAGACTGCCCCGCTAGCTTTTGGGGGCACTAAAAAGGGTCTACATTTCAGTAAAGCATTGCATTGAAAAGCTTGACGTTATCAGTTGATTTTCACGCAGCAGCCATGGCGAAAACAGTCAAACAATTACGCTCGATGCTTTGTTCGTACTGCCAGCTCCACCTCGCAACGAAGAAGTTGGACATGGTGAGAGCAAGGTGGACTCATCGTTCCGTGCCTTGGGCCGGGAGGTCGGAGCAACCAGCTGAACGGTGAAGAAGTACTGGGCCAAAATGGACATTTTTATGCAGAAGCATGAGTTGATGCTGGCTGTGTCGGATAGCATTCAATCGCCCGGCGAACGGCTGAAGGCGCTGGTGAAAACATCTTTCCGGCTAAGCACGATGTCGCGGTAATGGGCGACGAAAACTACTTCACGCTGGGCGGTAACGACTGGCAGAGGACCGAGTACTTTACGTCCCCAACCAACAAGATAAGCGATGACGTCAAGTATATCTCCCCAAAATCCTTCTGTAGGTGACCATCAGCGAGAAGAAAATGTTCCAGTCGCTATTGTTTCGTTCGGTATTGTTTCGTGGGTACAAAGTTTGGGCAAATTGGATTTCCACCAAGGGCGCGCCAATGTTACGCTACGGCTCTGAACGTGCCCTAAGCGGCCATTTGACGGGTCCCAAATTTATTTATTTATTTTTACGATGACAGGAGACGATGAATCACTTTGAGATGCGGAGGTTTGAGATGCTGATGCTTGAGATGTTCATTTTCAAAAAGAGAAGAAATTAGACTTGAAATGAAAGTTCCTATTGTAGTTAAAACTGGACTTGAAATCATTAATTTTGACTTATAATTGAACCTAAAACGGGAGCTAAATTTGCTACGTGACATAAATCAGCATTTAATTTAACTTAAAATTGAACTTGACATTGGACATTGAATTAGACTTGATGTTGGAGTAATTTGAACTTGAAATTTCACTTCAAACGGGACATGGATTTGAAATTAGAGAAGAAGTTTTACTTGAAACTAAAATTGAAACTATTCGTCTTACTCTCTCACGTGTTTTACCTCTTTTCTTCCAATCCAGGTTTTCCTGTTTTTTTTTGTTCCGTTTTTTTCCTCCTTTGCTGTTGGTTTTGGTTGGTTGGTTTGTTTTCTTGATTTTCGTCCGTTTTGAGGGAAAAAGAGTCTCGTTTTTCCTTCTTCGTTTTCCCTGTTTCGATGTTTAGTTTTTCTTCGTCTCCCGTTCCATTTTTCTTTTTTCTCTTCTGGTTTCCTTCATGCTTTTCACTTGTTTTTTTTTCTTGGTATTTTCTTTCCCGTTTTCAGTCTTTTCTTCTTTTGTTCATTTCCAGTTTTCGTAATTTTTTAACTTGTCTTTCCTTCTCGTTTTTCGTGTTCTGTTCCGCTTTCTTCTTTTTGAAGTCTTGTTTTCCGTCTTTTCATTCTGTTTTTGACTCTCTTTTTCCGTCTCCCTCTCCGGGTTTTCCTTTTGTCTCCCGTTTTCCACCTTTTTCTGTTCCGCTTTACCTTTTGCTTTGATCCAAACGGATTTCCGGCGTTTTCTTTCTTTTTCTGTCCTATTTTGTCGTTTTTTTTGTTACATATTTCTCCTTTTATATCCCGTTTGACCTCCTTTTCCCGTTTTTATCGTTTCCTCTAGCTGTTTTCTGTTTTAAGCGGGGTACGCTGCTGAAAAGTAATGGGTAAAAAGATAGGACAAGAAATGCTCAAGAAATCGATTTCGTTTACGATTTCTTAAGCAGTACGCACTTCATAAGAAATATTATTTCACGTTCAGATGGCGCAGTTTTACACGCAGGTGAATTAAAACGTCACTTTTCCTTACGGAATAATATCCGGCGCAATTATTACCACAAGAAAAAATGACAGGTGGTTGCTTGCATTGGAGTTGTCAAAATTTCTTCGGTAAATAGCAAGATTTTTTCTTGAGCTGTTTTCTTTTCAGCAGCGTACCCCGCTTTATCTCGCATTATTCTACTTTTCCCGTTTGGTTTCTCTTGCTTAGTGTTTTTTTTTCGTTTTAACACAACTAATACTTATCGCAAAAATAGTAGCCTGTGGACTTCTGGGTTAGAGAAACTACTTTGTTTAACAGAGAAGGTGTGGCACGTGGGGCCTGGGCACGCTAGTGTCTATCTTTATGTGGATTCCGGAGACAGCAGACTTTAATTTAATTATGGCAAAGTTAGTTATTTTACGATAATTTTCTCAGTTAACGACAAGGTCGTCAGAGTACATTTATGGCAATCAGTATGGCACCGAATATCAACCTTCCCTTCCCTTCTTCAGTGTACCAACATGCTCCCATAGACTCGGGAAACCATCACAAAAAGATAAAATCAGTTCAACTAACCTGCTAACCGTAATAAGATCTTGCAACTCATAGCACTAAACATTGCATTCTATAGGTTCTTTTACTTTTTGGGGCATAAATTACACTAAATATTGAGATTTCTGCCCAATTAAAATTCATCACTATATTTTCACTTTTTCACCGTCGATTTTTCATTAATTTTTTTTCGGCCGCTTCATTCATCACATCACTCGCGTAACTTAACTTGAGGTACAGAAAACTTCAGTTTACCGCCCGAACAGTTATTTAGTAAGATATTCTAATGATTTTGCCCAATCTGTTCACTTGAATTGATAGGAAAAAACTCACTTCGTTTCGATTGCAATTCCGAATCTGCGATCGTCGTTGTTTTACGTTGCCAAGGGAACGGACGGTTTATATGGAGTGATGCCAACGTAAACAGTTGAGCATGAAATTGATCAATTATTTTCGCTATTAAATTAAAGGTCGTAGAATGTCGATAATCTTCTATATATATATAAAAGTGAGCGTGAGTATGTTTGTATGTTCCACCATAACTCCAGAACGCCTTTACCGATCTCCACCAAACTTGGCACACATACCTTGATATAAGGGAATCAGCACTGGGGGGTTGATAAGAGGGGAGAGGGCGTAACAGGGGGGAAGGGCCTTAACTCCGAAATGCCTGGACGGTTCTTCAACAAACTTGGCACATGTGTTCCTTGGCATGAGGGAATCAGAATTCAGGTGGTTGACAAAAGAGGGAGTTTATAACGGGGGGAGGTCATAACTCCGAAATTCCTGGACAATTTTTCATCAAACTTGGCACAAAAGTTTCTTGACATTAGGGAGCATCACAGTTTCTTTTGAGAATACAAATATTTGAAAATTCTCTTTTAATTCCATTTTCATATCTACTTCCAAGTAAAACTTCCAGTCCAAATAACTCCTAATTCAAGTCCAATTTCAAATCTAACTTTAAATCCAATTTCTTGTTCTATTTGAAAAAAGAATCAAGTCCAAATTAGTTAAATTTCAAGTCTAATTCAATGCTTTATGTCAAGCCCGATTTCTAATCCAATTCAGCTTTTATTTCTAGTTCAGCTCCCAGTCTAATTTCTAGTTCAATTTGATTTTTAGATCCAATTGCATCAGCCGAATGCTCGATGTTACCTAACGAGCCGGTATTTTTGTGACAAGTAATAAATAATACCGAAACATTCTGCTGAAAGGTCGGGGGACCTACCTTTTGTTTGCGTTTGGTCACGCTAGTGAACTTCAAGCCAATTTTTTTTCAAATGTGCATTAAAATATCTCTTGCTTCACTGCTCAAATTAAGCTGCCTTTTGTCCTTTGCAGTGGAAATTGAAACCAGCCGCGTAAAACAACACATTTAGTCACAGCTAATAGGTGTGTAAACTATCAGTCAAATCGGAGCGCAACATTCTG
This sequence comes from Sabethes cyaneus, assembly GCF_943734655.1. Lineage (NCBI taxonomy): Eukaryota > Metazoa > Arthropoda > Insecta > Diptera > Culicidae > Sabethes > Sabethes cyaneus. The sequence continues at coordinate 173,253,670 of NC_071353.1, forward strand.
GCGCGATCCACGAATTCGACCGGAACGGTCACATCTCATCTGTTTGTCTGCCACCTGCCGTTGGTTGGGAAGTTTGAATGATTTACACTCATTCTTAAATATTTTGCTCCAATTTGAGTTGATTCCAATACGGCCAGATGTGCCCAAACCTGGAGGAATCATCAAAAGTTCGTTTTTCTGATTGCTCCCACAATTAGCGCTTTTATGGTTAGTTTTTACTTTTCGCAGAACAACCACCTGAATATTTCGGAATTTTGGAGGTCGCAAAAAAGCGACACAGCCAGTCATCGCTCAAAAGTTTTCCATAATTAGCACATTTAGGTGTCTAGTTGGCAGAATTTGGTTAACCGTGCTTCCGCTTCGGGTTGGTCCTGATTAGAAGTTTACCTTGAACAATTAGCATATTTAAGTCTGGAGTATTTTTTGTGCAGGATAAACAATATGTGCAGTATGATTCATGCAAGAGTTTTGACGCAAATGATTATGAATATTGTTTAAAAACAGGAAATCGGACACTATCTTCTTTAAATGCCTAAGGAGCCAAAAATCCACATTATCGCAATAAATAATTACTACTTTTGAAATTAAGAGAAAAACTTATTCAACTTAGTTTTACAGAGAAGCTGTTTCTTTCTCTTTTCCAATCCCGTTGACTTTGCGTTCCATTTTTCTTTTTTCTTTGGTTCATTATTCCATTTTCCTTTGCTGCCTGTTTCATTTTCTTTTATTTTCAGTCCTGTTTTTCCTCTTGTTCTTTACTCATTTTTTGTAACTTTCTTTCCTTTTGTCCTCTTTTCTTTTACAGTTTTCTAACTCTCCTCCTTTGCATTTCTCGTCTTCAGCTCGTCGGTTTTTCCCATTTTAGATGCCCTGTTTTTCTTCTTCTTTATCGCATTTATTCTGTTTTTGGCTCCCTTTTTTACGTCCCATTTTCGGCTTTTTCTATCCAGTGTTACCGTTTTCTTCGGTCCGGCTTTCTGGTTTTTTCCTCCTTTTTTGATCCATTTTCCTATTCCATTCCCATTTTAACCCTTCTTTCTCTTTTCATATCCCGTTTGATCTCTTTTTCCCTATCTTTCTCGTTTCCTCTATCGGTTTTCTGTTTCATTTTCTCTTTACTGTTTCGTTTTCCCTCTTTTTCTCTCCCGTTTCCCACATTTTCCGCCACCTTCCGTCTGTTCCGTCTTCCCTCCTTCCCTCTCTTGTTTTTCCTGTTTTCTGCCCACTGTTTCTTTTTCCTTTTATTTTCCTGTCCCGTTCCAGTCTTATTTTCCTTTTGTTTTTTTCTGTTTTCTGCTGTTTTATTTTTGCTTCCGTTTTTCTTAGATGGTAGGCTCGTTTTTCCTCCTTTCCAGTGTCGTTTTCTATCACATTAATTTCGTTTATTTTTGTTTTCATCGGTTCCGTTCTTCCTCTTATTATGTCCTACTTTCCCCCCTTTTCTATTTTGTTCTGTTTTTCGTTTTATTCCTTTATTTTTGTTATTTTGTCTTCCATTTTCATTTGTTTTTTCTCTTAATTTTCCTTTTTTTCTGTTTTTTTCTACCTTTTTCACCTTTTTTGGTCCGTTGTTTCTCCTTTTCAGTCCAGTTTGTCCTCATTGTTCTTCTCGTTTTCCTCGTTTACTTTATCTTCTTGCATATTTATTCTTTTCCCTTTCGTTCTTCCTCTTTTTCTGTTCTGTCTCCTCTTTTATGCCTCTTTTTCACTTTTTTCTCCCATTTTCTTCTTAACTATTTTTAAATGGTCAATTTTAAGACAGGGTCGTCACAGCGGGAGGAGGTCCTAACTCTTGGCACATCCTAAACTTGGCACATATGTTCCTTGACATAAAGGACTCAGAACTTAAGGGGTTGACAAAAGGGGGGTTCATAACAGGGGGGAGGCCCTAACTCCGAATCGCCTAGATGGCTCTTCATCAAACTTTGCACACTTGACATAAGGGAATCAGCACTGGGAGGCTCCCAAAAGGGGATGGGGGCTAGCAAGGGGCTAAGTAAAAGGAGATGCGTTTTTCTTGCATTTAAACCGATTGCAGTTATGCAAATTAGAGAAAAGAGGGGGTTCCACCGAAGAGGAATATATGTATGGTAAAAAAGACCTTTGTTTAGTTTCCATTATAGTGATTTTCATAAAGCAAACCAATGCATAATTAGCTACGTGACAGAAGAGAGAGCTGACTGGGAAAGAATCGACAAGTAGAAGGACGAAGAACGTGAGTATGAATGTATGTTTCGCCATAGCTCCGGAACTTCTGGACTGTTCTTCATTAAACGTCGTTTGTCAATCACATGTAATTTGGCATAAAAGAATCAGCGCAGGGGGGTTGACAAAAGAGGGAGATGGTCTCTTACAAGGGGAAAGAAAGGTTCAAATGGATAAAGAGACGCGTTCCTCTTGCAATTCGAATGATAACAGTTGTACAAGTTGCTGGATTTCTGAAAGGAGGGATAGGGTGGCCATTAACAAAAGGAAGGTTCAAAAACGATTTTTTGTCGATTTGTAGGGATTACCGAGAAGAAGTCAGATTTACAAGTGACTGGGGGACAAAATAAAGGAAACTGACAAAGAGAATAGACACATTAAAATGAAAAAAGGGTTTCGTTTTTTGCATTATGAGAGTTTTCGTTACAATAAGAGATGTACAAGTAACTGAGAGGCAAAGGGCCCCGAGTAAGATCGGGTAATCAGCTAGTTATTAAATATTATAACTGTACAGTAATAAGTTTACTAAGTTTCTGTAACGCTATTTTCCTGATTCGATTCCTTGCAGGCATGGTAATCGGCTCGTACTTCTGGGGCTGTCTCGCCGACACCAAAGGCCGGCGGATCGTGCTGGTGGCCGCTTTGCTACTCGATGGAATTGCTGGACTTTTATCGTCAATGACACCAATCTTCAGTGTTTTTATGCTGCTTAGATTTATCAATGGCTTTGCGTAGGTATTTTTTTAAGTACACATTTATTTGCACGGTTACGCGGTGGTTTAGCGCCATATTTTGCCACTCTGCTTCAAGCTTAATTGTTAAATGTTTATTATTATTGTGTTTATTGTTTTGAACTAGTTCTTAATCAGCAACTGAACTTATAAAAGTTGTTCCAGCTTGTAATGTTTACACCAGTTTGCTCAAAATAATAAATATTGTAGAGTGTCTGGACATGACATATCACACGGGCAAGAAATGCTAGGACTACTTCGATGTTTATCCATTTGTCAGAACCATGCGCATTAAACTGATTTGTTTGTCTTTAGTTTTTTTTAAATTGCTGTTAAATTCTGCCAAAAGGACATAAAACAATTGCATTTAGTTACGTTTAATTATTATTTCGCATTTGACAATTTTTATTGTTTTGTTTTTTTAGAATTACAGGGGCTATGGGTATTTGTTTCCCATATCTAGGGGAATTTCAACCAACAAAATATCGAGAGAAGGTGAATACACATAGCAATAAGAGCATGTTGAGTCAGTTTGTTGTAAAATAAATTGCTTAAAACTGGGACCTTAAGTACAGTTTCACCTGAGAATTAAAATAGCGAAAGTATGAATGTCTCTTTAGTAATTTTTTTTTATTTTCGTCAAGCTGACTTTTTATCATAGTGTTTACTTTGATACTTAGCATAATGGAACTTTTTCGTGTCTTCGCAGATTCTTTGTTGGATGGAGATGTTTTGGACAGCAGGTAATTTATAATAGTTTGAAGCATTTTTGTCTCATTTGTCATTGTGACTGATCTAAGGCAATGCTATTAATGCACTTTTCAGGTATCATTATACTTCCTCTTATTGCCTGGCTAATAATACCTATGAGTTTACACATTCGATATGAATGGACTATGAATGATGCAAACGTATCGTGGATTTTCAACAGCTGGAATTTATTCGTTGCAGTGTGTTCTCTTCCCAGGTTTGTACCATTTTTTTGCGCTATCTAGAGGAATTACTGCTAAAGTTTTTATTGAAACAGCCTAGTCTTAGGATGCAGTCTGTACATGTTTCCGGAAAGTCCAAAGTTTCTGATCGAATGCGGGGAAACTGACCTGGCGCTCGAAATCATCAAAGATATTTACAGTTCAAATTCAGGACGTGATCGCTCAGAATATCCAGTAATCCAAACCACACATCAATAAGGGAACCATCAATTCACATTATTTTTTTTAAAACCAAATTCCAGATCAAAAGTTTGAGAGGAAACGAAAAAACAAACACCATAATGGAGACGCACAACAGATCGAAACGTACGCTAAGCATTAGGAAGAAGAAACACCTGAAAATCCTGTTCGTTGAAATTTGGGAACAAACGAAGGCACTGTGCTTCAAACCGCACCTGAAGAATACTCTGCTGACCTGTCTGATACAGTTCGGAATTACCAGCAGCTACTACACGCTGATGATCTGGTTTCCGGAACTGTTCGAGCGGTTCGAGCAGTACGAGGAGAAGTTTCCCAACACGTCCGCCTCGGTGTGCGACGTTTCGTCGATCGTGCTCGACGACGTCAACGGAACGCTGGTAGATGACTTTTGCGGCGGAACTATTGACACCAGTGTGTATCTGCACACCGTTATACTAGGAATTGCATGCATCCCGACCAGCTTCTGGCTGCCGCTGTGCGTTCATCGTTTAGGAGCGAAATTTTTCTTGGGTAGAGATTTTCCACTTATATTATCCACTGAAAAATTAATCCAATTTTTCTTTTAGTTTCAAGCCTTTTGCTGGCTGGAGGCGTTACCGTTGGACTTTATTACGTCGTGAATTCGATGCAAAATCTGATCCTATCTTGTGTTTTTGAAGCAACCACTTCCATGGCCATTAGTACGGTTTACTGTGTGATGGTCGACTTATTCCCAACTAACTTGAGGTTTGTAAACTTTTTCTGTATTAATTATTCTTACAGTAGCGATTGTTTGTATTTTCCAGGGTGATGGCAGCTGCTTTATCACTAACTTTCGGGCGGGGAGGCGCGTTGGTCGGCAATCTGCTCTTTGGATACCTTATCGATCTGAACTGCGTCGTACCAATAGCGGTCTTTTCTGCATTGTTATTTGGTAAGTATCGCCTTTTTTCCATGAAAAAAAAACTTGTTCATAATTCTTTTTTCTCGGTTTTCCCACAGCTAGTGGCCTCTTATGCCTTTTCTTACCTAGTACAGGAAGTCAAGCACTCGATTAGTCATCTGCTACAATTTAGTATAACAAACGTTCTCTGTAGATTAGTTAAAACATGTGTTGTGAGCATCTTGTGAAGGATATTATTCGTACAGTTTTAGTGCAAATGAGTAAATAAAAGTTTGTTTTTGAGTAATAAAGATGCCTATATTTAATTGTTCTTACTTAACACACATTCGGTTACTGGGAAAAGAGCCTTTCAATGTTTTTGTCAGTCATTTTGGGGACATTGAAACTCAGTATCGAAGCTTGCACCAAACTGGAGGAAGCTGATATGAACGGGAAATTCGAATTGATGAACTGACTAGCGTAGAGGCTCTGCCGGTGAGCTATTTTCAACCGGGAAGTCAACTGTTTTTTCCACTTGGTGCGGCGGTTTTGGAACCAAGTTTTTATTTGCACCTCCGATAAATTTAGCGTTTTCGACAGTTCAAGCCGTTTGCTGACCGACAGGTACTTGTCCTGCTTGAATTCGTTTTCTAACCTTTGGGAAGAAAAAACAGAAAATATTACTGATGATTTCTGTGCAAAATTCACCATTATAATTAACCTTTCCAACTGTTTAGCACTATACGCTTGCCGGGGTTTACGCTCAGAACCTTGTTTTCGTCTTTTTGCTGACACTTTGGAATCTAAAAAGACAAAAAAAGATGTTTTTAGAAATTTGCAGTTTTAAATATTAATAACAAATGAAAATTATGCTCATGAACTCGATGTTTACCTTAGTTAGATTGACTAAATATTTTTTTACTATTGCGAACATTATTACTACGAGTGAAAAAATTATAATTTTTCGTTTGTGCTGCGGATATTTTACGATTTTCAATGCTTTTATTTGTTGACCTTTCCCGACGTAATGATTTTAGAATTAGATATTTTCTGTACTCTACATTAAATTCATTTGTTTGATTTGGTTTATAACTGGAAGAACAAATAGGAATGTCAACACACTGCAAAACGTACAAACCAGATTAAACAAATGTGCAGCAAGTGTATATTGACGAGTTTTTTTGAACCAACAACAATGTTAACTGATCAAAACCTTTGTTAATTTGAAATAGAATTTTTCAGTTCTGCTTCTTTAAAGAAAACAACACCTAGCATGCATACAACATTTATTCAAAAATTAAGTGCGTTAAACCAGCAGATCGATTATTCAGAATGACGATAAAGCAAATTTGCTGATATGCAGCACATCTGAAAGAAATGAATTTTGAATTTCGCTTATCATGCTGCAAAAAGTTGACAAGATTAGCAATCACCAAAATTTCTCTGAACTTAGATTCTGATTCTGAGATTCTAGTTCTTTCTGTAGTAGACAATTTTTCCACAGTATAAAGATTTGGTAACCCAAAACAATTCAGCTCCGAATTACCGATCATTTCTTTTCTAAAATTGAGGAAGATTCTCCATCAAATAGTTAATTTGGCTGCAGATTTGCCCTTTAACTCAGGGCTCGTTCTACTTTAGTTTTGGGAATCACAGCATAAAAATAAAAGAAAATAATTCAAATGTATATAACTGTTCTGCCACTGAAAGGATTTTAGCTACGAATGCTTCGTTGGACAAATTATACGCTGCATTCGGTATCGTTCTGCTAGACTCAACGGCATAACGGAGAGTTTGGCAACACTCTCCTGCGGACACTGGATAACCGTTTCGAAAAATCAAAGCCACATTAAAGCGCAAAATAAAGTGCCCATGTTATTATTTTGACGTAGGACTACGTATTCGACTTTTATATTGGGGAGCACTTTAGAAAAAAGAAAAGAAAACGTGTAACGATAAGTGTGATATGTTTTTCACGCTGATAACTCAGTCATTCCTCAACAGATTCTAAAGTTTGTATTATTAATTGATTGATATTTTTTCTAACAATCTATTACAACACAAGAGATTATATTTTTCCCTAAAAAACTGTTAAATAATTGAAAAATTTAAGCCTCTGCGATTGGTCGGAACAAGCAGTGCTGATTTGTCGTAGCAATAATGATGATTTCATACAGTAAGCAGTGTGGTTTTACAACCGAGATTATAAATTTACATTCATTCCAGCTCACACTGTCGATTTGCGTGCCATCGCCATCGCTCAAGAAAGCAAGGTTTGGTTCATGGTAAAATTACTTGGCAAATTTTGGTGCTAAACGGCCAAAATTACTCGGAAGCCAAGTTAATGGGAACTTGAATGTTAACGCTAAGTTTTCCAAAGGCAAGCAGTCTTCATGAGGGCCACCAATGCTCGTAATTGAAGATAGAATAAGTTTTCTCCACTTGCAATTTAATGGTTATTGTTTCATTTTGTTCAATACCGCCACCACAGACGTAACAAAAAGGATGGCTTAAAGTTGCCGTAAACTCCGCTACCATCGTCAAATAATTTATTTTACAGTCAAAAATTCATTATTAGAATTGAAGAGTTTTATTGAAAACTGCAAATCGACAAGTTACAGGAGAACCTTAGAAATTTTTACAAAGATCCCTAGTTTTAGCATTAGAAAACGACGCATTAGCTAAGGGCTTCCAAATGGTTATTTTTATTGGTAACATCGGTTTTGTCAACCCTAGCATGGATAATCGCCTACAGATTTTCTATGGGCTAGAGCTGTGACCCGACATGACCGGAAGAGAGACTTGGTTTTCTGGTCGTTGTCCTGATGAAATACAAACTTCTCTTCAAGGCCTGTCTGGATCAGATTTTCTCGCAGAATTCCGTTTCCCGTCTATCTTTCACTCTATATTATCTCTAAAGTCTATATTGCCTGTAGACTTTCACAAGACTTTCAACATTTCCACTCCACGAAAAAATATCCGCAGATCAACACATCTCCTCCATGCCTTGTATGTGGCGCTCCTGAAACTCCTCACCCGATTTGCGTCACACACGAACTCGCCGCTTTGGGTCAATCAGCATGCTCTTTAGCAAACTTAAGCAATTTGGCTTTGTATGTTTTATTGATAATAGAGCACTTTCGCGCAACTTTACTATTCAATCCAAGGCGATAAGTTAGACTGTGAGAACTATCGAGCGATCACCGTTCTCAATGCCGCCTACAAAGTGCTATCCCAAATCATTTTCCGCCGACTATCATCAATTGCGAACAGATTTGTAGGAACTTATCAAGCCGCCTTTGTCAAAGGTCGGTCTACAACGGATCAAATATTTACACTGTGGCAGATCCGCCAAAAAGGCCGTGAATACAGAGTTCCAACGCACCATTCGTTAGTTGACTTCAAAGCCGCATATGATACCATCGACCGGAAAGAACTATGGAAAATCATGGACGAGAACAGCTTCCCCAGGAAGCTCATCAAACTGATTTAACCTACGACGTTGGTTTAATGATGCGAGTTTTTGAGTGACATGGCCAGTCTCTCAATTCAGAACTCTAGTTGATCACCATCCTGTGGAGGAAAAAGCGCCAGAAGGAGGAGAGAGATCGTGAGGAGCTGGAACAACTATTCCGGGCTGATGACACGCGTAATTTTTACGAGAAAGTGAATCAAACTCGTAAGGGCTACACACCGAAACCTGACATGTGTAGGGACGAGCGAGGGGATCTAATCGCAAACGAGCGCGAGGTGGTCGATAGGTGGAAGCAGTATTTCGATGAGCACCTAGCACGACGATATAGCAATAGGAGACGCAACGGAAGTTAACCTAGTAGTGCCTACAAACGACAACTGCGAGCCGGCTCCCGATCTCGAAGAGATCCGGCGAAATCTGAAGAATAATAGAGCCGCCAGAAAGGACCGACTCTCGGCAGAGCTCTACAAAAATAGCCAAGGACCGCCAGCAACGGCACTTCATTGGATAATTTGTATGATTTGGAAGGAGGAGAAGCTACCGGAGGAGTGGATGGAAGGTGTAGTCTGTTTCATCTACAAAACGGGCGACCGGCTAGATTGCTGTAATTACCGCGGCATCACGTTGGTCAACGCCGGCTACAAAGTACTCTCCCAGATTTTGCTGCGTCGTCTATCCCCAATAGCAAGAGAATTCGTAGGGCAGTAACAGGCGGGCTTTATGGGGGGCCGTGCTACTACGGATCAAATTTTTACACTCCGACAAATCCTCCAGAAATGTCGAGAGTACAACGTGCCCACGCATCATATTTTCGTGGATTTCAGGGCAGCATACGATACAGTTGAACGTGAACAGTTATGACAGATAATGCTCGAGTACGGTTTTCCGGACAAACTGACGCGGCCGATCAAAACTACCCTGGAGCGAATGATGTTTCGGGACACTCTCCAGTCCTTTAGAATCGCGCAGAGGGTCGCGGATGGACTGTCCTGTTTGTTATTCAATATCGCTATTAAAGGTGTGATCTGCCGAGCGGGAATCGAAACGAGAGGAACGATCTTCAGCAAGAGTAGCCAACTCCTAGCCTTTGCAGACGACTTCAATATCATTACTAGAAACCTTGCGACGGCGAAGGCAATTTACGTCAGACTAAAAACGGAGGACAGGGTTACAAATCAATGCGTCGAAAACCAAATATATGGTAGGACGACGCTCCAGAGAAAGCAACGTTTGCCTCCCACGGACAGTGACTATTGACAGCGATGAACTGGAAGCGGTTGATGAGTTCGTATATTTGGGATCTCTGGTCACCACCGGCAATAATACGAGTAAAGAGATCCAATGACGCATTCAAGCTGGAAATCAAGCCTTCTTTTCCGCTCGCGAGACGCTTTAATCAAGAAGCACACGCCGCCGCACATACCTCACGATTTACAAAACGCCAACCAGACCGGTTCTCCTTTACGAACTTGGGACAGTAACTTTGATTACGGAAGACATACATGCACTAGCCGTATTTGAACGAAAGGTGATGCGGATTATTTTTGGCGGAATACAAACGGAAAGCGGAGAGTGGCGAACTGAAATGTGGGGTGCGCAGAATTAGGCACCATGCGCTGAATTAGATGCGTATGCGTACACAGTGGTAGTAGTTATTTTAATTTGAATTAATAAAATTAGAGAAATATAAAAAATTGTAAGGCAGGCCCCAAGGGTAAGTCGCTTAGAACATGGTTGCAGGCTCAATTTAGGGAACAGCTTACCTCATTGATATCAATTGCGGTACATTCATTGCACAGTTCATGGCACACTGTGGCCCACCTTTTTGACATTTAAATTTTAAAATGTTAGAAGTTGGCAGCCCTGCCATTGTTTGTTATTGTCAAAACGATCAAAACAATCTGGCTGTGCGCAGGCGAGTTTGACAGGTACCCGATCAGCACCTCAGTGGCACAATAAGGCACAGACTGGCCAAAATTTCTATGAATGAAATGAACGGAATGTTCTCAGCGACTTACGCTTGGCAGGCCCTTTATTTTGTCAGTCAGTGATAAAAGTTTGTAATATTCCATATCAATCCATGACTGTCTTATTTATTAAAATAGAACTATTTGTTCAAAAACTATGATTATTTTTTCAGCGGCAAATTTAATAAGTCTTCAAATAAAAAAAATAAAAAAGTGTTGTAACATACTTTGCACGTAATCTATACCTATAAAAATGGATTTCTGTCTGTCTGTCCTGTGTTCCTTATAGAATCAAAAACTACTGAACCAATCGGCGTGAAAATTTGCATGTAGAGGTTTTTGGGGCCAGGAAAGGTTTTAGTGATGGTTAGAGACCCCTCCCCCCACTAAGAGGGGGGGCTCCCATACAAATGAAACACAAATTTCTGCATAACTCGAGAACTAATCGAGCAAATAGAACCAAATTTGGCATGTGGGTGTTTTCGGTGACAAGAATTTATTCTAGGGTAATTTAAGACCCCTCCCCTCTTTATAAGGGGAATTATAACTCCTCTCCCCTTTAAGAGGGGGGGTTTCCATACAAATTTCCTCATAACTCGAGAACTAATCAAGCAAATGGAACCAAATTTGGCATGTGAAGGTTTTCGAGGGCAAGAAAATTTTCTATGTTGAATTAGGACCCCTCCTCACTTTAAGAGGGGGGGCTCCTGTACAAATGAAATACCAATTTCCTCATAACTCGAGAACTAATCCAGCAAATGGAACCAAATTTGGCATGTAGGTGTTTTTGGAGGCAAGAATGTTTTCTATGATGAATAAGAACCTCTCCCCACTTTAGGAGGGGGGGCTCCTATACAAATGAAATACAAATTTCCTCATAACTCGAGAACTAATCAAGCAAATAGAACCAAATTTGGCATGTGGGTGTTTTCGGTGACAAGAATTTATTCTATGGTAAATTGAGACCCCTCCCTCTTTATAAGGGGAATTGTAACTCCTCTCCCCTTTAAGAGGGGGGGGGTTTCCATACAAATTTCCTCATAACTCGAGAACTAATCAAGCAAATGGAACCAAATTTGGCATGTGAAGGTTTTCGAGGGCAAGAAAATTTTCTATGTTGAATTAGGACCCCTCCTCACTTTAAGAGGGGGGGCTCCTGTACAAATGAAATACCAATTTCCTCATAACTCGAGAACTAATCAAGCAAATGGAACCAAATTTGGCATGTGTGTGTTTTTGAAGACAAATTTTTTTTCTATGATGAATTGGGACCCCTCCCCGCTTTAAGAGGGGGGGGGCTCCTATACAAACGAAATACAAATTTCCTTATAACTCGAGAGCTAATCCAGCAAATGGAACCAAATTTGGCATGTAGGTGTTTTTGGAGGCAAGAATGTTTTCTATGATGAATAAGAACCTCTCCCCACTTTAGGAGGGGGGGCTCCTATACAAATGAAATACAAATTTGCTCATAACTCGAGAACTAATCAAGCAAATAGAACCAAATTTGGCATGTGGGTGTTTTCGGTGACAAGAATTTATTCTATGGTAAATTGAGACCCCTCCCTCTTTATAAGGGGAATTGTAACTCCTCTCCCCTTTAAGAGGGGGGGGGGCTTCCATACAAATTTCCTCATAACTCGAGAACTAATCAAGCAAATGCAACCAAATTTGGCATGTGAAGGTTTTCGAGAACAAGAAAATTTTCTATGGTGAATTAGGACCCCTCCCCACTTTAAGAGGAGGGGCTCCTGTACAAATGAAATACAAATTTCCTCATAACTCGAGAACTAATCAAGCGAATTGAACCAAATTTGGCATGTGTGTGTGTTTTTGGAGACAATTTTTTTTCAATGATGAATTGGGACCCCTCCCCACTTTAGGAGGGGGTGTCCTATACAAACGAAATACAAATTTCCTCATAACTCGAGAACTAATCCAGCAAATGGAACCAAATTTGGCGTGTAGGTGTTTTTGGAGGCAAGAATTTTTTCTGTGATGAATTAGGACCTCTTCCCACATTAGGAGGGGGGGCTCCAATACAAATGAAATACAAATTTCCCCATAACTCGAGAACTAATCAAGCAAATAGAACCAAATTCGGCATGTGGAGGTTTTTGGAGGCAAAAATATTTTCTACGGTGAATTAGGATCCTTCCACACTTCAAGAGGGGGGGCTTCTACACAAATGAAATACAAATTTCCTCATAATTCGAGAACTAATCAAGCAAATGGGACCATATTTGGCATGTGGGTGTTTTTGGAAGCAACCATTTTTCCCATGATGAATTAGGACTTCTTACCTTTTTAGGAGGGGGGGCTCCCATTCAAACGAAATACAAATTTGCTCATAACTTTAGAACTAATCAAGGAAATGGAACCAAATTTGGCATGTGAGAGTTTTAGATGGCAGAATTTTTTTTTCTGTGGTGTATTACGACCCCTTTCCCTTTTAAGAGGGTGGGCTCCCATACAAATGAAATACAAATTTCCTTATAATTTGAGTACTAATCAAGCAAATGGAACCAAATTTAGCATGTAGGAGATTTTTGAGTCTTGAATTTATTTTATGATAGTTAGAGACCTCTCTCCCCTGTGGTAGGGGGATATGGACTCTCATACAAATAAAACAGAAATTTTTGCGAAACTCAAAAACTAATCGAACTCGAGAAATTCGAGACTCTTCCATAAAACATTAATCAATAACAAGACCACAAAAACTATCTATAGTAACACTAGATCATTCAGGACGAGCCGGTCGCGAGTGTTGCCGGTGACCCGCCGTCGGAAGCGCCGCCCACTGGGGGGGTTTGCAAAACTCGAGAAGTGACAAAGATCATCCGAGATTCATGATTTATGTACAACACAGGTTAATTTGTGGCAATACGAAGTTTGTCGGGTCAGCTAGTGATAGATAAATATTAAATAGCGTAAATTCCAAATATTCGCATACAAACCTCGTGAATTTTAAAACTATGTTTAAGAAAAGACGCTTGGAGCATAGTCACCTAAATTTTGAAAACGCCGGAAACAGAAATCTTTTTCAATCCATAAAAGAATATTTATGTTTCAATTTCGCAAACATCTTATAAACTTTTAAATTTTACTCAACGTGTGTCCAAGAGGTACGGAGATTTTAATTTAACAGCCAGTTAATTTTGTGATAAAGACTTTGTTGATAAATATTTTGTTCCGATTTCATGCCCAACTTCAAGTTTAATTTCAATTCAAATTTCAGGTAAAAATTCAAATTCAATTTTAAATCGTATTTCAAGTTCAATTTTGAGAAAAAATTTGCACATTTTCAAGTCCAATCATCCCAATTGATTTCGAGGTACGACACGTGTCTAACAAGCCTCGTCGTATGTTCGAATCTCAACTGAGATACTGTTAGAATGAATAGGGTTGTATAGCATTAGGCCCGTAATTGTCCTGCACACTAACCCCAAGTACCACACTTAACAGTCAACTAAACTGTTTTGAAACAAATGTGCTAGTAGGGACATTTGCTTGTGAAGTCTGTCAAATAGAAAAGTAAATACAAGGCCGAATTCCGTCGGCATTTAGCGCCAAGACTAAATATTCCAATTTCACGTCAAATTTTAAGTAAAAAGCTCAATTTAAAACTAAATCTTATTCCAAGTTCAGCTTCATGTCTAATTTTAAATATTATTTCAGCGGTTCCCAACCTTTTTTGGTTCGCGAACCCCCTGGCGAAATTCCCTTGTACCATTCTGCAGCGAAAGCTAAATTTTTGGCGAACCCCCATTTGGGAAACGCTGTACTATTTCATATTTAATTTCGAGTTCAATTTGAAGTTCAATTTCAATTAAAATTGCAATTTAAATGTTAAAACCAATTTCAAGTCAATTTTAAACTCTGGTTCTTATTTAAAACTGAATTTCACGCCTCATTTCAAGTCTTATTTCATATCTGTTTTTTAAACCAATTTGTAGTCTAAACTCAAAACCAACTTTGAATTCAATTTATAATCCATTTGAAGTTAAGCTTTAAATCTAAATTGAACTAAATTTAAGCCTTAATTCACATCCAATTTCATATCAATTTCAAGTCGAAATTCAATTGAGAGTCCAATTTCAATTCCTAATCCAAGTTCAAATTTAAGTCCACATTTCTCAGGCTGTCTCGACTTTTTATGACATTTAAAATATAGGAAATTCTTGTGAGGTAAGCCGAAATTCTGTAGGTTTTAATCCGATCAGCCGGTAGATTTGCGATAAGTAAATTAATTGTGTCAAAATAGTTCTGCCATGCTACGATTAATTAATTTTTTTAGGCCAAAACAACCTTTTGTTCATCACCAGTGTTTTCAGGCATCACTCGTAAACTACAAGGCTCATTACATCATTTTGTCTCGATTGTTTACCTTTTTGAGAAAATAAAAAAGAAAAAAAGCTAGTTTTTTAGTGAGCTTCTCGTTTTTATTGCTGTGTCCTTTTTTGAAAAATTTAGCATGTTATGAATGAGCCCAACGACATAAATATTACTGTGTAATTTCTGGTGGCTATTATTCATTTAAAAGACCTTTCTGTCATTTTTAAAATTTGTCTGTTATAGATGTTTTGGATCTGAATATTTTATAACTAAAATAAATGAAATAAATAATCTCAGACATAATAAATATTTCAAAAAAGCATGTTTTTGTATTCTGTCAACATTCTATGAATCTTTGCATCTAGTCTAATCGTCTGATTTTCAAATCAATTTGTTGTAAACGTCAAAGGTCAAATTACACAGGTCTGTAGGAAATAATTTTTTTCCAGATGCTTGAGATACTTTATGTGAATTATATGTTTTTTGAGGTGCTGAAACCAAAACTGATTTCTGTTACTCTCCATCACGTATAGATTTTTTGCCAATTATGCTTCTTATATGGAAAAGTCATAAATTAGGTGGAAAAATTATTATCACAGATTCGTAATAAAGACCCTAAATAAGGTCTTTTTTTATTATTTTTTGTAAATTTTTACTTTACTATTTGTTTTCTCTTCAATACAGTGTTGCTTTACAAGGTACGCTAACTTACGCATATTCAACTGCAGTGCCTCATAGAAGCAAAATCTGTAAAAAACATGTATGAAGCATTGTATAGCTGAATGTAATCTACAATTTTACTGAACAGAGTAGTGCATTATTTTTTCCATTTTTAATAGAAACGGCCTTTAAACCTTATTATATAAATGGAATGTTTGTTCGCGTTAAGGATAAAGTTGCAACACTATTACTGCGTAAATACAACAGATAATGGAGTACTCAGTTCAGAAAGATTGTAGATAGCACTCAGCTCTACAAATGCTTCATACATGACTTTTACCGAATTTGAACGCACCAAATCTGCTTTAAAATAATATTCTCCATAGTTTCTCCATCATATATGTTTTTTTCCAAAACATGGAATGGTTTACATTAATAAATACAATTCTGATGTAAAAATGAATTTTTGTAAATTACTTTCGGAATCTTTCTGCTGCTTTATGTCTAAAACCAACTTTCAAGATTATTCAACATGTATTGCATAAAAACGTGACGTGATGGACATTTTTTATTATTATTTTTTTTTTTTGAATTCACTGGACAAAAATCTATAAGGATCAGTAGAAAAATCATGTTTATAAATGTTTATGCAGACCAGTGTTATTATTCTTCATTTTGCCCAAATTTCTGAGTGCAAATTTCTTGAAAGAACTTACAAAATCGGAACCACAATGTAATCCCTTGCTGCACGTTATACTGGAGTCATGTAAAGAATGTTTCTAAACCATTTCCAATAATCTTACAGCAGTATAACATTTTTATATTTTTTTCACACCCAAGTAATGATAAAACACTGCTTCGGATTTAAATGCATGGCACATAATGAATCAAGTTATTTTTTTTTCGCCCGAATTTCACAGGTGGGTGCTAAGTAGCACTGTCTATACTATCTGTGCATTATTGTGTTTACTCAGCTTCGAATGTTTCGTTAGTTAAAAGAGCGGAAAATGAAGACATCGGTGGATGATACTTCTCGGTGTTATTCATTTAACCCGTTCAGTTATTTACTACTATTTACCCAAGACTCATCCTAAACATCCAGCATACCATAAAGTTAAACACATTAAACAACATTTATTCGTTTTAGCACCTTATTTTTGTGAAGAAATATGACAAACATCTGAGAGTCTGCTGAACAAACAGTGCGCGCCTTATAGGAGGCCAACGATACTTACACATTTCATTCGATACGCCAATATTATAATTGTGCTGGCAGGATTCCAATTGACTTTGTGAAACGTGAATTTTATTGCACATTTTGTAATGCTCATTCTCGCTGATATTTACATCGGATGAAAGTCCCAATATGTCGTCTATAGAGAACGTTTTTCGTTTGGTTTCTTTTTTCGTCAAAATCAACTGACACATGTTTGAGCTGAACTGCCTCGCTTCTTGTACACCACTTTCGAACGGTTGATGGCGCGCACTCTCGTATATGCTGTCACTCATTTTTTAAACGCGAAACTCTTTAATAATTATTTCCAAAATATATGTTCTCATTTACATCACCAACGATCAACTGTTCTTAACATTGTACATGCAATTTTAACCGTTTTCAATGGGACCGTAAGTAATACTAATAGACCACTTGAATCTTCACGCTTCAGCGGTACAGACCGGCACACCGCACATCACACCTTTCATAATTACACATCATATGTTTATTTCCATCTCTTTTCATGATTCCTCCAACCATAAGCGTCGTAATGCGGTAAAAGGTTGACGCCTATTTTCCATGATCTCTGTTACTGCTTGTACATTCGCCACGGGAGCAAGCGAGAGCAATATTTGATGCATTCGTTCGGGGTTTCGGTTCGGATACGGTTCAATGTAGCAGGATGATGTGAAATTTTGCTCTTCTTTTTTTTCTGTTGAAAAAAGGGGTATTTAATAGGCAATCAATTTGGTTCTCACTCGATAAAAATTCACACTCGCGTGTACTTACGGCCGGGCGCATTATAATAATAGATCATGATTAACACTTTAGCGTCAATTTTTTATAGGTTTGTTGCATAAACTGCTTAGATCGTTGGATTGACCTTCATCGCCCAGGAAAAGTTTTAATTTGGTTAAAAAAATTACATTTTTGCTATTATTTTAACTAGAGTTACTGAAGGACTATTTTTCAAGATCAACCTAGCAATAACAAAGAAATAGATAGCTGTTACACACTACACAGATTGTATTTCTGATTGATTGTGGATTATCGTTCCAGAATCAATTCTTTTTTTTTTAATTTCCAGTGTCCAAAACAGATGAGCAAATTTCGTGATTCACCGTTCTAAAGTAAAACATAATACTTTTTTTACAGTAAATTAAAAACTTGAAGACTTTCTGAAGATCTGCATGCTAATTGTTAAGCATGCTGAGCACGTAATAATTCGTGAACAACTTTATACACCACTTACCTACTTTGACTCGGAACTCTACGTGCCAGCGAAATCACATGTACCGATATTTGTAAACGAATATCAAATGTATGATTATTTTGAAGCTGCGTTTGATATTGTTTCGAGTTTATTTATTCTCACGCAGCAGTAGACCATGAGCATTCGTATAAGAATGTTGGAAAAATCGATTTTCTGTGGTGTCTGTGGTGGTGTATTTATCAAGTTGCACGCACATTTGTAACGACGTGTCAGAGCGGCTGAGGAAGGAACGTGAAACTTTGAAAGCCTATTTTAAAACTCGGTGAGCAAGATTTCTTGAAAACAGGTTATTAATTAAAAAAAAAAATTAACAAAAAATATTATTATGCTTGTTCTTTCGATTAAGATAATAACATTTCGTTAACAAACATGTTTTGGATTTTTGATTTTTGATG
This sequence comes from Sabethes cyaneus, assembly GCF_943734655.1. Lineage (NCBI taxonomy): Eukaryota > Metazoa > Arthropoda > Insecta > Diptera > Culicidae > Sabethes > Sabethes cyaneus. Next base: position 173,271,982 of record NC_071353.1, read on the forward strand.
ATTCAGTCTATAAAGGCTCTGCAGAATAGTTTTCTCTAAAAGAATAGATTTTGTGACCTCCTAATTGTATATGACCCCATAAATTAGGATTCCCATCTGCAGTATTCTCTCAGATGGATGTAAAGAGATAGAATCCAAAGTTTGCATATCATTTTTCCAGTTCTTCCAATGTTCTTTCTTCACAAAAAAACACATTTACTCCCTCATATGAAGCGCAGCATAAAATCCTCCCTTGATATTGTAAAAAACAAAAACAGTCTTTCTGTGTGAAAATTCAATGATTTCTTGGTCATTTACAAGCTTTGCATGCACTCGACCAAAGAAAAACATTTGACGCCATGCTGTACAATTTGCAGGTAACAGTTTGACCCAATCACTGACTTTGATGTGACGGCAATCGAAGTCGGCCGTCCCTTTTCAATTCGATCTCGTATTGTTGTGTCACTTTGTGTGTTGTTCTTGGGAAGTTCTAGACCGATAATGGCGGATGTTTTGGTAAAGGTAAAAGGCTAGAGGGCTAGGATAGTTGATCCAATAGTTGTGGTAGTACCAATAGTTGCGCTACTATTCATTATTAATGCATATTTTCGTCACCGTAGCAATTTAAATAAAATAATTACGTTCATTATATAAAAAAAAGTTCTTAGGAGTATTGGCAGTTAGACTACACCATTTAAAATTACAGCATTATTTGCTAAAATGCCGATTTTCTAAAATCTAACACAACTATAGGCGCAGTTGAAGCGCACAACTATAGGCGTTCATTTCTATAGTTACGCCACGATGTTTTTTCACGTATAAACCTAGCAATGTATACGGAATAACAATTAAAGAAACACCAAACTTAATTGAGGGAACATTAGCACCATTGGCGGAACTAGAGGGGGGGGGGCTAGGGGGGCTAAAAAAGTTGACTAAGTTTTTTAATTTTTGAAAAACCAATAGTTAGATAACTATAGGTACGAAAAACTTCAGAGTAAAGTTTATTTGCATGACTGTTATAAGATTCCAGGCATTGATGTGCATTAAATTTTAATATGCCGACGAAATAAAACGGTTGAAAAAAACTCCGGGGCTATAGACCCCCCTAGAAATGAGCGCTAGTTCCGCCAATGATTAGCACAACTATTGGTACAATATAATTGAATCGGAAAATTCATTTTTTCTTCATAAAGCTTCTTGTACAACAGAAGCAATTGTCTTGCCTTGTGACAAATACCTTGACCAAACCTCATGATTTTAGTCATGACCTTGAAATGCGGCCATGCGGGCATATATTAATATTTTTGAAACGATGCACGTAGGAGTACATCAGCCAAAAACCTGGCCAAAATTCAAAAATCAAAATGTCAATGAGCCATGTTCTATTTATCATTGTTGTATTGTTAGATACTTATAGCATCACTTGTCGGCCATTTTGAAAACATCTCGATTGTTTACAAAGTTGTGCAGCTGTCAAAACCTTACTATCGACCTTTTCGCGTACGTAATGGCGGCTAGTGGGTACAAATTTCGGGGAACGTTAGCATGCTTTTGGCAACTTTATTCACGCCAAGTTGATATTTCCAGCTTTAATTGTTGTTGTAGAACTTTCAAGCATACGTGAGCGGAATTCCCAAAAGCAATTGAACATTGTCGAAAACTGTTCCCACTAGCCGCCATTAGGCACGCGAAAAGGTGGATAATTCGCAACGTGATTTTTTTGCAAATGATATGACCAATAAGGTTGAGTTCCTGATGTGTTTTTGTTATTTTCTGGAAACTACCTTATAAAAATTCAATATGGATAATCAAGACAAAGATATATAGAGTAAATTTCAGTTTAAGTTTCTTTATACACATTTAGGTAAACCCGTAAGCCAGGCGTGGAAGCACCAACATTTTGCATTCTTTTATTAAGACATTTTTTTACAAAAAAGCATATTTGTTTATGTTCTAAACATCCCTAAGCAAAAATTTTACCATCATTAAAAAGATCTGAAGTTCCAGAATAACGTTCCAAAAGAAAATTTCACGCATCCTCACGCTCTCAATTTATTTTTGGATTTGAAGTTTTGAAGTCTTTGAAGACTGAGAAGGCATCAGTTGAGAGGTTCAAACGCAGATGGGCGGTTTCTTCTAACCATAAGGATCGGTTCAAAAAGCCAAACAAAATTGGTTGTGTTTTAGTTTTACAATCAAGTTATATACTTGGTCTGAGATATCAAATCGTCCAAGTTAGAAGTTTCCAAGAAGAAGAAGCCTGGAGCTGAGAAAATATTTCCCAGTTGAGGTGTTAAGCTATGCAACACATATGAGTCAGAGATCTGTGGGAAATACGACGGTTTCCAGCATCATTAAAAACATCACTGAAATTCCCTCAAATGCTTCAGAATTAAAAAACGTGCTGACAGCTGTACAGTCAAATACTGTTCAAAAGCATTCCCCAGAAAAAGCTTTAGCTATATTCGTCGAAGCTAACCTTTCGAAAAAGCAGTACAATATAATATATTGTGCAAACAAGAATAATTATCCATGTTATTCGCAGAAGTAGAGTTTTGCTGGGTGTCTGTTACTCAAAATTCTACTTCTAGCAGACGCTACTAGATCACTCAGCTTATCGCTTAAGTATATGCATCTAGATAAAAATATTTTGTCCTTGCCGGATGATGAAAAACAAAATTTGGACCTGCTCTGCAAATGGGTGTGCGATGGTTCTCAACAAGACCAATATAATAAAAAAATCCCGTCAGACAGTGATTGAAACATTTTTATAAGTTTCTTCGTTCCCCTCCGGATAATAAGCAACATTAACGGACAGAAGGAAACTGTATGGCAGAGTCCAGTGCCTTCATCGCCGAGGTTTTGCCATCCAATCAGAGTCAGATTCGTCCGTGAAACTAATGATATTACTAGGAAAGAAATTTGCTGAGCAATTGTCGCGCAAAGCCAATAAAACCTATTCAGCCTTTTTCATTCGAAGCACTTCAACTACTTGCTCCAGGTCAGCCAAACCTGGAACTTGAATGATACGACGATGCATCAAACGCGAGCTCAGATGAAATGGAGTGATTCGAACTCATAGCGGTTTCTAAATCGTAAAAGATGGACTTACAATTTACATTTTTTTACTGTACTGCTGAAAAAATACTACAATGAAGTAATTGGGTCAGTCTACCCCCCCCCCCCCGCCCCCTTTCCTCTCCATTCCCAAAAAATCCTTCTTCATTACTTTCCCTTACCGTCCCTTCATCAATTATAGAACCATCGTTTCGAAAATATTAATATATGACTGACCGCATTTCAAGGTCATGACTAAAATCACGAGGTTTGGTCAATTTTCACAGGATCGGGGCCTTCCCCCGAAACCCCGCGCTGAGAATCGCAGCTAACACGCTGACAGACGTACAGCGTTCACACGCAGTACCTTGTAAGTCGCTAGGGCCTGCATAGTGTCGTCGTCGCGCCAGTAAACACAAAGTTAGATTAAACTTCTCGGTCGGTGGTTTCTACAGTAGGTGGAGGAAGAGGCACAATTTGTGTCTAAAAATAGCCCAACCCATGTTGCTAAATTAATAAGGGGGATTGTGCAATTTTCATGAATTACAAAACAAATAGAATATTGCTGAATGCAAGAAACATTTTAGCATCAAAACTGCGCAATCGTCCATAAAAATGTAATTTTAGATTGAATCGTTTCGGTATCTTCGGGACACTTTTTCGTAATATATAATCGTTCTGGTGTCCCACAAGGGAGCAATTTGGGACCTTTGCTCTTTTCACTATTCTTCAATGATGTATGCGCAGTGTTACCTAGAGGATTCAGACTGCTGTATGCAAACGATTTGAAACTCTTCCTCAGTGTTAAGTCCACTGAAGATTGTCGCACGCTCCAGCGGGTTGTCAATATCTTCGCCGACTGGTGCAAAACAAACGAGGTCGTCATCAGTGTGCGTAAGTACTCGATCATTTCTTTCAGTCGCAAAAAGGGTCCGATTATATGGAACTATAACTTCGATGGCAAGTATTTGGATAGAGTCTCCGTTATCAAAGACCTCGGTGTACACCTTGATGAAAAGCTCTCGTTCCGTGAGTATTATTCTTACGTAATTGCAAAATCCAACAGAAATTTGAGATTTATATTTCGAGACACTAACGAATTCCGGGATCCATATTGGCTGCGCGCTCTTTACTACTCTCTTGTGTGATCTATTTAGTAATTAAGTATGCAGCTGTGGTGTGGAGCCCTTAGACAGGTATCTGGTCGTTAAGATTGGAAGTCGTTCAGCACAATTCGATACGCGCCCAAATATCTCCCATGGAGAAACACATTTAATCTGCCTCCGTACCAAGACCGCTGTCGTTTGTTGAATATGGACACATTGGAGATATTTGGAGGTATTGGAGGTATTAGTGGGCGAATTGGATTGGCCCACCATCTTGGCTCAAATCAACGTCAACGTCAGTGCCATCCCACGCCCTATTCGAAATAGAGAGTTTCTTCGAACGGATTTCAGACACACCGAGTATGGCCAGAATGAGCCCATAAATAAGTAAATAAATCTTCCAAGCCATAAGTGCTTTAAGACATTCAAGAAACTATTCAATCTAAAAAACACTTTTATGAGCGATTGCCAAGGGGTCGGACACTCAGCACATAGTGCCCCGGCACTGCAGAGATATCAAACGGCACACCTCTAAAGCCTTATAAAAATAACATTTATAGGGCTTTACACATCTCAGGTTCAATTTTACATGTGAAATCGGAACACTGCCAGTTGTCAAAATCATCTCGCACGGTTGCCAGATCTATCAGATTTTAACGAATTTAACAAATCTTGCAGTTTGGCACTTACGGTACAGCATCGGCACAGCTCGGTTCGTTTCAAGTCTCCTAACATAAAAACGGCTGTGCCGAGTGACCGACCCCTTGGCGATTGCGCACTTATGATGGCAAAACTTTTCTTGCAATCGGCAATATTTGGTTCTGATTCAAATCCATTTCTGATTTTCTAATTTTCCACCTTACCTCTGCCTATAGGTAACCAATAAGCATTAACGTAACAGATTAACAGATATAATGTTAATTGATTTTTTATGACGGTAGCGTTTCACTCTACCGTGACAAATCTTTTATCGTTTCCTACTGTTATATAACAGATAGCCATAACCACTCTAAACAAACCGATGTTATCAATTTATTTTGACCTAACAGCAGCATTCGATAGCATTAAACACAAGATCGCGATAGTAAAATTGGAAAAGCTAGGATTCGGCAGCAGAGTTATCAGCTGGTTACGTTCGTATCTCACTGGATGGTCGTCGGCTGGCAGTGAAAATTGATGATAATTATTCTGATGAATGTTCTGCTCCATCTGGAACTCCTCAAGGCAGTCATCTAGGACCGATGATATTCCTTCCATACATCAATGATGTGAATTTTAAACTGAAAGTTCCCCGTTTATCCTTCGCTGGCGATTTGAAAATCGTCAAACGTATGAAAGCTAATCCAAGCAAATGTGCCGTTATCACTTTTTCAAGATAAAAAGCCTATCTCTTTCAACTACAAGCTCTTGGGAACTAGCATTGGAACAACTATAACTCTATCAAATAGAGCATACTATCGTTCCTGCAGCACATTTCGTAATCGGGAACGCCTCTAGAAATCTTGGTTTCATCTAAGTCAAATGCAAAAGGAGCTTCCTGAATCATTGGAAATGACTTAACAAGTATTTTTCTATGCGACATACATCCATTTTGAAATAAATGTTTTTTTTTTGACCTTAGAAAAACGGATCGATTTACTTTGTTCTTTCAATAAATCGGCGAAATTGTATTGAAAAATTAATTTAGAAAACCTAAAAATACGCATGTCTGTTTCATACAAAATTTAAAAAATGAAAGTGTAAAAGTGTTTTGGCATTTGGCAACCAAAATTTGGAATCGCAACTAATAAAATTCTCCCTTTATGATCAAATAGAACATTTACTGGTTGTGGTGAAATCAGCACCACCGAAAGTCCATGGGTTTTCCAAGATAAATGTTCTACTAAAAGGTTCCGAAGATTCCCTGGCATCTATTAAAACCCAATCACGCCAGTAATTTGTAACACAATAAGAAACACATAACTAAATGAATCATGAAATTAAGAGCCTCACACAACTGTATTTGTTTCAGAAAATAAAATATTACAGAGCTTATGACGTTTCGTGCGCGGCAATTTCGCTCTTTTACTGCATCCTTAAACCTTCTAAGAGGGGTGTGATATATAACCGTAACATTCACGATATGATTGCACGCTATTCAAAGCATCCTTCTCGAGGTTTGGCATGAGGTTAATATTTAAGCCGGCAGAGATCGTTTGTCAAAACCGTACAGTACAGCTTGTAATAATTTTTATAATATTGGATGAGCTGAACGTTTGTAACTAAAACCATCCAAAGGGTGGTTAATTACAACTTTTATGTATATGTATATCAAATTATGTTATTTGTGGCATTAACAGATAATAATAAATGATATTAAATAAACTAATATACAACTGCATCGTTCACGTAACCAATGTGATTCGATAGACACTCTGTACGAAAGTGTTTTGCTTTTCGTTGGGAGGGACGTTAGTGTAAAACAGGTTAGAGAAGAAAATATTGAATACTCTTACTTCACTTACTGGAACACCAATAGTTTCAAAACATGTACTCCAACGTGGAACCACTTTCACCAACAGTGCACATATGGCATGGTTTCACCCCTGACTGCTGAAGAACGCGTGTTTCATCTCCGCTATGAAAGAGCGTGATGATTAATAGAATTACATACCTGCCTAAAAGTGTTGCGATACGATGCGGTGGTGGTGGGATCCTTACCAGCTGCGCTAACGTGTTTATCACTCAACGTTTTAGTTTAGCGGGTGCTTTAATATGGCGATCAGCCCTCAGGCTGGTCCCGGGGTAAGAGATAGGTCGTGCAGTGGCAAAGGTTTTATGTTCGATAATTGGTGCGCTTTAAGTAAGTACATTTATTCAACTACTTTAGATTTCGAGTTTAGTTAAAAAGTCAATAGCAAAGTCTACATTTTCAGCAAACCAGTTTCCTGGAGAATCGATGCAGTATGAAGACAAACTTTTATATCGTGATAATCCATTACGTTATGGTTTACTGTTGTGAAAGTGCTATTATTCTTTAAATAGCCGAAAAGATGCAGTTGATAGAAGCATAGTGATTTATTAACGTGTATTACGGAAGCTGTACAAAAGGATACGCAGTAGAAACTCCATTGTAAAATGTTATTGCACAATTTAGCATTGTGGGAGTGCGGCTTGTCTCAAACCGATGGTTATTATTTAATTCGAATCACCAATTGTTTTTAATTATTACGCATAATTTTAGCTCAATATGTATTTAGCGGGGTTCGCATGCAAGTTAAGTTGTCTGTAAGTATTGTAAATCAATCACAATGCTTTTTGTGCAGAGTTAAATTAAAATAAAACATTACCCGAATATTATCAGCATATGATTGACAGCAAGAAAATTGGATAAAGAGGTAGGTTTTAAATGGTTTAAACCTGCAATGAAAATCCTTAAGGTATTCCAGTACATAAGACGCCCATTTGAAAATTGGTTTAGACTGTCTGATTATTTAGTCTGGTTTTACATAAAATTATCCTAATTAATAGATACAGTTCAATGGCAAAGGTAATGATCGTTTAGATTGCATATGACGAATCATTGCTGATCATTTGATTACGGTCGGTCATAATTATGTATGCTTACGGTCGGTCTGATGATTAGCTATGATTCGTCATATGCTTAACGGGAAATGAGCAGTTTTTAACTTTTTGTCGGTAGACCCTATTGCGGAAGCAGTTTTTGGGCCCAAAGCAAGGATTCTGTTTTCTGTGAATATTTGTTTCGAACAAAAAACTGCTTTTGAAATTTATAGAATCAATAACGACTTATTTCTCCTTAATTCAAACATGCCAAAATAAATTGATTTCTATTGTAAATATCACACTTTTCCTATAGATCTTACTGGATGATTGCACATGTTTCTATAATGCTGTGGGATTCAAAAGCTCTTGCGCGAAAGCGATATAGTCTGTTGTATACAATTCGCATGCAAGTAGATTTAATGATATGACGGCTCACATCTCATATTAATATATCACAAAGGGGCGTTCAAGAACAGCTTATATAATACAGAGAACTTATGATTTATATAACCTAAATACAGTTTACTTCAATTCAATATATTGTTTTCAAAAGTAGCTAGTGAAATATTTAACAAAAAATGTTTTTCAATGTGTATTTTGAGTATTAAAAATGGTCCGAAAAAGTGAACTTTTTTAGTGCTGCGGGTGAAACGGACAATGTGTGGGGGTAAGATGGACAGAGGACAGGTATTGTAAATCGCCCCAATGCTAGTGTTATTTCCAAGTTTTAGGGGTGTCAATGAAACGATGTTTTGTTAGAAAATTTGTTCAAAGTGTTACGTCTGTTAGTCTGTACTACATGCGTTGTATGTAACATTTATCAAAGTAGAAACATTGCATACGTTCAATCCTCAAAAGGTTTCAAAGTTATTTCTATGTGCATTTGGAAACAATTTAACAAAATCACGAACACAAACTATTGCTTGCCTGCTACCTTACAGAAATTAGAGATTGTTTTTATTACCCATGGTTCCCTACGTTGAAACGATTTTACCAAGTCAATCCTATTTTATCAACAGCACAGTTTTTCACTACACTTCCAATGAAACGGCAAGCATGCGTATTCATACAGTCATATTATAACCGTACACTACAGCTGTAGCACATTTTTCCAACACAGATATCAAATTCGCCTAGGTTTAATCATCTCACAGTAAAGAAGTTGCGATCTGTTGGGACGACGAACTTGTGTCATTTTTTCTGGCACACTTCCCTAACACAGACATCAAATTGAACTAGGTTTAATCGCGTTCGTAAGAAATCTTTAGGCACGATGGGGTTTGTCAGTCTTTCTGACGTACTTCCCAAGCAAGGACATCAAAATGGTCTAGGTTTAATCACGGAGTTAAGAAATCTTGTTGAAATGAGGAAACTTTGTCACTTGTTTTGGCTTACTTCCCAAGCACAGCACAGATATCAAATTGGTATATAGGTTTAGATCATCGTAAAGAATCTTCCAACCAATCACGAAGCGAGAATTCTGGTAAAACATAGGTTCATTATTTTCAATTTTTCAATAGCTCAACATCAAGAATCCATACTTTTCTTCATTTGGGCCAATTTTTAGAAGATTTTCTAATCGATTGGTGTAAGAATATTGAAAATCGATCGGGAAACCACTAAGCTATTAGCGTTCAAACCCGGACCACTTTTCGAGAAAGATTTTTTGGAATTACCCCCTATACCAGCTACCTTCCTGAAAGACGTAGTCCTACGTCAAAACGCGCAAAAGCCTCTATTAAGCTTCATTGCAGCTTCGAACGCAGCTATTAGCAAGCCCGAAGCTTGATAAAATCACCAAATTTTCATGTCTAAGAGCTGAAAAAAGGTTTTTATTTTTAAAACTAAACCACAGGTAGAATAAATTCAGCTATAAAAGCGTTTGATCTGCCTGAAATTGTTACTTGAGTAGCTGCTTTCAAAGCTGCCATGGAGCTTAATAGAGGCTTTTTTAATAGAGCTGGTTTGGAAAAACTTAAAGTAGCTTAAACATCGCTTGGTCAAACACCATTTGAGTGCTTACTTTATGCAGCTAGGATCGCCTTAAACCAACTCGTAAATAGCAATTGCTCTTGCTGTTTACGAGTTGGTATAAGGCGATCCAGTGTACAAGATTTTTAGAAAACAGACACTAATGAAGCCTACAAGTCGTAGGCGAAATAGGTATCTGTCACGAATAAATATAAATAGCAGAATATAACTGGAAAGTTTTTAATATCAGAAGATGACGGTTGAATTCCGGAAAGATGACGACATGCATTTTTAATTAGTTTGGATATACGAATTCAAGTTATTGCAAATTGCATCAAAAATGCGAAATGCAAGAAACTTGCAAACATTTTGCAAGCAAAATTCCAGCAGTGAGCCGTCAATTATTCATGTCAATTTATTGGAATTGACACTTGCAATAAGTTGACATAAATATTTGACAGCTCGCTGCTAGTATTTTACTTGTAAACTGTTGGCAAGATTTTTGCATTTCGCGTTTTTGATGCAATTTGCAATATTAGAAATCTAAAATATAGCATAGTGACGCCATAGCAAAAAAAATATGACGCGTTCTATTTTTTTAAATTTAAAAATAGATTATTTTTTGGCTGCATAAAGGTTGATGAAAGTTGATTAAGCGACTGAAAATGCATTGTGAAACTATTTCTCGTTCTAAAAATAGAATTGACAGCATTGCGCAAATTGGTTATTTAAAACACGCAAAAGCCTCTATTAAGCTCCATTGCAGATTTGAAAGCAGCTACCCAAGTGACAATTTCAAGCTGATCAAACGTTTTTTAGCTGAATTTATCCAACCTGTGGCTGAACTATGTTTTAGTTTTAGAAATGTAGAACCTTTTTTCAGCTCTTAAACATCTAAGTTAAGCTTCGGGCTTGCTAATAGCTGCTTTGAATAATAGAAACGCCCATGTCACGTCAGTTTGTCAGTGGTATCCAGCTTTTTACGCGCTATAATGGCGGACGCTATAAATTGTGTTCGTAATATGCGAACAATCTTTTTGACAACTCTGCATCCATCAACTGGGCACTCTTCTCCTGTACGGTAGTGTTGCTCTTTCTTTCGTTTACCCAACAGAAGGAGAGCAATAGTTTTGTTTACATTTCGCACATTTTTGCTCTCCTTCTTTGGCGTAAACGAAAGAAAGAGCACGGTAGTGTTGCAAGAGAAAAGTGTCAGATTGGATGTATGCAGAGTTGTCAAAAAGATTGTACGCATATTACGAACACAATTTATAGCGTCCACCACAAGGGACTGGCAACCCTATCCCTACTCAATGTGTTTGACAGTAGCCAACATCTACTGCCGGCGTGGGTCCACCATTATAGCGCGTAAAATGGATAAGTTTTCCAATTTCGGCTGAATAAGTATTGTAGAATTGTTTACATAAATGTTATTTGATGCATATTCAGCTATGGCTAAATAATAATGGCTGCTAAAATGTTTAATCAGCGCATAAATGTTTCTTGGGATTTCAATTGAAATTTAATATAATCAGCAGCCGAGTGAAAGTATTTAATATTGCCCGTTTCTTTGGTAACAAAACGTGCTGCTGCAAGGGGTCGGTCACTCGGCACAGCCGTTTTTATGTTAGGCGACTTGAAACGAGCCGAGCTGTGCCGATGCTGTACCGAAAGTGCCAAACTGCAAGATTTGTTAAATTCGTTATAATCTGATAGATCTGGCAACCGTGTGAGATGATTTTGACAACTGGCCGTGCTCCCATTTCATATAAGCGGTACACCTCTAAAGCCTTATAAAAATAACATTTATAGGGCTTTACACACCTCCTGTTCAATTTTACATATATTGATATCTCTGGAGTGCCGCGGCACAATGTGCTGAGTGTCCGACCCCTTGTGCTGCTCACTTTTTTCACAGCTTGAAATCGTCGCAAAAAGAATCTACTTGGCTGTATGTAAGTTACAAACCTTGCGCAGAAACTATAGACATTCAAATATATGCTTCATGTCCGACAACCAAGCAGCTCTAAACATCTGGGAATGTATTCAATTACTCCAAAAATTGTCTTGTCGTATTGCGGACTTTCCACCTATTTAGAGTCCCGCGCGAAAATTATTAGCGTGGTTATTTTCTGCGTTTACCACTCATGTTTGCAATTTAGCAAGTTGAACCATCAATTTTTCGTTATTGCCTCCCCATTGCACCCCTCCTTGCTTGACAAGCATAGTTTCAGTGTATTTAGTAAGTACAGGATGATAATTATTAAAAAACGTATTTGCGTAGGACTCGTAAAATTGCTGCAAGGTACAATAACCAAGTCAACTTGCACTTCTGCGGAATCGATGGAAATGAAAGAGCTGATGCCCTACACTCAAAATAATCCGCACATAACTAATGGAAAATTTCCATAAGAAAATCCTTATGATTATTATGTGCCACATATAAACACAATCCGCCCAGAAGTTCACATGAAAATTATGTGCATATGAATAGTATGGGCAAATTTTAAAGATAAATTTAAAAAACACATAAATGGTAACTGTTTGGCACATAAAGTTCATTTACTGAGCACATGGCAAAAATCTATGTGTGAAACACATAGAAACTATACGAAAAGTTTTCTCAGTGTAGCAATAGTCGGATCATCTCATCAATCTGTGGGACCTGAGCCCTTCTGCGGCTTAAGGCTTCTGCTTTAAAAATGGAGCATGGGAATGTACGAAAGTGGAATCAAATTGGAATAGCACTTTCAATGCTAGACAGTCAAAACGGTTTATCTCTCCAAACGTTACAATGACTCGCAAAATCCTAGAGCTTTCGAAGAAAGATCTAAGCATTTATACTGGTCTTATAACAGGATATTAGGCCGTATGAATAAAAGATGTAGAGCAAATGCTACCACACGATTTAAACAAGAAAAGCAAAGTAAACTGTTTTATTCATACGGCCTATTGTCCGAGCCGTTGTCATCTGAAGTTAATGGGAAAACTTCAAGATGATATCACAGACTAACAGACGTAACACTGAAGCCTCATTCTATCGCCAATAAAAACGATCATTTCAAATTTTCATTTAAGCCAAGACTCAAACAACAGTCGCTGCGCGAGAACGCCGCTCGCCTGCGCTGGCGCTGATGTCAGATATTATACAAGTAAATTTATAGCATTGCTATATTTATAGCAACCTACTTCGCGTAGCGCGAAGAATGCACCAGGTGGCGCTAGTGTTTTTTACAAGTTTTAGGGGTCTCAATGAAACGATGTTTTGTTAAAAAATTTGTTCGGAATGTTACGTCTGTTAGTCTGTGATGATATCATATGTGTCGCTTCTGTGGCATACCCAGGTAACCAATAAGCATTTCCAATGCAATTTAAAAGCAAGCCAATAAGCATTTAAGTTGCCTTAAATGCTACTTAAATGCTATTTTGGCAAAATATGCGGCTACTTTACTGCTAGCCCTCTTATAGTGCTGACAATGCTTATTTGCAGCTAGTTACCAACAAGAAGAATTTAAATAGAATTTTAGATGCCAATTTGCAACAGTTATGCAGTCAAAAAGCTGATAAACAACAACCTGCAGTATAAAACGCCAGGGATGCTAATAAACGACTGATTTACTGCTTATTTTAATGCTTGATGGTTACCTGGGTAGAAATAGAAGACTCGGAACACCTGTTATGCCAATGTCCGGCAATTCTCAATAAATGATTAAGGTTCTTCGAAAGAGGGTAGCTATAATAAAACGGAGGATAAAAATGTGTTAAAAATACCCAACATGAAAAAAAGTTACAAGCGTGGTTACAAGTATATATTATGTGTGTTTAGCACGTAAGCTATTAAATTACTGAACAAACTAAACGGTATTTGCCCACGCAGCGATTCTAACGACGGTTTCGCCCGCGACAGTAAAAATAATTTTTGTTAATATTATTTTACCTTGAAATTTTGTAAGAGTGATACGTGTTTACGTCTTGTCCATCAATATTCATAACAAATTTGAAGTCCCTAGAATTCTTGCTTTAGTTTTTAAAAGGTTTCATAATGCATGTAAACGGATTGATTATGCGACCTTCTGAAAGCTAAAACCAGCGAATTGTTGAACACCCACCTTCAAATTCTTCCATTACGTGATGTACAAACGTTCCCCATAGTCAGGGTGTTGCATTTTTCATCATGCTGTCACTCTGTTTTGAATTTCCTGTCAAAGTCAGTCCTGCTTCCGCCACTCTCTGTTCGATCACCGGCTCTACATTTGTACTCTCGTGTCATTTTTTCCTTTGCTTGTTCTACGTACTTTTTCGACTTTTTCACACTGCCTCCATCTTGAATCTGCCTTGCTTCTTGAAAAAGTTGGTTCGAAGTTCCTCCAGCACTGTGGCAGATTTTAGTCGGTATATTCAATTCCGGTACGACTTAAATAATAGTTCAAAATAGTGTATATTTTACGGCATATATTTTTCGGTTCGGCACCATTGCAGGCAGTTGCCCGTTTTCGAATTCCGCACTTGAAGTTTGCACTTTTACTGCATTCTGGGAGTCGACTCGCGGTGACAGCAAAGAAGAATAGTGACGATTTTTGCCAGGGGCGGAAGCACTTCGTAACATCAAGGAGTGAGAACAACAGTATGACATTGCCGAGCAGTGCACGAGTTTATGCGGACGTGAATTCGCACAAACCTCGCGAGTATTGGGATTACGAGAATTACGTTGTCGACTGGGCCAATCAGGACGATTACCAACTGGTTCGGAAACTTGGCCGAGGCAAATATAGTGAAGTGTTCGAAGCGATTAAGATTACCAACAATGAAAAATGTGTTGTGAAGATTTTAAAGCCAGTCAAAAAGAAGAAAATCAAACGAGAAATCAAGATTCTAGAAAATTTGCGCGGCGGCACAAATATTATCACTTTACTGGCTGTGGTAAAGGATCCGGTTTCACGCACACCGGCTTTAATTTTCGAGCATGTTAATAATACGGATTTTAAGCAGCTCTACCAGACACTTACCGACTATGACATCCGGTACTATCTGTATGAGCTGTTGAAGGCATTAGATTACTGTCACAGTATGGGAATTATGCACCGCGACGTCAAGCCACATAATGTGATGATCGATCATGAGAATCGAAAACTGCGGTTAATTGACTGGGGATTGGCTGAATTTTACCATCCTGGCCAGGAATACAACGTTCGTGTCGCTAGTCGCTATTTCAAAGGACCCGAACTACTCGTCGATTATCAAATGTATGACTATTCGCTCGACATGTGGTCTCTTGGGTGCATGCTTGCCTCCATGATATTTAGAAAAGAACCATTCTTTCACGGTCATGATAACTACGACCAGCTGGTACGCATTGCCAAGGTCTTGGGCACCGAGGATCTCTTTGCGTATCTAGACAAATACAACATTGAGCTAGATCCTCGCTTCAACGATATCCTCTCCAGACACTCCCGTAAACGATGGGAACGCTTCGTACACTCGGAAAATCAACATCTAGTTTCGCCGGAGGCATTAGATTTCTTGGACAAATTGCTTCGCTACGATCACTATGAGCGTCTGACCGCCAAGGAAGCCATGGAACATCCCTACTTTGCGATCATCGTTAACGGCCAAATGCCTCCACCGTCGTCCTCTATGAAAGGCAGTAATCAATAAAAAAAAATTGTAATCAGATCGAATAACTACAATAAACGAAGAAAAGCTTAAAATTAATTATAACAATGGTAAACACAGTTCTATCTTCTTTTTTTTTTTGTTTGATGTTTTTCGTTATGTATCAGTGCTGATAAAAAGTGATTGAAAGTTTGAAACCTCTGATATCTGATTCAAATTTGTGCTGGAATTCTCTGCAGAGTCGCCCGCCTACATTGGTTTGCTGAATTACGATTTTATCATTCGATATTAGATTGCGTTTTTAATAAGTTGTAAAAGGTGCTGCACGTACTTATCGTCCTGATCGAATTCGAAAAAGATTCGAATGTTTTCTTACAGTTCTTAGTTTATTATTAAATAGCCCTAAAATTGCACAATTTATCCATTAAAGATTTCAAACAACTCAAAACTACAATTGTCTCAGCATTTATTTGTAACGTATCGTATTATTAACCTTGATTAACGACACTTGCTAATATCATTTCTTTCTATTACAGGCAATGGAGCAAACTACTGTTTTTCGAAGTACTATTTCGCGAATTACCGGTAACCTAAACAAAAGCTGGGCCGACCACGGCCGTAGTAATGGCTAGCTGTAACTGCTTCTGGCGAAATGGATAGTTTACAAAGATCATTGCCGTGTTCCATCTTACTCAAACTCAATATGTTGAATGATTGCAGTAAAACAGTTCATATATATTTTCGCTAAGTTATAAAATGTATATGTAAATTTCTCTTTACTAGTGATGTTTCAGAACCATCTCCATTCAGTTGAACCCACTCTACCACAAAATGTGTAATAAAAAAACATATAATCAATTAAACATTTCGGTAATGTACATCAACAAACAAACCGCTGGTACTCTTTCAAACTCCGCTTTTAGGTCAAATTAGATTGAGCGAAACCATATGAACCGATGGAAGCATAATTATTATAGAGCTTAATTAATTATGGAGCAAATATTATTACGTTATAATTTGAACCAACAATAAAATGAAAACTAAAATTGTGTTGTTAACGAGATCGATAGTTTTATTGCTTCCCTTCGATGACGCATTTGTGGCCTATCTATAGAATGCTGCACAAATGCCAGTCATCGAGTGCATTTAGGAAAGTTTAA
The DNA here is from genome assembly GCF_943734655.1 of Sabethes cyaneus. NCBI lineage: Eukaryota > Metazoa > Arthropoda > Insecta > Diptera > Culicidae > Sabethes > Sabethes cyaneus. The sequence goes on from NC_071353.1 coordinate 173,288,417, forward strand.
CACCAATAAGTGTAGGTAACCTAGTGTTGTTTTCATGGAAAATGATTTGTAAATGATCTAAAACACGTTCTAATTTTCAGAAAACAATGTAATTTTGTATCGTATGTGTAGTAATAATGGAATAACACATAGTTTCAACAAAACATCAGGATATAAATCAAGCGAACAGTAAATCATTTTTTGCTTTGTAGAACCGTTTTGATCTCGCGCGTGATTTGCGCCACAAGGTAATAAAACTTGATCAAGCCGACAACTGATACCATTTTTATATCATAAAATGTTTGTATATTCCGCTTCCGCCCGGTGTTGAACCATTCAATTATTACAATTAAACCAATTTATGTAGGTTATAAGCGCTCAAATTGTATTACCTATCTTCTAACTTGGACTTAATCGTCATGAAATGATTAGATTTTTTTGCTACTACCAAAGTTGCCCACAAGAATAAGCCTTTGAATAAGCAGCCAGCTGTAAGAGTACAAGCCAATTGCGTGGCTAATGTTACGATCCTATAAACTCGTACAATGCAGCCTCTTCCAAACGAGACTCGAACATCGAACATGCGACAATTGGTTCATAAGAGCAGCATCGTGATTCAAGAACAATTGTGAGGTGCAACTGATATCTGATACTTCTTGCAGATAAGTATTGGGAACAATAATTCAGTATCTGTAGTATCGCCTGAAAACAATCTAGCCCGACAGGAAACCTATACTTTCCATCCCACGATTGAGACAAAAACATAGATAAATGCACATTGCTTATTAATTGGCGTTAGAATAAATGCACCGGATGGTATCTTTATTGAACGATATTTTTTTTGCAAATTTTGCAAAAAGTACAACCGCATAACTACTTCTATCGATAAGCTTCGAACATGTAAAAGTATTGGATATTGTGATTTAGACAATCAGGCAGCACCGAGTCGATAACTGCCTGGATGAAATTCAATTTTTTATGTTCAGCTAACCTTGACAGTGGTGATTTTATGTTAACAGTTGTAGCAAAAAATATGAATTCCTTGTTTGATCAATTACCAGTTAGTGATAGAAATATTGAAGATATTATTGACCCAATTTGAGGGGGTGCCTTAGAAAAATTTAGCCCCCTAGAAAAAAAGGGTCTATAAATTTTTTTTAATTAGCTATACGTAATGGAAAGTCGAGGGTAATTTTTTTTGCATCGCTTTAACCCATTATGTTCTAGCAATTGAAATATAATACGATATTTCAATGAACACCGGGTTACAATGGGTAAATAAGGTTCCATGCATTAATTTGCATTTCATTTTAATATTAGCTTTAGCATATGAGGTTGCACACATCGTAGAAGGATGTAATCTCATTCCATACGTGGTTATGTCCAAACAACCGCAGGGGAAGTGGGTAGGAATGTCAGTGATCAGGGGGCTGATATGACGTCACATTTTCGTTGCTCACATGAAAAAGGCGGCAAACGCATAGTGAATTCACAAAACGAATTTAACTAACCATTTTCACAGTTTTATGTATTTCGCATCAATTGCCTGCCTGGCATTAGCTATGTGATGCTAAAACCTTGGCTAAAATCAAACTAAAACTAACAAAATTTAACAATTTACACATCCGACTCGGTTGTCAGCTTGAGCCCATGTATGAAGCTGTCAGCTTGGGCCCGCTCTATGTTGGCTACGTTTTTTTTGTATAGGTTGGTATTGGAAGTGTCATTCCCGTGTCAGTGATAGCATCTACTTTTGAAAGTGTAGGGAACCCATACTACTTTCATAGATGTTACAGGAAAACAGAGGATATCGTGTTAGTAGGGCAAGGTAAACAATGAGGATTCAATAATAAAGTATGTAAATATCCACCTTTTCACGTGCCTCCACGGTAATGTGCGACATACACACCGAACGAAGCGTTTTTGGATGCTCTCAATCCGCCTAGACCAAAACTCAAATGGCGGATCCTATACAACACAGCTTGTTTCAAGTATTGATCGCACCAGTGAACAGTAAAGTGCACGCAATGTACCTGGATCCCGAAACTCTCTTCCAATTCTTATGATAAGTCCCAGTTGGCGATTAGCTTTGTTGATTATCATATCATAGTGCTGTCGGAAAGTTAACTGATCATCTAGCACGACACCGAGATCAGTTACAACATTACTACGAAACAGAAACTAATAACAACATTTGGGGATGCTAATCGTCATATAGTTACAATCGCACCACTCCGCAAACATGTTGATCAGATTTTGCAATCTCAGGCAGTCCACTTGTGTACGAACGGTCGTGTAAATTTTAGTGTCGTCAGCATAAAACAATCGTGTGCAAAGTGGTAGTAGTCGGGATAAGTCATTTATAAGTAACGAAAATAGTAAAGGTCCTAGAGTGCTACCCTGGGGTACTCCTGAACCATTTCCGAACCAGTCAGACAAACATGCACCTAATTTCACAGCCATTCTGCGGTTTTGTAGATAAGAGGCAAGCCATGTTACAAAAGTTGCTGAAGCTCCCAGTTTCTCAAGCTTAGCTAGTAGAATACCGTAATCGACACGTAATGTACAAAGTTATCAAAATTTAACGTAACATTTAAACAGAAAAATGGTAACGTTGTCATGTTAGGATGATGGCGCTGCGTTAATGGTTCCTGCCAATTGTGTCGACATCTTCGAGATTCCTCCTGACATGATCATCGTGCCGCCAAAAAAATTGAAATCATCGTATTGTGCTGGACCTGATGGAATCCCCGCCGTTGTTTTTTGCCGGTGCGCCGCAGCTTTAACTGCACCCCTCTGCTGTATCTTTAACAAACTTTTCGCGCAAGGAAAATTTCGGGGCATTTGGAAGCATTCGTTCATGTTCCCGGAACGGAGGAACTACCGTGGTATTACTAGTTTATCCGCCGGGTCCAAATTACTTGAAATAATCGTGAGCGACGCTTTAATTCGTAGCACTAAACATTACATTTCCTCTAACCAACAGAGTTTTACAAGTGAAACTTGGCCCGAAGGTATCGTCCCCGTTTAGAATCAATCTGGTGTCCCACAAGGCAGTAACTGAGGACCACTTTTATGCATTCTATTCTTTAACGACGTAGCCTCTGCCATTTAAAGAGGATTCAGACTGGTTTATGGTGATGATTTTAAAATCTACTTGACGATTCATTGCATCCAGGATTGTTATCGCCTTCAACTTCTCCTGGACACATTTGTAAATTGGTGCAAAGTGAATAATATGACTATCAGCGTTTCTAAATGCGAGATTATGACGTTTCACCGAATCAAATAATTGGTTACAAAATTGACGACCAGATACTAAAAAGGGTTGAGCATGTGAATGACCTTGGTGTGTTTCTCGATCCGAAACTAACTTTCGATTGCCACCGTACAACGATGATCTCAAAAGCGACTCGCCAGTTGGGATTTATTGCAAAAATTGGACGAAATTTTAAAGACCCGTATTGCCTTAAAGCCCTGTTTTGCGCCTTAGTTCGTCCCCTTCTCAAAAATGCGTGCCTAATTTGGTCTCCGCATCAACTCTATTGAAACCTTCGTATTGAACGAGTGCAGAGGAGGTTCATAAGATTGGCCCTGCGTAGTTTGCCTCGGCGTGACCCGGAAAATCTACCTCCATATTTGGATCGCTGTCGCTTGCTTGGTCTAGATACCTTAGAACGTCGTCGGAACATCCAACAAGCTTTGTTTATGGCAAAACTGTTACACGGCGAGATTGACTCGCCGCAATTACTATCGCTGGTGAATTTTCGCGCAGTTCAAAGGACTCTGCGACCATACTTACTGCTAACCAACCTCTTTCACCGTACTGAATTTGGCCGCAATAAACCGATTGCATCATGTACTAGAACGTTTAGTCGTATTGAACAATATTTCGAATTCGGTGAACCTTTGCGTAAATTTAAGCAAATGAGCTCTAGCTTATTATAGCGTAGTTAATTGAGATTGGCTATTCAGATGAAAATGAAAAATAAAGAAAATGAAAGATGTTGCCTGTACATTATATAACAGAACATTAGTTTGTTATGCTACAAAATTATTTTCTCGTAACATAATTGTTACATTGAAATTATCGAACCTTTGTTGCATGCCAGTGTGATTCAAAAGTGACGTTGATAATTAATTAATGTATGTATATTAAGAGAGTTGTCTTGTTCGCGCACAGTAGTATCCACTTTGCACGAAAATACGCTCGCGATTTTCGCAATTTTCGTGGATTTTACATTTAGCTATCTTGTTGGATGATTTCCGGAATTTATGCGGTTGTGTTCTACATGACTACTTTTCGCACTTGAAAAATACAAAATTTTTTTTCTATCATGTAACCCTCCACACACCCCCGTTATCAAAAAGCTAGCTCCCTGGCATCCCTCACTTATAGAACCTCAGCTTTTAAGAAAACTGGACAACGAATAAAAACTAAACAAAAAAATTAAAGCTGAGAGAAAAAACGAAAAGGGTATTATAACTAATGTTATAATGCTATATGTTATAATGCATTTTGCAGAAATTTACGCAAATTTTGAAATTGATGCGGAACATATCCCTTGCGTGAAAAGCGACTTGAGTATAAATTATTAGTACGCAAAGTTAATCTAATTTAATCTAATCTAATCTCACACTAACGCAGCAAATTCTTGAAAGCATCCTGGAAAATGACGCTTACTTGAATCAATCACTTTTCTTGTCAACGGCCAGGCCAACTGCGCAGCATGTACCGCAGAGAGAATTCCAAGAAATCAAGTAGGACTAGAAATAATATCTAATTTCATTAAACTCCTTGAAATCAAGGGGAAGGAAGAAAGCGTGGACCTCCTGTACCAAACGCTTCCCATAAAGATAATGATTTATTTGCAGTCGTTGGGAGTATCTTTGCTAATAAAGGTTAAGTGATACTCCAGACCATCGGGGATGAACTAATGGCATTTAGACCAGAAGCCAGGCTGCCATTGGCCAAGGATATAGCGCCTTATTTCGCTCTCTGAAAATAGTTTGGTCTACAGAAAATATTAGTTTAAATAACACTTGAAAATAAAGTCGTGTGATTCAATGGTTGCCTAAATCTTCAGTTGTAAGGTTAGAAACTGAAAACCACACGACCCCGTACCTCCTAGCTTGGCTACTCAATTATACAAATTGAAATGTTTCCAGGTATGGCCGCGTGGAGGCGCCAGGCAGGGACTTGGGACGGCTAGAGCTATGTTTAGCGCTTTCTTCTAGTTGCCTTCCCTATTTCATACCCAAATTATTAGTACGCAAAGTTGAGCAATTAAAGTGAGATGTAACATATAGGCTCCTTTTGTCAATGTTTGCTCTTTGTAGTGACTGCAAAAATCAAATATTGTGAAACAAGTTTATCTACATGCATTGCATAATATAGCTGAATGGCTGTTTAAAGAGGAAAGATGGGTGAGGGAGACCTGTAGGTATATACATAGGTGGGTTTGGCTTCCGAGCTGATCGTAAAGTCGCTTAGTGTCATGTCCACTAGCAAGCTACTTAGCTACTAGTCATGACGCTGGACGAGTTCATGGTCAGCTCGTAAAGTGGCTTACTAACAGCAAGCATCCTCGTCTAGTGTCATCGTAGCATACAGTATAATATGTTACATAGCATAACAGGAAAATAATTACATAACAAACAACGTTATATAACGTTACATTGTTCTAACGTAATTGCAATGTTATATAAACATTGCCACAATGTTACAGTGTTATGTAAAAAAGCGGGAAATTTCAACCTTTCTGTTACTTTCAAGTTACGTAACCGCAGCGTTAAATCGTTACACTGTTACGTAACTATTTGATTAATGTTATGTAACAATGTCGACCGGGTTGCTTTTTGTAAGTACCATGATAAAGCTATTCAAATTCACCATGATGCTTGTACCAGTAAAATGTTCTCAGATAATTTTACCACCTTTCATGGTCATGTCGTCTAGTAATTTTGACTACGATTTTGTTATTCTTATTTTATAACGCCAAAAGTAACGCATAGTAATTTTAACCAGAGCTAAACAGAAATTTTTCTGCAAAAACTCACTGGTGTGACCTCTTAATTTCACCCTCTAATATGGTAACAATTACCATGATCGTTCAGTATCCTCCCAGTTGGCCTCGAGGTAAGACGCTGGTCTAATAAGCCAATCGTCGTATGTTCGAATCTCGGCTGGGAGAGGCTGTTAGAGTCAATAGGATCGTAGCACTGACCCCGCACTGTCCTGTATTCTAACAGCTGGTTGCGAAGTCTGTCGTAGATTACAGTCCCGGTAGTCAAGAACGGCGCACTCTATTTGCGACATGAGCAGATCGCTTGCCAAATCATGTATTTCTTGGTCAGTCTCATCATCCATGATGAGAGAGTTGAGAATTTTCCAGGAGCTTGCGCAAAATAAATTCGCGGCGTTGCTTTTCGGCCGACGACATTTTTTCCAATTTTTTCGAAAAACTGACCGCGATAAAACTACAATGTAAACAATACACTCTAAACTACTTCTACCCAAATTTTCAAGAGAAAATATCCAATGGGTAATTTTCTACAGCGTTTCTTCCGTGATGCAATTTGATATGGGACACCCTTTAATTCAAAAATTCATATTTCATAAACCAAACAACGAAGAGCAAACAGTTTCTTATGAAAATATAAGTAAATTGGGTTAGAACATTGAACTCACAGATTGATTACCGATTTGTCTACAGAGGTAGTCCATCTCCTGCTGTTCCTGGAGAAAAAAGCGGTAAAGAGCATGGGAAGAAACATGACCAAAACTGGACAAATGGGACAGAAAAAGAGGAAAAATTAGATAAAGAGAAAAAGAAGAAAAACCTGAACAATCAATGCAAGATGAAAATAAGAAAAACTGAAGACAAAAGACGGAAAACGGTACGTAAGAAGAGAAAAAAGTGGAAAACTTTTAGTGGAAACAGATAAAAATGGGACAAGAGAGTCAAAAAATAAAAGACCGGATAGAAAAAGAGGGCGAACGGAAGAAAAAAGAAGAAAAATAAGAGAAAAGTAAAAAATAATAGAACAAATGAGAAAGAAAATGAGGCCAACTTGATAGAAAAGGTGAAAAAAACGAAAAATAAGTAGGAAAAGAAGAAAACAAATTCGGGAGCAGGTAAATTGAGAAACGAAAAAATAGAAATTAATGGGCATAAAACAAAAAACGACTACAAAGGAGAAAAATGGGCTTGAAAATGAGAAAAAACGGAAGAGAAAAGACGACGAAAAAGACAAATGGAGCAAAAAAGTAAAAATGCGTGGAAAATCAGAAATAACATAGGTAAAAAGGGTGAAAAGCGGGATATCAGAAGAAGAGGAAATAGCGACCAGAACGGAACAAGGAGGGAGGAGAAGGGAAGATGAGAAAGCAAAAGAGGAAGATGCGACAAAAGAAGGAAAACGGAACAGAAAACCTGGTGGGAGGAGTGAGCTCGAATCCGGCTGTAATACTCCGATTACAGCTTGGTTCGATCCATGGAATCCCCCAGCTGGGATAAAAGATTGTGGTGCGCACCTTCTTAAGCATTGCTTCATATGACCCTCCCGTACCCCCTCATCTTCCGCTCTTTCCCCTTTACGCCTGGTCTCAAATAGTTAAATTTTATCGACTGTTTGTGTCATTACTTTCTTCTACCGTTCCCTCCGTAAATTATAGAAACAGAAAATAAGAGAAACTAAGGACGGAAGAATGAGGTCAAACAGGATATAAAAGTAGAAAGATGAGACAAAACAGGAACTGGGAATGGGATATGAAAATGGGATAGAAAAAGAAGAAAAAACAAGAAAAACTGACAAAAAAGGTGAAACTTGAGAAAAACGGAAACCGGTGAGTACAGGGAGAATAAGGAGCTAGCTTTATAAAAACGAAAAATAAAAAATAAACGAAACAAACGAAGACGAAAAACGAAAAGAAGGAGAGGTAGAAAAAACGGAAAATGTGAACGACTACCCAAGGAACATTTTTCTTACGTAATAGCTTATCAAGCCCTTGTTCCACAGATTTCAGTTAGACAATGGTTGAATAAGCTACTCTTAACCAAAAATGTTTTGTTGGGTAAACGAAAACGGGAAGGGAAAAGGCGGAATACTGGAAAAAATACAGAAGAAAATTGTGTGAAAAACAAACGAAAATACAGGACTGAAAATAAGAAAAATTAGGACAGGAAACGAAGAAACACGGAACAATGAAACAGAAAATACGGGAATGAAACAAAAAAAACGAGAGAAAACTATAAGAAAACTGAAACAAGTAACCGGTACAGAAAAAACCGGAACAAACAGTGGAAAACGGAATTGGAAAAAAGAAAAAAAGGAGCTTAAATGAGACAAAACTTCTGAAGAGTAAGACGAATTAAGTCAATCTTAATTTCAAGGAAATTTTCGTGTCCTTCTGGATATTCATCGTCGATGTCATCAACGGCCGATAGCAACAGAAATTCGAGAACGTAGATGACAGTGGATCGCACACACCTTGAAGTAAGTGACGGACGAGATCTGCAGAGAAGCACTCGACTGGAACAGGTGAAAGCCATCCCAAGGAACAATTTTTGCTTATTAAACGTTTCACCGACAGCTTTTATTCAGCACATGCTGTATGGCTGCTTTTAAAGTATATCTAAACACCTCTGTTCAATGCTTATACAGTTGGTTTTGGAGAATTTAAACAGCACAGTGCTGAATATGGGCGTGGAAGCTGCGTTTGTATGACTATTATGCAACGTATAGTAAAACGTTTATGCAATGCAGCTGATGCGTTTGAGCAACTTTCATTCCACCCTTATTCCATCACTATTCCACATTTGCTCTCAGCAATGCTGCTGATTCGTTTGCGTAGCATTTATTCCACTTTTATTCTGCACTTGCTCTCAGCAATGCTGCTGATACGTTTGCGCCACGTTTATTCCATCCTTATTCCACACGTACTTTCTGTAATACTGCTGATACGTTTGCGCAATGCTTATTCCACTTTTACTCCACAATTGCTCTTTTAGCTGATACGGTGGCTTTTAAGCAACCGGTATTCCACACCTGCTCTTAGCTGTGCTGCTGATACGTTTGCACAATGCCTATTCTCGACTCTCATTCCACACTTACATAACAACATGTAGATGTTGATTAGAAGCTAGGAAAAATGTGGGATATCACGTTTAAACAACACGTACTTCAGCAAATTCGCTTATTCAGCACCGGATGCTACCACACAACTTTTATTCCACACCTGCTCTTTTAAGTGCTGCCGTTTGCTCCTTGGGATGGCGGGTAACCGTCGGCAGTGGAGATTTTATTATGATTTCATCCCTTTGTTCTACCGGGCCGGCGCACATCGACACATAAGTAGCTAAGTAATTTCATGTCCATCTCCAAAGTCTAATTCAATGTCCAATGGTAGAATCAATTTCAAGTCCAATTGCATGCCCGATTTTAGGCCCAATTTTAAGCCTAAATTGATTGCAATTTTAAATTCAATTTTAAGTCAAATTTAAGCTCTGATCCAATTTCAAATCAATTGACTTGACCAACTCCAAGTCTAATTCAACTCCAATTTTAAGTAAAATTTCAATTCCTATTTCCAGTAAAAACATCAAGTCATCTCTTAACTACGATTTCATGTCTAATGCCCTACGTCGAGTCTGATTACAAGTACAATTTCAACACCAATTTGTAGTCCAGTTCCAAGTCTAATTTATAGTCCAATTTCAATGGCAATCCAATTGCACCCGAAAATCCGGATCACCCAACAACACAACACAAATAATAATACATTGATGTTTAATTCGCTTTGACTAAACCTTCGTAGTATGTGCCTAGTGCTTGGCTCTCTCATCATTCGTCTACGGTCGATTGTGGTAGAACGGTCAAGTGAAAAGAGTGTAAGGGCAACGAGTGAAATCTACAGGAGAATCTACATAAGCTTATTATTGATTATACCTGCATTATTTACGTGAACCAGCTGTGTCAATTTGTTGTTCAACATTGATAACTGTGCGTGTCATCGCTTTGATAATCACTATTGTAATTGTAAGTCATGTTACACTGACAATGCACCTTGCGTACGCCTGTTTGTGATTCTTATCACTGTACTGATAGTAGATATATAGAGCTATCGTCAATCAGTAGCATAAGGCCGTGATAGTCTTATCAGATGATATAGATAAAATAAAGGCCAGTTTATTCACTAATGGTCAATTGGAAATTAAGCCGAACATTTTGGTTGAAAATGTCTCTCGTAATGACGGTAATTTTTGCTGTTGTCGGTGTTCTTGTGGTTGCGCTCGGAACGAGCGATGCTAGCAGCAGTAAGTGTTCCGATTCCGACCAATTCATTCAACACAGTAATCTATCTGCATATCTGTCTACAGGTCAGTCTCTGCAAGCAGTGAAACGCGTCATCGTAGATGTGGATGCTGGACCGGACGATGCTTGGGCAGTGTTTCATCTGCTGAGCGCGGAGAGCGTGCGCATCGAAGCTATCAGCTGCGTCCGAGGCAACACCAATGCGACTAATGTGGGTCGCAATGTTTTACGAACATTGACCGCCTTGGGGCGGGAGAACGATGTAATTTTTCTACCTTGAGTGTGTGAAAAAAGTTTTCGAAAAATTAAGTGATTCGTTTTTGTAAATAGATTCCCATCTACGTTGGATCGAATGAACCTTTGATTACTCCAGCTCCGGAAGTCAAACCAGAGGACATGTACTTCGGTAGTGATGGCTTTTCCGATATAGAGTTTGGTGAACCCCATCCAAACATGACTTTGCTGAGAATCGATAGCACTTTTGAGGAATTATTTAAACTGATCAAAAAGCACCGCAATGATATTAGCTTTATAAGCTTAGGTCCCTTAACGAATTTGGCACTGCTGTTGAAGACGTACCCGAACACGCGTCACTGGATCAACGAGGTTTTCATTATGGGTGGTAACAGACACGGCGTAGGAAATACGAAGAATGCGGCCGAATTTAATTTCTACAAAGATCCAGAAGCGGCGAATATCGTGATCAACAACTACCATCGAAACATAACCGTTCTTCCGTGGGAAACAGCTTCTCGAGATAATCTAGTAATGAATCAGGTGGGCATAAAATTTTTTATGGTTTTTACTGTCATGAGTGCCTCATGTGTCGTTGTAGACCTGGCGTTTCGATGTACTGGGAAACACGAACAATGCAGTGGTCAAAATACTTAACCCGGTAGAGCGCAAACCACTACTGTCAGAAACTGATAACTGGATGCCCTGTGATTTATTGGTAGCGATGGCATTTACCCACCCGGAACTGATCACCGAAAGCAAACGATACCGGGCCGACGTGGAGCTGCACGGATGGTTAACCCGTGGTCAGCTGGTGCTGGATCATGCCAACGAAGGAACAGGAAATGTGACGATTATCGACAATATGGACACGCCGACTGTCAAGCGAATGCTACTGACGTTGGCTGGCGTAGCGAAATAATTTTCAATGGAACAAAGTAAATTGTCGTCATGTTATTTATGATTCAAATATTAATTTATCCAAAGAAAATGTTGAAAAAAACGCAATTAAACTGTGATTAAAAAAGATGTTTAAAAATTTCTGTCTTTAAAACTGTTTAATCAAGTCAAATTAATGACAAGAATAGCCATTGTTTAAAGTAATGAAACAAAGATGTTGATAGGACCCAAACAGGATGAGACCAGCCATGAAGGGGAAAAGCGGAAAACTATAGTAAGAAAGGGTCATTGGAGCAACGCTTAAGAAGTTGTGTACCGCTCCTTTTTGTCCAAGCTGGGAGATCCGCGGATCGAACCAAGCTATAATCGGAAAATGGAAGGTATAATTATATTAGCTTGCCTGCAAAAAAAATTCTACGCCCTTGCGAGCGGTCTTCCGGCAGTTAGCCGGAACATTCGCCGTGGTGGACGAAAACATGCGTGTAGGCATGTTTATGAGTTCTTTCTTCGTTTTATTTATCAATTCCTCCTCAGTTTTCGCGACAAAATTGTTGGATAAGATCTTACGCTTCAGGTTTGCCCAGAAATTCTCGATGGGACGCAGCTAGGGGACGTTGGGCAAGCTCGCCAACTTGGGTACCATTCATTTCCTCCAACGATCGCTTCGAGTAGTGGGCCAACACCAAACCTGGCCAAAGTACCGCGTCTTTTCCCTTATGGTATTTCTTGATGAAAGACACAACTTCCGGCAGGCACTTCGTACTATAATTTTGCCGTTCTCGACCAGTCCGGACAGAAAGATGAGCGGCTTTGACATACCCTTCTCGTTGATTGTCAACCACAGCAGTACCTTCTTAGGGAACTTGATGTGTGAAATGAACTTCACCTCGGAGCTCACTTCCTTCGTGGGGGAAGTAAAATACGAAGTGCCATGCCAGTCGTTACCATCCAGGGTGAGATAGGTCTCGTCGTCCATCACCACCGTCACGTAGCGATTCGCCGGGAAAATCGTCTTGACCATCTTATTCAGCCGATGCCGCTGCGTCTTTGCCCGCACTTCCGAAACTAGTGGACGGGACTGGCGCCTCCTTGCATGTAAATATGTCCATGTTCGCCAGGTACTTTTTCCCTGTTAGGCCGATTGCACCGACCGCCCAGCCAAGCGCACGCAGCGATGTAGCCACTTTTCCCTCGGTCCACCTCTTCAGCATCTTTTGGAGCTACTTGGAGCTCAAAGTGCCGCACGATGTCCGTTTTCGACGCGGCGGGGTACCGTTCTTTGCACGCGCACGCTTCTGAACGGAGTACCGCGACTGATAGAGCTGTCAATTTTTTTCTGCTGACTCATGGGTTACTATGATTGATGCTGCATGGGTAGTTTTGTCAGTGCGTGCAATTTTTGTCAATTTTTTTTAATGCCAAACCACCGACTGAGAAGTTTAATCTAACTCATTTTTACTGTCGAGACGACGAAACTGTACAGGCACTTGCTACTTTCGTCATTGTGTTGTCTCACGCGTTTTACCTCTTTTCTGTTCCTTTTTTTTCTCTTCTCCAGTCCCACGATTCAATTTTTCGTTGCTGTTTCTTCTTTTCTGAGCCGCTTTCTTGGTTAATATGGTCACTTTACTTTCTATTTTTCTTTTTCTTTCATTTTTCCGTCCAGTGTTTTCTGTTTCATTGCTCCATGTTACTTCGTTTCGTGTCCCTTATTTTCTTATTTCGCGTTTTCCATCTTTTCTCTTCTCTGTTTAGTTTTTCGTTTCCTCCTCCCCGTTTTTCGTCTTCGTCTGTTCGGTTTTTCCTCTTAGATGGCTCGGTCTTTCATTTTTTATCTCCCATTTATCATCTATTTCTCTCCAGTTAACCCTGGTTCTTTCGTCCGTTGTTCCTATTGTTGTGTTCTTTTTTTTTCTGTCCCATTTTCCCATCTCATTCCCAGTCCTTCTTCCCGTTTATCCCCTCTTTCCCGCTTTCCTCGTTTCCCCTCTCAATTTTCTTCGTTTTCCTTTTGACTTCGTTTCTCTTTTTGATTCGTTTTCTTTCTTTTTCTTTCCCGCTTATCCGCCTTTTCGGTCACGTTTCTTTCTTTTTCTGCCCCGTCTTTCCTCTGTTTGTTTCGCGTTCCCTCCTTTTCTCTATCTTCTTATCTTTGTTTCTGCTCGCTGTTTCCTCTTCCGTTTTCGGCCTTTTTAGTCCTGATTTTGCTTGTTTTTCTCTTTTCTGTTCCGTTTCTCTTTTTTCCTTCAGTTTTTCCTTTCTTTTCCAGACACGTTTTTTGTTTTCTGTCCCGGTAACTCCTTTATTTGCTTTTGTCTGTTTCATGCTTCAATGTTATCATCACTGGTTCACGACATCATTGTTTTTTTTTCGTTTAATCCCATTTGTCTACCGTTTTCATTTCTTTTCTTCACTTTCCTCTTTCTATGTTCTCAATTTTTCTGCTCCCTTATATTCTACTTTTCCTTACCGCCTTTCCTATCCCGTTTTTCTCCCTTTTTGTTCCGGTATTTCTTCTTTGCTGTTCGGTTTGTTCTCATTTTGTATTTCGTTTGCTCTTATTATTTTCTTTTTTGATAGAAAACATGAATTAGAGTTGAAATTGCGTTTGAAGTAAGAATTGATATAAGACTTGCAGTTGGTTTCAAAATTCATTTGGAATTGAACTTGAAACTAGACTTAAAATTGGACTTGAAATCAGTGTTTAAATTGGGCGTGAAATAAGAATTAAATTTAATTTAAATTAGGCTTGAAATCAAATTTGAAATTTATTTTTATAACTGGACTTGAAATTTGACGTTTTTCTGTATGTCAGAAATATATTTCAGGGTCATTCATGCAGTTCATAGGACTCGAGCCCTCTTTTGGACTATCTTACTATGACCTTAAAATGAAACTTGGGAACTGGGAAAGAATAAAGGTACAGTCTGACTGGAATATTACCCCGAATGCCGGACAATCAAAACGTTTTATAAAGCCAGATTTTCTTCAAACACAAACAATATTAAACCTCTTGAAATCCGACTTGAGTATCCGACATGCAGCGGTTTGGTAACAGGACATTGTCCCCGTAAATATCACCTGAAACTCATCGGTAAACTTTGTAATCTTGAGACTGAATGCTCCGACCATTTGTTGTACGAATGTGAACAAGAATTTTGCCTTGGGATTAAACGTCCCTTCTAAGACTTGACCCTCCTTTATCAACAGACTTCACAGCCGGCTATTAGAGTACAGAACAGTTACGGGGCTAGTGCAACAATCCTACTGACTCTATCTAGCAGCACCGCCTAGCCGATATTCGAACTTACGAAAACTGGCTTGTTAGACCAGCATCGTACGTCGAAACCGACTAAATAGAAATCGTGTCGCGTGTGACTTAAATAATACCATAAGTAGACTAGTCGAATAAAGTGACACCCGACGTGATTAACATAATAGAGCCCGTATGACTCGTTCGTTTGGTCTACTTTGGTCTAAATTGAAGTGTAAGTACAATTAGTGACCAACTAGGACAAGCTTATCATAAACTGCAGCTGGAATAACAATTTTCGAAACACTTTTCGTTCCCGTAGTAAATTTTGAAAGGCAACAGCCAAAACAAAACGAAGAAGAGTCTGAAGCCACGTGTCACGTTCTGTCCTAGGCACAAACAAATTTCCCACAAAGTGTTACGCGTATAAATAGAAGCGTGTAATGTGCATCTAGTCATAAGTTATTTAACCTTTGTACTGAACTCAAGGTGAATAGGATCTCTGCGGCGCACAGAAGCTTTACTGTTGGTAGATTCCACCGTGTGCGTTGCTATTTGGTATCACTGATGAGCTAACGTAATCCTAGCGGCCACATCCTTTGGTGAATCGCAACCCCTGGAGGCAACCCCTGGAGCGAGCCACCTTCGAGAGTCTTTTCGAATCGTGCCGCGGTTTTACGGACAACTCCTTATAGCGCCTTATTCTGTATTCTGACAGATCAGTTTGTCGAACGAAACATTCCGCAAGCCAAATCAAATGGGCGAACCTACTCGTTCGAGCTGTTGTGAGCTGTTTTAACTTCAGGCCTAGTATTTTATTCTTCACACGGGACTGTACGACCACGAAGTGATTCGGAGTTTTGACTGGAGCGAATAAGTGAATCACGTATTAGGTGATAAGGATAATGTTTCTTTTGCGTCATCAGTTCTCTTTACACAAGCTGCATAAGGAGGATCCGGTGGTAGCCGTATATTGAATCAACAAATAAACGCAGAGTGAATGACTTTGGATGCGATTAGGATCATCCCTGCGTGCAAGTCTCAGTAGTCAGTAATAAATCTATCAATAAATCGCATTTCACGAAAGAAGTGATTTAGTTCTAAGCCAAAGCTTGTAGCAGACAGAAGACGCTAGTTATCGGTGTAACCACGTAAAGCAATTCGTAGGATTCCCGTGACATTCGTAAAATGGTTTTGATTGAACCTTATTATGGACCTACGCCTAGAGTGAGCGAAAAAATACGCGAAAAATGCCAGAAACTGATATTAACAGACGAGCAGGTAGAGAAGCTGATAAAACTGCTGATCAAGGAGATCAACCTTGGCCTGGGAAAAGCAACACATCCCGCAGCGGATGTCAAGTGTTTTGCTACCCACGTGCAGGATCTGCCAAATGGGCAAGAAAGGGGCAAATTTCTGGCTCTTGATCTTGGCGGTACTAATTTACGAGTGTTACTGATTCACCGTGAGGATGCAAATGATTTCGAAACGCATTCGAAAACTTATGCCATTTCAGATGATATTATGTGTGGCAGTGGAGAACAACTGTTTGATTATATTGCCGATTGTTTAGTTAATTTTACGAACGAACAGTCAGTGTTTAATGAACGACTACCTCTGGGCTTCACATTTTCATTTCCGCTAATACAGCTTGGTTTGAACAAGGGTATTTTAGCTGGATGGACAAAAGGATTCACATGTTCCGAGGTTGTTAACCAGGACATAGTTCAGCTATTGAGGGATGCTCTTGACAGACGAACGGATGGCAATAAAATCGAAATATGTGCCATTCTCAACGACACCGTCGGAACGCTGATGTCCTGTGCCTGGAAGAATAGAAACTGTAGAATCGGATTGGTTGTCGGCACCGGCTGCAACGCATGTTATGTCGAAAAGGTAGAGAACTGTGAACTGTTCGACGGCAGCAATGATCCTTCCAAACAGTACGTACTTATCAACACCGAATGGGGTGCGCTCGGTGATAACGGTGCACTGGAGTTCGTGCGGACAGAGTACGATCAAATGATCGATCTCTGCAGTACAAACCCTAAAAAGCAGACCTTCGAAAAAATGACCTCCGGCTTGTATATGGGCGAGCTGGTTCGCCTGGTCATTGTAAAATGCACCATGGCGGGATTGCTGTTTCATGGAGTCCAATGCAGCAAGCTGTTCAAACCTGGTCGGTTCTTTACCAAGTACGTGTCTGAAATCGAATCAGACCCGCCAGGAACCTACAAGTCTTGCCATGATGTGCTAGGTGAATTGGGCCTAAAGGATGTCACCGATGAGGACTGCGCGAACTTGCGCTACATCTGCGAGTGTGTATCGAGCAGGGCGGCCCATTTGGTGGCCGCCGGAATTGCTGCGCTCATCAACAAGATGGACGAAAAGAATGTTACTGTCGGTGTTGATGGTTCGGTATATCGCTACCATCCACGGTTCCACGATCTGATGACCGAGAAGATCGGAAAGTTTGTGAAACCCGACATTAGCTTCGATGTAATGCTGTCGGAAGACGGTTCGGGCCGTGGGGCGGCACTGGTAGCTGCTGCGGCACGTAGAGAGACGCGACAAGAAATACTAAATTCTTAGTGCCCTCCCCAAGTCAGATGCACAACTATCTCCTTAGTAATTTAAAAAATAAATTATAAACGAAGCAAAGCTACATCAGTTAAATAATGCAACAAGCAGAAAGAGGCCAAAAAAGATATATGAATTGCAAAATTATATCTCCATCTCCATATTCGAGCCTAATCAAATAAACGAATTAAAAAAACCATTATTAAAAGTTTCACAAAATTGAACAGTCTTGTCAGGTGGTGGAAAGAATAAGATTTTCCGGATTTTATTACGCTTCATGGTTTTAATGGAATATATAAATAAATGTTTTTATAACAAAATTTTCTTTGGGTTTTGTTAAGTTATGTTTTGTTTTAATCGGGGAGATCGCAATCGCTACCGCACTAGGTGAAGAGCTCTGGAGTATACAAAATGATTGGATTGATGGGGAATGCTAACAAGCGGGAGAGGGGAAAAAATTGCTTGGAAAAATTATCTGAGCTTTGCCACTAGGGAGAACTTTGACACGAAATTAGCCACGAAGTTTTACTAGAAGGCGGGATTGTCATTTTCCGTCTTATTCTCGTTTTACTTCTTTTCCATTCCGTTGTTTCTCTTTTCTGGTTCCGTAGTTCTACTTTTTGATCTGCTTTTTGTCTCTTTCTCTCGTTTTCTTTTTTTCTGTTTCATGGTTCGTTGGTTTTCACTCGTTTTTTGCTATATTCTTTCTCGTTTTCTGTCTTCTCTCTTCTCTTATTCTCATGTTTTCGCTTAAAGTTTTCACTTTTTTCTAACTAGTTATACTCCTTTTCAGACAAAGAGTACCGTTTTTCATATTTTTGCTGCCGTTCTCCAGTCTTTTCTGTGACGTTTATTCCATTTTTGGCTTCCTTCTTTGTCTTTCCCGTCCGGATTTCCTTTTTTATCTCCCGTTTTACGTCCTTTTCTCTTCCGTTCTGTCCCACTTTTCGATTTTTCGTCCGACCTTTCTTTTCCGTCCATTGTTTCTTCTTCCCCTGTTCCTCTTTTTCTTCTTTTTTTCTCTCCTGTTTTGTCCTGTTTTGCCCTTTTTTGAGTACAGATTGTCCTTTTCCGTTTTTTACCTTTTTTCTTACGTTTTTTCTCGTTTCCAGGTCCGTTTTTCCTTTTCCTTTGTCTCATATTTTGTTCCGTTTCGACTTTTTTCTTGTTGTCGGTCCCGGTTTCCATCTTTTCTCGCCTTTACGTTTTTAGTTTTCGTCTGTTCTTCCTCTTAGTAGGTCCTGCTTTCCCTCCTTTTTGTCACAGTTCTTCTTTTCCGATCGCTTTTTGTCTTCTGAGTATCCCATTTTTCTTCGTTTTCTTTATCGTTTTTTGTTGCTTGTCTCTCATTTTGTTTCTTTTCTCTTCCGTTCTCCATCTTTTTCTGTCCGTCTGCTCGTTTTTTGCCTCGTTTTACATCATTTTCCCTCCGGTTTTCTACCTTTTACCTTTTTTCTCTTTGTGTTTCGTTTTCCTTCCCATTCTGTTCAGGTTTTCTTCCGTTTTTCTTTTTTGCATCGTAGTTTTTATTCTTTTTCTCTTTTTCCAGTTGTCCAGTTTTTGTCACCTTTTCCCTCGTGCACTTTTCCGTTTTTTCTTGTTCCTGTCTTATTTTCCTTCATTTTTGACTATCCTAAAATTTTTAGGCTGGTAAACGGCTGAATAATGCGTACCGTCGGTGCCTTGTGCACGTGTAGGCATAAAATAGACCCTACAGTGGTTCATAGCCTCTTATTCAGCAACTCCTATTCCTACCGCCTCGTGGTACCAGCCGGGATACGAGCAACTTTGGTGGAGATCGGGTAACCAACCCCGGTGGAAGCCAAGGTCGTATGCTGACAGGAAAGGAGGGCTCTTTCGAGCTTCGTTGGCCCTCCGGCGAAACAGGGGGTTGGTGTAGCAGGCTTTGCGAGCCGTCACCACCAAAAACACTAAAGCACGGAACGAAGAACAAATAAATTCTTACTGGAACAATCGGAATAGACCCACGCAACGAAAAAAGTCTATGGATTGGAAACTCGGCACGAGGAACTGCCGATCTCTCAACTTCCAAGGGAGCACTCGAGTGCTCTCCGACGTATTGAAGAGCCGCAAGTTCGACGTCGTAGCGCTGCAGGAGGTGTGCTGGAATAGCTCAACGGTACGTACGTTCAGAGATGGACATACCATCTACCAGAGCTGCGGCAACACACACGAGCACTACAGCTTTCATAGTGATGGGCGAGATGTGGAAACGGGTGATTGGGTGGTGGCCAATCAATCCTCGAATGTGTAGGTTGAGAATCAAGGGCCGATTCTTCAACATAAGCATTATCAACGTGCACAGCCCTCACCTCAGAAGTACCGATGACGACAAGGATGAATTCTACGCGCAGTTGGAGAGTGAATACGACCGCTGCCCAAAACATAATATCAAGATCGTCATCGGGGATTTCAATGCTCAGGTCGGCCATCACAAGTACACCTGGAGGTCACCAAATCAGACAGAATCACAGATCGACCACGTTTTGATCGACAGTCGGCACTTCTCAGACATTATCGACGTCAGATCCTATCGAAGCGCTAACGTTGACTTGGACCACTACCTAGTGTTGGTTAAGTTGCGCCCAAGACTCTCCGTTGTGAACAACATTCGGTACCGACGCCAGCCTCGGTTAGATCTCGCGCGGCTGAAGCAGCCAGACGTCGCCGCAAACTACGCGCATTTACTCGAAGCTGCGCTGCCGGAAGAGGACTAGCTGGACGAAGCCCCTCTCGAGGACTGTTGGAACACTATCAAAACAGCCATCAGCAGTGTAGCGGAGACCTCCATCGGGCATGTGGCCCGGAATCAGCGGAACGATTGGTTTGACGATGAATGTAGGAGGGTGATGGATGAGGAGAATGCTGCGCGGGCGGCCAAGATGCGTAGTGCCACACGTCAGAACGTGGAAAGACACAAACAGAAGAAGATGCAGCGAAACCAAATCTTTCAGGAGAAAAAGCGCACCCTGGAAGAGCAGGAATATGCAGAGTTGGAGCGGCTGCATCGTTCTCAGGAAACGCGGAAGTTCTACCAGAAACTGAACGGATCCCGCAAAGGCTTTGTGCCGCGAGCCGAAATGTGTCGGGATAAGACTGGCAGTATTCTGACGGACGATCGTGAGGTGACGGATAGGTGGAAGCAGCACTTCGACGAACACCTGAATGGCGCCCAGGCGAAAAACCATGGCGGCGGGGAAAGCGATTTCGACGGTGCAGCAAACGGGGAAGAGGTGCCAGCCCCAACGATAGGCGAAGTTAAGGAGGCCATCATGCAGCTAAAGAACAACAAGTCAGCTGGAAAAGATGGCATCGGAGCGGAGCTTATTAAAATGGGACCAGAAAAGCTGGCCGTTTGTCTGCACCGACTAATTGTTAGAATTTGGGATACGGAACAGCTACCGGAGGAGTGGAAAGATGGGGTTATCTGCCCGATCTACAAAAAGGGCGACAAGTTGGACTGTGAGAACTATCGAGCGATCACCGTTCTCAATGCCGCTTATAAAGTGCTGTCCCAAATCATTTTCCGCCGTCTATCACCAATTGGTAATAGATTTGTGGGAACTTATCAAGCCGGCTTCGTCGAAGGTCGGTCTACAACGGATCAAATATTTACACTGCGGCAAATCCTCCAAAAGGGCCGTGAATATAGAGTTCCCACGCATCATTTATTCGTTGACTTCAAAGCCGCATATGATACCATCGACCGGAAAGAGCTATGGAAAATCATGGACGAGAACAGCTTCCCCAGGAAGCTCATCAAACTGATTAAATCTACGATGGATGGTACACAGTGCTGTGTTCGGATTTCGGGTGGATTGTCAAGTTCATTCGAATCACACAGAGGGCTTCGTCAAGGTGATGGTCTTTCATGCCTGCTGTTCAACATAGCGCTACAAGGTGTTATGAACCGAGCGGATATCAACACGCGGGGCACGATATTCAAAAAATCTAGTCAATTCGTCTGCTTTGCCGATGACATGGATATTATCGGCAGAACATCTGTGGCGGTGGCTGAACAGTACACCAGACTAAAGCGCGAAGCAGAAAAGATTGGGTTAAAGGTAAATACGTCTAAAACAAAGTACATGCTGTTGTTCTCTACGGGCATGAAACATGGACAATGCTCGAGGAGGACCTGCGAGTGCTCGGAGTTTTCGAACGACGAGTGCTAAGAACGATCTTCGGCGGCGTACAGGAGAACGGAGTATGGAGGCGGAGGATGAACCATGAACTCGCACAGCTCTATGGCGAACCCAGTATCCAGAAGGTAGCTAAAGCTGGACGGATGCGATGGGCAGGGCATGTTGCCAGAATGCCGGACAACTACCCTGCAAAGATGGTGTTCGCCTCAAATCCGGTAGGAACAAGACGACCAGGAGCGCAGCGAGCAAGATGGTTAGACCAGGTGGAGCGAGATCTGGCGGAGAGTACTCGGTGTCCGAGGAATTGGAGAGCGGTAGCCCTCAACCGAGTTACATGGAGAAATTTTGTTCAACAGGCTTTGTCTTAGGACGGCAAGCCACCTAAGTAAGTAAGTAAGTAAGTAAGTAAAATTTTTAAAGTTTTCGTCTTTTCTTACTCTTTTTATCTCCTTTCCTTCTGTTCCATTTTTCCTCTTTCAAATGCCCTGTTTTTTACTTTTCTGTCACGTTTAAGCTATTTGGCTTTCTTTTTCCGCTTTGTTCTCCGGTTTTCATTTTTAATCTCGTTTTTCGACTTTTTCCTTTATATCTTTTTTGCAAGGGGGTTTCAAAAGCTAGGATTACAACGCATTTTTGAAAAAAAAATACATCTTACTCTACTTTACTGATTACGTTTGATTGCCGTTAGTTTTCGGAAAATAATGCTTCTGTGATTACTTAAAATTAATAACAATTACTAATGATTGCTAACAATTGGCTTTGATTATTAAATTGATTACCATTGATTACGAAATTAGGAGCCAAAAATTACTAAATTAGGCTTTGATTACTACGCACTTAAGGAGAAACCGAAAGTGGTTAACGTTATTGTGTTAGTGCGACAAACACTGTACTGTACATCTCATGTGTTGGGTAAAAACCTAAACGTTTATTTGAATGTTGCATAAATATTGGTAATATATGTCAAATAGCAGAGCTTGCAAACATAAATACAGCTGATCCGCAGTCAACCGCACCGACTACGAACATTCCGAAATATACCGTGGACCCCCGTTCGTTTGACCGTTTTTAATCTGAATACTTTTTAATTTGAACCCCGCTGGTTTGCACGATGTGCAAATTAAAATTAAAATGGTTCAAATGTCATTCTGAATATGGCATCATTTGCCTTCGCAGACAATGCACATAAACACGATTTGTTTGTACTGATCTAGCGTGTTTAATCCTAGTTTAATCAGTTTCACATTTCGTTTCCCAACGATTACGATAGAAATCCGAATAACATATTTGCTGCTTGCAACTGCCAACTAAACGAGACTAAATCAAACCACCAAAACAATAACAAAGAGCAGGACGGTCAGTTCATACAAGTTTCAGCATACGTAGGGTTGCTAGTTGTTCAAATTAAAAACGAACCCCGTTAGTTTGCATCGTTCAAACGAACGGGGTTCCACTGTAGTTTGTTTTCTTTATCAAGACATGTAAGTAAACAGGGGTTCACTTACGGCTTGATTCGAGCATGTAGACTTACCGTTTTCTCCCAGGGGGGCTTCCTATCTAACCGATGTAAAACGAGTAGAACTTTCCCCGGACGCGCCTTGGCTGCTTGGCGGGCACGGGACCGTTGTTCTGTGGGCGGGGCTCTTCTTAGGTGAACGACAGGAGGCTGTCGCCTGCGGGGCAAGCTCTTCCTGTGGGTGGATTTTCCATACTCTTAGCGCACTGACTGACACTTAGTCCGTCCACTATAGTGGCTACCACGTGCCCGGGTACATTTTTTGGAATGGAGTCCTTGCACTGGCTCACCCGCCGATATTTTACGGAAACGGGCTATCGAGATAGCAGATATTATTTTCGCGGACACACTTCACCTCAGGGCACACGGATTCTTCCCTCTCTCCTCGGCGTTTACACAGACTCCGCCCGAAAAGGCAAATCGACACTAAATCGTGTTGAGAACCCGCTCGCACGATTTACGCAGCGCGGGTGTAATGCGGTAGATTTAAGTAGCGGGGGTTTTTTCCAGGCTACGCACAGCACTTCACGGAACACGGTCGATACGAACTACCTTCTTGATACCGCATGGGAGTAGCAACTTTTTACTCCCACTCTTAGGCACGTCCGATCGCCTCGCTTGCCAGAACTCAAAAAAACCCTCACTCCTTACAATCGGCTAGCAACGCCCTCTCGCAGGCTTAGGCAGGACTCCCCAGCGTTACGCATCTTCTCTGCTCTCGGTCGACCCGTGTGTTACAGCCATTGGCAACCGCGGCGTCTCGATCGGGAATTTCATCTTAAAAACTAACAATTGTTTTTCCTACCTCCTGATATGCAACACAAATACAATTTTCGATGTATTTACTTTACTATGGGACATGGTCACATGTTACAGACATTCCGATTCATTTAAAATTTGCAACAGCAACTGAATAATGCATAGGATCAAAAGGATGGTTAATTAATCCGTTTGCATTGAAGGCCAGTGTTTGATCCTGGGCAGCTGATCGTTTGTTTACTTCACTCTAAGCTTATCGATGCGACAAAAGTTGGAAGCTCTTCAAAAGCTCATTGATGTGGCGAAACTTTAAGACCGTGGTGCTGTTTTCTCGGAAAACGCTAGTGCAAGTAATTCTTATTAACTAATTCCAGATTATACATTTGATGAACACGTAATGATCTATATGATCAGTTAAATTTATTTTCCATTAGCAATCATGTTTTGCTGAGCATTTGATGATATATAGCGGATCAATAAATGGAATGTTAAGTTTTTGGAAATTATAACAGCACTGGAAGCACTGATTACATGGTGAAAGCGTGCGCTGCCAATACAGATGTATTTTTAAGGCACTAAACAATACACGCATCGAACGATAGCCATTTATCCAGCCATTTTCGGTTTCCCCTTAAATACCTTACTGGAAACCCCTTGCTTTTTTAGTCCATTTTTCTTGTTTTCTTATGTGCCATTTTCCCATTCTATTCCCACATTGTATGATATTTCTCCTTTTATATTTGACCTCTTTTTCCTTTATTCCTCGTTTCTTCTATCGGCCTTGTTATTTTTGGTTTGTTTTCGTATTTTCTTGCCTTGTTTTCTAACTATCTGTTATCCCGGATTTCCACCGTTTCTTTCACGTAATTTCTGTAATTCTGTAACACCTTCCCTGTCTTATTTTTACTTTTCTCTCGTTTTTGTGTTTTTAACTGTTCTTTCTCTTATCATATGCTCCTTTTCTGTCGCGTTCTGTTTTTCATATTATCCCATTTGACTTCAATTTCCTTTATTTTCTCCATTTTTCTCTTTTACAGTTTTTTTGTTATATTATAGTCACTTTAACCAGCTTGGGTCATTCATGACTTGTGCGGGGTTGGGATTTGAACCCGGGTTCTCGGCGTGAGAGGCATGAATGCTAACCACTACGCCGCGACTGATCCCTTTGACAGTTCTTGTTTCTCAATCTTTTCTTTCTGCTCCCGAATTTTCTTCTTTTCTGTTCCTTCTTTTCTATTCCGTGTTTTTTTCTTATCTGTTTCGTTTTTTCTCCGTTTTCTGTCCAATTTGTCCTCATTTCATTTTTTAATATTTCTCTATGGTTTCCCTTCTTTTCCCTTTCGTTTTCCCTCTCTTTCTGTCCAGTCTCCTATAGGTTAAACTCATTCCATATCTCCCGTTTTCTTCTTTTCTACTTTTTTCTCGTGTTACATCGTATTTTTTCTCCCATTCTGTTACGATTTTTCGTTGTTTTGTCTCTCGCGTTCTTTCCTATTTTGCTATTACGTTCGTTCAGTTTTTTTTACGATTTGCCCCAAGGTCTTTCTTTGTTTTTCTCTCCTGGTTAGAATCAGTAGTGAAAAACTTGGATTCCAATGGCACTTCAAGTTGTCTTTGGAATTGGACTCGAAGTCAGTGTCGAACTTGGACATGAACTTAGAATTGTATTTGGATTAAATTTAAACTTAAAAGGCGGGGAGGACTCGTGCAACTATGGACCAAATTTTTACCATCCGATAGATCTTGCAGAAATGTCTGGAATATCAAGGTGTCCAAGGTGAACAAGTCTTTTCGAGAAAAAAAATTGATGCGACCGATCAGAGCTACATTGGATCGAGTGATGTGTTTCATGCGCATCTCGTGAACACTTTCGAGTTCCTTTCGAAACGCGGTGAGGGTTGAAACAAGGTAATGGCTTATCCTACATGCTGTTCATCGCCATTCTTGAGGGGGTGACCCAACGAGCGGGCATCGAAACGACAGGCAAGATTTTCATCAAGGAAAACCAACTCCTAGGCATTGCAGGTGACTTGTATTTACTTTGAGCCGGCGAGGTGGCCAATGTCCATTAAGCTTGAGCCAGGAAGAGCATACGGCCAATGTAACGTTGAGCCGGCAAAAACGTCATGACCAACGCATATTAAAGTTAAGCCGACAAAAGTGAATCGGGAAGAGGCCATCGCCATCGCAAATTAGGATTAAGAGACTAGAGAGGGAACGTCGCGCGGCCAAACCATATTGAGTTCGAGTTGGAAAAAGCCTATAGCGAACATTTGTTAGAGTTCATTCGGGAAAAGAACGAAGCCATCGTCTATGAGAATTAAGTCTATCAATATCAATGACAAAATACTGGGGTGACAAAATACTGTGGTTATACGTGTCTGAACAAAGATTTGAGGACAATTAATATTTTCTAGTTTAAGTCGTCACATTACAAACGGAGAGCGATTTCTTTGCAGGTTATGTATGAGAGTTAACGAATTTCAATGTAGCTAACAAGAATAATTTGACGACTACATGTAAATAATCTATAATTGACTTGGAATATTATCATATATTAAATTGTTCATTTTACGCAGGGGGAGGATGTGGCATTCATGCACTTGTCGTTAATTAACTTACTAACTTGGGAAGCTGCAGCTATTCAAAAAAATTGTAAACAACACACATTCCGCATTGTAAGCAAATTCTCTAATAAGGATGTCACATCCTCCCCCTGCGTAAAACTAGACCTTTTGAAATGTTGCTCGTGCAATGTTCTAAACGACTCACCTTTGCATAAATGACAAATAGTGTCATTGAAAACTGAAAGAAGGGTACAGTGAAGTTACAGCATGAAGTGCATGCGGTATTCGGTGTGCATTTCTATACTGGTGTGACCAATAAGCTCGAGTCGTCAATTGGTCCATCACATTGTACGAAGTTCTACTTCTGTAGCAAAAATAACGAGATAGCAAAAATACAGGATAGTTTGTGATATATTTCTAATGTTTTACAAGATCAACATGACTTTCATATTTGGTTTATTTATCGTAAACAAGTACATATACCTATTTTTCTCTTAATACTTTCCATTAATGTTTGCACAGTAGAATCGGCAATTTCTCTCTCGCTCTTATTTTTTTTGTTTCATTGACATTCCATTTCCACTTCGTTTTTATTGGCAAACGGTAGTCGCTTTTTTACTAGCTGGTCAGTTCCTCCTTATTGCCTAGCTTTTTTCGATTGGCCGGAGCATTATAGAGACAATGCTTGGTGGATAGTCGGACACGGGTACAAAACTAATTGTTGCTAGATCGATACCTTCTCAAAACCGTTGGTTTTTCTTTTTCTATCCAATGTTACGCTACCAAATTAGGCTAGATATTTGTAGAACCACTTTTTTTTGTTACCTCAAAAAAGGCAGTTTCAGGTTGATGACGTTTATGGGAGGTGCTCTTATGTTGAAAATAATTGAACAAAAAAGGAGCGATTCGGCAAACAGGAATTACGTTGCTGAATCAGATTGTTTTATTACCTGTTGCGATTGTAGAAAATAAACATAAAGCATATCAAAACTATATTTTCTTAAAACTTATTGAAGCAAATGCTGTTAATAAAAACTTGACAGTATATAAAAGGTAGTTGTTATAAAATTAAACAATCTACTGTTTATCAATGGATCTCACGAACACTCTATGAGCCAGGAAACACCTAAGAAAAAGTAGCTGAAAATGGTTTTAGGATTTTTCAACACAAAAATCAAACATTTATCAAAAATAGTACCAAATGAAAGAAGTTCATTTAGAGAAAAAAAGATCCGGCCAATAGTTTCATGGAATACCAATGTACTATATATTTTTTTAGTTCCTTAGTAGCCGAAGAACCATTACTGCTTTTTTTCACTTATATCAAATGTTAACTATCATTGTTATCATGTTTACTACTTAATTCTTAGTGGGCAAAATTAATACACTGGCCAATCAAACAATTATTACGCACATTATAATATAAAAATAAGAATCATTGCGTAAGAAACCTATCTCATAAACTAAAGTTTTGCTCTAATACATTCAACAGTTTCAAACTACCTAAACTGGATTCTTTTGTTTGTTTGCTGTGAAAACATTGCGTCTAAAAACTCATCGGACTGACTGAAAAGTATTTCTGAAGAAACTAATTTGATGCCAACTTTAGCTAAAATCTGTTTCCTCAAAAAGTTCGTATTATTCTGTTAGAAAATAAACTAAAATCCCTGTATTAGCGGTATTGCTCGCTGCCACTGGATTAGTGTTCCGAGCTTGTCATGGATTTTACTTATTGGAAATGTTTTGGTACAACAATGGGTTCTTCTGTACATTTTCTAGATCAAGTAATTAAGTTAGAGCGCTTTGTATAAATCTTTCAAAAAGCATACTTAATTAAAATTAAATAAAACTAAATGAACTAACAGCCCTGTATAGTTTGAAACTGCACTAACACGTACCTTTATTAGAGAGTTTTATCTACAAGTGCGGAAGAAAAGTGACTTTCAGTAATGTTATCACAAAAATTCATCAGATTAACAAACCATTCCAACAGTTGAAAATTTACTAATCAAAATTGCTGGCCTTATTAAATGACCGAATTTCGTTTTTCGTTTTAGATCGATGTTTTTGTTCGAAAATATTACCAGACCTCACACGGCTCAAGTGTTTCGTGTGAGCAATGTAATATTTCTTCGCCGTTTTTTTTTTTGCGAAACATTAGGCCGAAATTTTGTAACAAAACTAAAAAATGTTATGGAATTTTTCCTGTGACAAAATAGAAAAGATGCTGTCGGTAAAGACCTTGACCTTTGGCAGTGTTTGACTTTTGTGCGCCGATGAATTTAAATTCTAACATCCAACAATCTCAACATCCAACAGCACTCAATACTGTTTCGTATACATTTAATAAATTAAAAAAGACGAATGTATCCCTAAATACAAACAAGATAAAAGAAAGAACTAATGTTTATACACTTGTAGATTTAACCCTTCATTGTTTAGATCTATACTGTTTTTTTTTTTTTTGGTATTTTAAAATAGGTCAGCTTGAATGCTAGTTAACCCGTTTCATATGAACAAAACCATTCTGCTATTGAACACTTTTCCAAATACAACACAGGCACTCAGTCCTACCAAACATAAAAAAAATACGATCCATGTTTCCGACCTGCCGGACTTCGTGCGCTATTGTGGTGGACAACGAACGACGGTCGAAGTGGCTAATTCGTCGAATGTTTTATCTATCGGTATTCGATCGTCGTACAGGGTTGGGGCCTGCAGAATTATTCCCGCCGTTCCCGCCAGTACTGCCAAGGTGAAGATCCACAGAAACAGACGATCGAGAACCATGGCCACGTATTTCCAATCCTCTTTAACCTGGTAGGTATGATAAAAACAGACAGTGGTTTTAGTTTTTACGCGAATACCCGAATGGGAAGCTAAGGCTGCGAAGCTCAAAAAAAGGTTATGGGCCCTACTATGGAAGTCATGTCGGGCAATTTGATTTGAATCAGTCAACGGGGAATGAGCCAAACAGATTGATCAGAATTTAGAATACAGATCAGAATAGGTTTGCTGTTAAACTTTAATCGTCAAAAATATAGGATAATTCAAAAATGATTGTTTTGATATAAATATTCTTGTTGCTCTTTTCCTGTTTCTTCACAGTGAATGAAACGGAAAATAGAGAAGCCTCGATACTATTCGTTCAGTATCCGGCAATAAATACTTACCTTCGTTGAGTCCTCCAGCATTTTCGTGTGCTCCGCAATGAACCGAACGCAGAAGCAGCTCCGGTGAACCTCGACCGGACAGCGCGAGTGTATGTACGGTGGCTGCTGGAAGACGGGACTTTTGATTCCCGACGGAACTGCGGTGTCGGTCGCCGTTGACAGGGACATTTCTTCCGATTCTGAGTGCGGTACCTGCAGGGGGCCATGAATCTGACAGCTGCCGCCGAATGGTCCCGTGCCTGACAGACTATGCAATTGAAAATTACTTCTATCAATTGTATCATTTCATAATCGAGCGATACGTTTGATACAATTAATTGGAAAATATTTGAAATGAAGTCAATTCAAAACAAGTAGGAAAAAGTCAGTCGAGAAGAGAGAGAAATAAAATTACGATTAATAACTTTCATAAATACCTTAATGGAGATAGATCATCTTTTGATGATATCCTATTATGAAAACGAGCTACGCGGTTTAATGTGCTTGTTGAATAATAAGGATAAAAGCAAGCGTGTGGTTCTTTGGATAGCAATTTTCTACAAAAGCCATGTAAAGATAGAAAAAGCCGTTAAATTTTTAAAATGTGTGTGACAGACAATTCATTCAAAAGTATATCGAGTATAGAAAAAGGCAAATGTAACTTAACAATTTTGATAAACCGGATGTCCTATAAGAAGAGCATTCAGAGGGATCGTACGTACCTATGGTTTTCGATGTATGCCGGTCGTTTCATAAAAAGGAAACGAGGTAAAAAGTCTGAAAGTGTAAAATATTGTGGCTGGTGAAAAACGGAACAAATTATCTGAAACAGATGCTACGTACCGATGAAGAATGATTTGACCCACGGCGCCATCCTGTGGGTTTGAGGTGATCGGAAATGCACATTCAGTACTACTACCGTAACACATATACTGCAATTTAGAACAAATATTTAGATAAGTATAGCATAAAATGGACTTTTATATATTTTGCTGTATATTTGGGTAACAGTTTAATCGATTAAATACGTTGTTCTGGAATACATGGCCTCTATTTGTCGTCTATTGATAGAATAAATATTGGTTTGTGAATGACTGAATAATGCGTAACATAGACCCCGTAGGCCCTTATCCTGCAACTACTATCTCTCCCTACTCTTGGCTCCAGTTGTAATACGAGCAACCTTGGCGAAGATCAGATAACTAACCCCATATGCGAACACTAAGTGCAGCTTCGTTTTCCATGTCAGGAGCGGTTCTTGATGGTTGGGCGATTTCTCAGTCAAGTGTGCGATTATACTCCAGGTTGGGAGCGTCTGATCCGACGCGGGCGGCTAAATTAAGAAATGTGTTGCCCTTGCACTACACCTAAGATGGCATCTCCATCACGAGCCTCGCTAGCGTGGGCCTAGTAAGGCAACCTACCTAAACCCATTTTTACCACGAACAATCAAGCAAATTCGACCCGAAACACTCGGTATGAATAAAGTGGACTAAACAAGGACATAAAATAGATGCTTGATACCTGGAATTGCAGATCGCTGAGTTTCGTGGGCGGCAACAGGGTGTGTCTGGCACAGTTAGAACCCTGAAAGTTTGGCATCGTGGCACTGCAGGTTATTTGTCACAAAGGAGAGAAGCTGTGACGGCAAGGTCCAATTTTATCAGAGCGGGGAAGGACAAGAAGGAAGCGTTCTATGCGCAGCCGGAGGCTCAAGGATCAAGAGCGTCATCGGGGATATGATCGCCCAGGTCGACAGGGAAGGAATCTCTAGATGGGCCATTGGGCCCCCCAGCCAGCACACCGACACGAACGACAACGACCAGCGATGCCTAAACTTTGCAGCTTTTCGTGGCCTGGTGATCAGAAGCACTTTCTTTCTCCGGAAAGATATCCACAAAACCATCTGGAGATCACCTAACCAACGAAACCTGAACCAAATCGACCATATTCTCATCGATGGCTGGATTTTCTCGAATATCATCAACGTACGCACCCTACGGGGTGCGAACAACCCGTGAGTTTACGAGAACTACGCGCGCGTACTGGATGAAGCTCTATCTTCCTCTGGACCGACTCTCGGCAGAACTCTAAAAAAAGGCAAAGAACCACTAGCAACGGTACAAATCCTCTAGAAATACCGGGAGTACGACGTGCCCACGCATCATATTTTCGTGGATTTCGGGGCAGCATATGATAGAGTTGAGCGCAAACAGCTATGGCAGTTAATACACGAGTACGGTTTAGAAGTACAATTAAGAGTCCTTTCGTGTCTTACAGAGTGTTGTGCCAAGGGGTTGGACAGTCGTGTATATTATTTGACACCACTTTTGAAGGTGAGAACCAGCTAGCGGGCGTCGAAAGAGAGGAACGATTTACGGAAAAATAGCCAACTCGCAGCCGGTGCTGAATAAGCGAAATTGCTGAAGTACATGTTGTATAAAAGTCATATCCAATATTTTTCTAACTTCTAATCAACCTGTGTAACTGTCTTTTAGGAGAATTTTTGAAGCACAGGAGATGCCTAACATGATTTAAGAAACTACTCTTCAGCGCTTAAATGTATTTTAGCCGGAGTTTGTTCCATGCTTGACAAATTTAAACTGGGAAATCTACATAAGCTAAAAACTCGGCGCCTATCATATGTCAGATTATCTGAGATGTGTTCGAATCCGGCTGAGTGAAAAAAGTATAATGGCGGCCTTCATGAATTTTGAGTCAACACCAGTGATTTCCTACTAAGTCTCTCATTAAATTATAATAATACGAATACAAAAATGGACTTGAAAATAACGAAACCCAGAAAATAAAATAAATACTTTCTACGTATTTTTTTCTTTTTGCTTATCCAAATGTTGAAATACTTACTGAATAAACGTTTTACTATACGTTGCATAACAGTCATACAAACGCATCTTCCACGCACATAACAGTCTTCCATAACAGTCACAGTAAT
Organism: Sabethes cyaneus; assembly: GCF_943734655.1. Taxonomy (NCBI): domain Eukaryota; kingdom Metazoa; phylum Arthropoda; class Insecta; order Diptera; family Culicidae; genus Sabethes; species Sabethes cyaneus. The sequence continues at coordinate 173,320,796 of NC_071353.1, forward strand.
AAAAATATATCAATAACCATCTGTTTCTTGGAAATGCCTGGACCGATTCGACTGCAGCAACTACCAAACGGAAGATTTTATGGTAAGAACACTATTGAGGAGAATTTGGATCGGATGTACGATTCCGAAGTTACAGTGGGAACAAGTTCCGGAATATATGGAACTTGAACATAGAAGCAGCTTGAATCACATCAAACCCATCATGTGACACCTATAAATACACGGATTTGCACATCTAGACTATTGGTACACCTAAAAAAATCAGCACGTCAAGTTTACGTGAAAACATACGTAATTCTCGTCCATCACACTTTTCATGTAATTTTCACGTGAATTATTGATAACTCGCACTCATACTAACCAGTTTACGTGCGATCCTGGTAAATTTTTATCAACTTTCCCATTAACTAGAACATGATGTTCACGTAAGTTGTAAGTTTGACAGATCGACCCGTAAAACTTTAATGCTAGACAGCTTTAACCTGCGCTTCAAACTGAAGGCTGTCAGTTTAACCGAAATGCAATCTCGGTTAATTTATGAACGCTTTGACAGCACTTCGATTTAAACTGAGTGCTAATCGACCTGAGCCAGGTTAATTTATGAATTCGCTATAAGTCGGTACTCGAAATTGCAAAACTAGTTTGAAATAGTTCATTTATTGTCACATTTAGTGTCCAGGATAACATTGGTCATATTCGGACACGTTCTGGGATAGTTCCGGACACACAGGATAGCGACCAGCTTCTGAGTCAAACAAACCCCATGATGCGACCTCACTATAAGCTCAAGATAACAAATTGCAATAAAAAGAAGAAAAAGCCAGAAAGAGATTTGAGTCAAAATGTCCTTTGAACAATTGAATTGAACGAGCAAGTGAATTATCAAAACAACAACGACACGAGGTCTTGAAAGTACTGCCGAGTCACCGACAACGCAAGGATCAAGGCATGCTGTGACTGTTATGCGTTTATTCTTGCTTATTCAAGCACAAATAAACGCATATCAGTAACTTCGGCAGTTTTTCTAAGTTTTGGAACAAATTTTAGGTCACTTGTTACAAATTGTTTGTAAAAGTATTCTGTTATGTACATTCAAGTGATTTTACGACGATTTGGATGATTTGTTTCCAAAATCGATTCAATATTAAAGAAAAATTGTCGTGGTTTCAACAGCGTTTTTCGCAGTAGCACGTTTTTGCAGATATGACTGTCTTCCATTTATGGGCAGATACCTTTAGTGACATCTCTTAAATCAAGAATTGTTTCTTGGGGTGACTATTGACGGTAATGCACTGGAAGTGGTTGATGAGTATGTATATTTGAATTCTCTGGTCATCGCCGACAATACAACGAGTAAGGAGGTTTAACGTCGCATTCAAGCTGGAAGTCGGGCCTACTTTTCCCTCCGTAAGACGTATCAATCAAGGAGCATATGCTGCCGCACAAAGCTGACGATGTACAAAACGCTTTTCGAATCGATAGTCTTTGACGGATGCTTACGGAAGACATACGTGCACTTGCACTTGAACCGAAGATGTTACGCACTATTTTTGGTGGAGTACAAACAGAAAGCGAACAGTGGCGGAGGTATTAGAATCACGAGCTGCAGGCACTACAGGAAAATCGGGAGTCCACAGTGGGCCGGCCACGTCGCAAGGATGTCGAACGATAGTGAGATCTGTTCTCTTCAAGAACCCCATCGGCATTGGGAATAGAGTGCTAGATGGCACGACCAGGTTAAAGCCGACTTGTGCGTGTCGAGACGGTCGACGAACGGCAAGTTCCTAGCGCCTCCAAGTGGCCACACTTGGAAATACTCTAATTTGAGTAATTGAATAGCCAAGATAGGAGGTTTGGAGTCATGTGGTTTTCAGTTTCTGATCTTACAACTGTAGTTTTACGCAACCACATTGAACCACATTTTATTCTCAAGTGTTATATTATTCAAATTAATATTTTTGACTAATAAGACTAATTTATTTTCAGAGGGTAAAATACGGCGCTATATCCTTGGCCAATTGCAACGTGGCTTCTTGTCTGAATGCCATTAGTTTACCCCAAGTTTACCACAAGGGTCCGGAGGTCATTTAACCTTTATTAGGAAAGAATACTCTCAACTACTCAACTAAAATAAATCAATATCTATTAGGGGAAGCATTTCCCAAGTAACAATTTGGGTTTTATTACACTCTTATAATGTCATTTAACACCAAAATTGGTCTTGAAGACCACTATAAGAGTACAATAAAACTCACATTGTTGCTTGGGTTGGTACGAAAGTTTCACGCTTTATTCCAAGAAGATGAATGGAATTAGGTATTATTGCTGTTGATGAAAGGAATCTTCATTTATCAGGATGCTTTCAAGAATTAACTGCGTTCGAAAAAGATTAGACTAGATTGGAACAAGTGATTTGAAATTGAACATTGTCTATTTTCTTCAATAAATGAAAATAAACGTGAGTATAAATGTATGTTCCGCAATAACTCTGAAGTGTCTGAACCGTTCTCCACTCAACAGGGCAGTTTGGTTGTATGTGACGTCATAGCTCCGGAACAAGTGTTGAAAAAATAGAAGGGTCATCAAAGGGAGAGGTCCAAATAAGTAAAAATGGCTGTATGATACTTGCATTCGGACCAATTACAATTGTACAAGTGGTTAGTGGTCAAAAAGGGGGGGGGGGCAGTACAATCAAAATAAGGGAAAAGGCTCTGATACTTTTTCGTTGGAGATTTCAGAAAAGAATACTGATGTAAAAGTGGCTGGAGGACAAAAATAGATGTGCATATGGCTGGAAGACAAAAGAGCCCCGCGTTTCAGACCAGACTCCTGTCACAATTTAAATGTATAAGAGTAAATGCATGTTTGTATGTACCACAATAAATGCGAAGCACCGGAACTGTTCTTTATCAAACTTAGTATACATCTCGAGCAACATTTCAATTGGTCGTATGTTTCTGGATGGAAGTCAGTTGGGACTGTTAGTTAGAGCTCAAATACGCGTTATTGATTTTCTTGATTTTAGCAGCCATTTTTTGTAAAATGAAACAGTTTCTGGTACGAAGAATGATAAATTTCGAAATGATAACCAAAACTATATTGGGCCGTTCAAAGGCAGGTGAGGCTCCAACCCACACTTTCTCGGTTGGTACCCAAGTGTTTTTGCGATTAAACTACCGCCGGACCATTATATTAGATAATCTTATATCTAATTTTGCCCCTCCAGTTTTAACACCATTCCAAAATAAGGGTGCGGCGGCAGTATCAGAAAGTAATGAATTTATTTTGGTAAAAGTAACTTTTAGTTTGAGCATAAAAATTGTTTTGAAATCAAGAAAATCAATGACGCGTGTTTGAACCACAAAGTATAAAGTTTGTGGGATTACCAAGAATGCTTTTAGACAAAAAATTCTTTACAATAATATTTTAACCCTTCCGTAAAATCTAAAACTATGAATACGAATGAGCATACGAATAATTAGAAAAGGAGTTTCAGTTTGAGAGATGACAAAAACATTTTGTTGATTCACTTACCTAATCGAAACAAGTATCATAGCAAATATCAGATATTTTCCCAACAAAGGAACAACTAGCGAAGTTGGTGGAATGATTTCTACTACCAGCAGGAAGAACACATGAAGGCTAATTAAAATTGATATCGATAGTGTGACCTGAAATGGAAAAACAAAAGATTCTATAGATAAAAGAACCGAAGTGGAAATTATCGATTTCAATACCTTTTCTCCACTATCGGAAGGTAGATAAAACGTCAGCACCGTTAGAAACGATATTCCCATGCAGGGTATAATTATGTTAACGGTGTAGAAGAGAGTTTTCCGCCTCATCGTTATGTTGAACGTAATGTCCAGGTAAGGTTCATCACAACATGTGTAAAATTTTTCGTTTCTGAAATCGAAACAACAACGGAGCAAAGTATTAGCACCGATATTATAACATTGAAAAAAAAAATTTTTTTCTACGTAGTTCAGTAACCTATTCCCGTAACATAAACAAAAGATTGATTACACCTACCGTACGGCCGGAACCTCAAGGATATCCCATTCTACGGACATGTAAAATTCGGATAGATCAACGCCCACGTCTACCACGTTGCTGCCCGATTGTTCGTCCATGTGGCGCAGATCAACCTACACACCGGTAAGAAGCATTAAATTAGGAAGTTCCGTTTTTCCTTCGCTCGCCAGAAGTGTGCTTATCGGGATAATAAACGCATGCGTATAGTTCAAAAAACAAAACAACATCTGGGCATGTCAATGTAATATAACATAGCAGGTTTAATTTTCAACCAAAAATTATAACTGCTAAGGACATCCATACACTTAAAATTCGTATATATTTCAAACATGTCAGTATAGCAAGTGAGAAATGGTTTAATTTTAACTTATTAAGAGTAAAAATATGTACCGAATGCATTTATATAAACATATACTTAGTTATCAAAGTGGGAGGTAGTACTGAGAAATTGTGTTATTAAACAAACCTTAGTGTGTAAGTGTATGTATTAGGTACCCGAACCTGTATAAATCGTGTTTAAATAAGAAATTCAATGCTTAGGTAAAGGGAATGGAACTGTTCTGAATGTATTTTTTTAAATCCTTTTTAAATCTAGCATTACAATATGCACCTAAATTGATAACGTGAAATTGAGTTCACAGAACTCACTCTGGAATCATGGGAAAATGGAAAACTAAGGTAAGAAAACCAGAAGTAAAGGAAATAAAGGATGAATAAGGGCGAATAGGGGAAAAGTAAAATATATAGCTTGAGAAATAGTGAGATAGAAATAGATGAAACAAAATTGGATTCAGCTGATGCATGTCCATAATGAAAAGCTTAATTATAGGAAAAAAGTGGGCGATGATGGTTTAACATGTGATATTTTTAAAACTGTGAAAAAACTTGAAACAGATGCATTCCTTTTTTCATTAGGTCAAAAACAAAAGCAAACTCTTGGCGCTACATTCCGACGGACAAAAAGCCTTCTGCCTTGTTTTTTCGGCAAACTTCGCAGACAGTTACTGGGCAGGACAATTGCGGTGCTAATGCTACTCCGTTCTGGTCGAGACTCGAACGTACAACGACTGGTCGTGAAACCAGTGTCATACCGCGAGGGCAACTGGGAGGCTTTCGTTAGGTCGTTTTTGTTATACAAAATTTTATTCATTTAAAAATAGTTTGCAGAATTATGAACAAACATAGCATGGCGCAAACTCAATCGACTCAACTGAATTCTACCTATTTAATTGCACGTGAGAAGTACTGTTGCCTTAAAAATCCGAAAGCAGTATTGCTACTGATGCTTTCCAATTAACTCACGCAATCCACGCACCTAAAGTTTAACAACGAATAGGAGTAAATATGCTTTGTGATTTTAAAAATTGATCAAGCAACGGCTAAGTTTGAATTGTCTAATCAGATCCCTACTACTTTATTCGTAATTTTGATGCATCTGCTGTGTATTTTCCACAGGCCATTAAGGTGAAACGGTTCTGAATTCAAACATGGCCGGAAAAATGGCGCCCATGATAGGCCATATCCTCACATGGGCGCAATATTTCCGGCCATGTTTGGATTCAGTACCGCTTCACCTTAAACCGGCACTACTTGAAAACTGCGCCATTATTTTTAGCATATCCCTTTTATCCGAAAGCCAAGTACATAATTTTTGGCTAGGAATCAAGGATCCCTAGTAAACTTCTTAGAAATTTCAACGAACAGCAGAAAATACGACAGTAGTTTAGTGAGAAAAACATTCGGGTACCAAGCGAAAGAACGTGGGTGCGAGCCCCACCTGCCATTGCACAACTCGATATACTTTTGGTCTGTATCGAAATTTTTCAGTTCATCCAATGAACCATTCTTCGCATAAGACACTTCCTCCCTTTCCAAAAAAGATAATTGTGGCTTTCCGAAATACTGTAGCGAGTCTATAAACTTCTTGCAGAAAGCCCGATCGGAAAATACGCCGATTTTGCGGGCCTGTTTCAGAGCATACTTTGATTCTGCGGACTTTCATGTCGGAGTTGCTGTTGTGTGATAATTTTTTGTCCACAATACGCACCTGTTCGTTAGCTCATGAATTTTGTACTTGTAAAAATCGCGTTCTGACGATGTTAACATTTCGAGAGCAATAGTTTTTGTGAAACAACAGTCCAGAGTTTTTACTCAGAAAGTTTAAAAATTTAACTGTTTGTCAATTTAAAATGTAATTTATATCAATATTTAAAATATGTGGCTAAAAATGGGGTTTTTAAGACTTGAAAGTTTTTAGAATAAAAATATCATGGAATTGGCCCTCTATCCCTCCCGCAAAAACCACTTAAATCTGGTCGTTATTTCCAAAAAATTCTGAAATTACGATGAAGCGGTTAAAAAGTGTGTTTTCTCCAATATTTTTTTTTTTTTGAGAAAATTTCGCGAAATGTCTGAATATTGAGATTAATTTAACTTTTCATGCATTCCGATGCTGATTGATATCGAACACAAAATTTCGAAAAAAAAAGTTTTTGTCAAGCCATACTGAGCAATTACCCTCCCTACTCAAAGAAATCATTACAAATTTTACAGTTAATTTACAAGCTAGTATTTTATGTGGCAAATTGCAAACAAACAGTGACAAGTGCAAACAACCTTAGTAAATTATTACACCGTATTTTCATGAGCATTGATTTTGCTAAATTGGTATGTATACAATGAAGTCGTTTTATAAAATGTTAATAAAGATGGTTTCTTCCGGTTTTCATCTTATGATAACCTATAGTGTAAAGTAGAATAGAACAAACAACCAATTAAGCATGCACCTTACAATAAATTAAATACTTATTATAATAAAAAATAAAGCCATTCAAATTCAACATTTTATTTCGTGCAGGTATAGGAGATGGAAAAATAAAGTAAAAAAAATTAAATGAACCGACAAAAAGGACAGAGTTCATAGAAAGATTTTACAACATCATCGTGCCATGCTTTATTGTGCAGTTTGGCAATCATTTACATGCGACTTCAGATGCTGACGAGATTTATTGTATCAGTTATTTTCAAGAAATCATTACCACTATTCCACTAAAGCTGTTCGGACTTCGCTTCAACATGGGCTTAACTACAGTGTTGCAGTTATAGATTAAAACAAAAGACGGTATGGAACATTTTTTAGGAAAACAATAAATAATAAGATTCTTGGGAGCAATCTTCATAAGTCGAATGAGATTGAAACAGAAGCCGACCTTTCGCGCTACCAGCTTTGTTACTGGGATGGATCAGCCTAGATCACCAATATTAAACAATGGATTTAATCAACTGGAGATTTTCATATCATTGGCTGTATCTAAACATAACAGTAAAATCTACTAAAACATCCAACACAAAAATGGGCCGCCCCGCGTTGCTACCAATTTCTTATGAATCATTTTATGACGTTTTTTTTTGACGATAAAGCTAAGGTGCCACCTAGAAAATGGCGTTTTACAATCAGGACTCAGGACTTCAGGAGACAATAATTCATCTATGCACACCGGCTCCCTCTGGGTGGCGTTTCATTTAACGGGTTCCAGGAACTTGAACAATAAAGGATTGAACTGCCTATTGGACCGATTGAAGCTACATGAATTCAAAATGGCGTAAAAAATCAGTATTGACAAAGTAAAGTAAATTTATAAGCAGTACTAACTTCTAACTTAAAACATTCCTAATAACACAAAAGCCATTCATCAATCAATCGCGTACGTGCTTGAAAACTAGTGACTTGGGTTTTATTGTGATATAATATGATAATTTATTGTGATAATTCGTGGTAATCAGTAGTCAGTGATCAGAAGTACCGCCATCCGGGGTGACATTGGGCCACGGGGGTGAGATTGGGCCAAAAACCAAAAATGTTTATTTGTGAAAATTTATTATATCTGTAGAAACTGGTGACTTAAATTCAAAATGATGATGAACATAACATATTTATTCATAACTTAGAATGGAACACAGATAATATTAGCAAACTATTTAGCCTAAGCAGGGTTTCAAAGTTCGCGATCAAAAATACGCGGAAATAACGCTTGTAAAAAATGTCCCGCATAAACCAACCCAAACAAGAAATCGCATCAACTTGCTATCTTGAAGGTATATAAACTAATCATTTACAATGTTTCGAAAGGTTATTATGTGTTGGATAAGTTTTGATTACGAAAATAATATTTTTCGAAACTTTGTACTTTTCGAGCTTCACGGGGGTGAGATTGTGCCAAGCCATAATGATCGATCCAATTTGTGGATTTCACATACACAACAAAAATACGTCAGTATACACCAGCACACTCACATTCTTTACTATTAAGCACAATATTTTGACAGATTAGATTGCATCATCCATTTTGGAGCAAACTGCATCATAGGTCTGCTAAATAATTTAAATTAATTTTTACTTTTTCTCTGGAAATTTCAGATACTTTGAATAAACACTCTAATATAAGACGAATATATTATACCGTGTATAAACTGCCAGTTTTAAGGAGGGGGGAGGGGGGTAGTATAGGCCACATGTTCTGCGGCCGCGAGTTCTTGAACGAAGTAATGGTTACTTTTGTTAAATAATCAAATAGGTATGCTTCCTTAGGATACACCCTTTCATATATCTTCCCCTTGTTAACCCTAGAAATGCTACTGGCTATATAAAGGCTCTCCATTGACTACGAACTCATTTTTAGTTATTTCAGACCACTCCGGGTTATTTTCGTTCATATTTTTTGTATGATGCGTTGTTTTTGGCCGGCCCCCTGCCCCTAATAGTCCACTTAGTTCATGGACGGCCACATATGAACTACTTTATACTGATCTTTACGTGTATTGTTTATAAACATGCTAATGTTCACTGTTTAGGTTTTTAGCCTAACTTTATGTTTTTGGCACAATGTCACCCCCTAGAAGGGGTGAGATTGTGCCAAAGTTGATGCACTTCCAGTAAAATTAGGTTTCATTGTAACTAAACCATCTCTACGGTAGTTGTTAATTGAACAATTTAGTATATATTGACAGCTTCGAAATCAACTTAGTTCCTAAATTGTGTGTATACTGAGCTAAAGAACAAAAATATATACTTTTTTGGCACAATCTCGCCCCGGATGACGGTAATAACAAAAATATACCTTTTAGAAATATAAATAAAGTAAAATTGTAAAAAAAAATATAAATGCGTTAAAGTTTATTATTTTCTTTAATTAGACTCGGTAGTTCGTTTAATTATAAAATATAATGGCGCCAAACGAAGACTTTTACTACATCGTACACTGCTTATCTACTAGGAAAGATTCTCTTTATTTCGGATTACGAACACTAAAGTTTCATAATAGTTCTCTCATAACTTATTAAATCATGGAGGGACTTTTTGAGAAAACTTAACTTGGAATTTGTATGAAAATGTGGAACAATGGAGACGCATGGTCCATGGTAATAGTGATGAATCACCTGAATAGTACAGCAAAATGAATAGACTACTGATTTAATTGCACAACAATGGTTTTATAATCTCCCTTTATTAATATAGAAGAAGTATTGAACTGGTAATTCGATGAAAGTTTCGTAAAAGTTTTTATTTGATCTTCATCTAGTAGAAGATCAACGCAAATCAAAACTTTGATTCAATCATTCTTGAGGTATCGCAATTTTATAAATTTTGTCATCATTTTGAATATAGTAAAATACAAATACAAATGACTTCCTTTATTTCTAGACAGGTAGAGTTTCCATGCTATGGCGGTGATTATATGCAAAAAGTAGGAGAATGTCGACGTGGCTGAGCCACCTTTTGGCATTCGCCTATCGCCTATAACTTCCGTTTCAACAGGACTTTCGGAAATCTAAATACATCGTTGAGAAGGTCTAAAAACAAGATATCATTCTGGGAACTGGCCGCTTGAAAATAGCAACTTAAGCAAGCATTTACGTGAAGACAAAAACATTGTCAGAGTCGGCCCATGTTGTACAGGTTGACCCACTGCTGAAAATCCAAGAAATACGTGTTGGAATTCTATGTAAAGACATGAAAAAAATGGATTCCGTTAAAAACAGCACATATAAATACAAATACCCTATTTTTGATTGCATTTTTGTGAAATTTTGGCGATTTTGTAAAATCAATCCAGCTTTCAACGAGTGGTTACTGTGGTTACTATGGAAGCGACGACGGTTGTTTGCTGGTTGAGTGGAAAAATGTAAACATTGTTTAGTTTTCGCAGACCAGCCAAAGAAGAATTTAGTTGAAGGGTAGCGAACTTTTATGCTTTCTTAGCTATCATTTTGTGAGATAATCTTAGCATTGAGTCAATGTGACAATATTTCAGCAAATAGCCACAAAACTGCGCTTCCGTATAACTAAATTCCTTTACGGCTGGGGTGCGAAAACTAAACAATATTTACATTTTTCCACTCAACCGGCAAACAACCGTATTGGCTTCCATAGTAACTGCAGTGACTGCTCCTGCATTGAATGTCAAAACCGAACTGTGCCCTTCAGAAAGTTGTGCCCATCAGCCGTTCTCTGGCAAATATTTTGCTTTTGCGCTAAAAGATTATGCTGGCCCAAGCTTGACTACACAAGTGGCCCGACCTTTACAATAACAGCTTTTGTAGCATTTCACCTTACCGTTACCCTACCCAAACACCTAAAGGGCGGAATTTGTGTTTGTATAAAACACAACAACGGTGTTTGTATAAAACTTAACACACTTAACACATTTTCAACGCTGACGACATTACCCTACTAATACTGCTGCAATCTCACTCGAAATGTTTGTATTTGTTTATAAAAAAATTCTTCATTCGAATGCACCTTTCTGAGTTAAGGAGGTTCAAAAAATATATACAACATTAAATACATCACTCATTATTTGTTGGACCAAATTAAATCATCTTGTTAGTAAATAAAAGATGAATGAAATCGACCATTCATTTTCATTCGATTTTAATATATAAGCATAATCCTCAGCTTAGTTAGCGGCAGTGAAACTTTACTTTATGTTTTGATGGGTTTTGTGTAAGAAAAATGGACATGATATTTGTTTATTTATTTACTTTTGGTCGGCCATCAGCGCAACTAGAGGTATGTGGGGTTTTCGGTTTATGCCGTTACGCACAGACTGACGGTCCAGCCCCAAGCAGCACAATTACAGTACTTTTAGTTGTATAAACATAAATATGACTACAATTACTCATATGTCGGTTGCCACAACTACTTCGTAACAACTGTGTTAGTAGGGAACCCTAACGAACAAAAACAATACTGAAATACACTTATATCATCGTGACAAATGGAAAAGAGGGACACCGAGGAGAGTGTCTTAATGTTACATAAGTATATGTCCTTTTGAAAAATTACGTATGGTTTATTTGAAGTTCAGAAATTTTCACGTATTTGAAATCTTTTCACACAATTCAATAGTAACTCGAGTCTTTCAAAAAATGGAGTTATCAAGTAGTTTCATCCCCACCTTGTAATTATTTGGTACTTATACAGTCGAACTCAAAATCATTCCGAACATGAAGCTCATAACTATTGTGAATTTGATTTTATTTTTCATATATTTAAAAAAAAAGTATTAGACGCATAGTGGTTTTAATGAATAAATACAATTAAACACAAAAAAACACATAAATAACGTCTTCGGGAGAATCGTCTTTCAAAAGTATCGATGGAGAAGCCGAAATTGAATATTTCTGCTGTCACGTAGGGTAAAGAATCGGTTTTAAGCAGACTAAGCGGGTCACTGATTTTTTTACCTTTATTACAAGCGATGGGTTCACTAAGTGGGGGGTATCAGCATACCAAACTTCTTGCTACCTTTAGTTCTTCAAGCTTTTACCACTGGAAGACACTATTATTGAGCTAAAACTTTGATTTTTCACTTTAAAAGTTGGAGCGATGGAACTAATTTCGATCAGACCGAACATATTTTCATCCTCAAGGTGCTTTTTTAAGCTGTATTGAAATATGAATTTTTATACATCTCCACAAAAAATCCCCCGAACATTTCCTCCTATTCCTATAATCGGCATCTGCATTAACAGATTTGATATTTTTGGTCGGTAGATGCGTGAAATGTCATCTGTCTAAATTGTTTATCGGGGCATACACTCTCCGCACCACCGTTCGGCAAACGGTATTCGTCGTCTCTTTTATTCTCCAGTGTTCTTATGGGAAACTGCGAGTTTGACGTGTCACTCGCTGTTCCTAAGGATGGTGGGAGAACAAAAGAGGCAAACATAGCAGCGCACATGGACGGACTACGAAACAGTGTTGTCAAAGCAACATAACATTGAAACACATCGTTGCTTCATTAAATCACCGAGAAAATTGTCGAAAATTATTGAAAAACCTTCTTTTCTGTTGTTTTTAATAAAGAAAAATTAATTATGAACATACATTTTTCTTGAAAGTATTGAACCACGTTTTCACCATTGGAGGTTTCAGTTTATTTCAAACCTATAATTCTATAAACCTATAATATAGAATCGAATCAGTCTTTTGCAATACGATAGTTTACAAATGTCCCATCGATTCAGAATTTATTTTCAGTTTTGTTATAAAATAATAAGATTTTCGGCTAGTAACAAAACTTAAGATTATAGAAAAAACTGGTAATTTGGTAACTGAATGTTAAGTGCTTGACTTTTAGAATCACTGAAATCAGTGTTGAAAAATGTGATGAATTGCTGTAGCGAGGCGGCGATTGTTTTCAGCAGCTGAAAAAGTACCGTTTTTGGACAGCAATTTTTAATTCATCATATTTCCTGTCGGAAACACAGTAAATTGTGTTTGTGAAAATTAAAACTATGGTTAAGTGATTCATGATGATGTCCTAATCAAAAGATTTTGAAAATATGAATTAAAAAGTGCATTTTTGGCTCATTTATTTTCAACTGATTAAAACAGGTGACACCGCTTAACTCGTTCCTTACCCTATCTTGTTGCGTTAAACAGACCGCAGTTGACTAAAGATGTCAGGAAGTTTCTCGTTCGAAGAGTTTGTTCAGGGTTACTCAAATAATCGAGTTTCAGGCAGTCAAGAACGGCTTTCATAAACAGATATGTCTTAACGTCGTCAGCAGCGCGCGTGGCATCCAGATGGTAACTCGGTAGAGAGTTCGTTGATGACTAATGTAAAAGGCAAAGTTTTTTTTCTTGTAGAATTCCAGATAGATTGCAAAACAATTTCGATTCTTTTTGACCCATTTTAATGCACAACCTACTGCCGGTTTCACAGTGATATAACTCAGCAATTTCTTTCTGCGATTTTCAATATTTTTACAAAAATCGACCAACCAAAACCAAAAAATCAACCAATCAAATCAATAAGTGTGCGTTATTAATATTACGATATTAAGTACGATGTATTATTTTAGTCATTTTCAGTATATTGTGTAAAAAAACGAAGAGTGTGCGCCATTAGCCATATGGACGTTAGACATAATGAACATTAGGCATAAAATAGATGATAGGCATAATGGACGATGGGCATAATAGACATTGGGCATAACGGTCGTTTGGCATAAAAATCTAATTATATAAGAGGCTTATGTCTGTATTGAAAGCCATGTCTCTGACAGGACATCATAAAAGGCATGTCGGTAGTTAAAAACAGGCTCCTGATCCTGACAGGACATCATGTTTTCGTAGCAATGAATTCTCGGTCACCTCACTGGACGGCTGCTGGACTGCTCGATTGCTCAACTGGTTGACTAGACTGCTCAACTGGACTGCTTAACTGAACTGCTCGACTGAACTATTCGATTCGACTGCTCGACTAAACTGCTTGATTGATGAACTTGCTTGACTGATTGACTGCACAGCTTGATTTAACTGCTCGAGTGGACTATTCGACTTAACTACTCGATTCGACTGCTTGACACATGTGCTTGACTTACTACTCGATCCGACTGCTCGACTTAACTGCACGATTAAACTGCTCGACTGGACTGTTCGATTCGGCTGCTCGACTGGACTGCTTGACTGGACTCATGATTCTTCTGCTCGACTCAACTGCTCGATTCGACTACTCGAATGAACTGCTTGACTCAACTACTCGATTGGACTATTCGGACCGGCTGCTCGACTCAACTGGTCAACTCGATTGCTCGATCCCACTACTTGGCTAGACTACTCGATTTGATTGCTCGACTCAACTGACAGCTTGATTCAACAGCTCGACTAGACTGCTCGACTCAACTGCCCGATTAGACTACTCGATTAAACTGCTCGACTGGACTTCAACTGCCCAAGTCGACTGCCCGACTCAACTGCTCGATTCGACTGCTCGAATGAACTGCTCGGCTCAACTGTTCGACTTAACTGCTTGGCCCGACTGCTTGACTAAACCATTCAATTCGACTGCTCGACTAGACTACTCGATTCAACTCCTCGACGGGACTACTGGACTGCTCGATTTGACTGCTCGACTTGACTGTTCGACTCGACTGCTCGACACAACTGCTTGACTCGATTGCTTGATTCGACTGCTCGACTCGCCTGCTCAACTCGATTGCTTGTCGCGATATCATATGGTCGGTGTTAAATCAGACCGGACCAAGTTGCAAAATTTTAAGAAATGAGTTCATAATAGCAAATGTCCAAGAATTTTTTAAGCAGACTTTTTACTCTAATCAGATTAGATAAATGTTGCAAACAGCCAGAAGTTTTTATTCAGTTAAATAAAATTCAATACGACCATAAAAATTATTTGTTTCCGTTTCCGGCTGACTCTTTTATGTACAACATCTTAGAGCTAAATTATGCAATGTAAGAAATAAAAAACTAATACAAAGATTAAACATCTTCGCAGACACTGGCCAATGGAATATGTCCGCAGTTTCTTGAATTCTGAACGGACATTTATATTTTCCGGATCGAAAGATTCGGACTCAAATAGTATCAGAATAATTATATAAGATCATTTAGCATAAAGTTATTTGGCATTTTATGACATTTTATAGATGATTAAAGGCAAAAAGGCCACAGGCTGCGAGAGTTGCCGGCGACTCGCCGCCGGAAGCTTTCGTAACTTCGGGGGAAGAGCAGACCACTGCAGAAATCACATCGTTTTGAGTTTACCTAGTCTACCGAATTTAGCTAAGTTAGCTTATCCGAGTCCTCACATCGATTCATTCTACATGCAAAGGGAAGCAGCTAAGCCGCGCAATGTCCTTAGTTTCTTGGAAAGACTATCGTTATAAGAAATCATTCATATATCTGACTTCATTAATAAGTCAAGACAAAAACATGAGGTCGATCAAGTCAGTTTATTTTTCGTGCAGTATATTTCTTTATTGTGTATTTAAATCCATGTCGGTGAATTGTTAAATATTATAATTTTTCTATTAACCACATCGCTCTTAACATTAAACACCGTAGAACAGAATAACGCAAATGAATTGCTTGATAAACAATCCTTAAAAACACCCCGGTTGAGAGAAAGTTTAACGGATTGACATTAGTATTCGGTAAACCAACATTTGGCAGCTGAAAATGCCTTTCCAGTCATCAATGGTTGTACACCACTCAATCATAATATCATCTAATAAGCTATATGTGCCAAAACATTACATTATTTAAAAGCGACTATACAATGCTAGGATGCTATAGTGAATGACCCTGTAGTCTATGTTTTGGATGCGCAAGTTGAGATTTTTTTTAAAAAGGCGAACAACTACATCATTAAACAAATATGCTAACATTAAAAATATGTCTAAATCAAAAAAATATAAATCATTCATCTATTTGAGAACGACGCACAAGAGTATTGTTGGTTTTGTAACGAGAAGATGCACTTTTAATCATGTAGCAATATCAAATTTCATATTCACACAAACAGCAATGCCAATACTATTTCAAATTTAATATCAAAACTCAATTGGACTCATAGTTATATAAAATGCTTTGCAATACTGTCAGTTGGTTAATAGTGGCTAATAAGAATACTAACATGTCATAAATCAAAACGATAGTTAAATTTCATTATCGTTTGTAAAACATTGTCGTAATGCACGGCATTCTAAAACATTTTTTACGTTTTTTTTTAAATCTAACTTGCAGGTTCATTTAAATCATAACAAATACGGTTTTTGTTTGAGTAGATAAGAATAGTTCTTGCACCTTAAACCCGTCATAGGTCCAGCTTCCCAGCTTTAGGACACATGTCTGGACATCATATGGAAAATATTCCACATCGATTGAACACGACGATTTGTACACGGCGGGGGGCTGCCAAATAACCAAACCAGTATTATATACTGTTGCCTTAGTCATTAGGGTTACCTCATAATGACCATCAGCACTGTGAAGAGAAAAAACGCACAGAATAGTGAAAAAAGTCCTCAAAAGCAATGATAGTGTGTATGGAAATTTGAACCAAAGAGAGAGAGAAAAAAAATCTTTTTTTTCGGACACCATTTTTTTTTGAAAGAAAATAAATAATAGTAGTAAATCACAATATTAGTCAACGATTGAAGACCGATTGAAGTTCGCATCTGAGATTTTTTTATTTTTAATAAAAAATAAAAAAAAAGTTGAACTCTAGTACTGCAGATTTGAAAATAACCATGCGCCGCCTTCTTCGATTGGAAGAATGTATACGCCTTATATTGCACGATAAAAAATAAATATGGAACATAGTATTTTATTTTTAAATTTTAAATTTATTGTTTTGTTTTTTTTTTTGGAGAAAAATCTCAGATGTGACGAGAGCGAGATTTTTGGTCACTCCTTGCTTTTTAGCCTTTGTCAGATAATTGAAAATAAAGCCAGATTGAAAAAAATGAATAGGAAACTTAAAATAATAAAATTCGTATTATTATTTTATAAATTACGTAGCAGATAA